>NW_024609868.1:58207730-60607730 GCF_016920785.2 Ixodes scapularis | reverse complement strand
ATTCGCTGGGCTAAGCATTCTAAAGAGGGAAGCGGTCCGACTGTATTCTCACTTCGGCACGTTTTGTCGCTGTGCTATCGGCACGCTACCGTTCGACAGATATATTCGTTTTCAGGCAAGATGCATGAACCAACCCATTCCGCAACGCTAACTGATGTTTCGACTTTCCAATCGAAGCATATTCGCTGGGCTGAGTATTCTAAAAAGGGCAGCGGTCTGAATGACTTCTCAGTAGACAAATTTCTTTCGCTGTGCCATTGGCACGCTGCCGTTTGCAGGTGAGTTGCACCAACAAACCTTTCCCAGAAAGCTAATTGCTTTCTTCGCTTTCAATTTAAATCATTTTACCTGCGCGATTTAACACTATTCAACTGAAAAGGGGCAGCTAGAGTTCCTGTATAGGCTCTCTACGGGAGCCAAAGTTGCGCGTTTGATTCCACGTGCCGCGTGCCGCCTTCGCCGCTATTTGCCGAGATCCGATCACGTGAGGAGCCGTATCAAGTGTCGTGCAGCAAAGTAGACGTTGCACGCGCCCCGGCGTACGTTCCCCGGCTTTTGAGTGCGCCACGCGCCTCGAACGCGCGGCGCTGCTATTCGCCGACTTCAATCACGTGAGGAGCTGTATCCACATGCCATGCATGAACGCGCAATTCTGGCTCCCGTGGGGAGCCCATACAGGAATTCTAGGGGCAGCGGTCCGAGAGCGCCCTCTGTCTCGACAACGTTTCGGTCACCGCAGCCACCTTGTTTGTGGGCGTGACGTCACGGAGCGCGAAGAAGTCACTCGCGCTCCGAAAAATACTCGGTGCAAGAAGAGCGCGCTCGAGTGTCAGACTCCGGCGGCGCTCCTGTCCGTTCAATGAACTGAGTGCCAAACTCGTGTTCCGGAGCACGGATTTAACGCGCCCAATCATGCGCAGGTCATCCACCATGGCCTCGCGATTTTATTGTGTGCGTTTGTGCTTGTGTGTCTTCTAGTCTGAGTGATCTTTGACTAGATAGAAAATGATGCATTGGGGAGGAGGTCGAACAGTCACGGCTTTAGCGGTACGCTTCAACAGTGGAGACAACAAACCCTATTTTCTTGCTTGTTTTTGATCCAAGAGATCGAAGTTGACGATTCTCGAGCGACCAAAGCACTGGTCAGAGCGAAGCGCTCGTGCCCAGAACGTTCTCGGCGAAGTTCGACTTCTTTGTTATGCTGTGTTTGTAAACACCAGGCTGTGCAGACAGCAAGCTCGATAAAGCGCCCCCTATAATTTGATCTCATGCCCAATAGCAGACTTCATTATTCAAAACACCAGCTGTAAATGGCGTTCTAATTGCCTTATCTATATGAGTAGAGTTGAAGAGTGACTTTTGACATTTGTGTCTCCGGATACATTTGAGTCTCCAGATAAGAGGCAATGTTGCAAATCATTATGGTTTTATGGCGCCAACGTAGTGACGTAACGGTGAACAGAGCTCAAGAACAATATTTTGTCGTACAGTAGTGCTTGCCGAATTGCGAATTGCGTACAGAAGTGCTTGCCGAATTGCGACCCCACGGGCAAGACAACAAGGGATCTTCACTGTTTTTAGTTTTCAAAACAATGTTATACCCTGGAAAGTAAACATATTCGGCAGATATCTGCCTGGTTGGGTGAGAGTTAAAGTCTGAAAATATATCTCCAACCAAAAAATGAAAAGCAACCCGACGTTTCAAAACCAACACGGTTTCTTCTTCAGGGGTGACTGAAGGCGCGCGGACACAGCAGCAGCTCCCAACCTCTCAAGGTTGGGAGCTGCTGCTGTGTCCGCGCGCCTTCAGTCACCCCTGAAGAAGAAACCGTGTTGGTTTTGAAACGTCGGGTTGCTTTTCATTTTTTGGTTGGAGATATATTTTCAGACTTTAATGTTATACCCCAACCACACAATCAGAAAAGTATCTTAATGTAGCATAGGAACCTTTATTTTCGGCTGCAAATCAGTTCGCGATACACCGCGCTTGGTATGTGCTCGCGACCTATATGCGCATACGCTGGTCGACCCATTGCAATAGGACATATATTAAAGGTACCTTTATGCTGGACGTTCCATATGGGTATAAGACTTCTTCTAAACAATCAGCAAACAAAGCGCATGATCCACTCTCCGCTGCCGAAGTGCATGCCTTACGCTGAGCAGCTGAGTTTGATATGACCGGAAATTGACTCCATGAATGCTCGCAAGTTTCGCGACCTCTAGGGGGCGCACTTGTTCAATTCAAAGTGGCTATCATCTGGATGACCGTTGTAGAACAGCAGTACGAGGTAGCGTCTGCGACTCGTAAGTAATTCTAATTTTATAAAATACGATCGATATCAGGAAAGTGTAAGCAGGCATCGACATTGAGAAGTCGATCATCCAGGAGCAAGGGAGCGCGATTCTCACATCGCGGTACCACCATCCCTGAAAGTTGCGAACCTTGCCAAGCTTTAAAGGAGCGATGCAACAATTTTTGTACTTTGCGCAAATACCGCTTAAAACGAATCCCTAACGTTAATGACTTATGAAACACGCGTTCGTTTTTCACCCCACGCAATAGAAGTCCCAGAAAAAAATTAAAGAAAAACGAGCAGCGTTCACCTCCTCAACCAACACCACCTGGACAGAAGGCCTCCACACGCGTTATCATAGTCAGATCGATCGAGGCGAGAGATTGGGCACGAGTGCTGCGTCAGTTTTCGGCTGCGGCTCGTGGCCAATCAGCGCGTCAAAGGTCGGGCTCGGGTCCAATAGCCGACCGAGCGCGATCCGACTGTGATGACATTTTATAGAGGAAACCATGCAGAGGCCTTCTGTCTAGGTGGTGTTGCCTCAACTCGCAGCCAGAACAAGCGGCCACGTGATCTGGAGCCGATTATATGCCGCCAGTGTTGATCATAGCCACGCGCTGGGGTTGGCAAAGCGCAGGACACGCGCTGAGTTCCAGATATTGTTATGGCTCGGCTGTTGTCGTCGTTGCAGCGATTGGACACGGGTCACTACCCGAATGCTTCTCGAGCTAGAAATTATTACGAGCCCAAGTCGAGTGCCCACGCAATGCTCGGGTCCAATCTATGAACCGTCACTTGTGTGTACTGCGATCCCCACGTTACGTCATCAAATTTTGCAAAGGAGAGATTGAATGAAAATTATCACTTTTGTCCTTGAAATTACACCGAACCAAAGAAGGTTCTTGGCAGTGGCATTTCGTGTAGAGTATACTTAAGTCCCAGGTGTGCCAGTAAGCTCGTGTCAAGTGAAAAACATTCCAATTGGATATCGTTGCACCGCTCCTTTAAGGGCTTGAGAGAGACTTTCAACCTCGGTTTAGTTATATGCAAAAGTTTAAGACTTGTTCCGTGCTTCCGATCAATCTCCTATTAATGTGTTGAGTGGTGACTTGAAAAACGCTTCCCGAGATTTAGGAGCGTTCGAGCTAAAACGCCTGGAACTTCAAGAAGACGAACGGCTGGAGATGAGTCTGCGGTGTGGATACACTGCGAAATTCTGGAAGCATATGCCAAAATAATCCAACATCGAGCTTGTGGCCGAAATCTTCTTTTGAGGTCTAAATCAAGGATCTGCCGTGAGGCACTCTTTCAACAATATAGGCGGTAAAATCAAAACAAATTTTGACCCTGACGGTAAAATACCTAAGTCACTCAGGACTGCAACTGCGTAATTCAAACAGTACTTCAGGGTGCTTGCTTCATGAATGGAGATCTGGAATGAACAAGCATAATGAGCAATCGCTTTTACAGTGCAATTTGGTAACAACATAAGAACAAATAAAATATAAAAACTGTTTCACCCCGTTTTATAGCTATCCCATCTTTTACATGGTTCTTTCTGACTCTTAGTACATGCCCGTCTGGCTACACGCATTAGAACGCTGGTGGCATAAGAACAGAGAATATTTTTCTCTGTTCTTATGCCACCAGCGTTCTAATGCGTGTAGCCAGACGGGCATGTACTAAGAGTCAGAAAGAACCATGTAAAAGATGGAATAGCTATAAAACGGGGTGAAACAGTTTTTATATTTTATTTGTTCTTAGGTTGTAGGGGTACTCCGCTCAAACTTTTAGACCAGAAAAATGCAAGGTCGTGCTTTCACGGCAACAAAATAAGTAAGTTCTCACTAACATCTGTATTGTGTTCTTAGGGGTACTACGTGTGTGTTGTTAGGGGTACTACGCTCAAACTTTTAGACCAGAAAAATGCAAGGTCGTGCTTTCACGGCAACAAAATAAGTAAGTTCTCACTAATATCTGTATTGATAACAAAGGCACGGGTGCGAGCGGAAGAAGGTGCAAAATCATTTCTACACGCGAGTTCTCTCGCAATGAAAGCGTTTAGCTGAGCTAGCCTCACGCGCACGTGACTTCTTCTGTAATATAGGCATTTACTAGTTTTTTTTTGTTAGCTATCGTTTTAGCGATTTAAGTGGCATAACTTCTTCATTTATAAGAAAACGAACATAAAGATTAATACTCGCAATTTCAGGCTTTTGCGGCATTCTTCTCGTTCTTCGAGCTTCATTCTTCTTTTCTTTAGTTATGCGGCTCCTTTTTCGCACGAGAGATCAAACTCGCTCACACGCCTCAAAATAATCTCGATCTGACCTCAAATCTCGAAGTCCCTCAAATGAGCAGGGATTCGCCGAGTTCTTGACGGGCAATACACCTGTGGCTTCGGTATCTCTGGTTGGGTTTCCGGAATCGACGCCACCACTTGGTTTGATTTCTTCCAAGTCGTCGTCTGGGCTTGGCTGATTCCGCTCAGTATCCCCTGTCTCACAGACGAAACCAAGATTCTGAAGCGGCTTGGGTGCCTCTGTCTCGAAGTTCGAATCGAAGTCCTGCCGAAGTTGCCTCCCAAGGATGGTGTCAGTGAACTCGGGGCAACTAATGTCTCGTGTGGTGTGTCTACGCAGCTGTTCGACGTTTACTACTCTCTCGTTCCGTCAATTGCCACTCTGGTCAATGCGCACAATTTCGATGATATTTTCTCCCAAAATTAGATACTTTGTATGGACCATCAAAGAATGGGTCGACAGTCGATGAACGAGATCCCAGTGTGCAGTACACCGTGTAACCGACCTGGAGGTTTGACTACCTACGCTTGGCGTCGTAGTACTGCTTGGTTGATGCCTGACTCCCTTCCAGGTTTTCTCTCGCTCTGTTTCGTTCCTTTGCAAGTTCAGAGAGCCTCGATGCTTTGTTCAGTTCTTCCTCGACGTCGGACAGACACAGCTGCCCAGGTAGGCGTGGATCGTGCCCGTGCATCAGCTCGAACGGAGTTTGTTGAGTCTATTTCTAGCTAGCGACGTTAATCGCGAAAAGTGGTTCGGGAAGCATCTTGCTCAGTCAGAGTGTGGTTCAATGATCGTTCGAAGTACATTCTTTAGCACTCCAACGGCCCGTTCCACCAGTCCATTAGCCTGTGGCCTGTATGGTGGAGTCGTTACATCTGTGATACCAGAGCGTCGATGTACTGCAGCTGTCCTTTTGTTGACAAAACCTTTCGCTTGGTCGGTCACTATCGTCTTATCGACACCAAATCTCGGTATCGGTATCATGTAGCGTGGTCAATATAACGTGTAGGGTGGTCAATACACACATGGACAGGTTGGTAGCCATCTCATTCTTCCAAAGGTCCGAAGTTATCAAGCGAAATCACCGTGTTTGCTACGGCGAGGTTGTTTCTTGGTTGCAAAAAACCTTCTGCGATTGTGGTCCTACCGTTGACCCTTCGACATGTGTGGCAGGACTGTACATAGGCTCTCACGTGGCGCGACATGCAATGCCACCAGCACCTTCTCTGAATCTGGTTTAGGGTGCGCTATGCATCCATATGTCAAGTTGAGTCGCGGCACATCTCTAGTACGGTGTCTCTTGACACAGCAGGCGGAAGTGACCTTGGGGCCACTTCCGTCTGTATTAATTTCACTAGGATGCCGTGTTTCTGTGCGAACTTTGTTTTGCCCTTGTCAGCCAGTTGCTGTAGACGCTGGCAGTCTCCATCTGTGTTTTGGTATTCGCGTAAGACAGTGTTGTCTGTACGTAGTACCATGCAAATAAAGTTGCCACTGCTCGCCGTCCCGTTGAGTTGAAGAGACTCCGGCTCTCTGGCCAGATCTTCAAGTCGAGAGAGGGCATCCGCTCTGTAGATGCTGACTGGACGATGACAAATATTGAAGTCTTAGTCAGAAAGCTGGATGGTCCATCTTGCAAAACGACAGTTTGTTGTTGCTTTGTGTGCTAGGCATGTAAAGCTGAGGTTATTGGTCAACACCGTGAACTGTGGGCCGCCCTTGAGGTAGATGACGAATTTCTCGGTGACAGCCCAGTGTAGTATTATACATTCCAGCAGGTTTGAGTGGAATATGCTGTCGTGGGCGTTTAGTGCACGGCTCGCATACCCAATAACGCGCTCTTGTGCGTCTTGGGTCTGAGTGGGAATGGCGCCAAGGCCATGCTGGCCGGCGTTCATATGCACCGTTGAAGGGCAGTCACTGCGAATGTGGGCGAGATTGGGGGGAGGGGGGGGGTTCTTTAAGGCGTACTTCAGACAGTCAACAATAATTTGGTGTTCTTCCGACCAAACGATTTCACTGTTTTTGGCAAGAAGCTTGCGCAGTGGTAGCGTCCTCGCCGAGAAGTTCTTTATTAATCTTCGGAAGTGTTTGGCAAATTGCACGAATGAGTAGAGGTGCTTTGCATCTCTTGTGGACTGGAACTTGTCAACGTCTGCCACTCGTTTTGGGTTGGGAATCCTCCCTTCATCCGTGATGATGTGACCAAGAAATGATACTTGGCTGCGCACAAACTGATGCTTCCGGATATCCATCTTTAGACCATTAAGTACCACACTACGGAGTGCCTCTTTCAAGAGTTCGAGAGCTTCACTTATGGATCTTGATCCCTGTGCGATGTAGTCTATGTATATGGTAGTGCGTGGACGTCCCTCAAAAGTCTTGCGCATCACCATTTGCATTGTTTGTGGAGCTTTACAAGAGCCGAATGCCATTCGCAAGTACTCGTACTTTCCCTCTGGTGTCACAAAAGCTGTTTTGTAGGTGTCTTCGGAATTCACACGGACCGTGAGAAAGGCTGTCTTGACATCCATGGTGGAAAAGTAACGTGAGTGGTCTCTCAAGATTCTGTCAAGAGCATCCTCCATTAGGAGCATAAGATACGAAGGGTTCAGCGTTTTATCGTTGAGCTTGCTGTAGTCATACACCATTCGCCTCGGAGTAGTTGGGTGGTTCGGCTGGTCCACCATTAGGGTTGGTGCTGCGTACTCGCTTTGACTTGATTTGATTACTCCTTGTTTCAGGTATTCATCGACTTTCTCCATCCTCAATTCGCGGTCTGCGCAGGAGCATCGGTAAGGACGCGAGGCTACCGGGATTGACTCTCGCAGCTCAATTGAATGTTCCAATTGTGGGCTCACTCCAAGCTGCTGTTCCTTTGTGGCAAGGGCCGTGTGATGCATCATTAGTATTTTGTGCAGCCTTTTACGCTCCTCTGAGGGTGCATCTGGCGTCATGAGGTAAACTGCCGCATTGACCTTTTGCTCAAGGTCCACGTCTGGACATGATCTTGACGGTTGAAAGGAGACAGACATCGCAACTGTTGTGTAGTTTCCTTTGCAAATGCTGAATTCAGTGTCTCTCCAGTTTTTTAAGGGGTCTGTCGTTCCCTGGTGGTCTCGTCTCTTGAGTCACGTCATGTGAAGGAAGTTTCACAAGAGTTATGTCGATCGACAAGTGAAATGTTACATCGACGTTAGCAAGCTTTCTCCAGTCTGATCCCAGAAGTATGTCCATTGTAGAAGGAAGTGGCACAACCATCACCTCGGGGAGTCGGGTGGTCAACTGGCCGACGTCGATTGAGCGTGTAGTCGTCCACTGGGGTTCGACTTGTGTGTCGAGCACTGTGACCAGGTCGTGGCCACTGCAGGCTGTTTTCTCTTTGTTGGGTGGAACAACCTTGGGGTCAACAATCGAGAGGTTAACACCAGTGTCGATGCAAGCTCTGAGTGGGCTGCCTCCGTTCGTGTATGCTGTGACGATTAAAATGTGTCTCCACCTGTCCGTAGGAAACAGTGGACATTTCTTTAGTGGTGACTACGGTACTCGTCCTGCTTCTTGGTTCTTCTACTGCCGGTTCGAAGTGTTGCCGTACTCTTGGGCTGTGGGAAATCTCGTGAGATATCTCCGAAACCGGAGCAGTTGAAGCATTTGTGGTCTTTCGGAATGTTTGCGTACAGCGGTGGTCGCTGTGTAGACATCTGGTTCTGCTGACTTTGCACAAACGGTTTGTAGTTAGACAGCTGTTTCGGTTCGGTGGAGGATTGAACCTCCAACTTTCGTCGATTGTCGAGATTCATCGTTCGGTCGATGAGCTCGAGCATGGACGTACAGTTATGGATGGCTAGCGGCGTAGCCCATTTGTCGTCCTGAATTCCACTAAGGATAAAAAAAATGCGCTCTTCAGGTCCAAGTTTCTGCGAGGCATTCTCAAGCATTGCGTTTTTTGCGTACAAGTTCTGTACATGCGTTTCGTTTCGTCGGAGCTGGCGCTCGTTTTGGTAATCTAGAAACTCCTGGAGCAACATTTTTCGCTTGAAACGTTCGGCTATGGCGTGCTTCTATTTGTCACGATCGTGGATTCGACCTCCGTACGATTTAGGCCAGTCACGCGCTGCTCCGCGAAGGCGAGTAATAGCATTGAGCGTTGTAAGTGACGGCGTCTAGTGCGCCAGAGATGCGACACGCTCGATTTTCTCTAACCACTCTTGTAAACTTTCTCGCTGGTTACCTTGGAATGCTTGTATGGTTGCGGCCGTGTCACCCGCTGAGTGCACCTGAAGAGGTCTTGAGTTTTTGATCAAGGCTTGGGCGAGCTGACGTTGCGTTTGGGCTATGACACCCAGGATGTTGTCCGATGCGAGGGACCGTACTTCGTTGTCGTTGACGTGCTCGCAGATGGAACGATTTGACGTTGGCGGCATTTCGGGCCTGCGTTGATCGATGTGTTCCTCTCCCTCTTCCCGGTGATCGTTGCCTTGACCGTTGCTGAGGTTCAAAGCTATGAGAAGCGTTTGGAGTTGCGTCTTGATATCCTTGATTTCGTTGCGGAGTTCGCCGTTGGCGTTGGGTTCCGCGATTGTTGTTGTTGTCGGCTGCGCCATGTTAGCTATCGTTTTAGCTATTTAGGTCGCATGACTTCTTCTTGATTAGTAAGAAGACAAACATAAAGTTTAATACTCGCAATTACAGGCTTTCGCGGCCATCTTCTCGTTCTTCGAGCTTCATTCTTCTCTTCTTTAGTTATGCGGCTTCTTTTTTCGCACGAGAGATCAGAGAGTTACTCAGATTTCCAAATGACCGGTTGAAGAAAATGAAAACGGCAGAAAGGACGTTCTTTTTCCCAGCCTCCAATGCGAGCTACCTTCCTTCGGTAATACCAGAGCCTTTTATACTGGGAGAGTTCGGCGGTTCTTTGATCCAGCCGCCAGTCTGGCAGCACTGATCAAACAGTCTGGCAACTGTGCGCATCCGCCATGATGTGCCTTGCCGTCTAGCTTGATTGCACCTTTGCATTTAATTGCATTATAATTATAACCTTAAATTGCAAGCTTCACCCTTGTTTGGTGTAAGGCTGGTGGCGGCTGATAAAACCCGTTTGCCCTACTGACTCGAGCCGGCAGTCGGCTCGCTAGAGTCCATGGAGCAAGAGACGACGACGAAAATGATCGTTCTGCGCTGCGCTCTGCCAGACGTTAGATGAAAAAGAAATGGGGGGCTGCAGTGCCGTTGGGTGCTCGAACAACGCGAAAAAGGGGTTCAGGATGTACCGGTTCCCGCAAGGAAAAGAAAACCGCGCAAGGCACAAGATCTGGGAAACAAAACCAAGAAGGACTGACTGGATGCCGAGTTCTCGATTGTGCGAGGTAAGTTTATGATTGACGTATGATTAACGTAACAAAATGCTTGATTTTTCGACTTTCTCCTTACGCCAACAAAAGCGCAAACGGCGAAACCTACACGCGTATGCATCGCATGTCAGTGGGGACCCACTCGCCGGGAGGCACATCATGGCGGAAGCGGCGCCCGCTGAGTCCGCTAGACCTAGCGGGCCGTAAGCCCCTCCCACCCGCCGAACTCTCCCAGTATAAAAGGCTCTGGGTAATACTTAAGGGGTATTCACATGAGGGAGAAATCCCGGAGATTTCTCCCCGGCACGCGCGCATCACGAGATGAAAATTCGAGGCTTTTGCACATCGCAAAGCCTGACGTCTTCGTCGTGGGATGCGCGTGTCGGGGAGAAATCCCCGGGATTTTTCCCTCGTGTGAATACCCCTTAGTACGGCGTCTCTTTAGCCTCGAGCTTGCACTCACAACGACATCACTGTGGAAGGCAACAGGCACGTACTAGAGACTAGAAAGAGATCTTAACGTTCTCGTTCTGTTCTATCGCAAACGCCGTACGCCAGACGCCGCCTTTTGGCATTCAAACGCGTCAAAACAGAAAGTAAAAAAAAAAAAAAAGGCGGCTTTCTTTGAGTCTACCCACTAATCATTTCAAACAGAGTTTCGTTCTCTGACGTCCTTGCGCGCTCGCATCTCCTCCTCTATCTACAATTCTGTTCCTATACTCCGTTCACCCTTATGCTGAGACTGCAGTCAAAGGTACAAGCGCGAGCTAGCCGGCTTTCCTGGCTTTAAAACAAGCATTTCTAGCGCGAGCGCTCGTTTTGCCGAAGAACACTTCAAAGCAGCGACCTCGAGCTCTCGTGCTTCTGGTATTGGCTGCAGTGTCAACTTAAGGGTTAACGGAGTACATCGACGACTGCAAGCAGGGCATCTGTCCGCCGCCATGTCTCTGCACGCGCGGGCAAGCACATGCAATTGCAAGCCTGGCAAGGCCAAGTTCACGCGTACGCTTCGCGTGCGCGTGGGGAACCAGTCGAGGCGCTGTGTTGTAAATACCAGGGCTTTTGTTGTGCGAGTGCTCGTTCGATGGGGGAATTATTTCATTTCACTTCCCAAGCTTTCGCTTATCCTAACCCTCTTAACCTTCACAACCCCACGCCTTCCGCCTCAGGAGTACAACTGAAAAGCGGGTGAACGCTTATATGATAAAAAGATATTCTTCTCCCTCTGCCGGCGGTTGTTGTATTGTGGGTACTGAAGCTAATGCGCAGTCGCTGAGTTGACTGAGCTTCCGGTAATAGCAAAAATGTCGAATTCAATATGGTCGTTAGATGTCTAGACACCATGAGGTCAGTCTGCCTGAGTTTTGTATGGCGACATTGTTACATGTTGTAGATAAGAACTTTTGTCAATGCAGCACGTCTGCTAGCCTGGAGTCTTAACCCTGGATCGCGCAGTCGTGACGCGCGACCACGTACATGAAGGTCTGATTCTCATCCAGATCGAAACTGGTGGGGTGGAGGTTGAACCCTCTATTCCCGTGTTTTGTAGTAGGCAAATCTGAGATACGCCGCGACTCTCACGAAACGGAGCCCACGAAGTGACGGTATGGTTGGTTAGAACGGGAGGTGTTGCGTTCGCTTGCTCTTCTCAGTGATCGAGAGCGATTCCTCACTTTCTGACTCATGCGTGAAGTGGTACTTCACCATGGTCCCATTTGTAAGCTAGCAGTGGCGCCACAACGGCAAAGATTAATTATTATTTTTTTTAATAAAGTTCTAAACAGAGAGTTCTGGGAAAAGATGAAGTAAACACGACGAGGGGTCGTGCTTTCATTCACGTATGAACAATACCTCTTCACAGGAGGATTAAACGCCAAATCTGTCCATTCTAAATAGCATTTTTTTGTTTGTAGCCTTGGACCACAAGGTGACGTTGCTTCCAGCATACCGATTATGTTGCGCTTTATGAGCATGAATCGCAGGTCCGCTTTCTCCCGTGCGATAGTCACCCTCCCTTAACCATCATAGCGGCGCGATGTCTGAGTGACCCTCGTGCCAACTGCTCGTGTATGTTGTTTTAGTAATCTGCTCCACTTCTGTATCTTTTGTGGGGCTATAAATAATATCCATAAACCCGAACACTAATATATTTATTTAGTTACCAGACACACTCATTTGGCCTATTATTCATCAATAAACCATATCAAACGATTTGGCTTGCCGAGCTAAAAAAAATGACAATGATGATTGTAACGCCAACGCTGTCCTCGACATTTTACTAAACATTAGAAATCGGTAGTCTTGCATCTTCCCAGCAGCAGGCGCAACACAGCACCAACATGTTTTTTATAAGTTATCCAAGCTTTACTTAGATAAAAAAAACGCATATCAGTTTTTAGAGAAGACTACTATATGCTGAAACGCGTCCATTTAATACAACCCGTTTCATCTGAGGGCAATAGAAGTATAACCCGCTTGTAAATTGGATGCGTTCAAAAATCGTAGCCTTTGCTATGCTGCCAGAGAATGCATATTTTAAAAATTAACAAAATCTCTCGTCCATTTTTTTTCATACCATTGTAGTTTCAAATTTTACTAAATAGTTTACTGCACTTCAGTTATTGGTTCAGCAACAGGAGAACTCACATCTCCTGAAACATAAAATGTTGCTTTGGGTGCCATAAAGTATTTACCCACGTTGTAAACCTTTTGTGTATGCAAACAACACCAAGGCCTGCAGGTGTACTACATTTGAAAACTATATACTATATAATATATATAAAAAATATAACACCAAAAATATATTCGTACTAAAATTTTGTAATTTTAGGTCACTATTTGGGGAGCTGTATGAGAGGAGTAGAAAAAAAAGCAAAAACGCCCTTGTTGCTTTATTATCTGAACAAATATAGCATTATCGAAATTGAGTTACCGTTAATGGTCTTGTCGAAAAATGAGAACTAGCAGAGTGAGTAAGATTTCGGCCATTCATATTGGCGACGCTATAAGTATCATTACCTCCTAATAATATAAAACAGAACATAATTTATACCAGAACAAAATGTTTATATTACTTTTAGAACAAAACCACTTATTCCCAATTAGACAAGTAATACGCGGCCAAAGAACCCCTGAACTGCACGATCAGTGGAGCCGTGGCCTTAAACGCACGCTTTGCACTGATTTGACTTGAATGCGTTTCTGTAGTTTCAACTCGCCATAGTAGTTTGACGATATGGCGAACAGCGAAAGTTGTTCTCCATTTTAATGCAAGAAATATTTTAATATATTTGGTGGTGTAAACAACTTTAGGCGGTGCGAAACGAGTAAACAATAACCAATCTTCGCTCTTTGCGACGCGTGCTCTATTAACCCTTGAGCTGAGACTCCGTTCACCCTTAAGCTGAGACAACCGCGTGCTCGCCGGCTTACACAGTGTTTTGGTTGTGCGTGCCTGAGCGTACACACTTGCGTTAGCAAGGAAAAAAAGCTCGCGCTGAAGTCGGAGCTCATAGTCTCAGCTTAAAGGTGCCCTGAGGAGGCTTCTGAGATCGCCTAAATATGGCGATAACTCACTCAGCTGGCTTTAAGTATCCTTGAAATCCCTAAGACATGACAATACGCGGCCGATTTCTCTATTAAAAACAATCAAAGATCTGACTACTCCAATTTTTTCTCCGCTGATTGCAGGAGCATGTTTCGAAACCAGGACGACTGTCCATCGATAGTAAGGAAAGGATCCTCGCGCCTCCGATCGGTGGAACTGCGGAGTGATTTCTCGAAGACGCGCAGCTCGTTGCTCATGCAGCCCGGACTACGATTCACCGCAGGGAGCGATCGGTCGAAAGCTCGAGAAGTGACAACGAAACACATCAGTCCCGCAAAAAAAAAAAAAGAACAACAACAAAAAAAACAAAAACAGAAAAAACAACGACAACGACAACAAAATACAACTATTGGTCGCTGTTTTTGCGATGATTGTTGTAGTATTATGTTCCCTTTCCGCGAAAATAACATCTGCGTCTATCATCTACAAAAGCATAGACATTTTTAGTAACATTTCCGATCTCAACAAAATATTGAGTTTTCATTGGTCAGATGCCGTCCTGACTGCCGGTACAATGCTCCTCTCGTTGCGGAGATAATTTTGATCTTTGATTGCTTTTTTAATGGACAAATCGGCCGCGCATCGTTTTTAATTTATGGATTTTTAGAATGCTTAAATCCCGCAGAGTGAGCTATCGCCATATTTCGGCGATCTCAGAAGCCTCCTCTTGGAATCTTTAAAGGGATACTTCAACGAAATTTGAATTTTACCCGCCGTGTACAGAAATAGGTCGACTGTGATCCACAATACTCGAAAATGACAACCGCACGTCCGTATTTTGAGCAGATGGCTGTATTTTTCGTTCTAAACGGCCCACTCTGGCAAGCAGTCGGAGAACAGCCAGCGGAGGCCACGTCACATCCGGCGCAGTCATGACGTAGGACGTCTCAATCAACGATTGGAGGAAAGCTGCGGCGAGGCTGACGTGATTATGAATTTCGTCACTTGGTGGCGTTCACGAGTAAAGTTATGTTACAACCTATACGTTTGAACTGCCTGCGGTCTGAACGGCCTCACAAGTCACAACCCGGCAAACACGGCCACCCTGTGATCCCAGTGTCCGTGAACCCACTAATCCCGTGCCAAACACGGTAGTCGGTTCGTGCTTTGTGTCGCGATGGCGTGTCGCGGAAACAGAAAACTTAGCGACACCAGCGAGGACGAAGACATCGCTTCTGCGATGGTGAAAGATCGCCGATTCGGCTTACAGCCATACATTTACGACCCATCTGCGTCGTCTTCATCTGAAGGCGACGGGGACGGGCCGGACACGCCACCACCAGCCCGTCGTGTGGGCTCCGCGAATTGGTAAGTTTTCTATTTCATTCGCGATCCAGAAATATTTCATTTTTTTTTCGTACATATTTTCGCGATTGGCAGGCGCGGCATGTATTGAAACGGCGGGATGTTGCTATGATATCAGGATATGCCTCCATCTTCTTGGTGCCGATCAAGGCTATGCATGCGCACTCTACCTTTACGAATTAGCAGTTGCAAAACATAGATACGCTGTGGCGATTGCCGGCGTGCGGTCGCCTCAGCCCGACAGGCTCCAACGCGCGAGCGATAATAATGGCAGTTTTCGGCACCGAAAACTGCCATTGTCAAACTTTTATGGATGAGGTAGATGTTGCAAACACCTTAGAAAACATCGAGTAAAGTTTCGTAGTGCCCTTGTATTTCCGGCATTCATTCATTGAGCAAAATTTGTCCCAACAGGTGCTCTTGCAACAGCTGCAGAGCGATGCTGACGGACTACGAGTCCCTGTGCTGCCGAGAGGTTGACCGTGCAAGAGAGCTCTGCCAGGACCAGGGGGTGTCCTGTATCACCAAGCACCCCTGGTTCGAGCTCTACTGCCTAAACAGGCCAGTGCTGGACCTGGCGTATGTCACAATGCAATACTTCTGCCCTTTGGATGCGGGGAACCGGACCCAAGAGGAGTATGTATATTCAACTGATCAGTGGTGTAGCCAGGAATTTTTTTCGGGGTCGGGGCCAAGGTGGCCGGGATGTCCACGACTTGGGGTGCGGAGAGGGGGAGGGGGTTCAAAATGCATGTGTATATTATAGTGTCAGCTAAATATTTGGGGGGGGGGGGGGCTGTAGACCCCCCCCCCCCCTTGTTGATTACACCCCTGCAGCTTATTGCAGTCATTCTAGTTGTTACGGCTGGCTTCCACTCCAAATATTCGTGTTTACAGCTACAAACACAGCGTTGGTGTCATGCTTTTTTCAGGCATTATGAAAAAGCCTGCCTCTAAAATCAAAATCTTGATATGTGGTCATTTCACCACACTAGTAATATTGATGTCATTATTCTCCTAAGAACAAGAAATTTATACGGTGTGCAAATATTTGAATATGAATCGAACATGAAGCTCTCAAATAATTCTATTTGCAAATCTGATTTCTCATATTAGGTATTGCGAAAGATGTGGTTGGTGCAGCACAAGCGAAATACTTTTTCCTTCCCTCCATTCTAGCAGGCTGTTGTATTGAACTTCCAAATATGCAAAATACATTTTAATTTTACCGGTCCACCCTGGTGTAGTGCGACAGGGTAAAGATAAATTAAAAGCAAGCTTTTGTGCCACTAACGGATACCAATTTTAGGGGGCACTGGAGCGTTTAAAATGAAAACATAGTTGGAAAGCACAATGTGTTACAAGAAAAAAAATGTGATAGGCAATTTTATTTCAGTGGCCACATTGTTATGGCCCAATTAGCATGACTGACCACCAATAATGTTCAGCAGCTGGTACTGCACAGGAACTTGTATTTGAGCTTGTTACATACACATGGTCTTCTATTCGATGATCGGTTCTTAATTCGATTTAGCTACTACGATTAGGTACTCGCACACCTTTCAAGAAAAAAAAAAGAATAACAGCAGTGTGCTTATCTGGTAACTGCAACACTGTGCATGTAAATAAACAGAATCAGACATCATTTATCTGTTAACTACCACACTGTGCATGTAAATAAACAGGGTCAGACATCATTTATCTGTTAACTGCCACACTGTGCATGTAAATAAACAGGGTCAGACATCATTTCAGAATAATTAGAGAGAGTACCCATGCTTTCAGAATTCCACCAAAAAAAGTTTATTGCTCTTTCCTACAATGACAATCTCGTTACCGTGAAACCGCACAATTGTCTATAGACCACAACATAAATATCGATACTGCAATGAAAAGCCCGAAAAACTAAATGGCAACAAACAGTGAAGATACACTTGTTCAAGCAGTATTAAATATAATTAAAATCCTTCTGCATACAAAATGTTGTTAGAAGTTCCCCATGCTACAGGACAGTAATGATGTAAACTGCGAGATGTCATTGGAGATTGTTGACACTATACAAACGCATAGTAGAAAAGGTCAGAAGCAAATAGTGATTAGCTTTTCCCTCTTTGCTCAGAGTTCAACGCTGGTTTCTGCCATCTCATCTCATTACAGGAAGTACCGCTACACGGCATACCACCAGTTCACCTGGTGGGTGCACAAGAGGCTGGGGCGGGGAAACCGAGTGGTGCTGCCCAGCTGCGTCGTCTGTCAGATTCGGCAAGAATTCCCGTCCACAGATGGGACATACAGGGGGTTCAAAAAATAAAAAAAGTATTGGCCACCTGAAGGACTCGTTTACGGCATGTTTTGTCCAGCCCTTCAAAGACACCTTCATCAATAAAAGACAGCAAATGTCACCAAGCTCTAGGCTCGTAAGTTTAGCAATAGGTTGCAACCTATGAACCTAAGAATGGCTTGCGAGGTCGTTAATGACTAGTAGGTACGATAACGTGAACAGTTAAGTTTTCCTGATTATAATGCGTTTTTCATTCAACAGAGCGGAACTTCACCTGTGCTTTTTCAGACTGTTCAGGCAGTGAAGAGGGAGAAGCTAAGTTTTATCATCTACCATAATATCTCAAGAGAAGACCCATCCCCAAAAGATAGCCCACCCTGATTTTCAGCATAACTTCTTATTATCCTAATGGCTTTAGTTGAACTCAATTTTGCACGCTGAAAGTTAGTCCACCCTGTATTTTCGCCTAATATGCTCTCAGTTTTACGTGGGCTGTCTCTTGGTATATTATGGTAAGTCGCTCCTATTTACTGCATAAGTGGTTTTAGTGATAAACATTTGATTTGCAAAAGTAGAAGTTAAAAACTAGCGATAGCTTATTCGCATTAACCGCACTGCACCGTGTGCATGGTGCAACACCGGCAACCAAGTCGAAGATGTATGGTAATTCCAAATTCTCGTATATCTTTGTAGCAAGAACTTGAGCCTCCAGCAAAATTGGCGCATATATCCTGCATATGAGCTTCCATTCAAAGCAAAGCTGCATTTGTCCACAGAAAAGGCAGACTAACATAAAACAAAGTGTCACAGTAGCACCTGAAACTCGAGAATTCCGAGGCAGTCATTGGGTTCAAACGGTTGATTGACCAAAATGAAGTTGCAAGTGTTGCTCGCTGGAAGGACAAAACAAAGAGGTGGGAAAAGGCGGTGGTTCTTTGCCAATGAATGTAAGAAAATTTACATTTGTTATTAAACAGCTGATACGTAGTCACCTTGGAAATCACTGTCTAAACCAGATTTGTAACACTTGTGGTGATCAAGTCTTCAAGCAAGGCACAAAAATGCAGCTGGCAACTGTAGTTCATATGCTTGAGTAAGGTCCAGTGTAAAAGATACCAACCCACTTTGCAAATTAGTTAGTTTTTGTATCATCGTCATAGGATACACCACGGCTTTCACCATCTGCAGGATTATGACTGCTCACCACCAGATGACCAAGCAGCAGATGAGGATGAAAATCGTAATGACCAAGCGGAGAGCGAACTCCGTCTCCAATGGTCTCATTCCCAATGAATGGGCCCGTTCCCAGGTGGCTTGGGAGACAAGCAAGGGTACTACTGAGAAGAATCGCAGAGGATATGGCGTGCACACCCGAGAGAAGAGCAAAGTAGAGCTGAGAAGGACAACTACCAGTCTGCAAATTCCGTAAAAATTCCAGTAGTCCAATTGGTCTCGGATGCCTCCTTTGAGAATGCCATGGTCTTCAAACTACCAGCCAAGCACTGTAAAGAGCCACCTCTAGAGGGCCTCCTTACAAGCAACAACACTTCCTGCGTTCCATTCTTGATCATATTCATGAGGCAAGTTGGGATTTTTTTTTTTAACCCAACCTCCTTCCTATACCATCTGCCCTGTCCTCGCTAATATCAGCAGCCTCCGATAACCCCCTTTCTTGTCTTTTGGCTCCTGAAACATTTTTACTCTACTACTGCATGTGGCGATCAACTTTTTCCTCATGCAAAGATTGAAACTTTGAGCCTTTAAACAAAATCTTCGGATGCAAGTCGGCCAAGAACTGGCTTCTGTCATGTATCGGCTGGTGGCCAAGAGATAGCGTTGCCAGGCAAATGCACTTACCAGCGCTCTTCAAAAGCACGGGCCTGGGGCACGGTACGTGTGCACGGGCATTGGGATTTGAGGCACCATTAAAAAGCAACGTTTGGACGCTCCTTGGTGTTGTGCTTGGGCTTTACCCAGGATACATTACATTTTAGCGACGAGGTCGGTCAACGTCCAAGAACTACAGCGGGATGACCACCCAAGGCAAGCTGGAAGAATTCGACCAGACAGCTTCTACTGCAAGGCGAACAGAATAACAGATCCTTAAAAGAAAAGGGCCCTACTGCTTACACGTTGTGGAGCACAGACGTACAAAGTCGTGCGAGCACTGGCTGCACCGAGAACACCCAGAAGTGTCAATTTCGGTGAACTCATGGTGATGCTGCTTTGACCCGCAGCCGTCGGAGCTCTTCGGCACAACGAAGTTCCAGCGAAGAGACCAGCAGCCTGGGAGTCAATTTCCAGCTACACGACAGCCCTAAAGAAGCTAGCTGCTGATTGTAACTTTGGGATTCTAGTGACACAGGCGGCTGCAACAACTTCCAGTACCGCAGGCATGGGTTTGGCTACAACTGGAACGACAGCTGGTTCCGTCAACTTGGGAGCAACTGGAACTTCAGTTCCGGTGAGTCAACCAGTTTTCAACCCAACCATGCTACCTCTCGACGTCAGGCTGAGATTGTTTTGTTCGTGGCATAAGAGACGAGCATCTACAACAGAGTCTGTTTGCAGGGACCAACTTAACGTTTCATAAAGCATACGACATGGCCGTGCGGACAGAAAGTGCTGCACAACATCAACGAGATTTGAAAACCCAAAAATCTTAGGTTTAAGCTGTCAAAAAAGCAATATTACTGCTGAAATTGTAAAAACGGAAAGACAAAACAAACTGTCAGAATCCCAGACGTGCTACCGATGCCAAGAACAGCATTCGGCGTTCTCGTGCAAGTTCCAAAATACACGATGTAACCTCTGCCCCAAGAAGGGGCATGTCAAAAAGGCTTGTTTCAAGAAGTTAAGGGCGCAGCACCAAGCGTGGATGACACACAACGTGGAACAGGACAATGAGACCCTTGATTCTGATGATGATCTTTCGGACAAGTCATGGAGCCTGCATGAGCTGAATGCTGCCTAAGGTCATCCTGGAGATTGAAAACCGAGAGCTGGAATTTGAGATCAATTCGACAGATGCTTGCTCAATCATCAATGAAGCCACGTATTGTCCTCTGTAGCCCACGAAGCCCCAATCACTGAACCAGGAGGGAATAATCCTTCATACCTGGTCAGGAGAAATTTTACAAGTACTTGGAAAGGCGAATGTTTGCGTCAGGCATTGATTGAAACAATACATCTTGTCGTTGGTAGTGACACGTGGAACCAGTTCCAGTCTTCAGGAAGAGACTGGTTCAAAGAGCTGAAGATTAGGGTCTGTGGAATTCACCTCCTCGGCACCAGAAACAACATTGTGAACATTTTGAAGGTACATGAGGATGTTTCTGATGCGAAGATCACGGGGCACAAGGGTCCGCCTGTAAACTTTGATTTAAAAGGGGACGCTACTGCCAATTCCCTCCAATCACAGCCCGTGCCGTTCGCACTGCGTACCGCAGTAGAGGTTGAATTGAAAACTCTCGAGAACCAAGGTATTTTCGAACCGACAAAGCACTTAGAGTGGGCTATACCGGTGGTAGTTGTCCGAAAGAAAGGCGGGACCATTTGGCTATGTGGAGACTACCGAAGTACGGTAAACAAGGAGGCGAAAGCCGCAGTGCACCCTATGCTGACGATTCCAGAAATCCTAACCAATCTGCAAAACAGGTTGGTATTTTCTACACTGGACCTTGCTCAAGCGTATCAACAACTACAGTTAACAACAGAAACAGCCGACGTGTTAACCATTAACACTGCAAAAGGCCTCTACAGGGTAAAAAGAATGCCATTTGGGATCGCCGCCAACACCAGCGATTTTCTATCGATTCATGAAAGCAGTACTACCTAAAATCCCGCGGATCGGGGTATACCTCGATGACGCTATCAGCGGTACGACCGCAGCAGAACATGACTCAACTGGATACAGTTTTGATGCGACTTGCTCAGGCTGGACTTCAACTCAAGAGGTGCAAGTTACGTTTTGCAGTGGAACAAGTTGTATACCTCGGATACATCATCGATACTGCCGGGATACACCCGACAGAGGAGAAACTGAAAGCGACCAAAGAGATGCCCGAACCAACATGCCAAACAATGCTGCAGTCGTTTCTTCGTCTTCTAGCGTTTTTCGATCGGTTTTTGGCAAACAGGGCAACAATCACGAAAGACCTCTACATATTTCTAGAGAAAGACGTCCCCGGTGAATGGCAGGAAACAAATTGGCGAGCCTTTAGACAGTTAAAGTATGTTATTGCACAGCGTGCAGTTCTCGCACACTACGATAAAAACAAAAGCTTGAGCGTGTCATGTGACGCAACCCTCTACGGCATCGAGGCAGTATTAGCTCAGCTAGATTCAGATAGAAACAAAACACCGATCGTCTTTACATCAAGAATGCTCATTAAGGTCGAAAAGGATTTCTTCTAACTGGATTGTGAGGGGCTGGCTACTATCTTTGCCATACACCGTTTTCATCACTACGTCGCAAGGCGTCACGTGAAAAGAATTACTCCCAATTGGATCGTAAAAGGCTGGCTATTATATTCGCCATGGACCGTTTTCACCGCTACGTTGCGGCGCATCACGTGACCATAACGACTGACCACCAACCACTGTTGGGCATCATAGGACAGGAGTCCCCAGTACCGACTGTGCTTTCACCAAGTAGGACATGCTGGTGTGTTAAGCTGGGAGCCTATGATTATAACCTAATCTCTAGACCAGGAAAGCGAAATTAAAACGCTGATGCTTTAGGCAGACTACCATTGCCCGAGACTGACAATGAGCAACATCCTTCAGGCAACGTACTGATGTTAGAAGCCCCGACGAAACCTCCCATGACTGAAAAGGAACTGGCCGACAACACAGCAGTGGATCCCATTCTTGCTGAGGTTTTCCGAACGGTCAAACACGGTGAAGTGAAAAAGCTGGAGCGTAGCGCAAGAAGCTGCATCAAGCAAGTGGAACCTTGGCCTACATCAGACTACCGAGTAAACCTAGAGCAGTGCTGTTGCACCAATGCCTGTTTATCTCCATGCTGATACGCACTAGAAAGAAATGGAGGTGCATCCTGGTTGCAGAGGGCAGCTGCAGCCTTGTAGGATGGCAGCGTTGAGCAGAGGTGCAGCACAACTGCCATGAGCTCCCCCACATACTCTGTAATGAGACATTCAAAGCAATTAAAAAATCTGCACCAGCCACGTACAAATATGAGCACGGGCATATACCATAGGTGCAGTCAGTCTTGCGCTTAGCAACAGTGGGTCCTTTCTTTGCTTTTGGATACTTGATGACCCACATCTTCTCTCCTTTCTTGGTCACCGCTTGGGGCCTTCCCGCATTTTCGTTGTAATGGAGGGCAGCGAGGTAGGTCCTGTACAAGATATGCATGACAAAAAAACACCTAAACAGGAAATAACCAAATTTCTTACACACCTGGCCTTCATGCTTCGGAAGCTGAAGTGGACCTGCTTCGGCGCAAACTGCAACAGAGTACTATGAAAGCACTCTGTTGCAAATGTCTGCGCCGATGTGGACAGTCGAGGAATGTCGCGAAGCAGGTGAGTGGAGAGCACGATCTCCTCCAGCTTCTGGTGCGCAGGGGACCCTACAACAAGAACGTGGGACATAGTGCAATGCAGAAAGCGTATTTCAAGCCTCACAAAAATAAAAATCTGTCCTTACCTTCTGCTAGCCACTTTTTCTCTAGCTCCTCATGCTCACACTCTGGGAAGAGAGGGTCAGCGTGGGTATGCACACCCACTACGTGTGCCACCAGAGACTTCCATTTTGGCAGGATGAGGTCCTGGTTGTCGACACTTGACCCAGCACACCAGTACAGATGGTTCACCACTGCCCTTGTCCAAGACCCGAGCTCCTCTAAATGCCGTGACTTGGCAGCTGCAGCCAGCTTTTTCTTGATGCCTGAAGTGAAATGTTGTAAACAAGGTAAACATGATGCATGCGGGGCACCTTTGGAAAGCCAACAGGCTCTTTTGAAACTCCAGTGCCAGCTGGAACCTGTCACGCATACTTCAATCTCTTTTTTACTAGCAGCAGCAACAAAGCGTGGCCAAAGCTGGCAGACCTTCTTTTTCTGGAAGCTGCCACAACACCGTTCATATTTTTATGTCTAGATATACCAGGTCTTTCAGTGAAAGCTTTTAAAAATTACTGAAAATAGGTTATCTGAAAAGCAAAGAGGCAAAACAAAAACAAAGAATTTTGAAGGCTACCACCATGGTAGTAAGTAAAGTAAAAAGTAAAAAGAAGCAACCAGCTTCAAGATAGTCACCAACAAACTTTGCGCCGTAATGGGTATGGTAGGACAGGTGCGTATAGTGATATCAAATTTCGAAAATCATACCCATTACAGCGCAAAGTCTGTCGGTGAATATCTCTAAGCCAGTTGCTTCTTTTTACTTTTTGTAAATTGCTTTAGATGACCATGGTGGCAGCCTTCAAAACCCTAATTGCAACATGGCCCTAAAAATTGCTAATTAGAAATTTAAATAGCCCATTTTAGTTAGTTAGATAGCTCAATTTTATATCTTTTGCAACTCTTAACACTTCCCACGGCTGGGGAAGTTTACATTTTCCCAAAGGCTGCCTTCAGGACCACTGCCCAAGCTGGTGATAGTCTCATTGGGATAGATGGAACCTTTTTAAATCTTACCCTTCCCCACATGCCAGCAATCAAAAAGGTGGCAGATATCTGGGTGTTCTCGTCCCAGCCAAGCATTGAGCTGGGGATGCCGGTCGGTTACCAGGATGGCCACAATCAACGAGTGGGCCTCAAAAATGCTGAGGGACCTCTTGAGGCCTTCCAGCTCCATATGATAGCTGCCCCCAGTTTCATTGGACTAAAAGAAACAAACGAGGACAACATGAAGCAGCACAAACGAAACAAAATATGCCAGTTTGTACACCACAATGTCTGAACATTGAGGTGCGTGTCTTTCCATTGCTGTGTCCAAGTCACAGTAAAGGGAAATGAGTGTAACTCACATCTCTCGATTTTGTAATTCACATTTCCACACTTTGTAATGATGATAACAAATTATTAAAAAAATTACAAGCTACATGGCTGAAAAAATGCTCAGCAGATATTTACCTAGTTGCAAGTATAACATTATATGCTTATGGCAGCATAGAATCTGGAGCACCTATAGAATTTGTGTACATACCTGGACGGTTTCAACGTGAATGACCTTGTTGTCATCGGCATCAAGCATCGTGTAGGAGCCATACTTGGCCGAGTGGCCAGGTGAGTCTGCTCTCCCGTCAGCGGCGATGGTGAGGTGCCTGCCTGCAGCAGCTGCGAACAACTCGTTCTGATGCTTGTTCCAGACCTGGTTACGAAAAATACAGGATAGGCAACTGGGCTTGAAACAGAGACCGAGTTTAAATTAGGTCACATTTTCTTTACAGAATCTACTATTATGTCTTAATGAATGTGTTTTAATGGTTCGAGGACCAAATTTGGCCTACAAGACCAACACACGAGCAGAAAGAAGGAATTTCAGCCATGGGTTACTCCTTTCCAAACCAGGAACGAAACCACTCGTTTCTGTAGTAAACAGTTTCTAGGCCCACTTTATTGTGGTCACGAGGAGCAAAGAGCACAGGGAAAACATGGGGGGGGGGGGGGGGTGTTTCTGTCAGTTTTTAACTTCAGAGTACCTTTTCGATTGAGGGCAGGAGAAAGGCCTTCTGGATGTTGAAGAAGGTGCCATAGGAGAAACAGACAATCCCCATGCTGGTGAGTGTTCTGAGTGTCTTCTTTACGCAGCTGCCACTGAACAGGATTGCCGCAGCCATTAGGATACTCCCCACCGGCTTCCGCTTGATGATGGGCTGGCTGCACCAGTCATTCACGTGTCCACTCCGACAAATTGAGTAGACTTGCAGGCTGCAGCCAACGACACTCTTGTCCACGTGGATCAGGGGAGCAGCACATACTTGGCACTTCCCCAGGAGAAGGTCAAGGCAAGACTCGAATACAATGAATTTCCTCTCCTTTACCAAAGATGGTGTTTCCCTCTCAAGCCTGCGACACAAAAACCAACATCATCTCAACAAACTGTCTAAGCATGATAGATGATCTCATAAATTCTTACACGACTGCATACGGACCTAACAGAGCTGTCCTCTGGTGGACAATACGTAGGGTCATCTCTTTCCGGTGGCTGCTTCCCTGATACACCCAGGTCTTCTGAATCAGAACTGCACAAAAGGGGGGTCACAAAGTGATGTCTGGGAGTTGCAGGGCCTCAGGGAACTCCTAAAACTAACACAGAAATAGGTGGAGAGGTTGTTGCCAGATGGCGTTCAGATGCTCTAGGCATTGTAGGCCCAAGACCTTTGCATACCTCTGTTCTGGATCACCACAGTTTGACGAGGAAGAGGTCTGCGGCATAATTCCAGAAAGCTCCGTCTGCACTTTCTTGTTCCTCGATGGTATACATGCTTGTGTACCTAGCAAAAAATCTAAGGCATTAGAAATGTGCTCCATTTAAATATAATGAATGGGTTTTTGACTTAAACTCTGTGTGCTAACTACACCAAGCTCTCTTTAACAAATACCAAACATCTGCACAGCTCAAACATCGAGATATATCTGACACCACCTCCTTCTCAGTTTAACTCGCTCAAGTAGAATTCGAACAGAATTAAAATGATTCTCGTGTCAGTATATTTAGTTTACATGAATGACCGTACCTGCGTTTCTGCCGAAGCCTGTTGTCTGCGTCATCACGGACCGTGTCTCGTAACGTGCCGATGCTGAAAACACAGGATGTCTAGCAGCAGTCATTGCTCTCAAGGCTGCTGTAAAGTAAACGAAAAGCAGAAATAGTCAATGATTGAGAAACAAAGGAACCTTTGTAGCAACAAAAGCGCTGTGTAGATGTCAAATGTGACAATCACTTTGCCAATATGAAGAGGCCTTTGACGGTTTTGCTCAATACAGGTGACGCAAAAGAGTATAGTCCCGCTTCGGTGTGCTTGCATACCTGTCTGGGTGCGGGCGTCGTCAGTCCATATCAGAGAGGTGGGGGAGGCCACAGGTGGACGCAGAATGGAAACCAACGCACCAAACGTACCTATGGACATATATCAATCAGCGTAAAGGTGCATGATTGAGCGACAAGAAAACTTTAGAAGCAACACAAGCACTGTGTACATGCGTCTGGTGGTTCTGCTTGAAGCAGGTGACACTACGAAGTATAGGTCCCGCTTGGAGCACCTGAGGGGGGATCGGTGGCCGAGTGGGCTAGCGCACACCAGCTCAGAGCACGTGGAGCGAAAGCTCGCGCTGCAGAACCCAAGATGCTGGGTTTTATCCCCACCCCTGCCTGTTTTGATCTGAATGAGCATCGTACCAGCGTGCGGTCGTGCATCACTACTGCGTGATGTTCGTTAAGGACCCCAGGCTAGTGGCTGTACTGCACTGGGTAAATTTCTCATCTACAGCTGGGAGACAAGTCGCCCGTTGAGGTAGACCAAGTTCTAGACTTTATAAACATACACACAACCCAATTTTTTTTTTTCTTGAAGCACCTGCATACCTGTCGGGGTGCAGGCTCCATTCGTCAGCGTCAAAGCAGTGGGTGAGGCCGCTGGTAGAGCCAGCCTGGAACCCAACGCTCGAGGGGCGCCTATGAACAGACATGAATCAGCATAGAAGTGCATGATCGAGACACAAAAAACCTTAGAGCAACATTAGCACTGTGTGGATACGTCTGGCAGTTCCGCTTGAAGCAGGTGACACCACGCAGTATAGGTCCCATCGGAGTGCCTTCATACCTGTCGGGGTGCAGGCTCCATTCGTCCGCGTCAAAGCAGTGGGTGAGGCCGCTGGTAGAGGCAGCCTGGAACCCAACGCTCCAGGGGCGCCTATGAACAGACATGAATCAGCATAGAAGTGCATGATTGAGACACAAAAAACCTTAGAGCAACATTAGCACTGTGTAGATGCGTCTGGCAGTTCCGCTTGAAGCAGGTGACACCACGCAGTATAGGTCCCATCGGAGTGCCTGCATACCTGTCGGGGTGCAGGCTCCATTCGTCCGCGTCAAAGCAGTGGGTGAGGCCGCTGGTAGAGGCAGCCTGGAACCCAACGCTCGAGGGGCGCCTATGAACAGACATGAATCAGCATAGAAGTGCATGATCGAGACACAAAAAACCTTAGAGCAACATTAGCACTGTGTGGATGCGTCTGGCAGTTCCGCTTGAAGCAGGTGACACCACGCAGTATAGGTCCCATCGGAGTGCCTTCATACCTGTCGGGGTGCGGGCTCCATCTGTTCGTGTCGGAGCAGTCGGCGAGGCCGCAGGTGGGCAACCCAACGCTCCAGGGGCGCCTATGAACAGACATGAATCAGCATAGAAGTGCCTGATCGAGACACAAAAAACCTTAGAGCAACATTAGCACTGTGTGGATGCGTCTGGCAGTTCCGCTTGAAGCAGGTGACACCACGCAGTATAGGTCCCATCGGAGTGCCTTCATACCTGTCGGGGTGCAGGCTCCATTCGTCCGCGTCAAAGCAGTGGGTGAGGCCGCTGGTAGAGGCAGCCTGGAACCCAACGCTCCAGGGGCGCCTATGAACAGACATGAATCAGCATAGAAGTGCATGATCGAGACACAAAAAACCTTAGAGCAACATTAGCACTGTGTAGATGCGTCTGGCAGTTCCGCTTGAAGCAGGTGACACCACGCAGTATAGGTCCCATCGGAGTGCCTGCATACCTGTCGGGGTGCAGGCTCCATTCGTCCACGTCAAAGCAGTGGGTGAGGCCGCTGGTAGAGGCAGCCTGGAACCCAACGCTCGAGGGGCGCCTATGAACAGACATGAATCAGCATAGAAGTGCATGATCGAGACACAAAAAACCTTAGAGCAACATTAGCACTGTGTGGATGCGTCTGGCAGTTCCGCTTGAAGCAGGTGACACCACGCAGTATAGGTCCCATCGGAGTGCCTTCATACCTGTCGGGGTGCGGGCTCCATCTGTTCGTGTCGGAGCAGTCGGCGAGGCCGCAGGTGGGCAACCCAACGCTCCAGGGGCGCCTATGAACAGACATGAATCAGCCTAGAAGTGCCTGATCGAGACACAAAAAACCTTAGAGCAACATTAGCACTGTGTGGATGCGTCTGGCAGTTGCGCTTGAAGCAGGTGACACCACGCAGTATAGGTCCCATCGGAGTGCCTTCATACCTGCTGGGGTGCGGGCTCCATCTGTTCGTGTCAGAGCGGTCGGCGAGGCCGCAGGTGGGCAACCCAACGCTCCAGGGGTGCCTATGAACAGACATGAATCAGCATAGAAGTGCATGATCGAGACACAAAAAACCTTAGAGCAACATTAGCACTGTGTGGATGCGTCTGGCAGTTCCGCTTGAAGCAGGTGACACCACGCAGTATAGGTCCCATCGGAGTGCCTTCATACCTGCTGGGGTGCGGGCTCCATCTGTTCGTGTCAGAGCGGTCGGCGAGGCCGCAGGTGGGCAACCCAACGCTCCAGGGGTGCCTATGAACAGACATGAATCAGCATAGAAGTGCATGATCGAGACACAAAAAACCTTAGAGCAACATTAGCACTGTGTGGATGCGTCTGGCAGTTCCGCTTGAAGCAGGTGACACCACGCAGTATAGGTCCCATCGGAGTGCCTGCATACCTGTCGGGGTGCAGGCTCCATTCGTCCGCGTCAAAGCAGTGGGTGAGGCCGCTGGTAGAGGCAGCCTGGAACCCAACGCTCGAGGGGCGCCTATGAACAGACATGAATCAGCATAGAAGTGCATGATCGAGACACAAAAAACCTTAGAGCAACATTAGCACTGTGTAGATGCGTCTGGCAGTTCCGCTTGAAGCAGGTGACACCACGCAGTATAGGTCCTATCGGAGTACCTGCATACCTGTCGGGGTGCAGGCTCCATTCGTCCGCGTCAAAGCAGTGGGTGAGGCCGCTGGTAGAGGCAGCCTGGAACCCAACGCTCGAGGGGCGCCTATGAACAGACATGAATCAGCATAGAAGTGCATGATCGAGACACAAAAAACCTTAGAGCAACATTAGCACTGTGTGGATGCGTCTGGCAGTTCCGCTTGAAGCAGGTGACACCACGCAGTATAGGTCCCATCGGAGTGCCTTCATACCTGTCGGGGTGCGGGCTCCATCTGTTCGTGTCGAAGCGGTCGGCGAGGCCGCAGGTGGGCAACCCAACGCTCCAGGGGCGCCTATGAACAGACATGAATCAGCATAGAAGTGCATGATCGAGACACAAAAAACCTTAGAGCAACATTAGCACTGTGTGGATGCGTCTGGCAGTTCCGCTTGAAGCAGGTGACACCACGCAGTATAGGTCCCATCGGAGTGCCTTCATACCTGTCGGGGTGCAGGCTCCATTCGTCCGCGTCAAAGCAGTGGGTGAGGCCGCTGGTAGAGGCAGCCTGGAACCCAACGCTCCAGGGGCGCCTATGAACAGACATGAATCAGCATAGAAGTGCATGATCGAGACACAAAAAACCTTAGAGCAACATTGGCACTGTGTGGATGCGTCTGGCAGTTCCGCTTGAAGCAGGTGACACCACGCAGTATAGGTCCCATCGGAGTGCCTTCATACCTGTTGGGGTGCGGGCTCCATCTGTTCGTGTCGGAGCGGTCGGCGAGGCCGCAGGTGGGCAACCCAACGCTCCAGGGGTGCCTATGAACAGACATGAATCAGCATAGAAGTGCATGATCGAGACACAAAAAACCTTAGAGCAACATTAGCACTGTGTGGATGCGTCTGGCAGTTCCGCTTGAAGCAGGTGACACCACGCAGTATAGGTCCCATCGGAGTGCCTTCATACCTGTCGGGGTGCGGGCTCCATCTGTTCGTGTCGGAGCGGTCGGCGAGGCCGCAGGTGGGCAACCCAACGCTCCAGGGGCGCCTATGAACAGACATGAATCAGCATAGAAGTGCATGATCGAGACACAAAAAGCCTTAGAGCAACATTAGCACTGTGTGGATGCGCTGGCAGTTCCGCTTGAAGCAGGTGACACCACGCAGTATAGGTCCCATTGGAGTGCCTGCATACCTGTAAAGGTGCTGGCACTGTCTGTCCGCGTTATTGCAGTGGGGGAGGCCGCAGGTGCAACCAGCCGACATGCCAACACACTTGGAGTCACTGGAGAGATGCAAGAGAGAAGACGGAAGAATGTTAAGGGGGTGTTATTGCTTTTGGCCCAGGAGTATGGGCCCACTGGTGCAGCACTCACAGCCCACACATTGTTACGTTAAAAGACATTCAAGTTACGTCAATAACCTTACCTGTTCTAACGGCTGTTTCTTCTAGCTCGTTTGTAGGCTCCCAACATGTGTCTGCACCTCCGACCAGGAAGTTGGTGGAATCACGCAGAGGTGCCTGATGCTCAGGGGAAAATAGCATATGATTTACTGGCCATTAAGAAAAATAAAGTGCATGGAAATTTAGAGAGGTGGATGGTTGTCGTTGCAGATACGCTCTACACTGTAGGTAGGAAATCCAGCCAGTGCAGTACTACCGCTACCCCGGGGTTTTGAAGGGACGTCACATACTACTGATATACTACCGCATGCCAGCACAATGTTTATCCAAGTTAAGACTGGTAAGGTAGGGGTCGAACCCTAGATCCTTGAATTGCTGCAGTGCGTGCGTTCGATCCGGCGCTCTAACCCACCTTGCCAAAGCTCTTCGATGATGAGCGGAACGGCTTGAAAAAGAAAGCACGATCGGCCACGGCTGAACCGCATGAAAGCGATTTGGCGAGCGATGAGCTAGGCTATCGCTGGTCGCTGTCGCCTGTCGCAGTGTTCGGTTCTAAATTCCCTGAACACTTTGGTCATCGCCTGGAGGTCGCTGCGTGCGATTTGCCTCGGCGAGTGACAAACTGAGCAACAGGTCTCCTGGAAAATCGCTCACATGCTGGATGAAACAGACAAGCATAAACCGCATGAAAGCGACTTGGCAAGTGACGAGACAAGCAACGGCGACCCGCTTCGCTGTTGCTCGGTCGGTCGCGCGAGGAGGCAAACCGCATGAAAGCGACGGGGGCAAGTGGCCAGGACGGTGAGCGACGTTTTCTAGAAGAGTAAAGCTATACGCACTATGTCGTGCACCTCGATCGGAAATGGCTATAAACACTACGCAGAGAGCTGATGCCATCATGTCATTTGGGTCACCCTTTTCGGACGGCGTGTGTTTAACCGAACCTTACCCCCCTTGCCTGCGTTCAAGCCGCTTCGCGGCGACACTGTGCGGCTGCTAATTGCAAAACTTAACCTGTACACGCCGCTTCGCGGCGTCCAGCCGGCAACCCAAGCCCCGCTGTCCCCTCCTGCACCTCCGGAAAGCGAGTCCCATACCATTCAGTTCTGCAAAATTTCGTAAATATCAATCCTTATCTTTTTTTTTTTTTTTTTTTTTTTCAGTGTTCTTTGTAGTAAAGAAATGTCTTAAACATCGTAAATGCCCTACAAAAAAAAATAGTGATAAAAAAAAAAAAAACTAAGGAAACGTCACCCTCATTGGGGATCGAACCGCGGACCGCTGCGTATAAAGCAGACACCTTACTATCATGCTACGCCACCTCTTTGGAAACTCGTCGCTGATACGAGCTTCGCGTAGTGCGTAGGGCCATTTCCAGTCAAGGTGCACGACGTAGTGCGTATAGCTTTACTCTTTCCAGTAATCTAAGAACCGAGCGATGCGACTGGCGACAGTGAGAAATCTCCGTCGCTCGTCGCAGACTCTCGACTCCGTCGCTCGTCGCAGACTCTCGACGCCGTCGCTCGTCTCGTCACTCGCTAAATCGCTTACATGCGGTTCGGCTTTCATTGCAGAACTCGGAAATACTCGACAGACAACATGCTCCCTTACCACTCTGCGTCGCTTGTCAAGGGGTTCGCTGCGCTCGCCAGATCTCCGCTTCTTTGAAAATAAACGGGGCAAAACTCCTGGTTTGAGTTGTACGTTCCTCACCGGGAAGCCCAAGGACTCCATCACCCTGGGGCTTCGCACGTAGTCCTCATCACGAAAGTGATGGGAACACAAGCGATCACTCGTAGTTGGAAGCCACGCCGGGGAGGACGGTCGTGCGAGCCGGATCCAAAGCGCACGAAGTTGTTCATCCTTTGGGAACTGGTGAATAGGTTTTCCGCACCGAATCAGGAGGTTGCCGCAGTCCTCTACCGCACAGTGCCGCACCATCTCGGCATTAGAACGCGACAGGATGATCTAAGCGTTCTAGAGACCGAGGTACGCAAGCGATCGGGCCACCACAACTCAATGCAACGAGTCCACCGTCGCCATCGTCGGGAACATGGCGAAGGGGTGAAGGCAGAGCAGGCAGCGAAGGCTTGATAATTGCGTTGAGAACTAGAGAAGAGGCGTAGTGAGCCGTACTTCCGCAGAGCGGCGCTGCTCCGTTCTTCCAGGAGACAACCCGTGAGACGACCTAGGTCACTTCCCGGCAATGTACCTAGACGGACATTCCAAACGAGGCGTTCGCGACAAACACCAGGTGCTGTTTGGGAATCGTTTAATTCGTTCTAAAATTCGTTTTCGTGACTTTTTTAACAAGATATTGGTGTGTTCGATGTGATACTGCTCCTTTGAACACATATAGACTATAAAATAGGCGCCAAAATTTCGTTGTAGTATCCCTTTAAGGGTGAGCGGAATATAGAAATGTTTCATAACCTCAAAAACATGATATTAGCCATTTTTTTAATAATTCGTAAGCTTCTGATTTGAGCAAAGTCGAGGCCGTGCTCAAGCGCTCAAATGTTATCCTAATATCACTTTTAAACTTTAAGTTAGTTCGCCAAAGGAGTTTAAAAAGAAAAAAAAGAAAAGATGTGGCACGACGTTTATGGAGCGCATCTGTTTCGGTTTATCCGTTTGGGAATCTCTCAGTTGGTTGCCTGACAGCGGGATTAGTCGGTCGACTCAGGGATTAAGCGTGCTTGGAGCTTGACCGCTTTTTTGTTGCTTTCCTTTACCCAGCTTTTCGCAACACTTGCGGTTTGGCAGAAGATAGAGTACTCAAAAAACACAACCCGCTTGGAGGCTTTTTTCTCAAATATATTTTGTTGAGTGACTGTGTGAGGACATGCGTAAGGGGAATACAATGACTTAGGCCGGATGAACCATCCACCAATCTTGGAAAGGATGTTGTCCAACCAGTTCTTTCTGGAGCTCTATTCCTTTATGAGGCTAATCTTATAATGGATGGTGGAACGTCTTGGGCTCCGCCGAGATAAATAAAACACAAAGGGAGGGTGCTCAGAATGGTGGATATTACTCGATTGCGAGCAACTTTAGTAGCTTATTGGCATTTGCAGTGAATAAACAACGCTTTGTCGACCCACGTTATGGTTATACTTAAAGCAAGTCCACAAATACGAGAAGTCAAATTGGATTTTAATCAAAAGTCATCGTGTGGACAATTTGGTGGTATGTACACAGCATTTAACCATGCCCTGGGGTACGAGAACACATCACGACATATCCTACGCTGTCATGTTGTAACCTGAAAGTAGTGTTTTTCTATTTATGTCAATCTTCGGAAACAAATTGCGCACAGTGTGAAAAAACAAACAAAAACAACGAAACAAAAATGTCTACGAATTGGATTCTCAAAATAATTTATGAAGTAAGTAGATTTACACAATAAGAAGAAGGCGGTAATACATTGCCTTAATTTTTATTTAGCATTATCTCGGTATTCCCAATATTCACTTGGTGTCCTTCATATTTGGCAGGGTTGCTATGTGCCTATTTTCGTCTTAAGTTACGTTTGCCTAGCCCTAAAAACAAATAAAAAAACAACACAACAGTTGATTTGAGCCATTAACTTGGCGGTTATCTCTGCAATGATGGAGCGCGGTGTCTTTATGAGCTGTTAATGATCGGCGACGAAGTCGTGTACGTCAATAGTTTGATTATCCTGGCACGGCCGCTAGATCACTTCTCCCGCGCTCGGCTGGCATAGCCAGATGTGAGTTAAATAACACAAAAGCCGTTCTGTGAGAATGAGCTACGGGGAGCATATGGTATAGGTGAGTGCTTATAGAAGGAGTGCAGTGATATACTCAGCAAGGTTACAAAAATAATGGTCACTTTACTCTCTTTTTTCCCGTCGCTGTGCATCTCTAAACAGGCAGGTTTAAACTCTTTTGTTAGGTTGAGTGAACATGCTGGAGAATTACTCCGTACCGCGATGTAAAGCGAGCACAGGAATAAGTTTTAGCTTTAATGCATGATGAGATAAGACTTACGTGTCGAGAAACGTGAATAAATTACTTATGAAAAAGACTCCGACCTTGCTTGAGTGCTCGAATCGAACTGTGTCCTTCCTTCCCGCTAGCTCTACCAAAAACTCGACTACAGACAAGGAAAGCTCAACATGCTTTTTTAACGTCATTGCAGTCCGGGTGATGTCGAAAAACGATTACAACAAAGTCAGAACTGAAAGATGCGAAGTTTTAGTAGGCGTTTAGATGACTACCACTAGTAATAGTCGTGATAATGCCACGAAAGCTTCCTAAAAACTTAGAAAACAAGCGACTGGTTTATACGTGGTCACTCGTTAACAATCTCACCTTTGCGGCAGAGACGAGAGACTATACATTGGCTGAATGTCTTATTAAATTCCGCTCATTTTGTTGAGGCGAGTCAAACAAATACCGGATACGTTTAGAAATATATAATGTAGCGGTACCGCCTTGGAATTATAGCGGTATTGGGAAGTAGGCGGCGTACTTCCACTCGAAACAATGATTCGTGTTTGCAGTGAATGACTACAAATAAACAGCTTGCTTCTTTTGATGGGGATACTAGAGATAAAAAAAAAAAAAAACCTTATCACCAGTCGCTACCTTTAAAGATGCGTGATGTAGAAAAAAGTGCTTTGTTAAACTATATGCGATAGTGGAAATAAGGAAGTCGTTTAGCCATGGTCGACAATTTTAAAACGTTGGGAGTTGTTTTCTCTCAGAATATGTCATGGGACTTACATATTCAGGATTTATGTAGGAAATTGTCAAAAACTATTGGATTAGTTTGCCGCCATCGATATACATTTCCACCATCTGTCAAAATGTTGTTATATAAATCACTGTTTTATTCATACCTAAATTACTGCTCTTTGGTCTGGGGCACAACTACGGCAGCGAACCTAGAAAAAATATACTTATTTCAAAAAAGAATGCTACGGATTATTGCAAATATAAGTTATTTATCACACACAGAAAGCTTGTTTAAAAGATATAATGTACTTAGTGTTCATGAGCTTTACAATTATAGACTTTCCTTAAGGCTTAAGGCAGAAGCACGAAATAATACTTCATTCTTGATTGATCTATCTTGTTTGCAGCAACATGTAGCACCATATACGCTTCGAAACTCTGATCCTTGGCAAGTACCTACTTGCCGATTGAATTCCGGGATGGAAATGTTGGCCTACCGTATCCCAAGGCTTCTCAACTTTTTGCATTCATGTGATGTTTGCCTACATGAAACACCTCTGAAAGGGCTACGTATCACTTTGCTTAATTTATCAACGTAGATATTATCACGCTTTATTGTCAAACCCTAAAAAGTAGGCGTTTTTTTTCTTGTTTTGTTATTATCTTTTGTATAAACTAAAGTTTCCACTGCTGCTGCAGAATGTACTGGGGCCGAGAGCTCGTCAAGCCGCCTAGTGCGGCTTTTTTTCTCGGCTCCGCCATTACCTGTAATGGAAATAAAGCTATTATTATATATTATATGCTGAAAAACCCAGGGACAGCTAGCTATCCTGCACTCCAACACTTAATTAGGTAAAGCCACTCAAGTTTCATCGCTAAAAAGATCCTAGTTCCCAAAATGATTTTGTTATACTGACAAGCAAGAACGTACGGAGCTCAGTTAGTCAAAATAACTGGTCACTGGGTAAAGCATGACAACAGACCCATGCTGTTGCGTGTATACAGCTTTACCACAGAAGCGGAAGTACCCGTTGTACAGCCTCAAGGCTCCACCAAAGCCGCAACAATTTTTTGTCTGTCCTTCAGCCACGATCTTTTCCTGAGACATGCTCTGTAGTTTATTTCAGGGAGTTGTCTCAGAGTTAGAGGCGTTCTTTTAGAACTAAAGTTGCTGGTGAATGTAGACCAGTGCATGCCAGTTCCCTATTCGTCGAGGGAATTTTCTGTGCACTTTCACGGTTTTGTGCACTTGAAGACGCGTCACTGGTTGAATTTTTGAATTGTGGCCTAGCGCCCTTTATCTTTATGAGCTGTGTTTCTTCAAAAGCTCCTCGTACCATGCCGCAAAGTGATTAAACCAAGCTCTACCTCTCCAACGACTAGTGACACCACTGGACGTGTTTTATTTTTGACTCATCATTCTAATGGTAACTTTTATACCAAGTTAACAGTGCCTCACAGTTGTAAAATTCATTAAATTGTCATGTTCTCTTTTTTTAATGAACCTGGGATATTTGTATTTGCTATAGTTTTGTTCGATATTTCAGGTGAGTCTATATCGAAGAGTGAATCGAAAAACATGACTGCCAGCAGGGCCCATGTGACTCTAACATTCCGCGGTTTTTTCCTTACGCAGTGTCAAGGTTTGACGGATGCAAGTTTTAATTATTGCGCCAACACCGCTCCTTGTTTTGAGAAACTTGTCACAAAATAAATGGCAGAAGCGAAAGCAGACTCATACGAAAACAGCTTCATTATGTTGGATAATCTGGCGTTGTTTTATGTTTCTTTTATATGTTCTCGAAACTGCCAAACCTTCAACACTGAGATTATCAGAAAGGAATATATATAAAAAGACAAACGTTTTTTTTTTCCCTGACCAGAACTGAAGCGCCAAAATTAACCTCCAAAGCCCGCGGGTGCCGCTAAATGAAGGCGCCAATTTCTCGAGCTTCACGTTTGCTCACGTTCACTTCGTGATACGGGAGCAAATTTCTTTGCCTTTTGTAATGATACTGTCAAACACAATATTTTTGCTTTCAGTGATAGCAGGTTGGCACTGATCATTAATATTCACGAGGTGTTCACGCCGCAAATGTTCCTTGTGCTGGGGCGTATGCAAAGAAAAGCGAATCTCATTTGGGTGGGCAGGCAGCCCCGGTGTTCCCTAGAGCCCGATAAAGAGAGCTAGGTTTACGTTATGGCTCGTTTTGCTCCTCTCTGGATGTTTGTGTTCCGCCACTACCCGCCCCTTCTCTGCCAGCGAAAGGGAGATGTCTTTTAATCAGCAAATTGCACACCCTTTTTTTATTAAGCCCGTTAAATAAACGAAATCAGCTCGACATGCTCTTCAAGTCCTAATTAATTGATTAATCTGGTACCTTCAGCAAGATTCGGGGCTTACTACTAACGTCGTTGTAAGGACTCACGGCTTAGGCTAAGTACGCCTCAGTAGATTGATGTCACCTTGTAAAGAGATTTACTCTGCCATTTGCGAAAACTTCCCACTTTACTATAGGCAGTTCATTTTGGCATTTAAAAAAAAAACAACTGCGCAAAATGCCAGTTACAGTATAGGACTTACTAAATTTGTTAACGAGTCCCAGTTTCGCTCTTAATTTTTATCTGACTCCCCTTGATTCATCCACTTTATATTTACCTTTGGACATGCAGCTGGTATTGGGTTCTTGGTTTTACTTAAAATTATCATCAGCATAGTTTTTTTTCTTTTGTGAGTTCTGCGATTTCAAGCAAAACTATCGTGACTGTCTTGACATTAGGGCACCAATTTAGAAAAACGACAATATATTAAGTGATATTGAAAATGGAAACAGTAATTTAACACTGTTATTGAGCCTAAGTTAATTTTAACACGCGTGTTTATTGGCTGGGTTTCATGCGTCTATTTTATGTATACTTCGTGTGTTAAAACGTCTATTTCACGTCTACTTCATGCAAAAGCGTTAAACAGAGGTCAAGACAATATAAAAAACCATAAACGAAAGGCATAGTCATCTTATGGATTGAGGATGCATGTTTACTCATAATTTATACATAATCGTAACTAGGAACAGATAACAGCAACCTGAAAGATGTCCCACAAGGGACACAGCGGGAATCAAACCCCGGACCATATGATCCGCAGTACGATGTCTGCTCGGCGCCAAAAGGGGGATTTTTTCATCTATTGCAAAAAAAAGATTTGCAAGCGCCAGAAGGGGGAGATGAAAAAAAAATGCAAGCAGTTGATCTAGGTATGACAAGCCTACGGTCGCCCGCAGTAACACGCGACTGTGAGCGGCGTGTGATACTTAATCCAGCATACTTCATATGTTGGGAACAATTGGCGGTGAGTCATACTTAGTCCTGTATACTTGGTTCATAAACGACCGTCGCGACGAATCATATTTAGCTCAGCATAATTAGTCCGCTGTCGACTGTCGGCGGTTAGTCAGACTTATACCCCTGTCAGACGGGCGACTTTAGTGCACTTCAACCCATCGAAATACACTCCAAGTGTGTTGGTGCCACACGGAAAACTTAATGTCTCTCAAAAATGATGGCAGTGACAGTAGGTAAAGTAATTGGCACGCAAAATATTAAAGTGTATACGCATATGTTCATAAATAACTTCATCGTTTTATTAAAAACACGTTACCACACATTGTTGCGCCGAGTCACGAGCTTTAATCAAAATTTAAATCCAGTTTGATGACTCTGATAAGCCATTAAAAGCCAGGCAAATCCAAAAGTTAGACATCACTTTCAATCGCCACAACCAAAGAAGAAGAAAAATTGGGGTGCGTGTATGTTTATAGAGCCTAGAAATTAGTCTGACTCAACGGGCGACTGGTCCCTCAGCTTTAGATGAGCAATTCAGCCAATGCAGTACAACCGCTAGCCTGGGGTCTTTAACGTGCACTCCGCAGTAGGGATACACGACCGCACGCCGGTACGATACATTCAGATCGAAAGGGGCAGGGATTGAACCCAGGATCCCTGGGTTCTGCAGCGTCAGCTTTCTCTCCGCGTGCTCCGAGCTAGTGTGCGCGAACCCACCCGGTCACTCGCCACTCGCCAGCGACGGCCAAAAAACATGGCCGTCGCTTGCCCTCGCGAAGAGGCCAAGGCTGGAAACTAGTTTAGCCGCTTGTTTTTTTACAATTCACTATTTTCTTGCCAACAGAAAACAATTGCGCATCCAATATTACTCCTATCAAAATTACAGTAATTTTACGCAGCGTTAGTTTCTTCTATTATTTTGACTCCTTGAACACTGCAATCGAGATTATACACTCGATCTACCGGAGTTTGCGTAGTGTGCTCCTCGATTTCACTTCATCGGAAGTGTCTTCTGCGGGCAGGGCTGGGGATTGAACCCAGGATTCTGTGTTCTGCAGCGCGAGCTTTCGCTTCACGTTTTCCGAGCTGGTGTGTGCTAGTCCACTCGACCACCAATCCCTTTTTTTTTCTTTATTGCACTCGACCACCGATCCCTCTTAATAAAGGCACGTTAAAAACATTAAAGACGTTTCTCTGTAATGTCGCAGCTTTTGAGGAGGAGGGGAGGGTACGGAGTTGAGGGTATGCCCCTCCTCCCCCTCCGTACCCTCCCATCCTTCTCTCCTGCACTCCTCCCATTAAGCGAAGTTTCGCTAAATTTACCACTAAATTTAGCGAACATTTCCTCGCTAAATTTAGCGGGGAAATTTCCCTTGTGACGTCAGGAGGGTAAAGTTTACCTGCTAAATTTAGCGGAAACATTTCCCGCCAAAACTTAGCGAAGAAGTGCCCTGCAAAATTTAGCGGGAAAATTTTACCCTCGTGACGTCACGTGAGACGTCACGTGCGAAGCATACGTAAATTTTATGTGTGACTTTACGAGTGACGTAACACGTAAAGTCAGGTATGACGTCATTATGGTAAACGTCCCATAATGCAACGCGCGGTTACGCCGACGCCGACGCCGCGCTGCTCAAACCGGAAAGGACGCCTAAGAGCTGCGCTCGAAAACAACGTTACATTAATGAACGATTTTTACTCTAATTGGATAATTCTGATCGATCATCGCAAGCCAAGATAAAGAAAGAAGCATATCCAACTTTGGGCGTTCCGCATCGTCCCACGGAAGCTCATATCTATTGTATTGATCATATCTATTGTATTGTCTGTATTGTCTCTGAGAGCTACATGCTGAAACAGAAGCAGGCTCTATCCTTCTCTGCTAACCAAGATAAACTTGTAATGACTGACTTTCTTGTCTTTTATCAATTCACCGCGGCGCTAGTATTGGTACCGATCAGCCTAAACTCCAACCTTAGACCTTTCTATTGGGGAGGAACGCTCTTGAGATATATGTTCCTTCAGAAAGGGAGAAGCTTTCGTCCGGAAAGCAGGGGAGCAAAGTTCCTCCGTCGTCTGCATCTCATTATGTCAGCCACGAATCAAGCAAATCGAGCTTTTACCTTGTGCATATTACTCTATGGTGGAGGGACTGCGGTCCTGCGGAGTGCTCGGAGTGGGACACATCACCATTTTTGATTCTCAGGTGGGTGCAAGCCTTCGCTTGACCTTTCGTTAACACTTAACTGTCCGCTGGACTGTCTATTCCTGCTGTGAATCATGCCCTTGTCTGGAAACCAAAGCGATTGCTTAGTGTGTTTAAAAAAAGTGACACAAAATACCCAAGCGTTAGAATGTGCGGAATGCAAACATTTCTATCACACTGGGAAGTGTTCGGGTATCAGCAAAACCAAACTAAAAAGCATGACGACCGCTGATTTGTTGTCTTGGCGACGCACAACATGTAAAATACATGACCAGCGACAATCATCATAAGCCAATAATGAGGCAACAGAGTTAGCCTATAAAACGGAAGATCAGAGAAAAGAAGCTGTGTTAACACAACTAAAAGAAACAAACAGAAATTTAACAGAGGTCTTGAACAGAATGGATGAAATTGAAATAAAGATAAATGTGCAGTCAAAAAAGCACGATACAATGATACAGAAATTGGATAGGCAAGAGAAAACGATCGAAGCAATTGAACAGTCGGTTAGCATGCCTTCGAAACTGTATGATGACTTGCTAAAAAAGGTGGACTCATTGGCAGGCGTCACGAACGAGTTGAAAAAAAGGACGAACGAAATCGAAAAACTCGGGAAAGAAAGAGACATAAAAATTAAAGAACTAGTATGGACAGTGGAGAACGCGGAACAATATTCACGACGGATGAAGATCGAAATTCATGGTATCGCTCAAAACAACGAGGAGGACTTATCAGAGGTCATGAATAACCTAGAGAGAAAGCTGAATCTTCCCGTACCCCAGCCTGATAAGATTGAGTCCATGCCCAGATTGAGAGCAAGGGAAGGCAAAATTCCTTCGATCATTGTGTGGTTCAATGACAGGTTAGAAAAGAACCAGTAGAACAGCAAATGTACTGCCTTGAAAGCAGAGCGAATTTACATCAATGAGAACCTGAAGAAGCATCAGAAATGATTGTTCTGGGCCGCAAAATATTGTGCAAAGGCACAGGGTTACAATTATGGATGGATGAAGAACGGAAAAATTCTGGTCAGACAAAGGGAAGGGAGGGCTGCAATACGTTTCGAAAGTGAAAGTGACTTGAACAGAATTCACTAAAATGGCCACATGTAACTCATTTAAAGACTCGAACAATACCGCCCAAAAAGTTATAGCCGAAGGGGGTATGGGAAACAAATAGCAGATTCTACACATCATTCAAATTAATGTAAGGAGCCTAAAAATTCACAGGGATGAACTAAATGTCTGCCTGTTGAACCCCCTGTTAGATGTTGATATAATATTGACCAAAATAAATATCGAAGCTGAAGAGCCTTTACCTTCTCACATTGCTGGTTTTCAATCAATAGTACGTACAGAAAGCAGAAAGGGGGGTGGGATTTTAGTGTACATTAAAAATAGTTGGCTATCCGACCGTATTGAAGCGTCATTAAATCACGCATAAGTTCTTGTGATAACTATACATAGGGCTGAGTTGTCCTTTACTATATTTGCTCTTTATAGACCCCCCAACTGCAATTTAAATTTGTTCTATGACGAATTCGTAACACTACTTAATAAATTTAATAATAGCGAGTACGTCGTACTAGTAGGGGACATCGACGTCATGTGCCAACACAAATGTGGAGTAACCGAATATCTGGACATATTATACAGCTATGGGCTTTCAAATTTAATTAATAATTATACAAGAGAGGAGTACCTGGGTAACAAAGTGACAAGATCGTGCATTGATTATGTTATTGTACGTTCGTGTAACTTAGATTTTATAGCAGGAGTAATAAAACAAAAAAAAATGGCGGACCATTATTTCATTGCCCTATTGAAAAAACCAGCAAGAATGTCAAGCTGGGCAAGCTGGTTTAGCTGGTTTTTAAGTTGGTTCAAGCTGGTTCAAGCTGGTTCGAGCTGGCCTAGGTAGTAATCAAGCTGGTTCAAGCTGGTTCGAGCTGGTTCGAGCTGGCACTGCAGCTGGGCAAGCTGGTTCGAGCTGGTACTGAAGCTGGTTCAAAGTTGTCAAGCTGGTTCAAGCTGGTTCGAGCTGCACTGCAGATGGGCAAGCTGGTACTTGAGCTGGTTCAAGCTTGTCATGCTGGTTCGAGCTGGTTCTGAATCTGGCCCAAGCTGGTTCAAGCTGGTTTTGCTGGGAGCGCGCACGCCAAGGTCGGCGAGAGCTTGTCGAACTGGTATTGCCGGGAGCGCGCGCGCCAAGGTCGGCTGGGGTGGGGACGATGCCACGTCCTGTTCTTTGTTCTCTCGTTTTCGGGAGACGACCGGGCGCTTCAGGCACACTGCGAGCTTTCTTTGTGCGAGAAAAGAGAGAGGGTGAGTGGTAGGAACGGAGAATTTGAGACACGTTTGGTTATCTTGGGCAGATTTTTGAAGGGACGGCTGTGTGCGCGTTTTTTGTCGACTACTTGAACGGCGGTGCAAGCGAAGCAGGATTTAAGGACACAGCGAGCGGCAGTCCGTTCAGCGCGGGAAGAAGTCGGATGCCCTGACTGAGGCGTCGTTTCGTGTCTTCGAGCATATGTATGCTCGTGAATGACGGTGGTGCCGAGGAGTATCGCCAATGCCATCCAAGCCACACGGATTTCCTCGCCTCTGCCGACTACGCAAGAGGACGCTTCGCCCCCATTACGGGCGGGACTCAGGTTCGCTTCTGTCATCCGTGTAGTATTTTTTTTATTGCTATTGCTTGTTTTTGGCGTGTGTCTAGTATTTTTCGTGCTGAGAGATAATCTAGTTTTAATATCATTATTTGTTTTGCACCGAGAACCACTATCTGTGCGCTGGTTAGTACTGTGTCAGCGCAGTGGATGTGTAGCATCTGAGCTCATGTGAGCAGACCGCGAATACGATAATAATAAATTAGATGCCGAGCTGGCTTTTCTGAAGAGTTTGGCTTTTTTATCCTGTCTATTCATTTAAACTGGTTCAAATGGTGGGGAAGTACACCAGCCTAACCAGCAAGATCAGTTCACCCAGCATGGCCCAGCACTTGCCCGGCATTCACCCAGCACGACCCAGCATCCAACCAGCTCGACCAGTACGGCAAGCTGGGCATGGTGGAGCAATAACCCACCATGAAGCTGGGATGCTGGGACCAGCATGAAGCTGGGATGCTGGGTCCAGCATGAAGCTGGGATGCTGGGATCAGCATGAAGCTGGGATGCTGGGATCAGCTCGTGCTGGGCATGCTGGAGCAATAACCCAGCATGAAGCTGGGATGCTGGGACCAGATTGTGCTGGGCATGCTGGAGCAATAACCCAGCGTGAAGCTGGGATGCTTGGAGCAGCTTGTGCCGGTTTTTTCAATAAGGTGCGCTTAGGATTATTGGTGAGGATCCTACAATCAAAACAAATAAGTACATAAACAGGTTCTAGACAACAGTAAAATAGATGATAAGGTAAAAAGATTCAACTGGAACTACCTGCTGCATCTTAGTCACGTCACCCTATATGAAACGGTGGTTGTGAATTTCAATGATATACACGATAACTCGAAAAGAACGATAAAACTGACACCAAGAAAACCTAGCAGCAAATGGATAGAACAAAAAATATTAGAATTAAGCTCTGAAAAAAGTAAATTATGGAATAGATGCAAACAAACACCCCATGATGCAGCATTAAAGGAAGAATTCAGACAACTACGAAACAAGGTAACTGCTAAAATTAGACTGGCTAAAAAAAAGTCTTATATGACGAAACTCAAGCAGGCGTGGGAAAGACTTACAGGAAACGTAGAATACAGTTAATCAAATAATCGGAAAACCGCCTTAGGACGGCATAGATGAATGTATAAACAAAAAATTTCGGGGCGACTAAGCAACGAGTTCAATTATACATTTGTTAATCAGGTATAAAATCTACGGAACCAAACAATCAACTCTGCAGGAAAACCAAAGTTTTTAGACTATTCCCCGGTTTCTGCGTACGTGCCAGAAATGACAGTTTCGAAACTAAGGGATATAGTTAACATTATCTCTGTAATAAAGCCAGCCGGGAACGATCACATAAGGGTAAGAGACATATAAACTAACTTTAGCAACTTAAATATGTTTTGCTTGCGATATTAAAAGGCGCTCTGACTACAGGAAATATACCTAATAAGCTGAATGTATCAGTAGTTAGGCCTATATAAAAGAAGGGGAATAAAAAAGAACGATCCAATTATAGGCCCATCGCGTTGCTACCTGTCATCTCACAGATCTTGGAAATGTTTGTCTTAAAAGTGATGACCTCCTTTTGCGACAAGTAGTTATCAATTGGCAACAGCCAGTACGGCTTCAAACAACAAAAAGCACGACACTGTCACTCGAAGATATAACGGACTTTATGAATGGCAACATAGACAAGAACCAAATAATGCTTGCACTGTTCTTAGATTTGACGAAAGTGTTCGATACAATTGACCACAGTATATTGCTAGATAAACTGGAAAGAATTGGTTTCCGAGGGCTGTTTCTGAGGTTGTTTCGAAGCTACTTTTCCAACAGAACTTAAAAAGTCAGAATCCGCGATTATACAAGTGATGCCTTATACCTCAACTACGGTGTACCCCAAGGATCGGTGTAGGGCCCTATACTTTTAGTGTATATGTTGTGGTATTTCCCCTTTGTGGGGGTGCCCACTTAGAAACACAAAGGTTCCATGGGTCCGGATAAAGACGTGTTTATTGACTGCAATGACAACACGCTTCGCTCTTAGACAACGAAAAGTCTGGGCGCTGGCTCAATTGCCAGTATCACCCGGTCGGTTTCCTGCGCTGCCGCATTAGACAGAATCACGGGAAGTCGGAGGCCCACAAAGAAAAACTGAGCTCCGTAGAGCCAGGGCCTCCGCCGACGAGAGCCCCTGGCCCACCTTCGGGGCCAGCTTATGTAGCCTCGGAGAATGGACGCGCCCGGGGAGGCCACTAGCAGTCGCGTCCATTATAGCTCTCAAGGGTGTGCCGAAGGCGCGTTCACCCAAAATGGGCAAGGGAGAGCCGGCCCCTTCGGGGAATTCGGCCTCGTGGTTCCTTGTATCCGGGAGGCCGACGCCATTGGTGACTACGGCTCCCACGGCCTGCTTGAAGCTAGGCCTGGATAGGGATAGAGGGAACCCGATGGTTCCCACACTCCCCCCTTCTCAAGGCTAAGGTAGGCCTAAAAATAAAATGGCCTACCGGCTCTCAAAAACAAAATAAAAAAAAAAAAAAACGCTAGAGCGAAAAGAGCATGCCGCTAAAAGAACACAAAGAAATAAAAAAACGATCAGCGCGGTACATGCTGAAAAACGCTAGCTCGCTGCTTGTAAGTGAAGCTCGGGTACAGTCGAACTCTTCAGCCCACGCTTCGTGGCAGGCTTACCGGAGCAGCGTTGAAGGGTCCAAGTAGGGGCCTGGCCGGGGCAGAAAGGAACGGCCCGGTCTTTCCCCGATGAAATGTTCGCGGAACCGCGGAAAGTACGGCGGCTGGGCGTCTCTCCTTGGGGACGCACCATGTGGCACGGGCACTGTCACCGGGTCCGTGACGGGATGCCAGCTGCTTGCTGTCGGCACGGGTCCACAGCTTGGGTCTGCGACGAGATGCCACGTGTTGCTGGCCTGGAGACGAGTCCAGGCAGGGGGAGGGTGGCTGCCGCCATCTTGGCCAGCAGCCGAGGAGCCGGATCTGGACAGGCAGGCCGGGGACGGCGACGATGACGCTCCCTGGCGTCAATGCCGCTTCGGTGTGGAACCATGACCCGGGAACCGCCGGGAACTGGAATGCCGCCTGCGCTCTGCCCCCCTCTCCCGTTTCGTTCCCCAAGAAGGAAGCTTCGGAAATTCCGAGCAAGGTGGAGCCGTCCAACTGAGGACACTCGACCAATCTCTGGGTGCACAAGGCCCCAGAGATAAAAAGAGGCAGAGACAAAAGTGTCTTTTCGTGAGTCACGTGCATCGCACTGGCTCGGCTCGCGAAGTTATTGTGAAAATAGTTCCACGACTCCGCTTAATGTGAACACGGATGTCCACATACCAAGCTGACTCGCGTCACCCCGGACAATGGATTTGTTGGTGACTGATCGACTAGGCAAAGTTCTTTGTAGCTGCTTTTGCTAACGATGCCTAATCGCTTCGATTTGCGGGCGCAATGAAATGTCAAATGCGCCACCCTGTCCTTTCTTGTAATATTGAAACGATCCAGGGCTGCAATCGGGCAGGCTCGCCAACATTGTTATTTTTCAAACGTGTTAGCTTTTACCTGAGGCGAAAACATAAGTGCCCGTGGCCAGGTATAGCACAGCGACCTAACTTCGAAAAGTCTTGGAGCCGCGTGCTGCCCTGGCCAACGCGAACAAAGGAGAGCACCGAATGCACCTCCCAGCCGCGCAGGACAGCCACTTTGGACTGCAATGTTCGTAGAGACCAAGCGCCGTAGCACGAGTTTATCCGCATCAGCAAGAACAGAAACCGATCCCAAATAAAACAAACCCCCGTGCCAATAGCAATACCAGACTATTTACGGCACCGATCGGCAACAACACGAGTTGCTCGACCCGGCGAGTACGCTGCCCGGCTGCCAAAGCCCGTCTGCAACAATACGAGTTGCTTAGCGACGTTAGTGGCGAGCGTACCGCCCGGCGGACGCACCGCCCGACTCCGCAGAGTCCGCGAAAATTTACAACTCTTCACATATTTACAACTATTCACATATTTACACCCCGGATCGTTCTGCTGAGCGTCAAAAACTCATCGGTGCTACCGTCGATTCCCAACGAACACCTCGAGTGCCGTGGTTCACGATCTCGTCCAGTGACCGCATGGCGGTCACCTTATCGGACACGCAATCATCTCGGGACGCTGTTCAACCTGTTGCACTGCCCGGTAGCACGATTAAACGGCTCCCGGACCCCGCGGCGTTTTCACATTTAACGTCGCTTTTACGGGGTTGCAACTTGATAGGTGGCCCTCAAAGGTTCCTAACGTTATTGTTGCGTGCGACGCTCACTGACTTTTGGCCGGAGTCGATCGCGGGTAAACGGAACATACTCAATTCTAGTAGCCGAAAACCATGCTCACGCCAGTCCTCTGTCCCTTGATAGCGGGAAGGAAAGACGGAGTAAAAAGGAAATCATTTTGACTCACTCAGTTTTCCCGGGGGGCCTTTGTTCCGGGGTCGCTTGGTCAACCTGATGGCTACTGGTCCGTCGACGCGGCGACGAAGGGCACCATCGGCGGTCTCCGCAACCTCGCTAGACTGGGACCGGTGTTGCAGGCACAGCGCATTTTCTCGCTCCGAGATACGCTTTTAGTTTGTGCGCTGACGGGGTGTCCACTCTGGGCGGGCCCCGCGAGCCGTCTCGAAGGCAAAAAGCTGCACTTGCTTCGTGTTGCGTCACCGTGCTTTGTTCGAGAACGGGCTTGACCTCGAAAAGCGCAGGTGCGCCTCCCCAGCGAAGTAGGCTGGCGTCGTCCCGAAAGGGAATGCCTCGGACGTATTCCGGGCGTTGAGTCACCTCCGTTTGGAAGTGAGCTCGGCTGAAAAGACACTGCATTGTGTCCGTGCGTGGCTGACGTGGCCACTAAGCCGTTGAGTGGCGTCGGGTGTCGGGCGTTCGCCTCTCCCTTTGTCCACCTGTTTGATCCTTGGCCGGAAATTGACCTGGTTCGCTATCTTAGCGAAAGGAGATGGATTTTGCTGTCTTTGCAGTCCACGGAAAGCCGCACGTTGGGGCGCCAGATGTGGTATTTCCCCTTTGTGGGGGTGCCCACTTAGAAACACAAAGGTTCCATGGGTCCGGATAAAGACGTGTTTATTGACTGCAATGACAACACGCTTCGCTCTTAGACAACGAAAAGTCTGGGCGCTGGCTCAATTGCCAGTATCACCCGGTCGGTTTCCTGCGCTGCCGCATTAGACAGAATCACGGGAAGTCGGAGGCCCACAAAGAAAAACTGAGCTCCGTAGAGCCAGGGCCTCCGCCGACGAGAGCCCCTGGCCCACCTTCGGGGCCAGCTTATGTAGCCTCGGAGAATGGACGCGCCCGGGGAGGCCACTAGCAGTCGCGTCCATTATAGCTCTCAAGGGTGTGCCGAAGGCGCGTTCACCCAAAATGGGCAAGGGAGAGCCGGCCCCTTCGGGGAATTCGGCCTCGTGGTTCCTTGTATCCGGGAGGCCGACGCCATTGGTGACGACGGCTCCCACGGCCTGCTTGAAGCTAGGCCTGGATAGGGATAGAGGGAACCCGATGGTTCCCACAATGTTAATGATCTCGCCTTGCTGCCCTTAAACTCCAACATTTATCAGTACTCTGATGATACAGTTTTAGTCTTGGCCGGTGAAACATACTTTCCTGCGGTCTCAACTCTGCAGGAGCATACAAAACAAATAATAAGCTAATTTTCAAAAAAAAAATTTTTTTTTTGTGAACAACAAAAAAACACATTTGATGTGCTTTAGAACTCATCAAAAACGTGTTAATCTTTCACAGCATGTTTACTTGAATCCAACGATATGCAGACACTGCCGTTTTCTACCACTATCCTACGTTACGGAAAAGAAGTACTTGGAAAACTACTTAACATGGAATCTTTGAAAACTACTTAACATGGAATCTACATGTCAATTACTTTCTTAAGCATTTGCGGATAATGTCATCGTACCTTTATGAGTTACGAAGTTGTGCAGATATTAACTTAAGACGAATGATTTACCAGATGCTAGGGGAATCTAAACTAAGGCATGGGATAACAATTTACGCATTCTGCTCAAACTACAAAGGACAAAAATAGGTAACTAATTGAAACGATGATAAAAATATTACGTGCGGCACACACCTTGAGGATCTCACTTTTGAAGAGCAGCTGACCAACCTGGACCTGTTGGCCATTGATAACCTCCTACGCAGGTTCGAAGTCCTCACAAATTATTATTTCTCGTGTAAATTCAGAGTACAATCCACCAAACAAAAAAGTCTTAGGCGCACAAAATGATTTCATATTCTAAAGATATACACCAGTTGTGGGGAAAAATGCGAAAACATTACGTTCCTACATATTTCAACGATCTTCCAAATAATTTATTCGATCTCTCGTCCTTAACCGAGGTAAAAAAGAATTAAGAAAATGGTTCAACTTCGTGCAGAAGCGAAATTGAGTGATAATGTTTTTGGAGAAATACGTTTGAATGTTTATATCTAAGTGGTTTCTTTGTGTTCTCTTTGTGTTCAAAATATTTTCTTACTGTTGCAAACATATCATGAATCGAGAGGAAAGGGGAAAATGTATTTTTGATATTGCTTTTTGCTTTGTTAACAAACCCATTGTGTTCTCTACCTAACTTTGTGCGAAGTACAATGTAAAATATATTATTGTATAGGTCAATTGCATAGACCTTTTTTTTCTTTGAACATAATTGGAAAGCGTGTGACATGTTTTATTTAATCTATATGTCTATTTTGCGGTCAGGTGAAATGATGACATAAAACTAGGTTTGTAACATGTGGTGTCAAAATTGAGATTTGTTTACTTTACGCTTGTTTGTTTTTTTCTGTTTTTGTTCTTTTTGATTTGCTTTTCTTTTATGGACTGCCTGTTCTCACACACAAGCACGCAAGTGCTTTCGTGAGGCAGTAATCGATTTATTTGAATGATTGTGTGCTAATAAAACTATTATTATTATTATTATTATTCGCCATTTTATGCAATCTCCATGATCCATATAGCTTTCAATGTTACAGAAACACAACCTCCTCTAATGCACAAATAGTATGGTCTAAACTGGAATCGAAAACAATGGCTTTTGCCGTGACCCAAAGGTACAATGACCTCCTCCCCTGAATTAACCTTGATGAGATAAACGGTACGACCCCTTTAGACAATGGTCCAAGATTTGTAAGATACCTTTGGTGGCATTTTCCCAGGACCCCTGACCCTTTGCGCCAATCAAACTTAAATCCCGGGGAGAAATCTCCGGGATTTCTCATTTGCGTGACTACCCCTTTAGGATGTACTGCCAGTCGCATCTGGAACGTATTCCTTTTTTTTTTTTGCCGTGAGAGTATCGCTAAAAGTTTGTGAAGCTAGAACGTTTCACAGATGCAACAGATTTGTCTAGCAATATATGCCTTACAATTTGTTTTTAATGTCCAAGTGGGCGACCGATCAAGAATTAGGCGTAGAATGTCTATATATGTTAATGTTTGTCACAGTGACACTGTCTGAGAGGAGTTATTTTAAAAATGGCGACTATGTTTACAATTCGTGTTCTATATTTTGCTATCTTCTGTTTTGAGGAGGGTTCGGGCTTGTTTACTTACTTGAATATGACTTCCTGCTTTCATTTTTATAAGTTTCAATTATTGTGGTATCACAAACAATGCCTTTCTTTGTGTGTGATTCTCTCTAAAACACTCATTTGTGTTCAGTCTTACGCGTAAATATAACACATACAGCCGAAATATTTTGCATAGACAACCAAGTAATGCTCTCTTTGTACAAACATTATTTACATTATTTACTGTTGTTTAATGGACTTGCTAAAATTACGTGACTGATTAAGACGGCGGACCCTTCTCCAGGTTTTCTCATGTAGTTTTTCTAGCGTTGAGATGCGGCTGACGTTGGAGCTATAATGTCTTGTACTTTAGAATCCACGTTCATCCTGGCCAGTGCCGAAATCACTGCAGAGGTGCAGGTTCAAGGATGCTTTTTGCACCTAGATCAGGCAGTGTAATGGAAACATTTATAGCTTGTATTCCAGATGCGCTGAGAACCATAGAAGGATTTGCTGACTTGCAAAGTTTGTGTTTTATATATTGCAAGCAAATCACCGTACTAATTCGTATCTCATGATGTTCATTTAATCGCAGGTAAAAATTTTGCCTTTTTTTGGCATGGCTATCAGCTTCAGAAGTTTTAGATGCCATCGATGACCTGGGGATATTGTTTTCAACTTACGCCATGCCCCTTGCTCCTCACTTTAAGGACAGGTGCATCGGCCGTCGTCGACGGAAAAGAAGGTTGTCTGCCATGTTCCTGATGAGTGTGTGGTCAGCTTACAGATTTGTCTTGGAAGGCCTTTTTCGCACGTGCCACTCCCTCGAACCTTGGTACATACCGAAGGTTCCAGTCCAATTCCATAGCATAACGTCTCATCTTCTACATTTTTTTTAGTTCTGGTGGATGACGTTTTTGACGTTACTTATAGAAAAGAATCAGCTCTACATGGCCGAACATATGGTTCCTTCTTCATTCAATAGGCGCATAACCTTGAGTAGGTTATGCGGTTATTGCATCTCGAGGTTATGCGATTATTCCAAATAATCGCATAACATGTAGAGGGGTATGCAATTATTTCATGAACAGCCTGCCCTCACACGCAATCACGAAAGTTCTTTTTCGATTGTGAAAAAGAACTCCGCAATAATCTTGTTATTATTGTCATTATACACGCAGAATGAGCAGTTCTTGAGTGACGTAAATATCGTTTTGCTGGACATTGGTCAGGTGCTCACATAGCACGCCAGAAAAAGCCTAACTTTTCATAAGCTTGGCAATCCTAGGGGCCATACTTGTCCCTAACTTCGGCCTAATTTATTTATTTGTTTATCAATACTGTAGGTCACCGAAGACCCATACAGAAGTGAACATTTGTACTTGCAAGAAGCACTACAGCGGTATATATAACATTCGTAATAAAAAAGGAAACGTATAAGCGGAATGTTATTTTAGTGCATAGAAGTGAGGGTCTCGGCAAAAGACTGCGCTGATGTACAATTTACGATTTCTTCTGGTAACTTATTCCATTCATCAATAACGCGGGGGAAGAGGGAATATATAAATGTGTTGTATTTGGCTTATAACGGCCTGATCGTCTTGTTATGGTTGGTTCGCTTTGAGTGCACGAAGGGGGCCGTGAGGTTTGTGGTTGGTACAGTGCTAGCGATTTTTCTTCGATCTTTTAGGGTGTCCAACTTCGCGTTCGCAAGCATAGCGGTGACGCCAGCCCTTCATGAGTAATTAGAATAGATGAACCTTACTGCGATCCTTTGAACTTTTTCCAACTTATTGTCAATGTGATCTTGATACGAACTGCAGATTATACTGGCATATTCCAACACTGGCCTGACGAGTGCTTTGTATGCTGACAGTTTAGTTGCAGACGTAGAGATTTTTTTTTTAAATTTTCTTCTCAAGTATTCCAATTTCTTAAATGCATTACTGCATACGTTTTTGACATGTGTCGCCCACTTAAGCTTACTGGACATTGTAACTCCCAGGTACCTTATTTCATTTACTTTATTAATAGTTGTATTAGCTAACATATATGAGAAGTCGAACGGGTTTTTCTTGTTAGTGATAGTGATAACAGCAGTCCTGTCGTAATTGATTTTCATACCCCAACTCGTACACCAAAGGCTTATGTTTTGCAATGATTTGTTAAGGATTATCTGACTCTCAGGTCCAGCTATGTTTGTTTATATGACGCAATCGCCGGCGAAGTGTCCCACTTTCACGGTTGAATCAACACAAGCCGGCAAATCATTTACGTAAATCAAAAATAGCATGGGGCCAAGCACTGACCCCTATGGCACTCCGGAAAACACATCCAGCATGCCAGAGGTACGTACTACCGTTCAGTATAACATACTGTTCGCGTTTGACGAGGTAACCATAAATCCAGGAAATTAAAGCGTGAGTAATGCCAACTGACTGCAATATACTTATTAATTTCTGATGGGGCACACCGTCAAAGGCTTTTGATAGGTCTATAAGCGGTCAAAGGCTTTTGATAGGTCTATAAAAATTACATCAGTTTGTTTTCTATCGTTAATAGTAAGCACAAAATCATGGGTAACCTCTAAGAGTTGCGTTACCGTAGATACTCTTGCCCGGAACCCGTGCTGATGTGAATAATGAACATTGTTTTCTTTTAAGTGTTTATTTATCTCCTCGCATATAATGTGTTCAATTAACTTGAATGTCGTACTTGTCAGTGACATCGGTCTGTAGTTAGTAATTAAGTATTTATTTCCGATCTTGTGAATCGGGACAATCTTAACACAATGCCAATTATCCGGTAGCCGTGAGGATCGCAGTGACTCAACAAAAAATAGACATAGATAGTGCGAAAGTCACTCCTCATATCTTTTTTAAAATTGTGCCAGAGATTCGATCAGGTCCAACAGACATTTTTTACGTTTAGATTCATTAATAACGATAAGATTCCGGGCTGAGTAATCTCCAAGTTTGGCATTATAGGCACTTCAATACTGTCTGGTTCACATTCATCTTCGAAAGCTCTAGAAAATACCGACCGAAAAAAAAAAATTAATTGAAGCCTGAAGGTATGGCTTCTGGGTCAACTGTGATAGCGCCATTAATTTCGAACTGTGAAACTTGACTTTCTCGTCTCGAGAGATATCGCCAAATCTTTTGGGGATAATGTATAAGAAAGTTTGGTAGGGTAATATTAAAGTACCTTTCCCTAGCCGAATTCATTTCTAATGTCAATTCTTGTGATAGTTCTTGGACCTCGAGCTTGTTTCTACGTCTCCGCTTCAGTCGGCGTTTCATGTGTATAATGTTTCGCGTTATTCGCGTGTTCATGCGGTTTATCGTTTTCTTTCAGTTAGGAACGAAGTTCGCTTCATAATATGTTATTATGTCTTTAAACTTGCACCACATTTCATCAGCGTCGCACATGTGGCTGAATTGGTCCAATTGGGTTTCTGGATTATCAAGGACACATACATCATTGGCCATCGCATTATCTTTACCGTAACAGTAACAAGCTTGTGGGGTTTAGTATTGCACAATGGATAAGTACTGACAAGTAATTTCTGATCGGAAATTCCATCTTCGACCATAACCTTGAACTATTTTAGGCAACTGCTCACAAACAGCAGATCTAGAGTAGAACTCGCTGTTCCGGATATGCGGGTTGCTTCCAGCACCAATTGGTCAAGACAAAAGCTGAGTACGCGTTGCAATAGCTGTTCCGAGCTTTCTTCATCTATCCTATCATTTGTTAACGAGATCCATTTGATGCCGCGTAAACTAAAATCCCTTGTCAATATCAGTTTAGTTCTATCGTTAACTTTTGCGCAAAGGTACTCCTGTAAATCAATTAAGTACTGAAGAATAGCCTTAGTCTGTCTATAAATTCCGCCAACCATAATGCTCGTTCCAAACATATTTACTTTGCACCAGATGCTCTCGTGATTTGGTATTCCGTTACTATTGCCACACCCCCACCCATTTGCCTCTTGATCTTGACCAATTAATTGGTATCCCGGTGGGACTATTTATGAATCACGTACAACCCTGATGTGGCGGTTACACGTGAGTAAACACCCTTCCAGTCTATCAAATTTGTTCACAATGCTACGCGCGTTGAGCGACACCAGACACAATCGTTTTTCCTTCGATAGTGGTCAATCTTTCTCTTTCGGAACCGGTCTGTAGGGGGTATTATCTTGCTTCAGGTCACATTTCACTCGTTCACATTTCACAGGGTCCCGACTGTACAAGCCATTGTTAATCTTCAATTTATCAAAAATAAGCGTAACCTTATTTCCATTCGCTTTATTAACAGCAGCGCTTTGCCAAAGGTTTTTTGAAAATCGCGCGCACATTTTGTGAAAAATCTTCGGGAATTGATATCAGCGAACCTTTCAATTTAAAGGAGCTTCCCAAAACTCGCATTTTCTCGTTAAAGTTGTTGACCCGTAGTATCACTGGTTTAGGGCAATTGCCAAGCTTTCTACCGATCCTATGAATGCGTTCGATAGTCTTTAGCTCCACCTGTAGTTTAGCCCAAAAGATACCTTCCGTTACCTTTTGCTTTAATGTCTTCGGGTATTCTTTCTCATCCTCATGCAAACCATATATTACGACGTTGTTTCTACGGCTATCGTTCTCCAAATAATCTATTTTCCCATCGAGCTTAACGACGTGGTTGAGTCGATTACGTATCTGAGTTTCGTTCTCGTCAATTCTTTTTTTGTTCCTGTTTAAATTTTCAAATTTAGTCTCGGTAAGGGAAAGCCGTGTTTGGACTGCTCCTAGAGAGTTCTCGAGTAGCACTTGTTTAGACTGAATATTGATAAAGAGTCACGCTCACTGTTTGTTGGTTGTCAAGAATTTGTCCCTACATTTCATCAGTCGGACCTGGGTTTACTGCACATCCCCGCTAAGCTGTAGAAATAACGAAAGCACACCCCAGCACTCAGAGCATGTAACAATAAAGGACCGTGGGCTCGGCAGCACTAACAGTGTAAGAGAATTGTCTTTGACAGTGCAACAGTGCAGTAATTGGTTTTGTTACCAACCTGTACAAAAAGTAGCAGTGGATCAGTCATTCCACTCTTTGCAGTGCCGCAAAGCTTATTGGGGCAAACGTCGGGGCGGTTCCAGTCTTTGTAAGGAGGCACAGGTGGTGTTGCAGTAGACATCGATGTCACAAGACGATGACTTGGTGTTCGCACGAATGAGTGTGCTGTCATGTCGAGTTGGCCGAGTTCCCCGTCACTGTTCTTGATTCCATCTTTCAGTAGCGGTCCCTCTTGCGATGACCTAAGCAGTACCACCGCCTCTTCAAAAAGTAGCAGTGGATCAGTCGTTGCAGAGCCCACTCCAAAATGCGATTTTTCTTCAAGGAGTTAGTGGTTGTTTCTGGACCTACCCAAGCTAACCACACTAGCGAAATACCAGGTGTTTATTGTTTTCGGCATGCTATTTGTTATCTCAAACTTAAAAAAAAAAATCACACAAAATTGAACAAACGGCAAAGAAGTGTTATGCCACAGTCAACATTCAAAATTTCCCCCTCTCTCCTATTTAATATTGCTTAGAAACCGAAGCTTTTGATGTACTATTGCCTTTGCGTGTCGAAGTTTCCGCAGTGTTTTTCCCTCACTCTATTTGCCAAGGTGCTGTACGCAATTTGTATACACTGTTAGTTATCGTGGAAGATTCCAGTTTCATAACAAGTCTGATTTCACGCAGGTGTAAAACTTCTATGAAATCCATCTACGCCTCTAAAGAAGCTTGCATTGATTAACATATTCCATGAATTGTCACGTCATTTCATTTTAGATCAAAGCTTAGTTTAATATTGTTGCAAAGGAAAAAAGACCTACGAACGTAAACTGAAAAAAAGGTTTAGTCGGCGAACTGTTACAAAGAACAAAGGAAATAATGAGCGCGGGAAAAGCAGAAGCGAGCGTCGCAGCGTCGACGTGACAGCTGGCTTGAGCGAGACGGCGTTGTCGTCGGGAGAGTCTGAGTCGGGAAGACCGCGCTCGGGGACTCCTTACCTACACACTCAGTGTCCCGAACATTCAACCGAGAAAGTTCGGGAGTGAGCTAGGACGAGACTGACTAGTCAAGGTCATTCTGGCCTTCTTATCTTTAGCACTCTGGCTCAGAGTAAACACATATCTTGTAAATGTACGGAGAAGCGGTCCTTCTCGGTCCTGACCGCAGCAATATGAGTGCTAAAAGCATATACACACGCTCTAAAAGTAGAAAGTAATGGCTCAATCTCTTCACATTGATTGGTTATACCGTTTATTGTACTCGCGCATGAAGACAACGAAAGCTATGACTTTGCGCTCATGAACTACTAGGTTGACCTCATTGCTCATCTGTTAGAGTGTGTGCGATTACTTTTTAGAATCAATTAGCACAAAAAACAAAAACAAAAACCGTCCCCCAGGAGCTAACACAAGGGCGGAAGACGATTGCCACGGTCGCAAAACAAACACTCAGAAACACACCAATACTATAATCCCGGACGTGACGGAAGCATGAAACAACTGTAGGAAACACGGGGAGTGGGAAAAAAGCTTACCAGAAGAAGAAACCAAGCCCCCATGAAATTACAGCGAGTGGGTAGCATACAACCCTTGGGCGCAAGTGTCGTCGGGTTTCCTTGCTGTATATCCGACCCGGAGGAATCACGCGGAACCAGTGATTTCAAGAACAAGAAACTACATTTAATGGGACATGGAAGAGACGACGAAGGATACTAACAGGCACCCACGAGCACCGGTGGCGCAGGAGTCCAGCCTGTGCGCCGCCTCTCACCCGCCTTATCAAGGCGGCGCGTGCGATGTGAGCGGGGCCGGCGTGACTTCGCCGCCACGCGAGAAAAGCTCCCCTCTCCTGTGCCCCGTAGTCAGGCAACTGGGCTGGGGAACCGTCAGAGTGCCAACAATAGGGAGTTTTAGCGAGTCGTTTTTCAAGCACACGGTTCCGAAATCACGAACGGTACAGCTGGTCCGTTCCGTGAAACCGTACGTCAAATTTCACATACTTTAGCGAATCGTGAAAGTGGCGCGACCGTGTAAACGATGATGATGATCGTACTTAACGGTGGCGCCATCTTCTAGTAAACATGTGAAACATTCTGCAACGTGTAAATCCGTGCCGACGGTGGCGGACACTGTGGTGGCGGGTCGTGTTTCCGGCGTACGACTGATGTAAACAAGACGGCCGACGTAACGTTTGCCGGTCGGATTTTCAAGAACTGCGAAGCTAGATAGAGTAAAAAGTGTCTGAACGACCGTAAAGGTATGTGGGGTGTCTGCGTCATCTTGAACTTGAAGGATCGTTCACGTTGTGTGCCGTCGAACCAAATCATTTCGTCTGCTCGCGGTCGCCACGGCAGCTAGTCTGCCGCAGATCGCAAAAATTTACTAGCATGCGCAGTTTACAGTATTCACGATCGCTTACCATTGTGAGTAGTCCTCGAAATGATTTGGTTCAACTCTCAAATGAAGCAGACTAACAGGACGGCAAATCGCCTCCCGCTGTCCTAAGCCTAACGCTCGGCTGAGTCGGCGAAGGCGGTCGCCAAAGCGACCGCCATCTTTTTTTTACCCGAGTTGTGAACGGTGCTGGCTGCGTTGCGGTGACGACTCCAGCGGCCGGAATGGGAGAAACGAACGAGAGGAGCCTCCCGACTCCCCGAACGACTCGCGCGCGCATGCGCAGTGGCGTCTTGGATGCGTTCGAGGGCGAACCGTTCGTGTGGAAACGACCTGCTAAAACTCCCTACTGTCGAGAATCGCTGCTCTTCTTTTAGTAATTGCCCCTATCCTTTGAAACAGAGTCGTGGTTGAAATGTGTCGCAATAACAGTTATAACCACCACAATACACGGAGCGAAACGTGTATTAACAATAGCCGCAAGGCAGTGCGGAGGTACCGATTGAGATAGACCAACGGATTGACAGCTACGGAGCGAGTGCCGAGGAAGATTCCAACGTACTGAAATGCTCGACATGCCCTACTATGCCTCGTGCTGTTATCTTACACTCTTTAGCTAACGTACAGTGAGGTAGACATAAACGATGAAGCAATTTTAAAAACAAATAAGAAAGCGCTTGTTTTCTTGACGCTCTGTCCGGCTCTGTTTACCTTTCTTAGGCACTATTTTCTTGGGTGCTTTCTTTTGGGAAGACAAACTGTGATGCTTGTTAACCTGGCGCTGTTGGTAAGTCAAGCCTCACTATATCGAACACAGATATATAAAATTATTGATTATATCGAATTGTTATTGGACGGTCATCAGAATTACATGCGTTTTATATTTTTTATAGCAAACGCAGTTGGTTAGAAAATAATATATCGAACTCCGCAGCGCCTGAAAGCGTGCGGTGCGGAGGCAGGCGGCAGGCTTTCCCGCAATACATCAAGGGATACGGCGGGCTTTCCCGCAACGCATCGGAGGATAGCGGTGGCGCAGCAGGCGTTTGCGACTTTTAGAAGCGCATGCCTGAGTAAAGCTTTATGCCCATGGTGCCGGGAGCGCCATCCAGACTCGGCGGCATACGGGCTCAGTGAGCTCAGTCGTATCGTATCGCCAGCATCACCTGTATCGCTTTTGTAGCGTGAGCTACACTGGCCGAGGTTGAGCAGTTTCGCGTGGCTGTCGAAAGCCCTGCTGCGCAAGCGCGAGGAGCAGTGACGTCACACATCGCACAGCTGGCGCGCCGGAGTCGCCGCCGCCAACGTTATTAGATTACCTCAGTTACGGAACTGTTCATAGACGCCGCATGCACGAACAGTACCGCCCCCCCCCCCCCCCCCCCTCACTCACAACGACTCGCCAAGCGTCGCTCGACGCGCCGCCAGACGGCTACTTTGGTAACTGAAGCAGGATACGTATGTTTTAACGTTACTAAAAACGTAAAAACCAACGAAAACAAACTCTTTTTGCAGTAACTTTTGTTGGAGTTTAGTATAAAATAGGGGGGGGGGGGGACGCGTGATGTTCTCTAAAATCTTTAGCTTGCTAGGTTTTGCAGCACAATAATATATTTTTCATACAACCATGCCTCAGCGGTGATTTCGGGTAGCGCGCACTGATCTCTATTTTAGTAGGCTGGATCGCGGATGGGGAGCCCGTCGGTGTCGCCACCGGCGGCCATTGCTTGACACCAGGCAATACGCCTCGCAAGTGGGCTCATTTTCGTCTTCTGCACATGAGAAAGGAAGTAGCGGCGACGTCAGAACGCCGAGCCCTGATTGGCAGATCGCGACCCCCTATCTCAGCGTCGTCTGCTCCTTTGCAACGTCGTCTGCTCGCAATATCGTCTGCGTGTCTTACCTTTCCTGCGACTTTGGGAAGTGCAGGTCTTTACGAGCGAGCTCGACTTCGCCTATCAGAAAGCGCAGACGAAATAACTCGAGCGGTACGTTGTTTTTGTCTAACAACTAGCAGACGCGCATCAAGGAGGGAAGTTAAAGGACTCACCGGCAAGGTGTCCCGAGGCGCCGAGGTTTGTTTGCCAAGAACAGAGAGTGAGCGTGTTTTTGCCAGCAAGTTCCCTCCCAAATACTTTTTCCCTTCTTTCGTGTGCGGCGAGACCCCTCACGTTTTAACGGCGTCGGCGGGTTGGCGCAGTTAGCGTTGTCTGTTTTACGTCTGCTAATCAAAGCGATGGCTGTTTTACCATTCCTACGTCTGTCGGAGATTCACCGCTTTTTGCGCCGTTGCCTCGGGAAACAAGGAGATAATAAGAGGAAGAAATTGACCTCTTAATCTAAAATTTAGGTCAGCGATCAAGGTACCATACGGGAAGGGTTCACAAGGGTCGCGCGGGCATATTCCATTCAGCACGCCAGCCGGTCGTGGGCAGACGGTCGCCGAGTCGCGAAGTGCCTGCTAGGCCTAACTGCTGAGCTCGCTACGTCGGTTTCGGTGGAATCGTAGCCGTTGGAGCTTTTCCCGGGTGTTTGTGAATCCAGCGTTCTTGTTCGTCGTGGTCTGTTTAAGTACTTTTTACTTTTTTCTTGCTGTATGAAGTCGGGACGCGTGAGAAGCGCACGTAGAAAAATAAACGTCCGTGGGTCGTCGCGACCGCGACGCTGTCGGCCATGCTGATTTGATCGTAAGAAGTGCGTAAGCCAGCTTCGGAGCTGTCGTAGGATTTCGTCGTAACCTGCGCGAAACTTACGAAAATTTCGTTTCGTGAATACGAATTCGTTCTTCAGTTTTGTCCTACGCACATTTTTGGCGTAAGATCGTTTCGTGAATCTGGCCTCTGCACCTCCGAAAGTCGCAGGAAAGGTAAGACAGGTGCAGACGACGTTGCGAGCAGACGACGTTGCAAAGGAGCAGACGACGCTCAGATAGGGGGTCGCGATCAGCCAATCAGGGCTCGGCTTTCTGACGTCACCGCTACCCCCTGCGCAAGAAGCAGACGAACTTGCCCTCCGCATACACGCAAGTCTATGGGAGAAACGCACAAAAGTAAGCATATTGAAGCATGTAAGCTGTGCTCGGAGGCGAGTATTTTATGATGCGCTGCGATCCTTACGTCGGGTGCTTGGAGATTGAATCGGTATTTTTCAAAAGTCCGGTTGCCGAATAAAAAAATCAAACGTACCGGAGCACCTACGGCTGAGCTGGCAAGCTTGCTCTCGTGGTGGAGTAAACAAATTAACTTGCCGTCGTCAATAAGACCGTCCTTAGCGAAGCCCAGAAGTTGATGAATGACAAAGAAGTCCCATCTCGACAGCGGCTTTCCGGGAGTGAGCGAATTCCGCGTAGCGAACCCTTCGAACTTGTCGTCTGCTAAACCCAACTCAACGAAACTGCCACCGACTCCGCGGTAACTCTAGGTAACTCTCGCCTCATTGAGCTGCACTACAGCGGAGTCACTCTCGACCACAAAATATTTATTTATAAGAACTGCGATGGCTGTCAGTTTTAATGTTTGTACGCAAGCTATTTGACGGGCTTATCGAAAAGCATCCAAAAAGTTTCAGTGCCGAAAACACCTTAGAAACGGGGGAAAACGTCACTTTTTCTCGTTCTTCTCATAGAGTCCCATGCATTGGCTGGTGTCAATCAATGGCCGCCGGTGGCGACACTCGGCCCCAGCTGCCGAGGCCGCGGTCCGCGATCCAGCCTACTACAATAGAGATCAGTGGTAGCGCGTCCGGACCTAGGCTCATCTTAACTTCGGGGTGAATTCGCGGTGCGTCCGCTGGGAAGACGGGGGTGGCATCCCTGTAACCCTTTCCACTGAATCTGTTTCGGCTCCGAAATGGCCGATTGAAGCCAAAATAGATGTTAGGTGCAGTTCCTGGAGTGACCGCTGCAGGGTAAATGGCGGCGTTGTGATCGCCATTTGGCGCTTCAGCTGGTCTCTTTGGAACGCATAGTTATGAAACGAAAATATAGATGGCGCTCCGAACGACGCTTAGCGGATTGAAGTGAGTGAGGGGGGTACCCCCCTCCGCGGGGGTTCCACAACTGAGGTAATCTAATAACCTTGGCCGCCGCCGCGCGCGCCTCGCCGGTCTGCGCATTTTTTATGCGCTTGTTGTGTAGCTCCCGCAGTTTCGTTCTTCTGACGTTGCGTCAACCGCGTGTGGCGTACCGATGGCATCAAACGCAAAGAAACGTACGTCTTTGACCTTTGCGACGAAGTTTGAAATCATCCGCCGCGTTTAAAAAGGAGAAAGCGGTCCAGCGTTGCTGAAGCGTACAACATATCGCGAAGCACTTTAAGCACGCTGCTGAAGACGAAAGGTGACATCAAATCGAAGGCTGAACACAGCAAGCACTCCGACGCACGCCGTGTTCGAACACCGGCCTTCAAAAACGTGGAAAGATGACTTCACAAGTGGTTTATGGAAGCAAGAGCTCGGAACATTCCGGTGTCGGGACCGATGCTTCAGCAGAAAGCAAAGGACTTCGCGCTCATCCACAAAGCACAGAACTTCGCCGCAAGTAGCGGGTGGCTTCAACCTTTCAAAGCCCGTTACGACATTGTCTGGAAGACGGTTTCGGGAGAAAGCGAGGACGCCAATATGGAGGGCATGAAGAAGTAGCTCGAACAAGAGTGGCCAAACGTTCTCGCAAAGTATCAGGCAAAGCAAATTTTCAACGCTGATGAGACAGGCGTGTTCTGGCAGATCCTTCCGCGACAAACGCTCGACACCCGCGGGGAGAAGTGCCATGGCGGTAAGCAAAACAAAGCACGCATCGCGGTTCTCTTGGCTGCAAACATGGATGGCAGCACTAAACTTCGACCCCTTGTTATCGGCAAGTTTCAGACCCCGCACTGCATGCGCAACCGCCGCGATATTCCGCTGACATACACCTGGAACAAGAAGTCATGGAGGACGCGCGATATCTTTGAAAAATGGCTCAAGGACTGGGCAACAACTGCTCGGCACACCACACGAACGTGCAGCTCCAGAACATGGGGCTCGCGTTTCTGCCGCCGAACACTACGTCAAAACTAGAGCCGTTGGATCAGGGAATAATTCGGACGTTCAAGGCTATTTATAAGCGCAGGCTTATCGAAACGTTGCTCTTCAAGCTGCAAATGAGCCAAGACCTCAAGATCCACGTCTTAGGTACCATCCAAATGCTTAAAGCTGCATGGGAGAACGTGAAGCAACAGACAAACGCACACTGCTTTCGTCACGCTGGGTTTGTCGTCGGTGCCGAGGAACCGTCCGAAGAAGATGGAGCGTTTGACGATTTTGAAGAACCTGCGCTCAACGATACGTGGAGCGAATTTTCACGTTTTGTGGGTGCTGTACCCGACAGCATGACCATCAACTATTTTGTCGGTGGTGGTGAAGAAGCGGGAACCACGGCCGAACTAACCGACGTGGAAATCGCCACGGAGGTCACCCGCAAGCTGGCTCCAGAAGAGATGGCTAGCGAACCTGCCCCTTCAAACGCCGACGACCTCGCTCCGCTTCTGACTTCGGGCGAAGCTGTGGCCGCTTTGTCGCTTTTACGCCGCTACTGCAGCGCAATCGACGGTAGTGGTCTGGGGTTGGTGGACTGTTTAGAGACCGTGGAGCTGGCCGTAATAAGTTATGCGGTCAACTCTGAGAAGTAGTCTACGCTGCGGCAGTTCTTTCCGCCGGTTAAATAGTTTACGTTAACACTTCACGTGAGTAGTCATTTTTGCTGCTAGCTTTTTGTGATTAAATGGCGCTGCACTTACACGCGTTTTTGGTGCAATTTTGTATATCGAATTTTCGTTATATCGAATTATTTCACGCTCCTCGCACTTTTCGATACAACTAGGTTTGAGTTATAGCACCCTCGCCAACAACAGGTGAAGCCACCCATTAAAAACCGTGAGTAAACACACGAATAAAAGTCTCGTGCTAACCCGAAAATGTCCAAACGCCGGGCGCAGAACCCGCATTCTTGCGGCAGGAAAACTGGGGAGTACAACAGGTACCAGAATGCACCGCGGCAGCGGTGGCGTCACATAGCTTCTGGTGAGGTAAGTTTATTGCGGGGCAATTTGGGATACATTTTCTCGTACTCTGTGGCCGCTTTTTGTTTGTGCAAGGTGGTGGTAAGCCAACATTGCGTGTTTGCTCAGTATCACAGGCAAATGTGAAAAAAATATTTCCTACAATTCTTTCATTTCAATTAGCTAATGGAACCTTCGGAATAACAGTCAACGTAATGGGTATCATAACTTTCATATTTAAACATTCTTTTTCTTAGAGCGCAGCTCTTAGTTGCCCATTCTCGCATATTAGCGCCGACTTGTTTGGGTGGCTTCCACTTATGGTTCCGGTTCCTGACGTCACAAACAAACTTTTCCTCGCCGTGACGTATTGAGCTGTAATCGTGGCTACTAATCATCAGTTGCGAACTGCAAGTTCGAGGGTGTGTGAAGAAATAACAATGGAAGCTTGGAGTCATCGCATTCTTAAACCAACATTGTCAGAGTTGACACCGTGACATAGTGCTGATTTCCGTCAATAATGAAATGAAATCAATTAAAATGAAGACGTTACAGTGAGCATTTGGCCAATCGAGAATTGCGACCGCAACGATACTATTGCTCGCGCACGCCCCTATTTTGGCGTCGACGTCGGCGTTGCCGTCGGCGTAACCGCTAAATGCGGGAACCGGCTCCAAAGACTCCTATAATGCTACAGTGCGGGCGCTGCATTATGAGATGCCCACAGACCTATACCCAAATTCAACTCCCTCCTGAATTTAACGGGAAAATTGAATTGGTGTTTTGATCTGTGACGTCCCATAATGCAACACTGCGTGCATGCTTTGCCTTATGGGGCCCCCAGCGTACCCCCTTGTCCTCCCTGGCCTTTCCTTGAACAAAAAAAAAAAAAAAAATTGAAGATATATATGTTTTTTTTCTCAAATTATTTACCGCTGTATATCGCAAAATCCAGATACCCCAAGATCTGCGCTCTCATTTCTCACTACAAAGAAGTGGAAACGTCTGTATATTATTTTAAAGTAGGACCACGATGAATTTTAGTGTTTTCTTTGGTTACCAAGTTGACAACCATCCAGAGAAATGACTGATGATCTTCATCCACGTAGAGATTGTTACCGTTTCAGCTTACAATGATTTGCAAGTATGACGGGATCCATCAGTGATACTGTGTTAATCCCCACCACCGCCCGTTTATATCGGGATGAGCATCGTACTAGCGTGCGATCGCGTATCACTACTGCGTGATGCACGTTAAAGACACAAGCCTGCAGTCGTACTGCACTGGCTAAATTTCTCGCCTACAGTGAATAAAGAGGTTGCCGCACTCGGGTACGCTACTCTACTTGCTGTGTAAAAAACTACCGACTCATTTTAGGACCCACCTGTTCGTACAGCTCACTGGTGTTCAACTTCAGAAGCTTGGCATGAAAAATTCAAATATCTAAGTGATACTGTGATATGCAGTCCACAATCCATTCCCACTTTATTGCGTGAATGACCGTAGCTATAAACTGTAACAAAGTCGCAACTAAGGACACAGATACTAAGCGTGTACCAACTACAAAGCGGACTAAACAATAAATGTAAACATCAATTGATCACCATCATGTTATTGGCAAAGCAATATTTGAAGCAAAATTTAGGAGGCCTTCACAACGGTGATGGTCTCCTTGAGATCGATGATGATGACGAAGGTCCAGTTGGAATCTAGGTTCAGTCAACGCTACCCGCGATGTCGGTGTCGGTGAGCTTGCCGGTGGCGACGTAATCCTTCGGCCTCGGCTGCCTCCGTCCGGGTGAAGTCGACCCAGCCGTCTCTTCCCAGCCGGTTGACGACGACAAACGCGAAGGCAGTCATGACTTTGCTTACCATTGACTGGGCATTAGCACTGTGCTCATCGGTGGCGACCATACCTGTGTAGCTCCCCGTTACGAAACCTCTCAGCGCGCTTAGTACCCGCTGCTCGACGATCATCACGGTCACCGTCTCTGGTCGCGCTGCTGGTCACACAGCCATCGCACTGTGGTTTTCGACATACGGTATTGCCGTCGGAAGCAGTCCAAGTGCAACCCCGAGGCATCAGCGTGCTCGCAAAAAGCTTGTCGTTCTGTGCGTTGGTCAAGTCATCGTTGCACAACAAGCACCGCAGCCATATTTAACATTCCAGAATCTCGCGTATAGCTTGTTTCACTTCGTGCGATAAATACAGGGGGGTGATTCCACGTCAGTTCATGCAATGATGGTCCGGGTCATAATTTTGATATTTTTGTTAAACATATATATGAAAGCATGTTCTTGGGATGAACATTAAGCTATATATGAACGCCGTAACAAATTTTTTCGCTGAGATATAAAATAGAGAAGCTTGTGGCGTGGAAATCAAGAAGATTTCACTATGCTACTTTGCGCAGTCGTCATTTTCTCATCAAAGCTTTCACGTCACCATAACGTTTTTAATGCATTTTACAAAAGATATACAACACATACACAAAAAAGTAAAAATATCAATAAATTATTTCTATGCAAACAAAACTATCAAACATGGCATAAAAACGCGTTTCAGAGACATATTCACAATTTTTTTGCGAATAAACCATTTGTCATAATACTTTACAAAACATATCAAAATGCGCGCCTATAAATATTCTTTACGAATGTATAGAGATAATATGCCTACCCTTAATTGTCTTCTTGTTATTAACGCGGAAATGCAGCTGATTTCTCGAAATGTGGCAAGATTGGGCGTCAATATTTCAAAAACTCCATCTTTTATTTTTTTTAAACTTTCCTTGGCAGTTTGCAGTGACTTAAACTAACTTGTGATGGCAAAACATTGAGTAACATATGACCTCCAAACGGGAAAAGCTACGACACACCTTCACTCGGAGCGAGCCGACGTATTTGTCATAGCGGCGTTGCCGCACAGCACCAAATATTTTGAGTGTTAGTTATGGCATGTATTTTATATTTTTCAAATTCTTTTTTTCAGAAGGGGTTAGTATAACTGACACAAAAATGTACTTTAGGCTGGAATACCATTACTTAGCTTACAATTCACAAAAACAAAACGGCCCCACTCTGCAAATTCGCTAACTATGCATACCTAAGCTTAAAACTCTCAGTTGCGCAAGTGGCCATGTATACATCCGGCCTCTCGGCATATGATGACTTACACAGATGAGATGCCTGGATTCCTCTCACAGGTTTTACGGTGGCCCACTCTACTTGCTTCACCACACGAAACTCTCGAACCCGTTCCGCAGACAGGTGGAACATGCAGACATTTGTTACTTTTTCACGCAGCACTTCCACAAAGTCTTTTCGGTGACAATCGTTTTGTTGAGCGAAGATCTCAAGTTGGTGAGCGTTGCGTGGTGTTTAAGAACACCACCTACTCCATCACAAGCGCTCTTTTCGTGTCCAGTGGCTGAAAAGATCCATCTTGCCAAAGAGTACGGCTTCCCAGATAATTCGTGCAGTTGGAAGCGATTCTTGAATTGCGCCGCCGTCTGATACAAAAATTATTTCAGAAAAGAGCGGGTAATGTTCATCAACATACTCTTCAATGGGCGCGTTAAGTTAGTGAGCTCCAGACTCCGGACATCTGCGCTCGAGCGCGCGGGTTCGGAGCGTAGCTTAACGGCGCACTTTGTTACCGAGGCGACATCTGACGCCTATTTTTTTAACGTTTCCGTTTCCGGCTTTCTGGCGCGCGTAAACATGGCTCCCGTCTCGTCGAAACTGCAGTATATCGAAACGTCGAAAAAGGGTTTCTTCGACGACGAGTTCGATGAAATAAGTGCGCGGAGACGGCGGAAACAGCAAGAGCTTGTATTTGTGCTGCACGCTGTTGGTGCGGCGATTAAAGGTACGCCGAACGCCCCCTGAATTCCCAAAAGCCTTAAAGAATGACAGCTGAATGGCCGAATTCATTGGCTCGCCTGATCGTGAAATTGCGGTAAGGTACATGAAGAACTTTGACAAGCATTTGAAGGATGTATGCATACCTTTCTACACCAGCACCATGCTTTTTTTTATTTTCCACAATGACGGAACGATTGCACGAGCTGCCAAGCGATCGCCGTCGAAGTATCCACGCATCCAAGCAGGCGCGACTTGCGCGTCCGAGGGAGTCCCTAAAGGCTTCGGCGCAAGCACGAACGACGCCGAGATGGCCGAGAGCTCCGAGCACTGCATGGCAGCGCAGAACGAGCAGCTCCTACCCACGACCGAGCCTACCTCGGTGCCGTTCCTGGCTAGGCCGGAGCCTTTGGGCCGCGGGGTTCAGTTGGTGCGGTCGCGGTCGGCGAGGTTTGGCGAGGCGAGCGCGGTGGCATCCTCGGAGCGTTCGGAAGCGAACTCGCTCGCCAAGGATTGCGCACACCCGACGCCTCTGGTCCCGGCGGCCCGGCCCGGAGCCCAAAACGCTTGGGGTTTTGATATTTCTTCCGTCTCGTGCGAGACCACCGCGTGAAACCACCTCGAGTAACCGCGAGACTGGCCGCGAGAGCGGAAACGTCGTCATTATACCGGAAACCAACCTGTTCGAGCTCTCGCGCACCATCTCCGACGACGGAGCTCGCGGAGCGCGCTCCGCCACCGTGCACCGGAAGTGAGACGATGTCGTTTAGTTTAGCTCGAGTGCACTCTGACCGCTGGAGCGCGCTCGAGCGCGTTAACTTAACGCGCCCTATGGCTGTTGTGGCTAGAAGAGCGTGAGCTGTGTCATGTGTCGTGTCATCGCTGACAACGGCAAAGCTTTCCGTGCCTTGCGTGGACGTAACCACACATGTGAAGAGAGACACTTGAGTTTTTTTCCAATAAAAACTCTGCACTCGGTTGGGAAGATGACTGTCCAATTTTCCGCAAAATCGAAGTGGAACATCACTGCCTTGGGTGGTAAGGCGGTTCTTGTGTCACGTATCAGGCTTCGTTGAAGGTCACGGATCTAAGAATGCCTCATATACTTTTCGCTCCATGACTCCAGCTCCTTTAGGAAAGCGGAAGTGTCCATAACTTTTTTGACGAGTTCGCCGGCGTCCCATAACGCGTAACAGATCTCTTCGTCTTCGTCGAGATGGAGCGACTGCAGCGAGATGTTCTGCATTTTTTGGGCACTTTTCGCAACGGCGCAGGAAGCAATCGTTTTGTGGAGCGCTGCAGAGGTAGATGCGCTTGAAGTCGTCTTCAGTAAGCGTCTCCTGTGAGGCATTTGTTATTGCCGTTAAAAGCAACTGAAAATTGACGCAATATATGCAAGCACACACCTCATGCTCGGGACTCTTTTTTACCCATTTTGGTCGTAGGGAATAGAACTTAGAGATGCCTAGTTCTCGATGGGGATGGTCCTTCCTAAACAGCTGGTAAGCTTCCTTAACAGAGCGGGTCATAAACCTTTTTACGACTTTGGTCTTGTTGTCGTTGATCATGGCTTTGAAGACGTCCTTTTTGTTGGGGCTTTGAATAGAGCATGCGAGGTCGTCGCGTGTGTAGTACTCAAGTGAAACTCTCACGTTTTCGGCATTCGCCTTTTTCCCCTTGTAGGGATCAGGGGTTGCCCATACACCACCTTTACGCTTCAGTTTTCTTGTTTGATCAATCATGTAGGCAGTCCCTTCTGGCACCAGACGCAATATTTCTTTTTTCGGGATGCTTGGTGGCAGAAGCGTGTACAATCGCTTGCGTTCCTGGTGGGAACTGCATGCCTTCAGCGCTTCGCGGAACGCGTCAAACCACTACGCGCAGTGCTCACAACTGTCTTCGCCGGTTTTCATGCCATAAACGCCTGACAGCTTTCTTCTAATCGAAGAACTCACTTGAGCTTGTTTTTTCTTCAAATATGCTTCGCGCCTTTTTTTAAAAATGGTTTTACGTGGCTTCAATGGAGTTACCGACGGACTAGCAGCACACAATTCTTGACTCACTTCAGCCAGAACGTCACCAGAGTCCCGGAAAGAAGAGTCTAATGTACTCACGCTGTGAGGAAAAGCAATCTCATTCTGGAGGTATTTGTAGCAATGTTGGCATAAAAGTTCAGATTCGTTCACTGAAGGGCACCACCTTGAACTCGTACATTCCATCGGGCGTGACAAAAGGCAGTCTTCTCTCCGTCCCGTTCATCGACTTCGATCTGCCAGTAGCCACTCTGTCAGTAGCCACAATGCGTCCATCCTGGAGCTCTGTTACGCCCCTAGCAACGCCTATTCTTCTTTTGAGAAGTTGGCAGTTGGGCGTTACCTTCCAGAAAAACTTCCCCGCAGGCGACTGCATCGGTCACGACTGGCACAAGAAACTTCGACCGCGGCGGCAGGTTCACGTGGTCTGCAATGACTCGGACGGCGACCTGCGTCGTTTTGAATCCCTACGGAGGTAGGACGGGTTTTCGAAGCGTCAACCTGTTCGCTCCAAAGTCGATCAGTGCACCGTATTTTCATGTAAATACATGTAATAAATTCACGGGGAGACCGGTCCAGCCAAATTTTTCGTCCTTCGGGACTGCGCGAGAAACCTCATTTTTGGCATGAAATTTCTATGCATAGAAATTTCATGCCAAAAATGACTTCTCTCGCGCAGTTCCGAAGGACGAAAAATTTGGCTGGACCGGTCTCCCCGTGAATTTGGACGCAAGCAGTGCACTTCCCAACAAAAGTGTTGGGGTGGTGCACCGGCGGTGCATATTTGCGGGCCATCCCCGGGCGTCGTGACATTGCGAAAGCGGCAAGAGAGCTTCCCACTCAAACCGGAGTCTTCTGCTCTGGTGTCCACGAGTACCGACGCGTCGTGGCCGTCGATGGCAACGTTGAGGTTGTTGGGCACCTTTGCGAAATCGTCGTTCCTGTGCCTGCAGTCGCTAGAAGGGGGGCCCTATGACTTTCTTTGATGGTCTTTCCGGCGGTCCTCTTCGGCAACTCCACCTCCAGCGGTAGCCGCGCTTAGTTTCCCCGACGAGGGGCGGGGGGCGACAGGCTTTCACAGAGGGGCCTACGCATAGGCGAAGCTGGACTTCATGGTAAGAGCGACGGGGACCCACGTCGAGGCGCAGGCATTTGAGAGGGTGGACGTCGTAGGTAGTCGTCGATCTGCCAAGGTCGCTCACCGCACCGTTGAAGCGGACTGTCGGGTTGGAAGCCATGTCGTCCCAACTGCCGTGCAAGCAATGGCAGTAGACGTGGTCGGCTTCCCCGCAGTTGTAGCACCACGGGCGTCGATGAGCCGTGCGCTACAGGTCCGTTTTCTTTGGCGCTGGGGATTCGGCTCGGACGTACGGGGCTTGCTCCTCAGTGCGCCGAGCGTAATACTGCGTAGGGGCTCCCCGCCGAGGGGACGTCAGGTACTGGAACCGGCGGGTGGCTAGCGACGTAGCTCAGGGTCGGCTTCCTCAAGCGCCGCGAAGCTGACTGGGGGCTCTGGTTAGAGGGTCCTTTGAACCTCCTCTCGCACTGCTTCGGTGACGGAGAGCGAAGCGAGGCTTCCGGCAGCCGGCTACGATTTTTTCAACTCCTCCCAAATAACATCGCGGATAATCTCCCGGATACCTGCGATGCTGGAACCGACGTCGAGGCTAGAGAGTGCTGGTGCAGCGACGTTGCGCAGTCGCTAGTAGTGGACGGCATGGGCTTGGAGTACCCGCTCGATGTTCCTTGCCTGCTTTCTGAAACGAAAAGCAGGCAAGGATGGTGGTAAGCTTTTCGATGGTGGTAAGCTGGTCTCGTACAAGGCCACCGAAAATCGTCTCCTTGACGCCACGCATAAGGATCTTTAATTTGTTTTCTTCGGTCTGGGGTCCGCGTGAATGAATAGCAGAAGAACGTCCTCGACAAAGCTCACCATGCGTTCGTTCGGCCCTTCAGCTCTATGGAGTGTGGTGTCTTTTCGGCGCGTTCCCGCCATCCCTGGTTTACGAAGCTTCGAGAAGGTAAGCGGCGCTTCATGATTTTATAACCAGCGTCGCGCAGTTTTCTCGAGGGAAAAATAGACGTTCTGAATTAACACGCTGTTTGGAAGTTCATTGGTTATGTAGCGTCACCCACTCCTCGTAAATCTCGACCTGGAACGTTGTTGGAGTTCCAGGTGTGAGGTGCAGGTAAATGACGGGGGAGGCAGTGGCGGTAATCTCAGTTTGAAGGGTCTAGGAAGGTCATAGGTAGGTTTCGTCGACTTCCTCTGGAGGGTCCGGTAGATGTCCAAATTATGGGAAATCACCTTGTTCGTTCGCGCTTCAGTTGTTTCACAATGAAAGAGCCTTCCGGGACAAGTCGATGTTTTCCTGCTGCTCTTCGGAGCACGTACGAGGAAGGCGAATAAGGTGCTACCCCGCACATCCACCAGAAATGTCATGAATTACAGCAGCAAAAGTGGTGAAAATCCGGTTTTATACTTATTAATGGGGCGAACTTGCAACAAACAGAATAATGAACGAGCGTCGAAACAGCAGAAAAGCGGGTGGTGATTGGGCGGCGTGACAAGAAGCGAGAGCAAGAGTGACTCGACTAGGTCGCGCGCAGCCCCTTATCCAGTGTAAGTCGGCATCCCCAAAATTTGGACCAGACGGTTCGCGCTTCGAGCGTTAGGGGTGAGAATGAACAGGCACTTTCGAAAACATGAAAGTAGGATAAGATAAAATTCACAGGGTCTGTTATGTTATCCCTAAGACGACTTGAAGGCGAAAGCCCAAGCGCCGATGCATTAAAGAGACACATGATTTACTTCGTTTCGCGTTCTTTTTTTTCACATTCTTTTTTTTTTTGGACATTCTCTTTAATTACTCTTAATTCACTTTAATTCCTCTTAATTTTCTTTGTCATCCTTCTTAATTTCATTGCCTCTAATCTGCCTGAGTGATCACGTAAACGTTTTGGCACATTTCGTGTCACCGACGTTTTTGCTCTGAAGGAATTTGAAGGTCGACTGAACGATGAGACGTGAAAGGCCTTCGCTCCAATTAAAGTCACGTCCCGAGTCTGTGACCAAGCGTTGCTTGCTCGGCCCTGCGCGTGGCCATTTCATGCGTATACCATCTTGTTGCGCTCTTTTTCTAATCGTCCGTGACATTTTGCCAATAAGCCGAGGTTTGTTCTAAAAGATAAAAGGGTGCCCGCGGGTACCTGCCAGGCGTATAGCTGCATGGATGCCTTCGAACTGACTGGGCGTTGTAGCCCGCTGGCCGTGCCATAAGCCAGCATAGTTGATCATGTTAATCACGGCGCCCGTGGCGTCGCAAAAAGCTCTACAGAAATTAGATTAGGCTGTACACTTCTGTTGTCCGCACAGAAAACAGCCACATCGTCTGTTTCAGCCAGGACTTTGCCTCTGCCTTTCCCAAGACAAACCCACGCACCAGCTCACTCTGAAGTATACTAACGCACAGATGCTCCAGGTATAGGGCAAACATCAAAGCGGAGCAAGGGCAGCCTTGCCGCATTTCAGACAAAGCTCGTAGTTTCAGTATTAAAACAATATTCACAACCAGTTTCGTTGTACATCTTGCACACGCCTTTTTTGATCCCACTAGGACACTTCTGCCACGTTTGCGTGAGTTAATATTGGCAACGTACAGTCGGAAACAAAAGTCTCCAGGACACGCGAGCTACGACTGAAACGCATTGCTCTGCCATCTGCCGGCGGTTCACCTGGTTTCGAGATCACAGGAGAGCGCATGCGCGTCCTACTGTGCCTGCCAACATGTGCGCTTTCCCGCTCTTCTGCGGCGCGACGCCTAACTCGGAATCGGGCGCGTGGTACCGCCTCGGAGATAGCGCTTACTGACATGGCCTTTCTAAAGCAAGAAGTCACGGCAGCTTAACTGAGCGATAAGCTGAACTGGTTATAAAGCAAGGTGCGCTCACACGGCGAAATGCGGCGCAATGCCCCAGGCGGTATCTCGAGTTTCGGAATGTGAGGCAGACGCTCGTCAGCCGCCAGCGCTACCTCCGAGGCGGTACCACGTGCCCCATTCCTAGTTAGGTACTGTGTCGCAGAAGAGTGGGAAAACACACATGTTTGCAGGCAGAGTAGGACGCGCATGCGCTTTTATGTGATCTCGACACCAGGCGACCCGCCGGCAGATGGCAGAGCAATGCGTTTCAGCCGCCGCTCGCACGTCCTGGGGACTTTTGTCCCCGACTGTACATAGTGACGCACGCTGTAAAACGCCACATTTAAATCAGTTTTAATCACTACGACCTGATTCCCTTCACAATTTCAAAAGTCAAGAATACTTCGAGTCACGTGAATATTGCTGTGAATCGTGCTAACTTTTATGCCACAGGTTTGATGTGCTCATACGAACTCCTAAATAACACAGACTTTCGATTGAAATCCTCGCAAATTTTTATATTAAGGCGAAAGCCTCATACGTCTGATCTTTCAGTCGACCTTTCAATTCCTTGAGTGAAAACACGTCGACGACACGAAAACGACGAAAATACGCCTAAAGTGCGTCAAATGTGCGTCGACAGAGAGCGCCCTGTCTTCGGAGGTTCGGTATTACCGGGGCACTGCCAACGACATGATCCAAGTAAGCCAACGAACCGGCGCCAAAAGAGCTTTGTCAGTGAGTGCGCTGTCTTCGGGGGTTCGCTATCACCGGCACTACGGCCGGTGTCGTCGGTGGTTCGCTATCACCGGGACCGCAAATGACGCCACGACCCGTGTGAACCCATGAAACAGCGCCAAAAGTGCATCGTCAGAGAGAGCGCTTTCTTCGGAGGTTCGTTATAACGCTTACGTGGCCACTGAGGAAATTGGAGGCAATGAAATTCGACCAATGACAAAGCCAATTAAGAGGAATCAAAGTGAATTTAAAAAAATTGGGTGGTGGTGTCTGTTTATAGAGCCTAGAACTTGGTCTGCCTCAAAGGGCGACGAGTCCCCCAGCTGTAGATAAGAAATTTAGCCGGTGCAGTAGAACCACTAGCATGGGGTCTTTAACGTGCATCAGGCATTGGTGTTACACAACCCTACGCCGGTATGATGCTCATCCAGATCGAAACGGGCAGCGGTGAATCGAACCCAGGATCCTGGGCTCTGCAGCGCGAGCATTCGCCCCACGTGCTCCGAGCTGGTGTGCGCAAGCCCACTCGGCCATCAATCCTCTTAAAAGTGAATTAACTAAATCATATGTCTGTCGTTAATGCATCGGCGCTTGGGCTTTCGCATTCAAGTCGCCTTAGGGATAATATAAGATACCATGTTGCTTTTCTACGTTGGTGTGTGTGATAAACCGGTAACCTGCATTCATTTTGCTGCATCATTTAATTTTGGGAATTAGCACTCTGAGAGTCATAGGTAAAGAGGGTGGCAACGCTTGATGTTCGAAAGTTTCTCAAAATATCTGAAAAGAATGAAAAGAAAGGCAAACAGAACTTTCAAAGTTCTTCTAAAACAGGCGGCAGATTCCATATGGCTCTGGCGTTTTGTGCACAGATAAAGCACCAATCAACAAATTCTGTGATTGGCTCTTCCAGTGACTCTTTCACCTCTTGCAATAACATTGGTATATTGCGCAGCAGGTTTTCGACAGTAGTTTCGCTTCTCGGTTTTACGTCATCCCTGAAAAGACTGCGATAATGCTAAAAAAGCGCGCTGAATAACATCTTTGTCATTACTGATAACTGCTTCGTGTTCAATTTCTAATATTTCCTTTGCAAGCGAAAATTATTTTTGTTACCGAAACCCTCACTCCAAACGGCGTCGGCGTATCCGTGAGGTCACGTGACCCTCGTGACGTCGCGTGACCCTCGCGGCCTCACGGGGGTCACGTGACGTAACCGGGGTCACGTGACGTCACCGGCGTCACGTGAGCTCACGGGGGTGAAGTGACCTCATGGGGATCATATGACGTCACCGGGGTCACGTGACATAACGGGGGTCATGTGCAACGTTATTAGATTAGCTCAGTTACGGAACTGCTCATAGGCGCCGCATGCACGAACAGTACCCCCCTCACTCACCACGACTCGCCAAGAGTCGGTCGACGCGCCGCCAGACGGCTGCTTTGGTAACTGAATCGGGATAGGTACGTTTCAACGTTACTAGAAACGTAAAATCCAACGGAAAGAAACTCTTTTTGTAGGAACTTTTATTGGAGTTTATTACAAAAAAGGGGGGCGCGTGATGTTTTTATAGCCTTTAGTTTGCAAGATTTTGCAGTACAATAAATATTGTTTTCATACAACCATGCCTCAGCGGCGATTTCAGGTAGCGCGTCCCGACCTAGGCTCATCTTACCTTCGGGGTTAATTCGCGGCTCGTCCGCTGGGGACACGGGGGTGGCATGCCTGTGACCCTTTCCACTGTATCTGTTTCGGCTCCGAAATGGCCGACTGAAGCCAAAATAGATGCCACGTGGATTTCCTTAAGTGACCGCTGCAGGATAACTGGCGGCGTTGTGATCGCCATTTGGCGCTTTTGGTGGGCTCTTTAAAACGCATAGTTATGAAACAAAAATATAGATGGCGCTTCGAACGACGCTTGGCGGACTGAAGTAAGTGAGGGGGGTACGTTCCACAACTGAGGTAATTTAATAACGTTGGTCATGTGACCTCACGGGGGTTACGTGACGTCACCGGGGTCACGTGACCTCATGGGGGTCACGTGGCCTCATGGGAGTCATGTGACTTCACGGTTATGGCGACTCCAACGGCGACGGAAGTGGCGACTCCGCTCAAGCCAGAAACGGGCGCCTAAGAGCTGCGTTCTAAAAATATCTCGAATGTAAAAATCTGACCTTCCTCCAAACTGACAAGTCGAGAAACTTCGCCGTCTTGACGAAAGAAATGTTCAGGGAGAAAGTTGATCTAGCGATCACTAAACTTTTTAAGCCTTTCAATGGTGATTCAAGAAGGGCCAGGCGAAGAGTTTGTGCAGTGTTGGATGAATGTGACTTTCCTAATATGTTGCAAGGCTTGAGGAAGGTGGCGCAGTCAACTCTAAGGTTAAAGTTCCTGCTCAAGGACTACAAGCCGGAGTGTCCTCTGAGAGTTGTTGTGAATTAAAGCGACACCTAACAGGAGGTTTTATCTGTTTTTGTTCACAAATGTCTTGGAGGGGTCCAGGTTGATAGTCGATTGTCTTTAAGAATCTCTGAGCAGTTGATTCAGCTGTTAACGCCTTATCACGGAAAGCCTTGCAGTGTTTTAACTTTAGATATTAATATTAGGGATCTCTACTATTTCATAAAACAGACTGAGCTGCTGATGAGAGTAAAATGTTGGTGTGAAAAAAAAACTTGGTAAAATTCCATTCCGGGTCTGGCATTGATGTTGGCAGCATCATGAGTATCCTGGGTTGTACTTGAGTTCTACGGTTGTTGAGTACAAAAGAGAACTGTTCGTTCAGAAAGAGGTCGTGTGTATTGGCTCTTCGATCACAACAGTTTTGTCGAATTTGTTTAGTCATTTGGATCATCACGTTAGTGATTTTGTAGCATCCTTGCCAAATGCTAATGCAATAGTCCGGAGATTCGTAGACGATAATTTGAAGTGTGTCTTTAAAGGAACTTCGGTGCAGGCGGTCAAGCAGTGTGTACTGGATAAATGCCCTCGCTTAACTTTCACGGATGAGCAGCCTGTCCATGGCGAAATTCAGTATCTAAATTTAAGGCTGAATACAACCAGCGGTCTCTACTGGAGGTACGGGAAAGAAGCGGCAAAGTTGTTACAGGCTGCCGACAGTTGCCATTCTAAAACTGTGAAGGGACGTGTGATTGCTTGTGTCATAGGAAACGCATGCAAAAAGTACTGTATACATTGGATGGAGAGGGCAATAGTTTTGCAGTTGGAGCGCCTTTTGAAAGCGGGCTACAGGCAGGTGGTAATCTCCAGTGTGGTTTCAAAAGTTTTGGATTGAATTGTTTTTGCTTTTCCGGAGACAGCAGTGTTAAAAATGTGGTGTCTATTCTTTTTTAAGTGCAAAACGAGCGTGTTGGTAACTGTAATTAGACATGAGGAAGATAACAGAAAGGGGGACGGACAACGAAGACAACGGACGGACAACGGACGGACAACGAAGACAACGGAAAACGAGCGTGTTGGTAACTGTAATTAGACATCAGGAAGATAACAGAAAGGGGGACGGACTTCGTTGTCCGTCCCCCTTTCTGTTATCTTCCTCATGTCTAATTATTCTTTTTTATCATGCCATCTCGCGCAATGTCAGGTCTGTGGCGTCGAAGTTTCGTGTTAACGTTGTCTTTAAAGCGCATCACAAGCTAGAAAGGCCGACGCCTCTTTCAGAGGCGGCTTTGGTGTGCACGAAAAATTACAGGGATTCCGCGATACCTTATTAGGACGAGGTCCTGTGTAATATTCCTCTGCGGTGCGATTCTTTTTCGTACGACAGATTGATCATTGCCTAAACGATCGTATATTAGAGCACAAGTGGGTGGTTAAAAATAATGCACCAAACTCCGAAATCGCCAAAAAATGTTGATGAATGCAGCAACTGTAAAACCGAGTGGGAGGGCACTGAAGTCTTGCATAGAGAGAAAGATAGCAATAAGAGAGTGTTAAAAAACTATGCGTATTTCAAGCTCCAGGAACTGCATCAGTCAACCTTCCGTATCCCTTGATAACAGAAAGAAAAAAATTCTAATAAAAAATAAAAGCTAAGGTCTTCAAATAAATATTGCCCTTGTTTTGCCCTGTATATAGTTCATCTGTGCATGAACCATACTTCGTCTCACCCTACGATGGACTAAAGGCAGAAGCTACGAACCGCCAGATCCAATCACGAGCCACTTAGACATTGCATGGTATTTCGCTTCGATGAACGTATCGGTGCCCGCGTCTCGGATCACTGATGGGAATGGGCGGACAGTGGTTCGGATCAAGCCATGAGTGACTCAACAGTTATACATTGCAAAAGAAAGCCACGACGTACTGGCTCCTTGCAGTGTCGAAGCTATAAAAATGACCCGCCGTTTTTGGATTTGGAGCATTATTCGTCCAAACCTAATCAATGCTAAGCGTGTCCTATTTTAGCGTGAAACGTGATTAGACCTGGCGGCCCGTGGCTTTGGCCTTTAGTCCATCGTAGGATGAGACGAACTAGTTTTGTCCTGATTAGCGGGAGAAATTTACAACAATTGCTCAAACAGGGGCATTTAACTAAATATGCATTATTTTGAAACTCTTTCTTTCTTTTTTTTTGTATGGGCCATCTTTAATATTTTTTAAAACTTTTCGAAATTAACGCTTGTAATGTGTACTATCAGATAATGCAATATTAGCGTGGCTTTGAAGTTATAAAGCAAGAAATATGGACCAATTGGCGTTAACGCCGTTGCCACAAATGGGGTGTGCACACACCGATCATTCTCAATTTTATTAGTATTAAAAACTGTAAAATGCTAGGGGGTTGTCAGGAAAAGACAAGCTGGCAGCACAGAGGTGGACGGTAGTTTTGAATGGAAAATTCCTAATACATTTTTGTACAACTGACCCAAAAATACCCATGGGGCAGACTTGTACCGTACGCATTACAAGTAATCAAATTACTTGTAATCGATTACTTTTTGGAGTAATTTTGTAATCAGTTGATTACTTTTATTAGGCAGTAATCACAAGAGTAATCTGATTACTTTTTGAAGTAATAAAATTACTTGTAACCGTTACAATTTGTCCACGGGACCCCCCCCCCCCCCCCCCCGGCACACGCCTTTTTTTTATGAAATGACAAAAATAAAATTAGCTTTTTTTTTTCGAACGGAAAAAAGAAAGATTTTTGCGGAGCTGTAGGAAACGAGGTAAATCTCTTTCTATGTACAGTTTCTGTGGAATGCCCGTTTTTTTTGTTTTTTTTTTTCGGGATGGAACTGGGAGTGGGAAGCCCCAGGGAAGCCACAGTGCGTGACAAAGGCCATCCAGGGCGAAGTTTGAGGAAGCAGAATGTAGCTTTGTGAGTCCTTCGTTCAAACTAGCCCCCTCACGCACACACACACAGAAATTAAAAAAAAAAAAAAATCCTGCTTAGGGTACCTACTCGCAGCCGTAGGAGAACCAGAACCGAAAAATGCCTAAAGCGGATGCAAAATATAACAAAGGCAGTTGAAATATTTCCCCATTTCCCCTACGTGGTCTTTGTGACAGGCAAGGTTTCGAGTTGAGAAGTGGTCGGGGCGATCTCTTCCGCTAATGGATACTACACACGATCCGTTTCAAATCCTGTAGCTGCTGCTCTTTTGTATAACATGCGAGCTCATCCACATGTGAATAATAAAATGAGCGACGCAAACTTTGAGCAACAACCCTTGCTCAAGCTTAACAAAATCTAGAATCCCCTCCGCTCCCCCGCCCCCCCCCCCCCCCCCCCCCCCCCACACACACACACACTGGCGAACGCCCAAATCATTAAACGTCTTCAAACGAATTCTATGCTTCTGTCCGCATTGTGAAGGTGCAACGACCACGAAGAGGGAGCCAGTTTTTCTTCGATACTTGTGCAAATGTGAAATATAGGTTGGAAGTAGTTCATTGTTATGAACGCTAAAGATGTATCTTCACACAATAAAGTAATCGGAAAAGTAACGATTACTTCTTTAAGTAATGCCCAATTACTTTTGCCGTCGAGTAATCAAGTAATCTAATCGAATACTTTTTAGCCAAGAGTAATAGTAATTGTAATCGATTACTTTTTTTTAGTAACGTGTACAAGACTGGGCCAAAGCGATCGAGAAGCGTAATCCTGTAACATGCGCGGTGCCTGCTTCAACAGCCGCGCGGATTCTAGCGTCTCCGTCTACGGGACGTAAAGGAAGCAACCGGAACGACGTTGCAAGCAGATCAGCCCACAACCTTGGCGGTAACATAATATAGGAGGTAGGGCGCGGCAGAACCCGAACCTGCGACGCCTGGGAGCACCAATAGATCCGCAGCCGTAAAAAACCACACAACGCAAAACAAAAAAAAAAAAAAGAAAGAAAGGAAATACTGAAAGAAAAAAAAAAGAAGAATTGCGTTTGAATGAGATTGTCTGTAACTTAATTTATATGACAACGATTGGGAGAATCGTGAAGTCCAATTTGAGTATGCTCATGTGACCTACGTCAGTGATGGTGCAGCAAGTCACTTTAAGAACAAGTACCATCCAGACTTGTACGTAATCCGTTACAAGTAACGAAATTACTTGTAATCCCTTACATTTATCGGTAATTTTGTAACGGAATAATTGCATATTTTGTAGAGTAATTTTAAAGTAATTCCCTTACATTTTTTGCGTAACGGATTCCTTGTAATCCGTTACATTTTTTTTCAAGACCCAGCCCCCCCCCCCCCCCCCCCCCTTACCTTTCTAAAGAAAAGGTCGTTTTCATTTGGGTAAAGTTGACCGCAGTGACACTGTCACGCGAATTGACCAGCGCAAAGGGAGGCTTGGCACTCTTCAGTTCCGCAAAGCGCTTTTTTGCAACACCAAACCCCTGAATTTATTTTTTAGACCCTAACAACAATGTCACAAGATCCAAATAAACATTTCTGCAAAAAAAAAAGGGGGGGGGGGGCAAGTGATATCCGCTTTTTTTGTGTCTGTTTGTGCTTTGCGATCGAAGGCGGGGGGGAGGGGGGGTTGGAAGACACGAAGTGATTGTATGCCTCGTCGAGAAGCTCAAGGCGGTAAATGCCGAGACAATACTTAACAATGTCCTTCTCGGTTATAGTGACTAGGACCATCTTCATAATGTCACAACACCAGACAACGCTCCTCTATCCTAAAATCGAGTAAAAGAGATGTGATAATATGTGAAGGTGTTATTGCCACAAGCATCCTCGTTTGTCGATGGACACTTATCATGTTATCTTAGAAAACAGGATGTATTTTTTTCTACTTCTTTTACCTTATTTAACCCTGTTTTAAAAGCTACTTCCTTTTTTTGTAGTCCAACTTCAAGGGTTGGCCCTTTTTATTTGTGAATTCCAGCCAGATTATCTGCATCTGAGTTACCCTTTTTGTGAGTCAGCTTTTTGCGAGCACTTTGAAAATGGTAATAGTCTTCCTTTTTCGTCTTCCTGTTTTTACCCCAGCAGGACGCATCTTATCTCAAGCTGATATTTTTACAAATAAAACATTATGGTGGCTGACGTATACTTGATATTCTGGGCTTGGAGGAAAGCGTGAATCTCGCGAGTGGGGCCATAGCACGGCTTACTTAGTTCTCTGCCCTTGGCTGCCCGTGGCGTCAGCGGACGTCTATCTGGAGAACACCGGAGTAAACTGCAGTCGGTCCGTGCCCCATGCATTTTTGAACGGCACCAAGAGAGGTGCACATGGCAAACGTGCGTATACATTTCCTTGTTTTAACCAACGTTCTAATTATTGTTGTTATGAGTGTCCTGTTTTTTTTTTTCTCGATTACTTACATTTAAACATTGGAAACTTTTTCTTATTCACCAACGTCCTAACCGAGGCTCGACCTGTTTCGAACCAAAGGAAGAAGAATATCGAGCCAAACCTTATTTATTATTTAATTTATTACCTTACTGTTATCAACTCTAACAAAAACTCCCTAATATCAGACAACGGCTGCAACGACGAAACTTTGCTCTATCTTCAAGGTAAATAGTACTTCCATTGCTTCGCTGAGAAAGCTCAATGCAGAGCATGAAGCATTCGTGAGGAACAATATGGCACTCCCATCCAGTGCCTCAGTTCAAATGGTGTCCAGCGTAGCAGCCGACATATTGAATAAGAAATAACGCAAAATGTCTGACAAGACTTTCGAGAGTCAGCTGTTGCTCAAAATACTGAAGATCAATAAATCGAACAGGTGGCAACAATAAGAAATTGAATAACCTTCTTCCCTTTGTTTCTTAATTGAGTGAAGTATTGATGAAAGTAACGCCACGAAAGTAACGGATTACTTTTGGGGGTAACGGTCACTTACTTTTATGGGAGGGTAATTGTAATTGTAATAAATTACATTTTAGCCTTGAGTAATTGTAAATGTAATTCCTTACTATTTTTCAGTAACGTGTACAAGTCTGGTACCATCTACGCGAGCTGCACAGCAACTAGCAAACATCAGCGAAGTGTATTTTTTCCGCAACTGGACATGGCAAGAGTGTTTCCGATAGAACGAGGTGTAGTGTAAAGCACCAAGCAACGCCGCACAACCTCCGATGGCCCACAAGGTCGGTAATCAAGTCGGCGTCAGAGGTGGTTGCCCCACTGAACACTAAACTGCCGGACGTGAAACTAATCCACCTCCCGAAATCTGACGTCAAAGCGTTCAGGGGCATGAAAGCGAAGGAGTGGGACTCTGTTTCTGTTGTGCGTGGAATTAAGTCCTTTCACTCGTGGCAGTGTACGTGGTCCGACGCTTCGCAACCACAGCTGTTTTAGCAAGAACGGTATACGTAGAAAATATATATATTTTGAAAGTAAAGTCTCCTATGGGTAGCGGACATTTCATCGAACGCCGTTTCATCGAACGCCGTTTCATCGAATCAATGGACATTTCATCGAACGCCATTTCATCGAACGCCGTTTCATCGAATCGCTAAGGGCCGTTTCATCGAATTTCTCTGTATCGAGTTTTGGGGCATAACAGTGCTTTATATATGTTTTACAATACATTTGTTAAGACTAAGGTAGTCACTTGTGAAACTGTTTTTAGGGTGGAGCCAAATTACTAGAAATAAAAACCATTGGTATAAAAACAAATGGGTATGCGACTTACTGAAAAGTTTTACTCGTGTACCTGTCAGAAAACATGACACTGGAGGTAAAGGACCGACACTTAAAACACTTTTGAATGTCTGTGTCGTTTTTTTTTTTTACCGGCTGTCCGGGGGTTTCGGTAATGTGCAATTCACACCAGCTCGTTTGCACACTTAGGCATGGTTGAAGGTTTATTCACGAAAAGCACTTAACTGCCAAGGCAGCACGCTTATAATGAAATGATACTCTGCCAGGAGAGCACACGAAATAAAATATAATGATACTCTGCTTATCAGCTTCATGCTCAGATTGAACGTTTCTGCTTTTTTTTTCTTTTTTTTTTAGTTTTCAAACTCTACAGAGACAAAAGCTGCACAAAGTGTCACCCAACGTGGTTTCGGGCTACAACTGGACTGGAACCACCTCCCCTTCACTGTCAACTTTATTACCGACCCTTTTGCCTATAAATCATCTTCAGGACGCTTTCTTAGGACGGCCAACGCGCACCAGACAATGGTAAAGTCCTGGGTGTGCTCTGTCACCCAAGAAGACAGAACCCTTTCGGATCCTCACATAACCCAAGGTTACAGGTACACGCTATCTGTCAGACAATAAAACACTACCCGCTTCCCAGAAAACACAACGTGCTTTCTGTTTGTTTTCTTTTGTCTCATTTTTAATTGTTTCATGTGACATGGAGAGGGGTCATTGTTTCATGGAGGCTATCTTCTCGAAGCAGGACATGTTCACGATGGAACTTATTTCGTCACTGCATACTGTGATTTAAAAAAAAGGGGTATTAGATGACGTTGTGTATAAAAATCAAAATAAATTGCAAAAATATTGCAGGCTGTAACGGCGTTCGATGAAAAGGCGTTCGATGAAACGGCTTCGATGAAACGACGTTCGATGAAACGGCGTTCGATGAAACGGCGTTCGACGAAATGTCCGGACCCAGTCTCCTATGGCTGCGAAAAGCAGATCGAGGTCGCGAGCTTGCGGTGCCACTGAGATTAAACTAACAGTGATCGCTACAGGCAAAACGTCAAAACAATTCCTCCTCGAAGCGCCAGGAGAGCGACGTGACCGACTCAGGTCAACGTCCGGCAGAAAGAATTCACGCAAGAAGCGCCAAATGTGCGCATAGGATTTTAATTCATTAAAATCGTTTCAATTGTACCAATTTAAACATGCGTTCTTTCTTATCTCTATTTAAACCTGGTCTTCAGCAGCCCAGTTTCTCTACGAAGGGTAGGCTCCAAGATTCACTGATCCGAGAAATCTGTATTTAAATTGTTGGCTTGTGCTTTCAGAGGGACCTGTAATCATATGTATGAATTCTTATTTTTCACGCACTCCTGTCACAGTACTGGTAAAGGCGAGCGAGTTGAACATAAATACTTAAAATCGAAAGAATAAAACACGGAGGACAAGCATACGGAGGACAAGCCTGTCATGGCGCTTTCTCTTCACAGACTTCCTACATTTTTCGACCCCTTTCTTGCGCTTGTTCGAAATCGGCAACGTCATATCTTTCTCTACTTCCGTTTTGGCAATTTTGTATATTTAGCGCTTTATAAAACAATAAAAAAAAAAATATTGCAAAGCTTTTTGAAGGACCTCATAGGGCAGATTATGACCCTTGATCGGTGAAAAGTAGAAGAAAAATTAAGATAGGCCTCCATTTTAAACTGATTTTCCAGTTAATGCAAAATCGGTAACCTCTCTAAATTTCGGTGTTTTTGTGTTTTTCTTTAAAGGTTATCGTTTTTAATTTTATTGACAATTTAGGCGAATAGTGAACAAACTCGTCCAAATTATGTTCAAAAACTTGAATTTTCAGTATTTTAAAGGGGGGGGGGGGGGGGGTGCAACGATTTCCGGACTTCGGTCAAAGATTTCTGGAAGTTGCCCTCTGACACTTCTGAAGTAAAAAACAGAAAACCGATTTCGCCTGCGTGTCCTAGTTGTTGCGTAAAAAAACGATAAAGATTGGCATTTCTGGCACCCCTCAACTCACTCCCAGCCTTCAGGGTCACACCTGGTCCCCCTCCTAGCGACGTATCTCGGGGTGCCGTGTAGCTTCCCGTGTGGTCCCTGGGAGGACGCTTCCTCTCCCTCTCTCTGCTGACATTAGCGGGCGTTATGCTGCAGTTTAGAGCCGAGCGAGGTCACGTAATCTTCTCGCCGTAGTTGCTTCGGCTGCCACTTGGGGCTGCAGGTGGGGGAAAAAGCTCGACTTTTGCTTTGCGATTATGCAGCGGAATCGCGACATTTTTGATGAAGGAGGTGTTTTCTCTATCCACCGGGACACGATAAACAACGTAAAAATGACGAGCTGCGAATTCTTTTAATCATAAAATCGTTGCACCGCCCCTTTAAGATCTGGATTCATAAAGCTCTGGATTGCTCCTCGATCGATAACACATGTTTACCTCCTGTTATTTTATGTACAGTCTCTGCACAAAAAATGTTACACCTAAGGCTTCGAAAGTTGTTCTTTTTTTGTTTTTTTTAATAAATATCCGAAGGGACGGTTTCACGCAAGCCGCGAAAACGTGCGCGTTTTCGCGTTTTTCTTTAAGGGAAAGTTTGTTCTGCAAAAAAAGTTCGAATGTGCTTTTTGAGGTTGCACACGTAAAATGTATATTTTGGTGAAAACAAAATGTCGACCGGACATTTGAAAACGCAAAATGCAGACGGCCTCAATTAATCTAAACATTTTTTTAGGCATCTTTATTTTTTACGCGTTGTGCCGCCCTCCAGGCGGATCTATTGACACTCACACGCGCTACAGGTTCAGGTTCTGCCATGCCATACCTCCTGCATCATGTTACTGCCAAGGTTGTAGGTTGATCTTTCTGCAACTGTCGTACCGGTTGCCTCCGTTACGTCGGGTTGACGGAGACGCTACACGCCGGCTGTTAAAACACGCACAGCGAAGCATGTTACAGGATGGCGCCTCTCCATCGATCCCTCCGGCCCATGGGCATTATTGGGCCGGTTGTACGAAAATGTATAAGAAATTTTCACTTCAAAACTACCGTCCACCTCCGTGCTGTCAATTTATCGTTTCCTGACTACCAGGTAGCATTTTTACACTTTTTAATAATAATGAAATTGTGAAGAACGGTACGTGCATGCCCCATTTATGACAACCGCGTTAGTGTGAAGTTGGTCATAGTTCTCGCGATATAATTTCAAGGCCACGCAAATATTGCATTATCTTTTTGAAGACTCTGTTAGTACATATATAAGCGTTAATTTCGGGGACTTCAAAGAATATTAAAGATTGCCTTTTTTTAAATGATTTCCAAAATGATGCATACTCAGTTAAATGACCCTGTGTGAACGCTTCTTGGAAATTTTTCTCTCCAACCAGGACAACAATATTTCATGCAAAGATGAACTACATACAAGGAAACACTCTGGCAAAGTTTGAAGACCTTAGTTTTGAAATATACGGAGGAAAAACATCTCTAATTCAGAGCGTTCTTGCACAATGTGCCGTGTTTGCGATTTTGTTTCTCAAATTAACAACCCTAATACTCGATGATTAATACTTTTTGTCAATGCTTCCGATACCTAATTTGTCAGTAAATATTTCTAGACCCGTAGCCATAACCGTATATTTGGCGAAGCCGTCCGAAATGCCAACATCGCGCGATACGCAAAACACTCACGTGACTGAAAGTGTGCTTACAAAATCTTTTTGCAAAGACAATTTTTTTTTCTAAAATAAGGATTGATTTTTTTTCTTCTAGGCATGGAGCGAGTAAAACGTTTTTTTTTTTCATCAAAATTAAAAATGGTTACCGTAACATGGTTTTTCGACCTTATCTGAAAACGCCCTATAATATGTCAACTGGCAAAATCCGTAGTGATCGCATCTTTAGGTCAGTTTTGAGTTCAGCAAATTTAGTTCGATACGCAGGCACGTAGCCAGGGGGGGGGGGGGGGGGGAAGGGTATGCCCCCCCCCCCCCCCCCTGGCTAACCGCTTAGCTGAAAACTGACTTTTCCATGGGTAGAGGTACCATGGATAGAATTGAAATGGGCCTGTAATTCAATGCGCCTTTTTTACTTCCTCTTGTAAGGATAGGCATTACAACTGAAACGTTTAGGCCGCTGGTGATTCTACCGGTTGAAAGAGATGAGTTAACTTGTTTCAGCAGCATGTATTTCAGTTTGTTAGTTAACCAGGATGTCTCTTAAGCGAATATCGTCATTCGCAGAGGCCTTGGCCGCGGAGATTTTGAGACATAGATTCCCTTCCGCTGTGTTAGCGCCCCCCCCCCCCCCCCCCCCCTTCCTGCAGGACCGGTGGAAATATTGCTGTAACTAAACCCCGTCACTCGCAGATCTTGAACACTTCGAACTAATATTTCATTGAACGTCCCACATAAAAATTGCAGATTCCGGTCTCTGAAATATTTTCAAGGCGTGAGCCTTATTTGTCCCATTACGCTAAAAGGCGTAAGCGTTGTCACCGAAGGATGGCCATAAAAATACGTCATCAAGCACGCGCCACTCAAGGCCAAAACGAACGCGCCTCAAAAATAAAACACAAAGAAAAGCACGGCGACGTAAATGCTTCGTCACGGAAGCCGTGCTACCGGCGGGGACGCCGCGCCTGCGCACTGGGGGAGCGTGATGTCACCGCTGCCTTCGGTGCGTAAGTTGCGCTTCGGACTTCATTTGTGCTCGCTGTGTGCTTCATGCGATGGACTGTGAGGCGACCGCGTCTACGTCCACGGCCTCCGACATCAGCAGCAGCGTCTAAATCTACGGCGGCATAACGAATACCCTATACCGGTAGAAACAACTTTAATACGTGTAGAAACATTATTCGGAAACATTTCACCCGCGGGACTATAATGTTTTTTTTTTTTTGCATTCTTAGACGTAACCGGTCTTAAAGGGACACTGACACCCCCCAAAATTTTGTTTTAATTTTTTGCCAGGCGCTTCATTATGGTGTCGAAGGACTACCCAATTAATATTTTGCAACAGAGTAGCGTATTTTTTTAATAAAACCAAAAGACGCAACTGCTCGAAACCGAAACCGAAACCCGACGGAGGTCGGAGAAGTGGAGAGAAGAGAGTGAGTGGCGGAAGTCACGTGGCTACACCCGACGGTGTGTTTTTTTTTTTTTTTTTTTTCTCCTTCCCGGTAGCAGACGACATGCGGCGTATGGGAACTGCTCGCCGTGGGATTCTTTTGCAGTTATGTATGTTCCGCTCGTTGTTCTCTACTCCAAGATGAGTTGTTTTGCACATTGAGGAGTTGGAGATGAGTAGTGAGTGCCCGTGGTGAATTTTGATCGGCTCCGAAAAGAATACACCCAAGATGTTGCGTGAAGAGCTGGCTCACATGTCCCGCGTCCGAAACAGAAGTGGCATTGTGCGACAGAGTTTCCGAAAGAGCAACGGGATCGGGACCAATGGCTGGCTGCAATTCCTGTACACCATTTACGGGCACCTCGGAAAGCGGATGCTACCTGATTTATATGCTCCTTGCATTTTGTGGAAAGTGATTACATTGAGTTCGCAGGTGTCAAAAAGGATATCCCATACCATCTAATTCAGCGACGTGTCGTCCACAACATTTGTTTCTTATTTTTTTTTTGTTTCTTCAGTAATAATTGTAAAAAAAAAAACAAAAAACGTGGACATCAGAAAATATTTAGAAAAAAAAAAAAATTTCACGGGGGATCGAACCCGGCTCTACCGGGTGTGAAGGGAACATATTTCCCACTGAGCTACTAGGGCATATCGATAGTGGCATATCTTTTTCCTTAGTAATAATTCAGCCGATAAACTGTAAGTTGGAAAGTTTGCTGCCGATTTTCCTCTAGCAAAAGCACTCCCGGGTCGAAGTCGGGATGCACCACGCATTGGCGACATTCTCACCTAGTAAAGAAATCGTACGCGTGCATATTCCACTCGAAGTAGACACGTCGCGCTTGACGTTTGCCCGAGCGATGTCTTCAGCCACAAGAAGGGAGCGACGGCTCGGCGACGTCTTCGTGCAAATCGGCTTGGTGGTCGGGCGTGTCGTACGGGATGAATACCAATTCTTTTGACCAGTCCCAAATTTCTCTTTTAAAGGCAGACAAAATTCGCCGGTACCGCGAACGACAGTTCTGAAATAGAGGTCCCACGCCCGTCGTCCGCTGCCATCGCCGTCCCTGCGAGTCCCACGATACGCGAAACGACGCACGCACAGAATGCTTCCGGTTGTCTGTGGGACTTTTTTTTCAATCAACGTATTTGCAGCTTTTTAGAAGCCACAAAAAATGGGTTTTATATTTTTTTATATTTTTAATATTGAGTGTGTGCTTTCAGTGACCCACGACTTTGATTAAATTTGGTGGTCGCATCGATACCTTAGAAAACGGCCCGTGACCGCGGAAAAGAGAGTGAGCGAGACTCGAACCGGCCAGTTCTTGATCGGCGGTTTTCGGGCGGAAAGAAACCGAATTTCGAGCCGCAAATTCTGTTCTGGGTGGTTGAGCTCTCATATGTCACGTACAACTAAAAACCTCGGCGAGCATAAATACCCTGTCAGTGTCCCTTTAAGTGTCCTCGGCGTTTTTTTTTTTTGTTCGTTTTATTTGGCGTATACCTTGAGCTTTTCTGCTTGGTGGTTTTTGATTCATTCGTCAATATTACCTTTCTCTTTCTTACCAACTAGTTCACGTGTCATATCCCATGTTTTTCTGGGGTTTCTACTGTGACGCTTCAAACGGGAAACGTATACTGCTTTTTTTTCTCTCAAGTCTTGTTTTGGACGTAACCTTATTACGTAGGCTTCTGCACTCTTTTTTAAGTGCGCTATTCTCGGAATTGGCTTTTCATTTATTCCAGAGTGTGCCTTTTTTGTGACACAACATTATTATTTCTGCGGTAACCTACACATTTTCGCGTTTTCTTCGCTTGTACCGAAGTATTTTCATATTCTGAATTGTTCGACGATTTTAAAAGGCAGTACTGCGATCCAAAGATTTAAAAATTCTCCAGTAATATTCATTAATTAATATATATCTCTTTTGTTATAAAAGATTACAACTGTAATTGTCAACTTGTTCCCCATTTAGGGCACCACCAAACCCAATGAGAGACACAAAAGAGTGGTCTGTTACTTTTTTTTTTTAATTATCCCTCAGGCAAAGTTCACTTTCATTGAGTTTAACAACTATGTGATCAGTGCACGTGCTTGTAATTCGAGTTTCTAAACTTTCTTCAGTGTAAAATAAAGTTATGGCGCCAGCACGCGGGCACCGAAAGCTTTGTGAGATGGTTTTGGTGCTGGTATCTTCTTGGGCGTACAAGCGCACGCTCGCACCTACCGCACAACAGGCGCGAGTACGGAGCTTTTTTAAATCGTGTCAAATCCAAAAAAAATATTACTCATTATATGTCATCGCCATTACTGTTTGCTTAATTGTGAAATGGCGACGGTAGAAACGTTTTTGATCGCGCACGTCGCCAATACGTTTCACTATATTTATATTTATTAGATAGAACTCAATTTACTGTCCTGAATGGTTTTCGATCGCAGATTTCCCGCATACAGTTCGGTGTTCCACAAGGTTCCATCCTTGGACCTTTGTTATTTCTAATATATATAAATGATATTGTTAACGTGCCGCTTACTCCCTATATTATAGTGTATGCTGATGATACTAACGTGTTCTTTTCCGGAGATAATCTGCAAGAGCTTGAGAAAACTGCAAATAGTTGGCTTAATGAACTATCTGTTTGGTTAGAGTCAAATCAGCTAGAATTAAACACAAATAAAACAAAATATGTAATATTTAGATCAAAGAACAAACCATTACACTATAAACCACATATCCACTTTCTAAATTCAACAATAGACTCTACTAGGGCACACAAATTTCTTGGAGTATGTTTTGAGGAGTTTTTAGGTTGGACTAATCATGTAAATAACTTAAGATGTAACATCTCAAGTTCAATTGGATTGCTGCGCAAGCTAAGAGAATTACTCCCAAACTGGCTCAAACTAAACCTGTATTACGCTCTTGTATATTCTCGGTTACAATATTGTCTTTTAGTGTGGGGCACAACGAAAACGAACACTGAGAAAATATTCCTTTTACAAAACAAGGCTGTAAGAATTATTGACAATTTAGGCTACATCGAACATACAGCATCCTCATTCGAAAAATATAAGTTACTACCAATAGAACATGTCCTCTCTCATAAATTGGCAATCGTAATTTTTGATCAGATCAAGCATGATGAGGCACATTTCCTCGATACTTATCTTCATAAACCTGCGGAATGCGATCTTAGGAGTACCAATTATACAAAACCAAATGTTAGAACTAACTATGGAACTGAAAAATTAGATTAGTAAATTCCTAACCTACTAAATAAACACCCAAGCATTGTGCAAATAGCACAGCAGTGTAGAACAATCCACCCGTTCAGAAAAAAGTTAGAGCATATTTCCTTGAAGCTGATCGCCTACCTTGGATTATTTAATGTGGCTTTTATGTGTTCTTATTGCAAATATAGTGCCTTTAATTTGTCCTTCTTTCATGGTGTTATGAAGTGTTGTGATGTGTTAATATCAGACGTGCGTTGGATGATTTTGTTGATAACGACGATGTTAATGTCAATGAATACAGTTTTCTCTGGTTTTTGTTTCATGATTTTTTTTATTAGTTTGTTTCTTTTTTATTTTTATTATGACGCATTGCTTATGTTTATATGGATGATATTGATTGGAATGGGGTTTACTGATGCCTATGTTTATTTCAATCTTGTTGCTAAATTATTGTATGCTGTCTCTGTTGACTGCTATGGGCAGGGGAGGGGGGGGGGGGGGGCTAGCGGTTTCGTCAGAGGGTTTTTTTGCCTTCTTTTGCTGCAGCTCCCCAGACATATGTATCACACATGTATGTCTGAAATAAACTATTCTATTCTATTCTAACGTCTGCACATAATACGCGCCACCAACGTGCACACACGCAGCATCACTGAACGAACTCTCCAAGTCTCGTAGTTCCCGGCGCACACGGAGGAGCTGCAGGAAGAGTAAGCAGCCAGGAGGCAGGTAAGGGTCAGCGATGTAATGACGTGCACCGACGCCCATCTCGCCAACCTATTGACTCAGCTCTCGCTTGGGACTGTCGCGCCGTTGTCGAAGTTTGTGTGCCTCTCGCAGGGGCATGTTTATCCTGGATCTGGGGAGCCCCGTAAGGATATCTCGTTTGTCGCGGCCTTTTTCCTATACATCCTAATTTCTGTCGCCCGGTGGCAAGCCAGCCGGAGCGTTAACCGGGACCGGGCTTCCACTAGCGTCCGTGCCCACAGCTCGGCTGGATATATGGTCGGCCATTAGGGGCACTATATTGAGAAGGTTCCGTTCTTGATTTTTGTACTTGTAGTTCTTGTTCTCTTTACCATGAAACGTCCTTAGGGTAGTTGCTCCGGATTTCGTAAAGCCGGATTAAGTGAAGCCAGATTAGGTGAAGCTGGATTTTGTGAAGCCGCGGCCTGTGACGTCATATGACTTCAGTTTCCCAGCCACAATTAGCGGGAAAATCGACGTCGTGTGACCTCAACACCAGTTCAGTTTTCCCGCTAAATTTAGTACGAACAATGACGTCACAAGACTTCGCACACGTGACCTACCCACAAATTCTGTTTCCCTTCTAGATTTAGCGGGAAAATTGATGTCACGTGACATCAATGCCACTTTAATTTTCCCGCTATTCAGCGGGGAATCTGATGTCACCTGATTTTATGTCATGTGACCTGTACACAAATTCTGTTTCCCCACTAAATATAGCCGAAAAATTGACGTCACGTGACATAAAGTCACGTGACCCAGAAACAAATTCAGTTGTCCTGCTAGATTTAGCGGGAGAACTTGATCTCAGCGCCAATTAAGTTTCCCCTCTAGAATTGGCGGGAAAATTGACGTCACGTCACTTCAACGCTAATTCAGCTTCTCCGATAAATTTTGAAGGAAAAATTATGTCACGTGACTTATGTCACGTGACCAATACACAAATTCTGTTTCCCCGCTAAATTTAGCGGAAAATGGACACCACGTGACCTATACACCAATTCAGCTTTCCCGCCAATTTAGCTAAAAATTTACATTGCGCGACACCGATTGCATATCGGTGCGGCCACGAGGTGGCAAATTCGGATAGGGAATTCTGTCGCGCAGACGGGAAACTGGGAGAACAACTATCAAGTGTACATACAGTACGTGTTTAACTATCTCGTAAAGAGCGCCGTGAAAGTATCGCTAAACGTTTGTAGTGCTAGAACGTTTCACATATGCAACGAAATTGCGTAGCAATTTGCTTACAATTTTTTTTTCTTTTTATGTTCAACTAGGCGATTGATTTAGCAACCTTAGATGTATCATGTAGAATGTCGAAATATGTTTATTTTATGTCACTGTGACACTGTCTCAGAGGAGCAGCTTTGAAGTTTATGATTATGTTTACAATTGGTGTCCGGTATATTGTTATTTTTTTTTATTTTACGGCAGTTGTGGGGCTTGTTTACGCACTTTATTATAACTTTATGCTTTCATTTTCATAGGTTTCAATGATGGTGGTAACGCGAACCATGGCTTCCCTTGATTCTTTAATACAATTATTTGTGTTCAGTCTTACGCGTAAGTATGACTGATCCAGCCGAAATATTTGCATAGATAACAAAGTAATGTTTTCGGTACACTAACGGCATTATCCTTTATATGGGGGGGGGGGGGGGGTACATTGGATTGTTCTGGCACAAGTACGCCTTTATTGCACATTTAGTTTTCTGCTGCACTATTGCACGCAATGTGCAGATTTAAGTGTAAGCAAAGCTCGAAATGACTTCTCAGCCACAATTTCTCACTTTGCAAATGAACGCATTACTGAGACTTCCTCTCTATCGTTTTTGCCATATGCAAATTTCTCGCTGTTTCATTTGTGCGCATTTAGCATTCGATGAATATAAATAAGGCTGCGAAATCGCTCAGTTTTTTACATTGTTTCTGCCGGAACTAGTCCCCGTTTCTTAACAAAACCCTATTAAATAACTAAGAGGCATTAAATCCAAGGAAACCTCGGATTTACAGACTTTATGTAAGCTTAAGGATTTTCTCGTAATCAAAGTTATCTTTATGCGACACAATACAGTAACTTCATCAAGCGTTCGAGTTAAACCCTTCTTCACCAAAGGCAGGAAGATGTTTGCTATAAAAAGAACCTCTCAGATGGAACTTCTGAAAAATAGAACATGAGGTGGTTACTCGCATGTTTAGTTTATATAATAAACGTTTGGTGTGTCACACTAAATTATTTTTGCATGTGTTCGTATTAGCCTATATCTATGCGGTACTAAAACTTTTAGAAAAAGTAAGCGCGAATTTTTTTTTTTCATTTTTCTTTTTTTTTGGGGGGGGGGGGGGGAGGGGGGGGGGGAGAAGCGAACTCTAACTGTTACACACTACTTTCCCGTTTACTTTTTGTAGCTGGGTGATTTCAGATAAGATCGGACCAAAGTGTGGCTGGTCGACATTTTAAAATCAACTGATGTTTTTAGATGTAATTGTCTAGTGTCTGGTATAAACAAATCCACAATTAGTTTTGACCAAAACAATTTTGGGGACAGGAAAAATTGTAAAACATGAAGAGGTGGACAGTTACGTTAACGCGCAGGTTTGAAAGTGAATAACTAAAACAATAATATTTCAAGAATTATAATACTTTTTAGAAACAAGCTATGGGTACAGCTTGCGTGTAATATATTGTAATTATATTTATTTCTATTGTATTTCGTTTTTTAAAAATCACCAAACATGCCTGCTCGAACGACAAATGCCAAAGTTTGAAGGCCTGAAACTCATGAAAATATTTAATTATTATCATATACTTTTCAAATAGTATCCTACTTATATATTTCTATTAATTACAAACATATAGAAGGTAACTGAGTGATACGTTAGTCGGGACATATTTAGGCAAACATGAGAAAAAATCCAACAACAAAACTTCCAATGCGAATTAAAAAAAACAAAAAAAACACCACCTTTGATTTTTTTTTTAGATTGGGTACCCCATCATACTCTATTTCGGCATTCATTTCATATAAAAAGATGTTGCAATAATCGATTGAGAATGAAGGCACAACTCTCCAAATAGGGTCATTTTCAAAGCCTACACTTAGCAATACCCTATACGATAAGTGACTCCGAGTTACAGTTTCATGAAACTAACACACAGCTTTCGTATATTTTTATTCAGATGAGTTCGCCGACAAATAGAGCAATAGTTCACATAGTAAAAACCATATACAGTATTTTACATACAGCGTACAAAGAGGTATCAAATCAGAGACTAGTGATCCCAGAAAAGAGGATGCAGGGTGAAGTTTTACTTTCTGGTATAATTTATATTTATAATGAAAAAAGTAACTTTATTTCCACACACAAAAATAAAGATATATTACTAAAATTGTTTAGGTTCGCTATGTATTTCCTGGGACAAACCATTTCAGGTGAGGGGTGCCGCCGCGCCGGACTGTAGGAGCTTCGATACTCTTGGTGGATAGTGGGAAGCCGAGATATTTTATTCTGCTCGAGGATAACGTTTTAGGATTCTCGTATGATGATCAGATAAATATTATACGCAGTTTACAAGTAAAACAGTAAGTGAAGTGCCCCGCGAAGGAATCTGTGGTAAATAAGATGTCCCTGCATCCAAAAAAAGCAGTATTTGGGGAATCAAATTCGGCACTTTACGCTAAGGCTTTTCTCAATGTATCAATTTAATAAATTTTCTTCAAACCAGATCGGACTGTCCGTGCTACATATACGTCACAAGTTCGTTCTGTTAATGACTTGCACAGACGCCACGTGTGCCAAGACTGAATGCCAGGAAAGGCGCGCACCGTCAGCTACTCTTTTTTTGTTTTTGTTTTTGTTGACAATATTGAACAACCTTATTTTCGTCCAGATACGCAAAGTGCACCCCGTTTCTCGGACACAACGCTCACCAATGTCTTGGCCGCCTAAATTGCGTTTATTGAACTTTCTCTCATGTTGTTCAGCGTGGCCTCATGCCTCACGAGTTTGCCAACTCCATCGCAGGGATTTTCCCATGTCCAAATGCAGAAAAAAAACACTGGGCTTGTGGTCAATAGTTCTGTGCAAACTGGTCAAGCTGGTAGCGACTCTTAAAATGACTGGCGGCCCCGTCACTTACGTACGTCACTTACGTAAGTCACTTACGTACGTCACTTGCGAGTATACCGCAACGCTGTCTTCAACCCACTCTCACTTTTTCTAGAGCCAAGCACGTGTGACGAGCGTCGTCACACAGGTCATCACTGATGATAACAAAGCGTTTTGTTGATTTTCTTGTCGTCACCACACATGTATATATCCTAACTTTTTTTTTCACTGAAAACTTTGTCAGGAAGCATGATGGTCCAGTTTTCAGCAAAGTAAAAACGAAAGACAATGCTCCCGCGTTGTATGCACTGCTTTTCATCGTAGATCGCTTTACTTTGCGTTGGTTGTGTATGGTTGTAAAATATCCAACTTTCAACCGTTTTTTGAACGATTTTTGGAAAGTCTCAGGATCGATTTTTTTTTTTTTTTTTTTCAGAAGGTCACCGGACTCTTATGTTGTAAGCACAATCTCTTCACTCTCTGCGATATGAAGTTCCTCGAGTGTAAGAAACTGGCCTTTTGGGCAGTGATCACGATCTCCTTAAAGACACAGACTTGTGAGTGGGTCGCTCAGAAATGCTGAGTTCATTTCACCAGTGTTGAATGTTGAGCCTATAAGGTTGTCTACTGCATCAATACAAAGGTAATAATTGGCGCAGCGCACACAAACGCACACTTCCTGGTGTGGAATACATTTGACCCATCTAGGGCTCAAGGAATAAAACTTCGTTAGCCCAGCGCCGGAATCAGGATGCCTGTCTCAGTGTACACGAAAGGCCTCTCGGATTGAGAGTGTCAGGAAGCACTTTGGCACGAACGTTTCCTCCCCGTCGAGCATGATAGAGATTACGTCCTTCTGGTTGGGACCTTCGCACGAATATTGTGCCCCGTCTTTCGTGAAGTACTCTAGGGCAGCAGACATGTTCTCATGGCTCACCTTGCACCTCGTGTAAGGATCCGGCTCATACCACAGCCATGCTTTTTCTTACCTACAGCGTAAACACTGTCGCCGTGCATGTTAACCTTTCCTAGGTTAACATGGCGACAGTGTTTGCGCTCTATTGCACATAGGCGGGGCTGAAGTATTTCGAGGTTCTGCTGTATATCGGTGTGCCTCTTTGTGCCTGATATTATCGCACGTGACTCCAGCGAGTGGGATGGCGACACGCACGACTGCTCAGTATACAGGCATCGGCGGCTATATTTTGCTGGTTGAAGCAATACCCCTCATCCTTGACAGCGAGCAGGGAAATGCGAAAAAGAATTGCATCGGCCGTTTTGCCAGAACTAGCGACGAGTGTCGTATGTTGCTTCCGTCAACTATTGCGCCATAATCGTGATCTTCGCGAGGAAATGATTGTTGCTAGCCACAGAACACTATCACGCAGCAAAGGAGTGCTTGAATATGTTTTTATTCGAGATATAAGTCAGGCATATATATAAGAAAGAGAGAGAGAGATGGGGGAGATAGAGGGGAGGAGAGAGGAGCATATCGTGTCGCAGGAAAATAAAGTAAACGAAGTTCCTAGTGGCCGATGGCTGCAGGATCTTTTCTCGGATCACTAGTTCATATAGTATGATAGCTCGTTGCACCAGTAGCTTACACTTACTTGTGCTGTGTGAACGATTGCTATAGTTATCAATGGCTTCATCTGAATAAAAAATATAAAATATGTTTCTTAGTTTCGTGAAACTGGAACTCAGAGTCACTTCTCGAACAGGGCACTGCTAAGTATAGGCTCTAAAAAAGGACCCTAATTTGGGGAGCTGTGTCTCATTCTCCGTCAAATAATGCAACATGTCTTAATAGAAATGAATGCCGAAATAGAGTATAACAGTGTACTCAAATTTAAAAAAAAAAATTGAAGGTGTTTTTTTCTTTTTAATTTGCATCGGATTTTTTCGTTGTTTGATTTTTCCCCATGTTTGCCTAAATATATTCAAAGTAACGTATCACTCAGATACCTTTTATATTTTTTTAAATAATATCCATACATAAGTAGGATACTATCTAAAATGTATATGATAATAATTAAATAATTTAATGAGATACAGGCCTCCAACCTTTGCCTTTTGTCATTCGAACAGGCATGTTTGGAAATTTTAGAAAACGAATTATATTAGAAATAAATATAATTACAATATATTACAAGCAGGCAGTACCCAGTCTGTTTATGAAAGCTATTAGAATTCTCATAATTTTATCGTTTCAGTTATCCACTTTCCATCACTTTCCATTCACCCCCTCCATCTGTGCGTGTTAATGCAAGTGTCCACCTCTTCATGTCTTACAATTTTTCGTGTCCCCATTTTTTTTTTCTGGTCAAAAATAAGTGTACATTCGTTTATATCAGACACAAGAGAATAGCATATAAAACATCAGTCGATTTAAAAATGGCGATTTGCCACCCGTTGGTTGATCTTATCTGAAATCGTCCAGCTGTAACTTAATTACTTCTAAATGCGATAGCATTTCATTCTTGAGAGTCCCAGGAAAATTTTACTCTCTTCCACGAAACGAATACGCTTAGGCGGGGAAGTTGTAACTGGATAAATTGGGAAGACATAACGAAACTCCGGAAGGCATCCCAAGCAGAATCGAACCCTAGCCCCCGAGATTTTGAGATCGACGCTCAACTATTCTACCTACGGGGAATCGTGTGAGGCGATAGTTATTAAATGCGATAAAATTTCGTTTGTTAACCAGCACTGCGGAATGTGCAAGTGGCGTCAGCGGGTGGCTCCGAGTTGTACTTCCACTGTACGGGAGCTCGTGAGGCCAAGGCGCAATCGAAATCCCGGAGCTCGAACTTGTGTGCGGCGTGCGCCGTTTTGAGGGGATTCCACACCAATTTCAACAGAGGGCGCACTTTGTAAAGAAGTCTCAGTATATAGTACTCATAGTACTCATGGTAGTTATCTGAAATACATTGCTGAAATTAACTGGGATGCATGAAGAGGGAGGGCCTGCATTTTAGTAGCGACAAGTTTGGAGTAATGTTTTACGACGAAAAGAGGACTCCCCTAAAAATGCAAGACATTGTAACGGACCATGTAATGGATCATGTAGAAAAATGCAAATATCTGGAGGTATGGCTCAATGCGTGAAAGAAATATTAAGACGAGAATAAAAAAAAAACGTAATTAAAAGATGGAAAATAAATGAAGCTATTAGCAAACTGACACCATTGCCAGAGGACTATCCTCTGGCAATTGTGTCACGCGCGTGAGGTCAGAGGTTGAACTAAGATTGGAAATTCAACAAAGGAGCATGGGCATATTAGCACTGGGGGCGTACGGGAACACACCAAATTAGGAAGTACACGGGGACATGAGCTGGTCGTCCGCTAAGAGTAGAGTATCGATTAGCACATTGAAATTTATAGAAAGATTACCTTAAATTGTGTGTGGGCGGTAGGCACGGGAAGTACGCAAGCAATTATACATGAACATAATTAAGCATTAAAAAGGCGAACTAAACCTTATAGCTAACATATGAATGCATACATACTAGTGATGAGGCTGAGCACGCTAGTTCAGTGGAAAATACAGTAAAAGAAACAAAGGGAAATGTGGAAGGAAAGACTGTAAAAAAATATTAGCTTTAGATCTCTACAGGTCACAAAATCAGGACGCAAGAAAAGAAAGGTATCTGCGGGGAAGAGGGTTCAGAGGAAGCAGAATGTATAGGAGAATTAAAAGGGGATCAGTGTGCATGTTTCTAGGCCAAGCGGCGCGAGGTACCGCCCGATACAAGGGGTGTGGACAATACCACCCATTCCTTCATTCGTCATACGATAGAAGACACGCTTGCTGGATGTGTTCTCGGCGTCTTCACAATGTCTCGTAACAAAAAGGAGCCGACTAAAGAGGAAACCGCTGAATATATGCGGCGGCCCAATGAGGCTCAGCGCATTTGTCGTGCCACTGAGGCGCTGGTAAAGAAGGAAGAGAATTTGGCTAAGAACAAAGAAGCAATGTTGCCTCATTCTATTACGACCAAGAACTGCGTGCGTAAACGAGGTTCGTCTCATTTTAATCAGCGGTATATGGCCTTCATAAAAAGAATGCCGAAATGCTATCGCCTTTCAACGTAGTTTTGCTGCAAAATACCTCTCGAACAGCGTATTTTTTTTATTAAAAATAGCTGCAACGATTTCCGCTTCCAAACGCAGCTGACCCGTGACTGTGTAGAAGTCACCGCCGACTCCGCCCCTCCCGCCACAGCGCGTGATTTCCGTTCTATTGCTTACGCATTTTCCTTTGTCGCACAGCTGCACCTCCGTCGCTCTCACTACCACTACGTTTTGCGCGCCAGGAGGAAAACTGTTGGCTTTGGTCTGAATCTTTTGAACCGTAAAATATCATAAATGCTACGCGACGTGCAATCACTCGAAGCTTCTATGTAGCACAGTACGCACAGTGCTCACCAAACTTATACGGAATACGCGAACGATTTTTTATCTCATGTGAGCACTATTCTGGTGGCACCCGAAGCTTTATGACGCAGTGGAACAGCCCGAGTAGGGGAGGCCTTTGCAGAAGTATAAAATCGTGGCTAAACAGTTTAGACTGCGGTAATGCTGCCGGTCGACCAATTTGCCCTCATCTCCATCTTTTCGCACGCAGGTGCATAATTGACTGCCAAAACTGCCACTGATTCGATGACCCAATCAGGGATCATGTATCTACTGAATAGGCGATCCAATTACTGACCATTTCAGCAGTCAGCTATGAAGCGGCTTATAACTCGAGAGCGCACGACACTAGAGTGCCGACGGGAGAGTGGAGGAGGAGGAGGAAGAGGGGAGGAAAAAGATGAGAAAGAGGGAGAGCGAAGAGTGGAGCAGGAGGGGTGGAGGAGGAACAGGGGAGGAGGACGGGACGAGGAGAGGAGGAGGGGCATATCCTCCCCTACGTACCTCTCCTCCTCTTCCTCCTCAAGAGCTGCGCTCTAATTTCGCATTACAGGGATTTGTAAATGTCTTTCATTTTTAGAACGCAGTTCTTAAGAGCCCGTTTCCGGGTTTCGCGGCGTTGGCGTCGCCGTCGGCGTCGGCATAACCGCATTAAATTTAGCCGGAATTTTGACGACACGTGACCTCGACAGCAATTCAATTCCTCGCTCAATTTAGCAGGAAAAATGACGTCACATGACTTGGTATCGTCACTTATGAGCAAATTCAGCTTCTTCTCTAGATTTTTCGGGGAATTTGACTTCACGTGACCTCAAGAACAATTCAATTTCCCGGTAAATTTAGCGGGAAAATTGACTTCCCCGTAACCTCAATACAAATTTGGTTTTCCCGCTAGATTTAGTGGGGAATAGACGTCACATGACTTGGTGTTACGTCACCTACGAACAAATTAAGTTTTCCGCTAGATTTAGCGGAAAAATTTACATCAGGTGACCTCAACAGCATTTCAATTGTCCGCGAAATTTGTCGAAAAAATTGACGTCACGTGACCACAACAGCAATATAATTCCCTGCTAAATTTAGCGGGAAGATTAACGTCACGTGACCTTAACAACAATTCATTTTCTCTGATAAATTTAGCGGGTACAGTGACGTCACATGACTTGGTCTCACGTCGCCTATGAACGGATTCAGTTCCTCAGCTAGATTTAGCGGGAAAATTGACGTACCGTGCGGAGGAGGAGGGGAAAGGTAGGGTGGAAGAGGTTAAGGAGGAGGAGGAATAGGAAAGCAGGGGAGGACGAGGAGAAGAGAAGGAGGGGGAGGAAGAGAGGAGGGTATGAGTAGGGGAGGAGAAGAAAGTATGGAGGTTGAGGAGGGGCATACCGTTCCCTCTTACACTCCCCTTCTCCTCCTCAAGAGCTGCGCTCTAATTTCGCGTTACAGAAATTTGTAAACGTCTTTAATTTTTTATCTGGCAATTTATCCTCTTCAGTATTACGAGGCACAAATTTGATGGTTTGTTAGGTTCTGGGAGTTCGCAAAAACGTTGTGCCCGCGGAACTTCAACATTCTAGAATAAATTGCGGTGTCTTCACGCGTTCTCCGCGGTTTGATGTTTTTGCGAAAGAGTTCCTAAGAAGTGCTTTTTTTGTCGCCAACTTGAGGAGCTGACTAAATTGGTTGTTACGTGGCTGCACTCTTCACTGGTTCCCAGCGCTAAACAAAGCAATTGCGAATGTCATTTTTATCTTTTGTTTTAACTACCCAGCTTCTCTCACATTGTTTGTTGCCTCTATTTTACCGGATCAGTCCTGCATCGAGGGAATTTGTATCACGAGCGTAAACAAGGACGATCTAAACCTACTTCGCAGCTTACAGCACAACCGTAAATTTGTCGAATCTCCGACTTCCAAAATGTAAACTATGGAATGGGACGTCGGCCTGTCCACCTGCGCTCCAGCGCCCTTCATAAAACAGTCAAGTAACTTCTCGAACTTGAAAGGCGAAGAAGAATAAAAAGTAAAAAGAAAGGTCATAAATTTCAAAATATTTCAAAAGCAAAAAATAAATAGCAAAGTAAAAGCATAAATCCACGGATAGGATTAAACGTTCACACCGCTACTTATCGAGTCTTCCCTCTTCGAAAAGGAAGCGTGGCCCGCGGGACCCCGCTTGCCCATATTCCTTTCGAATCCTCAGGGGACTCTTGCAGCACTTCATTCTCTTTCCCCTTGCTTGCTCCTTCTATTTGAATGAGGATATTCCTTCTGAAAGAGAGTTAGCGTACGCTATTGGTGTTTCACGTCGTCTAACACCCTGAACTCCCTTCATTCTTTAGAGTGGGACACTTCACGGCGCAGTAAGCAAGAAAAGATGTCGGTGCTTTCCCAAACATCAGTGATTACTGCCGTGATTGGTTTCTCATCTGAAATATTTTACTGAATTTTTAGTCTTGATCACTACATTCTAAAAGGAAAGCAAAAAAAAACGTTAATCACTTCTTCGTGCTAAATGTAAGGAGCCTTGTAGGCATACTAATAATAATTCCAGTCAAATCTAAATTGCTCCTAGCCTTCAGATTGTGTTAAAATAAGACACTCAACTACCGACAACCAATATAATTGGCTGAATAAGAAAATCATAATAAAAGGGAATAAAAAGCTTTAAGCGTAATGTGAAACGCGTTATTTTAAATAGTAGCACTTACTTTATACGATAACATCAAATATCTCCCTAAGGCTCCGAACATGTAACTAGTCTCATTGTCGTTCTGTGACTAAGCACACGCTATATCGCAAATATTGCGAAGGAGATGCCAACATAAATAATGATCTTCTCTGTTCCAAATTACACGGAAGCAATAAGCTCTGGTTAAGTATCGTTTTACTTAACTTATAAATGTCTAAGTGTCAGTTTGATTGTGCAAGGCTGGTGTAAATGATACCCAGTAATTTTTATGACCACATAACAAGTTAAAGAAACAGAACTTATAACATGTAGTCTGCGTAGTAAAAAAAATTTCAAACTAAGTTTGGGTTTCAAACATATTTTGCTCCTGGAGTCCGAAAAATCTCACATCACGTAACGGCATAATATGTCAGCATTCATCTCCGCGGTTTCGAATCTCAAAGTCTTTTTGGTCTCTGTGGTTTTATTCTGGGGCCCAAAATCTTTCAATCACTTTACGTGTGAATAAAAGTTGCGTCTGCTTTTACTCACAGCATTAGGAACATAAAAAGTAATGGAGCCATAAACTCACGCAGTTCCCTATTTATCACTACCGGGAGCTGAACGGTCAAAAAAGAAACATTGCCAGTTATCGAATTCGCCGTGAATTGCTTTTAGCGATGAAGCGAAAGCCTAGGGAAGCAGAAAGCTGAATGTGTGCCTCTAAAATAAAAATAGTACGTCGTCCGAAACATTGAACGAGTCCCCGCTCCGCCAGAAATCCCTTTAACGACATTCCATGTCTCAGCTGAAACTGCACCAACGACCGCATAGCTCAACTGAAGAGGGATGGACATACTATACGGCGTCCGCCACTGAGATGACAATGCACTGGAAGCACCGTGCTCGATGGACCAGTCATGTGTCTTTCTCTCGCCGTGTGATCACGCTCCCGTCCACACCAACGCAGAGAAAGCAAATCTATGTTATAAAAGGGGGTGGTTGATTGGTCTCGCTGGTTCGTAGCTCCCACCACACTCTCAGCTTAGTGGTGAACAGAGCATAAACATGGTTCCCATGCGCTGGCAGAACGGCTCGTGAAGCCGCCGACTTCATACAGGAGACGGGGTCTTGGAGCTCTTTACCTTTCTTATTTTGTTTTAATTCGGCCGTTGTCACATTCTGTGTCTAAATGGTAAGACGGTTCCTTTCGTTATAGTAAAAACAAAGGCAGCACAAACGACATCTCATGTTTTATTAGAAGACCTACTTCCTAATTATAACGTGGAGTGTAATCCTGGAATTCTTCGCTGTGAGTTTTACTTCGGAGACTGCCTCTTTGGTCAGGCATTTCATTTAAGTGCACGTTCCGGAAGTACCTTTTTATGCAGTGACTATTTTATTCAACGGTGACACTAAGAAATAAGGATAAAAAAAGAGCCAACGACCGTTTCCGCTGATCCATCGTGCATGTGCAATAACTGACTGCCGCTAAACATTCTGATAAATGCTGACAGTGTTGTAACCGAAAATCCGCATACACTTCCTCTTCAGTTAAGACGTGGACGCAATCTAACAGAAGCGTATGGTATGTTCTTACTGACATGCTTTGCTGCGCAATACCGATTGCCTGACGATCAATATTTTTCCCAACTGCTTTGTGCTGGCGCGGTTCGTGATAAATGCACTCTTTTGACTAGAACTCTGAACAAAGAAGCGTTATTTATGTGTTTTTTTATTTGACGGTATATAGAGCGTGACAACAGACAGTACAATCGATCATAAACAGGTCACCTGCTTCATAATGTATTCAATGGTGTCTCACAGAATATGAAATATATTAAAATTACGACTACATACCCCCAATATCTTCTGTTCCTCTGAGTGAAAATATCCTACTTCGCTGCAACAGAGTATTATTATCTTCTTTTTTTTGCTAAAATTTAATATGCGGTTTATGATTTGTTTTGCGTGTTTTTGTGAATACACGCGCGCATGATTTTTTTTTTTTGTGTAAGCAGATGGGCACGTGCTTAACGCGATAGCTGATGCACGTTTCTTTTCACAAAGCAGGTGTGGGAACCAGAAGTAAGGTTTCAAACATAAATATATTTACAAGTATTTACAAGCGGAATGAGACTGCAGTTCGCATCGCCCGATGCCGCCGCCGAGCCGTTCCGTTGGTGTCTCGAGAAACATCTGCCGCGCCTGTCCCAAGCTCAGCGCTTGCGCTTGCCGACCTCTTCGTCGTCTCTGTGGCACAACTACGACAGATGCCCCCCCCCCCCCCCCCCCCTCTCGGACAAGTGGCCTGTGGCACTTGCGCTGGAGGCGTGGATTGGGCGACAGCGTATTCTTGGGACATTGTGGGAGTTGAGCCCAAAGGAGAAACGAAGGCGGGCTTTAGGCGATCTAGGGAACCTGTTTCCCGACGACCTTTTAGGAGCACCATGTAGAACTTCAGTGTTCTATCCATAACAAGGTATGGTCTGTTGTAGAGAGATTTGAGGGGTTTCCGGGGAGAATCCCGTCGAATGAATGCATGCGTAGACTGGGCGAGGGCAGGGTGTATAAAGACTTGGCGCGCAGTGGGTTTTCGTGTTTGCGTCGGGCGTAAAGATGACATTGCCTCCCCCTGTTGTTGAACGTATGATGTTGGATCTATGGTGGTTGTTGTCATAGAAGGTTCTACCATGTCAGCTGGGAGACGACGGGGTGCCCCATAAACGAGCTCAGACACGGTGCAACCTAGGTCTAGCTTCATGGTTGAACGGAGACCCAGGAAAACGACAGGAAGGTTGTCAACCCACGCGTCAGGGAGAGGTTGTGCTCGCAGAGAGGATTTGAGCTGTCGATGGAGGCGTTCAACTAGACCATTCGCAGCAGGGTGATATGCTGTTATTCGTGTCCGCGCACAGCCAAGGAGTGATGTGAGTCGCTGGAACAAGGCCGACTCGAACTGGCGTCCTCGGTCTGCGATGACTGTTGAAGGGACACCAAAACGTCTGACCCAGTTGAAAACGAATGCTCGAGCTACCGTTTCCGGGGTGATGTTTTTCAGTAGTATAACTTCCCGCCATCGAGTAAATCTGTCCACACAGGTCAGTAGGTAGGTAAAGCCGCGTGAAGATGGAAGGGGGCCTAAAATGTCCACGTGGACATTCTCGAAGCGAGCCGAAGGCAAAGGAAACTTTTTAGTGGTGTCTGTGTGTGGCGCTGTATCTTTGATGTCTGGCAGGCCAGACAACAGCGCACCCAATCTCGGATGTCGGAATTGATCCTAGGCCATACGAAACGGGAAGTAACTAGTTCCTGTGTTGCTCGTATGCCAGTGTGACAAAGAGAGTGAAGAGATGTATATGTCGCGTGACGTAGATGACGTGGCACGTACGGGCGGGGTTTGCCGTTTGAAGTGTCGCAGATCAATGTAACCTTATTGTCAGGAAAACTGATTTCCTTGAGCACGAGCGATGTGTCAGTCAGCCTCATGGAATGAAGTTGGTCGTCTTCTGCTTGAGCCGCGGCGAGTTCGGCGTAGGTAAAGTGCTCCTTCTCCGTGTTGACCGCATTCAGGTGCAAGCGAGACAAGGTGTCTGCGACATTGTTGTCTTTTCCCTTCACATGACGGACGTCGGAAGTAAATTCCGCGAGGAAGGAAACATGTCGTAGCTCTCGTGGTGAATGGTTTTGGCTCGACGTCTTCATTGCGTAGACTAGTGGCTTGTGGTCAGTGGCAATAAAGAACTCGCGGCCTCCCAGAAAGTGTCTGAAGTGCTTAACAGCTAAGTATGCCGCGAGTAGCTCTCTTCCAAAGGTACTGTACCTCTGCTCGGCGTCTTGCAGATTTCGCGAGAAGAATGATATGGGTGTTCAAATATCGTTGAACTTCTGTTGCAAGGCACCACCAACTGCGACGTTCGAGGCGTCGACCATGAGGCACGTTGATGCATCTGAGGAAGGGTGCGCCAGAAGTATAGCACTGGCTAGTTCTTTCTTTACTTTTTCGAAGGAGAGCGTCGCTTTCGGAGTCCATGTGAGGGGCGACTTTTCTTCTTTGGTTGTACTCAGTAAGGCTTCTAACGGATGTAGAAGGGTGGCACAATGTGGCCGGAAGCGCCTGTAGAAATTAATGATCCCAAGGAACCGCCGGAGAGCGCGATTTGTTGTAGGACAAGGCGAATCAGGAATGACCTTGACCTTGTCCTGTAACGGTCGGATACCGCGCGAGTCGACGTGATGACCAACGACGTTAGCTTTGGCACTCCGAACTGGCAATTGTCAATGTTGATCACGATGCCACTTTCTTGCAGTCGTTTGAAGAGCTCGGTCAGGTGGTTCTTGTGGTCTTCTGAAATCTTGCTCCCGACGAAAAGGTCGTCGAGTTATGCGAAGCAGAATGGTAAGCCGCGAACGACCTGATCAATGAATCGTTGAAAAATTTGGGCTACATTACGAAGCCCGAATCGCATCATGACAAATTCAAACAGGCCAAACGGAGTGGTGATTGCCGTCTTGGGCACGTCGGCAGGCTCCACAGGGATCTGGTAGTATGCCCTTACGAGAGCGATTTTCGAGTAGATGGTCATGCCGTTCAGGAATGCTGTGCAGTCCTTAACAGTCGGAATGGGGTAACGATCTGGCACCGTCGCCGCGTTAAGAGCGCAGTGGTCTTTACATGGGCGCCAGTCGCCGGTCTTCGTGGGCACCATATGGAGGACGGAAGACCAAGGACTTGAAGACGGACGCACAATTCCAAGTTGAATCATGTGCTCGAATTTCTCACCAGCCATACGCAGCTCTTCTGGTCCAAGGCGACATGGTCGGCAATGAACTGGCGGCCCGGTCGTGAGGATATGATGAGTAACATCATGTTTCGGCACTTTATTGATGTTTCTTGGTTTTGTCAAGTCAGGGTATTTGTCAAGAAGGTGGGCGAACTCACCAGGTGGAGGCTTCACCAAGGTGGGGCTGAGCGTCGGAGCTCGTGATAGGACACCCGGCACGTGCATGTGGATGGTAGCATCGATGAGCCGCTTGTTCGCCATGTCAACCAGGAGGTTGAAGTTACGTAGCAAATCGGCCCCGATGATCGCGTACCCCACGTCTGCCACCCAGAACAACCGCTGGAAACAACACCTGAGACTGAGATCCAGGGTCAGTGATTTTTGTCCGTAGGTGGCAATGAGGGAAGCGTTCACCGCTTGTAGTGAAGATGTTCGGGCACGATTTCTGCGGTCGAAGGTAGTAGCCGGGTTGATCCTTACTTCAGCGCCTGTATCGACCACAAATCGTGTACCAGTGATTCGGTCGCTGACATAGAAAAGGCGGCTGATGGGTCGGGTCTGGTAACTTGCCGCCGCTAGCGACCGACCCTCTGGTTTTCCTGGTCCCAGGAACAGGGAGCACGATAGTGGACGGCTTCGGATCCGAACTGTTGATGCTAGCGGCAGAGTGTTCGATCCGACCATGGGGATGGTAACGTCCTACGAGGACTGGAGGGAGAAAACCGTCGTTGCAAGCGCTCTCGCGAATGACGCCGTGACAAACCGGGTTGTTGACGGGCTTCCAGGCGAAGGTTGGCTACCTCGATAGTCAGATTCTGCAAGTCCTTGCGAAGTTGGGTAAGTTCCGATGTCACATGGGGTGCTGTTTGTGCGGCGTTAATTGTTGGCCCCGCAACTTCCATCATCCGGTCTCTTAACTCAGCCAGTTCCGCCAGTGTAGGGCGGTGCGCCGCTGCTAGTCCAACTCAAACGGCTGTCGGGAGACGTTGCAAAAATAATTTTCGCAAGATGGCGGCGTCGAGGGACGAAGCTTTGTCACCTAGCAGATGTTGAAGGTGACGTAAGAACTGCGTCGGTCGCCTGTCACCAAGATCCTCTGCGCTCGAAGTTGTTGCAGGCGGCGCTGTTCCTGGGCGACGAGCCGGTTGACCAGTGCGTCCTTGAGGATGTCGTATGAATTTTCCCCAAGAGGGGCGAGTAGGATGTCCCTCACGTCGGTAGCGGCTTCAGGAGGAAGAACGTCGACGAGCAGCTCGTACTGTCGAACCGGCGAGGTGATTCTGTGCAATCTAAACTTGTTTTCGACTTGCCCGAACCAAAGGGACGGATCCTGTGCCCAGAACTTGGGCAGAGACAGAACCGCTGTTGTTCCGATGACAGGGGCAGCAGCTGCTGGTGCCTCCGTTTCCATCGCTGGGGTGATCACGTCCGGGTCACCAATTATGTGGGAACCAGAAGTAAGGTTTCTCACATAAATATATTTACAAGTATTTACAAGCGGAATAAGACTGCAGTTTGCATCGCCCGAAGCCGCCGCCGAGCCGTTCCGTTGGTGTCTCGAGAAACATCTGCCGCGCGTGTCCCGAGCTACGCGCTTCCGCTTGCCGACCTCTTCGTCATCTCTGCGGCACAACTACCACACAGGGTTTGCATTCCGGTAGTAGAAGGTGTCCCGCTCTTAGACGTGCGTGGTATGTGTCCTGACAAAACATCCTAGTTGAAAGACGACTTTCCAGTTAAAAGATAACTGCCGTCGCCTAAAGCCTTTGTTAGATTACAACTAACTCAAATCAGCTGTGTGCTAGCCTAGAACTAGCTCTTCACCTAAGCTCCAGTAACGTTAAACAAATAAATAGGCCGATCCAAGCTGAGACGCGAATATGAAAGAGTGCGCTAATGCAGACTGCGCGAATGGCAAAGAGCTCAAATTAAAGATGTCAGCCTGTTATTACTTTAGTTACCGTCTATTTTCTAAACGGGTATAGGTCACGTGACACTTGGTCACGTGACGTCGATTTCCCCACTAAATTTGGCAAAAAATGCATGGACGAACGGACGGACGGACGGAGAGCATTTTGGGATGGGTGTTCATTTAAAAAAGTACTTCATGCTTTATTAAAACAAATAAATGCACCCATCGTATTCAGAATTGACTTTTCAAGTAGTTCCCAATAACCGGATCTGAAGGAAGAGAGGTATTAACCGGCGAAATGGGATTCCAGATGCATAAAGCACTGAGATACCCAAACGGGCTCGGCTCTTATTTGCATGATAATTCCAATATCGATTTCAAGCTGAGCCGCGAAAGTGGAATCCAGCAATTTCTCACAGGTCAAACTTGGAAGGAACTTCGAAAACTGGGGACTCGAAGGTTATTAACGTGGTCTTGCGTGGATGGAAAGGCACTCGGAAGGGCTTAGTCCGCCAAAGTTTAATGTTTAACAAAACTTTCCGGGAACTTCTCTTAGTTCGGAAAAAACTCGGCGTTACAATTTACTACCTAAGAATATTCAAATCCCTGGGTTTTAATACAAAACACACGAAGCCTTTCTATAAAGACGTCCAAGATTCGAAACAGAAAGGTAAGATATGTATTGACACCTTTCATGATTATCGTTTGCTGTATTAAAATAATTCCAATGTAACTTATATGTTGGCGGAAGGAAGTGGACTGAACTTATATCAGAGTTATACCCATTGCGTTCATTGGGTCTAGCAGGCATGTGCGATACGTTTATTAAACCGCGCATATTAATTATAAAGTGCACTTTGTAGCCATTGTATCTTTTTATATTAACAGAAGCAATGGAGCGTAGTTTTAAAGTGTATTGATATTTCTTTATTTGTTAAAATGGAGTGATATTTATAATGTTATTACTGTTGTGTTTTTTTGTGTCGGTCAACGCACGATTACGGGTAACCTTGATTTTACTGTCGGCAAGCAAAACATGGCACATATTAAAAATAATAAAAAAAGAAACACACGGCGAGAGTAGTGGGCGGCTTTGTGAGCAGAAAGGTCTCTCGAAGAAGAAACCAATGATTTGACGAAAAACACTTTCTGGACTTAATAAAAAGACCGAGGAAGGAACAGAGACTAATGCGATATGGGGTGCAACTTACACTGGCGCATTAACAGAATGTTTCGTTTTTATAAAATAAATATCTGGTTAGAGATGGCTCAAACCCAGATATTATTATTTGTCACGAACGTGTTTGCAAACAGAGGTTATTACTTAAGTCTTGATTTCCCCCATTTAGTTATATGTTGTTTCCATTCTACACATTGTCGGGCTCTGTTTCAGAGTGGCGGAACGGGCACCCCTACTCCATTCCAATTATATTTCGGGGAATTACAGATTTCGATAATTCAATTCCTTTCGGCTCCTAGGAATGGGGACACTGTGCCAATTCCTGCTTTTGGAATGGCTGAATCGTTTCATTCTATTTCTCAAATTTCTAAACGTAACAATTGGCACTTGACAGCTCGACTGTGCTGCCGGCATAAGCAGGATATAGCTGACATTATCAAATGCAAAGATAATTGCAAAAAAATGCTAAATGCCTAAAAAAACACTGATATTACTAAGCGGAGTGCTGGTGGCCCGTAGTGTTTATTTACATTGTACTGCAAACATCGAGAAAGTTTCTTAATATGCCGATGCTTGTTTAAGACATCGGCCTCGCGACTACGTGGATCGCTACAAACAGCAAAACTTAAACCCACTCATTTTTGTTTTTGGAAACTTTTTGCATTTGATTTTTAGCATATACGCAGTCAGCGTGTTTGTTTGATAAGACTATAAAAATATCCAGTTCGTGCGTAGCATGAAAATATGCTATATTACTATATCCTTTAAGTACCTCCACAAAAACATCGGCGAGTACGCTGCTGGAAGCGACTCCATGCACAACGGCGAGAACACATCCTCTGAGAAAGTGCAACCTCTATGGCGAAGCACGAGGGACCGTATAGATCATGTCACGAAACTTGGTTTAAAACGCATAAGCTCACGCTTGCTTTTCGAATCTCGATATTACTTATCCTAATAAATTCAATTTATGTTTTCCAGGCGATCAATAGAGCGTCTGCTGGGCTCAAATTTACGTTTGTTGATTGCGGTTCGTTCATTAGAGAGTTTTAGTAGATCGTTCCCATCACTCCGATAACGATACCCGATACTCCGCCACCGCCTCCCTTGCGCATGCATAGTCGTTATCGGGGCTATCGGAGGTATCGGAACGATCTACTAAAACTCTCTATTATAAGGACGTTATCGGTTTATTACCTGCCATGTGTTGACCATCTTGCCCATTATTCGGATATGAGCCAATACAAAGCAATTAAGGCTGGTTCACACTGCATTTTTTCCCTGCGGTAAGTTACGAAATATTACGTACAAGTCACCGGGACATCTGTGCTTCATATTAAGTGTGGCTACCAGATCAAAGAGAAAACCTGGCACGGGACATTTGACACACGAATGTTTCGGTGACTTGCACGTAACGTAAGAAGACGCAAGAGTGTGAACGGGCCTTTACTCTCACCACGGTGACTCTCACGCAAGGTTACAAAGAACTATATGTAAAACTTACCGATACAAATTGCTTGAATCCTTTTCGTTCGACAATACGAAACGGCTCCGTGTCAATGCATATCATTTTGAATAGGGCTTCATCAAGCGCAGCTTTTCAATAAGCCGGCATAGAGCTGCACCCAGCTATGAAGGCGGAAGTTATTTTGGCTGGTTCGCCTGCCCGTTTCTACCCTTCGCGTTCTCATTCTCGTGTGTCCTCTTCAGATGGCGAATAAAGTTCGATGATACGCCGACTGCATCGTGTATAGTTTCGTTGTACAACTTGCAGCGTGCAGCTTGTTTAATTTCTTCTCGACTAATGTTGAAAAATGTATTTTATGATTCTATGACTCGATCTGTACTTATCTTCTCGTCCGAATTGTGATTTTCCTTTTCGCGCTGATCGAGCGGCGGGTTCAGGCAGCAGACGGTACCACCTGATTCATTCTTCTGCCTCGGTGTCTGGTCGCTCGCGCTGTGGCGACGGTCGCGCAGTGGGCGTCGGCAACGCAAGATTCACACCAAGATACAATTAACGGCGCAATACCGCACCGTTCGAAATGACATTCCCCGTCGCTCCCCAACACCGCCGTCCAACTGACCTCTCACCGCATCAAATAGGGTCCAGGAAAAAGAGCATGAATGCAGACCGGAGAGCCGAGACGCACGGAAGTAAAAAAATTAGTATCAGCTAGCACCCAGCTCTCCTTCTCAGTGTCCCTCACGGCAACGATCGCGCTTGGACTGTCTTTCCGCAGGCCTAGTCAGTTCGGTCAGGGGACAAGAGTGGTGACGATGATCTACTTCACCTTACGATGGACCGCAAGAGAGAGCACGAGAGCCATATCGAAACCAACTACCTGCTTTCTGAGTGTCGCATTACCCTAGGGCGCATAAACGCGCCGTGCGTGCAGTCCCGCTTACGGTGCTGGATTGCCTGGTGTGACTCGTAGCGTCCGCTGCTGTCCATTGAAAGGTCAAACAAAGTATGCAGAGACTAAAGTCAAAGGAAATGAGCGAGAATCAGCTAGCTTGCTTGTAACCCTAACCCAGTTGAATGTAAAACATATCACACAGATATGTATAACATTCTGAGTGGGCTCCTGGAACAATCGGAGTAGAGCGTTCGGCGCTTAGAACATTCGTACCTCGATCAGACGAGAAGGTTGTCTAACTTACGAAGTATCCTTATACAGGCCACGAGCCATCCTGACCCCCTTTGTCGCGCCAGCTGCCCTGAACTTTCCAGTGCGTTACAGGCTTTAGTTTGTCTAGTCGATTCGTGTTGTGTTAGCGGAAAGAGCGCTAGACAAAAGACGAAGGTAAGGAATTGACGACGAAACTACTGATTAGCAGCTACGCTTTAATGAACTTTGTCATTCCTACACAATTTGCGTAAAATGTGTTACCGATAAGGTGACCAACACCAATGGCCATATGGATGCGAAGACACAACGGAGAAACCCGCTTTTCTTTCTTAACGTTTTCATATATCGTCACCAGCCGTAGATTTACCACTAAAGTCCGCTGTTGCTCTTGCCGTCCAGCCTCGCCTTTTGAAATTTCTTACAGCGAAGCTGTATATGACTCGTTGGTCAAATTCCTTCATGTCGGCGTCCTCACGAAAAAAAAAAAAAAAAAAAAAAAACACCTTTAGGGATTGAAGCTAAAAGTTCATATCACGTATACCACACACAGCGGAGCATCTGTTTCAATGAGGAACAAGCACGAAACAAGCATCCGAAAACGATTAATGGATGATAAGGCACTCCTGATAACAATGCGAACCACGTGGCGCTCACCGCATACGTTCCTTGGTAAAGATTACTGTTGCGCAAGCTGCCGCGGCGACGGCAGCTTGCGACGTGAGGAGCGACGTCACTATCCTTACATATATAAAACGTTTTAGTGCAGTGGATTTACTTTTCTTTGGTCAATCATTTCGTATAGACCGTTTTGCTGTTTACTAACATGAACTGCCGCTTGGCCCCCCGAGCGACCTCTTGTCGCACCGTCTTTGCAAGCCTGGTGAGTTCGCTTATCTCACCAGTGCTAGAAAGCATAAATGCTACACGGATAACAACGCTTGAGATTTTACGAGGGCCTTCGGCTGTAAATTAGTACATCTTGGAGGACGCAAGTTGGTTTGCAAGAATACTTAAAACATTTTAACAGATCTCGCACTCCTTCGTTCTTTTGGCGTTCACCTGGAGAATTGGTGGTTAAACGTTTCATCAGCATTTCAGGCTGCGGTGTTAAGGCGGCCTTTGTTTTTTGTTTTTTTCATAAACCGAAACCTAACTGAGATTTTAAAGACTGGAGCACCACCAGGTGGCGTCTGCCATAAAAAGGGTCTATAGTGCAGTGTTCAAATCGTTGCAGTTGATACCACGGTTTCGCTGCCCAACCTTCTTACCTTCACAGCTTAAATGAAAACCCCAACTTTCTTCTTTCTTTTTTTTAAGACGGTCATTATTTTTTTAAACATTGTGCCTATTTTATGGATTTTTTTTGGCGAATTTGGCGCAACGATTCTCGCGTCGTTTGCTACAGGTTCCACGTGTTATTGGGACTGAGAACAACAGTTTATAAACCCTCTTCCCCCTGATATTATATGTTACTGGGAAGTGGGGCAGTAGAGATGTTAGGTTGTTTTGGTCCCGGACCTCAATGAAGCACCTTGAGCTACCGTCGGCGATCGGGGTGAGACCGTGGAAGATGGGGTCCGGATGCTGGTTCGAGTTCAAGACTTACTGTTGGGGCCGACGGTGGAGCGTTAAAGGACTTGGGGGCGAAGTTGTGATAAATACAAATAAAAGCTAAACTAAACTTCTCATTAAAAAGCGGTAATTAAAGAAAATGACAGGCTGGAACTATCCGCGCGCATGGCTTACATAGTTATTAAGCAGTTACAAAAAAATTAAAGACGTTTCCAACTCCCTGTAATGCCGAATTAGAGCGCAGCTCTTGAGGAGGAGAAGGGGAGAGTACGGAGAGAACGGTATGCCCCTCCTCCTTAGGGAGGAGGGGAGGAGAAGGCGAGAGTACGGAGAGAACGGTATGCCCCTCCTCCTTATGCGTAGCCTCTCTTCTTCCTTCCTTATCTACTCCTCCCGTGCTCCTCGCTTGTTCCTCCTCCTCCCTCCTGCCCCCTCCTCCTCCCTTCTTCCTCCTCCTTCTTCCTCCTCCCTTCTCTTCCCCATCCTCCTCCCCTTCTTCTCCTCCCCCTCCTCCTTTCTCCTCCTCTCACTGCTCCTCCCTCCCGTGCGGTGCATGATGAAGAAGTCCCATGATGCACCACGTGGTGACGCCGACGGCGACGCCGCTGAAGCCGAAAACGGGCGCCTGAGATCTGCGCTGCAAAAAGGATGCCCCGGCGCCAAGTGTCCTCCCGTGAAGGGTGAGGACACTTGGGAGCAGGGGCTGTTGCGCACGGCAGAAGTAACGCAGCGAACCGCAGGAGAGAACTACTGGGCCACTGGAGCTCGCTCAAACTCTGCGATTTTCCGTCCAATCGGGGATTGTAACAGTGCGCCGAAACCTGCTCCATACAATCGGGGTATAGTTAGAATTCCAACGGGTACAGGCTCCGACGCACTCTCAACTAATCGGACGGGCAAAGCCACCCTCGCCGCTAGGACTAAAAGTCAGCTCCCAAGGACAGGTCCCACGGTTAGAGCCCATTCATTGAGACACGATCTCTGGTTTGTTTATAGTTGGAAAAAATAATTCGACTCCAATGATCCCAGGGAGAATAGCCATGACGTGCCTCACGGAGAAAACCACCCCTCAGAGTGTGAGCAATTTTGTACGTTAAAACCATTAGATAAACGAAGAACTTGCCAGTCACAACACTAAAGGGTCTTGTGAAAACAAGCGCAGCGAAAGATCACACGGGATTTGAAGAATACGGGAACCATCTCTGGGGGGTTTACTCGAAGCTGCGTCCACGCGTGTGCGTAAACCTCTGGTGCACTCTGGACCTTCCCGTTGGCGAGTGCACTCAGGAGTTATTCTGGCTGTCTAGGTTTGTGTGCCTAAATGGAACGACCGTTGGGTTAAGGGGAATACTTGTGGGCAGTGACCCGGCGTGGGAAAGACACAACCTTGCCGTTGGCGGGAAAACTATAGGTTTAACGCGTACGGGAACGTATAAACATATTCGTTAAGAAAACCTCCGCCTCGGCGGCGCGTAAAAATGCAATCCCCTCTACAGGGGCTAGCAAAGAACATGTTTTACTTATGTAACGTGCTGTTTTCACGTTGCTAAGCCGTGCTGCAGTATACCTAGTTAGGTGCATTGCTGTGTCCTTTGGACTACATGTTCTTCATTGTTGACCTTTTTTTAATGCCTTTCTTGTGTGTGTGTGTGTGTGTTTGTGTGTAAGCTTTTGTTGTTATACCATTTTTTCGTTTTCCCCTATTGTTTCATGTGCCTCCACTGCTTTTGTCCCAGTCTTACTTCATGTCAAACCTCTGACGCAACTCGGTCCGCTTGGAGAAACTGGTTGGAAATAAACACCTTCCGATTATTTTATATCGACGGTTTTATTCACCGAAATGACTCACAAACGACTGAACACCATTTTGCCTATATGAGGGGCAGTTGAAGTACCTAAGCGTTTCTAATGAACTGCTCAATTACACCCTTTGTTGGCACTTTTCAATTCCCTTTGTACCAATTGTTAAAATATGCATATCTCTTGTTAAAATTTAGGCGAATGAATTCTGCAGTTCGTAAGTGTTTTGTGCCTATTGTCGTGGGAAATAATCAAAGCAAACTGCAATTCCGAAATTTTTTTTTCAATTGAGAATTTAGTACATGAAGGCCACATCCAATAAAGAATTCCAAGTTGCGAGCTATTACAGATCATTAAAACAGGTTGCGCAGACATTTTGTGATGTTTTCTTTCCTTATTTTCGTATTGGCGGCTTCTTTTTAGTTGCTAAACCATTCAGGCCATAATTTGTTTCAGGACGAGCGCACCTCCGATACGTATTACGATACTTACTTTGTTTTTGCATGCGAGCTACCTGCTCAGGTTATTCTGCTCCGTGCTCTAGAGCTCTATTTAATGAGTGGTGAACACACGTTTGTGCTGATAGCTTTATTACAATAACGAAAGAGGGGCTTGAAAAACAAAAAGACGACACAGAATGTGTCGCCTGTTTGTCTTGTTTATCCCTCATTTGTTATCCTAATTTAGACAGCAGAGCGCTCAACCATCCACCTGATAGATTTATTTCGTACTTCTCTACCCTAGTGAAGCTCAGGAGCAACATATAAGATATCAACAACTATATCTGTTATTTATTATAGAGTATTCTTTTTTTTCAATCTGCTCTAATTTGCTTTTTTGGATAATAAACCTACAATATTTTCATATTAGCATTATTAAGCAAGGAATTATGATATCGAAGGAAACCACTTTATTACCGAAACACTACCGCAGGAAATCAGAGCTATCATATTAAATTCATTATGTTTTGCTCTTAACAATCAACAGGTGTAGTTCACTTAGGTCGGAATAACTAGCATCAACTAGATTCTTGCCGCAAAAAAAAAAAAAAAAAAAAAAAAAAAAAACGTCGTTTTTTTTTTTGTTTGCAAAACACAATAATGTGTGGTTTAGAGACCTTCATTAATATTTTTGTTTACTCTCGCAACAAATTTCGCAGCATTGTATAACTGAAATGAAATTAAAATGTACACTTTAAAGGGATACCACAACGAAATTTCGGCGCTCATTTTTTAGTCTATATGTGTTCAAAGGAGCAGCATCACATCGAACATACCAATGTCTAGTTAAAAAAGTCACGAAAAGGAATTTTAAAACGAATTAAACGATTACCAAAGAGCACCTGGTGGATGTCGCTAACGCCTCGCTTGCAATGCCCGTCTAGGAACCTTGGCAGCTAGTAACGGAGGTTGTCTCGCCTCCGGCCATGACGTGAGAAGAGGGTCAGGAGGAACTCCCCTCTTCCCGAGAATGCCTTTTGTGTGTCGCAGAAGTCGCTATTGTCCGCATACAAGATTACAGAAGATTAACCCGTCACTCAAAATGTGTACAAAAGCAGAAGCTTCGGTGGCTGGAACGACTAGACCATCCTCTCGACGTCAGCCTCGCCGTAGCTTTGCTTGTCCTGAGACGACCTACGTCACAATTGCGTTGGATGTCACGTGGTCTCCGCTGGGACTTCTCCGAGCGCTTGCCAGAGTGGGCCATTTATAACAAAAAATTCAGCCACCAGGCTTAAAATACAAACGTGCGATTCTCATTCATGGATATTGTGGATCATATTCAAACTATTTTTGAACACGACGGGAATATTTCAAATTTCGTTGAAGTATCCCTTTAAAGTTGCCCTACAAGTTTATATAGTATTTCCTAATATTGCCAGTTATGCGCAACGCACTTCTAGGAGCTCTTTATTACCAAGGACCCCTCGTTATACCGTTGAGGGAGGTAAAAAAGCTATCGAAAATGTTTGAAATGAAAACGTTTCTGATCACAGACCAATGGTGTCTTCGATTTAATAAGAAGGATAGCTTTAGTTTCACGCGTCGTTATTAAGGAGGAAAAGCGGAGAAGTATGTTTCTTTGTTCGTTCATTTGTACGTCTAAATGTCAACTCGAAAGTTGTATAATGAGGCAGCCGTCATGAACGAGCATTTTTGCTACAGTAGAAGCATTTTCATTAGAAGCTACGGGCCGCCGCGTCAGAGCGCTGGCTCAGCCAGACAAGTCGGAATCGCTTTTCCACGCACTGGACCTTGCTACCGTGACGTCACGTGAAGGCGACGGCACTTTTTCTTAAGTTCGGAAAATCCTTTTTGATACGCTATTCTTAAATTATATATTAGCAAATATTTTCGCGATTAATAAAACCTCCGCTCTCAGTTCCAGAAAAAAAAAAAAAAAAAAAAAAAACGTGATTGTGTTAAATGTTTACTGCACTTTTTCTTGTAGCTTGTACATAAAAAGTTTCTGGTGGCTGGTACCACTTCATGATTGAAAAGTTCGTTGCCTCGTAGCGTGTTAATCCGCCAACTAACCAAATTCGAAAGACGCAATCATGATCGTGATCAATGTTTGCTCATAAAAAAACTCGATATTCTCGCCGCAATCGAAAAGATTGTGGTTTATTGCTTTTCTCTCTCTCTATCTATATATATATATATATATGTATAACATAAAGAGAACACTTTCAAAAACTTAACTCGTCTATATGGACGTCTCGACCCCGGATACGTCTTCATCAGGGTGACAAATATTCCGGAAAGCAGTTTAATAAAACCCAATTCTTGCAACAACAAAAAACACATCAATAAACAAGACAAACAGGCACTACAATGTATACGGGCACATAACAAAAGAAAAGAAAGGAAAAAGAGAGGTGTCGAGGCCGCCGTTAGAGCCAGCCTATGAGGGTCGCCTCGGGACACAACCAGGTGCCAGCTCTGGAGGCGCCTGTCTCCCCCGCACTCACTCCCGCTGAAGAGGACAATAAAATGGGATTTGCGCTGAAGAGCACGGGTGGTCCTTTTTCTAATTCTCCTCTAAGACGGGGTAAAGTTGACAGAAAAATCAAATCATTTTAGGGGACAGCACGATCTAAAACACCAATCACGCTAAACCTGCACTGCCTTTCACTAATACCATTTCTGCGCGTGTCAAACTTGTGGACGACGTACGACTCCCTTTTGTCACGTTCAAAGTTCAAGTTAGAGCCGGTCTCGAAAATGGTTACTGAAATGGTTAGTGTTATTTTTTCGAACGAGTGATTTGGCAGCTTCATTTGTTCGGATGGTGGAAGCTGAGGGAGATATGCCATTTGTGCCTTTTGGTTATTAAATTGATAACTAAATGGTGTTTCCGTCTACCCCACGCACGCCATTCCATACGGCGCAATGCAGCAAGTAAATTTCGTTTGCTGAGTCGCAAGGAAGGCGCAAGCGTATCTTCAAACTGAAGTTTGAGTTTCAGCTCTTGGCCGTATGAGTGGCAACAATATATTTACACACTTTGCACCTTTGTTTTAGAAATGGCCCAAAGAAGGAATCTGTGTGGGCAGATACTTGAGAGTTTACTACTGTGTCTTTTAAGTTTTTTGAACGCCAGTAGACGACGCGGAGAGGTTAGGTAATAACTTGGCTGAGGCGAGGGCTTCGTCATTATTTTCGTGTAATTACTTCACCTCTCGTTATTGCCTCACGTCTCCATAACGCAGTATGTACGCCACATAGAAGCCGTAGTGGCAGAAGGAGCAAGGGACGCACTTTATTCCAGCCGACGACTGTGGTGTTGGTATGGTGCCGGTTCTGACTCATCCATCCAAGTGCACGCGTAGTTGCGCCAAAGACTATAGTATTTGGCGGATATGGGAACGGGGCTTCCTGGTGTGTCTTGGACACTTGAATCTAATACTCATGTTACACTGGCATCTATAACTACACTTAGGCTAACTGCAGTTAGCCTAAACTGGCGTTTTTCGCAGTTACAGTGCTATCCAAACTGCGGTTAGGACGAAACCATGGTTAGAGCAAACTGAGCTCCGCGATCTCAGTTTGGGCTCGCTCACTGAGCTATAGATGATGACGACAGCAGTATTGCCGGCTATCGAAGCACTAACTATTTCGGAATGACAGGGGACACACCTACAGAGAACCACGGAGAAAAACGCTGCGGAGAGAAACATGTCCGCAGCGTTTTTCTCCGATCAGACGGAGAAAAACGCTGCGGAGAGAAACACGGGGTGAAGTCCGCACCCCTCAGGCGCTGCCATTGATTCTCGTCGATGGCACTGCGGCTTCCCTTTTCTCGGCCATGTTTGAACTTATTTAGGGGACTTGATAATCGTTTTGTTATGCAGCATAAATAAAATTATGGGCCTAATTACTCGTTTTAAACAGTTATAAAATGTTGTCCCTGATCTGAACACGGGACATTGCAATTGGTTTTGTTTTGAATTAACCCTTCAACTGCAAGCAAACTGGCCGTGTAATACCATCTCAGTTCCGGTTGGTCAAACCACGGTTAGCGGCCGCTAACTGCGGTTTCCCTCACGACAGCTAAAAGAGCCCATGAAACTAGGGCGTAAGAAAGCATTCAGGGGAGAACTGAACATGTCCCAGTTCGTCACACGACGCGCCGGCGGAGGCGGCGGTTGTGACTTGGTTGCAGACTTGGATGCATAAGATTATCTTGACTGCCCTAACTGTCCGGTTCTCAATTCCAGCTGATAGTGACACGGCCAAGCTACCACGAAAAGTAGGGAAAAGAGAAAAAAAAAATTATTGGAGGCATTGCGACATCTTAGCATTTCTGAGTCGTTCAAGAGCATGAATTGAGCCTGCAAAAAAGTGTCCATCACAAGTTTGCCCCTTGCACTAGTAGAGGGGTAGCCCTAAGCCCAGTGAGGGGTTTGAGGCTACCTAAGCGCCATATAGGAGTCACCGGCCACTAATGCCTGACGGCCAGCATGCGTTTGCGGCAGATAGCGCAGCCAGCCTAGGCGGAGATTAGCCACTCTCCCATTGTGGGGTCGCACGTATCACGACACTAGAATAACGTCCGTGTGAGGCTGGCATACCAGTAGAGAAACCCCTTCCTGCTACTGGCTACATCACGAAGACAGGAGAATGGGTTTCTTAAGAGGGCGCGGTACCTCTATTTATTCGTTCGTTTCAGCCACCAGATGGTGCGCGGCTCGTAACGTGGTTGAACGCGCAACTTCTAGATGGCGCCAGTATCGAAGTGTGAAAAGGCTCGCGTTATCCGCTGCGTGAAATAGATCCCGAAATGTGTCGTGTTCTCCCGGCGGAGGAACTTTTTTCCTCCCTCGCGCGCGCTTGGTATGTCTGTGGTCAGTCAGCTCAGTGTGCACAGCATCGGACGTCAGTGATAATACGCGCGGTGGCCGAGTCCGGCCTCTGCGCTGTGTGATGCAGTGGGTGGCGCTCGTTTCTGCTCGGAGGTAGGAATAAAAATGTCGGTTCCCTTTTTTACGACGCTCGTTTCTATAGCTTGTTTTTTTTTTTTGTTTTTTATCTCAAGTGACCTACAGTACCGCCTCTTCGAAATCGTCTTTTGCGACGAGCGATTGAGAGTCAGGTTAGCATTTTATTTTGGTCAGCACTACACGTTCGATCAAGACCTCGGGCGGCGATGTAAATATGTATTGCTCCCCAAAGTGTGTCCAAGGTGCGCAATGACAATTGGAAATGGTATTGAAGGCGCGCGACCGACGGTTGGTAAAATACGTGCGTTAGATTAACTTATTCAGTCTAATCATTTTTGCCAACGTCTTTTATCTGTTTCGACAAATGACATGGTCGAGTCTATTGATAACCTTAGCTAGTTTGGACGTGCGGATTGTACGGGCTTTAAATAAGTTCGCTTCGTTTATGTGAATGAATAACTATTTTCTCTTTTCTGTGCTCGGTGCTATGCAAAAAATTGCTTAGATGTTATGGTAGCGTAGTGTGGCGGCGTTTTGCACGCTGACTCGCTATTGCATTCGCTGTGCACAGTATGTGTTCAGATGGAATGTGTCAAATCGTATTTTTGATCGATATGATAGATTTACTTTGTTACAGTGTTAATTATATTTTCCTGATTTAAACTGGTTCGTCCCTGATCTGAGTCTAAGTTCAAATTCGAAGGTGCAGACAAACTTAGCGTTGTAACAGCCGTAATGCGCAGAAAGAAATTAGTACCATGAAAGAAAAACAAAAGGATATAAGGTGGCTCGGTGTTATAGAAGTAATGAGTGTGCAAAAGATGCCGTCGTGCGTTTTCTTTTCTTTTTTTTTTCTTTTTGTTTGTTTGTTGAACTATCCTCGTCGCTGGGAAACGCTCAAGGTACCAGCAAAGACAGCGAGCTGGCGTGAAATTTCCATCGAGCGGAAAACGAGTGTCACTTTCATTTCATCATGCGCTTTCATTTTGATATGGCTCCAAATGCGCGCAAAATAGTTACAGGTAAGGCAACAAAATTTAGATGTTAGGTCTGGAACATCGCCGACTCAACCGTGTTGCGGGCATCTCTCGCGAGTCAATGGGGAGTTTTCGTAGATCGCTTTCGCCATCCCGCAAAGCTCTCCGCAACACGCTACGCTACCCGGAACTCTACAGTCAAGACCATCGGCTTGCAGGCTTCTTCGTCGCGGAGGGCTTAGCGGAGTGGGAAACGCGGTCTACGAAAACTCCCTAATACGTCAAAGGTATTGCGAGTCGAACTGTACGTGAGAGTTATCTATTTCAGCGAAACCTTGATCTCGCAAAACTATTGTGCGTTAGAGATATGCATCATGTTAATCAGGTATGAATATACCCTATCTCACTAGTTGCGCGCAGTACTTGGAAGCCACGAGCGAGAAATAAATGGCAGTTGAATTTGAAGGACAATCGCGACGTGGAAACCCATAAAAGAGAGTCCCGATCAGACGAGAGCTTCCCCTTTTCTTCAAGCGCGTGGGTTACGCTCTCAATCTGCACCTGTGGTAACACTGCAAGCTCCTAAAATCGCCTTCCCTGAAGAACACAGTAGCCTTTAGAATTGAGGGGTGCTACGCGAAAGCGAGCGACATGTCACGGGAACGAAGGCGAGGTGCTCCGGGCTTTGAAAACGCTCCTGATCGCAACAACAACTTTTGGTTTGTTTTTTGTTTTTTCTTTTTCTTTTTTGCCGAGGTGGAATTTCTTTTTTTCGTCTACCTTGATACCCCATCAGCGCAAAAACGACCATAAACTAAAAAAGAAAAAAAAATAGTGGACATACAACGACGACGCACCCACTGGGACCCGAGTCAAGGCGAGAACAACTAACTACTAAAAGGGGAAAAAAATCATGTTCGCATACACAGACAGAACGCCTCCATCGAAAGAAATGAATCACGCACTTGTTCTGCCACTGTCGTTGTGTCTGTCGCGTTGCGTCTGTCAAAAGCCACAAAGGAGGAAGTCAATAAGCGCCGAAACCACTCCCCCCCCCCCCCCCCCCCCCCCCTAAAAACAGGAGAAAAGAAAGGTTTCTTGGGCCCCCGCGGGTCGCCCAAGCGATGACCTTGGAAGGGTATGCGATTGTAGCACGTTTGTCCCCCGGTTGTGCCCCTGTCTCAAATGCCACGGTCCGTTTGTCCCAAGTACCCGTCTTATGGATGAAGAAAGAATAAACAATTAAAACAGGGACAACACAACCACATCTTTCAACTAGCAACAGACGAGTAAACTTTCAACAGCGAGCAGCCGACTATACCCAGTAGGAGTGGGGGAGAGAAGGAAAGATAAAACACGCGAAGTGCAAGTCAGGGTGGTAGGGTTATCTCAGATTTTAAAAATTCAACCTCAGTTTTCGTCAGCAGGAGGGAAGGGTTTGACACGTTATTTTTTGCTGTGGTCATGGCGAATGATTCTATGATTTCCCTGCCGAATCTGCTGTCATGCCCCCCAAGGATTTTTGTGTCATCAAAGAGGGGATGACAACGCAAACACGAACGGGCATGTATGACTATAGGATGATAAGAATCTGGAGAGGCCTTAGAAACTTCGTTGTGATGTTCGCGGAGTCTGTGATTGGTGCATCTGCCGGTCTGTCCTATGTATTGATGGCCACAGCTCAAGGGGATGGAGTAAACTTTCTTCTCTTTGCATGGAATGAATTTCTTTTCGTGTTTGACAGTGCAGCCAATCGGAATCCGGTTGTTGTTCACTTGTTGACAGAGTTGTTTAAGACGCATGCGGCATGAGAAGACAACATTCGTGTCGAACTTTGAGGCACGAATCTTCATCCTTCACGAAGTCTTGTTGTCATCTTTCAGAAGATAGCTTCAAATTGCAGCACATGAGGCTTGTCAGGGCAGGGTTTCCCGTCGACCTTCTCCGATCTGTAATGGAAAGGATGATTCGCGGGCCTGATCGCCAGTCACCAGCCACAAAAAAGAAAGCCCGATTCGCCGTCATTCCTTACGTACACAATTCAGCCCACCGGATAAAATCCATTGCCTCAAAGTTCGACACGAATGTTGTCTTCTCATGCCGCATGCGTCTTAAACAACTCTGTCAACAAGTGAACAACAACCGGATTCCGATTGGCTGCACTGTCAAACACGAAAAGAAATTCATTCCATGCAAAGGGAAGAAAGTTTACTCCATCCCCTTGAGCTGTGGCCATCAATACATAGGACAGACCGGCAGATGCACCAATCACAGACTCCGCGAACATCACAACGAAGTTTCTAAGGCCTCTCCAGATTCTTATCATCCCATAGTCATACATGCCCGTTCGTGTTTGCGTTGTCATCCCCTCTTTGATGACACAAAAATCCTTGGGGGGCATGACAGCAGATTCGGCAGGGAAATCATAGAATCATTCGCCATGACCACAGCAAAAAATAACGTGTCAAACCCTTCCCTCCTGCTGACGAAAACTGAGGTTGAATTTTTAAAATCTGAGATAACCCTACCACCCTGACTTGCACTTCGCGTGTTTTATCTTTCCTTCTCTCCCTTTCTCTCCCCCACTCCTACTGGGTATAGTCGGCTGCTCGCTGTTGAAAGTTTACTCGTCTGTTGCTAGTTGAAAGATGTGGTTGTGTTGTCCCTGTTTTAATTGTTTATTCTTTCTTCATCCATGACTTAAACCAACACGCTCTTCTACCAAGCATACCCGTCTTATCTTCCCGAGTATCAACTCCGCAGTGATTCTGAATCATTCCGATGCTTTCCAACGTTGCAAAACGGTTAGACGAATATTTGCACACAAGTATACACTGTTCGCAGAACAATCTACAGCGCTAAAATTCAAAAGCGCCGTGTTGGATTCGGGAACTCGGGTAAATTTAGCTCATTGTTAGAACATTCTTATTCGCTCGATGAACTTCACAAAACCTGTAAATATTAGAATGAACTTTCCAGAGAACGATAGTTGTCGGGGTTCCAGGCGACCGGACAGGCCGATTTTATTTCATAATCACAATCGTGTCATCAAGGGAACGCCATTTCCTCATCACTTCTACGAAAACAGTTGGTGTATTCGTAGCACACATAGACGGAAACGGTTGAGACTGTGCCCAAATGATATCTTCTTTTGGAAGGTACTGATCAGGATTACAATAAATGCCTCTAACATAAACATTCCGCTCCACATGTGTATTCACAAGATGCAATACATCGTTCTCCCAACTTCGTTGAAATGGGCATGAAAGCGCGTAACTGTCACTTGGTTGAAGTTCTACTTAGAGGTGACGTGTTTACCGCAAAAAGTCGTTAATTATTTTTTTTTTCCGTTCCACTACAAAGCTCGTTTCACTTCAATTTTTGTTTCTCTTCAATTTCGGGCAGCTACGTTAACATGTGTTGGTCCCCAAAGTGTGTCCAAGGGGCACAGTGGTGATTTATTGTGAAATCGTATTGAAGGCGCGCGAACGTTGGCTGGAAGATGCCCGCATTAGACTCACTTTTTATTCTAATAATTTTGGCAATGACTTATTTATTTCAACCCATGATATGGTGGACTCATAAGCTTAGGTGGACTGAAACCACAGAGTGTACGGTCTTTAGATTAAATGCTTCGTGCATGTAATTAAATAACAGTTGCGTCTTTTTTATTTGACGCCGTAACAACCGTAATTCGAAAAAAAAACATATGAACGAGGAAAGATTATTAGAATACGAGGTGCCACGATGTTATGGAAGTAATGAATATACGACGGATGCTATCGTACATTTTTCACTTGTTGGACGTTTTACAAGTGGAACGTTGCGTTTATATGCGGTTCAAAATAATAAAACGTAGACAAGGCTTCTAGATCTATTGAAGGAGCTTTTTCAGAAGAACTGATGGTAGCGCGAAAGCTCCAACTTTGTTTGTGGTGTTTGACGATCGAGCTCGGTGGTTTCATAGAGCCAGGCGAGAGAAAAAAGTAGGACTTTGCATTGATGGCTCTTACGAGCATCGCGATTGTCTACATCGAACATAGAGATCATATAATAATATAGAGGAAAAGGCCAAGCATCTTCCCATGCTTTGCAGTCGCCTCGATATGGCAATGCCCGGAAGCAGACATCGTCGGTCCCGGTGAGACAAAATAGCAAGTTTTCCCTGTCATAAACACAAAAGCGTCTATTGCGCCAGGAGAGCACGTTTTTATTTATTATTCCAGACTTCCACTCATTGTCGCTAAAGGCCTACACCAGTACGAACTTCGTATAGTGAAATAGCTACAGCAACCCGGATTTACTTTTCACCGGAGCGACCGGCCACTCTGACACAGGTTTTTCTTCTTTTTTTTTTTTTTTTTATTCGCACGCAAGTAACATTGCAATTAGACTGGGTTAGTCTTTTTATCGAGCATAGCATTACACATTACACATCAAAATCCGCGCATTGGTGCTTGCAATTTCCAAAATGACGCGATTTTAAACCGAGTTTGAACGCCAGCCAGATGCTAGGTACAGCCCACTTGGCGGAGCAGACGACGTGCGGGGTGAGAGGGGGAGGGCATTTTTTTTTTTCTTTCTTCGCTTTTCCTGGTGAAGCGAGGTAGAAATTTGTAACGGCTCTTGTTACGAAAGGGGTTGGGTGTGTCACTCAGGTCTAAGCAAAACGTTCAAGAGTTTCTTTCTTTTTTTTTTTTTTCCCGTTTTCAGAACAGGCACGAGACCCCAAGGATTAGTAGGCCACTTCACTAAGCGAAGCTGTGGAATGTTTAGGGTGCTTCGTTTTTTTTTTTTTTTTTTTAAGCGCACAGAAACTCCCTACTTTGAAATTCTTTGGGCTAAGTTCGGGAAACCGATAATTCGCAGTGCTAACAAACACGACTTATCGGGGTGCCCAAGCATTGACCGCGTTGTAGATTATTATTTACGTCGGTCAGGGTTTGAGAGGAATCGCGATCGTTGAGGCGTTTGCTCTGCGTCGCTGCAAACATAACATAAGCACCACCTCCACGAGCGTATCTCGAAAGGGGGTTGATTTGCTACGCCCGAAACGTTTGGCCGCCGTTTCCTCTGCGTGACGTTACCAGTCAGCTTTGGAGATAGCGAGATTTAGCAGGCCGTTTTTCTCCTCCGTATCGGTATCCCCAAAGAAGGCGCCACAACTGAGCATGCACGCCTCCAGTCTTTTCTGCGTAGTTCAAGGTCCCTGGGCGGATGACGCGGAAACGATCCGCTGAAACTCCCTATTCTCCTCACTCTGTTCTTCCGAACTACCTTTCCCTTCCCGGCCCTTCCATTCTCCCTTCTTTCTTGCCCTAATCCAGTTTCCCTTACAGAAATACGTTTCGAAGTCGAAGTAAATACATATTGTTGCAGTTCAGGGTTGCCTTCCGGCGCTTTGGCCTTTTAGCAACTTCATTATCCGGTGTTCAACATTTCGATGTTTGTTATTTCGATAATGCGAAGTTTGGAACTCAACAAATCACCTCTATTCACCAAGAAAAAAACAAAAAAAAAACGTAATTTTCATGACAAACTTCAATATTCCGAGTTGATAAACATCCGCCGGTGACGAAAATACTAAATCGGTTACAACCGGAGAACTCCGGTGGTTGGAAATATTCGGCCTCGGTAAAACCAAAACACTCCAGTCGGTGACTGTTCCCGCTAGCGACGGTTAGTCTCTTCGAAACGCCTCCTTTGTTGAAGTTTGTGAAACATTTTATCTCGTCGATCCTCCACCCCTCCAGTGCTTATTTAGAGGTCAGTGTGGTTCTTGGAAGACAACGCCAACAACATTAGTGCCGTCCGGAACCATTGACCTTAGAAACGCGCCTCTTCGCATGGAGAACTGATATGCGTTGATTGTTATTTGTTTCTTTTGCCTACTACAGACCATTCAAAAACTCGCCTTCTGGGTGCCACCAACTTCGTCTACTGGGCTGTGAAGCGCGTTCGAGCGTGCGTAATACCTCTCTAGGCCGAAAGATTGTACACTGAGTATGCGTTCACAGCTCAATGACTTAGGCATTCTTCGTCAGGATAGATGTTCCCACGAGAAGAGCGTATGAGATATGTGAATAGAATTGGAAATTTGAAATGTTCTTGTTCAATCGCATTTTTCTTTGTTTATCAACGTTTTTTAGCGTCATCACGAGACGTTCAACTATAATACACTGGTGATTAAAAAATAAGCACCAAAAAACATGCACCGATTTTTGCTCAAAAATAAACACCGGAAAAAACATGCCTTAATCATTACCCATGTCACCTTTTTGGGCAATATGTGAATTTCCAGAAGAACATTGAGTTATCATCCTCCCCTAGGAATACCCTGACTACTGAGCAGACGACCCGTTTTTCCCCGCGTTAGATTGCGGTGACCACGAACCGTACGGAGGTCACAGGACGTCCGTGAAAAATAAAAAGGAGGAAAGGAACGATCTACTCTGTGCACGCTTCATCCCCGATTTCCACGACCCCAAGTCCGAAGGACGTTTGTGTGAAAGATAACGATAAAATAAAACTTTGCGTCAAAAAAAAAAAGCCTGTTTTTAAAAGAAAAAAAAAAGTTGAAACAAGCACAACGCGTAGACGGCGGTTGTGGAACACCTCGCGGTCCGCTTGCCACAGGTTGGTTGTCTTCGACCCATAGCTTCAAGGTGAATTTGCCACCTGCGAAAACACGGAGACCTACCCACCGAGAACCAGGAAAGCAAGACACGCACACTGACGCCTCGGCGTGCAGAATGAAGCAGGATACGGGCGCGGAATACGGCCGCGGAAGAACACCTTGCACTGTGCCGATCCGGCCTATCTCCGAACGGACGATTTCGCATTTCATGGACAGCGAGCGCCACCGCACGGGAGAGAGAGGTACCTTAAAAACAACAAAAACGAGCACCGACACCTTGGTTCTTTATATTTGCTGTAGTTACGGAACAGATCGACTTACATGAATAATTTGGATATTATTCGATTCCGTAATAAGTTTAGAAGACATTACGCGCAACACTTTTTATGTTTGCATTTAGATAATTTTGTAAATTCGCTCCGAACGCGAGAGTGCCGAATTAGCCGATTTTGACCATTTCATGTTTTTTTTAAAGAATATAATTAAATCTATAATAAAACATTCGTGGAGCTTAATGTCTCGATAATGACTCAATGTCTTTAAAGCCGAAATTTTCAAGAAGATCCGCGCAGCCGTTATTATGTGAGAATTTTTTTAAGTTGGTGAAAAACCTCATGTATTCTCTATGGGGCTCTGAGGTGCGCCCCCTCTTAAGGTACTTGGTGTCCACATGCACTGCTGCCTTTCCGATGCTTGCTGAGGAAATGGTACGGCGGCGATCGGGAATGAATGGGGTGCTGTAAGCCGCAAAATCGGAGAGGTGTGGGAGCGAGTTGGTTTCTTAAAGAAACAGCTAGTGCCCAAGTCAAGCGTTCTCGGAGGCGAATCCGCTGATTAAGTTTCCCAACCTTGACTTTCAACTTTTAAGCTTGACAGTTACATTGCCGAACTCCTTAAGCGCCGAGAATAGGACGGAAAATGTCATCCGCGAAAGTTAGTTGGCATTATCCTCAACATATTTTCCAATTGTTCAGTTACATGAACCGTTTGGATTATCCGGATATAAATTTATGATTCTAACAAAGAGCTGGACGAAGTACACATGATAAAAGCTTCAGATATCATGAATATTTTTTTATCGACTGCGTTTTATGAGGCCTGACTACAATACTATATGGCCAGCAATGTTTTAAGATGTTCATGAAATGTTTGACTAGTACTGACCGGAAAGTCGGTTCAAACAGGCTATATGCGTCGTATGGGGCAACAAATAAACACAAACCAATGTCATACTTTTTATAAGGCATCTGCGAATGAAAGAGCAGAGCTAGTTTATTGCAAACAGCTATTTTAGATCGAAGTTGGGCACTATCGCGAAACATATGTATTGCGATTTTATTTCAGAAATACGTGTTGTAAATTTATCTGTGAATTGCGATATAATTATTGAAGTGTGGTTTGAAGTTCTGTATCCAAAATATTTTCAGGTACATTTCTCCTAATTTTGTTTACGATCAGAGGTCAGTGCATCTCACTACAATTTTCAAGCAATCGTTGCCCCCAAATAAAAATATAAGCTCATTTTTTTTTCTTGCTTGAGAAGTTTCCGGAATGCTTTGTAGAGGATGGTGAGGCTTTACTTACTGCTCAGACTATGATTGGTTCAAATTTTATGTCTCTGACCGCACGTTATCACCTTTTCGATTTTGCGAAAATAACTGATGGTTCCTCGGACTTGAGGTGGTCGAAGCAGTCATGGTTATACAGTAAAACCAGAATTAAAAAGATACATAAAATAACTACAAAACTATACATAACACCGAACAAAAACTTTACCTTTCGAATTCAGGAATACTGACCTAGTTTAAAACTGCCCCAAAGGAAAATCTTGGAAATGGAGTGGTGTTGACTTTTAACGAAAACACGCGTCCCAGAGGTGCCGGTGCCTTGCCCTTTTATGTGACTTGACAACATGAACGCTCGTGGAGAAAGAGCACGAACTACCCGCTCGTCTTCGTGGTCTTTGCTGCAATTTATATTAAGATGAAACGCAATTACCAGTGTTTCTTGGTAACCAATTTTTTACGGACTTCGAAAACAAAACTCAGTAGACGTCTAGCGCAAAACCAGGTCATTGTCTGGATACACTGTAAGCCACGCAGACCCAATTTAGTATTAGTGCAATCGACTGTCACAAAAAAAGGGTAATATTTTATCACAGCAGGTACGACGAGATAAGCTCTAACGGCGAACCCCTTTATATAAAGCTACTCTCGTCGCAACCCACGTCGACCATGCCTGTTTAAGTCACATTTGCGCAGAATCTACAGCTGCGCTTTTTGGTAACGTAGAATACTACCCAGGTGTAGAAGTTTTCTGCGCGCGCTAGTGCAGTGCATCTTCGGAGTAAAGCTATACGTTTTCAGTCTAAATTGTGAACTACTGCTGCAGTATGTCCAGGCAAATATGGTTTTTGCGGTGCCTCCTTGGACTAGTCGTAGCTGTTATTATCGTTTTCCTAATCACTCATAACGGGGTGTCACGCTGGACCTGTGGTCCAACTTGTCGAAGCCTGACTTCAGAGTCCGCCGAGCCTCCTGGTCTGGCTCAAAGCAGGTAGGCAAACTATTCTTAAGGAAAAGCTATTTCGACATCTTTGTTTCAAATGTGTAAGGTCGTTTTCCTCTGAGCTTAGATAATACTAGTTTACGCTGTAGACGAAAAATTCAGTAATGCAGCACGACTGTCAGTCTGGGATCTTTCATAGGCTCCACAAAGTTGTGATACACAAGCACACACTAGTTTGATACTCCTGACAATCAAAAATATATTAAAATCTGTCGCGTGTACAGGCAATACAGCAGTACAACACATATGTATTATTCTGACGTCCTGTAAATTTTATAGCTTAAGATTCCGTAAGCTGCGCTGACTGTGGTAAGGGCAATATCTCGAGAACTATTGCGAAGCCAATCGTTTTCGGACACATCCTTGAGAGTCCTATTTTATGATATTTCCTCCAGGGTGCTCATTCTACCATAGAATAATCGAGGATAATCGAAAATGATGTTCACAAATGTTGCTCAAATTGAAGCTTGCATGGAACAGTTGGTACGGCATACTTCAGAAGATTAAAACTGCGCGGAAAACGACGGACCGGATGAAGGAAGACACGAACAAAGCCCTAAGCTCTGTTCGTGTCTTCTTTCATCCGGTCCGTCGTTTTTTGCGCTGTTTTTATATTCTCAAGTATGACAACATAGCTCACGCGCGACACAAGCAAACGAAAACGCTAGTTGCTGTCGCTTTGTGTTTGGGTGGAGAGGGTCACGTGGTGCGCTGCTGGCGCTATTTCGATTACCGGTTCCGCCGGCGCCTACGATAGATCACCCGAATTATCCAATATTCTGGCATTAATCTAGAATCTTTTTTAGAGATCAAGACAGGGCGTGTGCTATTTAAACCGTTACAAAAAAAAAAAACAAAAAAACTACGAGAAACATTTACGTGACACAAATATTTAGATACAAGGAGAGAAAGACTGCAAAAACAAAAGATATAAAAGGCAGGGCTTGGGTTCAAATTTCAGTTGAACCCAGCTGAATATACATCAGGACGTGTAAGGAATTCAAGGTCATAAATGGGTTTCCGGTTTAAACGGGAAGCACCCAGCGGTTCGAGCGACCTGAAGTATTTAGATTCAAAAGCATGTTACGTGACTCTGCTGAAAGCGGAAATGCTTTACAGGAAAACAAAATTGTTATTTTTCTTTCATCACATTTTTTTAAAACGTTTTAGGTTAAAGGTATGAAACATCCATAGTCGACCCATGCAGTTTGAAGCACGTTTACGTGATTTAATCATCTCATATGTGTGACACCTCAACGACCATAATCTTTGAAAGCAAGGAAGATTACGATTGTGTCTGCAGTTTACACGCTCACATGTTGTATAGAAACAAAGAGCAAGTTGTGAGATTTTCTTATCAGGCAATAAAGCAATCGCTGGAGCTGAAAAATAGATTCCCTTTCTGCACCTAATTGACTACGAGACTGCAGTGTTCCTTTGACCTCCCAGCTTGTAAAGAGAAACTTTTGGCCAAATGAGGTCTTCACTTTTAGGGGCGAAGCTCCTTAGGGTCTAGCCTTGTCCGGCGACCGTGCGGACATCGATTGCCATCTCCTCTGTCTTCTTCAAAAAGAGAAAAAAAATGTTTGCGCAGTCGACAGAATTCGAACCAGTGCGGGAGACCCCGATGGCTTTCTAGTCCATCGCCTTAACCGCTCGGCCACGACTGCGGGGCGAATAGGGGGCTCTGAAATGTGGTAGTAACTCAAAAGCTGGGGCAGTCATGGATGAAACGTTGCATGTAGCCGCTCAACGTCTATACAGGACAGAGCGCTGCGGTGAAATCCGTATATAATCGCGTTAGACTTTGCGTGCATTGGCTCAACGTTTGTAGATGAGAGGACGCTGCGGTCAAATGCTCAAATGCGTATATAGCCACGTTCCATACCACACGTTCTCTTTCTGACATGGACCGTGGACTTAAGCGGTGGAGTTGCGTTCCCACGGCTTCTATCGGATGCAAGCTGATCCGCCAGAAGAACCACTGGCTCTGCATTTCACCAACCATAAAGCAGCAACAATGAAGTCGAAACGCAACCGGAACTCAGCACTGCCTATGAGATATAAAAAAAAAATCAGCATCATCAGCACTGCCTAAGAACAAAATCAATATCATCAGCACCACCAGAGCTTTGCCCCAATCAACATCATTCACCACGTAGAGCTACGGTCATTTTTACTGTTGCCGAGGTGCCATAGACTGATTACTACTTCGGTTTACCATAAATCACACTGCAGCTAACTCTCTAAGCTAAAGGTCTGCGAATAGTTGTTGAAATCGAATCGCACTGCGTAATTCGTAGGCTTCACAGGCAAGATTAAGCTACAACATGACCGCTGTCGTTGCATAGTTAGAGCTAGGGGCGACATGGTGCTAATCGCTTTGAATAAGAATTCGCCCACACTCTACTAGGCGATCTATGAGGCTAATCTATTAATGTTGTAAGCGCAAATTCATAATGCTTGTTTTCTTCATGCGCCAGTAGAATAACCGGTATAACCATTCAATGTGGGATATTGAACCACTACTTTGCGTTTTTAGTGTGTTTGTATGTATTTGTGACACCTATATTTCTGCGTGCATGACCTAGAGACACGCTTCCCCGTACACCTAGAAGACTGCTGTATTTTATTGACCTTTAGTGTAAAAGAGGAGGCGAGAATGACCTTACGGAGCCAGTCTCTTCCTAGCTTACTCTCCAACTTTCTACGTAGAATGTTGGAGACTTCAAGTCTAAGATAATTTGCCCACCAAGGTCTTGACGACTAACTCAGACTCTCGCGGCGACGGCGCAGTCTCGCTCAAGTATTTCCGACGCTCGTTCTTTCTCTTGCTTGTGGCGCGATTTCGCCGATTAAACCTTTGTTTTCAGTTTACACTCGTCCATCCTTTTCTGTCCGCGACAATATTAACAAAAGTAATCCCCGAAGAAGGGGAAAAAGGGGGGATAAAGGACAGACACAAATCTCTAAACACAACTAGGTGACTGGTGCGCGACCGAAAGAAATCCGCCTGGTCCGGGTATCCAACCCGGGACTTGTCAACTTCCAGTGGAGCGCTCTACCAACTGAGCTAACCAGAGGTTAGACGTCAGTAGAGCAAACAGGTTTTGTCAGCTGCCGCCAGTCTAACACCAACGAGGGTGATAGGCTTGCATTTTATGGTTATGATTATTTTTCGGTCGCGCACCAGTTACCTAGTTGTATTTGGAGATTGGTGTTTTTCTTTTGTGCCCCTTGTTCCGCTCCTCCAGGCATAACTTTCGGCAATCTTGTCCGCTTGCACATTTGCATATAATCGAATTATAATCATAACCTTAAAATGCAAGCCTTTCAAACTTGTTGGTAGAAGAGCGGTGGCAGCTATAAAACCTGTCTGCTCTACTGACGTCTAACGCCTGGTTAGCTCAGTTGGTAGAGCGCTCCACTTGAAATGGAGAGGTCCCGGGTTCGATAACCGGACCAGGCGGATTTTTTTCGGACGCGCAACAGTCACCTAGCTGTGTTTGGAGATTGGTGTTTGTCCTTTGTTCCTTTTGTTTCCTTTCTCCAGGGATTATTGCCATTCTTGTCCAGATCGCTTGCACCTTTGCATTTATTTGAATTATAAACAATCTTGAACTGCAGTTTGACTTAAAATGTAACAAAGTATAATTTAGGAAAAAATGTTTATCCACGCAACCTTCTTTAGAGGCGCAGGTGATTTTGATAGAAGTTGATGGATATGAAATCCGCCAATTCGCATTTTCGTGTTCAGACTCGACCGTGGGGATCATTTTTTACCTGCGCGTAAACATTGTTATCAAACTGAAAGTTTTCATAACAAGTAACAGCGTATACGAATGCCGTACACCACCTTGGCACATCGAGTGAGAAACAATTATCTAGAAGCTTTCACACGCACGAGGCAATTCTACGTAACGAAAGCTTCGGTTTTTTTAAGTACTTTTGAACCGGAGCAAACAGGAAATTTGGAATGTTGATTTTGGCATAATACTTATTTGTTGTTTCCAGACAGATATTTGAATTTTGAGATAAGTATACCGCAAAGAGCAGAGCCCTGGTATTTCGCAAATGTGTTTCGCTCGGGAAGCCCAACAAAACGCCATAGCATACTTACAGGTCCCAGACATACCCCACTCTTTTACTTTTGTTTATTCCGCATGTGGCCGCCGAGACTTAAAGAGAATTCGTTATGCCACGATGTCCAGTGGCATCAGGGATCCCGAATTTCTTGGTTTGAAATGAAGGTGTCATGGTCTTCATTGCGAAAGGTAGCGCGTTAGCCATTATGTTCTTATTCCACGATTGACAAATATAAAATAGCTATTACAACATTATTGCAGCCAATGAAAGAAACAAAAACATTTCGTTGATTTATTAACGAAGGATTCCTGTCACGATCGTAGTAGTGACCTGTGAAGACCGCTTCGAAGTAACCATGGCTAAACTGAAGTCTGCTGTGGCTTTCTCCAGATCTCCTCTCCGTCTACTGCTACTTGCGGATGCTGAGAATCTCCAACGGCTTGAGGACACGGTATCCGTCCATTAAATTTAACTGTCAATGGTTTTTACTAAGAAGTTTGCGCCAGACTTGTACGTAACTTAATTGCTCTACTCAAGTTAGTGTATCTTAAGTACTTTTGGGGTAACTTGCTAATACTTTGAAAAGTGAGTACTTAGTACTCTAACAAGGATGGCCATTGACCAAAATGGACACATCAATTGGGACTGGAAAAAATTGGAGCAGGAAACCCCAGTGCTAGCTGCGTCGCTGTGCCACCAGGACAATTCTGTTCCTTCTATATATTCTCGTTGGTGTGGTCCATAACAGTTGTAACGATCGAGGATAAATTGATCCTTAGAATAAGAACACGACTAGAAAAGAAACAGAGAGGGTACGGCTTTTCAACTGACGGCCACACGCGATGTCTACAAGCAGCGCGTCTATTGCGCGTCTATTCTGACAACGCAAGCCGACGCAGTGGCAGCATAATGTGTCAAACAGAAAGGAAAATAATAAAGGAACCATGCTTAAGTGATAGCGGGCTAGGCCTTGGCGCTAGGAATTAGGGGACGCGTCTTTTACTGGTCGCTGTCACCATACTGGTCCCAAGGTCGTGCAGCTTGCCTCTACCATCTGGACAAAAAACAACAACTAAGTATTGGTGACCTTCGTCAATTCAAAAGAAATGGGTATTTACCTTGCAGCTGTGCATTGAATCTAGTTCTAAGGGCTTTCATTCTAGCGGAGTTGCGTTTGTTTGAAAAATATTCTGGCCACAAAAAGGGGTGTGAACCTTTTAGTGTGGCCGACAGGGTGGACATCTTTAATTCTGTCGAATAGGATTATTCATCCAAACATGACTCTTCTCATGGATGTGGCACAAATATTTAACCCTTCAGGCTGAAAACTATACTCGGAGTCAACTTTCTGTGGCAATGCTTTCAAAAGGAGGAGTGCGTACGCAAGTGCACTTTGAGCGCCGATTGAAGCAGAGCAAGCGCGCTCCTCGAAACGCGCTCCTGCACAGCCCTGATCGGTACTGCAAGTGTGCGAAAGCACGCGCTCCTACTTTTGACTGCATTGCTAAAAAATTTGACCACGAGTAGATAAGACATAAACACTGAAACAAAGCCAACATGCGGAAAGCTTTTTTTGCCGATTCCGGGGCATGCATCTGCCGTTTACATTTTCAAGCGAATATACGACGAACAAGTGGGCATTGGGATTACGCCACTAAAAGAATTATATCACTTGGAATTATTAGAAACATTATAAATAAAATAAAATTATATTTTAACAAAACAGTTTCAAAATATGACCAAAGTTAGATTTTTATGAAATTTCAGAATAGCTATATAAACTAATTTGTGAAAATGAATAAAACAAAGATGCCATCCGCCTATAGCTCACCGGTAGCATAACACGAGGACCGTATTTGGTTAGCGCTAATTAAATAGAATATGGAGATACAAGGCTCCAATTATGTCTCCCGAACGTCAAACGTACAATGTTTGACAATTTTTATCTCGGTAATGGAATTTGACATATTTGTCAAGTGGATTACAAAAAAACTACCCGGCATATAATAGATGCATACAAGGATATGTAGTAAATATGTTAAACATTTTAGTATGCATAAAAAGTAAGATAACTTCGTTCGAAAATCAAAATATGAATATGTTACTTTCACCTCGCTCTTCCTAATAATTTGGTTTGTTAAACAAAATTATTTTACTTTTTTATCGTTGTTTTGTTCCTACTAGACATGAGGCTATTATAAATATTTAGTTTAAAAAATCCAAATACCCACCCCGACCCGTGTGTTTGATTTGAAATGAAAGAACCCTATTAGGATTGTCATTGCGTTAGAGGATGAAAATGCGATGATATTTTTCATGAGACTCGTTAAACCTTGAAATATAGACTAGCGCCAGCAATGAACTTGCCGTCAGGCTACTCAATCCCTTCATCCAAGCCACTTCAGACTTTCAACAAAGATAATTCTTATGTAACAGCAATAATAAAATGTTCCTGAAAGTTTTCAATATGATCCGATATAGGATACTAGCTCGCCTTGAAAATACGTTCGTGACAACTATGAAGCAATCTTCGATACCTTGAGCTGTGAACTAACCATCAAATCTTCACCGACGTTTAAGTTCAAAATTACTTCCGAGTTAGGACATAAAAGAGCTGTCATTTCTAGTTCATACCACATTTGGCAACATCGGCCTATCTAGGATATAAATAACCTAAAAATCATTTAGCCGTTCTTCAAAATTCGAAGCACCAAGCGACCTAAGCAATCTACCGTACCATCAAAAATCAAATCTTGATATTATGTAGGATAGCCGGTCGACCTAAGTAATATACTAGCCATTACAGTTGGACGGCCCATGCCATGAACTAGTTATAATACCTAAGGCGAAGATGGCAAGAGGGGCCACCTAAGCCATGAAGCATACACCACATTTTAATCAAAGTTTGTAAGGTTTTCCAGTCTAAGCAATATTAGTTTCTTTTGATATTTTTTTATAAATTTCAAATACCTTTGTTGGCGTAAAGAGCTCACCTGAGATTAACCGTGTAACCCTCACTGCCTTTAAACACAGCTCAAGGAGTGGCCAAAAAATGTCCTCGAAAGGATCACCTACGAGTTACGCCTTGTCCGCCTTCCAAAAGGGCCAGACATGATAAAAGAATGCAACTTTCAGAGGATATTTCTACCAGTACGTATCCCCGGAGCGAACTTGGACCCGAGGCTTCGGCGTGCACTCAAATGTACCATTCTCAGAAATCGCTCATCAGGAGATGTTCGATATGAGCAGCGTCAGAGCGTTGCGCGAGCCAAAGTGGAGAGCAAGTCGACTGCTTCTTGCGCAAGAGTTGCGGTGACGCCAGAACGACAATGATCTGTTATATGCTTTGGTTGAAAGAATAGTGGCTAGACTTGAAGCTAATTCCTTGATGTTTACCCGCTATTTTTTTTTTTTTCAATCAGCCAATAAGGATTCGGTGTTCTCAGATCATCGCAAACCCTGTGTAAGAAGCAGACCAACTTGTCTTCCGCATACAATTTAGAAAAACAAGGCCTGTGCTTTTTCTTTCTAACGTGATCACCGATATGAACAGATCCTCCCAGCACAACCTAGATGTATGTCATTGCGTTGACGTAACTTCGTCCATTATTTTGTTGTGGTGAGCTGATGGAGGCGAGCGTTCCAAGAATTTGCATGATACCCTCGAATGCGTAATGCACAGTAGATTAGAATTCGCATAACGCTGACGTAGAACAATAAAACTGCGAATAATTGTCATGCGAATACCCCACATCGAGCTTGCAAAGTAACAATTTGGGAACTGAATAATTTGCAGCAGAAAGTTTAACTTTATATTTTACAACGTAGAAAAGCTCAGCAAAAGTGATCGCATTGGTTCCTAGCCCTTGTCTGTGCGGATCAGCTGCTCCATATACCACTTTCTATTGTCTATAGAAACACAGTCTAACACACCCGTCTTCGTTGCTTCGTCAAGCGAGCAAAGCACGCGCCATACGGACGAAGTTTGAAGGAGGCGCCTGCCAGAACATTTTAATTGAAAATTTACATACTTCGTTCATCATTAAGCTGAAACTACAGCTAAAACTACAAGCGCGAGCTGGCCCGCGCTCCTTTACTTCGAGACGTTCCTTTGTAGCGGACCGCTCGTTCTGCGGACGTACGTTTTAAAAGGGAGTTTTCGTAGACCGCGTTTGCCCCTCCACTATGCCCTCTGCAACGAAGAAGTCGCTACTGCGCTTGCGCGCCGATAGCCTTGACTGAAGAGTTCCGGGTATTGTAGCGGGGATGCGGATGGCACTGCGGGACGGCGATCTCGTGTTCTCGAGCTTGCGGAAAAAAAAGCTGCAGTCTCAGCCTAAAGGGGCGCTGCAAGCACTTTTTTACTGGTTTTTAATTTGCACCACCCTGAGCGCACTGACCGTAGTAACATAATGTAACTTTTCTTTTCTCGAATTTCGCCTTATATTAAAAGTTATAGGCAAATTAATATTACAAAAACGAGCAAAAAATAACCTCCCTCATGACGTCCTTGGATGCTTGAGCGGCCGTGAACTAGAGGAGGAATAGTGAGCTGAGCGAGCGCTCACGGCTGCCGCACTCCGTGTTGACGGCGCGAGAGGGCGCCACTAAAGCGTATTCTGGATAGGCTGTATACAGCGGGCAGCCAGAGCGGCTCTCATTGCATTTGCTGCGCGATTAAACTCTAATTCGGCATGACACTTCATTGGCCACAAACGACAGCAAACACGGGGTAAAGATCAGTTCAGAATGGGAGTCACTTCGCGCTGCCGTACCGCGAAATGGTCAAAACGCAAGACAAAGGTACTCGCTGAAGGCCTTCGGAACGCTTGGAGCCGGTCGGATCCTCCAGTCCGTAAACGACCGCAGCGCCGCCGCGTACGTCCGGGACCTCTCCGTGTCGGCGCCTGATCCCACTACTCTTCTCTAGTATGCGCCGCCTTTTCCACCGCTTGATGGCGGGTTTGTCGACAGGTCATTTCTTGTTTCCGTACTTTATAAACTGCATTTGTTTCTTTTCTGATCTACAATACTGAACAAAAACTACTTTTATAAATAATTGAAACGGTTCGCGCCACTTATATTTTGTATTTCGACTAAAAAAAAGCTTTTAGCGGCTCTGACCAGTAGTAAGCCCAGGACCAAAGACGTCACATTTTGCGCGCTTTCGGTACCGCGGGTCGCCCTCGTCGGCGGAGGAGGTTTCCACGTCGTCCGGTTAAAATATGACGCACTGATATTTAGTTACTCTCTCCCTGCCCGCTGGCTTGCCCGAACCCCAAGAGACGTGGAAACCGCAAAAAAGGTAGACGCTTAAATATGATTGCTGGGCCCCTTTAAGGGTGAACGGAGCATTGTGCCAGATGTACGGGTATTAAAAGACTATAGGATAACTGATTATTTACTTGCCATGTGCGTTCTCAAACGAGCGCTTGCTATATATATTTTTTAACTAAGATTTCCTGTCGCTTTTTACGAATATATAGGGACACAGATGAGCAGATGTTTGGGACGTTTTATGTTGGTGCCTATTCAAGAGAGTAAATTTAAATATACAAGAAACCGTTAGCTGGATATTTTTTAGGGTTCATCTTTTATGGTACAGCAGTTTACCTTAGTGACATTAACCAATGACAGGGGATTAAAAGGTACACCAGTCTCGGGTTAATATCACTTGAATAATCACCTAGCTCACATCCGCACGGACTGTTTTTGCGTATATTGTAGTGTTTAGCTCGGAAGAAAATATATTAGAAACTACTCAATCTTCAGGTGAATCAATACAAGTGCCTATTATGAGGCAGGCAAGAGTAAGAATTACACTGTCACTATACTGTGTGACATTTGGAAACCCATAGTACTAAAGAAAAACCGTTTGTTTGTCATAATCGTCATAGGCGTAGATTACGGGGAGGGGGGGGGGGCATTTAGGCTCCCCCCCGGGCAATGATTCTTACCGAGCATACCGAGACGCTGTTCACGTGCCATGTAACGAGCTTTTAGTAGTGGCATGTAAACAAAATAACGCCCACGTTGCTTTTATTGACAAAATACACGGAAAATCAAATCCCAGCGTACTTTCGTTAGCTTCAATCTCCAGTTCTGGCGAGAAGGTAACGCGGCATCGATCACGTTTACGTCCGTTTGGTCTGCTTCCTTAACAGCCTGCCATCTTGCGATGTTCCACCAGAAAAGAAAAGATAAACAAAGCAACCGTAAGTTCATATAGAGTGCGCCTACTCCATCCGGAGCTGTTCAAAAAGTCCCTTTAGTAGCGACTCCGACGGAGTCGATAACGATTTCAGACTTGTGCTCGCCGGCGCGTGTACCGTGGTACCGGCGATGAACACACGGCTACGCTCGCACGGTCATTGACATTGACACACAGCAACTGACACATAGCAATATACATACGCTGTAAATTGTATCCAGTATGTAAAAGAGCACCCCCCCCCCCCGCCCCTCCCCCCCAGAGAACTTCTCAGCCGCCCCCCCCCCCCGCCCCCCCGGAAAAATGGAAAGTCTACGCAGCTGATCATCGTCATCTTTCTATTTCTTTGGTTTTAAACAACAATGGTCTATGATGTTGATAAATGGGAACGTAAGTAAAAATTCGCAGCTCTGCTCTGATAGAGAGCGTGTTATTCAACACTGGCACTGAAAATAGTTATTAATAATGCTTTTGTGTTGTGCTGAAGACGCGGTCACCCAGTTACGTCATCAAGTTTCGTACGAGAGAGATTGACTGAAAACGCTCGCTTTTGTCCTTGAAATTGCACCGCAACAAAGGAGTTTCTTACTCGGTGACGTTGCGTGCGAGTTCCCTTGAGTCCCACTTGTGCAGGGAAGCTTGTGTAAAGTGAAAAACATTCAATTTAATATCGTTGCACCGCCCCTTAAAGTTCGCTTGTTTTGGAAGAGTGCTCACTGAAATTATATCTTGGTGAAAGCTAAATTGCCAAGTGAAACTTGATGCATATGTAAAAGAAAATGGTATTACGGGCAGAAAAAGCTCCAAAACTAGAAAAACAAAACCGGCGTTTTGGGCGGGAAATATTGTGCCTTCCGGCGTCATGCGGAACAGGGCACATTGCCAGCCAGTCAAAATACCGTCAAAATTAGGAAATATTGCAATTGGGAGAAAACGTTTCCGACGTTGCCAGCGTATATTTTCTGGTGCCTTTACCTAATTTACTCAGACGGGATTTTCTTTTTTTTTTTTTTCGCAGAGCTTACTTTTTCGTGAAGTCGCAGTGCTTTACGTAGACTCAGACGTCGTGTTCGTCCATCCCGTGGAAGATCTCTGGAGCTACTTTGGCCAAATGAATGACCAGCATATCTGGCTTTAATGATTTCTGACGTCGAGGACACGTCACTGAATCCGTACTTCAATAGGATTCGTGACATTCCCCGCTATAAAGTTTACGGTATGCCACCAGTGCGCCTTTCTCTTTATCGAGGGGGCACGCATAACCATTTTATAATTACTTATTCGAGAATGGTGATTCAGAGCCGCAGAAAGATGTTTTGTCGATAACTAATATGGCCAGACTGAAAACTTAAATAAAAGTTACTGGTCCATTGCGAGTAAGCAACACTAATGTTGGTGACAGGTTAAGAAACCAGTAGCTAGTCAGCCCCTAGGACGCCGTCATTGCCTTCAGCCGGAGTTTGACTGCACTTGTGGCGAAGTCTTGTCAAGGGCAGAAAGCTCGGGCTCGAAGCGAAGCATTTACGTTGCTTTTAACCTATCACCGTCTGTAGCTAACAACAGCTATTTGAGGCAGGATGCTTTGGTGGCGCCTCTTATCGTTCCTTCCCATGATGTCACGACCACGATTACTAGTTGTAAACAACAAGTTTGAAACTCATGGCTGGAATGTTTATCGCAGAGTAAAGGGCGGTCCAAACCAAACCGCAAAACGCACCCGCAAGAATCAGAAACGCGGAACCCGTTTTTTTTCTTTTTTTTTTATAACGTTTTTATCTCGTTTTAATCGAGAAGAGTGTGGGAGCTAAGAACGAGAAGAGCGCCGGGACGCCGGAGACGGAGAGGTTTAAAGGAAAAGGGAAAGACGCACAACGCTAGTGAGAGAGGAGGAAGGCACCATTTGTAAGAACTTTGAGTGGTCTCCGATGGAGGGGGAGTATACCTTCCTTCGCCCTTTTGTTGGGTTCCCGAGAAGAAATTAGCCGCCCCATCCCACTCATGGTTTGCGAGGAGATCGAGAAGCGGCTCTGCTGCTCTCTCCGCGGCCGGAAAAATATAAATATTTTCAGCTTTGGACCCACAATCAGAAACGAGAGCCGCAAGACTCTCGTGACCGTTGACGTCACTCCTCTCTCGCCTGAGTTTTCTGGGACCCGTCCTCCCTGTTACAGAGTTGTTTTGGACCGCACTTAAACGGGAGGGGGCAGGGCTTGGTGGCATTTCAGGGGGGGAAGGGGGGCGATTAAGATTATCTATCCCTTGTCCCCTCCCCGAATTGGCCTACACCTTTCGGATGGCGTTATTTTACAGAAACTATTATTTCAGTTGCCGTTTAATTCCACAAAAACGTTTGGTATGATGAAGGACATTCCTGTTGATGGCTTAACACAAAGCGTTTTGCTACACTTCAGGTCTCAACTCCGGTGTGATGCTGATGAACTTGACGCGGATGGCGTGATTTCGGCCTGGAGGCTGTCCTGGTGGGCCTTTTTGATGAGTACCGAAATGACCTGGTCCATAGGGAACAGGACCTCTTGAACGTCGTGTTTCATGTCCACTCCGAAAAAGTTCTTCTAGGGGCATGCCGGTGGAACATTATGCACCTTGCCTGCTGGTCCAAAGTGGTGTGCAAGGTCCAGACGCCAGCACTCGTGCACGGTACTTTCAAGACATTTAGCCATCCTACCAGAGTGAAGGGTATGAGGGTCGTCGGCTTCGCCATGCAGCAGGTGGGTAGAACTTGATATGAGCAACGTTTCAATTCTCGTTTGAGTGGCATGACAAACACAATTTACTTTCTATCATCGACGAGATTTGTTATTTTGACGACCGCAGCAAAATAGCACAATAATGACGTTTACAACGATGTTCCTTTCGTTTTATTAATTTACGTTCAGGGCACGAAGGCGTTACAGAAAGTAGTAGACAAATTATTGAAAAATACAAGAATGCAACGCTGAACAAAGCGAAAGAACATTAATATCAAAGAACAAAGCAAGAAATTTGTGAATGCAGAAATAAACAAAGCAAAGAAAAATACACCAATGACACAAAGAAGTAGGAGCATCACTAGGGAGCCTTATTAAAATATTTGTAATTTAAGTTTAAAAATCATCGCCGTCAGTTATTGAGACTATTGGTGCTGGGTAACAGTGATAAATCTTGTGAAATAAACAGAAACGATATATTTTTCTGCGAGAAGAGAGACTAGGCAATGCTATTTATGCATTCAAAAAGGTGACCCTGGCTGTGCGGTGATAATACGGAAGAATAAAACAAGCAGAACGATTTTGAATGGACTCAATAGCAGATGTAAGAGTTACTTCATGGTTCCAGATAGAGGTTGCATATTGAAGTTTATTAGTTAATAGAGATTTATACAAAAATAGCTGTATAGAAACTGCAGTGAGCGAAAAAAAACATTTTGAGATAATAATTAGGTTGTTAGCGTTGTTAGTGACATATTAATCATGAACATTCTAGAAGGAAAATCGACTGTATGAACACTGAGGTTTTTATAGGAAGAAAAAAAAAAAGGTATAATGGTTACTTTAGTAGGGGGGACAGGCGCTCTATTAAAATGGGACTCTCGTAGACCTACATTTCGAAATGTTAAGTTCCATAAGACATTCTGTGCACCAGTGGGTTACGTAGTTAATTAACGTAAGAGAAGGCCATAAATGCCAGAATCGTTATTTTGTTATAAATAACAAAGTTTTCAGGCTAGAAGCTACGAAAGGAGTAGATATTCATAGGTAGATTCTTAATATATATATACTATATATTAAAGTAGTGTTGTGCTACGCAAGACGCAACAGTATTTTTCATATATATATATATAGAGAGAGAGAGAGAGAGAGAAAATAGTATTTTTCATATATATATATATATATATAGAGAGAGAGAGAGAGAGAGAGAAAATACTGTTGCGTATAGTGCGACGACGATTGTATAAGAAAGTAAACGTACGTCGAAATTCTCTGTGGAGTTTGATCACACATTGGTGGACGTTTTGGCCTGAGTCAGGCCTTTAGCAGGACCGGATACAAAAAATGGCCGCATTTCCACGAGGTGAATGATGTTGATTGTGGCGAAGCTCTGGTGGTGCTGATGATACTAATTTATTGTTCATAGGTAGTGCTGATGGTGCTGATTTTTTTAATTGCTCATAGGTAGTGCTGAGTTCCGGGTTGCGTTTCGACTTCATTATTACTGCTTTATAGTCGGTGAGATGCAGAGCCAGTGGTTCTTCTAGCGGATCAGCTTGGATCCGCTAGAAGCCGTGGGAACGTATCTCGACCACTTAAATGAACGGTCCATGTCAGAAAGAGAATGTGTGGTATGGAACGTGGTTATATACGCATTTGAGCATTTGACGGCAGCACCCTCTCGTCTATAAACGTTGAGCCAATGCATGCAAAGTTTAAGGCGATTATATACGCATTTGACTGCAGCACCCTAACTTGTATAGAAACTGAGCGGCTACATGCAACGTTTCATCCATGACAGCAACCCCAGCTCTTGAGTTACTACCACATCTCAGAGCCTCCTACCCGTCCCGCAGTCGTGGCTGAGTGGTTAAGGTGATGGACTGGTGATCCATTGGGGTCTCCCCGCACAGGTTCGAATCCTGTTGACTGCGCAAACATTTTTTTTTTCTTTTTATGCGAGCACGGATGCCGGCCGGACGGGCGGACGGACGGACGGACAAGGCTAGACCGTAAGGAGCTTCGCCCCTAATACATTTTTAATCGTCGGGTCTCGAGACCCTCAAGTCCAGTGACGTCTCACATGACGTGCATACTTCATTGAAAGCACAATAACAGGTGGCCACTTATTTTTGATGGGGGGTCAGGATCGAGTAAGAGGCTCGTAACAACTCCCCACATAGTCGAAGGGAGAATCCCCTTTGTCCACACTAACAAAAACAGCAAACAAATCACAGAAAGGTGGGGCGAAGTTTAAGCACTCGCACTCAACAAATGGCAAAATACACAAAAAACGCACGTTACACAGCCAGTGGGCCATATCGCGTAGAAGTGAGCGCACCCTTACTTTTTATCGACTCATCGACGAAAAGCGGACGGTGTCCGCGGAACGAAATACTTCAAGGGCCCTAGCAAGTTCTGAATTATTAAAATAATATAAGGGAGTGCGAAATACCGCGGAAATAAATCTTAAACCGTTACAGCTGCAAAAGTTTCAAAATTAATTAACAGGTCTGCCCGACCAAGGAGGCACAAGGCGGTGACTCCCGTCCTACATTTCCATCGTACGTCCGTGACACAAATCACTTTCTTAGAAAAATTTCAAAATTCGAGGTACCTAAAGATGCATTTCTTGTAACCATGGACGTATCGGCCCTGTACACAAATATTCCACATACGAATGGCATCGAATCGCTCGTATAGACGTATAACATCCACAGAAGCGAGGACCTTCCGATGGCAACGTTCTGACGACTCTATCGCGCCTCGCGCTCGAACTTAATGGCTTTGAATTCGATGGAAATTTCTATCTTCAAAGTACCGGCACCGCAATGGGAACAAGAATGGCCCCAACCTACGCGAATATCTTCATCGGCAAACTAGGGTCTAATGTTCATTCACGCTGCCCCCTCCAACCGATGTTTTACAGAAGACACGTTGCAGATATATTTATAACCTGGCCACAAAAAGAAAAAGCGCTGCTTAGCTTCATCAAAGCTTTTAATTCCGTGCACCCGTATATTAGCTTTATTTGCAATTAATCCTAAACCGAACCCCCCTCAAGACAAGAGTGTTTCCGGAACCTCTTTCGATAAACTCGAGGTGATAATCTTGCAATCTGGTTTTAAAACGAACCGGGATCGCGAAGAGGGGGAATCATATTTAATTTACAAGTTCAACACTAATAGAGCTGGGATCAATGAACACCGTCCTATAATGACATCCATGCACACAATGAACACATCTTAAGCAGTCATATCGGTCTAAACGACCACAGTCACCTCTCGTATTTTTCGTCTTAAAGATTATTACGTGCAGATTTCTTCAAAGGCAATCACCGTATTGTGCCTGCTTGTCGGGCAGACCTGTAAATTAATTTTAATGTTTTGCAGCAAGGAAGATTTAAAATTTATTTCCGCGGTGTTTCGCCACTCGCTTATATTATTCTAATAATTCAAAACCTTGTAGCCCTAAGAGTATTTTATTCCGCGGACACCGTACGCTTGTTGTCGATGAAGCGATGGCCGTCCGGCTGCGCTCACTTGTACGCAGTACGACCCACTGTCTGTAACGTGCGGTTTTGGTTTATTTTCGGCTGTTTTTTTTTTTTTTTTTTTTGAGTTTTAGTGTTTTTCATTAGCCCCACTTTTTTTTCTTTTCTTTTTTTTTTTGAAAGTTTTTGCGGTAATCGTTAGTGTGGTTAGTGGCGGAGTACCCCTTTGACCGTGGTGAGTTTAGATGCGAGCCACTTCCTGGCCTCTCACCCCAAATAGATCACCACCGTTTATTTTGCTTTACATGGAGTATGCACGGCACGTGACAGGTGACGGGACTCGGGGCTGTGAAGTTTTGACGACGAAGAATGTTGTGTGGCTATTCTTGATGAAGTCCTGATGAAGGCCGGAACGTCCACTAATGTGTCATAAAACATAGAAGTTCGAAGTATGTTTACTCTGTTTACACTTTTCGTCCTCCTACGCAAGTCTACTCCATCCGTCCGTCCGTGCGTCCGCCATTCTATATCCGTCGGTCCGTCCATCCGTCCGCCCTTTTATATCCGTCCGTCCGTCCGTCCGTCCGTCCACCCTTCTATAGCGCGAGACACATGGACGGCAGAATCGTCCGATCCGACGTCCGATCCGACAGTCCGAACGCCGCTCCGAATCGCCGCACGCGACAGTTTGAGACACACGCTTCCGACCTTGCATGCGACACGACAATCCGTTCGGCTCCGCCCAGGAGATCCAAGCACTCCAGCGGAGGTTCACGTTCATAGATCTATGGTCCCAGATTGACGGTTTAGCTTGCACGAGCGAAGTTAAGAGCTCGTTCTCGCTGGCGCGTGCATTCTCTGCCGGGGCCATCTATTTCGAATGGGTGAGCGGGATCTCCACGCGTCCGGCTTCCCGTCGCCCGTCCCGTTTTCTTATTCGCCCCGCCAGACTCAGTGCGTCATCATGACGTTCGCGCTAGCTGTGCTGTCATTGGCTGGACGCATCTGACATTCCGTCCGCCGTGCGAAACTATCTGGCGCGTTGGACGCACGTCGGATCGCCGATCCGACGTCTGAAGCGACCAAATTTTTCGGATCAGGCAGTCGTATTGCCGGATCGGACGTCGGATCGGATGGTTTTTTCGCGCATGTGTCTCGCGCATCCGTCCGTCCGTCCGTCCGTCCGTCCGCCCTTCTATGTCCGTCCGTCCGTCCGTCCGGCCTTCTATATCCGTCCGTCCATCCGCCCTTCTATATCCGTCCGTCCGTCCGTCCGTCCGCCCTTCTATATCCGTCCGTCCGTCCGTCCGTCCGCCCTTCTATATCCGTCCATCCTTCAGTCCGCCCTTCTATATCCGTCCGTCCGTCCGCCCTTTCATATCCGTCCATCCGTCCGTCCGTCCGCCCTTCTATATCCGTCCGTCCGTCAGTCCGTCCGTTCGTCCGCCCTTCTATATCCGTCCGTCCGTCCTTCCGTCCGTTCTTCTATATCCGCCCGTCCGTCCGTCCGTCCGCCCTTCTATATCCGTCCGTCCATCCGCCCTTCTATATCCATCCGTCCGTCCGTCCGTCCGTCCGCCCTTCTATATCCGTGCATCCTTCAGTCCGCCCTTCTATATCCGTCCGTCCGTCCGCCCTTTTATATCCGTCCATCCGTCCGTCCGTCCGCCCTTCTACATCCGTCCGTCCATCCGTCCGTCCGCCCTTCTATATCCGTCCGTCCGTCCTTCCGTCCGTTCTTCTATATCCGCCCGTCCGTCCGTCCGTCCGCCCTTCTATAGCCGTACGTCCGTCCGTCCGTCCGCCCTTCTATATCCGTCCGTCCGTCCGTCCCTCCGTCCCTCCGTCCGTCCGTCCGTCCCTCCGTCCGTCCCTCCGTCCGTCCGTCCGTTCCTCCATCCATCCCTCCGTCCGTCCGTCCGTCCGTCCGTCTCTCTCTCTCTCTCTCTCCGTCCGTCCGTCCGTCCATCTCTCTCTCTCTCTCTCCGTTTGTCCGTCCGTCCGTCCGTCCGTCCGTCTCTCTCTCTCTCTCTCCGTCCGTCCGTCCGTCCATCTCTCTCTCTCTCTCTCCGTCCGTCCGTCCGTCCGCCCTTCTATAGCCGTCCGTCCGTACGTCCGTCCGTCCGTCCCTCCGTCCGTCCCTCCGTCCGTCCGTCCGTTCCTCCGTCCGTCCCTCCGTCCGTCCGTCCGTTCCTCCATCCATTCCTCCGTCCGTCCGTCCGTCCGTCCGTCCGTCTCTCTCTCTCTCTCTCTCCGTCCGTCCGTCCGTCCATCTCTCTCTCTCTCTCTCCGTCCGTCCGTCCGTCCGTCCGTCCGTCCGTCCGCCCTTCTATAGCCGTCCGTCCGTACGTCCGTCCGTCCGTCCGCCCTTCTATATCCGTCCGTCCGTCCGTCCCTCCGTCCGTCCGTCCGTCCCTCCGTCCGTCCCTCCGTCCGTCCGTCCGTTCCTCCATCCATCCATCCGTCCGTCCGTCCGTCCGTCCGTCCGTCCGTCTCTCTCTCTCTCTCTCCGTCCGTCCGTCCGTCCATCTCTCTCTCTCTCTCTCTCTCTCCGTCCGTCCGTCCGTCCGTCCGTCCGTCCGTCCGTCCGTCCGTCGGTCGTGCGTCCGTCCGTCCGTCGGTGGGGCTATTGGTAGGGCGTTTTAGTAGACCGTGTTTCCCCCTCCGCTAAACCTCCGATGCGAAGAAACCGCCACTGCGCCTGCGCGCCGATCGCCTTGGCTGTATAGTTCCGGGTAGCGGAGGGGCTTAGCGGAGGAGGAAACACGGTCTACTAAAACTCGCTGGTGTCTCCTGGCAGAGTTACCGTACGGTTGGGGCTCCCGCGCGCGGACGCTGTCACTCGCCGCGCGCCTTTCACGCGTGAGCCGTCGCGCGACTCGCGGCTTTGAAAAACGTGCGCGCAAATAAAGACGGTTCCTCGAGCTATCAGAGCCATGTACTGGGAGAGTTTGCCCAGTGGGCGGAGGAAAGGCCGCAGCCAGCACCGAATAATACACCAAGCGATTAGAGGGAGCGTAAACTAAATGTGTGACACTCCGTCGACCAATCAGCAGACCTAGGCGTCACAATATTAGAAACGACATTTGAAGCGGGAGATACAACTGTTCAGTCTCGCAGCAGCAATGATCGCAACTACACAGTTTTCTCCGGTTTAGAGCGCATGTTCGTTTATTCTACCGGTGAATGTGGGACGTGAGGAAAACCTTACATTTGTAAAATTTGCGATCACGAAGAGGTATACCTTTTTACCCTAGTGACGCTAAAATGGCTTAAATTTGTCGTGTTGCATATTTAGAGCTCACGACCACCGCTAGGGTCTGTTTCGCGGTCTGTAATTGGCCAAGAAATGCTCGCGTATTCAAACCGATGAATGGTCAAACTCTTTCCATACACGGCTCTGCGAGCTATTAAAGTAACTCCACAGTCTCTTCTTGCAAAGCCAGAGTGTCGCGTTCCTCTTTCTTTTGCCGGCAACTCCATATTGGCGACGAAGCGGTCACGTGAACCGAGTTGGATACGGACATCGTGCGGAAAAGCGACCTTAGAGGCGCTAAGTTTCGGGTGGATCATATATCTCGCTTTGCGTTTGGGAAACATACAATCTACACTAAAATAGAACGAACTGGAGGGTTCCTTGACCATTCAAAATTAGGTGTAGCCCCTGGATACAGTATAATCGCGTTGTTTGAGAACGCGAGTGATGTTTTAAAATATGTGTTCTAACTCTGGGAAGGAGACGACACTTAGGACGATCGCGTAGCTTGCGTGTGCGGCGCTCGCGAAGTGAAACGGGAGAGGTACATCCGGGCACGCTGGTCCAGACAACAACGCGTAGCAATGGCCTGCGAAAGAACGACGTTTTCGTCGGCTACTGCATTCTACCGAAAGCATACAGGGAAAGATGTGGCAAATGACGGGACGACGGCGCATGCGCGGCGTGTCGCCGCAATATATCTTATCTGCTCCGTATGCCACCAGCACGCCGCCTCACAGCCACGCCGCCTCACAGCCACGCCACACTCTAAAAAAAAAAGGAGTCGACAAGTGTCGACTCGACTCTTTTTGGAGAGTATCTGGGTTGTCGCAAACCACACTCTCTATTGAGAGTAACGGTTACTCTTCAACGACGAGAGTCAGTTTAACTCTCCCATGCGAGTGTTCACTTAACTCTTCTATAAAGAGTCATGCCAATACTTTTGCCAGAGTCAGCACTACTCTTTCGATGTGTAAGTGTGAGAGTTAATTTCACTCCTTTGTGTAGAGTAACTATAACTCCATAAAAAGTGTTGTCTAAACTCTTTGACGAGAATTAATATCACTCCTTTGTGTAGAGTGACTATAACTATCAAAAGTATTGCCTAAACTCCTTGTTAACGAGTTAAGGAGGCTCTCCAGGCAGAGTTACCTTCACTCCTTCATGTAGAGTAACTTCAACTCTGTATTCAAGAGTTACGCGTACTCACCAGGAAGGGTTACCTTCACTCCATCGTGTAGAGTAACTACAGCTCCATTAGAAGTGTGGCCTAAACTCTGTACTTAAGAGTTAAACATACTCTCCCTGAAGAGTTGATTTCACTTTTTTGTGTAGAGTAATGAGAACTCCATTAAAAGTGTTGTCTAAACTCTGTGTAAGGAGTTAAAAAAACTCTCCAGGAGGAGTTGATTTCACTTGTTTGTGCAGAGTAACTACAATTCCATTAGAAGTGTTGCTTAAACTTTGTATTAAAGAATTAAGCATGCTCTATAGGAAGAGTTGTGATGACCATTTTGAGGAGAGTAAATAAAACTCCATTAGAAGTGTTGCCTACACTTCATACTAAAGAGTTAAGTATGCTCTCTAGCGAGAGTTAATGTCAAATAACAGCACACTTGCGCAGTTTGTGTGACCCCTTTTCGAAGAGTGCTTAACTCTTTAATAGAGTCAATTACTCTCCACAAAGAATTGTGTAAAGTACACCCCCGTGTGCCTAAACTCTGTATAAAAGAGTTAAACACACTCTCCAGGAAGGGGTCACACAAACTCCACTCAAATATACTCTTATATGTTGTTTTTGTTGTGTTGTTGAGTGCAAGTTAACCCAGCAAAAAGTAACAGAAACGCCTGAAAAGAAAATTAGAAGAACAGAAGTGTAAATTTGGCTGTTTGTTAATAGAAAGTTTGCTGAAAAAAAAGTAAAAAAAAAAAAAAAAACTCTACTGGCAGTCAGCATTTCTAGCCAGTTAAAGTGCGACCACAGTACTTTTCTTTTTGCAATTATTTTATGAATGTCAATACCTCTCTTGATTTCACTGTAATGTGGAATGCTTTTGGCCTTATTGCAGGAGTTGTTGCATACAACTAGGGACAACTCAAGTATTTTTTGCAATGAACAGTAGCCCTAAAATCTAAAATCGGCTATGTACATGTTTACAAGATGGTTGCATAGGAAATGTGGAACGGCACATAGATAATGAGCCTGTACAGAGGCTACAGGTCTTCATGAAAAGTCAGCATGGAAAGAATAAAAACAGTAGAAAAAAGCTTAATAAACCAAGACTTTAATTTCAGCACATGGCAAAAAAAACCAAAACTGGCACCTAAATTCCCTCTGGCTAAAAGTTTCTAACTTTGATATCAGATCCAAAGCCAGGACGGACTTTATCTTGTACTTCAAACCAATGAAGTGCCCAATCACTGCGAGCGACCGGCTTGCTTTTTGACGGTAAGATATGTCGTGGACCCAGTGCAGTGCAAGAACGAGCACAGCACGAGCCACAATATCCGTCACCTCAAAGAAGTGGTCCTCCGACACCAGAGTTATGGCACTTGAGTCCTCATCACTGCGCATCACCCGGCAGGTCGATCCGTCGTGCCACTCCTCCTGTGAAGAATGAATGCATAAATGTAAAGTCAGAAATATTAAAAAAGAGTAAGCTTGCTAAGTGCCCTTAGTTAATACCAGTGCACTCATTTGCAAGACAATAGACCATTTTCGAAAATCCCAGGAGCCATTCATAGAATATACTTGAATAGTTGGCTGGGACTTGCATTTTTGCCGATTGAACAAGAGTCCGAACCAAACACTTAGGCAGCACTCATGGCTAGCCACTCAGCCGCAACCATCCAAAACCGTTAGTACCCCTTCTCACATGAACACCTGAAAGAAAAATAATCCACATCTCTCTCCCTCTCTCTCTATTTTTTTTCCTTTGTATGCAATGGCAGCCGTAAGTGGTTGCATTTATTTATGGCATCCCCAAGCTAGCACCCCCTGCCAGTGGCATCGGGACAAGGGTGCAAGGGGAGGGGGCAGTTGCCCCCCCCCCCTTTTTCCTGACATTTGAAACAATTATAGCAGACAATATGGGAGAGGGGGACAGGGTTTAGCTTCCCTGCACATCACCCCTCCATCTTCCAAACGGTAGCAATTCAGCTGGCCTCTGCCCACAGTGGCAAAAGACATAGCTCTATATTTATACAGACTTTCCCGAAGGGTAGGATGAATGCAATTTCTTAACATCTGGATTTGTCCAAGTAGACTCGTTCAAGTTTTTATAGATTAGTTAGTGTGAACAATCTATTGTGGTGGTTCAGTGCTGACTGCCGTATATTATAGTTTATTTTACAACTTTACAAAAAAAAAAAAAAAGCTAGCGAATGCATGTAACATCTCAGTTTGGGGAGACCATTAATTAAAAGTAATTTCAACTCTACAAGGAGCTAATTTGCCATAAAGTATATTTTAACCTTAAAAAAACAATTATACATACTAAAATGCACAAATTCTAAATATATATATATAAAAGTACCCCAACCCAAGAACACACAGGTTTTGATTCGCAAGAGTTAAAATAATTGATAAATGTGCCACATGTCAAAACAAAGAATGCATCGTGGCGTGCCTAAGCTCCGCCACAACCGACACTACTAGATAGTCAGCAAGCTGTTCATGTGTGCCACTTCATCATGCAGCTAGCTGCACAATAGATGTGGGCTCTAAATTTCTCGTCGCATGTGAATGAACTGGTTGCACCACTCTGAATGCATTGCATTGCAAGGTCGAATTTAGAGCTCTTTTTTTCTTTTTTTCAAATAGTAGGAAGGTGAATCTATAAATTGCTTAGGCCTAACCTTGCTACATCATAGTGACCCTCAACCCTTCATCTAACCTTGAAGAAGCTTTGAAAAAAAATATATATATATATTTTAAGCAGTTTGGTTGGGACACGCGTGTCAAAAAATAAATTTTATGCGAAAAAAAATTAAAATAATTTTTAGAGCAATATTGACGGCAAAAGATTGATTTGAAATTATGCAGGCAAAGTCCATGACATCACAGAATGGTCATTTGCTCTTTCCACCTCAATGAGATGGTCATTCGTTGTTTCCACCTCAACGTAAAGGCGAAGCCGATCCACCTCTCCTCCGCATACCCGAATGCCAAGAGAAAAGCAGTTGAAAGGAGGTGACTATTGACTTAGTTGCAAGGCACCTCGCGCCATCAATATTTCTCTAAAATAAAAAAAAATTTTCACTTCAATTTTTTTTTACACGCGTGCCCCAACCATTTTTAAAAAAAAACATTTTTTGTCCTTTCACCGGTTTTTAAGAACTGATAATTACAACCTCGCCATATAAGTTCACACCTATATTTTTATGTTGATTTGAAAACAAACAAAAAACTGTTTTAAGGCTTACGGTATTTGCGGCACAGAAATATGTAGTCATAAATGTACCCATAGTGCCTCCATATCATTTACAAGTTAAAAATCAAACCGCTGGCCTTCCTCTTCAGCTCACTAGCGTCAAATGTACTACTAAATTAAGTCGAATAAATACCCTGTTATAGGAAAGAACATGACATTTGAATGAATCAAGAATTTAAAATAAATCAGTCATATAAAAAGAAATCGTCGTTTAAAGACAATTACTGGCAAATACATTCACATATCGCAGTGACGTAACTGACGCTCCACTCGCACCCAACAAGCCGAATCTTGGCAAATAAGGACTAACTCAACGCTCTGTGGCATTCGGCTTTGGACCTACTGGGAGGACTTTACTACAGCACACATCTACCGCCAAGAAGACAGCCATATTTTAATAGCAAAAATGAAATAAACATGACTTCGAACACAAAAGTAACCAATCATAACGTCTTTCAGGAACTATTAGAATAAAAAGCACTTACAAATAGCGCTGTACAGGGCCTTTCGCCGTGGATTACACGCTGGACTTGTCAGAGATTCCCGGTCCAGAGTTAGACACAATCCAAGCTCATCGGATCCTGACAAAAAGTACATTCACTGTAAAAACAAATTCCGTCAAATTAATAGAAATTGCCAGCTAATTTTTGATGCCGGTACAATTACCGTTGTCTTCCATCATGGTCACAGCATTAACTATGTCTTACGTGCATGAGAGTAATGAGGCCCTACGGTTTTTCCCGTAACTTGACCCGTAGAAGCATGGCAGAAAACTGTAACTCTCAGTCACTGTACCGCACGTGATGCACGGATACGGGAATTGTTCCGGCATCAAAAATTAGCTGCCATGTTTTCCGTAACTTGCGACGGCGGGAATCGTTTAAATTAGCTGGCGTGTTGTTCACACCTTGAAGCAACGGCCAGAGCCTGTTGAACTGCTAGCTGCAGTGACTTAACAAAATGGACGCCTCAGTGAACAATAAATATGACATTTTACTAATTATTGTTCACTGAGACGTCCGTTTTATTAGATCATTGCAGCTAGCAGTTCAACAGGCTCTAGCCGTTGCTGCAAGGTGTGGACAACACGGCAGCTAATTTTTAATGTGTGAATGATTCCCGTTGTCACGCCTGATTGAGAGTTGCGGTTTTCTGGTGCCGCAAGTTACGGAGAACACGCCAACTAATTTTTGATGCCGGAACAATTCAAATTAAATATCTAGCGCCCATAAAATGTGATTAAGTTCTGGGCCCAAGTTACTTTCAAGAGTTAACGCCAACTGCGCATCCCAGCGGTTAGCAGGTGCTTAAACAGTTAGAAATTTGAAGCAAGTGCACACAAGATACAGTACTAGGTAAAACATGTTCATACCTTTTTTTCTCAAGAAATAATTAGTGGGCCATTTCCAGCTTTCATGTAGAAGGCAATCTCTGATTTTCAGAGCAATAAAGTCCATATGAAGAACTACAGATCCTGGAAAAGCAAAACAGAAAATATGGAATGTGATTAGATTATTAACAGAGTGCGATGACAGAATAAATTTCCCAATTTCTGCAAACTATGAGTTACACGTAAGCGCATTGCAAGAGCCTCAGCTTAACTCCTCGCGAGAACTAGACAGCAAAACCAACTTGAGACTTATGCTACAAACTAACAAGGAAAGTCCGAAAATGCCTTCGAAGACAAAATTGCTGCAATCAATGAGTTTCTTCAAGCATGCTGTCACGAGTTACTTTCAAAAGTTACTGCCAACTTTGTCTCTCAGAGATAATTACAGACTACGTTAGTAAGAACTTTCAAGCAAGTGCACATAAGATGCAATACGGAGTAAAACCTGTTCATACCTTTATTCTTGGGAAAAAATTAGTGGGCCATGTCCAGCTTTTATGTGGAAGGTAATCTCTAACTTCCAGAGCAATCAAGTCCATACGGAAAACTACAGGACCTGGAAAAAAAAAGTGGAATGTGATTAGGTTCTGAACAGAATGCAATGACAAACTAAACCTCCCGATTTCAGCAAACTATGAGTTGTACATAAGCGCAGTGCAGGTAACTCAGATTCATTCTGGCAGGCACTAAGCAGTGAAACCAACTTGTGACTTATGCTATGAAACCACTTTAACAAGGCAAGTTCGAAAAATACCTTTCAAAATGAAATTTCCACATTCAATGAGTTTCATCAAGCCTGCTGTCACAAGTTAATTTCAGATGTTACTGCCGAGTGCACCTCCCAGAGAGTTACACGTAAGTGCACTGCAGGTGCCAGTGTGATTCAAGAAAGCTGTAAACCCAAATGAAATCACTTGAAAGGTGCCGGGACACAGAAATTAGGCAAGTAAGAGTATTCATTACATGACAGCCCCATAGGTTACTGGACATACAGAAAACATTTCAGAATATTTAAAGTTCCAATAATTACAAAAATATATCTTTTAATGTTTCTGATTTCTATCTGGTGACCAGGATACCTGGGTGACCGGGCGATGCCTGAACATCGAACTCTGAGAACACCAAAGCTCATTGCAAGGGACCTAATACTAGTATTTAGCGGTGCACTGTCGCGATTGCGGGTGCAAACCGCAGTTCTCCAACACCATTGTATTGTTTAAACACCAAGACCAAATGTGTAAGGAAATAAAGGAAACCTATTATATAATAAAAAAAACAGACCATCTTGAGTGAGCCAACCTTCACTGACTCCAACGAACAGTGAGATTCATTTTCTGGATCTTGGTTAGCATGTGGAGTGTGCAATGAAGAAGAAAGAAGTGCAAAATCCACAGTGCGCCCTATGCCCGTGCGAACATAGTGCCATCTACACATTCCAATGAAAAATCAGTTGTTATTCAGCACTTATCCTATGTAGTCCTTCCTTTTTGTCATTTTCCCTTTTGAGCTGTTTTTCACAAAGAAAATTTTTAATCCATGATAAGTGAGAGAATCAAGATTCAGTGAGGAAAGTTTTGATATTAAATGACAGAGAGATACATGATCGAAAGCCTTAGAGTAATAAAAAAATATGGCATCATATTTGGGAGTTAGTGTTCATATTAACATGAATATCATGGGTGAACTCCGGCAACTGCCTCTAGCATGAATATCTTTTACGAAACCTGCACTGATCTTGGTAGAAAAAGTTGTAAGTAGATTCCAAATGCGATACTACATGAGAAAATATTGGGTTCTAACAACTTGCATACAACGCTGGTTAATGATATAAGACGGTAGTTTCCCGCAGAGTGACGGTCGCCACTTTTGTAGATTGGAACGACCTTCCCAACCTTCCGCTCGTGTGGGATGCAACCAGTGGACGAATGCTGGAAAAGTAGACTGCATATTACGGCGTGCTTAGGGGTAGCCCAGTGGGCACCGCGCCCGACTGTCATGCAGAGGTCCCGGGTTTGAATTTTGGGACCGGCAGATGTTTTTATTTACTCCTAAGACGATGCTTCTGGAAAATTTGAGAAGGCCGTGGTTAATTCTATATTTTAGTACGGAATGTTCGAGTACAGAATGTTCGAGTACAGAATGTTCTAGAAAGGAAAGCGCTATAAAAGAAGCCCCGCGTGGCCTTATGCAACCAGTTATCACTTGTGCTCGACCCTGTTGCATTGAAGACACTCGACGCCTCCGACGTGCTGTTATTTCCCTTTAATTTGGGCAAAGTTCGCCCCATTAAACGTTCATTTTGTTCAGTTTTACTTTGCCTCATCACCTATTTTTGGTGACAATATTTCGCTGGTTACACCCTTGGTATTTTTTAGAATTTTTGTATTAATTGAGTCGACACCAGCCAAGCTGAAAATTTTGAGGTTATCATCAATATTGCAATTTCAGACGGTGTTATAGAAATAGTGTTCATATACCTAAAATCGACATCTGGTACAAAAGGTAAGAAGGAACTATCTCCATCAGTAAAAGTAGACTAAAAGCAATTGTTCAAAACCGTAGGACATACAGCGTCCGAAATAACACTGCCATCATTGTTAATCAAGAGTATTGAACAGGATGACTGATATGAGAAAATACGTTTCCAAAACGTTTTTTGGTTATTCTATAATATTAAAGGCAGGTCACAGTTATAAAATTTGTCTTCGAAGAAATGCATACGTTCGATACAGAGTTTGGCCCAAGAGTTATATTTGGTCCAGGCTGCCTCGACATTCGAGTTTTTGGCTATCTTTAATAGTCTTTTCTTTCTGTTGCCCTAGTTTTCAAAATCTTCCTTGTACCGGGGTTTAGTGCTGTCTAACCAAATACGAAAGCATAGAACAAAGGCAAGAATAAATTTTAGCAACTTCTGTTTGGAAAGTAACTAGTTGTCATTAACTGTACAATTTAAAAAAAAAAAAAAAGTTTCTGACAACATAATTGTCAGAAAATTTCGAGAGAGCTATGTTAAATTTGGCAATCACTGGGCCACAATACCACTAGCAGACATTAGTTGCTAGAATGACAGCAAGCTGAAGTTTTCAAACAACCAACCTGCAGCAAAAAGATGTTTGAGTGCTCCATCACGGCTGTGGTAGCGTGCCCCGAATGACCGGCATGGGATAACGGCTTTTGTAGAGGCATCGCAGCTGACGACCAATGTTGGCAGGCTCCTAATGCTCCTAACTTGAAATCCACCAGGACGGGTTTTGGGAGCCGCTGTTTCCCGTGGTTGGCTCGAAAATGATCGGTTCAGTGGCGTCCCATGGTCCGTCCAGCACATGGGCCCCGTCATTGCTGGCGATGCTCAGAAGTATAGTCTGCAACAAAAATATGTGTGAGTGCTCCATCATGGCTGTGGTAGTGTGACCCTCCCCCCCCCCTCTGAATTCAGCTTTTGGAGCAGGTGGTTTCGGTTCATCACCTTGTAAAAAGCGATGCAAGTACTATAGAAAACCCCGCAGTTCCTCAAAGTGCCATAAAAACTATTTTAACTGTGATCAAACACAGACAAATATTTGCAGCAAAAAGATTGTTGTTGGAAGTGTTGTAATAGAAGGGGATAGAAAGTAAAAACGCAGAACGCCTTTAAATCTCGATCCATTTACTAAATGAGTTCAGTCTTCGACAGCTGCAAGGCAATAAAACTATTTCAACAGAGCGAATAAACCACACGTTGCATGCAACATGCATTTTTCCTTAAAGGGATGGTGAACCGAAATTTGGATTTCAGAAAACAATGCAGGAGCTGTAGGTGGGACGCTAGAATCCCTACGAGACTACTCGTAAGGCGATATTTTGAATTGACGGCCGTATTTTTGGAAAAAGAGGTCAAGATTGAACGAGGCCGACGAGGGACGTGGCATCAATGTATCTGGTTTTCTCCTCTCTTCGCTTCGCCCTATCAAGGCGGCGAGGCGGGGAAGACGCGAGACCGTTCCCTTTCCTTCTCGACTCTTCTCGGAGAAACAAGACGTCAACATATCTGTCAAATGCACCTCCCTTTTTAGAAAATATGGTCGAGATATCGCTATACGGGTGATGTTTTGGTGTTTGTAGCATCCCGTTGCACGCTTTTGCCGCCGTGTTTTGTGGAATCCAGATTTCGGTTCAGCATCCCTTTAAAATGCAAATACAGCGAGGAAGAATCGTACGAGTGAGCCTCAAGTAATTGGGGCCACTGAAACAATGATTGACACCTCACTTCCTCCCATGCAAGGCATCAATAATCGTTCCAGCCAAAGGGAAGCAACCATAAAGGAAAAGTTGAAAACTTTTCTCGGAAAGTGGCTACTTTTCGCTCAAGCACACATTTTAATGGTTGCTTTTACGTAGAGAAATATAAGCGAGTAACTTGGGGTTCCTTAATTTCATGAAAGGACAAAATTGTTTCCGTCTATGGCAGAGTGCTTGCTCAGCTCACCGTGGGACAGAAGTGGTTTGTGTACCTCAGTCCTATTTATTATCGAGCGGTAACATATCATATCCGCTGAAAGTATTTAATAAATCATAGTGGCAAAAGCAGGTGGCACGTCTTCGTCTGCTTCCAGCCAGCATCTAATGATGTCGGTGGCGCCATCCTGCGGTAAGTTATGCAAGCACGGTCGTCGTTCGCCTCGGTAGGCCTACCGCGAAACGAACGAACCACTGGTCTCTATGACAATTGCCGGATCACGCATTCCCACTTCCTCGCTGCAGCGCGAGTGCGGCCACCGAACAACCATCTTGCACATCGAAAAATTGTTTTTGGAACGTGGCGAAGGCTGGCGGCAGCGAGCTGAAGACGTTTTCTACTTGTTTGTCGTGATTTGCCAAAGAAGTTCTTTAAAACCCTGTGTAAGCCGTGAAACTTGCCGTTGAGAAAACGTGGACATTTTTACGGCAGCAGAGTGCCACAGGAAAAAGGCATAACTGGTCGAAAGCAAGTTTCACCAGTCTAGCGGCGTGATCAAAGCTTCCCTGGCTCAAAAAAGTGCTGTGTCTCTGTGCCTTCCCATGCTCAGATAACTATCAGGAATCAATGTGTAAATGTGCTTTGCGAGTGCAATATACATGAAGCCATATGTGCTTCTGGAGCAGCGTTTTACTTTACTCTGACGGCTGTATTTGTAACTTCCAGCACTAGCGGTCCAGAAAGAGCTTGATCCAGTCTCCAGTGGCAACGAACGAGGAGAGGAAGGTACACATCACGACATTGTTAGCGCGAACACGACATCGGCACATTTTACTTCCAAATAGTATTAGCGAACACAAAATGTTTTTGCTTACATTATATGAGCTCTTTCCGTAAAAATAATAACTTGGATGACATCCCTTGGTTTCAAAGAGAAAAACTGAAAAAACCAGCGATCACTTGGTCGCACAAATTGTGTCGCACTCAGCACGTCTTTTTTTTGTCGTTAGACGGTTTACAGAATATTGTGCACAACAGCTCCTCAGTAGGTTTATAATGATCAGTGCTGACTCATTATAAACCTACTTTATTGCACTTGACGTTTGAGCACGACTCGCCTAATTGGGATTGACCAAGGGACTGCACACGACCATATGGGTCGCGCTTCAAAAATTTTAATTCTCGCTGTCTTGTAGGTTTGCCTTCAAAAAACAAACTTGCTCCGCAGCGTTGCTCTATTTGTGCTGCCATGTGATTCATTAGAGTAGATATGGAACTTGGTTAATAGCCATGGTTAATAGTGCATAAGAGCAACCGTCCCCATATTGTTTTCCCCCTTTATTCATAGCAACTCGCCGGAACAGCTGGACGACCCAGAACTCCGTGCCCGATATATGATGCAATGACATATACGCGCGACACACCTTCAAAACTTTGCCGCGGCGCCGATTCTTGATCGGTATCCAAGCGCGCGAAGGCAGAGAGACGCAGCGCTTCGGCGTGCCAAGGAAGCTTTGATCACGCCGCGGTAAACTTGATCTCGACGAGTTGCGTCTTTTCCCTTCGGCACTGCGCTTCCGTAAAACTTTTCACGTGTTCTCAACGGCAAGTCTCACGGCTTACACAGGGTTTTAAATAACTTCTTCGGCGAATACCGACGAACGAGTAGAACACGTATCTTCAGCACGCTGCCGCCAGCATCCGCAACGCTCCAAATAGGCAATTTTTCGACATGTAACATGGCCGTCCGGTGGCCGCACTCGCGGAGCGGGGATGCGCGATGTGAAACGAACACACCACTGCCTAAGACAAGAACTTTTTTTAATATATATATATATATATATATATATATATATATATTGACTAAAGAAAAGATGACATGCTCTCTTAAATTTCAGCACGCGAGAGCGCCCATTATAATTATTCAACGAGCGCGGTTCAGTGTTTTTTATTTCTTCTGTTCTTCTTACGGCGCCGGAAAGCGAAAAGGTACGAACAGGAAGTGTTCGGAAGAAACCAGAACAAACCAAACTCCCATGGCAATGAGCCCTTGTCCTGCACACGTCAATCGAGTCGAGTCTGATGCGAGGAAGCGTTGACCTCGTGCGACTGAGTGGGGAAAGCGGAAGCAACAAGGTTGAGCGCGTTTTCTGACACAACACGCGCTATCGCGTTAAGTTACGCGTCTTTCATTCCTTCTGCACTTCGATTACCTCTAAAAGGCGCATGCGAAAATGATCTACTTACCTTTTAAGTGTGGTTGAATGGTGACAGGTGATAGCGGCAACAGCGAAGTCATGGAAGAGCTGTCATCCGGACCGCCTGTGGTGGTTCCCGCGCGAACGAGCGCACGCAGCGGTGTCGATGGTGCGGCCGGTAAACATCACGTGACGGACGTGTTCGTCCGCGAGCTGAGTGCACCGGCTTTCGTCTCCCTCCGCCGCTCCGATGGCGAAATGCCGCCAGAGCAAAGAGATCTCGCCTCGACGGCGTTTTGCTGCGTGCCGCTTCAACGCCTTCTTCTCGTCTTTTTTTTTCTTTTCTTTTTTTACAGCGTGTGTGTCTTGCGGGTTGGCTCCGTCACTCCTAAGCTGAAAGTGTAGAGGAATCTAAGGGGTGCCCGGTGAACTAATCGCACGTCTGTCCATAATCACGTGATCACGCTCCCTCCTGTAACCACGCGCAGAGAGCGGGGCAGGTGGTAACTGGTCCGGTGGGCGCTTAGCTCGCCCGGCACTATCAGGTTAGGAATGAAGGGAGTTCCGCCTCAAGGACGCCAAGTCCGCTTACAAAGAGATTTGGAGATATTGGTGATGGTGTAGGGCAGTGTGGGGAAAACGGGTGGGGAACTGTCCTCTCATCAGCCTCTCTCGCCCTTTCCCAGGGAAAGATAGAGGTCTTGCACCAGGCCGAGCGACCTTGTAAGCATTCCGGTTTCGAGGCCGTCGGTGCGTGCGCCTTCCTTCACCCCCCCCCCCCCCCCCCCCCCCCCGCCGTGCGGGGGAAGGGCACTCGAATTCTTTCGTTTGTCTCTGCTGGTATAGGCTCCTTGCATTGACGTCACATCGCACACATTTGCACACCAAGTAAAAGGAGGAAAGGGAAGCTGCTTTTGTAAGAATTTTGAGTGACGGGTTAATCTTCTATAATCTTCTGGGAGGAGAATAGCGACGCCTGTGCAAATCCGGAAGGCACAAAAGAGGGTCCTGATAAGAGGGGAGCTCCTTCTCCCCCTCTTCTCTGCAGGGTATCGGAAATGACGTCATGTGCAAGGAGCCTATCTGCTTGCCGGATATCCAAAAAAACCAATGTGGTAGAGATTGCTTAGACATGACAGCTCTAGCAAGAAGACAAAAGGAGTCTGGCAGACACGACGCTCCGAACTCAGCCTGAAGCCTAATGTCAACATTAAAAAGAGAATGATAAATCAAATGTCTCCCAACGAATAAAAAAGAGGCAATATGATTTTCAAGAAAATCGTCAGCCACTTTCGCGTTGCCTTGGAGCACCAGCGAAGCTCAAAAATAAACAAAACAGCAAAACATGCGCACACAAAAAAAAAAAAAACATGCACGCAAACATGTGGATTGCGCCAGATCGGTAGTCTAAAATGCCAACCACATATGGGCGATCGTACGGGTGTAGCATTATAGCCTCACGTGCAGAATCCCTGTGCGAGCTTCAACCAGCATTGTTCCATGTCTTAAGCTAATACGTTGAGGGTCTACAAATGACGGCATGATTACGTTACACACGCTCGCGTGCACACTTGCTGTCTCTTAATTAAAAGCAGAATGCTCCGCCGTCACGGTGAGGACCCGGCCATGTGATCTCGGGATTCGCGTCATGGGCTTCTGATCAAGCTAGCCTTTTAAAGGCAGGGCTAAAGGGTGAGGTGTCAGTTGTGGGGCATTCGGCACGGGCTTTTGACATTGGGTGCTTTCGTCCACCACCAGATCGTACACAGGGCATGAACTTTCTGTAAAGTGGTCTCCCTTGTGGAACTTGGCAGTCCACTGTGATAAGCGTTCGTATGATTTTTTGCTAGATAAAATACCTATTCCGGGCAAGTGGGTACCGAAAACAGTGGGTAAAATTTTCGAGGCATTCAAAATCAGTGTAAAGAAGGATGACGGTTGCATCAGTGCGCCGTCACTCGTTTCATCAAACAAGGAAATCAGATTCATTTGGGGTGAGGTATAATAATGTGTGTATATATGTTCGTGTTTTCCAAATAAAATTCAGTAGCCAGTAGCGCTCCGAGTGTGCACTCATACTTCTTTGTGCTCGTTCTTTTTTTTTTTTTTTTGCGTTTTGCAGTTGACGTTGTTTCCGGCTAAACTCTGAATCAAAAACGACGTTATCGTCTGCTATCAGTGCCTTGGTGCCATGTTGGAGGCATTCGGCGTGTTATTGTGGCAGCAGTAGTGCCGTAAAGTCATAGAGCCGTCCTTGTATAACCACGTTTCAGAATATGTTCTCGTCCTGTCAATCGCACCGGGGTTCTTCACTGGACACGAAATGGAGTCCATAAACCCGTAGTTAGAGTACGAAGCTTTTCTCTCGAGGTCATAGAGTCAACATAATAATCTGGAGCGAAAGGTCCCATGCATTTGGCCGCGACAGAACTGCGAGGTATTGACGCGGACATCGGCAGCCCCATTTGGCGGCCCCGATGAGCCCATATCGAGACATTTCTGATCGCAGTTTTCGGCCCCCAGAAACAAACATACGGTCCTCATATCAAGATCGCAATGAAATGAAAGAAATTCTTCATTAACCCTTTGCTCATGTGTAGTCATAAAATGATGTATTTTTATCCGGGTCTCTGGAAAAAAAGTGCTGAGGTTTCGTACGGGTCATCGAAAAGCTTTTGTCCGGCAGAGCTCTTGTTCGGGATTCATGGATTCATCAGTGACGATGCTTACATCGCCCGCACGGATTATTGTCACGTGACCTTGTGACTATTATATGGAGCGCTATTTCCACTGTGGTTACGTGGTGGCTCCAATCTGGTGTATGGTTACAGACGATCGACCGGCGGACCGTTACGGACGCGTAAAGTGCGCAGGGCTCGCCCATAAATGCTACCACAAAGCAAGCTATGTTATGAAACGATACAACGCTCGTTTTGATGAAACCGTCGATGGGGCAGCACAGGGTGCCGACGAGACGATTTTGTCGATGAAGCATCCTCCAACAAACTGATTGCCATAGCGGATAAAACACGTCGATAAAACCCATTTTCCGGATTGCTAGTTGGAGGGGTTATTAATCATATGATTTGCGTAATTCCGAGGCAAGAGAGAGCGGGTGCACTACTGAAGGAATGCCCCCACTAAACAAGAGCTCACGCGTTGAAAGCATCCGCCACAGTAAATATATTCAAACCAACATGTCCGAAAAAAAAAAAAAAAGTACATTGGATAGTGTTTGGCGTTTTACAGCGATAGCTCTTCGAATCTCTAAAACTCGCGAACGGTTTCCACGTTGCCTTCACTACAAAAACAGATCTCAGCTTAATATTTGAATGATTAACTGTCGTAAAGTGCCAACCTATGAAAGACTAATCGAAAATTATTCAATCAGTTATTAGCGCACCCTTCCCGCGGATATTTATTTGTTGTATTTATTTATAAAATACCTACGGTGTGCAGAGGGCATTATTTTAGGGATTAATTTCGTACATAAACTATCAAATTGTCACAGGTAGAGAAACACAGCGTCCGACTACATAAAAGTCCAGTTCTCAAATTGCAAAAAGAAAAAAAAAAAAAAAAAAAAAAAACAGGAATAATAAGAAGGAACACGATCCATCAAGAGCACAGCACTCAAATATCACGCCAATATGGCACTATACAGGTATCACTGGGACCCGTATTCTCGGAGATCACTCCTATCACAAATCAATTTTTTGGGAAAAAAAGAATGAAGATTATTCACACAATTACAATCTGTTTCTAAAGTTGTAGCTTACGTTAAAAGCACTTACGCTACTTTCGCGAGCACTCTGCTTGTGAAATAGATGCGGGTGGCTTCCAGCTTTTCTCCTGCACTTCAAAATACTACAACACCACCAACATATATTTCCGCGCGAATGCTGCACGTGCCCGAGGCTTGTCCTTAAACAGCGAAGGCTACCGGCACGAAAGTGCAGCCTTCAGAGGTGTTTTCGCGGAATGACCGCTTGCGCTAGAAATTTTTGTTTCAAAGGGAGGTTTACGCGCTAGCCCGCGCGTGTCGCTGACTGGTTGGAGCTATAGAGCACGAGGAGCGCAAGCTCATTCTGTAGAACGTGCTATGAACACCAGGAATACTTCGTCTCAACTCAGCATGGACCATTGTTGGTCACACGTGCTAAAAGCGCGAGCTAATTGTTTTGGATGACGCCTCGGCGGGCACACGAGCGCTCGCGGGTGCACAAGCACTGAAACAGCATCTGCGGTTCATTCGGAGGTGAAACTAAGTATAGCGCGTGATGCACGTTAACGACCTCAGGTTAGCGGTCGTGCTGCACTATACTCTGTTTCATACTTAGCGTGCAACGCTGTCAGAGCTACTGGTGCGAGCGTGGGGCTTGATCTCGTTGATCATTTGCACGCGTTCTCGCTCAAACAAAACCATAGATGAAGCCACGCGCTCGCGTCAGTAGCTTTCACAGCGTTGCACGCTAAGTATGAAACAGAGTATAGCTACGCGTGTCTCATGTACAGCGTGAACCAGTGTCGCAAATCTTGAAAGGCAGACCGACCTCACGCCGAATAATCTCTCACGAACAGTTTGACCTTTGAATCGAGTGTACACCAACTCATTGCGTGTAAACAAGCACGCGTTTGCACACAAGAGCTCCGCGCACGACACGCTGCATGTACCCATTTTCCGAAGTGTGAAGCGTTCGGCCATGCTCCGTTCAACAGGCTGCACCACCGCCTAAGCGCGACGTCATAGATTTGGTGTAGGTGGGACTCTTGTTTAATTAACGATTCACTATGGCACATCGACTGTAATTTCGCCCTCATTTGCTTTGAAATAATGTTTTAATCCGAAATACTATCTATAGATTACGAATGACGAGTCACTGATCATTTATACGCCAGGCGAGCACGGGATGGCGGCCCCTCTCATTGGAAATGCACCGGTGATTTTGGCACGGGTGTTTATTTCAAATTCATACTATAAGCACTCCTGACCTGTCCTATCAAAAAGATGTTTGCTTTTTTTTTGGCAGCAATGACAGCAGGGTTGCACAGAAGCATATATGCATTTAAGCACGTCCCTTATTATAGGAAAAATTTAATCGAGAAAAGTAATTAAGGTAAATTAACGTAAAGTTCTTTTGTATAAAAATAAAAAAAAAATTCTGCCATATAAGTGCACACGTTAGTACTTAAATGATTGTGTTGTTACCCATGAAGCGCGCGAGAAAGACCTTCTTGAGAAAAAATGTGAAACAGATACTTTTATAAATATATTAATTAATTCATTTATGTATTTTCCGTGTTCACAAACATAACAAATAAATTATCGTTGTCCTATATATTTATGCATAATTGCGCATGGAATACCTACTATCAATGACACATTCATAGTGTCACTAAATCTTAGTTCTGTGGAGATGCCAAAACGGTATTCGGTCATATATTCCGAAACCGTTCGTAAAATCAAAAACAGAATTAAAAAAAAAAAAAAATATGGCAGCGCTACTCTTCCTAGGCCCCATCGTTCGCAAGGCATCCGTTCTAAAGTTCCGGGAAGCTTGCTCGTGGGCAAAACGATTTTGTTGCTTTCAAGGTTGGAGGTTTCGCGCGCAGAAAGTGATGTCAGGCGATAACAGGCCGGAAATTGATTGTAGAGGTAAGCTCTTATTTCGTTCATCTCTAAGTTGACAATGCGGTGAAGCTAAGCGTCAGCCAACCATTCAGTGGCCTGACTCCTATCGCTTGATTTCGCTCGCCTCGCGTGTGTATGCGGAGAAGGGGTGATCACGTGGTGCGAGACTGACAGTCAAACGGTCTAACAAGCACGTAGTTTCCACCGCGCTGTCAGCTTACGGGGGATGAAGTCCCCGATCCATGACTAAAGGCTTTCTGTGGCAACTGAGGACAGCGTGTGCTTCCGAAGGCGGTAATCCAGGGAATCCGGACTACACGGGTGCCTCGCTCGTTCCTTGCGCACCTTGCACCCAGCTTGCACTAATGCTCCATACAAAAAAAAAAAAAAAAAAAAAAAAATATAACGAACTTTAGTGTCCGCAGCATGCCCATTCCACACTATTTTTTTGTGTTTATTTATTTGTTTTTTCGAAGTTGTTTTTTTAAGTTTTTTGTGAAAATATTTGCGTCGTGAAAGAGCTGGTTGGTCGGTGCTGGTTTGTTGTCGATTCGGTAACTAACAAACACAGGAGACCAAATTAAAGTTCACAATCTTTCCACATCATGACTTTCAGCTGGCTGGATTGGTACCAAGACCAAGCTTATAAGTAAATTTGGCTGTCTGTAAAAGACAGATTTATTTATCTTCTAAATTCCTCTAAATTTATTTACTCTCTAATTTCTTCTGGGTCCTCTAAATTTCCGCTTGCGACACTTCCCTCACTTCCGAAGCACTTCGATGGTGAAAAATTTTTTGTGAATCGTATTTCTTTAGCTCACGGATGCGGCAGGCTATGCTTCTCGGGACGCGCTGACCCACGTCTTCTGTACAGCCCATTTAGGGCATTCGGACGGCACTCCAATGCGTGCTTAAGCGCGATCCAAACCAACGCTTCTTTTTGCGCCTGTAGGTCGTGCGGCTGCGGATGTGACGTATTTTCGTGACGTCGCGCCACTTCTTCGCTCCTTCCGGGCGCGCACAAGAAAGTTGGTTGATTTCAACTTCTTTCTCAATGCGCACAAAAACGCGCGGTGACGTAGTAGGGCGCTCCTGTGTCCCGGCCAATCGGTGGAGGGCAAGCTAGTTCCGGCTCCGCGTTTCTCGCCGTCTGGCTGCCCTCTCCTCCGCCCCTTTTATTCTCTTCCAACATGACCACGCGATCTCTCTCTCTCTCTTTCTCTCGCCGTCTGGCCGGCCAGTCTGTCGCAGTTGCACTTTGCTTGTGCGCTCGTGCCTGCGTGCGCGCGTGCGCGCTCGCCCAAAGTTTCGCCCGTCCAAACCAAAGCGCACGGTTCTGACTCAGAAAGCGCGCCCGGAAACAGCAAAAACGCCACGAAATGCGTCACATCCGCAGCCGCACGACCTACAGGCGCAAAAAGAAGCGTTGGTTTGGATCGCGCTTTAGAGTGCCATCGGACGTGGGCACTTGAACGCTTGGCAAGAGTACCACGGCACTCTAGACACAGGCTTTTTCAAAGGCCATGCTAGATGTAGGAAGCTACCGCTAGTTACAGAACATATAGACATTTTCGCTCATTCATTTTAACTGAGCTTCTGTCGTCCGTGTTTCGTACCTCGGGGACATTGAACATAAGAAGCTTAGCATATTTTTAACATATCGTAGGGCGACATAGAGCAGTGTACGTTCTCCCCCAAATAATTGAGCTATCGCTTGCTGTGTAGAATCAACTGAACGTAAGGTGAACCCGTCAATGGCAGTTTAAATGTGGCTCTGTTGGACAGCGAAATAAGACTTCTGTATTACACACTAATGTATCTATATTTAAAGCCAGTGAGATCCGTACCACAAATATCGATATCCGAATGCTACACGGTGCTTCCGCTGTACATTAGGAACTGTTTGATGAACAGCGGAAAAGAGCAGCGATCTTGAATGTTCTCTTATATCGAAAACCTTCCTGTCAAGGGAGCTTCGGAGAGTGAGGTTAAAACAGTTAAAGGATGAAGCAAACTGTGCAGAGTTAAAGGTTTAACCCCCCAGAGCTTTTCTTGAACAGAGAAGAAGACTAATCGACTCCCTCGCTTCGAAAAGTAAAATGTAAATATTGAAAAAAAAAAGGTAGTAGTCGAGCCAAGTTTATTTAATGACTCAAAACAAAGACCGCAAAACAAGTTTGGAAATCATCGCTAACAACTTTTCCAAACGCTCTGGCTCCGTCGTTTATTTTCTCCACGGCGGTGAAAATAAGGGAGCCCCTAGTGTCACGTACCATAACCCTGGCTTGCCGCCATGTATAGGTTTTTTGAACCTATACATGGCTTCGAAACGAACGCCGTGTTTAGGGCGACGCTTTATGAAATGGTCGTCACGTGGCGTATGCAATAGACCGCGCGAAGCCGACCTCTTCTCTCACGGAGGGAGGTTTTCCTCTTTGCTTGCTTTTAATGCGAATGTGGAAAAAATACTTGATTTATACATATACCTGTTCCTACGATCAGTGAGGTCGGGCTCAGCAGTAACTTGAAACGACCCCCCAAAAATATAACAATGCCCCAAAAACATCCCTGGGCTACATAACAACCCTAGGCACTTATGTAACGAAACATAATCGCACACGCGCGTCAGCATCCGCTCATACACCCGTTTACACACTGATCTATATGCTTATTGTTTAATATATCTGTGTAGCAAAAACATTAATTGCCTATTGCTTGGATAAAGGAGTGTCCCCCGCTCAAATGATCTTCCTGCCGCAGGTAATAATTAAGTTAATAAATACTGAAATATAAACCCGTCAAGGCAGGCTGTACCAACTCATTTATTAAAACATCCTTGCCCATCTCCTCCCCCCCCCCCCCCAAAAAAAAAGAAGAAAAAAAAAAAGAAAAAAAGAAAAGCGGATAGGAAAAAAAGGTTTCCCCGAGAAAACGAAAAAAATACCTGCGCCGAACAGCGTCGAACTTGCGCCGAACCCAAAGCGGCGCCATCTATCGACAGCCCGTGATATCGCGAGGAGAAACTAACTCTCGTTACAGTTACTGTCGAGGTCGAGGGAGGGTTAAGGGAGAGTATCATCGAAAGAAGCGGTCGGGAAAGAGTAACTTCCATGCAGATAGAGTTAAAGGAGAGTAAGTTAGGGCACTTACTCTCCCTTGACACCTTTTTTTTTTTAGAGTGCATCCGCGCATCCGGGGCTCTTGCAGAAGCGACGGTCACGACCCGCAGCGCCGCCATGAATCAAACATGACCGCCCTTGAAGCACCATTGCGGTACTATGCTTCGCAAGCGGAGCATATACAGTTAATCTACGAGCTATTGTCATGCTGCGCCGTCTCACGGTGATTAAAGAAAATGGGAACGAAACTCTGACACACCTGCTCCGGGGGGAGGTGATGCCGTTCTAACACCTCTTCTTCCAGTGTAATGTGGAGTAAAGGTTTCTATACTTCGTTTCAGCTTCGGTCCGAGCGCGGCCAGTGTTATGAGCCGAAGGGCCAATCAAAGAGCGCAAAAAGTGCAGCGTCATGGCGCGCTGTCTGCTCTTGATAGGACTAGCCGGCGGAGAGGCGCGCACAGAGACATGGCGAATAGCGGCTGGTCATATCAACTGCAGAGAGCACGCCATGACGTTTCGCTTTTTGCACTGTTTGATTGGCCCTTCTGCTCATAACATCGGCAGCGCTCGGACCGAAGCTGAAACGAAGTATAGCAAAAAGCACTCGCCGACTGCTGTAGGCAACAAGAGGTGCAGTCAGCTACAACTGTAAAATCTCTATTAGAAAAAAAAAAAAAAAACATACTCGTAATTTAAAAATTACAGAGCAACAGGACCAGGCGTATTTGTTCGGTCGCGGACCAGTCACCTAGCTGTGTTTGGAGTTTGTTATTTTTCCGCTGTCCCTTTTGTTCCCCTTCTCTAGAAATTATTATTCCCATTCTTGTCCAACTCGCTTCCACCTTTTGCATTAATTGCATTATAAACAGAAGCACAGGTATAGTTCGTTTCACCTGAAGGCGAGACGCAGAAAACGCTACGAGCTGATGGCACCAAGCAGGGCCTCCAAAGCCTACCAAAAATGTGTTTGATGTTGTTTATGTCTCTCTGAACGTTCTATCATTGTGAACCAATCGGGTACCGGAAACGGCAGGTGACTTGTATTTTTGGCTCTGCTTAATTGGTCCCATCGCGTCGGCTGTGTTGGGACTTCAGGTAAAAGAAAATATAGCTTTTTTTATATGATGTAATTTATTTGCGCTATATTAATTTGTAATAACAGAAAGGAACAACACTCCGAATTATTATGGCATCATAGAGTAATTCCCCTGTCAGCAAGGCACGTCAAATGGCATTTACGACAAATGACCTTCAGTGTAAACGTCATTTAGGCACGGCCACATGGCAACTCGAATGACATTTAACCTAAATGCCATTCCAGGTAAACTGAGTTCGCAAAGCATACTCTCGTCGGCGGCGCTCGACAAATGTTACAAGATTTCGATAAACAACAAGGTACATTGACTTAAAACGAAAGAAACACACAAAAGGACGAAACAGACGACAGCTGTGTCGTCTGTTTCATCCTCTTGTGTGTTTCTTTCGTTTTAAGTCAATGTAGATTACCAACACGCTCAAGTCTATAATCAACAAGGTAATTATTTGCGGAAACAATATTTACATTGATTTAATTGCGAAAGCAATTAAAAAAATGTGAAATGGTTGTTCTGCTTGTTCTGTGTATATTTGTGTGTTCATTGATGTATGCGTACCACCGTGTAGCGTCATACGTCAGGGGAACTGAAAAAATACATTTTTTTGTTTGTTTTCAAGTTCCACATTCTATAGCGATATGAAAATAGTGTTGTGTAAATATAAAGTTTTGCATTAAAAAAAAAAATCGGTAGGACTGAGGCGACAGAGTTTACCATTGTATCGGTAGTACAAAACAAACCATTTTCTAATCACAATCTGTGCGAACTGCGCGATGCGTTAGATCTAGAGATATATTTTGTGTCCCTAGCACTTTTTGGTTTAGTTTCAATGAGTGAGCATCATTTTGTGCATTTGCTGTACGGAGGCTCGCAGTTTTGAAGTAGGGGAGGGATATTGACTAGCATTATTTAAGAAATATAGAGAATGTACTAATATTGTACAAGAGAAATGCATTTTATTGCAGCTAAGAAAGGCATTTTCTATATTTCCTTGAAGTGCACTTTTAGTCCATTCTAGAATACTTCTTGATGCATTTAGAACATATGTTTTTCTATACTTATGGTGCATCCCAATAATAAATTCGGAACTTACCTTGAAATGTATTTCAAATACAGCCGAAATGATAAAAAGTTTGTTTATTAAATGAATTTAAAAATTGCTGAAATATATTTCCTTTATTTTTTTTCTAAGGGGTAGGTTATCTTTGACACTCAGTTAGATTTAAGACGCCTCTTCACTCTTCTTTCTAATGCGAGTATTGTTTCATCTTGAAAATTCCCCTAACCCCGTTGTCCGCCAGGTTGCACCAGTAATTTCTAAATCGTTAGATTAGTGCACAGACAACGTTTCTCTGAATCGCTCAAAATCTAAACCGAAGCCATTGTCCCAAAACAAGGGAATAACTGTTTTATCTGTCATATCCATGGGGATTTTATGAGTCTCGTAAAAGCATGTTGATGCAGAATCCAGTTTGTGGGGTCTCTCTATAATAATCGCCGCCCGATAGTTATGTACCTCGCTCTTTTTCCAAGAAGTGACAAAACACAACGAGAAGAGAGCGAATAGGTTTACTGTACTTCCCAGTTGCCCGTCCTCGAGAGCCGGCAGTTCGGGCCTGCCAACCCTGGTTGCCGCCCGTCGTTTAGAACTCGCAGTCGAAGTCACTGTTTATAAACCGACACGCTGTTTACAAACAAGCCCGTGTTTGCCCACACCAGGTGTGGGCACTGGGCGTGCGCAGAAACCGAATTTGCGTGAAGTGAAGCGTCTGCGCATGCGCAGTGCCATCGACAGCGCCACCGCAGCCGCGCGACGTCAGGGCCGCGTGTTGCTCTATGGGCCTGCGGATCGTCCTTCCCACGCCAGTGCCACGTAGGGATCCGGCGTATCATAGCCCGAACCTCGCTGCGAAATCACTCCGGAATAGTCATGACCCAGAAGGGCATGGCAAGGGCTCGTCGTTCCCACCGGTCCTGGTCCGAATCTCGATGGTGGATCACTCCGGGGGTCACCATGAGCAACACCGCCACCATCGCTCCTGCCCGGCGCCAGTCTCGCGCAGCACGCTCTGTTACGCGCCAGCTCGTGTTTTTTCGGCTAACCGCTTTTCACTTTCCCTCCGCCCCGTCGTCTTTAACCCTCGTCTCCCACATTCTCACCGCTTTCAAGGCCCGGACTTCAGAGGACTTCCGGTACTCGGGATCCCATGTGCCACAGAGAAGATTCCTTCCACATCAGCAATGGTGTGTTCGTCGATCGACTGGGGAGACAGAGGTGAACGCTCTGGTCGGGGCCGTCTAGGGGCCGGGAGAAGTAGCTATTATTTGTGTTGACTGTGTGGCCACGTTGTAGCGTGTGAAAGCTGCGTACGTGATGGTAGGCACTTCGGTGCCGGTCTTTCTTCGTGCCGGTTTCAGCTTTGTTCCAGCGAAGCTGCCGCAAACAATGTCCACAGCCTTCTGTCCGACGCTCGCTTTCCCGTTCACAACGATGCAGAAGGGGGCCTGCTCTTAGCTGGTCGCCGCGACGCGGAGGGACTTGCCCCGTTTCGCGTGGATTTTGCCGCGAGCGTAAACTGCCCTCGACCTTGGGACACGCAGAGCGCACAAAGCCTCATCGGCTTTTCGCCGTTCCGTCGGCTGGTGGCCGCCAGTACCGTCGTCTCCGTGCACAGCTACGCACTGTGACTGCCAGTACGAACCAGCGTGAGCCACTCTAAGAACCTGGTAAAACGGATGGACCCGTGGGCCTTTTTTGAAGGCGCTCCAGCCTGCGTGTACAATGCAGCATGCACCATGGATGTGTCCAGCACCTGCTCAGCATAAAGGCCGAAGTGGGTCAAGTTCGCATTCTTTGACAACTGCTTTCGGGGAAGATCCGGCTCGTTGCGTCCGATCAATGTTACTCCATCTATTACGGGTACTGCTTTTGGGTAATGCATTGAAATGTTTTATTTCATTTGAAGTCATCGCACACTTTTTTATGTTACTCGAAAGACACAGCGACATCCTTGTTTGAATGCAAATAAAATCGCATAATTGTGTGCGATCTGTTAGTTTCAAACGCTGCCTCTGCAACGTTACCTTCGGCTATTATTTCTGGTCGCATACGCTGTCATAAAAAAGGGCGAAATGGACGACATTTTTGAACAATGTCAAATTAGTTGTTTTTTTAAGAAACAAGGCCTTTATGTCGATCTTCGAATTAAGGGGATATTTTGACTGCCATAATGTTTTTGGCGCGCTTTACGCAATGAGTTGTTGTTTTCTGCTGTCTCGAACGCTCGTTTTTTATTTTGCTTGGCACAAGTTCGCCAATTAAACCTTTCTTTTCAGTTCATAATTTATCGTCTCTTTGCCTTACTCCCTGACAATATAGTAAATAAACTAAAGTCAATCACTGTGCACCACAGGGGACAGTACTAGGCCGGTTACTGCTTAATTAATATGCTAACTAGGTAACCAAGGTGAAACAAATAAATAAATTTTTGAGTGTGCTGACTATACGGTAATTGGCTACGCCCACAATAAATATACAAGCGCCGTAGGGAAGGTTCCGGAAGATATTTTGGATATTCTTCAATGATACCGTAAACAGAAATAATCATAAATTTCACCCAACCTCCCCTAAAAATAAAAACAGAAAATGCTTCCGAGACCCAAGAAAGAAAATACAAACTGGAGTACCAATGAAAATGCATGAGAATAAATATAAATACTGTACATAGATCATCATCTTAAATGAAAAATTCGTTAGAACTAGCATAATACATATTCGTGGTATGTTCCCCGTACTCATCTTCGATTGATATATACTTTCTTATACACATCGGTATTACAATGTAGGATGATTGTTTATGGGCATTGTACCAAATACCTGCAAATGAATGTCCAAACTATTCAAAAGAAGATATTTAGAAATGTAGGACACTTTAGAGATATGATTTAGGTGCAGAAAGAAAGAATTAGGAGCTAGTGTTGTGCTTTAGTGATAAATTGAAGTATGTAATAAAACAACGCATTTTTTTTAAACGAGAAACATGAAATAGAAACAGTTATGAAAATAATGTTATGGTAAAGCAGAATACATGTAAAACCATTTATAAAAACCGAAATATGTGGAGGTTACAAGAAAGTACTACGTACTTAAACTTTTTAACGAACCGCGTGAATATATAAATAAATACAAAAAATCTGCACAAAATAAAAAAGTCTTACTGAAATGAATGAATTAGGAGAAAGGAAAAGGGTTACCACAAGAAAAATATTTATAAAGAAAATAAGAATCAACGAAGCGGACTACACCTCCGACCGTATTTTTTATTATAGATTTTTTTTATTGTGGTTAGTTATAGTTTGTTCCACCTCAAATTGTAAGCAAACGTTGAAACTACACTTAATAGTGCATAATCTTTTGCTCGCTTTTGATTTAAACTCGTGAAACAGAGTTAAACACTTATACTTTTTCAGTGAATCTATTAGGCATGTTTAAGACACAAAGGTCATTTTAACGTGAGTGTGCGTTAGCCTGAGTATCCACCTGCCATGCCCCACGCACAAGCCTTAGAGGCTGATGTGGGCACATACTGTACGATGTTAAAAACTGGAAATAAAAATGTATGAATTCATGAATGAATGACTGAGTTTTAAAGCTGGCATTCTTGATGCTGGAATGATAACAGAGTAACTGATGCATGTCAAAGCAGAACGAGAACGACGTTAATGTGCGATTAATCAACGGAAAGCCTACCGTTGTTTGTTACTCCCTTTCGCATCCCCATATATGTATATATTTCATGAAAAAAAAGAAGCTTACTTCCACAGAAAAAAAGAAAAACTTCCAAGTAGCCGAACTTCGGCAGTGTGCTCCTTGGTGTAAACTCAAGTGAGGACCACTTCTGTTTAAATTCGGTCGGGTAAGTTTATATTTATATCGGAGATAAGAACAAGGCTATCTTTAGTTTGCAGGAAAGATATAGAGTTGTTCATTGTCACCAAGTGAAAATAAAACTACGCTCTCTCTCTGAAGGAAAGCTTTTTTTTCAACCAACAAAGCGAGCGACACAATATGCAATATCTCATTTAGAAAGCTTTAATAATCGGCATGAAATAAAGTTATTACAATACATATAAGGCAATGCTGGCTTTCATCAAAGGTGATATATTTTACAACGTTGAACGTGCAGTCGTGCATGGTCTGAATGATCAGCAGAATGTCGACTGCCGGGGTTACGCAGAGCTGAATTGTCCAATGAAATTTAGAAGTAGGGCTTCGGCAACTTTAGCCTATGTGTGCCGCGCCAACAATCGTCCTCGATCTCTTCCTGCACTTGGCGGTAGGTGCCCACAGATAGTTTCTAAATATTTTTTGAATGATGAGATGACGGGGCCAGAAGGACCAAGGTGTCTGAGAATATTGTTGGGCAGTTTTATTCTGGGTGGATTTTATGTTTTCAGGCCCGCTCTATCCCTTGGCATGAAATGCGCAAAGTCAACGTAGTAAATTGTTGTACAAAAAAACAAAAAAAAAAACATACAGGCCGGAAATTTTTGTAACATAAACCAGATCCTGTCTGCTTTCATATCTTATCTTTTTCCCAATAGGTATCGCTTGGTTGTAGTTTTTCCGTTCACATTTCTCCTAATCGTGACCCTTTGTCTGATACAAAAATATGTTATAAAATTTCTGCAGAGTGAACACACAGTTACTACAGCATTAAAAAGCATAAGCGTTTTGAAATTGGATTTCTGGCTAACAGTATTACAGCTAAAAAAAACACGCTTCTTGGTTGTTCATTCTAAGATTCATGCAGTTTGATACCAAGATAAAGTAGAAATGGGAGGTAAACATAAAAGAGCAGCCACCGTCCTCGTCAAACTGTGGTTCAAGATCCAAGGGTTCCGTCAGTAGGCTGTACTCACCATTACCCCCGAGAGTCGAGGCTCATTTGGTGGTTTCTCAAGCGGAATCTTGACATACCAGGAAGCAGACATGACGCGTTCTTTTTTTTTTTCTCTCTCGCCGATTTTTCTTTTTTTTTCATTTGCAACATTTGCTTGTGCCTTCGAAAATATGACTGCCGTCAAGCCTCGCGTCATTTACGACATCAAGGGGAAGAGAAGTTAAGAAAAATAAGCAAAACCGCAGATATTGAAAAATACGGAAGGATCGCTGAGGCGGTTAGACTTCTCTAAATTGGAAAATTTCCTTTCTCGGGCCGATTACGCTGAAAAGCTAGTGGTGATGCGAATGTAAACCCGACATTCATAGCCTGGAGCAACTATTAAGTTTTATTTTTTCACGTTTTGGAAAAAATTAAACTATATTGAAGGATTGATCCTATATTATACTGTAAAATATACTTAATATAGACTTGTTTTTAGCGCGTGAGGATTGGCATTCAAGACACGCAATTTGCAATTCAGTTAACGGCCATCCGCACGGTATAGGTTCTGCGTTTTCCAAACTTAATTGTATTCGCACTGTGAAAATATGCTCAGCACACAAAAAGTTACAGTAACTATAGGCAATTCACAATTCAGTTAATGACCATGCACTCGGTTGAGGATCTGCAGCGTTTTCTGAACTTATTTCCATGAGCGTTATCGGGCCCCATTCGCATTGCTTTCTCATTCGCGTCTCATGCTCTTTTTGCCGGTGAGCAGTAAGTGTGGCGAACATGGCCCGGTCAGAAGCGTGTATGGCTCGCAACCGAAGGGTCGGGGGTTCGAACCCCGGCAACAGATCTTCATACTTAATTTAAGGCTAATGAATTCCTTTATATGTAATCATGTCATGTTTTATAATCACTTTAATTCCACACGTGATGTTACGTTTCACGTGAGCGCTGTGGGTTGTTTGAAATTCCCGCGCGAGGTTAGGTTTCAATTTAAATTTTTTTATTTTCAGATCAAGTAATACAAAATAAAGAGCTGGCCCACAAAAGCAGCATTCTGCTTGTATGTGGGGCCAGGCGACCAACTAGAATACATGTTATAACAAAAACAAAACGAAAGCACTCCGCAGCACAGGTGGCTGGGACGTCATAAGCTAATCGAGCAATCAGGATTTTCGTGTCACGCCACTGGCGCCAGCTTTTCTGCCACGCGACCGAGATCGGTTCTTCTGCAACACGAGCTCCTTATCGTTATCATGTAAAAATACGTTTCATATTGTTTGGCAGCGCGATTAAATTGGTAGTCAAGACAAGCAATTTACAACTAAGTCAATGGCCAAACACGCTTCAGGCTGTTCGGCGTTTTTCGAACTTATCTCTATAAAACTGTAAAGTTCATGTTTCGTATTATTTCTTAGTGTACAAAAACTGGCTGTCGGAAGACACAATTTACAATTCAGTCAGTGGCTAAGCACACACTTCATGTACTGCATTTTCCGAAATTCTCTGCATCACAGTGCTAGAAAATATTAAGCCTAGTATTTTACATCGCTCGAACTATGGCAGTCAAAAATACACAACTTACAATTCAGTCAATTTTTAAGCACCCGCTTTAAGTTCTGCGTTTTCTAAACAAATCTTTATCGTATTGTGAAAATATGTTGAACATATTATTTTGCCAGCGCACAGAAGCTAGCAGCAAAGACACACAATTTACAATTTAATGAATGGCTATGCTGCACACACTTCGAGTTTCGTGTCTTCTACCTTATCTCAGTTATATTATAGTTGTCTTCTTCCAAATAAATTGGAGTGTAATAAAAACAAACATATCTAGTGTAATACTTCATCCTGTTACTCAGGTGCACACTATGCGTCTTATTTTACAATCATTTATTGCGCAATGAAGTGCCTTTTTTTTTTGGTCAAAATACAATAACATTAATGTTTTTACCATATACTCTCTAGATACATTTTGGGCTTAAAAACTTCCAAAAAACGCAGGTACTTTTGTTCTGAAGAATCTCAGCGACTACTTTTAGCTCATCGGGGAAATGTGTAATGCCTTTCTATTTACATATCACTCCAAAGACTTAAAAAGAAGCGTTTGCAATGTTTGCACAGCGAAGTAAACATTTAAAAAAGTAAAAAAAACATGTAAGTATAATTTTTTTTTGTATTGTTCGCGTTATGAACATTTTATTTTATTACACACTGCGGGGCACAGAGACAACTAGCACAAACACAAAGTCAAAGGTTTTTTTTTTCAATTTTGATAAAAAAACAAGTGTGACACACAGTAACACTTAACTGCTTGGGTTAGTGCACCGAATGATCGCTTTCCATCACACAAATAGTTTTGACGACAGCCTTCAGTCTATAAGGGAACAACAGGAAAACCAGGCCACCGCTTGCTTGCGCTAGCCGTGTCGCGCTCTTTACATATAAATCATCCGTAGGGGAGATATATAGAGGCGCTCCTGCTTGCGACATCTGTGGCGATTGACACACTTAGGCGTTTTTTTTTTTTCTTTCGTTGTAGCTTCTTGTTGCGAAAGTAGACATCGAAAATAAGGCTAACAAAAGTCTAATCGCGTGAGGTATTTTATTTTCTATATCTCTGATACTGATTGATATACCCCCCTTCCCCCCTGTTCGGGACGACTGGACAACTTTGTTGCTTTCATTTTTTCATGAGTTTTACTTCAAACAAAAGTAATTTAGATATAAATAGCGGTCGCAAAAACGTTTTCTGCAAGGATTAGTTTTTTTTTATTAATAGTGAATAATAACGCTGCAACAGTTAGGGTCAACTAAAGCTGACATGTGTGTCCACGCCGCACAATATTACAGGTTTATGAGATAAAATATGAGACAAATGACTTCTTGTGGCAACATATTTTTGTTACTTCCTAAGTGTGCATGAGTCGTTGGTTCAATACAGTCGAATATGCAGGAATATTAAAGCTAAGCGCAATGGAGGGACGATGGCGAATACGTTTTCGTAAACAATTCGCTTACTGAATGCACCATACACTCTAAGAAAAAAAGGGTGTAGTCGGGTGCATCAGGCGTTCATGCACCCTTTCCCTGAACGACGCACCCTCCGTTGCGCAGCCAGTGTGCTTGTACACCGACAATGAGCATCCCCCTCTCCCTTAAAAACATCTAGGTGTACCAATGCACCGCCACGCTACCCACGCGCCCCGATCAGCTTGTGCTTGGATTACCCCATGGGGGTCACTTTTTGGGTTGGGCAGTTTCTTAGGAAGTATGGAGCTAGCCTGTTCCCTCGGTATTGACAGTAGAGTGGACGCTATGCTTGTTGTAGGCCAATCGGCTCTCCGGTTAGGATCACGTGACTACAGTCTCCAAGCTAGAGATAAGGCAGAGCACGGCACCTGCCTGAAGGCCAAGGCCACGGATAGCACCACTGCACTGTTCACTTTGGGTCGAACTTTCAAGAGGATATAAGCGACAAATCCTTTCATTGTTGGGTTGCCCTTGAAGATAAGCCTTTGCGAGGGCGCTCCCTTTGGCCTTGAAGGAGCTGCGATTTTCATACTCATTTCTTTTTCTTTCTCTACCTAAGCTGAAAGCATGGAAGAAGGCGCGCAGTTGCCGGACCAATGAACCGGAGGCTTTTTTTATGCCTCGACCCCTCTGTCTGAGCGCGGATAGCAGCAGGAGCGTGATCATGTGGTAAAGGTTTCACGGATGACGTAGTAGCTTTTTTCGACCTCGGAATGTCTGCTTCCCGGCCTAGTTGCTTGTGTGCTGTGCTGCGACCAGCGGGGCTGCCGTAGATTTCGCCCGCGACAACGTATTCGTGCGTACCAAGATTTCCAGTGTTTGAAAAGTCCTACGCGTATATTGGCAACAGGGGATTTCTTCAAAAAAGCCCAAGGAATTCATGGGATGTGTTTAGTGTTCCGTTCGGCAAATTACTGCTTCTTCCACATCGTGTTGAATCTTCACGGACCCTTTTCTTTTCGTTTTTGTGTTTGTGTGGTTCTGCAGTGCCCGTGTCGACATATAGATCGGATTACATAATTCAAGTCCGGTATTTTCAACGTAAGTGCACTGCAACCTACTCCTTTGCAACGATTGACCGTTCCGTTCCGGATTACCTCTAGAATTAGGCAGTGTCTATTTTCTAGCAGTCGGGAGAATAATTTTTCCAAAATTCTATCGGCAGTCGCCTGCCATTAGCTGTCTACAACCGTGTGACAACTACAGGTCGAATACTGACTTTCTTATTCTCCTGGCGTTTTGTGAAGACACGTTTTTGTCGATACACGTTTTGTAGACACGTTTCATCGACACTAAAGCGCCGTTCACACTCTTCGACCGAGTAAGACCGAGATAGACCAGACCGGATTTTAAGCATTTTGCGACTTCTTAGGACCGGATGCGATGCTGCCGAGCTGGTCCTAAGAGACCGCAAAAGGCTTAAAAACCGGTCGGGTATCTCTCGGTCTTACTCGGTCGCAAGAGTGTCACGTCACTTCGCGGATACATTCTGGGGCGGCTCATTACAAGAAAAGAAAGGAGAGAAGCTAATATAGAAAAGCTAATCTGAGCTGTCGACAAAACGTCGTTCGATGAATTAATGGCGACTGCCGGTGGAATTTTGTGGAAATAATTCTACCGGCTGCTGGCAGAATGGACACTACATAAGACTCACCCCCAGTTCTTGTTTGCTTAGTAATCATTTCAGTTGTGTAACAGCTTCTTTGTACGTCTTCAGATATCACGGATTGCTTGCAAGTTTATACTTGTTTACGAAATAGGCTGTCTAATAAACTTCTATGAGATTTGAAAACAATACCGTGTGTCCTTGTACCTGCCTTTTTGCATTCACCGGGGCGCAAACATTTTTGACTGTTTTCCTTGATGTCTTAAATAGGTTTATGAAGTTATGAAACGGGTGAATAAAGTGGTGTGACCATGCACCTTTGAATCGTTTGCATCTGTGTTCTCTCCGAATTCAGTGAGTGTATAGAAAGAGGTGTAACAGTACACTATTGAACGGGGTGCTCCTGTGTTCCCTTTGAGAGCAGTAGGTGTAGTATGGGAAGTAATGGTACACTATTGAGCGCGGTGCATCTGTGTTCCCTTTGAGTGAGGCGGGTGTATGAAGCGGTGCAATGGTACACCACCGAATGGGGTGCATCTGTGTTCCCTTTCATTTCATTGGGTGTAGAAAGAGGTGTAGCCGTACATCATTGAAGGGGGTGCACCTGTGTTCCCTTCGAGTGAGATTTCTGTAGAAAAGGGTGTACATGTGCACCACACCAACGGGTGTACACGTACTCCCATATTTGAGGTGCACATGTATTTCCCCAAAGGGTGTAGTATATGTGACAAGCACTTACACCCCCTATGGGTGTACTCCATGACACCCCTTTTTTTCAGAGTGTATCTGTTAAACAGGGTATATCGCCCGAATGAAAAATCCATCAATGTAACCCTGTTTGGCTGTCAATGTTTTCTAGTGGATTGCCGACTGTGCCTGACTGTACGTCAAGCATGTATGATTGGCCAATAAGTTACTCTGACCGACAGTCAAACTACAGTCAGACTCCGCTTGTCGGCTTTCTGGTGGTTTCCTGGTGGCAGTCGGCCGCCGCGAAACGCCATCAAGATGTTTTGGTGGCGATTCTGATCGTACATCGATTGTCTCTGACTGTACGTCAAAAAGCTTTAACGTGCTGACAGACGTACGGTCAAAGGACGTAATGTTCGTTCGGATACCACTATTTCGTCAAATCTATGAAAACGAAAAAGAATCTATGCACGAGAAAACAATTTCGGGACGTGAGCCCATAAAACCGCTGATGTTAGAGACATTTATTTATTTATTGTACTTTTCCGGTGCCCCTAGACAGCCCGTAGGCCTACATAAGGGTGCACCGTTGACAGTTTTGCATAAAGAACATGCACGCAAACGCACACATAATTTGAAGAAACAGAAACGTGAAATATAAATGTAAATGAGAAAAGTGCATAAAGTTGAAAACAACACTGTTTGCTAAAAAGACTGATACAAGAGAGCGTCACATTATAAAAGCACTTGCAGAGACCGCATACTAAACCTTTCCCGCTAAAAGATGTCTACTTCGGGCGTGTTTGCGACACTTGACATGTTAAAATTATACTGGATACGCTCAATGGGTCTTAAGCTTTTTGGCTCAGAGGAACTGAAAATACGATGGGAGCGAAGAGACCTACCAGGTACAGCAATGATTACGAATGAGGTTAGCTAGGGGGAATCTATGAAACCGTAAAGACATTTGTGTAAAAATAAAAAAGTCTCGTGCCTGCCTCCTTTCAGAGAGGCAATGCAGGTTTAAAATCTTCAACAATCACTCATGGCTGAAATAAATTCGCCTGTTAAAATAACGGTCGTAAAGTAGTCGAACAAACTTCTTCTGTACATTTTCAAGTTCATTCGAGTTTGTCTGGTTTAAACGATTCCAAACAACGCTGGAGAAATCCAGTTTAGACAAGATGAGGGATCGGTACAAATGCAAAACGCAAGAATATCCCCTAAAGTTTCGAGTCATTGTGGTAATCGCGCCCAAAGTACGGTAGCATGTATTGGTCAAGTATGCCACATGATCAGAGAATTTAAATTCGCTGTCCAAGAAAACTCCTAGACCACGTACAACTGAAACGCGCTCAATCGAGCACTTGTTCAAAGTGTAGTCAAAGGTGTTAAAGAAATGTTTTCTCGATTAAGATATGGCTTTTGTTTTAGCCGGGTTGAGAACCAACTTGTTGTCCTTGCACCAGTCTGCCAATGCTGTAATATCTTGCTGTAGTTTATCGCACTCAGAAATGTCAACAATAGCTCGAAAAAGCTTAACATCGTCCTCGAATTGTTACATTTCCGAGTGATTTATGCATGAGCAAATATCGTTCACGATGATGTTGAAAAGCAGAGGCGATAGGCTCTGCTTTCGACCCTGCGGTACTCCCGATCTGGAGAGGTACGCTGCTGATTGTGCACCACCGTATGAAACAGAATTCCATCTGTCATGCAGATAGCTCTGAATCCATTCGCAAAGTGGTAAGGAGATACCATAGGGCACAAGTTTCTTAACTAGCAGTGAATGGCTCACTAGGTCAAATGCTTTTCTTAAAATCAAAGTAAATTGCGTCGACCTGCTCCTTCGACCCTAGTTTGGCACCCACATATTCCGTAAACGCGATTAAGTTTGTTTTCACAGAACGATTTGGCATAAAACCATGTTGTTGCACGTTTATACGTCTGGAAAAAAATGCATAATATGGCAATGCATGGCCTTTTCGAACACCTTGGCAAACGAACAGATCAGTGAAATTGGACGATAATTACTGACAGTTAGGGCCGACCCATCTTTGAATATTGGCACAACTAGAGAGAACTTCCATGCAGTTGGAAAAAGCCTATCTATGACACGCAACCAACAGACAACCTTGATCAGAAGCCCGCCGAAACGCCGAACACGCCACTTTCGCTTCGCCGGCTTCGCTCATAGAGGCTTCGGCGAGTTTCCATGAACGATCGCTCTCTCAACCTGTCGATCCTGCCCAGGCTCTACAATGTCTTATGTTTTAGTAGAATTTCTACTCGACAAGACCAAGCCTGCTGTGAGTTCCGACAATGTAAGGGACTTTAGCGGTGTAGTTGAAGACAAGATGTACCAGGTCTAATGGGCCGGAGACGCGCGAACAAAAGGATCGCTCTACGACGCGAAGGTACTCTACATGGCAGGTGAGTAGAACTGAAGTACGGCGAGTGATTTACGAGTGCTTTGCATACCATGCTGAAGGCTTAACTGCATATGCAGCCGAAGCATTCTTTAGAGCGATGCACTCATTGTCGGAATCTCGCGCTGCAATACTAAAATGCTCCTGACTTGGTCCGAGAGGTTTGGACTAGAAGGTTTATACCTTTCTGTCTGGCATGGGCTATTGGCCTTACCGCTGTGTCGCACCTCATTAATATTGTTTCATGAAGAGTGCAGACAAAAAGCCTCCACGAGCGTAGTTCAGATATGTCTGCTGCTCGCGTTCGTCCGTGGAAGCCAGGGCTGTCTGTCGTAGCATACATGCTTGCTCTCTAGCTTCAACGGAGTCGCATAGGTTTTGTGAATTAAAGTGTATACGGTTGTCCCGAAAGGTTCAGACATCGAGGGCGTTTCTTTGAAACATGCTTACGGTGCATGTGGTCCTGTTTGTAAAAGAATGTCCCTTTTGCCCGAAAAACGCAAATTTCTAAGGGGAAAAAAACACAAAGGACGGGTACACACTTTTCCTGATTTTTGATGTCATGAATTACATTAATTTTAAGGATTTGTGAACCGTTTCACAGCCATGCAAGATGGCCACCTCGGCTAGTGAACCGTTTCGTAGCCATCCAAGATTGCCACCTCAGAATTTAAGCTTTATCTAAAGAGTAAATCTATACGCACTCCGGAGTGCACTTCGGACGGAAATGGATATACGCACTCCGCTAAACTCGTATAAAACGAATGGCCAAATCGAGTTTCCTAAGCGATGGCATAGCATATTCCACCGCCGGACGCGATAGCGAACGGACGTGCGATGGAACGCTCTTCAGCGACTACGATAACGGCGGTTTCTAGCCGTGGTGAGGCTGGCGTCGGCGGTTTGCCGAATGACTACGCGGTTATTTTGCCTTCGATTCCCTCCGGCGAAGCTATGAACCGCAGCGTTGTGCTGCACGCCGACACCCGGGGACGACCGCATCGAGTAGAAGATTTTGTTCGGCCGCTGAACCAGGTGGGTGTCCGGGAAGAAGTGGAGGGCCTGGGCGCCTTTCAAATGGGACACATGCGGCTACTAAAGCTGCATACTACTGCAGCCAAGGAGAAGCTCCTGGCGACAGGGCACCTGCAAGTGAAAGACCGCCTGTGTCTGGTCATCGACCCCAACAAGCGGGAATTAAAAGTCAAAGTTCACTGGGTGGCGTTTGACGTGCCCGTGGAAACTATCCGTCGAGCCTTCGAAGCCTACGGAGAAGTCAAGGGAGTCACCCGCGAAAAGTGGAAAGTCGAGGGCCTGTCGGACGTGGACACCACGACAGTCATCGTGCGCCTGGTGCTTCGGAATGGCATGACACCAGAGCCCCTTCCTCACCAGCTCCGGTTCCTAGGAGGCACAGTACTTGTGGTCGTTCCTGGGCGCGCGCCGGTTTGCCTTCGCTGTCGACGCTCGGGACACATACGACGTGAGTGCAGGGTGCTTAGGTGCGAGGAATGTCGAGCATTCGGGCACGACGCAAGGGACTGCGTGCGGTCGTACGCCCGAGCCGTCGCCGACGGCACGGGTATGAACCACGTCATGAACGAGGCCGAGGCGGAGGAGGCAGCGTCACCCACGACGATGGCTCCCTCACCTACAGAGCTTCAAACAACGGGAGAGGAGGCCAGCACGGCTTCCGTGTGTCGCGCAAAATCAGGCGTCGACCACTCCTACGGCACTGGGAAACGGACTTAGCGGCGAACCTGCGAGCGAAGTGAAGGTGACGGCGCAGGAGACACCGGCCGCGAGCGACACAACAAAGGCCTCCGAGGGTGAAGACGCGGGTGAAATGGACTTCGAGGCCAAGGCTGCCAAGCGACCGTTCAACAAGACGACAGTGACGACCGACACAGCTGGCCCTCGTTCAGAGCCGGGGCTACAGGAGGCAGCGAGCAAGAGGGGATGCCGAAGAGGTGGCCGTGGCGGGTCGTCGGTTATACCCCGTGGCGGCTCGGCGGCTCTACCCCGAGACGACGGGCAGTGACTATCTGGTGCTGCGGCAGCCCCCTTTGAGGCACATAGGTGAGCGCTATGCTCGAGGTTTGAAACTTGCTCAATGGTAGTGTCTCTTGAAGGCTCATTGCGTGTCGCTACGCTGAACGTGCGAGGACTCGCAGCTAGGCGTAGGCAACAGCAGCTCTACCGACTGTTTACTGAGCATGAGTTAGATATCGTGGCCATTCAAGAAGTAGAGAGTGAGGGTCAAACCGACAGTATGTTGCGGTTGTTTCTGTCGCGCTATGAAGTCTGCGTCAGCCACGCTGTTGGTTTGTCGGCAGGTTGCTGCTTGTTCGTTAACAAAGCTGTTGGTGCTGTCGTCCACACTGTTACGACATGCCCGTCCGGGCGGTTTGTTATGTGTGATTTCACCGCGTACAGTCTTGAGTGGCGGGTAATTTGTGTTTATGCTCCCAATAAGCCCGATGAACGCAGAATGTTTTTTGAAAATATTTATGGGTTCTGCCAGTCCGATCGACTTATTATATTTCTAGGAGACTTTAATTGTGTTTGCAAAAGTGAGGACCGCTCCAATGGAGGGCGCTACAGAGACGCCAGTGTTATGGCTTTAAATAACCTTATTGGGCACTGTGAGTTGGAAGATATTGCGTGTTGCGTGCCTCGTGCAAGGGGTCTGGTGTACACCCACTTCCAAGGTACCAGTCACGCCAGGTTGGACAGAATATACATTTCGTCGGATTTGGTTCCTCTTAGTGGTCGTTACTCGGTCGACTACGTCTCCTTTAGCGATCACTGCCTTTTTAGTGTTCAATTAGGTTTCAAGAAAGACGGGCCACCTTTTTCGTGGGAACAGTGGAAACTTAACGCGAAGCTGATGCGAGATGAGTCTTTTAGGAACTTAGTCAAAGAGAAATGGCATGAAGTAGAGTTGAAGGGAGGATGTGTCATCGAGAAGTGGGAGACCTTCAAGCAGGAGGTAAAAATCAGCGCAATTGAGAAGGCGTGTTTTTTAAAGTTCCAAGAAAAAAAAACGAAGATGTGTTGCGTGAAAACCTGAAGAAGCTTTTACGGGAAGAATGCCGAACTCCCGGCCTTTTTATGGATGATATTAATAACCTAAGAGCCCAACTTGAGATCATAGATCAGGAAAGATATAGGGGAGCCGCTATACGAGCGCGTTCCGAAAGATTCTTGGTAGGAGAAGCGCCCACAAAAAGGATGGTTGCCAGGGAAAAGAAATACGCGCGCAGCAGTGAAATAGTGGAAATCGAACACCATGGCGTTCTGTCTGACGAGAAAAATTTCATAGAAAAGGCTTTCGTAGAACACCACACTGATCTTTTCAGTCGTCATGCCTCACAAAAGGCAGCGTTTGAAATCGAGTTCTTGTCTTTACTGCCGACAATAGATAGTAATTTAAAAGGTTTCCTTGAAGAACCGATGAGCCTGTCGGAGATAACAACTGCGATAGAAGATTTGAAACCTGGGAAATCGCCAGGCCCAGATGGGTTGACCGCACTTTTCTATAAGACATTTAAGCATGAGGTTGCAGTTATTTTGTTAGATGTTTTTACTGAAGCGTATGACCAAAACTTCTTACCGCCATCGTTTCTGCGTACGCATACGGTATTGATCCCTAAGTGTGACTGACGACCCCGCTAAACTTCGTAGTGTAAAATCTTATCGTCCTATAACGCTTACTAACATAGACTACAAAATACTAATGAAAGTCCTCGATAGACGATTGCAATGCGTGATCACGAACGTGGTGGGGCCGCACCAGACGTGCGGCATACGGGGTCGAAGTATTTTAACTAACATTCATGTCGCTCGGAGTATTTTGGAGCTCTGCGACTCAGAGATAATGAAGGTAGCGATGTTACAGTTAGACTTAGAAAAAGCCTTCGACCGTGTGTCTCATGATGTCCTCTTTAGTGATTTGGAACATAGAGGGGTAGGGTCTGTAATTTTAGAAGGAGTGCGGATAGCGTACCGAAACTGTACAACGAGCTTGATTGTTAATAAGCGTGTAAGCGAACGCATCCCTGTCAGATCTTCCGTAAGGCAGGGATGCCCGCTATCACCACTATTGTTTGCTTTGTATATAGAACCCTTTTGTTTGCGCATTATTCATGAGCAGAATGTTCGCGGTTTTGCTCTAAACACGTGTGAGGTCCGAATACTGGCTTACGCGGATGATATTGCGATATTTTGCACCGATAGAGAGAGTGTTAAAAAGTATTCGAAATCACAAAGACCTTCTGTCTGCAAACTGGGTGTTCAGTGAATTGGTCAAAGTGTTTGGGTTTCTGGCATGGCGAGTGGCCATCCAAGCCGAGAGTGTACGGAAATATCGAATGGAAAGCCTTACCAACCCGTTATCTAGGCGTCCCACTAGAGTGTTACCGTGATAATGCCCATTTCTGGCGCGAAGAAACTGATAAGCTACATGATAAAGCAACGGAGAGCAGTTGCCGTTATATGTCAATGTTCGCACGCGCCACGGTGTGTAACCTATTTTTTGTTGCAAAGGTATGGTACCTACTTCAAGTCCTGCACTGTTCTCGTATTTCCATTCAAAGGTTGCATCGTGTTTTCGCGGTATTCATTTGGGCCTCCTCTTCGGAACGTACCAGCCGAACGAACCTATTTCGACGTGTCCGATCTGGTGGCCTCTCTTTGGCCCATCTCTTTATTCGACAAGTTGTTAACCGTTTTATCTTCCTGCGTGATCGAACCAGTCCCTTTATGCGTACTGTTTTTCAGGTTCATTTGTGTGACGCCTTACCTGATTGTATTGTTTCGTCCTGTGACGGAGGGTCTGGGACACTAAGTCCCTATTTAAGAGAAGTAGTTGGTGCTTACAGATTTTTAGTTACTCGCTTTTCGTTGGAATATTTATGCAATGTGTCACGAAAACGTCTAACGAAAGATTTAATAGAAATGTCTTTTTCACCTCCCATTTATCGAATGTTTTATAGCACTCTCCCTGGGCAGGATGTACTCTGTCGGGTTAAAAAAATGCTGGTGCCCGCTAATATGAAAACGTTTTTCTTTAAATTACATACTGGGACACTGCCGGTTAAAACATGGTTACATGAGAAAGGTATGTACGTTCCCTGGTCTGTGCATTGTTTTTTGTGTAAGCAACCCAAAACAATCGAGCATGTGTTTTTAAACTGCTGGGATGCAGTTTTTTACTGGGACGTCCTTCAGCGAACGTTGAAAAAAGATCTCCCGTTGAATGGGCATGGGATACGGTTTCTGCCACTTGATATCACAGGGTGTGTGCCATATGATTTAATCATGGTCTTAGGTCTCCACAGCATCTGGAGGAGCCGCATGGCAGTGCGGCACGCGGACGTTGACGCGCGACCTGTGTGCCAGTATTTTACTGAGAGTATCCGGAAAATTAGGGAAGTGCTTAGCGTTTCAGGAGACGGCCCAGATTGGTTGCCAGTCCTAGACAACCTGGCTACAATAAGATCTGTATAAGCACTCCACGTTCACTGAAGTTTCGCTGACGTGTTTCTGAACAACGTATCTGTATAATCCCATGTATACCTGGCAATAAATAAAAAAAAAAAAACGATGGCATAGCATAGGGATTAAGGTGTCCGCTTTGTACGCAAGTGGACGCGGATACTATCCGCGGTGGACCTGCTTTTTTTTCTTCTTTTTTTTCTCGAACATTTTGTTTTATCGAGGCATTTGGCGATATTTATGAGTGCGTATAGCTTTACTCTTATATAAATGCTGCCCTTGTTGATGAAATTCCCTTGGCAGTGGCAGTCAGACGTCATCTGATGGACCATCAGATGACGTCTGATGGTCCATCACGTTCCACCAACTCTGCTGACTGGCAGTCAGTGTCCCAAATTACGTAGCTTGATGGAATTTTCAATAGGGCCGTTTACTGATAACATCTAACACAATCTCAAGAAGACAGGAGACCGTGTAAATGTAGATGTAGTCTTTTCGACCCCTGCAAACTCTTAGGATTACAAAAAAAAAAGTTAACTCTACCCAAACATCCTAATACAGGCTGCAAAAAAAGAAAAAAAAATCACCAAACCCATTTTATTCTCTGCTTTGAAGGAGTGGTTTATTTTATTTCCCTCTCACTTGGCAAACTATATTGGACAAACTGGAAGATGTGTAAATGTCCGCTTAAAGAGAGCACAACAACATAGAAAGCAAATTTCAGACGTCTAAGCATCCAGTGCCGAGTCTGTGGGTGCCCAGCAGACTTTAACAAAAAAAAAAAAAAACTGCACTTTTATTAGGAAGATTTTTCAACAGCTTACAAGAAGAATTATGGAGCCTAAGAACATTGTGAAGCTGGATTAAAAATGTGTTAGAAACCCCTGTTTCAGGTTATCCAGAAATGGTTGACTTACCTAGAAGCAATTGGAGAGATACTAACAAAGGGCAGTTGATGTGCTAAGGTGTAAAAGAAAACGAAATTCATCTGAATAGGTAGTAAGCGCTGAGTAAGTGATGATCAATTTTTACTGGTGTGCGTGTTCGAGTTTGAATGGTTCTTGTGCGTTGTAGAGTACAACCATTATGAATAGCCAGCTCGAACAATCCTCCATCTTAAACATATCACTTCTTTACTACTGCATTCCCTGAAATATATTAGGGAGATTTCAGAAAAAGATCGACCAAAGGGTGGCTGGTCGCCATTTTTAAATCAACTGACGTTTTTATATGCCATTGTCTAGTATCTGGTTCAAACAAATCTACACTTAGTTTTGACCAAAAAAAAATTTGGGGCAGGAAAATTTGTAAGGCATAAGGAGGCGGACACTTGCATTAACGCGAACTGACGGAGGGGGCACGTTTGAAATTGAATAACTGAAAAAATATAATTGGAAGAATTCTAATACTTTTTAGAAACAAACTATGGGTTTAGTTTTCTTGTAATATACAGTAATATTATTTATTTGAATTATATTTGTTTTTCTAAATATTGCCAAACATGCCTGCTCGAACGACAAATGGCAAAAGTAGGAGGCCTATATCCCATGAAATAATTCAATCATTATCATATAATTTGCAGATGGCATACTACTTATATATGGCTAATATTTAAAATATATATTAGACATCTAAGTGATACGGCAGTCGTGATATATTTAGGCAAACATGATGGAAAAGTAAACAACGACAAATTCCGATGCAAATAAAAAAAAAACACCACCTTGAATTTTTTTTTTTAATTTGGGTACCCTGCCGTACTCTATTTACCCTAGTGAAAAAAGTTATTTGTATGAGAAATTTCTTGTGTTCAAAAAACACATATGAATCATACAATATATATAAGAACATATAATAACCGTATAACCACTATATAAAATTATATAAGATATATAAGAGCCATATAAGATATTTATAAGAAACTTCCCCCATGTTTGTTATATGGCGCTTGTATGTTCTTATATGTCTTATGTAGTTCTTATACAGCTCCTATATGGTTCTTATCTGTTCTTATATATCTTGTATGATTCATATGTGTTTATTGGACACAAAAATGTCTCATACAAATGAGAATTTTCAGTAGGGTAGGCATTCATTTCTATTACAAACATGTTGCATTATTTGATTGAGGAAGGAGACACTAATCCCCAAAGTAGGGTCCTTTTTCAAAACCCACACTTAGCAGTGCCCTATACGAGAAGTGACTCTGAGTAACAGTTTCATGAAACTAACATATATCTTTTATATATTTCTATTCAGGTGAGGCCATGGATAACTAGAGCAATCGTTCACACAGTAAAAGTGAGGAGAAACTACTGTGTACAGAGAGCCATCATATTACGGACTACTGATCGGATAAAAGAACTTGCATCCATCGGCCACTGGGAACTTTGATTACTTTATTGTTCTACGATACAATATGCTGCTCTCTTTCCCCCCATATTTCTCTCTCTCTTTTATATATATCCTTGACTTAAATCTAGAATAAAAACATACTCAATCATTCTTATTTTGCGTGATAGTTTTCTGTGGCTAGCAACAATTATTTCCTCGCGAAGATCACGATCATGGCGCAGCATTTTACGGAAGTAGCAGACGAAACCCGTTGCTAGTTCTGGCAAAATGGCTGATACGATCTTTTTAGGTATTTCCCCACTCGCTGTCAAGGATGGGGGGATTCGCTTCAACCAGGAAAATATGGCCGCCGATGCCTGTTTACTGAGAAGTCGTGCCCGTCGCCATTCCCCTTGTTGGAGTCACAGGCGATAATATCTGGCACAAAGGGGCACACCGACAGACAGCATGCAGAATCCCCAAATACTCAAGCGCCGCCTAAATGCCATAGAGCGTGAACACTCTCGGGATGTTAAGCTATGAAAGTTTAACATGGTGACAGTGTTTACGCTCTAGGTAAGAAAAACCATGGCGTGTGGTATAATACGAATCCTTACACGAGATGCAAGGTGAGCCATGAAAGCGTGTCTGCTGCCCTAGAGTACTTCACGAAATACGGGCTACAATGTTCGCGCCAAGGTCCCCGCCAGAAGGACGTGATCTCTGTCATGCTCGACGGGGAGAAATCGTTCATGCCAAAGCGCTTTCTTACACGCTCAATCTGAGAGGCCCTTTATGCATACAAAAGGCAAGCATCCAGATTTCGCCGTTGGGCTAACGAAATTTTATTCCTTGCGCCCTAGATGGGTGCAATGTATTTTTCACCAGGAAGTGTGCGTTTATGTGCGCTGAGCCATTATTACCTTCGTATTGCCGCTCTGGAGAACGTCACAGGCTCAACATTCAACACTGGTGAAATTAACTCAACATTTCTATGCGACCCACTGACAGGTCTGTGTCTTTAAGGAGACTGTGATCACTGCCCAAAAGGTCAGTCTGTTACACGCGAGGAACTTCATATCCTAGACGATAAAGAGATATTGTATTTGTAACATGGCAGTCCGGCGACCTTGTGAAAAAAGGTTGGATTCTAAGACTTCCCTAAAAGTTGTTCAAGTAACAGTTGAAAGTTGGATATTTCACAACCATATCCGACAAACGCAAGGTAAAGCGATTTACGATGAAACGCAGTGCATGCAACGCGGGAACGTGGTCTTCCATTTTTACTTTGCTGAAAATTAGACGGTCGTGTTTCCTGACGAAAATCAATCATACTACCGAAAAAAAGCTTTACGATATTTACATGTGTAGTGACGAGAGGAAAATCTACAAACAGCTAGCTTCCCTATTATATATGAGGACCTGTGTGACGACGACGTTCACACTTCCTTGGCTCTAGAAAAAGTGAAAAAGTGGGCTGAAGACAACGTTGCGGTTTACTCGCACGTGACTTATGTAAGTGACTGGGCCGCCAGTCATTTTAAAAGTCGCTATCTAGCTTCACCAGTTTGCGCAGAATGATTGCCCACAAGTCCAGTGGTTATTTTCTGCATCTGGACATGGGAAAATGCATGCGACAAAGTTGGCGGACTCGTGAAGCACCAGGCCACGCTGAACAACATAAGCGAACGTTTAATAATCCCAATTAATTCAGACGGCCCCGACAATGGTGAGTGTTCTATCTGAGAAACTGAAAGGCGTATAGCTTGTGTCTCTGGGCGAAATTGAGGTTATTCGGTATCGTCAACAAAACAAAAGAAAAAAAGAAAGGAAAAGTGGCTGACGGTGCGCGCGCCTTTCCTGGCATTCAATCTTGGCATGCGTGGCGGCTGTGGAAGTCATCAACAGAAGGAACCTGTGACATATACACGGACAGTCGGATCTGGTTAGAGGGAAGTTTATTAAATGGTTACGGCGAGGAAAGCCTTAGCGTAAAATGTTGAATTTGATTCCCCACCCAGGCAGCACCGAGTTCTGGGCCAAAACTTGGCTTGCGTCCGGCAGTTTAGGGCATTAAAAAGCCCGAAGAAGCCAAAGTAGTGCCAAACCTGACCTCCCTTGGCAACAATCCGGGTATCTTGGCCCTAATTCGCCAAACAAGTGCCAAACTTAGGCTTCGCTGCCGGGTAGTTCGGTTATCATCTGGCATCTTCGGGCCTAAATCGCCTAACAAATGCCAGATTTAGGCTTACTGCCCGTTAGTTCGGCAGATCTTTGGCATTTTTGGGCCAAAATCGCCAAACTAATGCCAAAGTTAGGCTTCACTTTTTGATAGTTCGGCTATCACCTGGCACATCCGGGCCAAAATCGCCACAGATGTGCCAGAGTTAGGCTTACTACCTCGTAGTTCGGCAGAGCTTTGGCATTTTTGGGCCAAAATCGCCAAACTAATGCCAAAGTTAGGCTTCACTTTTTGACAGTTCGGCTGTCACCAGGCACATTCGGGCCAAAATTGCCACAGATGTGCCAGAGTTAGGCTTACTACTTTGTAGTTCGGCAGAGCTTTGGCATTTTCGGGCCAAAATCGCCAAACTAATGCCAAAGTTAGGCTTCACTTTTTGACAGTTCGGCTGTCACCTAGCACATTCGGGCCAAAATCGCCACAAATGTGCCAGAGTTAGGCTTACTACCTTGTAGTTCGGTTGAGATCTGGCATCTTTGGGCCCAAGTCGCCAAGCGAGTGCCCAAGTTAGGCTTCGCTTCCCGATAGTTTGGCTGTGATCTGGCAGCGACGGGCCAAAGGTGCCAAACAAGTGCCAGAACTAGGCTTACTGCCTTGGAGTTCGGCTGATGAGGTATTTGATGTACGTGGGTGGTCTTCATCTTAATTAAAGAGAAGTCAAGTTTTATTCGGCTGGCAACTTTATCTTATGTTGGTTGTCTCTTGATTTCTGCAGTCCAAAGGTTGGCTGAATGTTTTGACGCGGCTGGAGCAGGCTTTGCAAACGCAAATTGTGCCAGATGTTTTACTCGCGCGTAGGTACGCAAGCCAATATCGGGACGCGCCGTGAGACTGGTTCGACATTATGGCGCGTTCACACCGGCGATGCGATCTAGTCGCGCCATAACTTTCATCGCAAAAGCGACCATCGCGGGCAAAAAGTGACGGGTTTTGAGCAGTCGCCTGCTGACCCGACGTTTTGCGATGCACTCTAGTCGCGGAGAGGCCGAGCCAACCAACGGCGTTCGGAGCGAGAGTTTTTGAGACGCGACTCGCTAACGAAGGCATTGGACTCGCTCATCGCGCACGCCAAATTGACCAACTAATTACTTTTTTTTTCTTTTTTTTTTTTTTTTTGCGATGCGATTTAGTTGGGTCGCGCGACTGCTATCCCCGGTGTGAATCCGCCTTTACAGAAAAAGCTGCCATTGAGCTAACACTGCGCAAGACGGATGTGCGCACGTCTCAACAAGATATATCATTATTAAGGGGTGTCCAAACAGGACACTACAAAACGCACGACTCCTACAAATCGTGAAAATTGAAGCGGACGCGCCCGCTTCAAGCCTGCTTCAATTTTCACGATTTGTCGGAGTCGTGTCCTGTTTGGACACCCCTTTAGGCGGCGCATTGCAAAAGCGAGCGTGGCTCTGTGCGTGTCTTGCATTGTGATTGAGCACTGTCAAATCCTAGCGATAACAAAGTGCGGAAACGACCGTGGCTCTATGGCGCGGTTCCCGCATCACACTTGGGGGATGAAAATGAAATCCCGGAAATTGTACTATTTTAGCGTGTTGATACTTTTTAAACATTAAAAAGTGGAGACACAAAAGGGACAATAAAAACAGGACAATCTTGGAACTTTAAAGGCCGCTGTACAAACGGGACGTTCTGCAGAGAAGAACCTTCTCTCCCGAAGCTGGGGGACGGGGAGGGAAAGGTCAAGCGTTGGATGAAAAGAGGTTTAGAGAATGGGATTAGCCTCGGGGCGAGCCATTCGCTCGAGAGGGAGTGGGGACGGAACAAAGCTGCCGTGGTGGTTCCGGCTAAAAGGTGGAAGAAAGTTAAGCTTGTCAAACGGCGACCTCGGATCCGAGGACGGGCACGCCAGAGAATTTGAAAATAGCTGCTTGATTAGCCGGACGACCCAGTGCGGTCTACTGGTTCTAGAAGGTGACTCGGATGAAGAAAACTCGTTTTGGTCGAAAACTCTAAAAGCATTCTGGACGTGAACTCTTGCCACAAATAAAAATAACACATGCATGAAAAACAGCCAAGGCACCTAAGCTTTCGCCTATGATGTGGGAATGCGTGAGCATTACAGGCAGAGTTATGTTGGCGCAACTTGCAATAAAGAAAGAAAAAAAAAGTTATGTTGGCGCAACGGTTAGCGCGCTAGTTCCACGATCAAGAGGGCCTAGCTTCGAAACCGGGCAGAAGATGGTTTTCTTCTCGTGTTATTTTTTTTTCGTTTTTTTTTTGTTTGGTCACGTGACAAGAAAAATCACATGAACAGAATATTTAATGGCCAAGTCACCAGAGATTTTTTTTCTAATTTCTCATTTTCTTCAGTCTTTCTTTCTTTCTTTCTTCTTCTTTTTTTTTTTCCTTTTTTTCGGTTTACGCTTTTTATCGCAAAACTCTTTGCACCTATTTCGCGTTACATTGGCGTTAGCCAAATTATTTTATTTATGGCAGGGAATTCTGCCGTACGTATCTTATGTTACTATTACCAACCCTGGATTTCGTCCGGCAACCAGTTTGGGAATGACGACGCCAAATTTGTGTTATAATTTCTTTGAGGTCTAAGGCCTCGTTATCCGTCGGTCTCTAAGATTGGCTCTTCAAGTATCTTTTGGGAAAGAGTTGACGACAGGCATTTTTAAGGAGCACGTGTGTCGACCAGAGTGAACATTGCTGAAGCGCCTCTAGTGTGATTTTGGCCGTAAATAACTGGAGGCCCCGGGCAAACCAACCCAATGGAGAAAAGTATCTACCTTTCTGGTTTCATAGAGAGCTATGAAAGTCAGAAGGGACGAATCCCAGCCGAGTCAAACTACCGGCTTGCAAACGCAATCGTGTTGATAATAGCGCAAAGGAGTTTGTATGACTCTCTCTGGCGGTGCGCAGAGGGTAAAGGCACGGAGGTAATATATGCTTTTGCCCAGTCACCTCGCGAACGGTTGGGTATTGGCTGCAGAGATCCAATTCGCGTTGTTTTCTTACGGGATTATATCTTGATTTCTGTGCTCCTAGTTTCACAGACAGAACGAAATTGCTTTTCTCGTGTGGTGTCACGGCGGGAAGACAGAAATCAATCAGAGTACCGAAATTCGACGCTTGTGCTCGTTCTATAGCGCTTCTAAAAACCGCGCGATCACGGCTGTGTATCGTCAACATTGCATAAACTGCCGTTACTTGTACTCGTATTGCATCGTGAGGGAACGACTATGACTGGGTAAACAGAAATAGGGAGAATGGGTGCGTGTGATTTGTTGAAGTTCGAATCAACAAATCGAGCTTCAACGAATGCGATAGTATTGCATTCACTCAACCAGCTATATGAGTTTTCAGATCCTTCCAAGTATGCGATTCGTGTTCTACCAGTGGTACCTCAGTTAGATTAAAAAACAAAATCCACGTTAAAAAAAAAAAAAAAAAAACATTATGGTGACTCGAGTTGCTCCCGCGCCGAATCATGTTTCACGTAAGCGTAATTTTGGGTTCGATGCACGACGAGGGGTCTTCAATCATAAAAATATTTTGATTACAATTATTTGCGGCGCTAAAAATTTGAAAGCCAAGCAGTGAAGACGATGGTGTTCTTATAAATATAATATACATTTTATTTTACACTGTTTGAATACGCTGCCGTCGTTATGTCCTTGAATTATTGGCTAGCTTGTGGAGGACAGGGAAGTCTTGCAGGACCATTATGATAGGACCTACACTAAACCTGCCGCGCTTCGAAAAATGTTAGCCCAATGCATACCAGCTTGTTCAAGGCGGACGAAGCGTTACGCATCCGGCAAAGCGCATTAAATCGCTGCCCGCGACGTTTTTTCTTTTTTTTTTTTTTTTGTGCAGCGAGATAATCTTTAGTCAAGCAGCACGCCCCCTCTACGGCGGGTTATGCCGGATTAACGGAGGCGTCTCCTAATTCATTCTCCGTGTTGGCCCCTCGGGGGAGGGCGGTGAAGGGAGGAAAGGAGGGCAGGAGAGGAGGAAACGCAAAAAAAAGTGGAAAGAGTGAACTTTATTTTCGGCTTCAACCTCAAAACCCGCCCGCTCCGTGGGAGTACCGGAAAGAGAAATCTTGGCAGAAGGAGAGGAAGCGAAGGAAGTGTACGCGATCCCGCTGTCCCGCGGGACCAGGTACATCGGGCAAACGGGGCGATGCCTCAACGACCGACTCCGAGAACATCAAATGGATGCCGAAAGAGCTGCTTCGGAGTCCAAGCACCCGATCGTCATTCACGGGAGAAATTAGCGAGTTTTAGTAGACCGTGTCTCCCGCTCCGCTAAGCCCCTCCGCTACCCGGAACTCTACAGCCAAGGCCATCGGCGCGCAGGCGCAGTGGCGGTTTCTTCGTAGCGGAGGGCTAGCGGAGGGGAAAACACGGTCTACTAAAACTCCCTAATGTCCCGGTTGCGCTCCTAATTTATGTAATAACAAAAACGGCTTGACATAACAAAAATAACAATTTAATTAAACGTTGCGCCTCCAATGCGGGAGGCATCTTCAGTAGAGCACAGAGCGAGTGAGAGTCGCACAAAAAAGTTCGGCTATTTAGGCATAAAGTTTGTGTACACGTCCGGCAGGGGGCCACGGTTCTTGTTTACCAGCGATGAATCACTTCCGCATTTGTCATTCTGGATGAACCAAGATTCCAGTGGCTTCCTCGGTCCCCACCTTATATCTCTCGCCAAGGTCGATGCCTTGCCAAAGTCAGATTGGTGTCCTCAGGTCCATGCGTGGTCGACGAGTTCGGACTTGAAGCGGGTGGCGTTCGTGGAATTGGCGACATCCCGTGCGTGTTCTTTTAGTCTTGTTATTCTTTTTCGTCCCGTCTCTCCAATGTAGGAAGCGTCACATTCCTTGCAGTGCACCTGGTAGATCACGCCCCTTTCTGCCTCTGGCGGGGTCGGATCTTTTGGCATGGAGATAACATTGACAATACACCGATACCACCAAGCGAACTGCGCAGGCGCGCGCATTCCGGAAGTATTGCCGCCGCCATGCTTCTTGTAGTAATCGCTCTCCGGCTTCCCGGCTGAAAAGGGCTCATGTGGGCGTACATCATAGTTTGGGAAGCCCTGGTGTTAGCTTCGATTCTCCTGCATATCAGTACTTTATAAGATTGTGTTGTGTGTGATGTCTTAGTTTGTCATCAGGCGCAAACAATGTTTCAGTCGTCTTATCGCTTTAGAATCGCTTTGTCGTCTACTTCGTCGTCGTCCGCTTCTTCGCCTTCGTGAACGCGCGTGAACCCACTGCGTTCACGCTGTGGTCTTACTGCAACAGCGGCAAAAACCACGAGGCCCCTTCTCCCTCGAGCACTCCGGGTGCTCCTACGTCTCAATAAACTTGGAAGCAAGTGAATATCTACGTCAACGTGAAAGAGCACAAAATTCGAGGGACCATCGGCTCGGTGTAGCACCGCGGAACAGCGTCAAACGTGTCGGTGAAACACTGAGCTATGTTGTGCGCAGGCTTGGGCCTGACTTTTATTCGACAATGAAGTAAGACGAGCTCAATAGACATTCTCGGAGAGCAATAGTTTTCTAAAACTCGTTCTATTCTGGTTGAGAGCCTTTGCGACAGGGTACATATGAACTGCGGGGGGAAGCGTGCACACAAAGAAACGATCTACAAAAAGAATCTGCCTGACGAGCCGTAACAACTCGCATTTGTCAAAATGAAACGTAACCATGAGAGATGCCTGAAAACTTTGGGTAGAGATGAGCTCTTGTGTACAGTTTCTATTCAATTTTATTTGGTTTGCTCAAGCTCCGAACGGTAAGAGCTGACCGACGGGGAATGCTTTTTTCCGCTGTGTCGATTGGTGTTAATACAGAATGGATCAGTAACGCCAGCAAAATCAGATTGTGGCATAATAGCCCACTAAAAAAAATTAAGTCTGATATTGAAAAAGTCGTTTTATTTCAAGTTATATATATATACATACCGAGAATCGCTGCTCTTTCTTCGGTGATTGTACTGATCTTTTGAAGCACAGTTGTGCTCAAAACATGTCGTATCAATAACAGTTGTAACCACCAAAATGCATCAACCAAACATTGTATTAAAAACGGTCGCCGCAAGGCAGTGTGGAAGTTCCGATATACCGCTACGGAGCGAGTGCTCTGAAAGATTCCAACGTACGGAACACTTTGGTACGCCCTACTACGTCTCATGCCCTGAGTAAGCTTACACTCTTTAGTTATCGTGCAATGGGGTGAATATAAATTATGAATCAAATAACGAAACAAATCTAAAAACGCTTTTTCCTGCCGCTCTTCTACCGCTCTCTTTACCTTTTTTAGACACTCTTTTCGTGGGCTGCTTTCTTCCGGGAAGACATAAAATCCGATACCTTTTTGCCTGGTGCTGTTATTGTAGCACCTTGACACAGAACAGGTGAAGACACCCATTAAAAACCGTGAGTAAACGGCCAACTAAAAGTTTCGTGCTAACCTGAAAATTCCCAAACGCCGGACGTACAATGCGCCTTGATGCGGCCAGAAAACTGGGGAGAACTACAGGTACCAGAATGCACCGCGGCAGCGGTGGCGTCGTGCAACACCTTGTGAGATCGGTCTATTGTTCTTTCGTACCCCCAACGGCCTAAGGGCGCGTCCCAATGCCTCCGGGATGCACACGACGTCACGTGTTCGTTCGGCTCGATCCGGGCGCCGACGGGACATTTGTTTCTTAACGCGATTGACAAACCAGTCGGGGTAGTTACGTTTTTTCAAAGCCTCCCGCACATGGCTAAGTTCTTGAATGCTAAGTGTTGACTTAGATGGGACAGTTTCTGAACGATGAAGTAACGATCTTACAACTGAGCTTTTGTGTTGAGTAGGGTGATGAGAGTGGTAGTCACGAAAGTTTTGTCTGTCACATGGTTTACGATATACGGATGTCTCCATCTTAAAAAAAGGTTCACTAGTTCTATGGACACGTACATCTAAACACGGCAAGGTACTATCGGTTTCATTATGCAGTATAGAGGTTTTTTTGCGCGAAACAGGGGACAATTACAAGCGAGTAGACACGGACAAGCCCTTGTCCGTGTCTACTCGCTTGTAATTGTCCCCTGTGTCGCGCAAAAAACCTCTATACTGCATCATGAACCAACTAGGCCAACAACAAGTTTTAATTATCGGTTTCATGTTCGCAGGTGAACTGAATTGAGGGGTGGACACTATTCAAATTGCGATGAAAATCAGTTACGTTCTCTCTGTTAACCATTACAAAAGTGTCATCGACATAACGACGGTAGAACTTCACGGGGAAATCAATGCCAGACATTACCTTTCCTCAACATATTCCATGACGAGATTCGAGACGGTTACGGAAACTGAACTCCCCATAGGGCATCCGCTGACCTGATGGTATATGTCCCCATTAAAACTAAGATTACACTGGTTGAGACAAAAACGCAAAAGGAGTATAACGTCTTCAACAAGGAGGGTTGTGCGAGTGGACAACGACTGGTCTGCCAACAACCGGTCACGGGCGACATCAACCGCCAGGGCGTTGGGGACATTCGTAAATAATGAAATCACATCCAAGGATACCATAGTCTCGTGCGGTAGCAGGGTCTGACCGCGTATAAGTTCAACAAAGTCATGGGAATTCCGGACGCTAAACTCATTTTTTCTTGTAAGAGGGCTCAGAATCATAACCAGATATTTGGAAAGGCTGTAAGTGGATGAACTAATAAAAGATACAATCGGGCGTAGGGGGCAACCCGGTTTGTGAATTTTGGGGAGTCCATACATCTTGGGTGTCGCGGCGTCAAAGGAGAAGAGACGACGGTATAAGTCGTCACTGATGTGTCCTTTCTTTTTCAGCTCTCGGAGGTGGTCAACTAACTCTCTTTCGAACTTAGCAGCGGGATCTCTTGATAGCCTCACGAAATAGTGACTGTCGTTTATAACTTCATACATCTTCTTCATGTAGTCATCCCTATCAAGCACAACGGTTCTTTTTCGTTTGTCGGCCTTTAAAATCATGATGGAGCTGTCTGACTTCAACTCATTAAGAGCAATGCGTTCTTGTTGACCAACAAACAAATGTCCCATCGGCGGGCGCCTGGATCGAGCCGAACGAACACGTTACGTTAAGGGTTTCGGAGGCATTGGGACGCGGCCTTAGGCCGTTGGGGGTACGAACTGTATACAAACCCTACAGAACCATCGCCAATGTTATCTCCAAGCCAAAAGACCCGACCCCGCCAGAGGCAGAAAGGGTCGTGATCTACCAGGTACAGTGCAAGGAATGTGACGCTTCCTACATTGGAGCGACGGGACGAAAAAGAAAAACAAGACTAAAAGAACACGCACGGGATCGCCACCCGCTTCAAGTCCGAACTCGTCGACCACGCATAGACGTCAGGACACCAATTTGACATTGACAGGGCATCGACCTTGGAGGGGGATAAAAGGTGGGAACCGAGGAAGCTGCTGGAATCTTGGTTCATCCAGAACGGCAAACGCGGAAGTGATTCATCGCTGGTAAACAAGAACCGTGGCCCCCTACGGACGTGTACACAAACTTTATGCCTAAATAACCGAAACTTTTTGTGCGACTCTCACTCGCTCTGCGCTCTACTGAAGATGCCTCCCGCATGGAAGGCGAAACGTTTAATTAAATTGTTATTTTTGTTATGTCAAGCCGTTTTTGTTATTACATTTATCAGGTCTTCGCCCGGCTTCTGGAGTATTTTTGCGCTCCTAATTTCACCGACACGACAGCCATGGGAGGCCACTGCGAGCAAATGGGGAGAGAAATAATTGAGGCCTATCGGATGGCGACAAGCCCGGAAAACATAACCACCCCGTCCATTTCGCTCTCAAGCAACCGGACCTCACTTATTCCCTTCACCCCTAAGCTGACATTGTGGTGGAAGCTACGCGCTTGCCGGACCAATCAGCCGCCTCCCTTTCATCACCTGACTTCATTCTCTGCAGCCACATTTGCCACGCTCACGGGGCAAGTGTGGCTGGCCCAACGAGCACGTAGCTTCAACAGCACTGTCAGCTTCGGAATGAACGGGGTGGGGAAAGCAACTTTTGTCTGAATTTTGAGCGACGGGCTAATCTTCTAGGGGGAGAAAGGATGTGTCCGGGATTACACAAACGAGAGTGCGAGCAAGAGGGGACTCCCCCTTTTCGTCTTCTTTAACTGTTTGGTGGAATGCGCGATTTATGAGTTGAGGAGGAAAGCGAAACAGGAAAAAGTTGGAAAAGCGTTTCATGACCCCTTTATTGGAAGCCGAACGCTGACTCCGTTTCACCTTCAGTCCGAGCGCAGCGGACACTAGGAGTAATCCCAGCCAATCCAGCGTGGAGAGAGTGTCATGTGACCTTGAGCTCCCTGTGTCCCTCTGCCCAACCGGCAGGTCACGCGATTTTCTCCCGGCGCTGGATCGGCTGGGATGGCCTGTGGCGTCCACTGCGCTCAGACTGAAGGTGGAACGGAGTATAGGCAAGGCGACAAGGTCACCGGCAGAAGCGGCCTTTCCTTTTATGCGTTGTTGATGCCCCTTCGACCTCGCCTTTTGCAAATCCTCCCCACCTGCTTTTGCGTCTTCGTGTGGCTGTCAACGAGCGCGACAGCCGCTTTAAGCAAATCAAAAGGATGAAGCGAAACGCGTGACTCAGCGTGACCTCTCTACATAGGACGCGTAGGACAAAAACGTTTGGACGAAAATTTGTCACGTGACTTTCTCTGTCACGCTGATGGGATCTCTGGGGCTGTCGTTTTCGCCGGGCCACGTAGGTCCGGTTTTCGAACTGGGCTCTTCAGTGTTCTGTTGCTTTCGTGCGTTGCAGACGCGGCCGTGTTTTTTCGTCGTAAACGGTCGGAATACGTCCATGCCAATTTTTCGGTAACAGTCATTTTTTGCACCGGAGTTCGTGGAATACTTGTGATGTGTTTGTTGGACACGCTTCGACAACAACTGCTCTTCGCCGACGACGAGACGTCAGTTGAATGTGCGCAACCTTCTTCCTCGAATGTGTTTGTGGGGTGCCTGAGTTGGATTATGCATCTATCAAGGATTACATGATATCGCTCTTTTATTAGTAAGTGCACTGCAAGCATGATTCTGATAGTCGTCCTGCTTTCCTTTCATTCTCCGCGGTTTTACGTGTGATGAGTTTTGCTTGGCATGAGGACAGTGTTAATTGTATTTTATAATTTGCTTTTCGTTTTACAGAGAAGTGTGACCTTTGTAAATATGTTGAGAATACAATCTGTGTAATGATAGTTGTTTAATAAACTTCTGGGAGCGATCGAAAAAATTTGTTTGTCCGTATAAGTGATTGGATATGCAACAAATGACATGCAACGTACATATACTTGCACGACGTTCGGCCAATACGAAGCAGAGGCATCGTAGAGTTTTCGCACAATATTACGTGAACGCTAGGCCGGGGCGAAACAGCTGTACGGCAATACCCGCCGGGTATCAAACGGTGGTGCAAAACTGGACAGTTGAACGATATTGGAACTGACTTTCGGCCGGCACTGGCACGATACTGCAAAGTATTGCCGTGCTGCTTGAGAACGGAGGTGATGACATCTTACTATCGTGCTTCCAACGCTTATTTATTTTATTTCTCTTCTGGGACGCGTAAAAGAGCACTTCTGTGACACACCATAGATATTCGAAACTTGGGCTCGCCTCTCGGCTTTCTTTGCGGCACTTATTTGGCACTTCAGTGGGTAGCCAGAAAAGAGCCAAACTTCGGCATGCCCCGAATCGACAAATTAAGATTTACTGCGGCAGTTATGGCTGAAGTCTGGCACTCACTTTGGCACAACTGTGGCGGACCAAAGAAAAGCCAAACTCGGCGAGGCTGAAATACCAAAATTAGGCGTTGCTTTGGTTGTTATGGCTCAAGTATGGCACACTTCGGCACTCCTGTGGCGTATCAGAGAAACGACAAATTTTGGCGTGTCCGAAATACCCAAATTAGACGTTGCTCTGGCAGTTATGGCTGAATTATTGCATCAACTTTCGCGCTCCTCTGGCGGACCAGAGAAACGCCAAACCTTAGCACGTCCCAAATACCGAAATGAGGCGTTGCTCTGGCAGCTATGGCTGAAATATGGCACCAACTTTGGCGCTCCTCTGGCGGACCAGAGAAACGCCAAACCTTGGCACGTCCCAAATACCGAAATTAGGAGTTGCTCTGGCAGTTATGGCTGAAGTATGGCACCAACTTTGGCGCTCCTCTGGCGGACCAGAGAAACGCCAAACCTTGGCATGCCCCGAATTCTCAGTTTAGGTTTTACTATGGCAGTTATGGCTCAAATCTGGCACCAACTTTAGCGCTCCTCTGGCGGACCAGAGCAACGCCAAACTTTGGCATGTCCAAAATACCCAAATTGGGCATTGCTCTGGCAGTTATAGCTCTAGTATTGCACTACTTCGGCAATCCTGTGGCGGACCCGAGAAAAGCCAAACTTTGGCACGTCCCAAATACCGAAATTAGGCGTTGCTCTGGCAGCTACGGCTGAAGTATGGCACCAACTTTGGCGCTCCTCTGGCGGACCAGAGAAACGCCAAACCTTGGCATGTCCCAAATACCGAATTTAGGCGTTGCTCTGGCAGTTATGGCTGAAGTATGGCACCAACTTTGGCGCTCCTCTGGCAGACCAGAGAAATGCCAAACCTTGGCATGCCCCGAATTCCCAGATTAAGATTTACTATGGCAGTTATGGCTCAAGTATGGCACCAACTTTGGCACTCCTCTGGCGTACCGGAGAACAGCCAAACTTTGGCATGCCATAGGATCGCCCAACTAAGGCTATAGTTAGGCACCGTACTTTGGCACTTATGAATGCCATGGTGCAAAAACCTAACTGCGCCAAAGTTGGGCCCTTATGTTTGCCAGACCTTTGCCCAAGTTGGGCATTCCTCTGGCGTGCTACCTGGGCAATGACTGGTCAGTTTTAATGCAGGCACGTCCTATCTATCACAGTTTTCTTCGCGGGGAACTTCACCTACTGTTTTACTTGGTAATTGAATATAATCTTTTTCTGATCATCACACAAAAATCCCGAAACGTTATCCTCGCGCAGGATAAAATATCTCGGCTTGCCAATCTATTCACATACCGAGAGCATTGAAGCACTTACAGTGCTGCGCGGTAGAACCCTTCACCTAAATTGGTTTGTCCCCGGAAATACGTAACTAACCTAAACAATTTTACTATTTTATCTTTACTTTTGTGAGTGTAAGTCATTTCTTTTATTCTAAATATAAAAAAAACACCGGAAAGTAAAACTTCCCACTGCATCTCTTTTCTCGGATCACTATATCTAATATGATACCTCTTTCTACGCTGTATATAAAATGCTGTATGCAGTTTATCCTCAATTTTACTGTCTGGCCGATTGCTCTAGTTGTCAATGACCTCATATGAATAAAAATATATGAAAGATGTGTGTCAGTTTCACGAAAATGAAACTTAGAGACAGTTCTTGTGTAGGGCACTACCAAGTGTAGGCTTTGAAAACGAACCCTAATTTGGGGAGTTATATCTTTTTTTTAAATAAAATAATGCAACATGTTTTAGTAGAAATCAATGCCAAGATAGCATGTTACAGGGTACCCAAATTTAAAAGAAAATGGAAGGTGGTGTTTTGTTTTTATTCGCGTCGGAAGTTTTCGTTGTTTGATTTTTTCTTCAATTTTCCTAAATATTTCACGATTATCGCATCACTCAGATACTTAATATATATTTTAAATAATAGTCATATATAAGTAGAATACTACCTAAAAATATATGATTATGATTCAATTATTTTATTAGACCGGACCTCCAAGTTTTGCCATTTGTCATTTGAGGAGGCAAGTTTGACAATTTTTAGAAAAATAAAAGTAATTTAAATAAATATCACAATACATTACAATCAGGCTGTACCCATAGTTTGTTTCTAAAAAGTATTAAAATTCTCCTTATTTAATCGTTTTCGTTATTCAATTTGAAACGTCCCCCCTCGATCAGTGCGCGTTAATGCAACCGTCCACCTCTACATGCCTTATGAATTTTCCTGTCCCCAATTTGTTTTCCTGGTCAAAACTAAGTGCGGATTTGTTTGTACCAGACGCTAGACAATGGCATGTAAAAACATCAGTTGATTTAAAAATGTCGACCAGCCATCTTTGGTCGATCTTTTCTGAAATTACCTTTTTTTTAGACAAAGATCGCTGTTAATTTTATTTATCCTTGTGATATCGCAAATCTTTAGTAAAGTAGAAATGGCAATAAAAGAAGCAATAAATGAAATAAAAAATGTTTAGTATTCCGGTTTGTTTTATCCTCAAGTAAAGGCCAACTGCGATCAATATGTCAAAAAATTATTTTTATTGATTAAGGTTAATAAAACTTGGAGCATCCTTCTATTTCGATGATTTAAAATTTAGCACCTAACAGATGCTTACATATAAAAATATATGTATATATTTTTTTTCCTTAGCCGGAACGGAACCAAATGGAGAGTGTTTTTCATAAGGAGTGACAAAACTAGGACAAAAACGCGCAGATGACGCGGAAAGGAACATTCTGAAAACCTTAAAGCAGCCGATCGAAAACATCCACGGCAGTTTAGGCTCCGAAAAAGTTCCTTCTGGAGACATAAAAACAACTACAAAAAACAAGCCACTGCAACATACTTTAAAGTGTTGCTTCCGAAAGGGAAACATCTGCTCTAAATAGACCTAGACGTAAACACAGGTCTGTAAGAATAAAATAACAAAATATTCCCACTCTGCGTATTTTATGGCAAGCTCTCGCCGCTCAGAGCACTATGGTTTCCGATTTTCTAAATATATTTTTGTTTCGGAAACAAAAACGCATGAAAAAGACAATATTTTCTTCACGCAGTTCCCCCCAACTTCTTCTAACGTACTCTGCAAACCATCGTGCTTTTGCATTATTTGTCATCTCAGAACTATATTTCTTGTCACTTTCTAGATGTCAACACCTGGTACAAACTGCCACGACAAAATTTTGTCGTAAGCGACCAAAGCAGTTCTAGCATGTACGAGGTGGAATTGAAAAGTTCCGGGAATGCGATCGTAAGTTTGGTGGATGTAAGGGGTGCAGAGTTGAAACGCTTTCTCCTTCAAAGTAAGATTCCTCTCGCTAGAACACATTTCTGCCAGTGGGTCTAGAGGTTCAAAGCAATTCTGGAACACATTCTTTCCAATGTCCTTCAGTTTATCACGCGTCGAGTTTTTCAGTTCATCCGGGCGAGAAAAGCGACAACCCTGAAGTTCACGTCCAAGCTCTGGGAAAAAGTGAAAGTTGCAGGGTGCATGGTCAGGTAAGTGCGGTAAGTGTGGGAAGGGCAACATGTCTTGTTTTGGAGAGAAAAGACGAAACAAGGATTTACCTGTTACCCAGAATATTCATGGTATTCAAAATTGTTCTGCTTTTCCTAAATTATCGAATTAATTCAAATAATTTCTAGCATTGCACGGGGACAGTCTTGTCCCCGTCGAATTGCTGCGTCCCCAGTTGCTCGATCGATTTGGTCTAGCAACCATGGAGAGCAGAAGGAGCTTCGTTGATGGCGGTGACTTCACTTTGTTCATTGGCTGTTTGACCTCAATCAAGTTACGTTGCAAAATCATGGATACGTGAGCGCCTCTTCGCGCTGGTCTATGTGGGGCGGCTTGAAAAGGCTGCAGTCAACAAAGCAGGAGCGGTGCGAACCGGTAGGTGATCGAGTGACGCCACCACCGTTTGCCTCACCGTAATCCCCATGCTTTTTTTCTACCGGACCCAAATATGAAGTGTGCCTACTTATGTTACACCTTCAAATCAGTATCTATTTATCTATAAAATTCGAACCCTTCCAACGTCTCGTTGTCGCGATCAGTGAGATATTAGCTTAGGCGAGCATTAATTGTCTCGTCATACCAGTCGCACATATGACGGCGTCATGTAACAAAGTTGAAGACAGCTCACTATTTTCTCGGCAGCGGATGTATTTTAAGCTTGTGCATTACATCCGAGGATGGAGCATTTGCTGTATTCTTAACCTTTCACCTAGCATATAGTTCGATCATGTCCACGCCGCCCTCCAAAAGGCTAAAATTAGTCATAATGCCATCACCTATGTAATCTTTGCCCTCCTTTAGGCTTCGGTTAGTGGATTTGTGTGCCTCCAGCTTCGTGCGAGAAGTACGCTCTTTGTGGAAACGGTTATTTCTGTTCTGAAACACAATCGGAGTTGGTATATATCTTATAAAAACAAACACCAACTTGTGATGTTTTCGTACTTCGTTGGGGAGAAGACGCACACTAGTTGAAGTAATATCAATCTAAGATTTTTAACTCTGGTTGTTTTCCCATGTAAACTTATTTGTGTTCATAATCGAGGCTTTAGGAAACCGGTTGGCTTAAAACTTGACCCATTGGGATGGAAAATCCAATTCTTTGATTTAATCTGTACCTATGAGCTAGAACACTTTTAGAGCGCAGCTCTAAGGCGCACGTTTCCACGTATAGCGGCGTCGCTGTCGCCGTCGCCGCCGGCGTAAGCGACCTCGTAAATTTAGCGGGAAATCGAATTTGTGTTGAGATCACGCGACGTAAATTTTTCCACTAAATGTAGCGGATATACATTTGTTTATGGGTGACGTGACACGAAGTCATGTGACGTCATTTTCCTCGCTAAATTGAGCGGGAAAACTAAATTGCTGTTGAGGTCACGTGGCGTCAATTTTCCAGCTAAATTTACCAGGGAAACTGAGGGAGGAGGGGAGGACGATGGGAGGGTACGGAGGAGGAATAGGTGAGGGCATGGTGGAAGAGGAGAGGAGGAGGAGAGGAGAATGAGGAGGAAAGGAGGAGGAGCAGAAGAGAAGGGCAGGAGGATGAGAATATGAGGAGGAGGAGCGTGGGTAAGAGGAGGAGGGGATGGAACGGATGTGGAGGAGGGGCATACCTTATCCTCCGTACCCTCCCCTCCTCCTCCTCAAGAGCTGTGCTCTAGTTTCGCATTACAGAAATTTGAAAACGACCTTAATTTTTTTTTTTATCTTGACCGTTATAAGACGCACTCTTATTCGATTATAATTGTATAAATAGAACACAAAGTATTAAATAACTAGGAGTTTATGTCTAAACCGAAATTCTATCGAAAATTTTGTTTGAAAAAGTTTGATCTTGACGGTTAATAGCGTAGGCATGCAATGTAAACCATGCAAAAAAAGGAAGGATTTGAACCACCTTTTTCAAAAAAATACGCTTTGCAACATCAATCAGCCACCTGACTCTGCCGGAGACATAGTGTCAACCTCCGAATGTTGCATTTGCACAGTCGTTCTTTATTAACCTTTTTATAAAAATAATAAGCCCTAAAAACTGCATTATAAGACGTAGTCCTGGATGGCTTGCTTAAAACAGAATTCAAGTTTAAAATCTGTGTGAAGAAGTAGTGCCGGCGATAGCGCACGCGTAGTGGCACAAGAAGTTGCATCTCAAACGATGGCGTTATCCAGTCTAGGCAGGATTTTTTTTTACATGATATCAGCTAAGAAATTGCTTTTAGCAAGCCGGCCTTGCAATTTTAATTTGATGTCCTTATCACGGATTTTAGGTTATTTTGTTTGGTTAAAAGGAGTATATTTCAAGTGTTTCAACACTCTACCAGCGTTTAACTCCAACTATCAACACACACCTTTTTTTAATACAAAAAAAAAAAGATATATTTCTCCGGTCGTTTTGTATAAAGCAGAAATAATTGCCTTTTTAATGATGCTTTTGTAGTCTAATAATGTTCACCCTATAATTTGTGTTCTTAAAAGTCACCAACAAATAACGTATTGTCTTCAAAACTTTGTAACTTCCTTTCAAATTTTCGAATGGCACTGGTAGGATTACTAAATTAATAAATAAACAAATCTATATATATATATATATATATATATATATATATATATATATATATATATATTCTTCAAAAATGTCCTATTTCAAACCAAGTTGAGACATGTCTCCGCAACATTAAATCGGCGGCTTCAATATGCAAACCGGCAACGTGGTCTACGTTGCCAACTTTCCCCTGGTGACTTTTTCTTCCTTCGTTTATGCTCAGTAGACTTACGATAAATTGAAATGGGATTGCAATTGTTCCTAAATGCCTGACTCTGCTCATCGCCAAGAAAGGACAAGGCACCTACGTAACGATGGAGATTCCCCAATAGCCATGTAAGATAAACTCAGGAGCCTAGCGTGTGTATGTGTGCGAGAGGGGGGGGGGGGGGGTTGGTGGAGCTACGTGATTTAGGTGTGACATAGGTTTGCACTCAGAGCAGGAGAATGGTCTTTAGGAAAGAGACAATTTCAAGAGTACATAGTCGGTTTTAGTTTAGAACAAAATAAAGATGGATATACTTTTAGAAAGAGCGAGATGCAACACTGCGGATATTCATTAGTGCACAGTGCACACTGAGCAGATACTGAGACCTTGGTCTGCTTAGAGTACTTGGTTGCAGGTAGTCTTTTTATTTGTGAAATATCGGTAATTGTTTCAAACTGCGCTCAACCATTTAATGTAATTTCGGCGGGAATTTAGCTTAACTTGAATCGCGTGAATCAGTTTAAGATAAATTAACTGTTGTGTTTGATTTACTGAATGGAATATAAATGTTTATCTTATCAATACACACCCTGTTCGCTTTATCAGATTGGCATACATACGGTAATAATTCATGTTGACGTCACATCTGGGAAAAAATGTGGAACTGTAGTCAATAAATATTGTGAGCAGCGTGCCTGCCCACAGCGCCGAACGTGCCTCATATGGCCTCAGAGACAGAAAAAGAAGTAGAAGAAGTAGAAGAACGCCAGCCAGCCATGACGAGCCATCAGCCTTCACTCAGCCATCCCTCCATTATTTACTTTATTTTCATTCATTAAACATTTTTCTTATTCCCAAAGTCTCACATATGGCGCAGTCGACGCCCTCAACCTGCCTTCGCCACCTAATCGTCACGTAAGCCTGCCTCCCGCTTTCATCCGCGTAGCGGAACGCCAAGCTATTTCTAAGCCTACCAGCCTCCACTTTGCTCATCGCCCGCCCAGAACAACGATGTCACTTATCAACTGGGGTAACGCTACATCCGAAGATCTCGCGACCCTGAGCGTTCAGTTCCTCAAAATAGAACTTCAACGCCGAAACCTTAGCACAATCGGAAACAAGGAAGAGCTTATTGACAGGCTTTTGACTGATGCCACCCAAAACCCGCCAAATGCACTAGCTCCTGCAACGCTATTCCCGACTATGCCAGCGTTTACCACAGACGAAGCTGAGAACATGCAGCGCATGGCCGCATTCCTTCACCAGAACATGGCCGTAATGATGACGACGCTAGCCAATCAAGCGAACCAAGTGCACGTGACAACTCTGCCAGATCTATCAGCTTCGCTGCCCACTTTCAATGGAGGCGGCACTCCTACGTTGAAGCACTGGATTGAAGAGCTTGAACGCACTCAGCGCCTTGCAAGATGGGAAGACCCAACTCTTTTAGCCATCGCTCAAGGGAAGCTACGTGGTGTCGCAGCTGACTGGCATGCGTCAACAGGGCGACAACTTACCACATGGACCATTTGGAAAGCCGGACTGAAAGAACAATTCGGCGAGCAACTTTCGCTCATTCAGTGGCAACAGAAGGTAACAGCCCTCACCCAGAAACCTGGCGATAGCCTACAGCAGTATGCCTTCGCCAAGCTCAAGATCACGTCGCGATGTCCAGTCCCCATCACTGACAAGGAACGTATTGAATACCTTGTTCAAGGCATTCGTGATGATCAGATCGCCACATCCATTGCTGTCCACCGACCCCGAACAGTGGACGACTTCTTCAACATCGTGTACGAAGTGGACCGAACGATAGACCATTCCCGTCTGGCCCGCACGCCCACATTCCCAAAGCCAGCCCGGGATGGACGTTTCTCAGCGAGCGGCTCAACCACACACTTCAATTGTACGCCTAGTGCATCACAAACTGGCCGTACGCGCATCGCGGATATGCCTCCAGACCAACAGGAAGTTAGGTACAACACAATTTCCACAAACTATGGTGCCCCAGCGTACCGACCGGGACAAGACATCAAAGAAGCCATCTGCTACAATTGCAAAAAGCCTGGCCATCTAGCAAGCAAGTGTAACAAGCCAAAACAGCCTTCAAATCAGTCCAAGCCGAAACCATCACATGAACCTACAGCTCTAGTGAGCCAGCTAGACGTCTTGCATGGTTCTAAGCTGAAGTGCCCAGTCGTTCCAGCTCACATAACTGGAGTTGGCACAGTAAGCGCCTTTCCTGACAGTGGTTCCAGCATAACAGTCATCACTGCTAGCCTTGTCAACAAACTCGCCCTACTGCCATGGACGAAACCACCATTGCTCGTCGTTGGCGGCGCTTCCGTCACTCCAAAAGGTGTGGTCCCACTCCTGATTGCAATTGGACCAATGTCAGCCACAGTCGAAGCAGCAGTCCTTGAAAGAAACGCCTTACCTCTCATATTGGGAGAAGACTGGTTCCGCATCGCACAAGCCGAGCTTCACATTAGGCCCCCAGAGTTGCCTATCATTTGCCAACCCAACAGAAACACGGGTGTACAATGTAGAGAAGAACTTTTACCAAGGATGTCCAACGCCGTGATCCTCACACGGTCGGCTCTCTCGCAGTTTGATCCTCCGCATGCTACGGCCGAGCCTCTGCAGACCAAACATGAGCCCGACGAGGATGCACCACTATGGAGTGAGCTGAACAACGCAGCCTGTTGTCATGAGCCCTCAACTTCTGCTCCGCCACAACTAGCGGCAACCGTATCACCAAATCAAAGTCTAACATATGGCTCACATTCATGTGCATCCGTATCAAGTGAAACTGCTCTTGATGGCGTTTGCATCGGCTCCCTGCTCACGACTAAACAACAACACGATGTGAAACAGATCTTGCTCCTTCACACTGACCTCTTCCCGCGTTACCCTCTCGACCTTGGCCTCTATGAAGGCATTGAACATCAAATTGACCTTGTACCTGAGGCAAAACCATATGGACGACAGCCATATTGCTACACGGCGACGGATAGACAATTCCTCGAGACCCAGGCCGTCACGCTTCTCGACAAGGGTATCGTCAAGCCATCCTCGGGACCATGGGGATTTCCAGCCATTGTGGTCACACAGAAAAATAAGAAGAGACTGTGTGTCAACTACATCCCATTAAACAAGATGACGATCAACGTCCTGCAACCGCTTCCCCAAGCCGACGACATCCTAGACGATCTTGCGGGAGGCTCTTTGTTCGTGGTCCTGGACTTGTGCTCTGCCTACTGGCAAATTCGTGTCAGGGAGTCCGACCAAGACAAGAGTACGTTCATTACACATTATGGTACCTTCAAATGGACCCGAATGCCCTTTGGATTGAAAAACGCACCAGCAATATCCCAACAGGCAATGAATAATGTTTTTACAAGTCTGAAACCTAGACAGACCAAGTCAGAAGTCAGGACGTACCTGAACGACATCATTGTGTTTCCCGTTGAATTCTTGGAATTCTTGGACCGTCTGGATAACACAATGAGCCTTCTCCAACTCGCCGGCTTCAAGATTTCGTTAACGAAATGCAAGTTAGCCGTGCCGTTTGTTAAGTTTCTTGGCTTCCTGATTTTCGACAAAGGAAAAGAGCCAGACCCCTCCAAAGTTGAAGCCATGCTAGGCATTCCTGCACCATTGACCTCAAAGCAACTGCTCTCCTGCGTTCTGACAGCCAACTTTTACAGGAGATTCGTTAGAAAATTTTCGAAGATTGCTGCCCCCCTGCAGGCTGTTATTCGAAGACCTAAGTTCAAATGGACACTGGAGTGTCAACAAGCATTTGAGACCCTTCGTGCAGCCCTCACCTCGGCGCCAATCCTTAGACACTTCGATGCAGTTGCGCCAACACCTGTTGCTACAGATGGCGCAGCCACAGCCCTTGGTGCTGTCCTCTCTCAGAGGCAGAATGGCAAAGAGATTTTCACTGAGTATGCAAGCCGTGCCCTCATTGAACCGGAACGCAAGCTCCACAGCCCACCCAACAGGCCAGTGACCACAACGCCACCGGACACAACCGAAACGACCACAGGACTAAGATTTGTCCCTGTAACGATTTCAATGCAAAACAGAGCCCGAGACGGACTCATAAGGGACCCGGCCGGACCCCGGCCATTCTCTCGGACTCAGTCCCCTCGAATTTCGTCCCCTCGGACCCCGCTCCACGTGCCAAACTCCGTCTTCCCATGCCAAGCCTAGTCCCAGCGTTAAAATTATTGACAAAAAGAGCTTTGTTAACCCTCAAAAAAAAAAAAGGGGGAGGTCGGATGTGAGCAGCGTGCCTGCCCACAGCGCCGAACGTGCCTCATATGGCCTCAGAGACAGAAAAAGAAGTAGAAGTAGAAGAACGCCAGCCAGCCATGACGAGCCATCAGCCTTCACTCAGCCATCCCTCCATTATTTACTTTATTTTCATTCATTAAACATTTTTCTTATTCCCAAAGTCTCACAATATACTATAACCCTTCTCTTTGGTTAAAATTGAATTGAAATACTAGAGGGGGGGGGGGGGGGGGCTGCGGCCGCTTCACGAGAGCGCGTGCTCGGCCAGCGCTCTTGTGTAAGGCGTTGCCGGAGGGGGGGGGGGGGGGGGGGCTGCGGCCGCGTCTGTTCCTTTCGGCCCCGAGGAACATGGCGGCGCCTGAGGCATCTATATCGTCGGCGGCCGCAACCTCGGCAGCAGCGAAACATGGGCTCCCACGCCAGTACAGCGCCAACGATCTAAGAGAGGGGAAGAACGACGTTCATGCTTTCGCATTCAAAATTCATAAGAAGTGCTTAGGTGACTTCGAAATGTTTTCACACAAATGTTCAAAAATAAGCTATAGCAAGTTTTCTGAATCGTAAATGAACTTTCTAGAGATGCCGCGAACCCTCTATGCGGCCGCTCGTGGTGGGGCCTGCTCACATGGCTCAGGGAAGAACGCTGCCGCTGGAGCAATACAATTCCTCAATTCCACATTACTATTCCTCATTCGTGCAGCGCGCCCTCTAGAAAACAGAAGACCTATAAAACAACGCTTGAAGGTGGCATCATTTTTTTTTTCTAACGCTATTTGCTAGATGTAACATCACTTCGTGTTTGGCACTCTCATTCGTTGATTCTGACGTCGGGTCTCAAGTAATGCCTCTTGCCACACGAATGTGGAATAGTACCGTGTGTAAACTTTCATGTTTATGAGTTCAAATACGTAGGTGTGATAATCACTTCTAATCTCAGCTAAAATTAATATATTTCGATCGCTAAAAAAGCGTCGGCAGACCTTTGGTCACAGAAAAGGCAGCTAAAGCACTGCACACCCTAAACCAAGCTTGTAATTTACAGTTCTTCAGCTGGACTAGTTTTAGAGTACACGGACGTTTTGTGGGACCCCGCCACAAAGGCGAAAATTGAACATCTCAAAAGAAGAAAAAAAAGGCGTTGCTTTTTTTTGTTGTAGATATCGAGTACAGAGTAATAAGTTCCAGCACCAAATTGTTTGAACAATTTAAAATTGTCCATCTACACAGGTCGTCGCAGGACTAATTGACTAAAGCTTTCGTATACTATTCCTGAGGACTCATCCCGTCTCTCACATAATAAATGTATGTATTTTAATACCTCGCGTCAAATACGTCACATACATGTAAACACGATCGTTGTAGCTACTGCCGTACCGAGTGTTTAAAGAAATTACCTTTCACACTTGCCCGTAAAAAAAGAACAGAATTTCTGCTAATATTACGAGTGCCTCGTTCATTCAAGAATTTTCTACAGCATTTCAGTGTTTGTTTTAAAATAAGTTTTGAATGTTTTTGTATCGTTGTTTATTTTCATCTCTTTTTCTTGCTTTTGCTTTTGTTATTTAAGTTTTGTATGTCCCTTCCTGGCTTCGCAGCCAAATGGCAGCTGGCAGAATGGGCAAAATTATAAATTAAAGAGGAACGGGTGCTGGTACGGCGGGCATTTACGGAAGAGCAATATTGCCGCGTGTGAACAGCTTAGTCAGCAGCGTGCTCGACTCCTACGCCGCTGACTAGGGTTTTATCCCCACCAGCGCTTGTCCTATTTATCTTTCTTTTGTTTGCATGACTGTAATGATCCCGATAACTGGAACATCTTGTTGTTTGTTCGAGCACGGAAACTTCTAGGATACGCACGAGGTTACGAAAGGAGCTTCGCATGGCTGCTTCAGTATTCCGTCGGCTGCCAGTGCCAGTGTGAAACGCTAGGCCAACCTAGGCGACATAAAGCCACAACGAGTTACTACTACTACTACTACTACTGCTTGAGTCAGCCGTCCATCCGCCGCGGACAAAGTATGCACGGTATACGTTACTTTATGTTTCTCGGCACAAGTTCGCTGTACTAAACGTTTACTTTAAGTTTTACTAATAAACCTTGTGTTTTTATTTCTGATATTTGGGTGGAGGTAAGGGTGACAAAATCTATGACCACGACGCGTACCACCTGTGAACACGATAACGTCGAAGAACACGACCTTGATGTTGACGTCCCCAGTCCCCAGAAAACATCAAAGGATGACTCCAAGAGTGACATCAACGACGACCTCAACTATAGCTTCGAAAACAACCCGGACTATGAAGTTGACAAAGCCCCTGGCTACGACCTCGACAATAACATATGACGACTTCGACGCCGACGATGAAACTGACAACGACTCCAGAGATAAACCACGGCTACGACGTCAAGAGCCAACCCGACTACGGCCCCGACGACGAACCGCGTCTTCGGCCTTGACGACGAGATTGACGACGTCACTGACAATGACATAGGCGACGAACGACGGCATCGACGTAGTCCGGGCTACAATTAACCTAGGCGGCAGCCCTGACGACCGACTTCGACGACGACCCTCGGACGACCCAGACGATGACTTCAACGACAATCTCTACTACAACCTTGACGGCGACCTTGATAGCGAACGCGATTACCATACCGACGAGGAGTGTGATGTTGGCCACGAAGACGCTCGGTTCGTCACTCAACAAGTGGTGGAAGTCCGCAGCTCGGCCGCATTTTGATTCAAGCCGCACAACTTGCTGACGGTGGCCGGTACAGTGTTCGTCGCCACGACGCCAAGTTCCAGCCCGGCTACGAAGTGTGGATCTGAACACCTATTCATCGTCGCAGCGAGGACATGTTCATGTCGAGCTTTGGCCTCAGGGTTATTAGCTACGTGAGTGACTTAAACTGCAAGCAGATGCCCGACGGAACATGAACATTGTCACGCAACCCTCTGCGACCCGAAGATGATTTTCTTCGTCCGACTTGAACGATAGGACTGAAAATCTGTGCTTTAGGTGACTGTAATTTTTCAGTTTGTTGCTTTGAGTTGTCATTTTAATTTTGCGTTGCATCGGCGCAATGCTTTGTTTTAAGAGGGGAGTAATGCCGCGTGTGAATAGCTGATGCAGCGGCGTGCTCGACTCTCACTCCGCTGACTGGTGTTCGATCCCCTCCAGTACTTCTCCAAGCTATCGCGACTATCGCATTTAATAATAAACCGCGAACAAGGAAGAACGCCAGCGGTGATGATCGCCGGCATCATATTCCCTGACCTTGCCTGGCCTTCTCCGTCTGCGTAACAGCCTTGCTTACATATGATATCCTGTTGGGAATATCAAGATTCCCAGACAGGCTAAAATAATTTAAATTAATGAAGCTATAAGAATTTCAATGAACTCGCACAGCGCGTTACAAAGAAAAGAGACTAATCTTTATTGACTGGGACTAGACTTCGTACCACGCGCGTCTTCCGTTTGGTAGGACTGTCGTCTTCTAAGTAAGTTCAAATTGGAAACCATAAGAACTTGTATACGCAACCCGGTTGTACCTGAGTACTGCTTGAGACGCACTTTAGTTATTTCGATATTCAACTAAAATAACTTTTCATGTGCGTTTTCATTTTTTATATCAGCCGTATTCCGGGTTGATATGCTCACAAAATGTTCGAAATTACTAAGAAATACCTGCAATAGTAAGCAAAAAGTGTGAGATACCAGCATTTTAACGTGTATCTCAGTTAATTTTGGATGTGTCATTGGTACATTTAAAAGTAGTTAAAGCATGTATTTTGTAACGGGGACGCGAGCGTATATTTTAGCGTGAACGAACAGAAGTAAGATATCGAATACAGAGAAGCGTTACGGCAGCTTAAAATGTGTTCATCATTCAATCTTATTTTATTTTTAAATATTCCCCTTTTATGCCGTAAATCGCGCAACACAAGAAATTATAAAATTGTGAGGTACGGGCAGTGTCGCAGAGAAATTTAATGAAAAGGTTAATGCAAGAGCTAACTTATTTTTTCTTTATAAACCGTTTGACAAAGTTATAAATACATAATAAAGTCGCTCAAATTGGTTTAGTGTATATTCGTGTATATTACTTCCTAAAAGCGCCATGTGCGTATATATTTTCTTTAATCGCTCAAGGCCTCATTATTAACCCTTCGCTGGGCGATTTCATGCAAACGACGGTTTTCATTACCTCCCCTTATCATTTGGTTAATTGATACTACTTCGTCGTTCGGGATTATTCGGTTGATAATTTAATATATTCGCGGTGCTTCCCGGTTCTCTTCACGCCATCACACGACCGCCTGGCGCAAGTTTCGCGGTGGGTAATGAAGCACGTGCTAGTTAGTGCGCCGGTTACTTCCGGGTGCGAGGCTTGATGCGCTAAACTTGGTTTGGGAGGTTTTGTCTGGCCACTACATCATGCGTGACTGGTGCGCTCCGATGAAAACTTCATCATTACTGAGCATACACCCGGGGTGGTTAACGACCCCTTATATCTAAAGCAATTCTGCAGCCTATATTTCTTATAAATCACTTAGGTTCGAGGCATCACTCTTCCGGTGCTACGAGTTTTCTAACGATGTTAACTAATTAAATAGAACTAATAAGGTTCCAGAAGCCTTCGTTGGAAGCTTCTGGACCCTTATTTATATGTTAGGTTAGGTTATACGAGAGCACGATGTATTTTTGTTATATTTATTTTACATCTTCTTATTTACAGATATGCCGTGTTTTATGTAATATCTTCTACATTGGGCCTTCACGGAAAAAAAAAAGTTTTCTAAATTAGCGTTCGCGGTATCTGAGTAAAACATAATCTTGACAGGGGATGGATACCTTAAACTAATTTTTTTCGGAGTCGCTATTTTTCTGCAAACAATTCAAGGTGAGTGTTTTGACACGGGAAGTAGACCGGCTCACCAACTTTATGACGATTGCGCTACTAATTTGTTCGTCTGTTTGTTGAGAGAAACGTCCGGGTCCTATAGGAAAACTAATAACAGTTGACATGCAGAATACTATCATGGTTATAACCAGACAAAACCTCTAATAATATCCAATTAACTAACAAAAGTGTACTCTTATGTTCAAGTATTTCGTTGATGTTGTGAAAGTATCGAACGTTACTTTCGTATCCTGATAGTTGGCGCAACAGTCGCAAATGTAATATATATATATTTTTTTTTTTAATTTGTTTTTTAAAGAAACACGTTATGGGAAGTTTTGTAATAGCCAAGAGATTACCCACCTATATTTTTTTAACGTTCGTGACCGCCGACAATGAACGCAGAAAAAAAAAAAAAGAAACCCTTAGCTAGCGGTGTTTATATAAACATTTTTTTTGTCTCGCAAAATTGGGATCTGTCATACCGCGTTTCACTTTTTAGGTCCGACCAGAGCAGGCGCTGGTGTCCGATTCCGCGAATCAATCAGCGCCAAAAACTATGTGAAGTGCAAATTCGTCGGCTTCTTGCACACGGGTTGCCATGACGCCAGATCTCCGAGCTCTTATTGGCTGATTAAAACAAATACAGAATCGTGGGTAGACCTCGAGGCATCTACCATTTAGGTCCACCCACTATCCTTTCAATCAAAGTCAATCTGAACTCGTGACCCTTCTGACGTCACTGCAACTCCGGCACAAAAAGCAGACAAAAAAAAAAAAAGAAAAAAAAGAAAACTGAAAAGGAGCACCGTTACGATACACGTTGGGCGCCGCTTGATTGGCCTCATCGGATCGTAGCGAAGGCTGCGGTTGGACTTATAAGAGAGTTTTAGGGAACCGTTTTTGCACAGCCCGTAAGGTACGTGGGCCCTGCGGTACGAACTGCGCCGATGCGAGTGTTTTGCGGTAGCGCATGTGGTTCGTACCGGAGGGCGGGCCGTACCGTATCAGATGAGCGAAGGGGGTTCTTTAAAACTCTCTATTGTGAAACGAAGAAAACGCGAAACCTTCGAGCATCACAAACGTTTAACGATACTCTGAGTTTATAGTCGCTGGACGCCTACGTTCACGGCGCTCTTCGTCAGATAGCTTAATTTAACGCGTATACTACTTGTAACACTTGATAGTTGTTCCTAGAATAAATTGATACTATACTTCGTTTCAGCTTCGGTCCGAGCGTGGCCGATGTTATGAGCCGAAGGGCCAATCAAACACCACAAAAAGCGCAGCGTCATGGCGTGCTATCGGCACTTGATAAGACTAGCCGGCGGAGGAGCAGTGCACAGAGAGACGGTGAATACCGGCTGGTCCTATCAACTGCAGAGAGCACGCGATGACGTTGTGCCTCGTTCGCTGTTTATTGGCCCTTCGGCTCATAACATCGGCCGCGCTCGGACCGAAGCTGAAACGAAGTATAGCGCTAATAGGGCTGGTAAACCTGCTGATCTCCCCAGAGCCTTCAATACTTTCGAGCTACTCTCCCTCAGTGCACGTAGGTGGTCGAGCTCGTCCTCGCCTACTCCTCCGGCCAACAAGGATTTTGTATGCAAAAGAAAGCTCAACGCGACGACGTTTAAAAAAAGGAAAAAAAAAAACAAGCAAAAAAAACCTTCCATTAAGGAGGTTTTAATGTCCGCACGTATGAGCCCCGAAAACACATTTGAAAGAGTATCGAAGCAAGGCACGCGCGCATCGTCCTTACTGCCCTTCATTTTAGATAATAAGAAGTTTAACAAAAATATTGCATCTTACTCGAAAAATGCTCTAGTAATATCAGAATGGAGTAGCATTTTTCGTGGTAGGAGAAACCTTCAAAAACAGTTCGTTGTCATGCGATGTACTCAGCTAGTCTTTCTGTGCAAAAGCGCACTATCTGCTCGTCATAGCTTTTCTTCAGATGCGTTCTGAATTGGAATCACATCGGCCACACAAATTGAAATGCCAAAGGCATGTCCATTCCACAGAGATACTAAGCAAGTAAGAAAGAATGTTATGAATCCTGTCTGGAACGGTCTATACTTCTCGAAACGTGTTACTGAGATTTGTTATACCGCGCAAAAATATTAATTTAAATTCCAATAATAGCAAAATTTTCGTAATTTAATTGCACGCGTTTTATGTATGCGATATACCTACCTTTCCTATGAATGTTACAAAACTCAACGCGTAGTTTCGGTAAGAACAATGAATAACATTACAATGGTGCTTTCTACATCTTGTCTCATTCAAAAATAACAGCGCAAATTGTCACTGAAATGCGATAGGCATTTTCACCTTCTTGTACTGCATAAAAATAATAAAGTAAGAAATGCTTCGGGGATTTTAGAAATATTTGTCAATGTCATTAAGCCTTCTAACATATTAAAAGCCATGCACATAAGCTCTTTATCTAACTGTCCACCTCCCACAGACGAGCATCCTGCGACCTACGAACGACCTTTGTTCTATCACTATTGAGATTCAATATCTTCTATCGTACTAATGGTTTATAAACATAACAGCCGAAGCTACATACTTCCGCTGATTGCACGTCTCGCGCTGTCGGTTGGCGGTCTATTGTGTCCCCTTTGGCGCAGTTGCTGAGTGTCAAGTTCAGCCTTGGGATCATGGGTTCGGTTCCCTGTGGGGGACATTTATTTTTCTTTCTAATTTATCAGCTTATCACTCTTCCACGCATGCGCGTGGAAGAGCTTAGAAACAAAAGGACGGACACCAAGTTAATAGGGTTCTCCTAATTTTTTTTCTCATTCTATACTGTTTCGAAATTAAGCTTTAAACGGCCCAAACTAAGTAAATTCCAGGTTTGGCAGTATCGCAATACAGATCGAGTTATCGCGATATTATTTCAGAAATACATTTTGCATCAGTATTTCTGTATCGCGATACTTTTTTTTCACCGGTATCTGTATTCCCGTATCGAAATACATTTAGAATGTTTCTATGTATCGCGATACAATTAGGAGGAAATGTACTTCGTTACAATTCTTGAAAAATACTGCCCCCCCCCCCCCCCCCAACCTCCTCCCAAAATACAAGTCCGAACGCCTTTTTTTTTTTTTTTTTACCTTTTTTTACTTTTGAGCGCAGCAGGGTCAAAGGGGTACTGGGGCATTGTTACTATGCTGACCAAGGTTCCTTCTGATTCTCCAAACTATTTTTCTATGCGTTCTCTTCTCTCTTCTGAGAAGTGTTGCATAGTCGGGGATTCGAACGAGGTGGAGTGCCAGGAGTGGAGTCAGATCATCTTCTGTCGCAGGTCCCTAGGTAGTGACTTCATGAGTCAGTGTCTGCTGGCATCCAATGCCCGGTGCATAACCCTCTCTCTGCCTGAGCGTACACAGCACAACCCCTTAGCGAAAAGTCGTTCAAAATTAGTATACTAAATGTATACTAATAGTGAACATAGAGTATGTACTGAATCGTACTAGTTTCACACTTTTATGAAACAAAGTAGTATACCTTCAGTACACCCCAAGTACATATGTAGTGTACCATAAGTGCACCTCCAGTGTACATATAGCATAATATAAGTGTACATTTAGTACGCTACATGTATACTTTTAGTGTACTAAATGTACACTACCAGTACATATATACGGGGTGTCCCAAAAAACTTGCACCAAAATTTAAAAAAAAAAGCTGAGCGTTCTGCGGGAGGGAAACCAACTGTACGCTGTTAGCAAGTCTCTTGCAAAAGTGCACGAAATTGTTTTAGTGCGCCTATTTATTTAATGCAGATTCTTGGGCTAGTTGGTACTGCGAATTTGACGTGAGACAGACAACACGCTCCGTGTTTGTCTCCCTTTTGTCCTCGTCTTAAGCGCCATCATGACGTCTATTTGTTTAATTAAGAGTAACAAGCTAACTTTTGAAATCTTCGTTTAAAAGCCGAGGTGTGAAATGGAAAGTTGTAGAGCGCACTAAGAAACACTCCATTAAACTATTTTCAACAAGGTGCACTTTGCATGCTCGTTTTTCCTAACCTTCAAGAAGCGCCCGCGAAATACAAAAAATACCGCGTGACACCACGCTTCCGCAATCACGACGCGCGGGCGCGCCGTGATTGGGGAAGCGTGTTATTATGTTGCAAACACTATAATTAGGTGTATCTCAATGTGCCCTGCAACTTTACAATTGACATCTTGACCCTTGAAAGATTATTTGAAAGGTTAGCTGATTAATCTCAGTTATTTAGATAACCAGGCGCTTTAAAAAAAATCTACGTACTTTCTCAAGACGCTTGCTAACGGCAGTTGATTTCACTCCTGCAAAGCGCTCCGGTGTGTGTTTTTTTTTTTTTTTTGTTAAGTATGGTGCAAATTATCTGGGTCGCCGTGTATGTCGGGCGTTCTGAATAGAAAGAATGGTCTCAGATGGGCCAGGAAAATTGGCGCCTGCATTTAGAATGCTGACTTTTACGTGTTTCTTTAAACGGCTGGATTCCAACTTGTGTGAAATTTCAAGACATATAGCTCCATTCTCGTGAAATGTTAAGAAACGCCGCTGACAACTCAATTGATCATGATAATGCAGAGGCGCCACCGTCGGGAGAGGCACTCTTAAAAATGAGTCAGGAAATTTATGAGGAAAGTCGTTGGCAGCTCTATTTCCAAACATTTCTCGTCAAAATAACGTACAATCATGTTATGAAATTACGAGGTAAAAGTTGTTAAAAAAAAGAAGCACTGCATTTTTAAGTTGCGAGGATAGACATGAAAATGACAACGGAATCACTTCCAAATCTTCCCTCGTGAAAATAATGTACTGCCGTTTTCCGACATTGACAGGAGAGTCGTCATTTTGATTTGCGGCTACGTACGTGTAAAGTACGAGGAAATCTTTGACAGCTCTATTTCCAAACATTCCTCGTGAAAATGACGTACCAGCGCCTTCTGAAACTGTGAGAAAAGCCATAAAGGAGGGGTGCATATCATTTTTCAACTGAAAGGATGTATGTGAAGCATACAAACATTATGATCAGTGTTCTTCACGTAATTGATAACACAGAAATTAAAATCCTACTTATCACTTTATTCAAGTTTCCGAACCTGCCTCACTGTACAGTCTCCTTTGTGATGATGGTGTGCCATTACATCCTGCGTAAAAAGAGAAGAGAAAATTACCCTATGCCACTCAATGATATAACATCACATAATTCGCTCAAAGGACCACTATGTGAGGAAGGCAAGATAGTAACAACTTCATTCTGACAAAAGGGTGAGAAAAATCGGACAACATCATTTCTGAAAACCTGATATGTCAGACATTGGTGGTGTGCCGTCTTTGCATGCCCAGGGCTATGCTACAGGTAATAGGGTTCATTGCAGGGCACAACATTTATTACCTCAAATCTTAGGCGCCATAAAAAAAGAAAAAAAAGAAAAGATTTAAGGTTGCAGCCTCTACACCTTAAGCACATATGGATTGATGAAGGCCTCAACGAAAACATCCGAGAATGGCCAATTTCAGCGCTTTGCTAATAATAAAATTTTATTTTAGAAGTTTAGTATGATACGGTATTTGATATTGGTTTCAAGATTAATTGTACTACTGTAAAGGAGCTCATTTTCGCGAAGGCTTAGTTTTTGCGAGATTATCAAAATTGTTCAAAACTGGTCATGCAAAAAATTAATCACATGGATATGAATGCATTGAACATTACTCCTGATTGCGAAAGTTTGTACCTGGAAAGTATTTCCAACACTAACACTTTATAAAATGAATGAAAAATTGAGCTCGCGAAAATAAAGTCGTTTATGCCATTCAAATCTTTCAAAGCGCTCGCAATGTCACCATTGCGATGGATTGGCTTTGTTCAGTGCGCTGCAGAAATTAGTTCTGGACGAAATCTCAAGAATAAGGCATTTGAATGGGGGACATACACACCTTTTGATAAAATAGAATCTAAATATTTTCACGTCAAATGGCTTCCCAGGAGACTTCTCGGGTCCGCATGCCCTGTTACTCCGCAACAAGCAGGCTCTCTTGGGATGACAAGAAAAAAATCAGCGCTCTGAGCGGTTCGAACCAGCACTCGGGAGAGTTGAAAAACATGTCAAGCGCTCGCTATCGCGACAGGCCGCTTACTTACGGTGGCTTCGTACCTGTCTGCTTGATGCACCATCCAGCCACCCATAATAGAGATCAGTGGGCGGACGTCACTTTTACTTTTGTGATGCAGGTCCCTACAGGTTCCTATAGGTTGCAACCTGCTAGCCAAACTGAGTCAGGCCTGCAGCCCTGCGGGAAATGTCAATTCCACTTTCTTAGACATAGACACCCACATTTCGCGTGTACCTGAAAGAAGCTCAAACACAGAGCAAACAGAATGATTGGCCTTTTTTGTATGCATCATTTTCTTTTGCTGAGAACACACATACAAGTCACACGCTATTACACATTCAGTGGTGCGGCTTAATTTATGATGAGCACTTCTTTACATAACTTCGAGCTTTCAGAGAAAAGATTCAATATAAGGGGTCGGACATAAATGGTTGCTATGAACTATCCTATATATTTACACATTATTTGATATCATAAAAGCACTAGAGCAAGGTAGGGCTGTACTGCATCAATTATAAATTTGTAACCAATTAAAAGTTGGCATTTCATTTAATACTATTGCCTATTGTTCTTTGACAAAGAATAACTTGGCGAGTTGGTACGTTCGTATAGTCTTCAACTCCATCAAATATTTAGGTCCTTTTCAGGTTTTTTCGTGCTTCTGCTTTTTCTAACTGCTCTGCCTTTTGTAGCGGCTTTCACTGCCACTAAAAAAGATGACATCCAAACTCACTTTCTTTACATCACACAATCGTAAACTTGGAAGTCGTGCCGCTTCGGCATATGCAAAGAGACCGCGCGTCTCTACGGCACAGGCATCAGCACAGGCAAGAAATCATGCTGCTCGCTCTTGTAACGTTTTTTCTCGCTCCCACTTTATGAAACAAATCGTTGGCGAGAGACTGTTGGGACCACACGTCAGAACTAGCATGACCTGTGATTTCTTCCACTGCTGTCAGACTGCACTAGAACGCTCCGCAAAAGCATCGTCGGGCGAGCGTCGTATGACGGCGCCCAGAGCATACCCTCGGCTGGCCTTCGGTTCCGCCGCCTGCGAATCCTTCTCACTCTGCGGAGAAAGCCATAAATTTTGAAGATTCGCTCTTTTCAAATAACGAAATAAAACCGGGTAGAGCATAGTGAGAGTCAAGCAAAGCTTAGCAATCACACGGTACACAAAAAAGTTTGAAACAGCGGCGCACTTCGCAGAAACAAAAGAAACTTCGTCACCTTCGCTTGCACCCGTCGGCCATGACTCTCCGCCTCTTGCGACGCTGCGTCTCACAGCTCTCAGTAATCGCTTGCTATTATTAAACACGGTATTCGTTAGTAATATATCTAAAATATCCGCTAAAACGGCTAAAACGTAAAAAGGGAGCGACGCTCGAACCCTCCGGAACTCCAACAGCGGCCGAACGGAAGCTGATTGCAATAGCGATGGTCTTGCGCAGTTTTCAAAAGTATCTTTCTTTTTTGTTCTTTGTTTTTTTGAAGACAAAACTACGCAAATCAGCATATATATATATATATATATATATATATATATATATATATATATATATATTAATAGTAATAATGTCACTTTATTAGATTTAAAAAATAACAAAAAAATTATTCTATCTGAGGTTTTATTTAAACTTTCGCTTTTCTATTTCAGTGTAAAACCGAAACTATCTCAAGCAATTTCTCCCTTGTCGCCAAGGCTATTCTGTTTCACCAGCGCATGCTTGCACTGCTGGGATTCTGGCTTTTCTGGAAGGTTCGGCTCTCGCGGCAAATAAGTAATGAGGGAAACCTTGTATTTAGAAACAATGAGCGTGCCCGCCTTTTTGGCGAGGGAAAGACACGTAAAATTTACATCGATTTTTTACAGTGTGGAACTCGCGATCGACTGTGTTGTTCGTTGTTGCAACTGTCAAGTTCTTTTCACGTGAATTCAGATGTCTTAGAGTTTTGCAAGATAAATCTACACCACGAAAAACTTTCGGTGAAAGCTTGAGGTTGCTACATGAAGGCGCCGATTTCTCCAGCCAATTTCAGAGCGAGCTTCCATTCATAACACCACTTCGCTTACGCGGTTCAGAAGTTGATTTGCGCTGCATGTGTCTATGCAAGGTGGAGCATCTTATTACCTCATTATTAGCCGTGGTTTCTTTTGCCTCCTGTCCTTTAATTTGCTTGCTGTGGATGTAGATATCTGAAACAGCGTATAGTGCGCTGAGACCTGCATTACAAAAACACTGGATAATCCTGCAAACGTAATTTGTCTACTAGCCTGTGAGGCAACACACAAGTGGCGATGCACTTTGAAAACAAAAACATGTGCATGCTTTTGCATCAGCAGCATCAAACACTTGGCGTAATGGCCTTCGATCGTCTAGCTTCCGTATAGTGCTAATAGTTTTTACAGTAAATTTTATTCTTCAATAAAGGTAACAAATACAGTTCAGTGAAAATAAAAGCTATCTTTCCAATAAAAGTCGACTTTTCAATGGATAAATATATAGAAATGTATAGCTAAAATAAACATTGACAAGTTAGATAACGCTTTTTTTCCGCGGCGTACAATGTAGCTAATTTTTCTATTTGTGCTTTTTTTTTAGGCGTAAGTCCATGTTGCATTTGCGACGTAATTATGCTCTGACAGTGCCGGTTGTTTCCCCGGGGAACAATGGGACCACGTGGTCCTTCGTGAAATGAGAAATGAAGCATCCTTTTGTCACATTATGTCATCTATACCCGGTGATATTTTTTAATCAACTGGTTTTTAGAAAATTGGGGGCTCTCTGCCATGTTGATGCAGTCTTCACGTGTGTCATGCGACTCGGCGGACATTACATGGGTGAATAACTATGGCAACAATTATTTAAGTAATTAAAATTCGTAAATTTATTTTTTTAAATATTGTTCTTTTAGAGGCAGTCATTATTAGAGCCTAACATAATCAAAACTATTCACGAAACAGCAAAGGGCTTTCAGATATTTATTTATGAAATTTTACACTTTCTTTCCTCGATTCAAGAACCACGCGCGGCAGGGGCGGGCAAAGTGGAGAGTGACTTAGCGGTGTTGACATGGCATGTTTGTTTGTTTTTAGCGAGAACTTCTCATACTGGAGTTTTATGCATTATTTAATTTTCCAGTGTATTTACAACCTTCATCAAGTGCTGTCGCATTCAGAATGAACAAAGTTGCAGACTTTTGACAGCGTGCTTTTGGTGGATGCTCCAGCATCGCACTTCCAACAGCTCATCTGAAGCGAATACCTAAGCATAGCATCCTGCGCTCTGTCCAGCGCGCTGTTTTTAATCAGGCAACGAAAGGCAGAGTTTTAGCTATGAATAACCCAAAACTCGTCACCTTTTCGCAAATCGTTTCAGTTGGGCTAGAGTTTATTCCTATCCCCTTTAAAATTGAAAATTCAACATGGTCAATTACACTGTTAATTAAAGAAGTTAATTAGACAACGTACTGTGACGTTTATTTACTCATCTAATATTCACCGAGCCCCACAAATATTCTGTGAAAACGGCATCGGCCTATCTATCACGTTTTTTAATGTGTTGATGTTAAAAATCGCACTATATATACCGGGTGTTTTTGCGAAGACTCAGAAATCCTAAAAATTAGGGCGATTGAAAAAAGAAGAAACTCTCTTCGGGAACAAACTACCAGCCACGGCGGACGTCAGTAATTGCCAAAAACCTACTAATTAGCCAGTTAATTGATTAAAACTTGTTAATTAACTTTTAATTAGGGGAAATAGACATATGGTTCCAATTAGAAAGTTGCTGAGCGTTATCGAAAACCACTAAATCAGTCATTTTCAGAAAGACTTTGAGTGCGTGAGACGAGTAGTAGCGCACTAAAGTTACCACTCGTGGAGCAGGTACAAGGCCAGCGGTTGCAGTAAGGCGCCCGCGCGATTTTTCCGCCTCTTATCTAGCCCCATCCTTGTACCTGCTCCACGAGTGGTAATTTTAGTGCGCTACTACTCTTCTCAAGCGCTTAAAGTCTTTCTGAAAATGACTGATTTAGTGATTTTCGATAACGCTCAGCAACTTTCTAATTGGAATCATATGTCTATTTCCACTAATTAAAAAGTTAATTAACAAGTTTTTATTAATTATCTGGCTAATTAGAAGGTTTTTGGCAATTCCTGATGTCCGCCGTGGCTGGTAGTTTGTTCCCGAAGAGAGTTTCTTCTTTTTTCAATCGCCCTAATTTTTAGGATTTTTTAAAGTTTTCGCAAAAACACCCGGTATATACCCGTTACTATAATTTGAGTACGCCGACTGCAAGCGCTGAAAGTAGGCCTTTAGTATACTTCAGTACAGTTCCTGTATACTGATTTTCAACTAATTGTTACCGCGGGCACTACGATTCTACTACATGTACTAGTTTTGTACGAACAAGTATACTTTCAGTCCACCACCATTTTTACTGGAAGTATACTTTAAGTACACTTAAAATATACATTCAGTACGAAGACCACACTGAAAGTGTACTTTTAGTATACTTCAGTGCAATTCTAGTATACTGATTTTGAACGAATTTTCGCTAAGAGACGAGCCGGCAAAGCTGCGTCACGGTTCGTTGCAGCACGAGCCGGGCGGTGGTTGACTTGAAATAGTAGGATGACTCACGCAGTGAAGTTCAACACATATCCCAATATTGGACGGCTCAAGGGTACGTCATGAACGTGACAGGCTGTTCTGGTGATCCGAAACCCAGCAAGGAGTCCAGCCGTGGCCTCGCAGTGCCGACCCAGTCTTCGTACACCTGCGACTCGTCTCGAGCGCGCTGTTTCTCGGAGAGCTCGCACCTGTGTCGGCAATATCAGGTCGCAATCCACGAGGCCTCTGTTTCGATGAGGCTATGCGAAATTTCAGGACAGCAATTCATGCGTCGGTGGCGGAGGGTCGGCAGGAAGGACCGTCACAACAAGGATGCCATCGTATTGTTTTTTCAACCGTAACAGAAGATAAGACATGTGTTCCAGGATGCTTCAGCTGGTCACCTATTCTCGAAAATTCCAATGACACTGCCTGCGCGATCGTCAATGAGGTAACCAACAACGAAAGTGCGTATTCTCCTTTCATGCAGTAGCATGGGTAAAGATTCATGTTCAAGGCCACACCTACAGATAAAGAATACCTAGTTCATTCCACCATGAAGATGCCCCTGTCAACAATGTTGACAGGGGCATCTTTATGGGACGTGGTGACGTTTTGATGGGATTTGGGGTGACATCGAATTCATCTAGAGGTCGGAGTCTTTTCGCATCACTTGTCATACAGACAGGATATCAGGGAAGGGACCGCGGTCAGTCCTTGATGAAGCCCATTGAAGACTCCTCTTCGTCCGAAACCGAAGCCTACGGGAAAGTAATTTCGGGATCAAAACCTTCCACTTCAATCTTCAAGCTTTATCTCATTTGGCGTCTGAAACAGATTTGAAAAAAAAAAATGTATTGCAGTATCAGTATTTCTGTATTTGTATTTCTGCCCTCCCTAAAATGTATTCCTGTATTTGTATTTCCAAATACTTTTTGCCTCTATTTAAAATGTATTTCCGCTACGTATCGCGATACGTTTTTACAGATATATCTTAGTATCATTGTTTTAGCTCATATTTTATTGTATCCCATTATTTGTATTTCCAAATACATTTTTGAGGAGTATTCCTACCCAACCCTGTAAAGTCAGGCGAGCTAAACAAGTATATTCCAGAAGGGACGTCAGTTACCGATGTAAGAACAAGTACCAAGTATCCATGAGCCCGTCTGGCAGCGGCGCTATATCTAAGGGCATCTGGACGTGCCCCACGTGAGTTAAACCCAGTCTCCTGGGATGAGTGACTTTCGGCGCCTTTCTCAGTCTCAGACGTTTTTTAGGAAGCCTAAATCTATCACTAAATTGTGCGGAGAGCAATATTTTTGTCTAAAACTCCCAAATATTCTGGCCCATCGTCACAGCGGGCTATCAATATTTAATTAAATTGTGCATGCAAAAACAAATATATAAGATGGTTAATTAATAACTCGTTCCTAAGCAATAAGTTCGATATTTTTCACCTCAGAACCGCGTCCTGCCGTCCGCCGCATTTCATAACGTTACCCCCAAAAAATAATTTATCTATTTCATATGTCAGTTTTTTTTTTATTTATTGTTCCCGGATTAAACAGAACCACCAGATGAAACTCGTGGAACGTGCCGAACTGATTGCACACTGCGTGACACTGTTAGCGCTGAGTGACAAATAACTGCCTTTTTTTTTCTAATTTCTTTTTAAGGAATTTATTAATTTCTTTAATTCCTTTATATTCCTTTTAAAGGAAACTACTGATGGGGTGGAAAGTGCCCCCTTGCGAAAACATTTGATAGCCAAGGAGTCCATTTGTAGGTAAAACTAAACACGTGCCGATTTCCTGCTAGAAATGTCACGCAGTGTACATACGAGTAAAGCTGAACGTTATCCCCTAAAACTGCAATTTTTCTTTTGTAAAGTTACAGTTTAATATAGTTTGGTAATTGGCGCATTACAATAAACACTTTGATTGAGTAACACTATATAATTATAGCTTGTTTTAGTCACTATTTATTGCCAGTGGTGGATAATCGTAACACCGACTGCTAGTAGTAACAAAAAAAGTATGTTGATAAAAGATCCGCGTAGAAAGATAAAATCACGCTTCGTTCACCCCCAAAATGGTCTATTATATGAGTCGTTCACAACAAGGAGATACAAATTCATGTATTTACGCCGTTGCCTCTGTAGCGCGGTATGCATATCAAAGAGTCCATGTTAACGACACAAGGCTGTATTTTTGCAGTGCTTCTCTAAGCTCTCTATATTTTATGTCTTGCACCTGGACGAAACTTTGCTCCTCCGAGATTCTTTCTTGTTTAATGGCACCCAAAAGGTTTATTGGCCCAATGCTTCAAAAAGGGTTTACCTAGCGCACATTGGGAACCTCAGCATTCTATTTGAAATGGACTGCCTTCCAGACAAGCGGTGTTTGTTCGTCTTGCGTTAAGTTGTTTGCTCTGTCTGGTGTTCAATAATTTAGCCTAAGCGTCGTAAAACCAATTTCAAAATAAGTATTTTTTTCTTTTTTTTATCCAGAGTCTATATTAGTTGTTGACCGGAGACAACTACAATGCATTGGTTCTAGAAAGTCTTCGATTATAAGGAAAGCAGGCAGAACGATGGCGAAGTTTCTGGCTCAGGCTTCTGTCGGCTTAATGTAAGCTCTTCTGATATAAACGTCGCCTGTACTTTCTTGCTAACGAAGTTACCAAGCATCCAGCTGTCCAATCAATTACTTTTCTTTCATGTTTTAGTGAAGGAATCTTGCTACAGTCCGATTACTGATGGCAAGTTTTGCAGTTCTCAGGAAAGTCTGCTAAAGGAGAAGGGCTAGCCTTCAATGACGTGGACATTGATCTGAACGACAGGTTGGCTCCTGTTAACCGAAGAAAAATCTTGAGTTCTATTGAAAAAACAAAGACGATGTCAGGTTTGAGGTAAATAACCAAAATACAGGCAACATGAACTCGTACAAGATAAGCTATAAAAAATAGATTATGAGCCCACTTGCCGCGCAGGTATTTAAGAACTCAGGCGCCCAGGAGGCGCTCAACTTGAGTATCTTAAGAGCTTAGGAAATACGAAACAAAAACTATCCAGATGATATTACACAGTGTCCTTGCAGAAATACCAAGATGCTGCCTTTCGCTTGCCCTAGCAGAATACCGAGGGCTGTTTTTACTTCCTTTTTGACTACGTCAATTTCTTCAATCGTAATAAAAACTCTGCTTTCTGAAACAATTATTTTGGAAGACAACCCTCTGAAGAAACAAATTCCTGCCCCGTCATGAGGATAAGGAAAAAATGATTCTTAGGCAATAAAAATTTACTTCCGCCTCATGTTTTTATGAAAAGCTTACTCTGCAAACTAACTTCTAAAATATACCTAGTTGCATTTTTTGTTGGTAGTGCTGAATTGAAATTCTATTTTTATCATTTCGTATCTACTTTAGTTCAACTTCTCTATATAATTTTATTCACTACCTTAACCTCTTTTTGGATGGTTTGAACGTGTCTGCATGCGCTAAATGTTTACTATTACGAAACCATTAGTGTATTGCAATGAATAGTGTTTTTGTGTGCTTTAAATTGTTTATTTCTTATGCGATGTATTTAAATAACTAATAAACTAAAGCAATTCAACCATGAAAACACTTCGCCGTAGCTTCCCCACAAATGTCAAAAGGTGTAGTCTAACAGAGGCTTAATAACATTCAGACGTATATTTTGACGCGACCAGATTGATTTGAAGGTTACAGTGCCGAGTACTTCTACGAAACAATATTTTGTCACGTTTCTATGAAGTGTATGCACTTGATACTGATACGTCTCCAACAAAGCTAGACTATGTTATCCGTGCCAAAATGGAGGGGTGCATGCTACGCTCGCATGAACAAATTCCGCACTCCCATGATGAACGAGCGAGAGCACGCGACGATGACTCCTTTCGAAGCTGGCGCAGATATATAAGGGCAGCATCCAATGAGAGGCGTCGTTGCCCCATTGATCATCGGCGTCGGAATGACTACTCGGCTCATATACGCGTCGAGAGTCTCGCGCCTTTCAGTGAAGGAGTAGGTGTAATATCTTGGCCGACTTCCTGGATTCACGGGAGCTCTCGATGGCAGTTCTGATCTGCCCTGTTCCGAATGTACTGCTTGCTTTGTTACCCGGTAGCTTATAATTCAGAGTGAGTCTTCCTAGATGTTGATGTTGATTTTTGATGTTTCGAAAACGGTATTTTTTATTTATTTATTGTTGTTCGAGATATGTTATTAACAAAACAAGATAGGATCATGTTTAACCTCATTATCTTCCAGAGCCACCATGGCTCACCGTCAGTTTTCTCTTCAACCATTATTTGCTCGAACCAACATTTTCATATTTTCATAATTTCCACGCACCATATCAGATTGGAACGCCCTCCGCTACAATATATTCACAGCTCCTAATTTTAATAAAGCACTTGATGATCATCCTTTTTAGGTATTGCCATTGTGCTCTTGTGTTGTAAACCTCTTTGAACATATGTTGTACAACTTTTTTGCCGTTGATTGTTACTTATAGAGTGTTAATGACAAATAATTATGATTGCCATAAGTAAGGATGGTTTGAATGTCTGCTGTACCTTACACCTGCATATGCATATCAAAAGGCCTGCAATATGCAATAAATAAAATAAAATATCTGAACTCGGCTTGAGAGGTCTGATGACGTCTCTGCCGACTCGTTGGAGGGGTGTCCCAATGATTCACATGGACCCAAGGGGCGCCCTGGCCACCAAGTGCTTGAGAACAGTCGTCTGGCAAATGTCACATGATTTCACAAATCGTTTTATTTCTGATGTCACTCCTGGCCAGTAAAATTCTTCTTGTACACAATCAGTGTTTTTTTTTTTTTTTTTTTTTTTTTTCCTTGAGGGCCGAACATAATTCCTTCGCGCGCCAACTTGAACCCGATCATTCGAGTCTCCTGAGCCATTCTCAGCCGTCGGTTATACCCTTCTGTTGGCTTCACTGACATGACTAGTAACCCGAAATTTTTTTTCTCGCTTAGCGCCTTTCCTAGCACCCCTGCGCAAACACTTTCTTCTCCAAGACCTCACAGTCTCTCTTCACGCGTATCGCTCATTACGAGTTCTTTAGCAGTTTTCCTCCCTACTGCCGTCTCCTCAGTTTCAATTTCTTCGCCTCTCGCTTCAGACACTGTTTGACTTTTGTCGCTATCATGTTCCTCAACTTGATCATCGATCCTCCTCACTCCTTCAATATTTCCGCGTACCAAGTCATATAACGGGTTAGCCATACACTTGGCCACCAAGCTTCCCGTGAAGCAGATCGTTATTACTTCAATCTCCGCCTCTGGCAATTATTTACTCATCTCAACCAGAAGAAAAACAGGACTGGAAAAGCCAGTTAGTTTATTATCTGCAGCAGGTTTCTTCTCACAGCAACTGTGTTGGAGCCGCTGCCTCTGAGGACCGTTTCAGTTCGACCTCCCACTTTTTTCGCCACTGGTATATCGTCTACTAGGAAACGTGGTGGCTTTCCAAGTACCGTATTTACTACTGGGATCTTGTCCCCATGTTTTAATAAGACATAAGTCTTTTCTGATTTGGTTTTGTCAGCGGTCGTTACCACACAAGAAGCCTGGGGAGCCTTCTCTTATCCTCCGTCTGACTCCCAGTTACAAAGTTCCGCTTGGCACCCAGCCTTTTTATACCTACAACACGCAGAAGTACGCCGAGCCTTGGAACTCGTCCCGCAATCGGCTGCTCTGTGACCAGGTATACTGCAGAGGTAGCATCGACTGGCTGCCCTCATAAAAGGTCGTGTTTTACTGCCTTCTTTATTATGACCTCCACTCTTGTGGTCGAATCATCGTTCAGTTTAAGGAGGCTAGTTTGTCCCTGTGCTTCGGGAAAGGGGTCTGCGGATGTTGCCAGATTCTCCAGGGTCCTGCAGCTTCTTCCTTAAAAGGGACCATGAAGGCAGTTTCGAAGTAAGTAGGTAAGTAAGTGAGTAAGTGATTTATTTACACTTAAATTGGTGCGCACACGGCGGCGTGCCAGGCAAAGCAGATAGGCAAAAACCCTTACACGTGTGCGTCTGCCAGCCTGCCGCCGTGTGCGTTGAGAGTTATAGCACTACCCAGCTTTAGAAGCGTTAAAATTATGATGGAAGTGATGATAGAGGTGGTGGTGATGACGATTATGTTGCTGATGATGATGGCGATGGTGATGATTATGATTCAAGAGGAAGAGGGGGGAGGGAGGGAAGATCATGATGGCAGCAGACGCGAAGGCATTGATCTAGCAAATAACTTGCACTGTTCACGGGATTCATCGTGTGATGTGGGCAGAGGGCTACGAAAAGCTAATGGTATGGTCAAAAAGTCTCTAATGGCGGCAGGCAGCAGGGGTTCGGTGTGACGAACAGTCCTGCCTCGAAGAAGTTCGGACTGACCTGATCTTCTACCGAGACGTACGGCTGCCGATAGGCGAGTCCCCGAAAGAGGTCCGTCAAGCAATCGGCAGAGTACGCGAACTCGAGAATTCCGCCGTCTCTGATCGAGGGGCCGCCAGCCAAGGGTTCTGAGCCGTGTGTGGTGCGGCACGTCGGTCGTGCCAGGGGACCAGGCGCAGATTTGGCGGGTTGCGCGCCGCTGCACACTCTCCAGTCTCTCGATTAGGTGTTGTTGAGGGGGAGACCAAACTGCAGAGCAGTATTCCAATGAAGGCAGGACTAAGGGTGTATATAGTGCCTGCAGGACCGCCGGCCCACCTGGCCTTACGACGCGGGTGATGAAGCCAAGCGTCCTGCGGGACTTCGCGATAACGCCGGCAATATGTGCGGAAAAATCCAAGTTTTGGGAAAACGTGACACCCAAGATGGACAGGTGGTCTGATGCGGGTAATGGAGTGCCTTCTACAGTATATACAGGGCTTGTCGGTTTTTTGCAGTTTGAGAAACGTATCACGGAACTCTTTGATGCGCTCCGGCTTAAGTGTTGTCTCGAGATCCATCTCTCTATATCTTCTAGATAGCTTTGCAAGTGACGTGCGTCAGACTGGGACGAAATTGTTGTCACGATCGATGTATCGTCTGCGAATTGCACTAGAATGCACTTGTCGTTGCGTGGCATGTCGTTCACGTACATAAGAAAAAGCGTCGGAGCGAGGACAGAGCCCTGTGGCACTGCTGATGAGATGACCCTCTTCGTAGAGCGTGCCCCACAGTACACAACTTGTTGGCTGCGATTCCGCAGAAACACTGATACCCAGGTGAATAGGAGGCCGTGTATGCCTGCGTGTGTGAGCTTCTCAAGCAGAAGATTAATGTCGAGAGTATCGAACGCATTGCTTAGGTCAAGTTGGATTAGATCTGTCATGGTTGGATTATCCATGTGATCACTGATAAAATGGGTAATAGTTGCCAGTGCTGATTCGCAGCTGCGACCTCTTCGAAAGCCGTGCTGACTGTCGGAGAGATAGCCGGATTCGCCACGTTTTATTCGACGATAGAAATGGATGTCAGGCACGTCTCAGATACTGTTGACCAAGTTCTAGCCCGAACAGAAGTTTGGGTGCCGCACCAATCGAGCAAACAGGCGCGGTGATAATAACGCCGGGAACGATGCCTGAGACCCCACCGAGGCGGCGGCAGAAAGGTGAACTAAAGTGCGCCGTCGAAGAGTGACGACAACGGGCTCCTCGTCTGGCGATTGGTTCAAACGATAGACGCGCTCTTGGTTTCGATTTCGGTGGTGAGATGTGATGAAAATTTTTTATTTGAACGTTGGATAATCTTTTGAAGTTGTAGTTGGGAATTAATAGGTTTCATACCGTGTATAAAAGCATAATCTGATGCGATCTCTCCGTTTGTCACTGGTTGACCGCATCCCGCACTGCTACCTCGGGCGCCTAACAAGCATCGAGCAACCATGGACAAAAAAAAAGAAAAAGATGCGAGCGCCGGGGGCGGCGGACTTTTGGTTTTGCTTTCGTGCGTGTCTCACCAGTCATGCCGCGTTTATGCGCAGTAGTAGGTTGCGCGAAAGGTCGGCTAAAGACGTGTGGTCGATCGGGCGACGTTAGTTTGCATGAACTGCCGACCGATGCAACAATGCGCAGCATTTGGTTGCGCGCCGTCGTGTTGCGTAGAGCTGTGGACAGCGGTGTCAGGATTTGTTCGTTGCATTTCCGACCAGAAGACTTTGAGCAGCACCTTCACGTCAGCCGGAGTCTCGGTAAAAGTGGGGCGGGGAGTCGCTCTGGAGGCGGCGACCGAGGAGTTGGTGGTAGGTCTGGGGCGCCCTCGGTAAAGCGTCAATCCAGAGTTCTGCGTCCTTAGCAGCATCTCCCGTTCAGTCGGCGTGAGGTCGCTGAACGGGAGCTCAAACTTGTTTGCGAGCGCGGCGTTGTCGTCCATTGCTTCCAGGTTTTCTTCACAGACCGCCGTGCACTACAGCGAACCACGGGAACCACACTGAGTGTGCACTAAATCCTAACAATGCCGACAGTGCTCCCTGACGTCATTTCTCTTTCCAGAGGCGAAAAAGGGATGAAATCTGAATGTTTGTTTCGGTTTCGCAAATTTATTTGCAGGTACAGAAATAAGAGTCACAACGTTCTAGAAAAAATTGTGTGGCATACCAGGACCCCAATGCTTCCAAAAACACCTTCTTTTAAAAAAAAAAAAATTAAATTGCCTTCATGGTCCCTTTAATGAAGATAAATAGCTTTCTGTTGCATCTTTACAGGAACTGCTCGGAGACTATCCGGTCTCTTAGCCCCTCAAACGTCTTGCATTACTCTCCTGTCTTGATCCAATGGTCAAGGTATACCAATAATCGAGCAGCGAATTGTCACACTGTCTACGCCTCTTCGGGCTTGCCATCCCTGAATTTCCTGCGGTGCCCTTCGGTCGTAGAGCGAAACCGCTGTATCAGCCATAGCTTGATTTTTGCGTACTCTAAACACTCCTCAGGAGTCATCCCGCCAACTACAGTCAGGGCTTCGCTGGTGGGGCACAAGCTTAATGACGTTGCCTATTTGGCAGGAGGCAGTTTTGGCTGATTGCGTATTGTTCAAAACCAGTGTCACGACCCTTCTAGAACGTGGACGAAGGGGGCCGAAGTACCCGCCGAGAAGAGACGACACGCAGCCTGGTTGTGAGGGTGAACGATGACCGACCGGGGCGACGTACGCTCCACGGCGTTTATTGGCGCGGTGACCAATGTTGCCCGCCGAGCCTAGCGGCCATCGACGGGTGGACGGGAGAGGGCGCTACATGCTTGTCACAATTTTATCTTGAGTTTCGGTGAATATAACAAACATCTTGTCGCGTGCTTTTATTTGTTTCTAAAACTCACGTCTATTGTATGCGTGGCTCCAGAGAATCCGACCCCTCATCGACTAGCAGTGAAACTGCCGATACAACGTACGACCCGATCGAAGCTATGCGGATGCACAAAAAAGAATAGAAGTACCGACTGAAGGCATCCTGGAATCTCGAACCAAATTCCATTCAACCAAGCCACTTCAAACGCAAGGAAATGGTGATATTACGATAAATTCGTACGGGTGGCGGAACAATGCCGTACATGACTAAAAAATTTGAGACCATCACGAAAAGAAAGCTGAACCCTGGCTACGAACCCCCCGACAAAAGATGTCAAATATGCAAAGAAAACGGCTCACTCCCAAAACTTTGCCACCTTATTTGGGAATATGAGGATCTCACCACACACTGGAGCTATGCCTGGGCCCAGCTGGGCAAAAGACACTCCTAAATCCTACGAGGAGTGGATCACACCCTAGCGACACTGAAGGACGAATATGAATCTTACGGATCCTGCTTGATAACATGACGTCAGGCAACTTCCGTCAGAAAGTTAGAAAGGAGACTTTCTAAGGGGAAAGTTCCGTGAAGAAAGTCACGCGCGAGTACGACCAATCATTTTCTTCTTCTTCTTTTTTCTCATAAAACGTTTTACATAACACACACACACACACACGCACACATACACACGCACACACACACACGCACACACACACACACGCACACACACACACACACATATTTTACAGTTTTCACCCTCTTTAACTTGGTTTCAAGGAAAAACTTTGTTTTAATACCCTTTCGAATTTGTCACAAAGAATTATGAAAATGTCCATGGGTTTGGCTCATTCAATATACCATCCTTTTTTTTTTTCTTTTGCTGAAACAAGATTGTAGAAACATTTAAATGTGCGCCTTTACAGTTTTATAAAATATTTCGGAGCGGCCATAGTTCGCGTGTGTTGTGAATTATTTTTTAGGAAGAAAGGAAAATAATGGTAAATGGTTGCTCAGGTCTGCAATTTGTATTATTGAAAAAAAAAAGCACGAAAAAACATCAGAGTTTCGGTAGTTTTGTACAGACATCAGTCAAAGTTTCAAAACATTTCGGTTTGCGAGACAGTGATGATATTTTCACATCCATATGTGTCAATGATTTCTAGGAACTCTACTTTCGTAAATCATCCGCCAATGAATCTATGTTAAGTGCCCCCACTAATACTTTTTTCATATTTTCTGATGTAAAATATTATAGTAAATATTAAAAATTACTATTAAGGCACTGAAGACGGTCTGTATATTAGAGACGGTTTATTACTTCCGCATCTCACTGCCAGAGGTGCGAAATCATTAGTTATACGAGTAAACTCGGATAATACATTGTTCAACATTTTGTTAATCAAATACAAGTAAACAGCGCCTACACGAAGGGAACCACGACAAATCGCTTCAAGCTTATTACTAACGAATCGTAGAATATCTCATTCTCCGGAAAACAGGTTTCAGAAAAGGCTACGATACGAAATGAACAATGAAGTAAATCCTCATATAAAAATATATCAGAGGATTTGTTGTGGAAGCTTCGTGCGTTTAGATGAAAAAGTTTAGGTCATGTTTCAGAGCTTAGGTCGTCATTTATACAGCGTTCGAAATACTTCGTTTCATAGAAGGTACACTCTATGTCATTCCGCGTCATGGCTGTGTTTGGTTTCTATGTACAGGTGAACAGACAGAAACTAGAACGCTGAAACGAGCGGCCCCCGACACACACTCCGCCGCCCTCTAGAGGACGAAAAAACAGCACAGCATAGGAACGGAACGAAACAACGAGAGTGTGCGCCTTCTCCAATGGCGACACCCTTACAGTCCCCCCACCCTCCTCCAGGATCCATCCCGCCGCCCCATCATTTACAGACAGCGCAACACGCATCGAAGGTCAGCCCTGACGCCCGCGGCCCATTCTGCTTCGGTAATACTTTTGGCTCAGCAGGAATGTTTACTCAATTTTGGTGAGTTCGCTTCCATTCCTGATGTGGATCGGTCGGTCACCCGATGGTGTCCTTAAAACAATATTTTTCACCCTTCTGCCGTACAAATTGGTAGCGCATGTCGGCGGCCTTAGTGTTCACCAGCCTAAACAGCTTTTTTTGTTTGGGAGGTCAGATTCTCCATGAGTCAAACATCCGATGCGTTTTGCCTGAGCAAAAACCTTTTCTCGAACCAGCGATCTTTGCTGATTCTGGACGTGAAGCGTATGAAAACCACTTGCGACCTTGCCTGGATTCACGGGGACTTCATGTAACGCTCCATTGTCGATATCCCTTGGTCAGCTCAGCGACGCCAATCACATTTCCTTCCCCTTTTAGTTGGTTCAAGTTTTTATTTCATAAGTATGGGAGACCGTGCACCTTGAGGTCCTATCTTCGACTCTACTGGTGAAGTTCTGCCATTTCTTGCTTTAGTTCTTCAACTTCTTTATGTGATCTACCGTTTTTGAATATTTTCTGGGCATTACTTCAGTTTTTTATATCTTGATTTTTTTTTATTTTGTCAGGTACTCTATCTTACTTGACGAAGTACTTGCCGACTCATACATTGCAGATGTTCTGCATGGACTGTTCCATATTATCTAAAATCTGCTTAATAGAAAGAAGGGTATGCACAATTTCACTGATTGGAGTTATTGCATCCAATTCCTCCATTATCTCCGCCATTCGTGGCCGTCTTTTCCTCTTCCTGTTTTGCCTGAGCAGAGTTTTCACCATTGGTTTTTACACTGGCACAGTTGGGACATTCCCAGAATTTTCATTTTCTGTCTCAGAGGGGATTGATGAAAGGTTCGTTTACAATATATACTAAACCAAGTTATACTAAACCAAGTTTTATTAAAAAAAAATGAAAGACGTTTACAACACCCTGTAACGCCGAATTGGAACGCAGCTCTTGAGGAGGAGGACGGAAGGGTACTGAAGGGAGGGTATACCCCTCCTCCCTCCTCCTAATCCTCCCTGTTATTCCTCCTCCCCTCATCCTTCAAGCTCCTCCCCTCCTCTCCTTTTCCTCCCTCCTATCCTCCTCCTCATCCTTCCTTCTCCTCTCTTCTCTCGCCCCTCCTCCTCCCCCTCGTTCTCTTTCCCCTCCCCCTCCCGTCCTTCTCCTCCGTTTTCGCCTCCCCTCCCCCTTGTCCTCCTCCTCCTCCCGGCGCGGTGTATTATGGGAAATATCCCATAACACAACGCGCGGGACTCGGGACGTCACCAGGGTCACGCGACGTCACGAGGGTCCCGCACGGTGCATTATGGGGCATTTCCCATAATGCACCGCGCAGTTACGCCGACGGCAACGGCGACGCCGACGCTGCTCGAGCCGGAGACGGATGCCTAAGAGCTGCACTCTTAAATGTGAATATAGTTTTAATCCAGAAGTGGGGGGGTGTTGATAAAGTTCCATGATTTCAGTGGTCTGCAGCAGAATATTAATGTATTTATATCTAGTCGAAACATGAATGCTCCTATATTTTTGTAGTCTGGGAATTAAGACTGGAATTTTTTGACGTCCTAAGTCTTCCCACTTTATTAAAATAACAAAAACAATTATTTATATTAGTGTTTGTTGAAAACGTGCGTTAGATAATTATCACTAATTGTTGTAATTGCTTATTTTTCTAATCATCGAGAAGTCAGAGCCCAATCATTCAAACCAAATATGCATTTAACGGATGTCTATTAAAATCGCTTCGTTAATACAAAGCCAGATGAAACAATTCGTATTGGCTTTTAATCATGTAATCAATATAATATTGGTTTTATAAAAATGTTGGAACCCCTGTAAAGGGCTTTGCCGAGGCCATTACGTTTGCTCAGAAGCGCAGTTCACAAAAGCCCTCCCGGCTCACATGCTGAGATTGCAGACATATTCTGCATACTGCTTTACGCGAATCAATATAGGAAATATAGAGGGCGGGCAGTGTCACACCAACTCAAATGCACCCGTATGAATTCTGAATATTAGGAAAGCAATATGTAACGCCTATAGCGTACATAACGGGCTTCACTAAATCAGTGTTCCGTTTCTATTAAGCTTACACTTTTTCTTTCTAGCTATTTTCTAAGGGAGTCAATTGCTTCCGCTTCCCTCTCCAACTCTCCCGGGGTGCATAATGATGATTTGTAGCTGTAATGAATGCGCTAGTCCCTCGCGTGAGCACCGAGAGACGATCAAAGCCTTCCAACCATCAGCCACATATCACGTTCCCCAGCAGATTCGTCGGGATGGGATCATCGGATATTTTTGTTTTTGCTGTTGCGGCCCACATACAGTTCTTAAATGGAATAAAACAAGAAAAAGCGCAAAACATTTTCGACATGGCGCCGAATTCACGTCTCGTCAGTTCTAGTCAACTTCCGGGTTCGCTTTCAACAGCGAGACGGAATCTATGAGTGCTCCATTGCTTTTCTGGATGTCATGATGCGTGACGTTAGAATTTTATGCCTTGCCCTGGGAAGGGTAAAACGGTTGCGGTACAAAATGATGCGTACTAAAACTTTGCTTATAGCGGAAAAGGACGGTCTAATCAGGACCTAACTCGGGACAGCAACGTGTATAAAGAAAACTTCAATATAAAAATGGCAGCATTCTACGCGGATGGCATGATGCAGATGAGCAACACATAAACGCTTGGTTAAGCAACCATTCCTGACTGAAGTTGTATGTGAGGAATTGCTTGACATTTGTATTGGTTGAACAAACCTAACATAATATAATCGAATTTTGTGCGTGTAAGAGCATCTTCCCTAAAAAACACCATGTGACGCACGTTGCATTAGGCCGATAAGGGCAGTGCAACTTTCGTTACGCTTCTGATATACCCAACAACCATTTAGTTCCAAATTTTGTGTTCACCCTGGCTGTGTTTTACGTCGCAAATTATCTCGACGCAGGTATTAAGAGAACGGAAAAGAAGAAGCCGTACGAAAATGGCGCAATTTTTTGTCAGTTCAAGAACGCTTCAGGCCGGGAACCTTCGTGTGAACTGCCATCAGGTACAATCTCATCGACCGGTTTCTTTACCGCCCTTCTGGTGCTACTCATTCGATATACACCGTCGGTGTTGAAAAGGTGAGCAGCCTACACTTGCCCTTATTTGGTATAGGTGCAGAATAGGTGGTTTAACGTTTTTCTACGAGCTTGATATTTCATGATCCGAACTTCCTCCAGTCAGTGCTGTTGGGCGGTAACTGGCGCCGCCTACTTCGGTTGTGTCCAAGCGCCAATGTATTTAGCTAAATCTTGACATCTTGGGTACGTTCCGAGAACTGGTGTGAGTTGTGTTTAACAGTAGCCACAGGTGGATATTTCTAGGTTCTCGCCCCGCCTCGGGGGGCAGTCCTGACTTCAGATATATCTATGGCCTATAGGTTATTGCTTTTGGGCGGCACACCACGAGCTGGAGCTGACCGAGCCCTCCTTCATATATACCAATGGTGTCAAACTCATTCGAATGCGCCACCCCCGAAAGGTCAAAGGCTAAGAAAGGGGGGGGGGGGGGGGGGGAATATTTTGCTATTCGGGAACAAAAAAACAAAAAAAAACACACATACGAGCAGCAGTGGAGATCACATTGCAAAGCAGCCGACTGTTCCAGCGACAGACGAGTGAATAGGCAAGAGGAGGAACCTTGTGCTTTTCGATAGATAACCGTTTCGCCATCCTAAGCTTTTATTTGCATACACGACTACTTTTGACCCACACCTGACGTTATAAGATTTGAAACACCAACGTACTGGCAGTTGTTAATAGAACGATAGTAAGCATACCGTCAATGCGCTATAGCAAAATATAGGCTCAACGGGCGTATGACAATATCTCTTCATGTTTCAATTTTTACTTTTATGGTGGTTTTTATAACAGCATTTTAAGAAAAAAAAATGTAATTTAAGGTATTGTGTGATAGCTATATGCCCGAGATCACAGATTTATTTTTGGCAGTTGCTTCTAGTTCCAAGCAAAAGCTCGCAGTTCTAGCCTAGCAGTGGCACGTTCCGGTTGATTTATATAAGAAAGGGATGAGAAGCCAAAATTGAAACGAAGCAATACTCAGCCAAAAATTGAATCGACGATATAACTTTATTATTTATGTCGCATGTAGCACTCGAGGTATAGGAACTGGGGCTCGCAGCCGCGGGATGTTCGCATGCCGCGTCCCAGAGAGTTTCCGGCCGCATGCGGCCCGCGGGCCGATTATTTGAGATCCCTGATATATACAATATCACCAGACGACATGGACGTAAAAAGGACAGAACAAGCACTTCCCCACTCACCGCGCCAAAAAAAAAAAAAAAAAAAAAAAATATATATATATATATATATATGTGTATAAAAAGCGCCTCACCTTAAACGATTTGGCTCATACTAAGCTCATCAAACGTGGAATAGTGCATAGCTGCTTAAAAGTGGCCTTGTTGGAGGCATAGTCTACAATATTCTGTGTACCCCAGCTCGTTAGATTTTGAAGCAGTTGAACGGATGACATCACAAGTTAGAACTAAACAAAAAGATTGACAGGAAACGTCGGTCTGCTATTTTTCGTTACATCCATAGAATTTCCCCACACTTAAAAGAGTAGCCTCCTGGTTTGAAAAGCGCTTGTCCCGTCCCTTTCATGTTCCTGTCCACTTGCGCTATTGTATATATGAGGTTGAGTCAAGTAGCCCAGCACTTGATTTTCAAATCGAGGCCTCCGCTAGTACAACGAACCCGGCGAGCTTTCTTGGCGCTTAAGCATTGACAGTGAAAACAACAATAAGAAGAACAACGAAGCGGTCAATAAAGGACTGAACCATCTCTCAGCTACTGTCTTCGGTGCCCCTTCATTCTGTGTTCTACCCCACCACACGGAGAATGCTCTGTGCCGGATATCTACCAAGACGGAGCGCTTTGTAATGGCCGATTACATTTACACGTCTCGCAAGGAAAATGGCCATAGAGGATGAATTAAAGGACCATAAAATTATATTACAACTTTTTTTCTAAGGTGTCACCCTAATGATTTTGACTATTCATAGAAGCTAGAGCACGAATTCGCTTTCGTGAGGCTATGCGGGCTAGTTAGTTCATATTTAGTAAAATCGATACAGTGCACAAAACGAATGCAAAATATAAGGGTGTACACAAGACAAGCGCTGTCTAGTGTACACTACTTTTCTAGAAATAAAGCTGTATTCATTTTAGTCCTCTAGCTTTTCTAGAAACAAGAATGAAAACCTCAGTTTGCTTTTCTCCTCAACCTAATTGCAAGTGAGAAACCATGTGGTCGTAACATAGCAGTTCACCGGAATCCACAGCTTTTTTTGCCATGCGAGGGTCGGTGGGGTTAGGTGTCGGGATTCCTTGCAATATATAGACAACCACGCGGCTCTGCGGTGGCGCTGCTGTCAGCATAGCGCATGCGCAGTTGCTTCGCCTCATGCGAATCTGGTTTCTGCGCGCGCGCAGTGTCCACACCTGGTGTGGGCAAACGCGGGCTTGTTTCTAAACAGCGTGTCGGTCTATAGCCACACGAACAGCCTTCTCAGGCTTCTTGCTAACGTGAGCGGCGTTCATTGTTATGCAAAACGCTGACTAAAGAGTCTTTAGTTAGACGAATTTTGCCTTTATTGACCAGCCATAACCACTAGAGCAGCCAAAGCTGCAGTTATGTTCTACCAGGGCGCCCGGAAGTTTAGTTTTGCATATTTCCAACGTATTAAAAGAAGATGCAATTTCATACGAATTTCTGTTTCCATCAACGCTTTTAGCGCACTATTTCCACCACTCATTATTGTGAACAAGAGCAGTCTTCCTAACAAACTCGTATCCATAACCGACCCCGCGGCTCTCCTGAAATAATGATTTCTCATAGTTTCTTTAAGTATTGAACAATAAAATGTTTTAATTTATATATATTCTAAAATTGTAAGGAAAATTCTTGGGAGTGCACCTATGTGCTAGTTATATAGTTGTTACCTTTGTTTAGTGTATCGTTTTTGCCTTTTTACATTATTTCCTACACAAAGGACCTTCAAGTTTAATAACACGAAAGAAAAACGATGAAGCCCATTCCGTAACTGCAATAGTCGGGCTCCTGAAACGAAACTCGGAATTAATCGCGCGAAACAAGACATATCCTACTCCAATCTGTTGTCTCGCAGGCGCTCACAAGTAATTAGTTATCATATGCTTGCTTTTTTGTTACATTTTTGCTAATATCCAGTAAGGTATATCGTCGGCGGTTTTGCCGTTTTAGTCACCAGTAGCCGTCCTGTTCCTTACATGTGGTACGAGAATGACCTTTTAGTGCCGGTTCCTTTCAGGCGGCGGGTTCCTTCCAGAACCTCGATGCTCCATTCAACCGTTTCCTCGGTGAAGAGGCGAACAAGGATTCCAGTTCTCTTATTGATTTAACGGCTCTGAGCCCAAGAAAACCTTTTTCTCTCATTCAGTTGTCTCTGATTTTCTGCTTTTACTGTTACCTCGCTGACTATATCTATTTTTTTTTTGCCGGCGTAATGGTTTTTTTTCTAGACCTTCTTGTTGTGCGACGCACGTCACGTTTTTCTTTCTCCAGGTAACGATCGAGGTAGAATGTCAGTCGAAGCTTATAGATGAGAAGGAAACACGAGGAAACGTGGCCTGGAACTACTTGACTACGATCATCAATATTCTAGAGACAGCGAGTTTTAATAATAAACATATTTTATGGCAGATTCACTCACGTGAAAAACTGATTTGCCTTTGAATGTGCGACGCATATGCGCAATCAAAAAGAAAAGGGGTACCGTAAAGAAAGTGGGCACGAAATTAATTTTATATTGAATAAGAAAAAAAAAAGTAATTCATTGAATAGTATACATAGGTAATTTTTGATCACTATAAAACTTGCAGCATATCGCTCTCAAACAATTAACTGAACATTGCGCATAACCTACAAGCTTTGTTTGATCATCGTAGTATAAGCGGTATAAGGCATTTAACGTAAAAAAACAATTAATGTAAGAAAATAAATCAAAGCATAAGTAAATCTAGGCCACCGGCACCAATAGCTACAAATAAGTCATTGTTATGCTGGCATTAGTGTTAAGCATATCCACTTTTTATGTGCTTTACTGGAAGTAGTGTAGATAGTTATATCATAGCCTATAACTACATGCATTTATAAGTGTCATTTCCATTTGCCCTACGCAGTTCAATTTGAAAAGAAACTTCTTCGGTGCAGTTCGGAATTCAATCAAAAGGTTCGGCTGGTCTTGAAAAGAAAATATTCGAAAATATGCAGATATACGAGCCGTACTGATCGAATGGAACATAAGTTTCAAAACCGCCGAATGACAAAATCTTTGTCGGGGTCAGCGCTGCTAAACTTTCGTCTTTCGGTCGAATTCGTAACCCTTGTTCGAATCGATCAGCACGTTTTATTCATCTGCATATTTTTTTAATATTTCATGTTTCGAGATCGCGCAAGATGATGAAAGTGGCTGATTTACTCTCACATGTATATACCCCCGAAATGTTACGTAGGTATACTATTACATATATTTTCCCACGCAACGTTACGTTCCGTGAGCCTCGAAGAGTACAATTAATTTTAAAATTTTAAACAAACGTGTTATAAAATTTTTATAATATCCAAAATTGTCGGAGAGCAAATGTCGGCCAACATCCCAATGCAGATTTCGCCATCGCCAGTGCTAGTTCATTCATTAAAAAAACAACAACAACAAAAAAAAACAATACAACACACGTCTTATAAGTAATAAACAAAAACATTGCTTCTCTTTTTTTTTTAATTAGTAAGAGAAGGTATGCGAACGATTTGTTTGGGAACTCGAACGCGCTCGTGTTTCGAACTGGGTTTTGAAGCGGATGATGTTTTTAAGCTCGGCACAAACCCCCACGCCGCGGATAGACACGGCACATGCACTATAGCTCTCAAATGTCAAGCTTAATATTAACCAGCTCGGTCGAGCCCTTATATTCCGTTCATCATTACACAATATGCAAACATTTTAGTGCATGTGTCGTTTTTACCCGCAGTCTGGGGGTTCTTTGTCATGCTAGTATACTCACCAGGTCGTTTGCGGCCTTACGTTCAGTTGATAATTTTAGGCTTTTTCTGTGACATTTCCCCTGTTATACGCTATTTTTTAGCGATTACAGGAAACTTGTGGGCGGAATGTAAGACAGATTTCTAGCGGTGCATTTTTTTCCTCTTGTAAGTAGTATTTGGAATGTAGAGAGTCATTTTCTTCAGAAAATTGCAGCTACCGTAGGCAAGTATTTGTTTCTTGTGAATTCGTTGAAAGTTTTGTCGTAAGTGCTTTTTCGGGTGCTTAATTCCTGCCTTTATTTTTCTTATCATTTTTGTGGTATTTCGCCCAATCCAACTTGACCAACAAGGCCCACATTTTGTCCTTCAGCTCAATAAGCGTTATATATAATGTGTTTTGCGCAACACACGTTTTATTTAAGTTTTCTTGTTCGTTTTGGGGATGCGTTTAGACATTTCCATATTTATTAACGACACCTTCCTATTTTGTTTTCCCTTAATCCAAAGCGCCACAAAACCTTCAATTGCGGTTCCGTATATTTTGCATTCCATCACAACCTTGCGGCATTGGAAGTGCACACCGTCAGCGCTCACATGCAGCCGCTAAAAGCACCAGACGCTACAGAAAGACTAAACGAACTAAACACCATGGCCGTTCTACAGAAATGCGAACGAAACCTTCTAGCTAATACATCCATGGGACGTCCGAAAACAAATATATTAGACCTGATGAAAGGGCGGGAAGATTTCGAGACTAAGCGTCTCGTGCAATCAGCAAGACTCCCAACAATAAGGAACGGCTTTATTTTTTTTTGTGTGCGTTTTCGCTTCAAAAAGCTTTCTCCAAATTATGTAGCAATTCCGTCGGGCAGTAAAGCGAAACAAATGGCGAATCAGCGACACTCAGACACGTTCAACCTGCCCGTTATATTAGCACCGATAGAAAACAGATGTCGTCAGTTTCTACTTTCTGGTAACAAAATAAAGACCTGTGTAAAGACACATGAAGAAATTATGACCGTTATTACGAGAACCGAAGTTCTTAGATTGAGTAACTCAAGTATTGCTGAATCGCCAGAAACGACTGCCATAATAAGAAGCTATATATGAGAAATCTTCTGGTGTTGCGTTTGACCATTGCAAGGAATAAATGGATAAGCTTCAGGGATCGGTGTGCCGATTGAGCAACATGAGAGGATATAAATACCTCGTATTATTTTATTGTATTTTGAACACCAGAATTTGCCCATCTGGGTCATACGACAGCTACAATGGTATGTCTTCATGAGCTTGGACAACCAAGAATACTTTTGACTGTTTTCTCTCTGAACGCAAACGTCGATTCCTTGGGACTTGCTTTCGGAGAGTGTGCAGTGCACTTGCTATTCAGTGAATAGTATTTGCAGAACGACCAGTTAGGTGTGTTTTATTCTTTCATGCTTTTTCTTTATAGACGACAAAATAAAAGCAAGAAAAGCAATAGTGCTGTGAACAATTGCACAGCTCATGGAAGCTTTCTTTGTGCACAGAAAAACCCAGGTGCCAGCTTAAGAAAGTAACTCAAAACGTAGGACTTACCTTTTGAGGTGCCGAACTTTAACATGAACAAAAATGGTTATCCACTACATTTCCTTCATCCGCTCTGCTGTACGACTTAGACTAACTTAAATCCTCCTTAATGTAAATATTTAAGGGAGTATCTGAAATACCACTCTAGCGTGTTTGGAGGCCCACTTCAAGGTTGTTGAACAAAAAACCAAGATACACTCCTTTCGACGTCACCGTTTGGTCATCGACATGGACTACCAAAGATGTTGGGTAGGCAAGCATTCCATCCACCTGAAGGAACCGAGAAATTTGGGTGCATCAATGACCCATTCTCAGATGCATTTTGTGACAAGATCCTACGTTGAATGCTAGCCAATATTACTAGCTGATAAATTATAAGTTATTAATAATTGAAACATTTTTGTGCAAATTGAAAATTATGTTAAAAATTTAATGGCATATTATAAAGTGAATGACATCCGTGCCAAATAGTGAGCACGCAAAACATCGCGTTCAGTGTCGCTAAGCGAATGGTTGTTTCCCATAAGCCGTGTTCCTGCGTCATCATTTGCTGATCTGTTTCAATGAATAGGATTTGTAATCTCTAGCACATGGCCGCGAAGAAATATTTCTTAAAAAGTATCTGGATAACAAAAATACTGGGATATGTGGGAAAGAGAGAGAAAATATTGATACTGCCATATATTTAAAAGAAATTGTAATATTAAAAATAATATGAAGAAGAAGAAGAAGAAGAAGAAGAAGAAGAAGAAGAAGAAGAAGAAGAAGAAGGATGAGAAGAAGAAGAAGAAGAAGAAGAAGAAGAAGAAGAAGAAGAAGGAGGAGAAGAAGAAGAAGAAGAAGAAGAAGAAGAAGGAGGAGAAGAAGAAGGAGGAGAAGGAGGAGAAGGAGGAGAAGGAGAAGGAGAAGGAGAAGGAGAAGAAGAAGAACTTTATTTGTTTCGGAAAGTCGGGGCACCGCAGAAAGGCCACAGCCCGAACCTTGGTGACCCGCGGTGCGACCGTCTAGGGATGGTGATTATGTCATGATGTATTATACAAGATGAAAGTGCTAGTGATTATGATATGGTATGTGAAAGTGCATTAGGCCTAGCAACGGTCTTCGCGGTGGTGGTCTTTAAGGGCCTTCGACGGGCTGATGACTTCTAGCAGGCCGGTCTCCTAGAGCGCCTGGAGAAAGCTTCCTGTGTGCACGAATTGCAGACAAGCCGCCCAAATTACCGGCGACGCAGAGAGTCCAACACCCTCTTGGTGGAGCTCCAGGGGTTGACGCCGGTGTTAGCCGGGCGGTGGTCTTTACAAAAGCGATCCTTTAAGACTGCCAGCTTGCGGTCGAGCTTGTAACCGAGCAGCATGAGCACCCTGTCGATCGAAGACATCGTCTGTGTCACTGGTCCTGCTGGCTCTCTGGGGATGGAAAAGACACGTTTTAGAGCGCAGCTCTTAGGGGCCCGTTTCCGGCTTGAGCGGCGTCGCCGTCGGCGTCGGCGTCGGCGTCGCCGTCGCCGTCGCCGTCGGCGTCAGCGTAACCGCGCGGTGCATCATGGGAAATGTCCCATAATGCACCGCGCGAGCCCCCCACCAAGGTCACGTGACCTCGTGGGGGGTCACGTGACCCCCCGAAGTCACGTGACTCCCCTGAGGTCACGTGGCCCCCTCCTCGAGGTCACGTGACCCCCGCCGATGTCGCTTGACCCCCCGATGACGTCATCGTCACTGATGACGTCACCGGCATCCACATCGTCATCGTCATCACTGATGACGTCACCGGCATCCGCATCGTCATCGTCATCATCACTGATGACGTCACCGGCATCCACATCGTCATCGTCATCATCACTGATGACGTCACCGGCATCCGCATCGTCATCGTCATCATCACTGATGACGTCACCGGCATCCACATCGTCATCGTCATCATCACTGATGACGTCACCGGCATCCACATCGTCATCGTCATCATCACTGATGACGTCACCGGCATCCACATCGTCATCGTCATCATCACTGATGACGTCACCGGCATCCGCATTGTCATCGTCATCATCACTGATGACGTCATCAGTGACGTCACTGATGTCGTCACCGGCATCCGCATCGTCATCGTCATCATCACTGATGACGTCATCAGCGACGTCACTGATGACGTCACCGACATTCGCATCGTCATCGTCATCATCAGTGGTGAAGTCATCAGTGACGTCACTAATGACGTCATCGGTACCCGCATCGTCATCGTCACTGATGACGTCATCAGTGACGTCAGTGATGACATCATCGGCATTGGGGGTCACGTGACCCCCAAGGTAACGTGACCCCCCCTGGTTAGTTTAACCCCCCCCCCAGTGCCCTTCCCTCCTCCTCCTCAAGAGCTGCGCTCTAATTCGGCGTTACAGGGAGTTGTAAGCGGCTTTAATTTTTCGCCTAGTTGACTTCTTATTTCGAATTGCTATATATATTTTAAGTACATCATAAAACTACTGGAAGATTGTTTGGAAACACAAATACAGGAACCCATTTGATGCGGACAAAGATACTTACACTTATATATATATATATATATATATATATATATATATATATATATATATATATATATATATATATATATTATACATACATGAAGTATACTCCTCTAGTACTAATTAAATGTACCCACTAGCTTGTACAGAGACAAAAATAAGCATGATGATAACTAATGTGTACTGTATAAGATATATCTTCTTTAATAAACATGCAAGTAATCGCTAGAAGCTACAGCTTGAAATTCAACCTTGACTTTTTCGAGCCAGAGATGTATTTCTCACTGAATTCGCATTTGCCTTCTTGCATAAAAATAGAGAAAACAAGCTTGTATTTAATGCGCCAGAAAATGCTTTTAACAATATTAAAGCGCAGCCCTTCATTTCGCATATTTTACTTAATTTGAGACAAAATCAAATCCCTTCACCTCAAGGCGGCAAACATGTTTTTGTCCCATCTCGCACTCCTTTCGGGAATGACCTTATGACATTCCTTCCGAAGGCACCCTTGTCTCTTTTCTTTTGGCTGGGTGTGAACACGGAAGCTCGCAAGCGTAACTTTGGTGATACACTCAAAGCGCTTGTGTCCCTAGCGCGCTTCATTGGGATTATCTATTCCAATATTCGTGCGCTTGAAGCATCGGAGGCAAAAATGTGATATGTTCCCAGAATAAATAAGCAGTGACAAATGACTGGATACAAAATAAGGGGAGCGTACCGTGGTCGGCTTGAAAACACAATATCAGCGTCCCCTTACCCAGCATCGCCCACCTCAATCTTTTAAGCGGGGGGGGGGGGGGGGGGGGGGGGGGGGCAAAACACATGCCTTGCCCCCCCCCCCACTCCAATAAGAACTGGGGGGCAAGCGCCCCCCCCCCCCCTTCCCCCCGGGTCGGTACGCCCATGATTCCTGGCTACGCCACTGACGAGAAGGGACGGACAAACACAAGACTTCGTGTTTGTCCGAAATCCAGCCGACACAAGATATGGCCCCTCTCCCCCTTTTCGCTCCCCAAACTTTCATTTGAGGGCAACGATTTTTTTTTTAAATTGTAATAAACAGCGATACGATCAATATACCTGAAAATATACTAAGATACAGGAATACAACAACTTGGTTGCATCATTTGGTCATTTTACAAAACGCGTTTAAATGCGATCGTTTTATAGGATGGGTGGGGCTGTCAGTTCGGTTGATGCATAGGCCAGAATGACTCCTATTCTTTCAGTGTCTGCAGTGGGTGGTGCGCTTAGTTCAGGTGGTGCCTTGGAAAGTGTTTCGCATGGGAACAGATTACGTCACACATTGTCTATTTTGTGACCCTGCGCGTGCTTTCCTTCGGCACCACCCGGATACAAATGCTTTCAGGCTGATTTTTTGGGGTCACAAAGACAGGGGAAGTGCGCTTTTTACTGCTCTTTTCAGTCCTCGTTTCGAGCGAAATTTCTGCACCCTCTGTTTCTGATCCTTTCTTTCTTACCCTTTCCATCCCTCTCCGATCTGCGCGCTATCGAACATCACCTGTTTCTGCTCCTTCAGTTCCTGCATTCTGGCACCGTAGATCAGACAGCAGCGCACTCGAGTTACACGCCGGTGGCCGGGCTTCAATCTCTGACACTGGTTGCTGTTTTTTTTTTTTTTTATATCGTTTAGCGGTTGCGGGCTGAACGACCTACACATTTCGTGCTTACGCGGCGCCTGAGGTTGGGTGGACTGATAAAGCTACCGCTTTAATTCTGATAAAAACCATATTAGATGCAGAAATCCACATACGAAACTTATTTCTGCAGCCTTATTGTGATATGTTTGTACAGCGATACTGCCCAACTAGACAGAGTCTAAAATAGAGTACAATTAAAAGACTTGCTGAAACTAAGCAAAAATCCCAAATATGTCGAGATATGTGGGTCAAATCTTTTCTTAGTAACTGTTCCAGTGATGCAACACTTGTTTGGGATATTAACGCGCAAAACGACTGCGAAGGAAATACGAGGGAAAGAGGAAATAACGTTCTTTCCTGTCTCTGTCATATTTCCTTCCTCGTTGCTTTGCCCTTTAATATCTCAATGTTACAACAAACTGCCCGCCAGATCATCTTAATGCATAACTTATTGTCGCACACGTGGCAGAAGTCGGCAGCGCGCGCCATGCTCGCAAAAGTGAGAGTTTTAAGCCTCACCAAATCCATTTTGTTCTTTACCAATATTTGTTCTTGTGAAGTTCTAATTATTATTATTATTATTTTTTTTTTTTGCTGTGAACTTGTGTGTTGCTTTAAAACTTTCCTGGGGAAAGCGTGTGCACAAAAGCAGCGGTAGTCCAGTGCTTCAAATCAGTTTCCCTTTCGTTGCCGACGCTGATCGCGGGGTACGTATTCTCTTTTAGTTATGTGCGAAAGTTCGCCGCATAAAACTTTTATCTTCATGTTTACATATATATATATATATATATATATATATATATATATATATATATATATATATATATATATATATATATATATATATATGTACATATATATATAGGTCTGCAATTTGTTTATCCGCGACATTATTCATCTATGTGTATGGAGCAACCCCTTCTGCGAATGGTTTTTAGAATTATAAACTTTTCTAGGGGCGAATGTCCATATTTGCTTTTTGTGCACCAATCTGCATCTTTCCTCTGTGTGCATAAAAGTGGTTTATATATTTACAAATATAATAGAAAAACTACTCTATTTAAACCTTGATTTAATAGGTGAGTAAGTATATGCCACGGTGTACAGAGCCCGACACAGTTTGCACAAAAAATCAATCGATGGGAATTTTCTTTTCCTTAAGGTTTTAATAATCTTATCTAAACTACTTAGGTCACCAAATTTCTCATTCGCGGGGCACCACTTGAATAAAATATGATGTTTATCATTGCTCTGCTTGAGTAAAATGGGGGAAATTGTCGATGCCGTGTTAGCAGTAGTGTGACCTTCGTTCGAGGTTCACAAACTCTCAAATGCAACAGTGTAACATCTAAAAACAGATTAATGGCGTTCAATTTGGGAGCACGTAACATGTTTCTAATCTAATTTTACGTAATTCTATCTATTTATTGCCGATTAAATTTCATCAGTAATTTTATGTACACAGCATTTTATGTAATTCCGCTTTCGACCGATTGATCTTAATTAAAGCTCGAAGCAAGATGTAATTCTACATTTTACTTCCACGCGCTGGCATACTCAATACGGCTAAAAAGCCAAGAAATACAGTGTTTCTGAAATGCACAAGAAAGAACTGTAGCAGGTTCATGTTGGTTTGACGTGACAGTGATCTAATCACATAGAAGGTTTTTTAAGCTTTAAGTGTTAGCTTGAAAGAAAGTCATGAAAGCAACACTAATGCTTTATGTACAGCATTAGTGTTGCCTATAGTAACAATAAGCGACCTGTATTATGCCCATTTAGCCGCGTAACATACGCGGCTAAACGGGCATAATACAGGTGGCTTATTGTTACTATAGGCCGGCTTATTAACTAGACTTAAATAATTAATTTTTAATTGGTGATAATGAAGATATGGTTACATTGAGAAGCTTACTGAGTGTCAATAAAAACCTACAAATCAGTCAATTTTAGAACGATTTGGGGAACGTGTGAATCAGAGTGTAGCGCTAAAGTAATTACTACTCCTGCCGCAGGAGCAGGGCTCCCTTTACGATAATGCTACCGCGCGTTTTTTTTTTTTTTTTTTCCGTATCTTATCATCCGCGTTTTCTCACCGGCAGTCTTTTACCAGTTGCACGAATGGTAACATTAGTGCACTACTGTGCTTCCCACGAGGTCAAAGTATTTTTAAAAAATTACTGATGTAGGGTTTTTTGACGATCGTCATCAAGTTTTTTTGTCAAACCGAATGTTTATCTTAATCAATGAATATGGTAATTATTACATCTTTGTTTATTAGTCGACTTATCGCTGCGATTAGCCCCTTTTACTATGTCCCCCTGGCCGCATAACTCACCTGCACAAACCCTAATAGTATAGCTTCCACTAAATTTTGTAAGCAAATCTTTAAACGCTAGAAAAAACACTCCGAATCTACTTACGAAAATAGCCTTTAACGTTTATTATTAATGCAATATTCAGGCATCCCACTGACAAAAAATGTAGATTAAGTGCGAGGAAGCTTTTTTAATGTGCATTGTAGGTCACTCACGCATCAACTTGATTGCTTGAAGTAGCAATATTATCAATCGGGCAAATACTTCTTGGTATTACATGAGATAAAGCAGTAAAATACCATAAAATCTACTACCACGAAATTGAACACAAAGGTTTGGCACCACCCACTGACAAACCAGGAAGCGACTTGGCTGTCTCCATAAAAAGTTTAATCTGCAAAGTCCTCAATCACGCCTACATGCCTGATTTTCTGAGGGTGGGAGAAAATTCCAAAGCAATGCAGTTCCGATCGCTTGGTTACCCTACCACATACTTTTAATGGTTCATTTAACCTTACCGAATAAATGTGTATGCTAAACAGGCTGAAGCGCACATGAGACATCGAAAAACGTAACTTGGTTACTGGACAACGGGCTACCACTTTTCGTGCACCGCTAAGACGACATTCTGCTTAGCGGATTTGTTTACCCATGTTTCTGCGTGCCTAGCCCCATCGCCTACGCCATGTGTTTAGGGAGCATTTCTTACACACCAAAGAGCTCCGCGTACCTTTCTCTTGACCTCAGGTCAAGTTTATGGTCAAGGTCTGACGGCAGAAACCAGTCTGATAGGTACATTTCTTAGAGACGAAGTGCCATGGCCTTATCGCGAACCGTGTTAACGATAATCGAGGTTCATGTTCAGGCGTTTTAGGAGGCTAGCCGGACAGTTCTTGAGCGCTCCTGATATTTATGGGCCAACGTAATAGCAGCTTGAAGGTACCCTTCGCGATGTGACTTCTCGATTGCCGGGATGCCAAGTGTCTACACCGAAGGTCTTCCGTGGCATATGCGAGACATTCGTCCCGGGCCTTCCACACTCGTCGGGTGCGCTTTTCATTTACTTCAATACTCCTGTCTCATTTTTGTGAGGGTAATGAAGTTGTCCGACGATCGGCACAATTCAGCAATTCCCACTGGAATCTCCGGAACTGGCGATTCCGGCGGTATAAGTAGGTTAAAGGAGCTGTGCAACGATTTTAACGTTGAAAGAATTGGCATTTTCTGCTTTTGATATTGTTCACTGTGTCACAAATGGCAGAAAACACACCTCCTTTCATCGCAATGTTGCGATTCCGCCGCGTAATAGCGAGGCAAAACTTGGAATATTTCCCGACCTGCAGCCACGAGCGGCGGCCATGAGAAACAAGCGGCGTGACGTCACTTGGGTCGTTGTAAGAAAGATAGCAAGTTGTGCGAATACCTGCTCGATAAAAGGTAACTCTTTTTACAAATCTTGTCGTTCCAACATATATATAAATGCGTCAACACCCTGGTATCATCCACAAAACTTTTATTATACGGAGTTTTAGTGGCGCCATCTATCCTAGGTCCACAAAACCGCGAACAGCCGCCAGAAGCCGGAGGGGAGGGGGACAGCGCCGGACGGGCAAGGACGGGTGGTCACGCGGTCGGCAGCGGATGAGTTCTCGCTGCTCGCTGATGGTCTAAAGAGAGAACTTTTCCGGAACTCCGCGCCTACTCTAGTGACGTCACTGTGCACGTGACCCGGAAGACGATGCACGAGTTGAGAGGCGGCGAAAACCTGGATCTTTTTCATTTTTTTAAGTAAAAACTAGGGTATCCAGGCAAAATCTGTTTTCTGTAGTTCACTGCAGAAGTGTCAGGCATCAACTTCCACAATTATTTAAGCAAAGCCCTGAAATTGTTGCACAGCTCCTTTAAGGCTCGCATCTTAGAGTTTAAGTTCTAAGCCGTGTGACCTCATTTTTCGAAGTCGAAGAGGGTGATTACCTCTCGTTCGATTCGTAGAGAATGCGTCGGCGCTAATGCTTCCTAAGAATCTGAAGGAACCCTGCTTGGATCGGACTGGTTTCGGCGCACTAGCATAGCGCCAGACTGAACGAGGTATTGTTGAGTTTAAACCGGCTCGTATGCGAGACCACAAGGTTGACCTCACGCGGTGAGCCGTGTTATTTCTGTCATGCGTGACACCCCCTGTTCACCGGCAAGAAGTTTGTCGCCGTCCGCTCCGTGCGTTGTAGAATATTTGTACCAGGGTGCGTTTTCGCACCTGTTACACTACTTAAGCCGTGCGCAGCACTTAGATGCAGTATTTTCTGTAGTTTTAGCTTTTTAAGCTATGTTTATGATATATTATTTTCTATTTACATCTGAAAATCTGTCCCCAAATTTGTTAAATCAGCTCGTCACAACGACCAAAAAATAAAAAAAAAATAAAAAAAATATATCTTTCTATTCAGGAACCGGAATTTCTTTCCATAATTGATCACCCGATATACGACGGTAGACACCCAAGATGCCCATCGGTATCGAAAATGACGAAGCTGCTATCGCTACTGCTACTATTTATTTTCTCACAGATAATATTCCTGATTTTAAATAAACGAGGCCATTGATCATGCTTCGTGACTTCCGCAGCAAACTGGCTTAAGCTTATGACTCATTTGGTACCACGCTTTTAACCGAGATTCCATCGAACAAACAGTGCACCCCTCATTATCGTTTGTGATGACCACTACCTTGATATAAGAAAACACCTCAGAAAATTTTAAAGTTTCCGCACTTCAACAAACGAACTGCGAGTAGTAGCTCTGTTTCATGGAACGTGATCTGAACGCTACACCCCCACATCTTCTCAAGCTAACCTTAAAGTATACTCCCTCCCGAAATTCAAACTTGCCTTTTGGTCTATTTGTGACCCCAACCAAACCTATAGGAGTGATCAGATGCGATAAAATTTTTCAAAATGAGCAGATTATTTTATGTCGTTATAATATTCATGCTTTCGTCCATGATTATTTAATTTTTCAGAGATAACTTGGCACCCAAACTGTTGATGCGGGTACTTCAAAGGACATGTAATAGCTCTGCTGAAATACTCCCTTCAATTTGAGATCCTTTTAAGACCACAAAGTCAAGCATCATAAAATAAAAATCCCATTTTAGCATCAACATCAAATCGTCTAATAGTTAGTCTTAGCCGCTTAAAATTATGGTTTAATATGATAATCTTAAAGCAGTGGTTAATTTCCAATCTTACTGCTCATTTAAACACTCTCAATCAACAGTACAAAGGCGATTTTTGTTTTCGAATGATTTTATTTCGGGATGTTATAAGACCATAGTACTTCAAGTATGGCGAGAATTTTTATTTGAGTGTTTATACTCGACATTTTATATTAATTAATTTATGTTTGTCGGGGGCAATAACATGTACAGTATTTGCTCTTTCGTTTTATATAGAAGCATTTTAGACTCTTTTTACGGTCGTCAGTAACAATTCACCACAATGTGGTTTAATTTGTGGGCAGTCCGGCGATGTACCGATGCCTAGCGTCATCGTTTGCCTTTCAACTTAAAGACGATAGACGCAAAAAAAAGTCAGACGCCGCGGTTACGCACAGTCATCGACAGGCCACGGCACAATGACGATCTGTCAATCAGCGGACGGTGACATCCGGTAGGCGTTTGCAAGGGTCACGTCATCCGACAAACAGCGACGGCGTCTATAAAAGCAACCGTCCAAAAGTACCCGATGGCAGTTTGGCGATGTACCAATGCCAAGCATAACATTTTGCCTTCCAACGTGTAGGTAAGACAACATTGATTACGTAAGCCTATCGTTGTGTTGTGATTTGCCAGACTGTCTGTTTGCTAATTTACTTTTATTGGTTTTGTTAGAGATCCAAATTACTGAGTCAAACGTAATTTTCGATTGCTTTAAGGCTTTCTCGAAGTTGGGGCCGTCTGTTTTACGTCAGTGCGCTGTACGTCCAACTGAAGTTTTGGGGTGTCGTATATGGGACAAGGGATTGTTAGAATATACCCTTTTTCACTAAGAGTTCTGTTCTGGAAGACAAAAAACGTTGCCGAAGAAAAGGAGTTCAAGTATATGTATGAATTAGGGCTGGGCGTCGATTAAAAATTATAACCCGATTAATCGCCACCCTTTAATCGATTAATTAATCGATTAATCGGTTGCGTTGATTTTATAAATAATATATTAAAAAGAATGAAACAACTCGTCTTGCCTTTGAAGATTTTTTTTGCTCTCTGTTACACGGCGCAAAGGACATTGTAGACACTTATAATTGAGGATACATATAGTTCAACGATTCAAAGACACATATTTTTGCTCCATTTTCGAAGGCAAAGAAGTTTGTCCACATCCTCCGACAGGAAGACAAGAAGTCAGGGCTTGGGTGATGCTTTCTTCTTTTTTCAGGGAAAGGGGCCTTGATCGTTGTCGTTGATTGTTGTGTGCGTTTTGGCGGATGTCCTTGCTGCAGCGGCGTACATGGTGCTTCGGACGTAGGTGATACTGAAGCGAACTTACGCTTCCAGTGTATGATAACGGCTCTTTGCAGATGATGCAGTGGACTTCCTTTGAGTTAAAAAAATGTACCGCTGTAGTTTACTTTAAACCCAAACTTTCCAGCGAGATTGCCTTTCATACTCGTGAACTCGTCCATTTGTACGGGCCGAATACTGGAACAAGTAAGCATGGCACATGAAGGCACACTAAGCATGGCGTCGTTAGCTTCCCAGCTTGTTTTCCTGCTTGATTGTCTTGCCTGGGCAGGATGTGTAATAGATCCTCAACACGTAAAGTTTCGCGATCGTAAATTGATCAATTGCGGGCCCGGCTTGTTCGTCTGGCCTCGGTGGAACTGTATTGTATATCCTCGAACACGTGACGCTTCGCGAGCACGAGAATTGAACCTGGCTCATACTCATACCACCTGGCTGGGAACAGAAAACCTCTCAGGACAGAACGACCGGATGGACGCCATGCAGCGTTTTCCTTAAAGGGGGGTAAGATGGGGGGGGGGGGGGGGGGTGCATGAGTCAACCTAAGTTCGGGCAGGTCGTCCAGGATAGAGCCATGCGTGCGTCCAGTTGACTTCTTTTTGAGTACTGATTAAAAAACCGACTAACCGGTTAAAAATTGATCCCGATTAAAGCCTTAATCGATTAATCGCAAGGTTAATCGATCAATTGACCAGCCCTAGTATGAATGCATAATGGTAAAAGCTTCGTAAGAAAAAGAGAAGGTGCTGCGTCTATTAGAATTGATAATTCAAGAGACCTAAACAAAATCGGTAAATGGAAAGCTCATTTCACTCCCTCTCTGAATGGAAGGCTTTTACTCAGTGAACCAAAACACAACCTGACAATATCGCATTTAGCTTGCCGCAAGTTAACGCTAGAATGTCGTATTACACCTGAGACTGCGGTGGAAGAAATCGGAAGAACTTTCAGTAGAAGGAACAGACACAGAGAACGTCTCAAACTCAGCTAACTGGTTTATTTCCGTTTTCGATTCCGATTTCTTCCACCGCAGTCTCAGGTGTAATACGACATGATTAGCTACCACCAGCTCGCCTGCACTCTCACCGTCTTTTCACTAACGCTAGAAGTCTGCAAAAACACTGGGATCAGTTGAATGTTTATTTGCCAGGCAGCTTGAATAACCTAAATGTGTTAGTAGGGACAAAAGTCAATGTTGATAAAGGTGCCTGCTCCGGGTTTAAGTTTAATAATTCCACTTTTCATTCCATGTGTGGTAAAAAAAAACAAAAAAAACGTGGTGGTGTATTGATGTTTTTTAGGGGTGACTAAGTGTCAGAACGTCTGTAGATAACATTTACTCCTGCGCAGACATGTACAAATTACTAAAAAAAGGTAGTTAAGTTACGTTACTCAGTATCGACGCCAAAACTTATTGGAGTAGAGTAGAAGTTACGCATTTGTAGTAATAATTAAGTGAACTACTAACTACCGAAAAAAGAAGTAGCGAGTTGCTTTGAAGTTACATTCAAAGTTACTTTTTTATGTTTTTGTGGTAGCAAAATGAACAGCTGTTTCGCTCCCTGAAAAACACAGCGAGCCTAAAATAAATGCAGTCATTTCATGGCTTGCGATTTCACAAAGACAGTTTACTCACTCGCAGAAGCAATTGAGTTTCAAAGTTCTTGATAGGAGAGTTTTCCCTTTTTCCTCCTAAAGACGTCCCTGCCAAGCTAAAATGGCGTTCCACCGACGCGCTGGATAGAACGGCAGCGTTGAATTTGAAAACAGGCTGTGCAGGGTCGGGTAAGTGGTTGTCGGCATCTTAGGTGTCCATGACTAAACATGTAAGGTTTGCCTCGGCTAGGGGGCATTTTATAACACACTCTCCTCCTTTTCTATTTTTTTTTTCTTTGGCAAGTTGGGAATTTTATGACTGGTCGCTTTTTATTCCCTCAACGTTCGGAGAGTACGCTGAGCGAGTGCACGTGACCGTCAAGGGATCAAATCTCGCGCTACGACGGTGAGATCAATCGGACGACTGCGCGTCTCGTTGCAGTGCTAGTGCAACGCTACTGAAAAAGAAACAAAATTGTTTTGGTTTAACAGAAGATGAAACGAAGTATACTTTGCCGCTGACGCCGGGTCCAACAAAAGGATCTCCCAATGATGACTCGCAATCCTCGCCGGCGACTACGGTATCCTCACGCGCCTGACACGCCCCCCTGAGAAGTAAAACGTTTTCAACAAAGAGTAGGTCTTCCTGGCGCGAAAGGTCGGAAGGACGCGAAGGATAACGCGCATTAAGCGTTGTCGCTCGTACAATTGCAGCTGGAAGCGGAAACGTGCTACCATGAACGGATTATCCGTGTCTGCGTTTGTGCGCCGGGGAGTCCAGCTTTGCAAGGCAGTATGCGCTGTCGACGAGGCGACCATGGGAACAGGCGCCATGCTGCGAGGTCATTAGAGTGGCGTTTCCCGTGGAAACCACCGCTTGAGTCAGAACTCACTAAAGGCAGACAACATGTCCCCTCCTTTCACGGTTGCAGCTGGAGGCGCGGTGCCGGCGTGCATTATCAGATTAGGTTAATACCAGACCAAGGCTTTTTAAGCATCTCAGCTTGCGTTCGTGAGCGCCGGTGTTCTGTTTTTGGCTGCTCGTCGCCACCTTGACCCAAGGACTCCTGTGACGCATTTTCTACGGTTGCCGAGTATAAGTGCGTGGGAAAGGAATCTGAAGGGCCCCTTGTTCGGGAATGACACTTTATCTGCCGGTGTGTTATTTATTTCTTCGCTCAAACTTTTGTGATCAGCAAAATTAGCACTACATATCTAAAGTAGTTAGTAATTTGAGTAGAAGTTACCTGAAAAACGCAGTTATATTAAACTACTAATTACCAAACTAAAGTTGTAATTGAAAGTTGCCAAGTTAATCGGAAAAGTAGTTAAACTACAGTAGTTTGAGTAGAGAAGTTGAACTACGTCTTAGTCTGTTTCAAGTCTCGCGCCACGACGATGAGATCATCCGGACGACTGCGCGTCTCGCTACTGTGCTAGCGCTAGGCTACTGAAAAAAAATTGTTTTCGTTTAACAGAAGATGAAATGAAGTATACTTCGCCGCTGACGCCGGGTCCAGCATAAGGATCTCCCAAGGGCGACTCACAATCCTCACCTGCGACTACGGTATCCTGACGCGCCTGACACGCCTGACAAGTAAATTGTTTTCACGAAAAGAGGAGGCCTCCCTGGCGTAGGAGGTCGGTAGGACGCATCGTTGTACTACGTCAACAAATATCGTCGCTCGTACAGTTGCAGCTGGAAGTGGGAACCTGCTCCCGTGAACGGATTACCTGTGTCTGCGTTTATGCGTGGGGGAGTCCGGCTTTGCAAGGGAGTTTGTGCTGACGACGAGGCGACCATGAAAACAGGCGCTCAGCTGCGTGGTCATTCCATTGGCGACTCCCGTGGAACCCTCGAACCGCTTGAGGCAGAAATCTCTAAAGGCAGACAACATGAAAACAACAACTACCTTGGGAGTGCTCCGTCTTTCACGGTTGCAGCTGGAAACGCGGCGCCTGCGTGCATTACCGGATTAGGTCATACCCGACCAAGGCTTGTTAAGCATCTCTTCCTGCGTTCGTGCGCGCCGGTGTTATACGCTTTGGCTGCTCGTCGCCACTTTGGCCCAAAGACGCCTGTGATGGAGTTTACACGGCTGCCGAGTATGAGTGCGTGGGAACGGAATGTGAGGGGGCTCCTTGTTCGGGAATTCCACTTCATCTGCCGGCGTCTTATTTATTTCTGCACTCAAATTTTCTAATTAGCCAAATTAACACTAGATTTACGAAATATTTAGTAGCTTGAGTAGAAGTTACCTGAACAATGTAGTTAAATTAAACTGCTAATTACCCACATAAAGTTGTAAGTGAAAGTTACTAAATTTCTCGGAAAAGTAGTTAAACTACAGTAGGTAGAGTAGAGCAGTTAAACTATGTCCAAGTCTGGTTCTGTGGTTGTCATGGCACTGTCAATATTCAAACAAAACGCGTCATTCAAAATTTGAGCTGTTTACAGGCTTCCCGCCCTTAGTGGAGCTTTCTTTTGCGAGTGATTCCGCTGCTTTTTTAAAGAAATGTCAACAATAGCTCCCACATGATTTCAGCGGGTGATTTCAACATCTACTCTAAAACTCAGCATTGATATGGATAATCTGAATACCTAAACATATTAGCCGAATTTGGTTTGGAAAACACTATCACCAGCTATAAAAGAAAAGAATGGTACAATACAATGTTGCACTAAGCGAAAAGGATTTCGGGATTTATTTAATTTAGGTTACACCCCTAGGCTCTGACCAGCGCGATTCTAGAGCTCTCAACAATTGGGACATTAAAAACTCCAAGAAACGGCAGGTCGAAACGACCTTTTTTCTTCTTTCAGAATGGCATGTTGTCCCTTTATGCACTCCCAATAACACTAAAACAGAACTTATTTTTCTGTAAAATTCACGTCTACTTCTATTGAGCAAAAACAAAGTACTTACTGATCAATCAGTTAGATAGTGACTACAAGTTAATTACCTTAGAAATACATTCAAAGGTTCGCGTGTTTCTGCAATCACGAGAAAAAAAAAAAGCCTTCGATGAAAAAGAAAAACAAACAAACAAATATAATTTGATTGATATTCCAATTCCTAGAAATTTACGTACCATATTCACTGGAGGTTGTTGAATAGACAAAACACCGTGTTTAAGAACATTATGAAAACGCCGACCTGGTGACACGTCTGCTCTTCGAATCCACTTTCACTATTCATGAGCCGGTCGAATTAGGCGCCGGAACGACAAGTTGTCTGATGTGCGAGGAGCGTACTCGACGTTGCTGCGCTTTTCAAAACCAACGAAGAGAAAACTCCGAATCATGACTTGCGCCCACGCACTCTTGTCTTCTCAACCGTTGGCCTAACCGAAGTGACAAAGAACTCGCTTTCACGGGGGCACTGAATTGTTACCTTTGTGAGCAAGAACAAAATTCTTCTTTTCTAAAAACGGATCTCATTTTTATATTTTATTGCCTTTTTTGAGAGACTTTATGAGCGCGGACGTATTCGTTTTCACTGACGATCACACGCTGGCTATTTTGAATATCAATGTTTGGATTTCATTTTGATACCAATTATCAGTCTTGGGTAAGTTGCTTTTAAAAATGCATTAGTTACAGTTACAAATAGTTTGTCAAAAATGTATTTAAGTTACAATTACAGTTACAGTTACTTTGTCATAGTAGCTTAATTATTTTCAACATAATTTTGTGTTTTATTATTTAACTATGAAGACATTGGTGGCAGCACACAATGACTACGGTTTATATTTATTTTTAACTCTCAGAAAACTGTTATTTCTCTTATTAAAATATATATATTCAAAGAGGAGACCTGCATGGTTGTTTTTAGGCACATAAAATTAAATAAAATAAAATAAATAAATAAAATAACGATAATATTATTGTCAGACTGCTTTACAGAATCCAACCGTTTGCTGCTTCGACACCAAGCTGGACAAAATAATAAATTATTTAGTAGATGTTGTTGGGCAGCAGCAACTGCTATTAAAAGGTCACTTAACTTTCCCCATTTGATGCTGAACCCATCCTTGCTAAAGAGGTGCTCAACAAGAGCGCTGGACTGCAGTGCGGTACTCAGACGTGAAATAACTTTCCTAATAGTGGGATAGTCGTTGATCCTGGAGAGCGCTGTCGAGGTTTCAGCATTCCATTGTTCCGTTTTCATGCCGAGCGTTATTTTCCAGAGCTGAAAGTCAAAATTCACCTGAGGTGCTTGCGAAGCTTGGAGGAAGAGGACCTCCCGGCTACGTATACTTTTATTGCGGTGTTTGCAGCTAGGAGTGAAGTTATCGAGACTACTTTCGGTAAGGTCAAAGTGCCGTTCATAGCCGGGCCACGGTAATACCTGCCATTCGTCACTCATGACAGCCGCTTCTTTGAGCGGTAGTGGTTGTATACCATCCCACTATGTGATTTCTTTCTTGCGACGTTGTCTTTCTTGCGACGTTCGTCATTCTTGTCCAGCCCGCTTGCATCTTTGCATTTAATTGCATTATAATTGTTGTCTTTCCCTCCCTTATTCCCCTATCTCATCTGACAGGGGTCGATGAACACACGTCGATGAACACACGGGTCCATTACACTTATAGAAAGGTGAGCAGAATTAGCTAAACCATTTGGAGCTGAATAAAGTGGAAAATAGCGCTAGTATCGAATAGTAAACAAATAAGTGAACAGAAACAACACAAAGTCTTCTCAGATTGCATCCAGATTTTCTTTTTAATTTGTTCTATTCAACGCACAGCAAAAGACTCGACAGTGGATCACGGGCTCACGGCCCCTGGGAGAGGGCAGGTCGACCAGTGGAAACATCGTATGTGGCCTCGGCCAGACAGTGGCTACTCTCTGGCAAAAGACGGGGTGAGAGCGCCACGCACAAAAATGTCAAAATAAAGCAAAGGCTCAATGCGCATTTCCGCGTGATGAATAAAAACATCAGAAATAGAATAACGTTTGCCCTCTGAGCCGGCACTTTACTCCGTCGAAAAACGTTTTTAGTTCTTGTTTTATTTGGTCCGCATCTAATGCGGGGCCCAATCTCCGCACATGATCGAACCCACTATAGTCTTCACGAAATGGGGTAGTCTTTTGGCGAGAAGTATCTCTATCTTTGCAGATCCTTTTTAGTTACATTTTCAAAAAGTATTTAAGTTATCGTTACAGTTTCTTTAAAAAATGTTTCGAGCTACAGTTAAAAGTTACCAAAAAGTAACTAGTTAGAGTATCGCGATACTACTTAAGACTGCCGATTATACTGCTTTATAGACGAATCTATTGGAGATGTGTTGCTTATTTTTATAACCAATTGATACACCTACTTCGAACGCGGCGATGTGATTCCGATTTATTAAATTATCAAACGTTTTGCCAAACATATCGCTGAACTAGATCAAGAATATTTTGTTTAATTGTTAATAAGGTGTTTTATTTAAAAAAAATATTTAGTTATTTACAAGTATTACTACATAATGAACAAAGCCGTTATGTCTGCATATATTTCTGCGACGCGGTATAAGTATATTGTAGTACAAACCAGGATCACATGTTCATTATTTAGTCTAAAATCAGGTTAGAAAGGGTGAAGAATGTTATTATTATTTTTGCAAATATTAATATAGAAACAAAATTCCGCATTCACATACCCGCTAACGTATGAACGTAGAAGATGGAAGAAGTGTGCGTATATATGTATAAGGAGCTGATCTGGGAGAAAACGAGCTATTGCGAGTAATAATGTGCTAAACAGTAATTTCCCTTCATGGTTAAGATATTCTGTGGCGATCGAGGATAAGAAGAAAACATTTTGGGACCTAGCAGGTCCTTGTTCAGTCCAGTAAAAGCCTCAATAAACTTTGCTTCTTTTCATCGGAATTGTCACGCAAAGTAAAATAAGCCTGAAGACAAGCAGCTACGACGTGAAACATATCTACTAAATAATTATCTCGCTTCATGGCTTGACATAAAAGCACTAAAAGGCGATATAGTTTAGTAGGGTACGTTGGTTGGGCTAGTTGGTTTAGCTTAGTTAAACGTGTAAAATAGCGCAGAAAGAGCAAACAAGGACAAGAAGTATATAAGGCCAGCGCTAACTTTCAACTAGTTTTACTCCAGGAAGAGCAAGCATATATATACACACGACAGGCAAAGCAGCACCACATGAAAGTTGATTAATTTTGTACCCGATCAATTAAAAAACGCAAATTCATTACTATGAAGTACAATACAAGTGTCGCCGACACATGCCGTCCGACTCTTTAATAAAGAATGCTTCCAATAGCTCTCGAGTGATCGTCTGTCGGCTTTTCCCCAGAATCCTATCTGCTAAAGTCGCGGAACACAGCCACAGGTGTTGCAATGTATAAGCCAATGCTACTCATATTTCATTTTTACTAATATTGCGTGCTCCCGTGCTCGGTCATTGATGCGCCGCCCCGTCTGGTCGATGTATACCTTACCACAACTCAGTGGGATTTCGTAGACCACACCCACTGTGCAGTCCACGTAAGGGGTGACTTGTTTCTTATCACATGGCGCTTTTGCCTTCTCATCAGAAATGCGGGAGCACAACCCTGCCAACTTCTTTGGGGCACAGAACACAACGGGGACATCGTACTTGCTTGCAACTTTCTTCAGATTGGGGGCAACCTTGTGGATGTACGGAATAACTTCTGGTCTTTTTGTTCTCTGCACCATTGGGGCCTTTCTTTTCCACCCCTGTGTTCCACGACTTCGGCAGATAAGGATGCTAGGGAGAAGGCGAGAGACGGTCGCTCGAGAGCTATTAGAAGCATTCTTTATAAAAAGAAAAAACAAGTGGGACAGCACGTGTTAGCGACACATCTATTGTACTTCATAGTAATGAATTTCAGTTTTTGAATGATCGGGTACAAAATTAATCAACTTTTATGTGGTGTTGCTTTGATTGTCGTGTGTATAAATATGATTGCTTTTCCTGAGTAAAACTAGCTGAAAGCTAGCGCTTGTCCTGTATACTTTTTGTCCTTGTCTTTTTCGCGCTATTTTAAGTGTTTAACTAAAATCCAATATCATCTTTCTGCGATAATATGCAGAAGGAAAACGTATATTTATTTTGAATTTCTGGATAAAAAAATATATCTAGATGTTTGTTAATAACGAGTAGGGGTAGTTTTAAAGACACTTAACAGTGCACGTGCCACAACCCAAGAACACATCTACAGCAGCGCCAAAGTTTTCCAGGTATTTAACTTTTTTCCTTGTCATTCGAACTACCTAACGTGATCAGTTATTAGAATTCTGAGTCCCTATAAATATTTCACATCGACCGTTATTGAAAAATACTTCCCCTTCGAGCCACAGAACGAGCTCCACGTCACCAGCAGCCGTTCTTTTGATGACTGAGTTTTTCCTCCCAAGTTTCTGGCTGCCCCAATGAAAGCAAAAATACTCAGAAAGGAAAAAAATATATATATATACATTCGACAAGAAGTACAAATAATAAAAAAAAAAAATGAGGACAGAACTTGGACATCCCCTCGGGCTCTTGCACCCAAATCCTCGTATATTCCGGCGTGGCATTTGAAGACGTTGTAACTATGGGAGCAGAGCGGTGGCTCGGGTGGTAGCCATTGGCCGCAGCGGTTGACCGGGCAGGCCCGAAGATAAGCGCTGTGGCCCTTTAGGGGATGCAAGTATAAAGCCTGGACTCGCTCGTATCTCAGGATGCCGTTAACGGGGACGGCTTCATTTTATCGCGCTGAGAAGTAACTGCCGTCGGAGCCATATAAGCCTTTCGCATGCTGTCAAGAATGTCCGCTGTCTCGGAGACGTAAAATACATCGCTGAACCTTGTTCGAGTAGAGTTCAATACAAGGAACGAAATGACAGATTTTTTTTTGTCTGAATGCCTGTTTTGTATTAGATATGCTCAAATATTTGAGGTAGTGTTTTGAAGTAGCTAACAATAAGTCTTAGTATGTGTATTGCAGTAATGTTTGGAAGTGGGCTATTTGGTGGTGCATAGTAAACATATATTTAAGGCAGCGCAAAAACAACACAAGGACAAGTAGAAGAAGGGGCACAGACACAGCCCTGACTCACGGCTTACGCTCCTTTTCGCCGTATTAATGCACATCAACACAAGAAGACAAAAAGAGGGAAGAGAAGAATCCCACATGTAGGGCATTTTCACTATCATATGTCATCTGAAAGATATCCAAAAAAAAGTACCATAAAAAATAAAAAGTGAAAAAAAATATACATGGTTCCATTCCTGGTCTGAGTGAAGGCAAAACTATGGCGCGAGCCCCAATGCGTTATGCGTCCCTGTATTGCACGTCGCCTTGTGGAGTGTGGGCACCGTTTTACGCTGCATGTACGCGCTTGTAGCCATAGGATCGCTCCCATAGAAGATTAGAGGAAGTATTAAAAAACGTGCCTAAACTACGAACAAACTCGAACTCTTCACTGGATAGCGTTTTTGACTCTGAACTGACGCAGATACCAGGACCGTGGAGTCAAATGTAAAATGCTTCGCGAATTTCCCTAGTCATTTTTTGTGAGTGGCTAGCCAAAATTGGAATGTCAGTTAACCGAGGTGAACAGCTACGTCTATCGCAACGAACATGTGATATCGCAATAGCATGTGCTGTTGGGGTCTTTCTAAAATGCATTTTTCCTTTAGTAAAATGTACCTCGGGCATACGGGTAGATTATTAATGTTAGAGCTCGGGAGCATCCTTTGCCTTCACCTTCGAGTCACCTAGCTCCTCATTGCGATTGGATGGAACAGCCCGTATGAACAATCACACTCACATGCACACACTGACCCTTTATGCGGGTTGTTATATCCAAGCATGAATTACCAACTTGCCCAAGCATCCACATTATCAAGCTTCATTGCGATACATGTGGCTGTTCATTTCGGTTAGGTGAAATTAACATTTTGGCTAGACATTCGGAAAAAATGGCTAGGGAAATTCATGAAGCATTAATTACATTCGACTACACGGTCCCGATCTCTGCGTCAGTTCAGAGTCAATAACGCTATCCAGTGAGGAGTTCGAGTTTGTTCGTAGTTTGAGCACTTATTTAATACGTCGTTTCAGCTTCCATTAGAGCGATCCTCTGTTGACAAGCTAGTACGTGCAGCCTAAACGGTGCCCAAAGTCCGCGAGGCCACGTGCGAGACACTGACGCACAGAGCATTGGGGCTCGCGCTGTAGGTTTGGTATCGCTCGGACCTGAGGTGGAACATGTGTAGTTAGTTTTGTTTTTACAGTTTTTAATTTGTTCTTTTGTTTCTTTTTTTGTTGTTGTTCACTGTACTTTCTGTCAGAAATTGTTCGGATGGTAAATGCCAGTAAAGATGTCCTCCATCTGGCATTCTTCTAGTTCCTTTCTTTGTCTTCTTGTATTGATGAGTAAAAAGACGAAAAAGATACTAAGTCGTGAGTCAGCGCTCTGCGTGTGTCCCTTCTTCTACTTGTTCTTTTGCGGTGTTTTAATTATATATTTACTATGTGCATAGTTGTCGACGACTACGAGTTAGCCAAATTTCTATCTATATACTGTGAGGATTTTGATAACCAATTGAATTGTCGGAATCTTAAGCAATGGAGGAAATATTTTATTGGATATTTTTCGGAACCTCAATGGCCACAAATGGTTTTAGTGGTTTTATCTCTTGTGGGAATTTTAAAGGAGTTTTACTTTTTAGGTTCCCACGACGTAAAGTATTTGAAGTCAAATATTTTCAAGTGGGCTGCCGCTATACTACAAGAGCCTGTAGAAGGTAAAATGTCCATAATAAACATATTTTTAAAGAAACTGCGCGCTTTCGTGTTGATGTGCAGTACAAGGAAACTATTTCAGCGTTTGCAAAAAGTAATAACCTGACCGTTATGGTAAAAACATCGCCCGGGCTCTGTGCATTACCCTGCGGTTTAAAAACCAAATAAGAAGGAAGTTAAGCCGTTTTATTTCTTCGGGCTTAAAAGTCAACGAAGTAGTCTTTGACGCAACATATGTGCCCACTACTAAGTTGAGTTAAAGCTCCTGTGAAACTCATGGGAGTAAAAGGAGGGCTCGCGAAACTTTACGATATATGGTGCGCCATAAGAGGATGAAATATTTTATGATGTGGACATTATATAACTCGTCGGGCATATGAGATCACAGAACGTAACTTTTCGTAACAACGATAAAAAGTCGAACCTTGGCCGCAGCAAAAAAGTGTAATAAATACAAAAAGTTGTTAGTGTGCGGCGTCTGCAATTTTATTACCGTCGTATTTGTTAATTATTTACATGGTCAGACTTTGATATTGGCGATCATATGTTATGCATCACGGATGTAGAATGACTACTATATACCTTAATTTTTTTCCGCTGACTGTACTTTATTTGTACTTTTTTTCTTAACTAGAGCTAGCTATACCAATCTTAGAAATCATTCAATCCGAATCAAGAATGCTACAATTCTAATTTGGCAATACGCTAATATTCCTACAGGTTTCTAGATGAGACAGATTATACCTGATTGTATTATACAGGGTGATTCAAGAGTGGCCAGGCTCTTTGAATCGACCGCAAAACTCGGTTTCTTGACCTATCGCGCTACGACTTTGTGCAGCGTTGCCCGCAGATGGTGCATGTTTTTTATTTGTAAAATTTGCAAAGAGCGAACTTACCTGAGGAAAAAGTTAGGAAAGAAAAAGGCTTAGCTTCTATGGAAACGCAGCGACGGCACCGGTCTTCAAAGAACATGGCGCCGCTTCGCGCGGGAGACAAGAGATGGCGTAACGAACGCCGCCAACGTAAAGTAACGGTGCCGAGCGCCAGCGTCTTTAGCAGACGATCTTTTCGACTCAAAAGCGGCGCACGTTCCGCAGGTGGCGACAGTCGCAGAAACAAAAACAAGCGCGGTAACAACAAGGAACTGCAGTTCCTTGTCTGCTGAAGACGCCGGCTCTCGGCCTCGTATGCTCGTTCGTTGGCGGCAGTTTGCGTCGCGACCGCTTGCGCCATCTCTTGTCCCCCGCGCGAAACGGGGCCGTGTTGTTTGAAGACCGGTGGCTTCGCTGCGTTTCCACATGAGCTAAGCGTTTTCCTTTCTTTACTTTTTCCTCAGGTAAATTCGCTCTTCGCAAATTTTTCAAAAAAAAAAAAAGAAAAAGATGCACCATCTGTGAGCAACGCTGTACAAAGTCGTAGCGCGATAGGTTAAGAAAACCGAATTTTTCGGTCGATTTAAAGAGCCTGCCTTCTCCTTGAATCACCCTGTATATTGTCATGGTTGAAGGCGACGAGAAGATGAATAATGAACTGAAAATAAATGTTAAATTGGCGAACTCGCGCCAGAAACAAAAAAAGAAGAACATACGTCTAGAAAGCAGCAGCGAGCGTCGACGGCGGTAGCAGCGAGCGACGGTGCGTCGGCGTGACAGCTGGCTATGTCGGCAATTCATTGGACGCTATATTTGAGGGAGTTGTTTAGAGCGCATGCTCAGAACGAGCTCACATTAATAGGTTTTTTAAGACCGGAAATCTTGATCGTGTAGAATGTACGTGGAAAAATAACTGTGGAAGCTCGCCATGAGCACGAGCTCAACATTCGCGCACACAGCTATGGCTACCAGTGAATGTTCCGCATCACGGGAGTGAATCAGTGAAAAATTCAGAGGGTTTCTTACGTTATCCTTGGGAGTACTTGAAGGCAAAAGCCCAAGCGTTGATCCTGGTGATAGCGAATCTCCAAAGATAGCCCGCCCTCTGACGACACACTTTTGGCGCCCTTAATCTCACGGCATGTCGCACTCCCGATATTCACCACTGCCCGAGTGAGAGTTTCCTCCTCTCCCACTGGGTTTGTGCCACGCGCGCGCCTTTGCTGATTCTGGCCCAACTAACGCCATCTTGTGGACCAGTGGCTAACCGTGGGTTTTGGTACCTTTCGTGTCACCGACGTGTTTACGTACTTTTCGTGTCGTCGACATGTTTTCGCTTAAGGACTTTGAAGGTCTGCTGAACGATAAGAGGTGTAAGGCTTTCGCCTTAATAAATCGGCAATGCCGCGTTCGGCTCTGGCGAGAATGACAAGGCGAGGTCATTTCGACCGTCTCATCTTTTGCGCTCGGTGCAAGAGTAAATACGAATCTTCTAGATGAACTGAGAAGCGTTCCTTCTCGGTCATGCACGCGGCATTATTCACCCCTTTAAAAGTGCATCGTCCCGATTCCACCTTATTAACACAGTGCTACACCAAATAACAGCAGACAGTGAACCACAAGGTCGTCTAAACCATAAATAGCCGTTACTCCTATCGAGCGTAGCGGGGCTTGAGACGCACGGCATGCACCACCGCGTATCGCTGCTGCCGGCATCCTAATGTTTGGGTTCCGTCGGTTAGCACCTCGTAGTTCAAGTCCCCATTGCGGCGAATAACCTTATAAAACCATATTACGGCGTTATCACTTTGTGAAGACGGTGAGAGAGCTTCCCACTCAAAACCGAATAGTCTGCCCCGGTGTCGATGAGTGCCGTCGCGTCGTTTCCGTCATGCATGATAACGTCAAGGTTGTTCGACACCGTCGCAGGAACGTCGTTTCGATCCGTCGCTTCGTTATTGCGGGAGCCCTCCGACGTTTAAGGAGGATATTTTCGTCGTTCGTACTCGTCAATACAACCTCTCAGTAATGCCGCGCTTATTTTTCCGGCGAGGCAGGGGAGACAGGCTTTCCCGGCTGCACCTTCGAAGAGGTGATGCAGGGCGTCGCAGTGAAGGCAAGCGATATCGTCGGTGGGGAGACTGCTCAGGAGATGTTGAGCGACGAAGGAAGTTCTCGATAGCCCGAAATCTCTTCCCAAGGCGTGGTCGAGGCTCATTGGGCTCAAACCCTCGCAGGCCCAGGTGGCGGTCGGGGAATCGTCGGTAAACGTGGTCGGCTTCTCCGCAATGGTCACTAAGCGGGCGTCGGTCGGCCGTTCACCACACGTCGGTTTTTTTCGTCGGGGTTCGCTCTGGGCGGACGTACTGGACTTGTTCTTATCATCCAGTTGACTGCGGCGTTGGATTGTCCCGTCGAGATGGCGGCTGGTATTGACGGGCAGCAGGGGGCGGTCGTCGAGCCATGGCGGCGTAGCTCAGCGTCGACTCCTCTTGCGCCACCATGGTGTCGGAAACCTCTGGTCGGAGCGTCCGATGAACGTCTTCGCAGATAGCCTCGGGGACGGAGAGGGATAACGGGGGACTGGTCGCAGGCAGCAACTTTCGGAGCTCCTCCCGGACGACGTTGCGCACGACTTCGCGGATCGGCGATACCACGTTCGGCTGCGTATCTATTAAACTGGGCTTCTCCAAGATTCAGCCGAGAATGTTCGGAAATAAGCTAAGGCGAGACTGACTAGGCAAGATCTTTCCGGCATCCTTATTTTTACACTCGTTCTAAGAGTAAACACAAATCTTCTAAAGGAACGGATAAGCGTTCCTTTTTGGTCATGCACGGCGGAATATTACAAGCCATAGATTACTCCGACAAGACTTTTAAATTGTGGATATTTCTACAGGGTGAAACAAGGAGACGCCGAGCTCTTTAAATCAACAGGAAAATTCGGTTTCTTAACCTATCGCGCTACGACTTTGTGCAGCGCTGCCCACAGATGGTGCATTTTTTTTTGTATAATTTGCGAAGCGTGGGGGGGGGGGGGGGGGGGGAACTTACCTGAGGAAAAAGTAAAGAAAGAAAAAGGCTTAGCTCCTATGGAAACGCAGCGACGCACCGGTCTTCAAACAACACGGCGCCGTTTCGCACGGGAGACAAGAGATGGTGCAACAAACGCCCCCAACGAACGAGCATACGGCGCCGAGAGCAGGCCGTTTTAGTAGACGATCTTTTCGACTCAAAAGCGGCGCGCGTTCCGCGGGCGGCGACAGTCGCAGAAACAAAAAAGTCAGGCGCGGTAACAGCAAGGAACTGCTGTTCCTTGTCTGCAAAAGGGCCGGCTCTCGGCGTCGTCTGCTCGTTCGTTGGCGGCAGTTGGCGTCGCGACCGCTTGCACCATCTCTTGTCTCCCGTGCGAAATGGCGCCGTGTTGTTGGCAGACCGGTTGCGTCGCTGCGTTTCCATAGGAGCTAAGCCTTTTTCTTTTTTCACTTTTTCCTGAGGTAAGCTCGCTCTTCGCATATTTTACAAAAAAAAAAAAATGCACCATCTGTGGGCAACGCTGCACGAATTCGTAGCGCGAAAGGTTAAGAAACCGAATTTTTCGGTCGATTTAAAGAGCTTGGCGTCTCCTTGTTTCACCCTGTAGAATTGGACACTATTCGAACAAGTTAAATATTAAAAAAAGTCCTGAATTAATAAAGTGCGAACATTTCATCAAATATTAAAATTACTTCGATATATTTATGTAGCTATACCTAAGTTCAATGTACTCGTAAGCGCTTCCAGCGTAATTGCAAGTTCTGTCTCCTTTGAGTGTACGACTTCAGGGCCGACTGAAAACCGCAAGGGGTTCAAAAAGATGTAGGCGTTTACTTAATGCCAACATCCTTTGTTATGGTCTCGAATTCAAAGACGCCACGACTCACAATTTTCGCCAGCCAGTTAAATCTGGCAAACACTTCTGCCTTCTCTGTTTAAGGTTAACCACCTCGTGAACGTGATGGTGAAAGGCGGTAATGGCAACCTAGCCGGCAGTTCTATGCCGCCAGGCTGCTTCGAGCACAATTTCAATTATGCTTTTTATCATTTTGATTTAAGGTGTTACGAACGCAGATAAAATAATAAAAAAAAAATACAGTGGCTGCAGCTCTAATACATACTATATGCGGTCAAATGAAAATGCGACTGACGAAACCATAGTTTTTAGCTTTAAATATCTTAGTCTTAAATTTCTTGTAAAATGAAAGGCCACGATGATCAAATTGAAAGCAGAACTGAGAATAAAAATAAGCAAAAAACATATTGAAGCGACTTTTATCTCTAAAGTCCTATAATGCATTGAGTGCAGTGTATTAAAAGGAAATTTTTACCTTCGTTTATTTTTGTGTTTTTTTTTTATCTGTGAATAGGGGAAAAAGGGGGAGGGACAAACAGTCGTTTGAGGAATGAAAACGATTCCTCTGTTTATCAATTTCCCGGTATATTTAGCGAGGATATTTAATTGATGATTTGGTGACATGACGTCAATTTTTCCGCTAACTTGAGCATTGAAATGCACGTACGAATGATTGGGCACATTTTCGTGATTAAACAGTTATATTAAAAAGCAGTACATGCTTTAATTGGTTTTTAGGCTGGTGCATTTAATGCGATAAGGTGTGAATGGCTAATCATCGGTATAATGGCGATAATATTTGCACAGAGGGGTGTTCTTATATACAAAAGTACGGAATCAAGAGGAATGATCTAGAAATACTTCGCAATTGATGCACGCAGTCACAAAGAGAGAGAAAGATAACGGAAAAGGCAAGCCCGTCTACCTTCTTATGATCAGTTGTCAGGTTCGCACTCGTATGCCTGTTTCAAAAAAAGGCATTTGAGCTTAGCTGCCAGGGGAAATCGTCACTTGTGATCGGTCCAACATCTGAACCGCGTGACAAAATAAATAAATAAAACTGTCGGGTTCAACTATCGACCTTTTGCTGAGTTAGTAATTTGCATTTCACTACATCATCAAGAAGGCAAAGTAATGGACCGTCATCACGCTTGAACGCCTCCTACTGACCTTCGCAAAAATAGCCATCTGGGGCCCTAAACTCTTTAAACACAAAGTTGAAACCGAAAGTTCGCAGAGAGCGCCGATTTGATGCCGGCGACAAAAGTACGAAGTCATCGTGATGATACTCCAATCGGTGCGCTCCGTCAACTTCGGCATCAACTTTGTGTCAGACGAATATAGGGCCCCAGCGCTGCCGTCTATGCCTGCTGGACTGTGGAACGCTTTCTGGGCATGCGATTTTGCTCTTCTGTGCGGTATATCCGACCCTGCAAATGCGTTCACAGCTCACTGACTCAACATATTTCGCCAGGGTGATAAGCGACGCAGAGGTCTACAGAAAGGGTTCGATTGCATCTGAACCCGTAACGCTCGAAGATAGGGGCGGTGTCGTGTCTGATAGATTATCCGGAAACACCGTAATCAGTGTGTGTAATACTTTTGTTGCAACGGCGCAATGCATCGTTCTTTCTAGGCAACAATTGCATAAGCCATTACTTTCAGACAGAGGGCGCTAACGCTTCCGCAAGACGCGATTGCGTGTTATGTGGCATAAATCGGGGCCTACACGCCATCATAAAAGGCAAAGTAAACATATACGGCACAACTTTGTCTGGTTGGGTGAGAATTCATTCGAATATTTCTCGTCGCGTTTCGGTTGCGCGTGAAGGTGTTTTCTCACGTTTCTCGCGGACGCTAAGCTGGCAGATATTGATTGGTGGTATTACATTTGGAGGGGAAAAATGACTAGAACAAGAGAGCTACAGGAAAAAGCGTTATCATTGCTTTGATGGGAAGGCACGAGTGCATTTTTTTTTTTATTTAAGCTCGTTTTGTTCTTTTTGACGCTTGGTTTCCGCGGGTGATCAGATGCTGACTCAAGCTTGTAAACTACCAAGGCCGAGAGAGACATGCCGACTATAAACCAGGCTATTACTCGCCATGTACGAAGCCCAAGGTCACGCCTCTTAGTAATCTCTTTTTTCTTGTGTGTGTTCTTCACATGTAGTCAAGTCAGATTCAGAAAGTTCGCCGTGAGAATGAGCTTGCAGTTCATGTGAATGCGTTTGCAAGTAGAAAATGTCAAAAAAGAAAATAGTTTTGTTTGTTTTTTTACCGCGAAATTAAACCAGGCATCGCCGAACGCTCATTCTTCGCCCAAAGGTAGCATGATACTCTGTTTCATACTTAGTGTGCGACGCTGTCACAGCTACTGGCGTGAGCGCGTGGCTTCATCTATGGGTTTGTTTGCGCGAGAACGCGTGCAAATAATCAACGAGATTAAGCCCCACGCTCGCGCCAATAGGTGCTGCACGACAGCGTTGCACGCTAAGTATGAAACAGAGCATAGAGGTCACAACCATATGCCAAAGTTTCAGCCCGATCCGATATTTCATTCAAACGTTATAAGTGATTTTCTTAAAATTTCAATGGGAAAATGAAGCCCATCTTTGCCCGTTTTCGGTTTCTGGTGCCCATAGAGCCCCATGTATTCAAAAACCCCGTCAGCCGCCATTTTCCCATTGAAATTTTCAGAAAATCACATAAATCTTGATTACGGTATCGGATCGGGCTGAAATGTTGGCATCTGGTTGTGATCTCTAGCGCTACCTTTGGGCGGAGAATGAGCGTTCGGCGATGCCTAGTTTATTTTCGCGGTAAAAAAACCCCCAAAAACTGCAATTTTTATTTGTGACACCCTGTATTTCAAGTTTTGACTGCGCTCTTACTTACGATTGCATCAAGTGTAAAAATGACAGCCTAATCTCATGCGACTCTGATAATAGAGGCGAATGCGAGAAGGCCAATAATAACAACAAAAAAAATCAGTTGGGTGCACTTGATGGGCGGCAGGTGTCACTGCCTCTTAAAATATTTTACTAGGAATGTGTATTACTCTGCGAAAATTCAATGACCTCAGAGAACACCTTCTAGAGACTAAAGCCTGGGCGCATTCCTTTTTCACGTCAGCTACGTAACAGCACCTAGGACAAACTTTGGGAGCCTGCAGATATGCTTCACTACCTGCGACGAATCTCGCGATGGTTGCCATATGGCTCCGGCACATTAGGCATTTATTTTCTTTGTACTTTCTCATCCCTGACGTGTTCGCTCGAAGCGGCGAAGATGGAAGTGTGTTGTAGGTTCCAAAATGAGAGATATAATGAAAAATAAAATGAATACAGCTTACGGCACGCAACGACGCAACTTTATAAGACGCCAGACGGTTCTGAAGCTAAGAAAAACCAGGCAGTGAATGTGCAACGTGGAAGCTCGCTGGATGTGTATGAGGCGAGTCACGAGCCTTGGATTTCACTTCGTCTCTTATCGACAAGAGAGTTTACAGTATATTTGAGGGTCGGTAATCAATAAGTGTTGTGTGCCAGGTTGTTGAAGAAATGGTGCCGTTGAACCAAAGGATATTTCCTTCCCAACGGTGAACAAGGATGCGACCAGTGGATTACGCAAAACCTCAGGTAAACTTTAAAACTACAAGCATGTTCAAGGAATGTCAAACGGTTAGCTTCTTTTCATTGCTCTAACTTCACATTGAGTATGTGTCCCGTAAGATTAGATAGTGCCAAACCACTACTCTATTTTATGTATTTGTTAAGGAAGCATAGGATGCTTTTATAGGACGAGCTGGGGTTTGCGAAGTGTTTCTAAATATGTGCTGGTTTTAGTATGCGAGCTACTTGCTCCGTGTATTGTGCTCTGTAATCACCTTGACTAAAAAGCAATATTAAAAATTTCGTGCGGCCAGTCTTTTTTTTTATTTCTAATACCCACTGTAGTTCAGAAGAAACAAATTTGAAATTATAGATTTTTCTTTTATTTGTACCAAGTTACGCTATTTTCTTTATAGGTCCACAATGTTTTGTTATAATCTTAGAAAGCATCTAGTGATAACGTTGATACAGTCCATACATCGCACAAATGTGCATACTATGAATATTTGAGCACCCATGGGCATCTGCAGAAAGCACTGCTTGTAGTTTTATAGCGGATTCATATTGCGCATTCTATTAAGATAGAAAAAAAAAGATCGTTTGCTTCCTGTGATCATCTTTGCGGCTCCGTTTTGTGCGAAGGAGTCAAACCCGTTCAATGTTTGCCACAGAAAAACTATTCAGCATACGTGTTCTTGTTATTACACGATATATGGTTTCATCAAGACTATTATTAACTGCTCATTATCATGACCACTTATTAAACCTTGAGGGCCCTTACTGGCATTGCACAAGGGGGGGGGGGGGGAGGTACTACAAGCAGGAAACGAAAAATAAAAACTCAAAAGCCTTTAGGAAAAAAAGCCACTTAAACAGAAACAAATACACAAATAAAAAGTTCTACAAACAGAAATCGAATTTGCTGTTAGTGCCCCTGGAAAAGGTTGGTTAGTTGGGATATGAATGTATTATGATCCGTCTGCGTCACGATACTCTAGGGCACGTTATTCCTGATTGTTATTGTTAATGACAAGGTGGAGTTAACAAATGAGAGCGATAAAACTAAAATTGGGCGAAGTTTACAGACGTTATCATTGCGAGTAAATATCCGAGTGGGTGGTAATAACAACGAGGTTTTGATATCATGGTTAAGATAGTAAATCTTGTCAAAAAGACACAGGAGTGATAACGTTCTTTTAGACGAGAGCAGATCAAGGTTACATTTCATTCGTTTCGAAGTAATGCCTGTGTTTTTATTCCAAGAGTTGAAATCAACAAAATGTAAGGGCGCAAACGAGATGGCGTACTACATTGCACATGGTTGAAAAAAAAAAAAAACCCGAGACTGCGGGTAAACGACACACCACTAAAAAGTCTCTGAAGTTTAGAGACTTTTTAGTTTTGTGTCGCTTACCCGCAGTCTCGGGGTTTTTTCAACCATGTGTAATACCTGTGTCTCGTGAGTAATCCAAAATAATGAACCTGATTGCGCGATTTTGAAGTGCCTCTTTGTTTATTATCAATGAATGTTGCCAGGGGGGCCAGATATATGACGCTTATTCAATTCATGATCTTACGAATGTAGTGTAGGCTGGTTGCTTTACTGAGGATGGTGTTGGTTTTAGATTTCCTCAATCATAACAAAGAGAGTGGTTAGCGTAAGGCAGGATGTGTGTTATATGCATATTCCATGAGAGGTCGCCAGATGAGTGAACGCCAAGATGCTTGAAAGATGGAATCTTCATTGTACTCAGAAATGTGAAAAAATGACACGGAAGTGCTAATTTCTTAAGTGTATATTTCCAAGTATGAGCTGAACACTTCCAGGAGCCCTTCATTATGAAGATAATTTACAATTAAAATAGAAAGACTGGATACGCCATCGAACGTGTTTCGAGAACTTTTTTTTTTATTGGCAGACCAGTGGTTTATATTGTTCATTAAACGCCAAAGAAACATTAGCGGTAAGGATTTTCTCAAGAATGATTATCCGGATAGTTTTCACTTCTATTTTAACTCTATTAATTAGGCCCTCTTCATACACCATGCGTAAATAAAAATTGCACAAACATTTTCGCTCGAAGCTAAAGGGCCGCCTATCTATCGCGCCGGCACTTACAATCCCAGCTGGCTCTTTTGCTTTTCTGTGTGCTGGACTAGCTGCCAAAAAGTCACGGAGCGGGAGTGTATGTTTTAATCTCGAGAGGATGTTGCCATGGAACCGACAGCTTTTGCGTAGTTAGGATGGCTGGACCTGTGTCCAGACATTCTCACTAACTAATTTGAAAGGGGTTTTCCCTTTTAAATTGATTGGGGTTTCTTCCGCAGTCTGTCGCCATGGAGAGCCATTAGGGACAGCGGAGACAGTCGTCTCTGCTGTCTTGGCGAATCCGGTATCTTTATCCGTTGGAGGCAGCCCTATCCTTCGGCGCAGCATGAACGCATGACAAAGGGGAAAGAGCGATGAGCGTGCGCTCTCTAGGGCGCGGTCTGTCCACAAAGCAGGCTTTGGTTGTGTAGGCACGCTGTCGAATGCAAATTAGCAAAGTAGAATGCATTCTCCATTTGCCGTAACCGAAAGAGGTGCCCCCACAAAATCTGCTTTCTTCCGCTTTAGGAAGTGCACCTCAGAAGACGTGCGCATTTTTGCGTGCGCTCCTATGGAGAGGGGAACACGTTTCTTGTAGGACACTTCAAAACGCAGATCGAGGCGGATCCTGCAATAAAAGATACTGACACCCCTATTTTATTGTCAGGTGATTTAATAGAGTGTTAGGAGGCCACCCGATCAATATTTGATGTAGTAACGTATGCTTGTAATAAAGCCAAAAAACTCAACTGCTCAAAAGCGAAACCTGAACAAGAGTACGGAAGCTCATGGCCGGAAGTCACAAAACTTCACCCGATTGAGCCTCTTTTTTTCGTTTTTCCGGCATGTGAGGCAGAGGACGCGAAGGACAAAGTTGCGAGAACCGTTTGTGGTGCGATTGTTTCGCACCTATATCCCTTCTGCTCGACGTTCTTCGCTTGAAAATCGATTGGCCGGTACGACGAACGACAGTTTCAAAGTAGCGGCCCACGTCCGTCGCAATGTTGGTCCGTAGTGAGCCGCCATCGCGTCGTCCAGTCCGCGGTACGTCGCCATATACAGAATGACGTGTACCATACTTAATAAATCACTTGCAAAACGTGATTTAATTACAATTAGAATTACTTTGCACTAAAAGTAGTATAACTACAATTACAATTATTACTAAGTGAAAAGCAATTCACTACAATTACAAATTACTTTTAAACAGTAATGCAATTGGTGTTTGATTACTTATTTCTGAAAACAAGCCGACTTGGGCCACCTTGCCGCGCGCGCAGCTGGCTGTGTAGGCAGTGCACCCGTGGCCTAACGGTTATCGTGGTTGCCTCCGATGCTAACAGCCGAGATTCGATGTCTGGCCGCGAATACACCTTTTCGTTGTTTCTGTAATGTCGCGTTCTAGTGAATTCGTGAGCCCCATTACTTAGTCCAGGTTAGAAGCCTCTGCAATGCTAGTAAACACGCGATTTCGCCTCACGCAAAATGGCCGTCCAGTGGCCGCACTCGCGCTGCACTGACTAAGCAGGGAAGAGCGATCCAGCGAATGTCAAAGAGATCAGTGATGGTGACAGTATTCGCAGGTGCGAGGTCAGTCTGCAAAATGCTTATGGAAATATTATCCCAAGTAAGACCATAGGAAATAAACAGGAAAATAATACAAAGGAACAAATTAGCGACACTACTCTAAGAGGAACGTAAAAAAAATGGCAAGAAGAGAAAAATAACCTCATAGACAATTAAAAGGTCCAACCTCGGCTGAAAGGTGAAGCTCAATTTCATTTCTTTCAATATGTTGACATGTTTACGTTATTGTTTCTTGCTCGCAGTGCAGACGGCGCCACACGGGTCCAAAGAGGATTGTCTCTCAGCCCGCAGTGTAAGTAAGAAAACAATAATCAACAAACAGCGCGACGCCGTTTCTGTTGTGCGTGTTGGTGCGTGTGTGTCTATATGTCCGAGTATTCGCCGAGCGCTAGGCCGCTCGTGCGAGCGCTGAGGCTTTCAGATTGGTTCCGTGGGCGCCGCAAAGTTTTGCGAAAGGAATTGTAGTTGTGCCTGAAATCTTGCAATGACTAGAAAATAATTAAATTACAATTACGATTCCTTTTAGGCTAAAGTAATCAATCACAATTACAAATGACAAAAACGTAATTCAGTTACTGTAATTGAATTACTACCCATGCAAGTATGACGTGTGCATGCACTTAATCTGATCTGTGCAACATTTCCTTTTTCTATCAACACATGCAGCTTTTTGGAGGACACGAAATGGGGTACATATTATTTTATTTCTTTGATATTGAATGTGTACTTTAGATGACTCCTGACATTGAATATATTTGGCATAGACAGTTTGAACGCCTCGCAACTATGGAAAAGAGAGTGAGAGCGGGACTGAAACCGGCCAAATCTCGACCGGCTGTTTTCGGGCGGAAAGAAAACGAATTTCGAGCCGTAAATAGTGTACGTAATGTTCTTAGACGTAATGTTCAAATAAAAAACTCAGAGAGCATAAATACTTTGTCAGTGTTTCTTTAAAAATTTTAATGTTATCACAGATGAATCTATATTTCTTACAATTAAATATATTGATATCATTATGATTGTGCTTGTTTGTTAACTGCAGAAGAAAAACGATACATGGCGTATCGTTTCGGTGTTAATTAGGTGTCGTTGGTATACTTATAAAGATTTTAAGGGGGAATGTCTTGAGTGGAAGTGTTTTTTATTTAGTACAATTTTGTTTTACTGTAGATGCAGTCAAAAGAGGTAACATCGAGGCAGTAGTGCTTTCTTAAGTAACACATTTTTTATCACTTCTGTTTGAGAACACAATAATAAAACAATATGCTGGAATCTTAATATTTCATACAGTGAAGAGCTATCCTGCGTGCGATTGGCTTATAATGACATAGAAGATAAGACATTCCCTAACTCAAAACTCTAAGCATATTATGTTCTCAACTGACGCAACGGACGAACCCGATTATGGGCCGTACCGCCTGTAGAACAAATAAACATAATAGACCCCTTCAGAAGATCACGTGCCGACTGTTAAAAGATCGGAATCACTGTACAATGAGGGAACAACCTACACTGGAAAACGAGCCTATCTAAAACAAAACACACGAACAGAAACGCACAGACTAAGAGCGGAAGGTAACTGTACAGCCCCGTACTTGATTGGTTTAGCCGACTATAACATGCTCACTGTCAGACGAAAAGTGCTATGACGTTCTGCTTTTGACGCTCTGTGTTGAATGCCATCGGCTACGGTTCCAACTTTGGCGGTGCCATTTGTGTCCACCATTGTTTCCGGGGATTACATGGTTTCCAACAAAGGGCAAACTTGCGAATGGGATCGATTGCGGTTGGAGTAGTTGATCAATACCATAAGTCTTAATTGATTCGAATAATACAGCGATGTATAAAATGTGCTGAACCTGTAATAGTCGCAAATGTTCCGTAAACACCAGTCAAATCACTGCAGTAGCAACGGGGCGCTAGATCTGAGGCACAGCTCAGCGCAGGGAATGGCCTGTTTGCCGGATGCTACAAAGCCCTAACTCTTGTCACGTCTTTTTTTGACTCCACCTGCCTTTATCACCTCCTTTTATCACTACTATAGTCCTTTTACCGCTAAGCTGAGAAGACGGTGGTAGCTACGTGCTTCTCGTACAAATCACCCGTCGTTCGTCCAACACCTGATTGCGCTCTTTCTGCATACTCCGAAGAAGAGACGAGAGTCATTGCTGTAAAAAGAAAATCATTCATGGGTCTGGCGAGCACGTAGCTTCCACCGCCCTTATATTCTTTTTTTCTTTTTTTTTCTATTGCGTACACGAGTAAAGAAGATACATTACGAATCTTTTTTTCATATTTTTATATTTATGTACGCAGGTCCTATTAGGCCTTCTTAGCGATGGATTTCAGCGAATGTGAAAGTGCGGAATATACTGGGAGAAGAGCTATAGCTCTTTAAACCCATGGTAGTTTTCTGCAGACTCTTTTCTTTTGTGTGCCCGTAACCAACTACACAATCTACTGGGAAAGAGGGTTGCACGGAAAAAGCAACCGGAAAAATACTTTTGATATAATATAAACGAAGCTTGCTGGGCAAGAATAAATCTAGCGCTCCCATTCTCTAAAAATAAAATAAGCTATGCCAAATCCTCGCCTATTTCTTTTCCAGGGCGCATACTCTAATCTCGCAGGTACTTTGTAAGAAACATTTCGGTAAGCCTTGAAGATAACAAGAACTAATTTTGTTTTTCTTTTTGAGTCATTTCTAATAAATATTTCTACGAAGGTGAAAATACTATTTGTAATGATTAGCCACATATATACTTAGAACTCTGAATGTGACAGATTTTAGTTTATCTTAGTTTAACCAGTCTCCTCGACCGCTTAAACGTGGAAAGAAGCAAGGAATAAAAAGAACGGACTAAGAAACCCCAACTTCGATTCCGGTGGCAGAGCGAATGAGAGCACGGGATCAAGTGTCCATTCATTTGTCCGACGTGCGTCCCAATTCCAATCTTTTCGTTGTCTTGTCTGCAGCTTTCTTTCAGTCTGAAAGGCAAAAGAGTCCTAACAAAAAAGGAGTGTGCTCGCAAAATTTCATTTCGATTTCTTTTGTTTTGTGTACCAAGGGGGTACAAATAGCGCCTTCCACGTTTCTTTCGCGAGAGCTTAAAGCTTATCTCCAGAAAAAGAAAAAAAACAAGGAAAAAAAAAGCCTTCACACAATGAGTCTTTATTATTCTTTTCAAAATCATGGGTCTTTGTTGGGTGGTACGCTCGACACATAATCTTGTCACATTCCTATACGAACGACAGAGGATTAAGTTGACATCAAGGCGCCTGTAACGTGCAACTTGCCCAGCGAAGCCGAGCAGTATGTCGATAAGTAACTTCAGAGAACTGGAAGACGAGAAAGTTTACTCACGGATTAAGAGATGTTGGTGAGGCGCGGATTACGTTACTAATTTAGTCTGCAACAAGACAATCACTGTAGGATGTGCTACTACGGAATTTTATGAAGCGTGAAGCAAAGGCGCCTACACGGTGACGTGAGGATACCCGGGAGCATGTACGTGCTTCACCTATCGCGTTTACTTATTTACCTGTTGTGGGTGAAAAGGCACACTTTTTATATTGAAAAAAGTAGATAAAGAACTTAAAACTGAGCACGCTAACAGTCTACTCTGGGAGCCTCTTTTGAGTTTTCAGAGAAAGAGAGAGAGAGAGATAGAGAGACAGAATCGCTGACTCTCAAAGTCGAAAACATTCACTTCGCACTCTACCTTTTAGCAACCAAAAAATATTGAACTAAATTGAATAGCTTACATTTTGATATTGATTGTTGCAACGTATTCCTAATCACCGAAACGAGGAATGTTGCAACGCGCGTCTCGGAGCAAGCGCACCCTTGGCGGATTGTTATCTGGCTTGGCTCCCACGCAGAGGTTCCATGCCTGGGAGCGTACGCACCTTTTTGTTATTTCTGTAAATGTCGCGTTCTGATGAATTCGAGTACCCTGTTTCTTCATCCAGGTCCAAATGTTCTACGCGCCGAACCCTTTAACGCTGATTGCTCAAGAAACCCACTCAAGTACGTAAGGGGCTCCGCGCGCGGCGAGGCGGAGTCATTCTTTCGCCTGCGCTCGATCTTGCCGTTACGGCGTCAAAGACACCCGCGTCGCCTGCAATTTGCTATTCATTCTTATTTTGTTGTGGCACACGTTTGCCAGATGAAACGGTTAGTCTCTCCAGTTACCTGCCACCTCATTATGCGTTATTTGTGACAATACAGAACTCGTTCAACTTTCATTGAAAATTCAACAAGTCCCATTTTTCTTGGTGATATAAACACAATTTAACTTAAAAAAATGAATATCTCAAATTCCTTACTTACCAACCCCCTTGATCACCAATGGTTGCAATAGTTTCTGGTGGTTGAATAGTTATTTGAACCGGTGGTTGAATTAATGTTTAGTCGGTCGTCAGGTAACATATTTTTTAGACAACCCATGCATCTGCCTTTCTTCTGTATTAACACAATTGGCTTAAAGGAGCGGACATATTATTAATATAAACTAGAAACATCTATCACACAAAACAATTTCTAATGCAACTCGAGATGTGACATCCGGCTGTGGTAGCCTGAGTTATAACGTGCGTGGTGATATGTTTTATGTGTGTAATTAAATTTGATGTGATTTACAGATTAGCGATTACTGGTGAGACACGCGGGATGTCACGTTTTATCTGCCAATGGAAAGCACTGTTGAATGCCGTTGTTTGTCATTAATTTTTTTTTTGTATTAGACACCATGCTGACCCAGAAATACGTCCTATTGTAACGCTAAATGGAATGTTCAATGTGCCTTCCGGTCACCACTAATCTAGTCGATTGCTGTTCACTACGCTTAAACTTTGCTTCATCAAACGTTGTTGCTAAATGGGAAGAGGTTTACAGCAAAAATCTAGGAATTTAAAGTTATCTTTTTAACACGCTCAAAGCTTACACATGACCGTTTCTTCCGCTCTATATTTAAGTATTTATTTCTAATAACTAAGAAAAAGCGCTCTGCGAAATTTTGAGTGTGAGAGGGACGCAAAAAACAATGTCAGAAGCACGTTGCCAAGGTTACTAAGAACACTGACCAAAATATGGTAATAAAAGCAGCAACAAATACGATAATGCAATTTAAAAGGAACGTGGTATTGACCGGGAATGAAGTACCTTTTTGCCATGGTAGGAAGAGCCAAGTCGAAGTCTAATAACTTCCCGAGGTCACGACGGGACACTAAAAATATGAATACCTGAAGCCAGGCCCCTTTTCCATTCTATGCTGGCCTGAACATTTTATATAAAAAAAAATAGTTGCACCCCGGTGCTTTCCACGTACGTGTTCCCAGATCGAACTGTTCTTTTTTTTTTTTTAGTTTTGGGACAGGGATCCTTGGTATTCCCTCCTTGCTTTTGGTTTGGCCTTTCAACACAAGATCGACCAGCGCGTGCCTTTCATATATTTATTTTTGCGCAGGGCACGGATGGGTGAGCCTTCCTCGTCTACTCTCCTCGCCATTTCATTCATCCGTTCTTCCTGGGTACCGAAGGAATCGGTCCCCAATGGACTATTATTAGCAACGTCCTGTGTCAAGAAGGCGCTTTTGTGTGACCGCAATTTTCCCTTGTATTTCTGAAGCCAGCTGGTGTCCTCATTTTTTTTTAACTCTTTGGGGCAGAATGTCTCGCCCATTTGTAAACTTATTCCGTGCCATAAGGTATGGATGAGTATTCATTTTTTTCTGGAAGATGCGGGATCAAGTAAAGAGAGGTTGCGTAAACTCAAAGTTCAATGTAAATTCCGTCTTTATCTCTTAGTGTGGCAATTCTCGTTTCATGAGAAGCTTCAATTAAATGAAAATGTGTAGTAAGCTAATAACTAGCTTGTTCAGTGTTGAGTTACAATAACAAACATCAATAAATAATAGGAGAATAAATTGTCTTAACGTTCATAGAAATTTCGCCACAATTCAGTATGCACTAATGCCTTGTTGGACACTTCACTTCGACTGCCATGTGACCTATTAATAATTCACAATCGCTATACACCTAAGGTTGCTTGATCTGTAGTGAGTACGCGGTAAGCAGCGGGAAGAGGATGAATCAGTGAAATATTTGAGGTAATCACCACTTTATGATTTTGTTTTTCATCGCCATTACTCCAACTATTTCAATACTTGCCGGAGCTTTAACAACGTACGTCTTGCGATTCACAAAACATTTGTGTATGTTTATTGATATTTTTTATACGTTACATAACAAAGTCAATAATTAGTAGTAACCGTACCAACACACATCAGTGCATACTGTATGAACTTTTTTAAAACCGAATTCTTAATTAAAGGTTCAAGGTGTCAGAGCAGTGTTGAATTTCGCGCAAATAAACAAAGTTTACAATATAAGAAACAAGATCAGAACAAATTTTGATTTATGAATTTTTTATGGCACTCAAACAATGTTTTCCTCATTTGCGTAGATTGTGCTGCGCAGGATATTATTCAAATATATGGAAGAAAGTAAATATATTAATTAATTCATTCATTCAATCGTTTGTTTATTTTTAGTGCTCATGAACAGGTTTCGCCTTTGAAATAATTCACAATAAACATATAACAAAAAGAGGAACAATATTTCTAGATGTATGCTGCAAAGTGCGTAGATGTTCCTATAATATGAAAGCGTAGTCAAGAAGAAACTAACAGAAATAACTCCAAGAATAAGCTATTGCAATCCAAAGATCCCTGACTGGTAGCCGACACTTACCTGAATGAATCTTTGGCGAAACGTAGGTTTTACTTTGAAGCTGTCAAAGGGTTCCTTTACGAAAGTTTTATGTATCCTAATACGTGAGATAGAAAATATTTACGTATTCCGCTGATTGTTTGGTAGCTGTTATGCAGTCCACCTCCAAAAAGGTGAGTTCACGGAGGCAAGCTTAGAAACACTCCCAATCGCAAGTTTTGTTTCTCCAAGTGGGGCTCTCCATACTTCATACTGTTCTCATCACTACGTACTTGACACATCTTGTTTGGAGTGAGTAGAGTGGACGAAGCTCTAGACCGCCGACCGGAAATAAAAACGTAAAAACCTGATTTCTACAAAAACTTCACGTGATAAATTCCGGCACACGCTATTAGTCATAAAAAATGGGACTGTGGGGCGGCTGATATTCGTGGTTTCGCTAGTATCGCTATTTTATGTTAAGCTCAACAAAATATATTGAAACCACACTTAACGTGCCACAATTTAGCGATGGTTCAAAAAACCAAACTAAAAAAGCACCATCAACAATAATGTATTTGCCAAGTCAACCGTCAATGTACTATCGCGGATAACATGAGCTGAAACAGCGCTCCGGCCGGCGCACGGTACTACCTGCGCCGCCTGTCGCCTTGCTCCGCACACACGGCGTACCCTGAGGCCGAGATGAATTCTCACTTGCGCTCGCTGCGCCGCTGCGCTCTTCCGGCTGTCTGCAAACAAGACGGCGGGTGCGACAGCGGGCATGTGTGTGGTAGGGCCGCAAGGGGAACGAAAGATTACACTTGTCGTCCCTCTTTTGGAATTCATTTACTTTACTCTATCGCGCAGAATCTCGTAGAAAAAAAAACGCTGACTGGGGAAGAAAAAATATTGAAGTGTCTTAAATTTCAGTTGCGATTATCGGTCTTGAAAATCACATCAAAAGACGTTGCAGGTGGTTTTTGTTTGATTATACGGCTTGCACAAAGTAGGACATCGTAAGTTATAGGTCAAAATCCGTATGCCTGATTTAGTCCAGCTCCGGGGTTCTTTTTTTTTTTTTTGTATTTTTCATTGATCACAGACGTTCAAAAAAACGGTAAGCATACATGTTACTGAGAGGGTTTTGTAACCTTGATTGGTATGAAAAGGTTCAAAAATATTATTTCTTTATTACTGGGCCCAGGTGTTTGTTTCAAAGAAAACAAGTTGCTGACAAGACACCAGTTTGTTTGTTTTATACAAATTACTAGTGGTGGGGCAAACAGTCATATATTTATCAGGAGAAGGAGATTGAAACTTAATTGAAAGAATATATGCAGAGGACAATGTCAGACACAAAGATTAATAGTCGGCGTGGAAGTGCAACTGCACTATACAAGAAGATCGGGATAAAGGAGGCTTTCCACAAAAGTATGCGTGTTTAATGGCGTCAAACAATGTGTCGCAACCGTAGCATCAAGCTTTGTTCCAACCGGCGGAAGTCCGGTTCAGGGGGTCCTGAGGCGCAGTAAAACTTGCAAAACAATTTAGTACCGCGTCATTCTCTCCTGACCCGCGACCACGGCTCTCCTCCTGTCTGGTAAGAAATCATTGAGCGCGGCCACGAAATCTGGCTCAGCCCGAAGCCACTCCCATTCACCTCTGTTTGCTTTTTCACGATCTTAGTGCAGCGGCGCGGTAGAGGGGACGCCGTGACATGGCTACCTTGGTGCGCCTCCAAATGTTTTCAATGATATTCAGATCGGCTCCTTTTGGGGGCGAGGCAGCTTCGTCAGGCAACGCTCCTCGACGAGATACGAGCGTGACAGCGCATTTTCCTCGTCGGCGCTTTCTTGAAATGCACTGAAATACATGTAGGCTGAAAACCTGAACATTGGGCTACACGGCACACGCATCACGCATCGTGATGGTGGTCCCCTCGGCCAATATTTTCACTAGCAGACGGCCGGAAGAGCGCAGCGGCGCAGTGAGCGCAGGTGAGAATTTATCTGGGCCTCAGGGTGCGCCGTGTTTAGGGAGTGATGCGACAGGCGGCGCAGGTAGTACCGCGCACAGGCCGGAGCGCTGTTTCAGCTCATATTGTCCGCGATAGTACCGGTGATGCAGATGGGAATGCCCAAGCCGCCAAGCTGGTGGCATTGAGACGGAGGAGAAATACGTTCGGAAATACGTTCGGAATACTGAACGGGGCCCTATTTTACAACAAGCCTTACCGGAAGCGTGCGACAAGATTGTGGCGACTCGGGCGACTCCTGGCAGAATAATTTAGCACTGAACACGGCCGGACTGGCATAGACTACTTATGCAGCAGCCACCCCCCTTTTTTTTTAACGAATGTCCGCATACCTGCATGAGCACAGCCCTATGAACAACGTTCAAGACAACACTCAGCGCTAACCTTTTTTTTTTTTTTACATAAGATTTGGAAATTGAGGACGCAAACCCCCTTCACGCGCCGGCAAAAACCACCGCGATCATATAAAGCCCATTAGGTATACTCGATCCGCCGGCGAGCGAAGAGCAACAAGATAATAAGAGAAACAAAAATTAGAAACCACAGGGGTGATTTTTTTATGAATGCAATATATATAATTTATTGTGGCACACACTGGCAGATTAGGCGAAAACTGAATTCGTGTATATGTCTTGTGACATTAAATTTCCTTCCAAAGTTAGCGGAGAAACAGAATTGGTGCATAGAGCACGTGACATCGATTTTCCCGCCAAATGTAGCGCGGAAAATGAGTTGTTGCATAGTTTCGGACGTAAATTTTTCCGCCAGGTTTAATGGGGAACCTGAATTGGTGCATGGGTGGCGCGACGTTGATGTTCCTCTAAATTTAGCGGGGAACTTGAAAAAATGACCAAGAAATATGATACATGTAAAGGTGAAAATTCGAAGCAGTAGCTCAATAGTGCTATCACATTAAAATACTTCTCGAGTAGACTTTATCAATTACCTGCACCGATTAATGCTCTTCCGTTGTTATTTCAACGCTGCGCAGGACAGAAACGCTTCGTAGAGATACATTCCAGTACCGATAAATGAAGAACGTAAAGGTTTGTTGCCGTCGTGGCCGCTTGCAAATGCGTGCATACGATTGAGCCAAAACTCTGAGCAACTTCTGGGGGTCGACTGATGTGAAAAGACATACAGAGGAACGCTGGACGCGGGTAAGTTTTCAAATTTCAAATCACCGATCCTTAACTCGGGAGTGTGTCGGGAGCCAGATCGAGAAACATGGCCGCAGGAAGGCGCAGACGAAGACTAGACCAGGGTGGACAAGACGGTGCGGGAACATTAAAGGGCAACTCCGCTCAATTCTAAAAATGACGGTATACAGTCAAACCTCATTATATAGAACACGGATATATAGAATTATTGCTTATATCGAATCGTTGTCAAACTGTCATAAGAATGACATGCATTTTAAATTTTTTATACCGAACTCGGTTGGTTAAATATTTAATATATCGAACTCAGCAGCGCTGGAAAGCATGCGCTCCGGAGACAGGCGACAGGCTTTTCCGCAACACATCGGAGGATACGGCGGGCTTTCCCGCAACACAGTGGAGGATAGCGGTGGCGCAGCAGGCGTTTGCGACTTTTACAAGCGCATGCCTGCGTAAAGCTTTATGCCAATGGTGCCGGGAGCGCCATCCAGACTCGGCGGCATACAGGCTCAGTCGCTCAGTCAGCTCAATTGTACCACCAGCATGCTTCACCGGTATCGCCATTATCGCTCTTTCCATGCGCTGGTGTAGATCTCGCAGTTTCGTTCCTCCGGGTTCATTCCTCCGACGTTGCGTCAACCGCACATGGCGTGCTGACGGCAACAAACGTAAAGAAACGTACGCCGCTGACGTTTCCGACGAAGCTTGAAATTATCTGCCACATTGAAAAAGGAGAAAAGAAGTCCAGCGTTGCCGAAGCGTACAACATATCGCGAAGAAGTTTGAGCATGCTGCTGAAGACGAAAAGTGACTTCAAATCGAAGGCAGAACGAAGCATGCACTCCGGCTTACACCGTGTTCGGACACCAGTTTGCGAAAAGGTGGAAAGACCACTTCACAAGGGGTTTGTGGACGCCAGGGCTCGGAACATTCCCGTGTCGGAGCCGATGCTTCAACAGAAAGCAAAGGACTTCACGTTCATTCACCAAGCACAAAACTTTGGGCGAAGCTGCGACTGCTTTGACGCTTTTATGCCGCTGCTGCAGCACAATTTCGACGGTAGTGGCATGGCGCTTGTGGACTGCTTGGAGACCGTGGAGCGGGCCATAATAACTTAATAAAGCATGCGGTGAACTCCAAGAAGCAATTTACGCTGCGACGGTTTTTTTTTTTTTCACCGAAATAAATAGTTCATTTTAACGCTTCACGTGAGTAGTCATATTTGCCGCAAGCTTTTTAGTGATTAAATCGCGCCGCACTTTGACGCGTTTTTGGTGTAATTTTGTATATAGAATTTTGCTTATATCGAATCATTTCACGGTCCTCGCACTGTTCGATATAACGAGGTTTGACTGTATTTACTAATTTTACTTTAAAAAGCAAACGGCACTTCGTCATTTACTTCGCGAAAAATGGTATATATATATATATATATATATATATATATATATATATATATATATATATATATATATATATATCTTGTTAAATCTTGCTATAAACATGAGCAAAAATAGAAACCGAAACTTTAACTTCGTCTGGCAACATTGGCCTGGGGCTAGCAAAAACATGGCCATCACGTGGTGCGAGATGTCACGTGATACTCTACGCAATGACGTGAGGTATTGCGGCGGACGTGCGCTAGCTCCAAGTGTCGCCTGCACTGCACTCTTCACCATGTTTTGATATCTACGACATTCGACGACGTCTGCACAACTGCGGCATGAGTGTGCGCGCGTAGTGTCAGCGGAACTTTGCGAGTCTATAATCGCAAACGGTGAGGCGACGACGGCGGTTGTGACGCGGAAGACGGCTGTAACGGCGGGACGGGCGGCCGCGTGGCTCCCTAAATGCGCGCTGCGCTGGCGCGTTACGCCAATAACGTGTACACCGCTAAATGCCGAGAGGAAGCGTTGCTGAAGTCTCCCGTTACGCTTGCCCATAGAACGAATAACAAACGTAAAGGGGCAATGGTGATGACGTTTGGCTCAATGTTGGCTACGCCAACGCCATAGCGTTAACTGCGCTCTCGGTTGCGTCTCAATTCGCTCGCTAGAGTCAACCGATTTCGGCAACTTTGAGCGTTGCAAAGTTTGCCGGACCGTTTAACAAAACATTTAAACAGACCTAGGTCGTAATATTTGACGCGTGGTCTTCCTTAATCATAATGAAGAGGACGGCATTGTTTTTTCAATGACAAAATTGAAGCGCAGTTGTCCTTTAAGGCCTATACAAACAGGACACTTCAAAAATCGTTGAGGCAACACAACTCCGACCATCCTCTTCCTTCCGTTTTCTTTTTTGTTTGTTTGTTTGCCGGGGAAAAAGCTTTTTTCCGTCAAAGTTCGCTCGTGTCCTTCACGGAGGCGTTGAGCATGCTCATTAAGTGAATTCGGACAGTCACTCAGAGGCACTGTTGGCTATCGGTCATTCACTCAAGGCGCCCGCTGCTATTCAGGTTTCTAAAACGGGAAAGGGCAGGGCTGTTTTCGAAGTCTTACTCAAAGCAGATCCGATTTACTCCGGCGGGTTGTGGCACGTGATAACACAGATTGAGCGACGCTGGACGTTTTTTTTTTGACGCAAAAGTGCAAAGCTCTTTTCCTGGAGTAAGTTCGAGTAAAGTTTGAAGCATGGCCAAGGATACGAGGAACCAGCAGAACAGATGGACAGTATTGACAAGTGGCTTGAGACGTCAAGTGTGGCGAGCACCGAGGTCACCTAAAAGCGGAAAAATCGAGGAGGAAAGTCGATATGTTTGCTCGGTGCACGTGTTCAAAGAGACATCGGATTGCTGGACATCAACCGCTTCCCATTCCACGACTTTTGACGGAGCTGTTTCGTCTCACGATTTCTGAAGTGCCTTGCTTGGACAGCCCTTTAGAAGAGGACTGAGCTGGTATCGCTTCCCTATGCGCGACACAATGCAGACGTGGTCGTTGGTGGCGCCACGCTGCCTGGAACGCATTAGAGAGCCTAGACTGAAGAGAGGGTCAATCTCAAACCATGAGCGTTTGCATTCTAATGGCAGATGCCCCCGGCGGATACTGGTCGCAAGTACGCATGCGCTGCGTTGTCACGCGGCGAGAGGAAAAACAGGCGGAAAGACGGAGACGTTAGCAGACGGCCAACGCTCTTGCTACCACCCCGCTACTCGTATTGCAAACGCTGCCCATAAACCACGTGACCCGATCGAACAGTTGGAGACTCCGACTCTATAGCATGTAAACTAACGCTCCTCAAGCAATTTAGACGGCCCGCGAAAACCGGTTTCACAACGTATCGAGCTGCAGTTTACTACTGAGGTGCAAGGTAGTGGTGGCGGTTTCCAGTTAAGAAATAAAAAAATGAACTTACTTTGTTCAAAAAAAAAATTCCGTTCTGACCAATATACGTCCCAACTTCGCAGTCGATGCACGCGTAGAGAGAAGTGTTGTCGATAGATGATGTACGTCGCGTCGAGGGAGCGCCTGTCGATTCGGGTTGATAGCAGTCGATCTAGGTGATACCCAAATCAACGGGCGATCGCTAATGATAATCATGCGGCTTTTCACTTTCTAGCGGGCGAGCTCGAAAGTTGCAGCCTAGACAAAAACAAAGGACAAGTAAAAGCTAGGATGATTATCTTTTACTTTCTATAATTTTTCGCCACCATGTGTTCCAGTCTCGTTTTTGTTGACAGCACACACTGCACGCACGACCCTTTATCCTTCCTTTCCGTTCGGGTGGCTGTGCTGGTTGTGCAGGCGTTCGCACCATGGAGAATAAAAGGGTAGGAGAGGGCGTGACGTCAGCCGCGTAGCCTCCACAAGCCATGCTCCCTTGACGCCTCGCCTCTTTCTCATTTTCCTCCTTACTCTCCTCACTTATCAGCCCAACATAATCACATCATGTGACTGTAGCTAGCCTTCGTCTAGCCTTCGATTTGATAAAACCTACCGGACGGAGCGCGAGCAAGCCTGCAAGGAATCCTTCTACAATCAACCATCCATCTCGCACGTGACATGTCACGCGCACCAATCGCCAGAGAGATCTGCGGTCCCGTTGGGCACAATATCGTTTAAACTTTTTTATGACTAGGCTTCACCAATATTGCAACGTGCCCCCTCCTAGTACTTCTAACCTCCTTGGTTCGCACTGACTCCGTCTGTTGTCGCCATCGTGAAACCCAACGCGTTCCCTCGAAGAGGCGAACGCCATCTCGGCACCACTTCTCTCTACGCGTGCTTCGTCTGCGAAGTGGCGGCGCGAATTGCAAATTGCAAACTTTTTTTTTTTTTTGCGGCTTTAAAAAGTTACGTGTTTTTTTTTTTTTTTTCTGCAAACGTTTACCATCTGCATGCACCTTTGTAGTACATTGCAGCGCAATACGTCTGAAGACCTTTCTCTTGCGGGCCGTCTAAAATGCTTTAAAAGCGCTCGACGCGAGTTCTGCATGCTCTAGAGCGCGCGTCTCCGACTGGTGTATTTAGCGTCTTATTCCTCCCACGCATCGAAAACTGTTCCGAAGTAGCAACAAATGTCGTAACAAAAACCTGAGTGTCATCTAGTCCGATGTCGCGATCCTGGAGGTTGGGCGTAGGAGTGCTGACAAAAAGTGCCAGAGAACGTGAGTGCCGCTCTTTTCTCTGCCTCACAATAGAGAACCTGTATTGCCGAGAGTTTCCCACTGCTGGATCAAGGTCAAGTGGTTTATGGGTTTGCGTTTGCAGTTCAAGCTGCGAGGAAGTGGCAAAAGCGCCGATCGTCTGCAGCCTTTTTCCCTACTTTTCTCGTCGCCACATGACAATGCAGTGCTCGCCTACTTTGAAGCAATCTTTGCAGGAGGCGTCAGCCATTAAATTGCGAATGCTTAACATGGTTCGAGTTGGATCCTCTCTATAATCTAGGCTCTCCACGTCCCAACACTCTGTCTCTCGAAGCTTCCCAGTGCTGCCGACCTGGAGATTGACCTGTGGCAGTACATGCGTCGACCACATCCACCACCGCTCCTGTGACACCGCCAGCATGGCGGCTGGCGACGGCGTGCCACTTTTATGACGTGGCATGCCGTCGCCACGTCATAAAAGTGGCGCGCCCTCTTTAGGTGTGGCACGTTCCCAATAGTAATGAGCACTTACGTGACAATATCTGCTACCACAGTCCTCTTGGGGACTAAAAATGGCAATGTCGATGTCCTTTTTGATCCTATAGCTCAATCACAGAACATAATGTTTACAACCTATCCTAATTTCACCAAAAAAAAAAAAAGGAAGTGCGAGAAATAAAACACCAATGACCTTAAAACAAAATTTTTTTTCAACCCAAAAGCCTATTCAAATTTCCTGACATTTCCACTTCAAACACGAAACTCGAAAACGAAAAGGAATGCGAAAGAACACAAAACGCTTGGAAATTTGTTTTTCTTTCTCTGAGTATGCGGCGGTTTTTTTCTGAGTGCAATATTTCTCTTCCTAAACCCTGGAGAAACTCGAACCTCAAGCCCTTTTCGGAGGGTGAAAGGGGCTCCCCACCATTTCGATTTAAATCCGAGAATCCGCCGTCCGCAGTGACTGCTATGCATCGTCAAATCGGGCATACGTCAAACTCGATCGAGCTCTTCCAGAAGGAGAACAAACAAAAAGAAAAAAAGAACGCGGGGCAGGATCCGCATCAATTCTCCGTGCCAAAATAGGAATAAACCTACACCATTTTGAGTGGGGGCGAAAACGACGGAACAACGCCTTTTTTCAGCACTTTGACGAATCTATTCTCGTCTTTTCGTTTTTTGCAGGCCTAAGCTTTAGGGAAGAAGATCAGTAATCGATTGCAGTTGAAATTACTTCCGGGCAACGCGGGCTTGAGTAGATTACTATGATCAGAGGCGTAGACTACGGGGGGGGGGGGGGGGGGGGGGGGGGGGGGGGCGTCGGGGCTCGTGCCCTTCCTGGTTAGATCCGAGGGGAGGCAGAGCCCCCCTCGGGCCATGATCCTTACCGAGACGCTATTTACGTGGATTACTGCTTCAAAAGCACAGGGGCCTGGGTTTTACCCCCACAACTTCGCAGCTGGGAGAAGCATTTTTTTTTTTTAAGTTTTGTGCTCGCCGGCGCATGCGCCGTGGTACCGGCGAGAAATACACGGCCGCGCCTGGACGATGATTGACATTGACACACAGCGACGGACACATGGCGATATACATATGCTCTAAAATGTATCCCTAAAATAAACTACTGATAATTGCCGATGTAAGAAAAATTGCCCGGAAAACTTCTCAGCCTGCCCCCCCCCCCCCCTCCCCCCTCGGGAAAATGGCAAATCTATGCCGCTGACTATGATGATTTTCAAAGTGAGTAGGGTGAACAATTCCTTCGACAGATGCGATCACTTCCATCATTACATTAGCGGATCCTAAACTTTGGAGCTGCTCGTTTTATTTGACGTGTTCGCAGTGTAATCGTCTGTCAGAAAAAAGAAAAACATGTCTACGTTTATTTTTTCGCAAGTATACTAATTCAACCCCATTTTTACGCCGCGGTTGGGATTGCTAAAATTTATAGATGTTAACCTCAATTAAAGAATGCGACTAGTATGAATTACAAATTAAAGTAACACGTTATAATGATAACTTCAAAAATAACAAGCTTACCAGTAAAACTTGATAACGTCAGGTACAAGAACAATACTAAAATTTATAAGAAAAACAGAGACAATTTGAACTTAGTTAATTTTATAAGTGCTTCCAATATTATAAAGGAACTTCATCACATTTGTTTTTCTTTATAATGAGCTGCCAATGTATAAATCTGAGGCAAAGTGGCACACCTTACAGTCCGATTTATTAAGGGAAAAAGAACAAACACCAATTTATTTTATGGAATTTTTTTATGAAAAGTTTAGGCCATTAGGAGAGGTAATGCTACAGCGATGGATGAAAGAAGAAAGCATAAATCTAAGCATGTTTTAACAAGATTAATGGAATCCAAATATAGATCTAATGCGTGAATTAGAAAGCAATAAGAGGGCATGAATCTAATGTATTTAAATGCTAAGATACCACCTTCTCCAAGAAAGGACATACTATCGTCAGCGGTTTTATGGTTTATTTTGTAAGTCAAGCCTCGCAATCGCTTAGCTCATTCACAATCGCCAAATGTTTCAGATGGTTTCAACATGTTGTCTGCTTTTTAACCACACCGCCCTTGAAATAAAAGCAAATAAGATTCAAACTTTTCGGCCATACTTTGAGAAAAAAGTTCCCCACCTCCCCCATTCCGAAGGTGGTTACATAAATGGGAGATGACCGTAGAATCGTGCTTAGATGAAAGTGGCCTAATTTATGCCGAGCACCTTACTGGCAGATATAACCTCCTTGAAACAGGGTCTTCGGGAAAAGAATTCCTACGTGAACAGTCCCTGCTACTCTGGTACAAACTCTTTCGTTTGTTTTTTAATGTTTAATAGCACACATAGTGTTCTTAAACTGGATAGAGGTTAATTTACGCATTCTTTTCTGCTAGTTTGCGTACACGAGATTAGCAGCATGAAAAATCCAATGCCGAATGAACTTGTTGCACCGTGGCCAGACCGAAATTGTTCGGTCATTACCCGATTACTGCCGACCAAGACTAGTTGACTCTTTCGAGTCCACTGAACTAGTGCTGGCACTTCGCTTGGTTATGTTAGGTTAAAATAGAATGTTTATCAGTGGTACCAAAAGAAAAGACAGGTGAAAGTGAATAAAAAATGAGGCCAGGGGAAAAAAAGTCCTTAAGAATAAGAGACGCACATCAAACTTGGATCTTTTCCTTACCAGTAAGATATGCTAACCACCTGACGGCCTGGTGTGTAGAACATAACCCATTCAATATGTACAGCTCTTTGGTCTGCATATGTCAACGCATTTGAATTAAAACATGTACCATGACTTATCTACTGGAAACCTGCAATTCACTACAGCCAACCCACAAAAAAAAAATTAAGCGAAGTCACGCACGACTGCTTACGTGTAGGAATGCGCAATCATTCCTCCACGCAGCACATTCCTACAAGCAGCGCGCTACGTCTTCCTTTTTCACGCGGCATTCTGGCAGTGAGATGACGCTCCCCTACTGCGCAGGCGCGGCACCCCCACCCGCTCCACGGCTTCCGGGACGAAGCATCTGCGTGGCTGTGTTTTTCTTTGTTTTGCTTCTGCTTCTGAGGCGCGTTGGCTTTAACCTTGAGCTGCCGCCGGCTTCCGTGACGAGGCATCTACGCTCCTGTGTTTGTCTCTGTTTTATTTTTTCTGTGGCGCGTCCGTTTTGCAGCCAAAGGAAATTTATGAGCCGTTTAGCTCAGCCAAAAATCGGAGTTTAGGTGCCGTTTCGTTTAGCCAATGGGTATTTAGGTGCGTTTCGCTCAGCCGATGGGTATTTAGACGCCGTTTTGCTCAGCCAATGGGAATTTACGTACCGTTTTGCTCATTCAAAATGGAAATTTAGGTGCCGTTTCGTTCAGTCAATGGGTATTTATGTGCGTTTCGCTCAGGCAGTGGGTATTTAGGCGCCATTTTTTGCTGCTACAGACATCAGATGACGCCTTCTTGGCTCCATGAGTCCCAGTTGATGCTTTCGCATTAAAAACGTTATGAGTAAGCCAGAGTGTAATTACGAAATGTTTATTGGTTCCGTTGGGGTTCGGGTTCACGGTTATCACTTCAGTTGCGGTTCAGTTCCGGGGAGCAAAAATAACGGTTCAAACCGGTTTGAACCACTACCCTACCGAAGGATCCGGTATAACTTTTCACTACCCGGATAATGGGACCGGAAATTTGTTACTGGAAACCCTAAATCCAGATTGCAGACAAAGGAATAATTTCTGAAAACCTCAATTCCAGATAGAGTCCAGATAGAATCTAGTTAAATTTCCGGTTCCATAATCCGGATAGCGAAAAGTTATACCGGATTTTTCGGTACGAAGGAGTCGGTTTGAACCGATTACTAGAGAATATATCTTCCGCGTAGGCCTGGCAATAGGCACTCTTCACGCTGTGAGATGATTAACTATATAGTTTTTTTATTATATTGTCTGTACAACAAAACGCTTTTTGAGGTACCGAAAATATTAAATTTTGGTATTTTATTTCAACGCAACAGCAAAGGAAAATTTACGTTGACATGCAAAATGTGTTTATATGACTCAAAATCCCTTCGTTTACCGGAGTCACATAAATTTTACTTGAATAAATATCCTTAAATAAATGTAAAAAGTTGAGCTTCTTGGTAGCGCACACTAGAAAAGAGATCATCTTGAACTTTAGAACTCTTTGGTCCCTAGTAAACAATCCTATATGTATAAGAAATTTCTTAATGCAATAACCACGTTTATCTAATAATATTATTTTAGTACATTCAAGAGCCTCATAAGAATAAATAACAACTATATATTATATAAAAAGTTATAAGAAACTTCCTTTCATTTTGTTACAACTTCTTATATATTATTATATTGTTCTTTTTTGATCTTGTAAGGTTCTTGCTTGATGTTATGCGAACTTATTTTACCATAGACGTTTATTAGACAATTAATATTTTATACATTTAAGATTTTTCACTAGGGGTCAATTCCTGTCCTTTTTTTCTTCGGGTTTAAGTATATCGTTCTAAGGTTCAAGGGGTACGTGCTAGAAGTATTAAAATGTTGTCGCGAAGTGTTGTAAGTCGCATATAAGACCTGTCACTACCCCAACTCTGTGTCGTAGTATTAAAAGTTATATCGAGGTTGTGCCCTAGAACTAAAAAAATTAATTAAAATGCATGAAATCGTGAAAAGGGCACCTCGTTGCCATATATATCATGAACTATGGTTTACGAAATACGCTTCACAATATATATGCATATGATGATGAAACAAGTGAGCTAAAAGCAAAATGATTTTTAAAATGCCACGAATGTCTTAGGACAAGCCTTTTCAGTCTATCTTTTAGTTAAATACTCAGCAGCAATCAAATGCTAGTTTTTCTAACGAAACATTGTTTACACCGAGCACCGTGAAGGACGCAACGAATCATGCAGAAATAAGTAATCGAAATTGTTCGTTCTAATCTATAATCCCATTCGTACCCAGATCGAACCTGGCCTAAAATAGCGCTTGCCCAAGCAAACATTTTCTTTTACAGGATAAAATGACATAGCCTGGCTCTTGAGGTTTGTTCTTGACAAGATGCCGGTCCATTTATTTTGCAAATAAATATCACCCGTGCTAAGGTATAATGTTTTTTAATTAAAACGTAGTATTTAATTATCGACTCAACATGGCAGCTACTTAATTGGACACATCCTGACGGTTTGCGTGCGTAATCGTCATAGTTCTGCCACGCGCCTGCGTACTTTTTTTTTTTTGTGCAGCCAACAAACCCACAAAAGTTATGATCACCTTATAAAAGAGGCAATAACAAACTTTTATGTGTTTGAGAAGTTATATGTGTCAGAAACACATAGTTATGTAAAGCAGCTTTAAAGTCAGAAATTCGTGAAAGGCTCCCCTAATCACTTCCCGCGTGCCTATCGAGGATAAAAACACCGGAAAATAATTGCAGAGAATCTTTCATATAGTTTGGGGGCGCATTTACTTTTGTTGCATATTTTTAAGGTGATCGCCCTTTAATTATGTTGTCAAATATTCAGTAAGTAATAAAAAATATATTTCATAAATTATGAAGTTCACGTTGCCCCTTGAGGCCGACACGGGTAAACGATACTGAAAAATAACCCGCTGTTTAGTCCGCAGACACCTGTTTTTTGTTCGCTGTTTGGAGGTGTGAAACACGGAATCCAAAGGTATGCCTAAAGGACTTTGTGCCATATATTAGATCGAGAGGAAAATACACGAAATGTGCAGAAAGAGATATAGAAAATAGTATTTTTGTAAATATTCCTTTACACAACGCCTAACTGCAAAAAGAAATGTGTACAGATGCATGCGATGATATTCCTGGTTATAAATAAATGGCGCAAAGAACAGTCAGAGATTCTTAAACTCCTAATATAAAACATATTTCATCAGCTGCATAAGCTCCAAACTTCCTGAAATATTTCCTCAGGAGGCTAATGTTGTATTTATTTATTTATTTCCAATACTACTAACCACACTCGGGGTTGTTGTAGGGTGGTACAGTTTGAAATATTACAAGCACGAAAAAAAATTAACACACAGTTTGCAGGTCAATATTCAAAGCAAATATAGAATTCGAGAATGAAAAATTAGTAAACAACTTCAATACAATAGATGCATTGCACATTTAAAAACATCATAAATATTAGTTTATGATGAAAAGTGGGCATCTACGTAATCGAGGAATATTTCAATAGAAGAAGAATGAACAACATTTTGAGGCAGGTGGTTCCATTCGTTTATGACTCGGGGAAAAAAAGAGAATTTAAACCAGTTATTATGGGCGACGTTTTCCTCGTAAAGCTTGCCATAGTTGTACCGTGTTAATCGTTTGCTTGTATGGAAAAGATAATTTTCTTTTGGTAGGTTGAAATGATCGCTGGCTAATTCGTATAGAAATTTAAGTGTAGCCATTTTCGCTCTTTTTATAAAAGAGGAGAGACCCAGTTGCCTGCAAGAGACCCAGTTGCCTGCAAAGTTCGGAGGGAGAGTCGTGCCTACTATACTTATTGCAAATAAACCTCGCGGCCATTTTCTGAACTCTTTCTATCTTATTGATTTCAAAGACTGTGTGGGGGAACAAGACGACGTTGGCCTACTCGAGCATAGGACATATTAAAGTTTTGTAGGCTAGCAATTAAGTGGAAGGAGATGCAAATTTTAAGACTCGTTTAAGGAAACTCAGTTTGTTTATAGCTTTATGAGTTGTGGAGTGAATGTGTGAGTCCCAACGCAAATTTTGACTTATGTTGAGGCCGAAGTATTTGTATTCACCGACTTGTTCCAAGAGGTTATTGCCTATCTGGTAAGGAAAGGAGTATTGTTGTACTTTATTGGTTATGGTCCTAAATACAGTTTTATTCGAATTTATTTCCATCTGCCAGTCATGGCACCAATTTATGATATGCGGTTCTACGTGCACTTGTTCTGAGCCCTAAGTTACAACTCTGCGCTTTATCAGTCATGATCTCTAACATTTCATTAGGCTGCCGTATATCATCGCGAAACTGCTGTAAATGCTGGACAACTTTACTATTTGGACATCTATGGATAGTCACGAACATCACAGTTCACCAAAAAGCTGAACTGTTTAACATGGTTTGCACTTGACGTCTTCCCGCTATATGCTGGTGGTCATTGCGATTTGTTCTTGCTGAAAAAAATCAAATCTGGTGGTGCAAAATGCGCATTGGAAGAAGTCTGCGCCCAGTGCAAGCCAAGTATTTGAGAAACGCAAATTCTTCTCCTCAGTGCATCGTCGTGAGGAACGGTGCTAATGTCTGGCACGACAAAAACGCGTTTTTTTAGCAAGATAGTTGTTTTTTTTGTTTTTTTTTTGTTGCAAACAAAGTAGTTTCCGGGGCAACGCTTTCTGGTCTGCGGCAAAGATGCGGGGCAGAGGAAACAGAATAGGTTTTTAAAACTAACCGCCCCGCCCCCCCTTACCCCCTTTCCAACTCTTTTTTTTTCGTTTCTTCTCCAGAGAATACTTGCTATTCCTAAGGGACCGCCTCCTCCGTTTTAAGGTGTTAATTCGACAATTATATTTGTTACTTCTTAACAGTAACCCTCCATTGCTCTTATTTTTCACCCAACTGTGAAGTTTAAACAAAATACAGAAGTGGTCGAAACTTGGGGAAGAACTTGAAAGCGACGCTCCTGTGCGTCTAAAGTCAGGTTCTCACATATGCAACAGTTGCGTTCACATACAACCGAAACGACAGAAGCGACCAAAACACCGGAACAACCGTGACTCCTGGATTGCTTCGCGAATCTTGCATTTCTTGCAACGCTGCGGAACGGCGAACAGTTCTCCCGGTGACTATGTCGTTGGGGTCGTTTTGGTTGCATGCGAACGCAACCGATGCAAATGTGTGAACCGGGCTTTAGAGTGGTTGCCAACGTTCGAATGATATCCCTTACTGGAAGACTTGTAGTTATAAGTAACGTTGGATTAATATGTCATATTTCGGCCTTTTTGATGCTTCTAAACTCAGAGACAACTTTCTGAGACACTTAATCAAGAACCAAAACATGCTTGGGTACCTCAATATATTAAAATGGGGCGTGCGACATTTTTTGTACTTTCATTAAATACCGCTAAAAAGTAATGCCCGACGTTGATAGCTTGCAAAAACGTCAATTAGTTTCACCTCCGCGCAATGGCAGACGCAGAAAAAATAAAGGAAAGAAACAGCTTCTCCCTCTTCAACTCGCAATTAGAGCAAGCGATCATGTGATCTGACTCTAAGTATATACCTTCAGTGTTCATCACAGTCATTCGCTGGGGTTGCCAAAGCATAGAGCTCGGGGGTGTGCTTCAGATATTTTTAGATTTAGGCTATTATCATCTCCAACGGAACAACACCAGCTGTTACCCGAACATTTGACGATGCTCATTGCCATGAACCGAAGCACTGTACTCGGGGTCATGAAAATCGCGCAGGTCACGGTGTTACGTGACTCTCGGTGCGAAGTCCTGATGTCACGTTACGGCACGGTGTCGATTAGGTTACTAAATCTTGTGACTTTCTAAAATAAATCGACTTGACAAAAATAAGTAACGTGACGTCACGGGGTCAAGTCGCGTGACATTGGTTGACAGCATGGTTCGACACCATGATGTCACGTGGCCCCGTGGCATATGGCTCATCATAGTGCCACTACAAAAGCGCATCGAAATCCGCAATTTTTCATACATTGCAATTCTGTACATGACGATTTAATCAATACCTAGATATGCAGCTGCCAATGTCTGATTGCAAAATATTATGTCATACTAACAAAAAAAAAATACATTAAACCGTCTTGAACCGGTTACCGTTATATTTTTTTCGGTTCAGTTCCGTTTCAGTTCCAAGATGGCAGCGAAGTTTCCGATTCAGTTCAACTCCTGTTCGGGTAAAAATAACGTTTTGGTTCGGTTCGGTTGCGGTTCGACAACCTGTGAATGATATAATCAACACGGCATCACTAGTCTATGGCAGGTTTTGCTTTGAACTACAATACTGGATCAAATATGACTTCAAGGGTTTTTTTAGGATTTTGGAAACGTCTTTACCCTCGGCCGCTGTAAATAAGTTGTGTAATAAAAACTTTATACATCTCTTTCACTAAAAAAAACTAGTACAAAACAGCTACAAATCGCTTCCGACATATCGGTATAAGTCATGCGGCGAACTGTCACGCCACCCAATTGTTCCACAATAAATTGGTCGATGGTGAAGAATAGTGCGGTGTCCCGCGGAGCTAGGCAACAATGTTCCCGGCAGCTCGTCAGCGTAGTAAGCCTCATTCTTTGCCGAACGTCATTGATTAGTCCCGTCTGCGCCAGCCGACGTCCATTAGTATCTCCATTGTGTCTATTTGCCGCCTCCCCAAGAGACAGGGGAAGACCGAGAACCGAGAGCCGTTTTATCGGCGATTCCGAGGACCGCGTCTTCGGTGTCCTTCATTCAGTGACACCGTGGGACTGTTCATGTGTCTTCCATCTGTCGCGCGATGTTGACTGATGAACACGTGAAAGGAATCTGTTCATTGCTCAAGAAGCAGATTGGGAGGTTGAACAAAGCCTCGTGGAGGAAGGCGATAACCTGTACCCCTGCCGTGTTTCGCCGACAACGTTGTAGCCTGTTATTTAGACAATGCCTGGCGCTTGAACGACGGCGCAATTAATTAACGAATCTGAGCGGTCATATCAGTGGACGAATAAAATACGGTCGAAATATACAGGGAGGATAGTCACTTCGTAAGTTGGCTTACCTTGGTCGCAATTCTTTGAAAGTACATAAACAGATTTCAAAATATCTCGAGCTACTTCGTCATCGGCTTATAACATAATGACAGTAAAAGTAGGTTGATAACCAATATAACCTTCTGAGTTGGTCAAGTTCAATCATAGAGTTGTTACAATAAACCAATAAACGCTAGAGGTGCAGGTGGCGCTAGTCTGCTGTTTCATTTTGAAGTAGACAGCAAACAGCCTAAATTTAACTTCCGGTAATGCATTGTTATGGGAAAACGCAAATGAGGTTTCTCTTCGCACTCGATTATAAGAGCAAATTTTGCTTATTGTTGAGAAAGAATAAAAAGTTTGGAACTTTTTACAATCAGATGTACAAAAATATGTGTCAGAGCGTTTTGCTTGGGAATTTATGACTTTGAAAACTGTGCTAAAATAGACCTATGCACATGTATAATATGTGTTATTGTTGCAGACTGTTATTATAGGGCACGTAATTACACATATAGTCAATGCTACGAAGCACAAATAGTGATTCAGCTTGACAAAATACCAAAAGGATGCTAAAATACGCCAAAACAAATTATCAAAACAGACAAGAACGAAGCACGGAGCTATGGAACGAGGAACACGAACTGAATCAGTAACGAACTGTCCATTAGTAACAAACTGCGTTTTTGTCATCTGAACGCTATTTCAGCTTGAATAAGCTCCAGGTACTTTTTAATCGTTTTTTCAGAGCGCAGTTCTTAGGCGCCCGTTCGCGGGGTGAGCGGCGACGGCGTAACCGCGCGTTGCATTATGGGATGTCTAACGTCACACGCACCGTCACGAGGGTTACCGTCGTGAGGGTAACGTAATCCTTATGAGGCTTACGTTACCCTCACGAGGGTGAGGGTCATACCCATGAGGGTCACCCCTGTGAGGGTTACCCTCGTGGAGGTAACCCTCACGAGGCTAACCTCAGTGAGGGTGATGAAGGTAACGTCAAAACGTTACCCTCGTGACGCCACGTGCGACGTCACGCGACGAATGACCTAACACGTGACGTCACGTGACATCCCCGTATCCGACGTTGCCAATATTCCCGCTAAATTTAGCGGGGAAGTACGAGGCGCATACTTTTCCCTCCGTACCCTCGCCGCCTCCTCCTCAAGAGCTGCACGGCGTTACAAAGAATTGTAAAGGTATTTTCTGTCGTTTACTTGAATTGATAGGTTGTATTGACAGATCACGCTGTACAACGTAGACCTGGGCCTCAATGTTTGCTAACTTAAACATCGCTCAGTAATAAAAAGGTATTAATTAATTGAATTACATTTTTATAATGTGAATAAAGCTACATACGTAGTACCCGTTACGAGTTAAGAAACTACGCTGACTTATATTATTCCCTGGCAAAGAGAAAAATATCAAGTATGTTTTCTCAAAGTAAAGTAAGTCTACTTCGCCAGGAAGACTGGAAAAGTGAACTTTTTTCTGTCTGCTTCAATTTGCAACCGGATGTCCCGTAGACACTAGCGGCAGCTCAGCCCCCATCATTTGTTGTAATAACTCTGTGGGTTTAATGGTGAATTCAGAGGGGAGTTCCGGATGTGCTGACCCCCCTCTCTTAAAATATATATATATATATTTTCGAATTGAAATCAAACACCTAAACACATTGTATATTCAAAATTACCACTCCTGCCGACATGCATGCGTTCAGCGATTCAAATTTGCTGTCTCAAAAAAAGCACTGTCTCTTTTTTTCAACATCACAAGGTGAGAACAATTCAACGTTTCAGGAAAACTCCCAATCTTTATGTTTTTTAGAGCGCAGCTCATAGGCGCCCGTTTCCGGCTTGAGCGGCGTCGGCGTCGGCCTAACCGCGCGGAGCATGATGGGTAAATTTCGCCGCTAAATTTAGCGGAAAAATTTCCCGCTAAATATGGCGGAAAATTTTCTCCGCTAATTCTAGCGGAAAATTTTCCCCACTAAATCTAGCGCAAAATTTTCCCGCTAAATATACCGGAAAAATATCCCGGCTAAATTTAGCGGGAAATTTTCCCTACTAAATTTAGCGGAAAAATTCCCCGCTAAATTTAGCCGAAAAAATTATCCGCTAAATTTAGCGGAAAAATTTCCCCTAAATGGAAGGCGAGCAGGAGAAAAGAAAAGGCATAGCCCCATCTCCGCACCTTCCCCTGCTCCTCCTCAAGAGCTGCGCTCTACCTCGGCGTTACAGGGAGTTGTAGACGGCTTTAATTTTTTTAAAGCTTTTCTTCCATCCAAATCTAAAATGAATGCTGCGTTCTGAAAGTAATAAAAAAGCCACCATCATCTAAGGTGCACTTTATGCGAAAGCAAAAAATTTAACACTCCCTGGCAGATAGATTATAAAACTGTACGTTAGCTGTATGAACGTTAATATATTTATATTATTACAATCTTCCTCAAAACTTCATTGCCGCCTTTTGCCTCTGCGCTAAAAGGGGAATTTGCTGGTTCACTAGGTAAGACTAATTCTTTAGCACGAGAAAATAAAGTGACTTCAACGTACTTATATCTTTTTTAGCCAGCATAAAGCACGTGTCAGATCAGGGTACAGTACTCAAGCTGATGACCTCGGAGGAAAGCACCAAGAACAGCACGCCGTTTTAACAGTATGGCGCGTCTTTATTGCAGCGCTCTAGAAAAAAAACATGAAATGTATGGCAGATAAACCCTCCCCGAGCACGTTTCTCGACAGCGATGGACTCAGCTCAGTGAAGCCAAATAACATCAAAGCATGAAGAGCCTGCCAATATACTCAAGTGAAAATTGTCGGGATATACGCAACCAGCATGCTTATCCACTAACCCTTGCACCGACCAGGGTCACACAAGTGCGGAGAACCAAACGCTCATTATAATTTTAAAGAGTTCGCTAGTTTCCGAACGCGACAATGTTTAAAAAGGACTGCCAGCTACGGCTTAGTGGGGAGCCGTTGCATACCCTTATGCCTCTACAGTTTCGTCAAAAATGGTTGCCCGATGCCTGATTTTTCTTTTCTACCAAAAGCAAATAAACTCTCTTGTACGTTTTCTATCGTTATTGTGTGTGCGAGTGAATGGGGAGTCTTCTAATCTTATGATTTTATGCTGATTAACGAGCTCCATCTATGGATCTGAGAAATAGCGAAACATGCATCACGGAAAACCCGGGATTTTGAGTTAGTACTCACCACATGGTGAGCGGACCTATTGCGATAAAGAAAAGATAAGTTAGGCGTTAAGTTCTGGGAGTACGTGAGGTTACACAAACCCTCACCGCTACGACACAAAGTGTCTTTATTTGTCTTATAACTCCTTTATAGTTCTTCATTTTATGGAATTCCTCAATACTTTGCGAATGCAAACTTTGCCTCGCGTTTGGTGATGCAAAAAATTACTCTGGGATTATGACGGATATTTCTAGACGTTTGGCCCCAAGCCAAATATCTCAGACTGTATAGATATCTGGCCCAAAGACAAATATCTACTTCGTTTGAAAAGCACAAAGACCGAATACAGGCAGATATTTACTTTTTTTTTATTCAAGTTCAATTTGTTTTTTAATCTTTCTAAACGTGCAGTGATCTCCAAGGTTATACTGGACATGCAAACAGCGTCTTTTGTCATGGAAGCGCTATTCTAACAATAACAGTGACCTTTTGGTGACGTATCGCCCACCAAAGCGTCCCAAAGTGCTACGCTAAGAAGTCATTGTTTAGCTTCTACCGGGATAGCGCTGCCGCGAGAAAACACACGGTTAACGTGTTCCGTAAAAGTTTGGTGATCACTGTACACGTAAAGAGCCTACGAGACAAAAAGCTGCTAAATGCGTATTGAAGGTGACATGGCTCATTTTAAACACCTTATTTGTTTGTTTGGTTAAAGCGTATAATGAAATCTGCATTTAATAGAGTTGATAAGTTACTTCATCTGTTACACCCGTTGCAGTAACCATTAAGACATGGATGACACAAGAAACCCGCACACTGTACTGACGTGACGAGACGCATTTCCATGTGATTTGAAAACGCACCTAATTATCAGAACTAACGACGATCAATCCATTATTGCTGCTTGAAAGAACTGCATATTTTTGTGCCATTCCAATACAAGTTTATGCTTTTTATTTACAAAATCTACTGCGCTCTCCTTCAGTCACACGTAGGGTACTACAACACTCGTGCAGCTTCCAAAAATGTTGTGAATAATAGATCATTTTGGTAGATCGTTTTGGCACCCACGCAACGCTATACGGTAGAGAAATAGTTTGTATTAGTAGACCATTTCCGAAGCTCGCTAAGCACCTGCATAGTGCTCCGTGATCCGCCACAAGACCTCCAACTATGCAGACAAGGCTGGCGGCGTGCATGCGCAGCTGCGGCGTTTTCTTTTCGGATACCGTGGCAAAGGGGAAAAACAATATACTACAACTCCCTAATGACGCACTGCGCATGTGTGAGGTAAGTGGAGAATTAGCGGAACTGCCGAAGCTAGCGGAGACCCGCTATTATAAGAAAGTTGCGAGAAACGCAGCGCGCTTGGTGGTGTGCCCTAGCGTGGGTCTCGCAAGAACGAGTCTTGGCGAGATCAGGGAGAGCCAGCGAGGGACGCAATTCATGATGACAGCCACGACGCGACCGGTCTGTCCGCTTCGCGATCCCGGTTCTGAGAGGCGGATTATATCTTGATACTGCAAGAAGTAGCCGCGACAAAGCCGTTCCAGGACTGCAATAGGTAGCGATTTGTGGCGGACCTGCTAAATATGGCCCAGGGAGTGAAACAAAAAGGAAAAAGCTTCGCAATCCGTGGTGCTGTGAGCGAAGGGTGCGGCCTCCTGCTCGGCCGCTTTTGTGGGGACAGAACGGTCCAACTTAGCGAGCAAGCAGGCGGACCCGAGGGATTTCCGTGGCGTCTTATTATTGGTAAACGGGGAGAAAAAGGAAAGGAAAACCGAGTGAAACGACACAAGTACTACGGTTGTTGTCATTTATTTTTGAAGAGTTTTCCCGATGGCTTTGGCGCTTGACTCACATCGGATAGGCTTGAACAGCTCGGCCGTCAGTTGTATTCAATTACAAACATAATAACAGTTTACTTTTAAAAGAAGCCAAGGGTGTACCTTGTCTCATCCTACGATGAACTAAAGGCAAAGCCACGGGCAGCCAGGTGCAATCCCATTCCACGCCATTCTATTAACATTGATAAGTGGTGAGTGAATAGTGCTCCGAATTCAAAAACGCCGCATTATTTTTATAGCTTCGATGCTGCAAAGAGCCTATATGTCGTGGCTTTCTTTCCGATGTAAAGTTGTCGAGTCACTCAGTGCTCTTTGATTCGAGCCACCGTCCACCCATCCCTTGATCAGTGATCTGAGACGCGGGATCCGATACGTGCATCGGAGCAAACTACCGCACAATTTCATAGGGGCTAGTGTGGTGGGATCTACGGATTGCTACGGAACGCCCCCCCCCCCCCCCCGCCCCAGACCCAGATTGTAACTGGGGCGGCGGGGGGGGGGGGGGGGGGGGGAGGGGCGTTCCGTAGCATTTGTCTTTAGTCCATCGTATGGTGACACGAAGTTGTTTTGTTTTTTATAGCACTAGTTTTTTATAGCAAAAAATACGTAATGTAGTGATTATCAGTTTGGCCCGGGTTGGTAATGTGACGCAGTGACGCCAACTTTATCATGAACTGTGTTGTCATGCTTTGTCGACAAGAAAACCAGGGTGGAGCCTTTGCACCTTTTGAAGTGAGACATACAGAACTTCATTTGCATCGAGACTGCATTCTGTGGGGAAATGTAGTGGTTGTTCCTGAGTTTTCCACAAGGAAGGTACTACAATTGCTTCATGCCAACCATCCAGGAATGACGGCGATAAAAGCAAATGCGAGGGTATACATCTGGTGGGCAAAGATCAATCAAAGGATCGAAGATTTCGTGCGATATTGTCAGCTTTGTCAGCAAAACAGACAGAGCGATCCTAAAGATCCAGTTCACTCCTGGATAAAGCCAGAATATCACTGAAGCCGTTTGCACATAGACTTCGCGGGACCTGGCCAAAGAGAGAGTTTTCTCATTGTGGTGGATTAATTTTCTAACTGAGCCGAAGTTGAATTAATGCAGTCCACAAAATCCGCAGCCGTAATTACAATTTTGAGAAGGCTTTTCGCTACACATTGGTGGCCAGATGTAATGGTTTCCTACAAGGGAACGGCTTTCAGAAGCATATAATTGAAAGAATTTTGGAGACAATGCTGTTCGTTTTTTTACAGCTCCGCACTATCCTGCAAGTAATGACAGGGATGGTGAGAGAAGTAAATTCGGCCTTGAAGAAATTAACTCAAGTAAACACGCAGTGCAAGATATAGCGTTTTTTATTCAAGCAGCACATGACACTTCACTCGAACACGGGGAAGACTCCTGGAGAGCTGATGATGGGCCGGAAGCTTATGTCTTTGCTGGACAGACTGCACCCCGACCTTCTGAGAGGTCCACATCCGAACCGGCAAGAGCCAAGCGGTTTCAGATGGGGGACACCATCTGCGTCCGGAACTTCACCCCGGGACCACGCTGGAAGGCAGCGAAGGGTGTGGAAGGGATGGGTCAAGTTTCCTCCAAGGTACAGCTTGCCAATCGATAGGTGAATCGCTGCCATCATGATCACCTCATGAGGGCTTGGTTTGAATTGGATAACAACCTTGGGACTGCCGTCGACTTCCACTTCAGGCTGCCACCACCTGCTTCGCCGGTACCCGGATCATTGGCACAAGCATCTCCGGACAGGCGACCTTCATAAAGATAAGTTACGCAGTCTGGGCTGTCGACGAAGACACAGCCAGAGCAGTCATTACACAGGTCGACAGGAGACCGACATTCAGTGGTGCGATACTGAACTGTCCCATCTTAGAGGGAAAAAAAGTAATGGAGTGATGAGTCAGTTGGGCTCGGGTGGATAATGTGACTCAGTGATACCAACGTTATCCTGAACTGTATTGTTATGTTATTGCGCGGCAAGCTGGGGGGCCTGACGATGCTACTGTATGTATAGACCGTGCAAATACATCATTTTAAGCAGTTGCCGCCTTTACTCTGCTGGATCACGACACTACAGAATTGCTTCACAAACCTTCGTCTTACGCATGCCTTAGTGTCTGAGAGTCGCTAATGGCGTTCCGTTAGCTCTCGTAACGATGTAATATGTGGCGGGTTGCAATTGTTCTGCTAAAACTTGAAATGGCGGTTCCGCAATGCTACACTTAGCGGAGTTCGTAATGGATATCAAATAGCGGATAAGAGATTGCGGATACCGGATACACTCTCAAGAAAAAGGGTGTAAAAGGGTGTATCGTTACACACTTTGTCCCATAAATTACAGCTCAAAACTTCGATTCGACTTACTGAGCCCTATAGGAGAACAGACAGACCCAAATTTTACGTGGGGCTTGATAACCGTGCGATATAACTGCCGTCGGAGACTGCGTCAGTGCACTGTACGCCACACTGAAGTTTTGGGGTGTTTAATACGGGACAAAGGGTGTGACAATATACCCCTTTTCTAGAGTGTTCACGGACGCCCGCACGCACATACACACGCACTAGCGTGCATGCCTATGTTTGCGTATGCCTGTTTGTGCGGGTCTCTTTCTGTGTGCATGTTTTTATGTATACGCGCGCCCGTGCGCATGCGCGTGTTTGTTCCCGCATGTGCGAGTGTGTGCATGCGTGTACGTGCACGCGTTTGTGTTTTACGCCTTTTACGTTCTGAGCTCCCGGAGGCTTTATGGTAGAACGAGCTTCCGTTTTCGTACACAGATTATGTCCAATTTACGACCGCATTTCAAAATAACTGGTGGAAAGTAAAATTAATTCGTAAAAACAAGATATGCCCGACTACATTATTGTGTTATTAGATCTTAGCAAAGATAAGTTCTCAGAGCTATCCCCAACTGGTAAACAATCTAACCCCAATACAGTACCTAGTCCAGTCTTACTGCAATACGAGAGTTTTTGCATGTGCATATTATTGCCTTCCATTGGTAATTCCCAGTGAATTAATGGTTCTTATTACCCTGAAAAGTTTCATCGGCAGAATATTTTTATGTGAGACAGCTTCTTCACGAATCATATGATTTTCTTAACACATGTGGCCCTATTCTTTCGGTATTTATGAAGGAGTCTCTTACGATGCACTACTATTCCCAACCAAGCTTGCCGAGTCAACGACAAACAGCTTTTCTCAAGAGGGAAATTTAAGGACACAAATAGAGAAACCTAAAAAAGTATCACAGAAGATTTTAGTAATTTTAGCAGCACAATTCTAGGCGTTAATGTCCAAGCACTGGATGAAACGACTTGTAAAGCAGCGATAAGCCAATTCACATTCGATTGAAGAGCTTACAAATAGGAAATGAAAAACGAAAAAATTGCCGCGCTCGTCTTTAATCTTTTTTATAACGTTTTTAGAAAAGACGACAGCTGCAAGTTAGTAATTTAAATTTCCGTGGTCCTCCGAGCATTCTATGGGCATTGAAAGCTTTTTTTTTTCTCCTTTATTCTTTTTTACGAAGATCGCAAATTGTTTATTAGTCAAAACTATTTACTTTGTGCGGTCCCAACCCGGATCAATAGATCAAGGTACCGCCTAGTTTTGTTATAAGTAAAATTAGCCCTACTTTATTAGCATTCAATTCATATAGCGGTCTAACTACGTGCTCTAGTGTTAGTTTTACTTACATTATAATAAATCTGCAAAGCCTGTGAACAGATAAGTCTCATGCGGCTAATTTACTGTAAAGTGACGAGATTAGCAACTCAATATCATGGAGAGTAAACCAATTCAGAAGCACAAATCCCCGAAGTAGCGTGCGTGCTGCTCACAACATAATTAATATGCATAGCTCTAAAGGCAACCTGCAAGGCAACTTGAAAGAGTTGTAGTGAAATGCAAAGTTGCGTGGCGAATTTTAGTTAGACGGTGCTGGATCGGTTCAGCAGATGGAGTATTATTTTGGCAAGTGTCACAAAAAAAATGACCTTGAAGAAAAGTGCAAAATTATTCGTTTTCAGCTTTGATCGTCGCGCTCTGCGCTTTCGCGTTTACCACAGGCAGATTTTTTCCTATCACGCCACACTCTTATGATTTAATTAGAAGTTTGGTCGGTTCTGTTTTTACATCTATTTTCTTACACCAAACCCGTGCGCTTAGGGCACACTATACTCTACTGTTAGAATGTAAGCTGTGGATTTTCTCCTTGTTCGAATTTAATCTTAATTTATATAATAAGCCTTCGCGGAGATATGTAGTCGACAAAAACGATTCATTCGCTTGCCAGGGTTTTTGATATAAATATATTCCCGTGATAGCAATGCTCGGTTTGTAGCAGATATGAAAAAAAAAAGAACACAAGGGGGGGGGGGGGGGGGGGTTAAGCACAGCGAATCTTCACAGTATCAAAACATATTTATGCTGTGTTTTAGTATATACGTTTTTCTTGTGATATACTGCTCATTTAAGACTTGAGCTGGAATGATTTTCTCGCGTTATCCTGTTCATCTATAGCCTTAACTAAAGCATACCGGTAAGCAGGAATTTGGTTGTGATAATTAATAACGATCATGCAGACCTAATCACACGTCGTGTTATGGGACGAGACCTCAGGAATGATGAGGTCTCAGGAATACAGTTAAGCAGCCAAAATCATCCGGCTGCGCCAAGAGGGAGAGAGGGATCAGTTATCGAATAGTTTGGCGCACCGCAGCTCGGGAGCACGTGGAGCGAAAGCTCGCACTGCAGAGCCTAAAGGGATCCCGACTTCAGTCTCCACCCCTTCCCGTTTCTATCTGGATGAGCACATTACCGGTGCGCAATCGTGTATCTCTACTGCCTTACGCACGTTCAAGATCGCAGGCTGCCACTGGCTGAATTTCTCATCTACAGAGCAAACCGGTGTCAGCGCGCCTAAAGGACAGACGGACCTTGCGCTGTATAAACACGATTGCCAATTTTTTGTTCTTTTTGGTATAGGGCTCCAAGACGCACGCCATACATAAAACACACAACGTTTGCTTAGGTGTTATCTGTAGAAACATGTTTAAAGAACCAATAATAAATACGAACAAAGCAGCAGCTGTTACACTCTTACGAGTTTCCATTCGGGGAAACCTGCGGCTGTGCAGGAAGGACGTAGAAAGGCAAAAGATGGCAAGAGGAATGTTTGACACACCCTATAAACGACACTAATCTCTCTCATGAAAATGCACTGAAAGATAGGGGGAATTACTGGACCGATAACGGTAAAACCTAAAAATGTGATTGTAGTCACTCGAGGGCTACGCTCAGCCTTAGACGTGTTTCTTGTTATGGCTGAACTCTGTAGAGTGAATATGCGGTAAAAGAAAGACTGATTTCGTCCAGTAGCCTGTTATCTTTGCGCTCGGCGCGCCATTCACGGTTGAGACGCCACGCGCAGATCGAACGCCGTTGGTTGAGATTCGTTGCTTTTTTCCCTACGTGACTTCCAGCCTTTAGGCTTATTTAATTTTGTGACATTTCAGGCACGGGTGTACACCCTGCATGCTGCGCGTCCCTCGATCTATGAGTAAAGCCTAACCTAAAAGATGAAAGCGATGTACACCGCCCTAGATTGGGGATGTATTGTCTGCACTAATGTACATGTTTTCAAGCAATAATATATATACTCTAAGACCGCCGTGGTGAACATCGCCAACCCGAGCTACGTGACATCTTTTACGCATCAGTGGCTTACATGGGCGCCGCGATTCAGACGCTTAGAGCAATGCTTCACGAGCATGTATAAAATGTGGCAAGGAAACCCACCTATACCTTATATATAAATATGCACCCTGTGTAGGACGATATATTTAAATAGCGTTTTGCTTTGCCGGGGATATTTTAACGCAATGTAAACGAGAAGCACCCTCTACGTTTTCTTTAAGCGAGTCAGGTGGGCCCAGGTAAACTAGCAAGACTAATTCGTCGAAAGAATATACTTTATATAAGATTATTTATAAAAAGGGTGCCAATGATTAAAGCTACGCTTTAAGCGTCGGCACTGCATTTCTTTGTATTTTCTTGCCGGCGCCGCCATTTTGACGCTGAGTGCAAAAGGGGCGCAATCGACGATTGTTACAATTTCAAAATACAACGCCCCCAGCTTCAGAAGAGGTCGCAGGAACCTCAGACGATATCGTTTGTTTTGTAACACGTACTATTTTAATCTTTCCTGAGGTTGGAAGATCGCTTCCTGCGATTTGTAATTAACCTTAATATAATTGCAAAATTAATTTTAAGTACACAGATGGCTTAACTGTCGTTCCTCTGTAGCGTTGTTCATTTAGTAGCTTTCGTTCCTGTCAAATGACAATTTGAGGAACAATTAGCACTTAGTAGCCCACACGAATGATATTACAACTCCCAAATATCGTCTCGGAGCAGGCCAACAATACGCTTTGCATGTTACGTAGTCTAGCAAATAACGGGACCCTGGGTGATCCCTGCTGCCTCATCCAAATTACTTACGTTCCTCATCGGGCGTGTTCTTCGAGGAGAGCCGGGGTGCGAAGACGACGGCCGAGAGCGAAAAGAAGCGGGACAGATCTTCGAACAAACAGAGGTGTTTCGTTTTGCGGGGCTCAACCGGCTTAGCTGGCTTGTCAGGAAGGGAAAAGCCCACTTCTACGTGTGTGGATTATAGAGGGAGTCCACCAAGCGGAGAAGGCTGGGGTGACGGCGAGAAGATTGGCTTCATATTGAGGCTCTCTATTCTTGCGGTCGTAATGAACGCGTTGGTGTCGATAGGCACGGGCATAAACGCGCAAGCCTTGGAGTGTGAATGTTTGCAAAGGTCCAAAATATTCTAGAGATTTATGTATTTATTTATTTTTTAATATATTTTTTTAATTTAAAATACTCTGAACCTTTTGGTCAACGGAGGAGAGGAAAAAATTAGTTGAAGAAAACAAAAACAATACAACATTCGTACACTCATACGGGTCCTCAAACCTGTAAAACCAGGGTGGTCACCCTGCACAAAACATAACATATTCCACAAGCATCCAAATATTACCGCACATTCACACTGGAAGCGGATCCGCGTTCGCAAAGCGGTTGCGAACGCGGTTGTATAAAGATCCAGTACAATTGCACGCGCACTCGATGACATCAAGTGCGCGTGTAAAGCTACTGGATCTTTATAGACACGTAGCTCTCAAGTCCTGAACAGCGTCCCTGGCGAGCAGCACCAGATATTTCTAGGTCGCGTTTCTGCTGCGCGTAGCGTTGCATCCTTTCAAACGCTCTGTCAGTGCGCATGAACCATTAGCAGACGCTGAGGAACGACGCTCACAGACGCTAGTTTACGCCTGTGGAAGGTGCATGATGGGACGCTGGGACGCCAGTTCACATCAGCATTAAATGGTCGCATTTCGCGGACGCTAGCAGAGGCGCCTCTTTCGTGGTCGCGTCTCGTGAACGCTGCAGCGCCCCCTGGTCGAGAGGAACAGGCGTATACAACCGCGTTCGCAACCGCTTTGGGAACGCGGATCCGCTTCCAGTGTGAATGGGCGGTTAGGGTGGCAAACCATTGGCCTAGTCTAGACTCGAACGACTGCATATCGCTGCATCCGACGAGTTCATTAGACAGAGCGTTCCATTATACTATTGTTCTACAAAAAGTGTTTTAACGCGTCGTTTTTGTAACACTTTGGCGCAATTGACCTAACGTTGCATGTCCTCACGGAACATAAAGTTGAGGGGGGCAAGTACCATTGCTGTTCTTTTTTGTCAAACCGTTGGTTTGACAAACATTTGTCAAACCAACGGTTTAATTTAATTTGGATATTGGTCTTCGCGTTGTCAGAAAGTCCAGTTCTGCGTCACGCCTCCTTTCAGAAACATATTCTGTGCGCTTGTATTAAGAAAATTGAAATCGTGAGGCCAAATTTTTTATTCATTCAGTTTGAGAATATTGATATTTTCTATATGGATCCCATAGAGCACATGCATATTTTAATACTCGTCGCACATGACACTTGTTAGCGGTTAAACGAACGTCACTATTAGCATCCCGAAGAGGCAGCCGTAGAAACAGTAATGTTTGTAAGCTTTTGCAGATACGTATACTGTACATGATTATTTGAACGTAACGTAGTACAGAGCAAAACACCCAAGTACTTGCACTTTCTACCTTCCATAATTGTGTACTACGTATACTATACTGATAATCGAAGACATTTGTTTTTCTAGTAATGCTACGGAACACAGTCTTTTCAGAATTGATGATCATACTCCATCTATTACACCACCCCCAGCGGAATTTCTCCAGAGCAGCATTAAGCAAATCTTGGTCTTCGATCGTACCCACTCTGAAAAACAGCATGCAATCATCTTCAAATAGTATTACCCGAACAGCGGGTGGGATATTATTTGCTATATTTCACATATATTATGAATAAAAGTGTGCCGTGCACCGGCCCCTGCGGCACTCCTGAATGAACTGCTAAAGGGAGCGAACATGTATGATTACAACAAATGCCCCGTGTCCTTTTACTTAAGTAAGAATTAATACACGCGATTATATTTTAATTCTGCCCCACGTGATAAAGTTTTTCAATCAATTTGTTATGTGGCGCGCGATCAAACGGGTTCACCAGAGGGGTAGAAACAACGCCGGATTCGCACCAAGGGACAGTTAATGCTTTCGCATTAATATTGTAAAGTAGTCGTTTTTATCTGATAAGGGTACGAGGAAAGTAGAATTTTGAGTGACGGGTTAATCTTCAATAATCTTCTGGGAGGAAAATAGCGACATCTGTGCAAATCCTGGAGGCGCGAAAGAGGATCCTGATAAGAGGGGAGCTCCTTCTTCCCCTCTTCTCTGGTGGTCATCGGAGCAATTTTTGAATGACGTAACCTGCAACCCATGTATAACGTAAGAGACGGTAAAGAACAAAGAAAAAACTAGAGCGTAAGGAACAGAGTGCATGACAAACAGAATCCTTAAAGGTAATTTCTTTATGGCCATAATTTATGTTTTAACTCTCGACACTCTGGCAAGAACGCCAAAAAAGGAGTTCCTTCGCCTGTCTCTTGTAAGATATAGTCAAGAAGGCAGGTGACGAGAAGATGAATAGTGAACTAAAAATAAAGGTTTAATCGGGTAACTTGTGCCAAGTAAAATGAAAAACGAACGTCGAGAGAGCAGAAAAGTGTGCGGCGTTTTGGCGGCGTAACAGCACGCTAGAGCGAGACTGACTCGACAAAGTCACGGGCAGCTCCTTATCTAGTCTGCGTCAGAATTGCGAAGCTTTAGGCCAGAAGGATCGAGCATAGAGCGTTCGGGGCCAAAAAGGAGCAGGCACTTTCGAAAACAAGGAACTAAAACGAAATTATAAACATTACGCCCTGAGTAAGAATAAACACGAATCTTCTAGAATTGCGTGACCTCTCGTGGCTTGCCCGGCCCTACTTGGGGCGATATTCGCAAAAATATAGGAATAAAAAAATTAAAGATTTTCACAAATCTCTCTAACGCGAAATTAGAGCGCAGTTCTTGATGAGGAGGAGGGGTGGCTACGGAGAGGAGGGTATGCCCATCCTTCTCCTCTTCCCGTCCTCCTCCGCTCCTCGCCCTCCCCTCCTTTCCTCCCCTCCTCCTTTTTTCTCTCCCCTCCCCCCTTCCACCCTCCTCCTCTTTCCGCCTCCTCCTCTACCCTCATCCTCCTCTTTTCCTCCTACTTCCCGTACTCCCCCTCCTCCTCCTGCATAGCCTCCCATCCTCCTCCGTACCCTCCCCCTCCCACAGTTTCCCCGCTAAATTCAGCTGAAAAATGGAAGTCATGTGACCTCAACTGCTATTCGATTCCCTAGAAAAATTAAGCGGCGAATGGAATTGCTGTTAAGGTCACGTGACATCAATTTTCCTGTTAAATATAGCGGGGAAACTGAACTTGTTCATCGGTGACTTGACACGAAGTCATGTGACTACATTTTCTCCGCTGAATTTAATGGGAAATTGAACTGGTGTCGAGTTCACGTTGCGTCAATTTTCCCGCTAAATATAGCGCGGTTACGCAGACGGCGACGGCGACGCCGACGTCGCGAAACCCGGAAACCGGCGCCTTGGAGCTGCGCTGGAAAAATAGGAAACATGTGTTGTTAGCTCGAGAATGTAAAGTGCAGCTAGAAAACCTCAGAAGGAAAAGTCATTTTCCTTCACTCCAGTTGATGCCTGTTGTTTTACTACTTTCAAAGTAGCTTTCTGCCCTTTTTCGGTGGTACTCAGTCCCATAGCAGAATACATTTCCAGATTTAAAAGCCATTTGGGAGTGTCGTGTTGTTTACGGCGAAATAAACACACGAGTGCAACAACAACGATATTGGAAAACCACACCAAGAGCGGCTAGATCCTGGACCTGAGGCTTGACGTTCCCGAAATTACACGCCGCTGTGCGGTGCGTATTTGGTATCACGCAGATGCACTCTGTCATTGTGTCGTCTGGAAAAAAAAAAGAGTTTGTCGTTTTAAACTAGGAACATAAACGCTGAAGGTATTCAAGCTATTAAAATGTGAGACAAAAATATTCTAATCTGGAAAAACGAAGACGGTGGAGATGGATTTTGTTTCTTCCCGAATAGATAAAAGTGAGCAAAATCTTTAAACAAACTCAAGCCGGCAATTTTTTTTTCCGAAGAAAAAAAACAACAACAACAACAAGAAAGTTAGACTACAGAAGCGCGTCTTTTTTGTTTATATATGAATATTTGGAATTCTATTGCTGATATATGGATTAGGTCTATATTTTATCAGGGTTTCGGTAAACGTGTTACATTATATTTAAAACTGATGGTTGGTAAATTAAAAAAAATAGCAATTTTTCAATTCGTAGGCAAAAAAAAACAAAACATAAAAAAGACGGCTAAACAAGCATGGTTCTCTAAATACACATGTTAAATAAATATTATGCGCGCATCGAGGAAAACCTGGAAAGCACGAATATAATCAAACGGGAGTGAGTTTCTGCGGCGCTTCGCTGAAGACTATATCGAAACAAGATAGCATTCCTTGTCTTCCACCAAGGTTACTTTTCGCTAAATAAATTGCTTGCACCTTAGACTGGGAAACTAGGTTCAACGTTTTGTCGGATTTGGGAATGTCACGCGGCTTTTTCTCGCGGCAGAACGCGCCCGCCTCGAACATCTCTTTCTGGTCATTAGTCGCTCTCTCTCCTCCGGCGCCTCTTTGGCTCGTCCTGCAGGGTCATCCTGAGCACGTCGCCGCTTCCGTTCGACTGTCCCCTTTTTAGTCCACTCGTTCTTCTTGCTAGGCGCTTTAAAGAACACGTCAAATTCAATGATAGCCTTGTATCACGACAACGGCATACGTGTGAAGAAGGAGAAGAGAATTAGTTGGAGGCTGAGAGGAGGCCCAGTCGTTTCGTGGTAGAGATGAACATTTTCTTTGTGGGGCTGCCCAAAGAAATGCTATCGGATTTAAAATGAGACGGTGACGTCATTCAGGCATTTCTCAATGTTGACTGGGGGATGATGCGAACGCTTTAATGTCATTCAGAGAGGGTTACGTTTATTGTTTCGCATGCTCCCGCATGGACGACGCTGCCGATTTCGGCGTTCTGTTCGTGATATGTATCACAAACGAACAGGAACGTTATTAGCTTAAAAGGTTCGGACCATAAGGGGTTTCATATTGAAGTGCCGGTCTAAAGCTTCAGCGCCGTAGGGAATGCGTCAATACTAACCTGCGGCCCATAAAGCTTGGCCGCAAAATTCCGCAACCCTCTCTCGCTGAGCGTTATCTGAACCAAGAGCCAGAAAAAGTACAGTCGTTTTCTCTGTGTATGTCTTTCGAGAAAAAGAAGTTCGCCAATTTTGCTTTTCTTTCCTATTTGAAAATTGATGCGATTGCTAAATCTTTAAGTAGGTTACGGGCAAACATTAAGTGTTCAGAGCTGCGATCCTTGCTGCAACCTTTGGACGAACTCCGACCTGGTTCCAAACGCTCGTTCACAAAAAAATCACGTAATCGCTATCTTGCAGGTTGAACGCTGCGGATACCTTAAGGGAAAAACCATTAACTAGAGTTAAGGTATCCTTCGTTGCAAATTTATATCTCCTTTCCACAATTGACGAACTTACAGCTCAGCGTTTTTCCTCTGATTGTGAGCGTAAGATTAATATCTAGCCGGAGTATGTACTTTTTCCCAGGAGCAATTGATTTGGAAGCGTAAACAAATCTTTCACTGAAGTGGTAGAGCAGTAATTATTTTGATAATATATTATACAAAATAGTTCGCATTGTCCCAATTTGAAAGTAACGCGGATTTTACCTGGGGGATCGCGTCAGATTGAAAAATATTAGGATGCAAAGTGATACAATAGAGTTGCACTAATTCAAGATACAAAGTAGAAAGAAATACACAAAAAATAAAGCATTCAGGTGCGCTAGTTAGGAAACAAAACGTACCAACAGAGTTGTTGTGCACGAAACAATTCCGAGGACACCTAAGCACATTGTATGAATTGTGAATGCGGCAACATACTTGGCGCCGAGAGGAGTAGAAGTGGCCGCTGGCGCCACGCAGACCGTCCTGGCTCGCTGGTGACTTCTGCCTCGCAAACAGCGTGCCACGTTTTCCTTTTTCACACTGCGCTCCGGCGGTGACGTCACGCTTCCCAACTGCGCAGGCGCGGCAAACCCCGCCAGCTCCACGGTTTCCAAGACGATGTATCCGCGTTGCTGTGCTTTTCTTTGTGTTTTACTTCTGAAGTGCGTCCGATTTCGCGCCATGTCGGCTTTTGTGACGAAGCATCTGCATAGCTGTGCTTTTGGCCAATGGGAATTCAGGTGCTGTGCTACAGACGGGTAGAGACAATGCCGGATTCACTCCATGAGACAGTTAATGCTTTTGCATTAATATTGTGAGGTAGTCGTTTTCATCTGAGAAAGGAAGGTAGAGGAATTAAAGCTATTGGTATTCTGTTTGGAAAGTGAAGTAATTAACAGGCGGGTGATTCCACGTCAGTTCATGCAATGGTGGTCCGGGTCATAATTGTGATATTTTTGTTAAAAATATACATGAAAGCCATGTTCTTGGGAGGAACATTCCGCTATATAAGAACGCCGTAACGTTTTTTTTTCGCTGAGATATAAAATAGAGAAGCTCGAGGCGTGGAAATTGAGAAGATTTCACTATGCTACTTTGCACAGTCGTCATTTCCTCATCGAAGCTTTCACGTTACCATAACTTATTTAATAAATTTTAAAAGCGATATACAACACATACCCAAAATATTAAAAATATCAATAACATATTTCTATGCAAACAAAAAAGTCAAACATGGCATAAAAACACGTTTTAGAGACATATTCACAATTTTTTTGCAAATAAACTATCTTCTATAATACTTCGCAAAACATATCAAAATGCGCGCTTTTGAATTATCTTTACGAATGTATAAAGATAATATGTCCACCCTTAATTGTCTTCTTGTTATTAACGCGGCAATGCGGGTGATTTTACAAAATGTGTCAAGATTGGGCGTCGATATTTAAATAACTCCATCTTTTATTTTTTTTAAACTCCCCTTGGCAGTTTGCAGTGACATGAACTAACCTGTGATAGCAAAACATTGAGTAACATATGACCTCCGAACAGGAAAAGCTGCGACAAACCTTCACTCGGAGCGAGCCGACGTCTCGTTATAGCGGCTTTGCCGCATAACGTCCCCTTCATGGAAGCGTCAAAAGCTGGAAAGCGGGACTCTGTCATAGAGAGCGGAAAGTCGGGCTGTTCCGAGCATTGCTTTATTGTTGTGTGACTATACCCTTCCCCCGCCCCGCCCTCTTCTTCTCGCCCCTTAACACGAGCAAGAAACGCCTGCGAACGTAACTGCTTGCGGTAGTTAGTAATCGTAAGCACATCACATTGCCTTAAAACCCAAAGCTGTGAAGAGTCAGTTACGGCAAAATAAGGCGAGAGTAGTTGTAAGGGAAAATATGCATGTCAGTTGGTCAGGAAACATTTCAAACAAAAGTAACGGACAGTGCGAAACGAACTCTCAAACGCAGCTGAACTTATTCACAAGAACGACAATAAATGCATGTCCACGCGGAAAGAAATAAAATAGGGAAGATCAAGACATGCGACCGCAAAGACTTGACCGAACCTATACTCCGTTTCAAACATCGCGTGCAACGCTGGGAAAGCTACTGAAGTAGTGCGCATGAAAAAACACAAAAAATCGTGTTACTCCGCGAGATTTCGTGGACGAGCGGTACAAGGCACTGCTCTGGTGATGCCGACGTCTCGGTGGCGGTGGTTCGAATCCACTTAAAACGCAAAGGTTTTTTTTTTTTTTTTTTTTTTTTTTTTCCTCGATCTATTTTTTGTGCAAGATTGTGCGTATTGCGGAAGTGCATATTTCAATTCCTCTTTTTTTGTCGATTTTTATTGATAAGAAGGTAGACTAGGGGCTGGTGTTCCGCTTGAACTTGCGCCGGCCTCGTCAAAATGGAAAAACGGTCGAGATCCAGGGCGTCTCTATTTAAAGCCGTTTATTTACATGGTAGCGTGGAAATCAGAGAGTACCTTGAGAGTGTGGTGGACGGTCCTTTATATCACGAATACTGTGATTAGGGGACCGCACTGCCATTGGTCAGACGGCTTGGCATTCCCTCGCGTGATGTGACTTCATGGAAGTTTCCTTCAGAATCGGAATACTCGCCGGTGTATGGAAGAAGTCATCCAGACGGCAGTATCTCGGTGCTCTGGTGCCGGCGCCCCCATGAACCGGGAGTGATTCACAATAGACGCGTACACAACACACGGCACTCGAGATCAGGATCGAATGTTGTTTCCTTTTCGAGGAAAGCAGGGGCCTCGGAATACAGGCACGGGCATGTGCGTCGTTTACTTAGCCGACCAAGGTTAAGGTGCCTCAGGCAGACGGAGCCGACTAAGGTTACGGTCCCGCAGGCAGAAGAACCCAGACGCTTCGGAATGCAATCACGGGCACCGCCTGCTGTAAGGTCCCGCAAGCAGACGGAGCCGTAGGCACGATTGATCACGGACACAGTTCCTTCTTGAGGCTTGTTTCACTTTGAAGCCATAAGAATCGGCCATAAGGCCGATTTCAACACCAGAAATAACAGGTGGCAGTTCACAACACTGTCCGCGTGCTCGGAACTTTCACGTTGCGAGGTCTTCGCTTCGGGGACGCCACCTTGCCAGACACTCCGGTGTCGTTACTGGCCGTCTCCAGGACCTCACGGACCGACGTCTCCGGGAAACACGTTCTTGAACTCGCGTACACGTTGGCGATCACCTGCTTGCACTTTTGCGAGATCTTCACACAAGGAATCTTCGAAAATATCCGAACAGGAAAAGAAAGTATTCCAGCGTAAGACGCCATCTTCTCGAAACCGGCGAGGCAGGAGCAGCCGCACAACCCGAAAACCCGAAGCGAGTGCGAGTGCCGCACGAACGAAAACGGAAAATAATTTAGAGTAGTTTACATTATCTTTTCCTTTCTATTGAAAAAGAATGGTGTTCCCTCGAAATCATAACGCCACTATTAGTTACTAGCTACAAAAACATACACTTTTCGACTTTTTTTTTTTTTTTTCAGGGGCCGCACTATTCTGTGGAGCGAACGTAGTCGCGGTCGGCTGTGCAAACCGGCGCGCTAGCTTTGACAACGTTGCACGCTATGTTTGAAACGGAGTATAAACAGACAAACTAAATCACTCCAAGGTTAAGGACAGCAATAGGAACGGGCACCTCTCCCAAGGACCTGAACAGATGGGTTGCACCACGCTATGCGAGCCGACCGAGACCGAACCCCTAACCCCCTCTTCTATTTTACTGCCGTAACCCCCTTCCCCAACACACACACACACACACACACACACACACACACACACACACACACACACACACACACACACACACACACGCACGCACACACGCACGCACGCACGCACGCACGCACGCACGCACGCACGCACGCACGCACGCACGCACGCACGCACGCACGCACGCACGCACGCACGCACGCACACGCACACGCGAACTACACTCCAACACCGAAAACCCCAAAAGCATTACAAAATAAAAAAACTTTTAGAAGGTAAAAAAAAAAAAAAGACGGCTGACTATCGCTATGCTTACAGGAGACTCGGTGTCTTTGGTGCTCAATAAGTGGTACTACAAACAAACAACACCAGCTTAACCATGCGCGACGCACCGATTATATCTATAATGGAAGATAGAAGTTGATAACCACAAGGACATTTTCTTTCCGAACTCTGACCGGATATTCGGAGCCGGGAGAGAGGAATTCAGAACCTCTCAAATAGGCGTTTGCGAGGACGTTTGAAGTTCTGTCATTTGCGAAGCGAGTAAGAGTCTAGTGTCAAATCGAACAGCCATGGCCCAACGATTCAGCACCGTGCGATTGTTCTGTGTGGACTATCTACGGAGACACAAGAAGAAAGTGTATAGCGATAAGCACCTTGTATCGGTAGGGAGACTCAACAAAGTGCGGTTGGAAAAGCTACTGGCTCCACGGACAGTGAACGAATCTGACATTTTATGCCAACATTGCTACAAATACCTCCAGAATGAGATTGCTTCTCCTCACAACGTGAGTGCATCGGACTATTCTTTCTGGGACTCTGATGAAGTTTTGGCTGAAGTGAGTCAAGAATTGTGTGCTGCTAGTCCGTCGGTAACTCCATTGAAACCACGTAAAACCATTAAAAAAAAGAAAAAAGGCGCGAAGCATATTTGAAGAAAAAACAAGCTCGAGCGAGTTCTTCGATTAGAAGAAAGCTGTCGGGCGTTTATGACATGAAAACCGGCGAAGACAGTTGTGAGCACTGCGGGGAGTGGTTTGACGCCTTCCGCGAAGGGCGCTGAAGGCATGCAGTTTCCACCAGGAACGCAAGCGATTGTACACGCTTCTGCCACCAAGCATCTCGAAAAAAGAAATATTGCGTCTGGTGCCAGAAGCGACTGCCTACATGATTGATCAAACAAGAAAACTGAAGCGTAAAGGTGGTGTATGGGCAACCCCTGATCCCTACATGGGGAAAAAGGCGAATGCCGAAGACATGAGAGTTGCACTTGAGTACTACACGCGCGACGACCTCGCATGCTCTATTCAAAGCCCCAACAAAAAGGACGTCGTCAAAGCCATGATCAACGACAAGACCAAAGTCGTAAAAAGGTTTATGACCCGCTCTATTAAGGAACCTTACCAGCGGTTTAGGAAGGACCATCCCCATCGAGAACTAGGCATCTTTAAGTTCTATTCCCTACGACCCAAATGGGTCAAAAAGAGTCCCGAGCATGAGGGGTGCGCTTGCATTTATTGCGTCAATTGTGAGTTGCTTTTAACGGCAATAACAAATGCCTCACAAGAGACATTTACTGAAGACGACTTCAAGCGCATCTACCTCTGCAGCGCTCCACAAAACGATTGCTACCTGCGCCTTTGCGAAAAGTGCCCAAAAATGCAGAGCATCTCCCTGCAGTCACTCCATCTCGACGAAGACGAAGAGATCTGTTACGCGTTATGGGACGCCGGCGAACTCGTCAAAAAGGTTGTGGACACTTCCGCTTTCCTAAAGGAACTGGAGTCATCGAGCGAAAAGTATATGAGGCATTCTTACATCCGTGACCTTTAACGAAGCCTGATACGTGACACAAGAACCGCCTTACCACCCAAGGCAGTGATGTTCCACTTCGATTTTGCGGAAAATTGAACAGTCATCTTCCCAACCGAAGTGCAGAGTTTTCATTGGAAAAAAACTCAAGTGTCTCTCTTCACATGTGTGGTTACGTCCACGCAAGGCACGGAAAGCTTTGCCGTTGTCAGCGATGACACGACACACGACACAGCTCACGCTCTTCTAGCCACAAAGGCCATAGAAGAGTATGTTGATGAACATTACCCGCTCTTTTCTGGAATACTTTTTGTATCAGACGGAGCGGCGGCGCATTTCAAGAATCGCTTCCAATTGCACGAATTATCTCGGAAGCCGTACTCTTTGGCAAGTTGGATCTTTTCAGCCACTGGACGCGGAAAAAGCGTTTGTGATGAAGTAGGTGGTGTTCTTAAACACCACGCAACGCTCACCAACTTGAGATCTTCGCTCAACCCAACTATTGTCACCGCTAAAGACTTTGTGGAAGTGCTGCGTGAAAAAGTAACAAATGTCTGCATGTTCCACCTGTCTGCGGAACGGGTTCGAGAGTTTCGTGCGGTGAAGCAAGTAGAGTGGGCCACCGTAAAACCTGTGAGAGGAATCCAGGCATCTCATCTGTGGAAGTCATCATATGCCGAGAGGCCGGATGTATACATGGCCACTTGCGCAACTGAGAGTTTTAAGCTTAGGTATGCATAGTTAGCGAATTTGCAGTGGGGCCGTTTTGTTTTTGTGAATTGTAAGCTAAGTAATGGTATTCCAGCCTAAAGTACATTTTCGTGTCAGTTATACTAACCCCTTCTGAAAAAAAGAATTCGAAAAATATAAAATACATGCCATAACTAACGCTCAAAATATTTTGTGCTGTGCGGCAAAGCCGCTATGACGAAGACGTCGGCTCGCTCCGAGTGAAGGTGTGTCGTAGCTTTTCCCGTTTGGAGGTCATATGTTACTCAATGTTTTGCCATCACAAGTTAGTTCAAGTCACTGCAGAGTGCCAAGGAAAGTAAAAAAAAAGATAAAAGATGGAGTTTTTGAAATATTGACGCCCAATCTTGCCACATTTCGAGAAATCAGCTGCATTTCCGCGTTAATAACAAGAAGACAATTAAGGGTAGGCATATTATCTCTATACATTCGTAAAAACTATATATAGGCGCGCATTTTGATATGTTTTGTGAAGTATTATGACAAATGGTTTATTTGCAAAAAAAATTGTGAATATGTCTCTGAAACGCGTTTTTATGCCATGTGTGATAGTTTTGGTTGCATAGAAATAATTTATTGATATTTTTACTTTTTTTGTGTATGTGTTGTATATCTTTTGTAAAATGCATAAAAAAAGTTATGGTGACGTGAAAGCTTTGATAAGAAAATGACGACTGGGCAAAGTAGCATAGTGAAATCTTCTCGATTTCCACGCCTCGAGCTTCTCTATTTTATATCTCAGCGAAAAAATTTGTTACGGCCTTCATATATAGCTTAATGTTCATCCCAAGAACATGTCTTTCATATATATTTTTAAGAAAAATATCAAAATTATGACCCGGACCATAATTGCATGAACTGACGTGCAATCACCCAGGTATCTTCCTCGCACATCTTAGCTAACAGAACAAGACATATGTATTCATGGAAGCATATTTTTTAAACTGTTCATTACAAATTTTAAAAACAAAAACGAAGTTTACGTGTACGGTTTTTCTATTAAACTTATGCAGATTCAAGCCGTCGTTTCTTAAGATCAGAGTAACTAAAATAAGGCGGCATCAAAGTTGAGCTCTAAACCCTACATAAAAAGGCTGCGCTGACAATGCCCTGGAACATTTGTACTGACCCTGTACTGAATGAAATAAAATATCCATTTCACTTACGGTTTACTTATTTTATATCCACACCTTGCGCTTTAAAACACTTCGAGATAAGGCAGCTTCATTCAGATGTGTTGCCACATAAGAGACTCCTTATTTATGTAAAATATCAAATAGTTTAGGACTAGAAGATGCCTGATCTTGAGACGTAGTCTAACACCACCATTACACCAGGATTCTATTCAAACTTTAAGGGACTCAAGTTTTGGGCTCATCATCAGTGGATGTGGCACAACATCAGTGGCTGTAACGCAATAGTACGGGAAAACACAAACAAACGAAACTAGGTAGAACTTATAATTTAGCAGGGTCGGGCGACACCCAAGTAAAATATAACAGGTTAGAAATCGGACCCTCCTCGGTTTTAAATACCATAGAAATAGACAGGAAAGCGAACAAACAACAAAAACCATGCCCTCTTATAGCCTATAGCAGTGTAATAAGTCTTTCGTCTTCTCATTTGTAAACTCTGAGGGTAAGGGAAGATTGTATTGGTACATTTTGAAAGCACCGTGCGCTCAAATTGAACAAAAGTAACGATAAGTTTATTTTGAACAAATTTGAACATTCCTCAATATTGTATTGCTCTCTACACACGCACGTGAGCCTTAAAGATAATAATATTTAGGCTGGGTAGAGCTCATACCATTTCTCTAGAATATGTTTCAGTAACTAGGCAATGTCGTTGAATAGTAAGTCACAAAATAAAAACGAAGTCAAGGGTACTCTACAATTTGATTGAGTTGCTGAAATTGGGTGAACAGATTCACTCAAGTTTTCTGTACGCGTGTCACACAGCGAAATAACCTACCCATCTGCTCAGCTCTCGGCGTTTTATATTGGTCTCTTAAACTTTCTATGTTGTTTCCCGAGTTTTAAAACGCAACTTTCATGAGAGCACTTGCTACAAGCGAACTATTTTCGGCTCCATCTGTGTGCATTAAATTTTAGTTCCTCTCAATTTCAGTTTCGATGCCTGCCGTGGACGTTTTTGCTCCACATTTCGGCAGGTCACGTTTTCACCTTCTGACTGGCGTCGCCCTTTTTGGAGTTGCGAATAGTGTTGATTCACTGAACAGAATCATCTGAGATTTTTCGTAGAGCTTGGACAGGGCCTACCTTAGCTGCGTCCAATCTAAAGTGAAAATATCCAATGTTGTCTGTGCAGTTTCATAGCTTGTTTTTACTCTGCTGTGGGTTTCTTTGCAATTCAATGCTTTTACGCGGCGTTTTTTTTTTAAATTTTGTCATGTTATTTTTGTGCCTATTCTGACGCTGGCTTACTTGAGGCGTGATGTTTTTTACAGTTTCAACTATGCTCTTCGCAAAAACAAAAAAAAAGTGCAGCGCTTTGCAAAAATAACAACTTATTGCTGTTCTTAAATCCTTGAATTTCTGAGGTCGTTTTATTCTCATGTTTCATTCGTTCATAATAAGAATTCTATATATTATGGAGTAAGCAACAATAATATCATCTTGGTCCATTACACATTACGGGCGTTCCTTATGCGCCTTTTATGCCAAGCTTTATAGCTAGAACTTTCGTCCGTCATATGTATGGAGGCTTTAATAGTCAAATTATCAATAATTAAAACCCAGGGCTAATATTACCCAATTATTCTAGCCAGTTCCGCAGAAAAAGAAAAAAAAAGTTTACTGTTTTGTTAGGCGTGTAAGGTGAGGCTGAAAATAGAAATCCGTCGGTGTGTAATAAGGCGGGAACACGTTTGTGAACAAGCAGGCGGAAATCGCATGAATTTAAGACAGTACGGCGATATTCTTAAATTGTGTTTCGATAAACTAACGACGAGCTGGTATTTATCGCCTAAAAATTCTAGCTACATTGCTTGAACAAAATATAATCTTCTATAATTGTCGCATGTCTCTAATTCCATGGGACTTTCAGTTGATTTTTCGCGCACGTGTCCAGCCTTTATACAATAACGGGACATATATGATTAAAAAATGGGCCTTAACTGTGCAAGATGTATACCGTATTGATATTTACGACTTGGGAAAAATTACAGCCCCCGCCGGTGCCTTAGCTGATCTCCCGGCGGTCTCAAGACGGGTCTAGATCCGTCAGACGTATGAAGCCATCGGGTACTGCAGATGGACTTCATTATATAATCCGCGCCCGGCAATATTGCAGCTTCTTGTCGAAGGGACGCCGGAACATGAAAACAAATTTGGTACGGGGTTATAGTTCTCATATGATTTCATGGTGAAAATATCAAAACTGTCTTCTGGTGGCGCATAGTGAATACCTCGATCACAATACAAATATGAAAACATATCCGCGCAGTTTCATCGCGCCTACCGAATGAAGAATGGCGGAGTACACAGTTACTTTTCGGTGCAAACAGCCGTTTTTAGTTGAGTACTGTTATACGGCTGCGCGACTCAGATCATAAATATGCTGGCCGATTACGTTATTGAGCACCAACGTAGATAGGTGTTTGCCTCAGCCGTAAGCAACTAGAAGCTGCGATATCCGACTGAAATGTTCACGCAGCTCGTTAAAAGGCTATCTCAGAGATTCTCTTAGGAGGCCATGTGACGACTGTCGGTCTATTGAGGAGTGCGGCACAGGCAAACAAGGTAACTAACAACCACCATACTTGATGAACCACGGCAGAAACGATCTGGTTGGGCTTAATATATTTCTGGTGCTGATTGATATTTCTCCGACTCTAAACCAAAACTAAAATTGCCCACGGAGATTGCTATGAGTTGATCTTCTTTGATTATGCATTTCATAATATCTTCTCGCATGTGTCGTGCGTCACGTCAATGGAATAGCCCATTATGTGATGTATCGTCATAAACGCATCAACGAGAAGAAGCAATACATTGGGTTAAAGTGGTGTCTGTGAAGACCTTGGCGATGCCTCGCGTGCTAATATCAGATTTGTTGGCGTACTATGGAATGAACATGGAAGGGTCTATTTCGCTTAGACGCTGCTTCTGCTGGTTGTTTACCGTTCTTAAAGAGACATAAATTCTGCAGAGATGCACTGAAATTAACTTACAGATGTGATTAATGATATGTTCGTGAATCCACCAGAAGGAAATTCGATTGCAGTTACTGTATGGTTTATTGTCGCTAAATTTAGAGACCCACACATGTCAACTATGACTAATAAAAAGATCGAAAAATCTCCAGAAACGCACACACATAAAAAAGGGTTTTATAGACCTAGCAAAATATTGCACAAAAATTTCGCGATTCGCTTTATAATTTTTGGAATATGATTATAATGAACCCAGTTATAGTAATAAAAGTTCGCAGCAACCTTTATCTCCGAAGTCCTATAATGCACAAAAACAGCAACACTTCTGAAGCGATTGTTTCTCATCTTTCTAGAGGACACTTAAACGGTTGTTTCTAAGAGTGAAGAAAAGGACACTTAAACGGTATTTTTTTTTTTTTTCAGAGTGAATAACTTTTAGCTAGAATTGTCTGGCTTAGACATTCCGTCAAATGCCATGAAGGTGCGCACTATACTTGATGAAATTGGTGGGATGGTGGTGCATGCTTGTGTGGGTCGGACCGTAATATGGCACTTTAGGAGAGAGGGGGAGGGGGAAGAGGAAAATAACGAGAGTGGATGGAGAGGGAAGGGATGTAGGTGGGAAGAAAGAAGAGAAGGATGAGAAGAAGGATCGGAGGAAAAAGAAAAACTGATGTTGAATTCCGCTCGCAGATCTCGAGCTCCCCAAAAGCGCTCCATTCGGGGCGCGCATATTCCGCTCGCAGATCTGGCTCAAGTTGGTCATCTTCCGCTCGTAGAGCTCTGGCAGCGCCCGCTCCACGGAGCGCCCCAAACTCCGCCGAACTTGCTCTGCGGGATTTCGCAGATCTCTCCGGAAGTTGACAGGGCGGCCCACGTGACTTCCGTCTAAATCGGCGGTGCGCATGCGCGGCGAGGTTGGAGAGATCGGCGGGCCGGTCGGGTCGTGGAGTTGGATTTGTTCGGGTGCGTAGGTTGTTTACTCTGGATTGTGACGGCTCGAACGCTTCTACCTCGCGTAGATCAGGGATAAAAAGCCGGGAATGTGGAGCGTGGCAAATCGTAAGCGTTGACGTCTGTGATCGTGAGAGGAAGAACGAGAAAAAGAACAACAGAAAAGCCGGAGGCAGACGCAAGGTTAGGCCTATTCATTCTGCAGAAAGTGATTGTTTACCTTTTTACACTGCATTCCGTCGGCGTTTTCCCGTGAAATAAAGCAAGAAGTGGTTAGGCAACGACCGCGCAAGTGATGGTTTGTTACCTCTGTGTTTATTAAAGTCGTACTACAAATCTGAACTCCACCGCTGGCAATCGCTCTCCGTGCCCCGCCGCTTCGAGGCGGCCGAAAGGTATGTGACGGTGCCGAACGCGGTCGTCATCGTTATTTGTGACATGAGCGCCGTGGTACGTATAATTTCGCCCGGCTTGTGTCGCGTGTTACTTCTGCGGCTAAGCAGTGACAGTCGTCACTGGTTGTCGGAAAGATCAGCCGGCTGAGGTGTTGGTGGGCTGGTCAAGTTCCAGCAGCGGCCATTTTGTACGACGGAGGGGGAAGGGGTGGGGAGGGGTGTGGGGGACGTCGCTCCAAAAATGCAAGTTTATCTTCCTCTCGTCGATTCGAAGCGGGTCCCACGGAGCGTAATTTTGCCTCCCTCGCGGATTTTGGAAAGCGCTCCAGATCTACGAGTGGAATTCACCATGAGATTGAAGCAAGGTATGCAGAGGGAGCAGCTAGGAGGGGAGAAGGGAACTGTGAGCAGTATGACTGGACGTGAGGCGTATATAGGTCACGTGACGTCAACTTTCCCGCCAAATTAAGCTAGGAAACTTAATTGTGTACAGGTCAGGTGACGTCAATTTCTCTTCCAAATTCAGCTGTGAAACTGAATGTGTGTGAATGACTTAAAGTCCGGACAAGTGACATAAATATCCCCGATAGATTTAGTTGAAAATGCACGGACGGACAGGCGGGAGAAAAATAATTCTGTAATTGGGGGAGCGGTTCCTCAAGAAGTGTTTTATGCCTTATTAATCGTAAAAATAAGGTGGGTATTAGTTTCCAGCAGCAATTCGCATGCGTTTCATTCAGTCAGCTACACGGAAAAAAACGTTTTAATACAGTGGCCTTTTTTATAGTAAGCAGTACCGAGGCTATTATCCGTCTGCTTGCAGACGTCTACAAATTTTACTCATAAATTAAAACGAAAAATGACCAGTTTTAACTACAAAAAGCGCTGCGAGTCATCACCGACTGATGTCCCGAGTGGAAAATGGTGCTAAACGTCAAGCAATTGAGTTACATGATCCACAGCAACAAGTAACATCCTTATCATTTTTTACAGCATTGATAACGCTCCCCTTCCAAAAGTTTAGCAATACAAATACCTCGGGCTTCACTTCCAGCCGAATCTCAAATGGTAAAGCCAAATTGCTGCTATTAGTGTCTAAGCAACTAACAATCTCCGGTCCCCGAGAAGAGCATTAAAACCAGCACCTAATCACACAAAATGAACTTTTAGTATTTAAAACAATGGTGTGTCCCCCCCCCCCCCCCCCCATAGTGGAGTACGCTAACGTAATCTGGTTTCCCCATTGCAAAATACATGTCCCTAAAATAGAAAAGGTGTCACGTCTGGCTGCAAGATAATTTTTTAACAAATTCCATTGACAAAATTTCTATCAGACTAATGCAAATTAGCTGACACATCATTATTGACAAAAGGACGAAGGTTGCGAGCCTTACGTTTTTGTTTTAATGATCACTGACCAAACCCTTATAGATACAATTATCTCAGCCAGCAGACATCCAGAGCCAAAAGAAATTACAACAGCAAGCTACAAAAAAAAACATTTTTTTTTTATCCGCAAAGTAGCTGAGACGCTACATTTGCGGATAGCGTCTCAGCGGAATCGTTTGTCTGACACCATTGTTCGCTCTACGTCCGTAGATTGGTTCGAAAATGCCTTAGACCATTATCTTACACAATTTGTGCATACTACTGACTTACTAATATTATAATTTTTAATATTTGCGCACTGTACTTGTTTATTTTGTTTTTAATATACGTGTTGTATATGCTGTATTGCGATATATAATGGTTCATATTTGTACATTCATCTGTGTAGTCCAATTAAGTTCACCCTACGATTTGTGTCTGTTCTTGCCCTTACCTTTTCATCTTGAACTGCACCACAGAAAAACGCATGATCTTCAAGCCTTTGTAACTAGCCTACTAAACTTGCAAAGAAAACCAACACTATCAATAAATTTTAAAAACATATTAACAAGTCCAGCTTTTTGCTAACTGCCCTCTGGCATGGAACATATGTTTCTGGAACGCATAGGATCCATACCAATCTAATGAAAGAGGGTGTTCTGACTGTCCCCTTTTTTGTTCCCTCGGTTTCTGTTTTTTGTTTTCTCGCATGCACATAAAGGGGTACACTTTCAACCGATTGATCAGTTCAAAGATTTTGCCGACTCATAATCAGCCGGTGATTAATGAATCAATTAGCAGCTGAAGCATGTACTTTTCGGGAAAGTATTTGAGAAAGGCAATGGGCCGCACTCTATAGGAGGAATTTGGCGAACGACGAAGCTGAAAATGTGTTTAGACCGACTTTAGAGAAATGTCTCCGCTGTGGCTCTGCACACTAAACGAAAATATACCCAGATGGGAGTACATCGCTTGTCCTCTAGCGCATTCCCTTATGGGAGGTTTTTATACTCTGCAGGATGGGAGTTCAGAATGAACTCCCACGCAGGCCAGAGTTTTTTGGGGGATGCAAGGGAGTATGTACAGAACTCCCAGCAGTACGGGAGTCTGTTCATGGATCGATGGGAGTATTTATTTACTTCCATCAGAGTGTTCCTAGGTGGATCCAAGGGAATATTCTTTCACATCCTTATGGGAGTTTTTACGTGGACTCACGGGAACGTTCCTTTACATCCACCTGGGAGTGCTTACGTGGATCCACGGGAGTATTCTTTCACATCCATATGGGAGTTTTTACGTGCATTTATCGGACTATTCTTTCACATCCATATGGGAGTTTGTACGTGCACTTATGGGACTATTTTTTCACATCCATATGGGAGTTTTTACGTGCATTTATGGGACTATTTTTTCACACTCATATGGGAGTTTTTACGTGCATTTATGGGACTATTCTTTCACATCCATATGGGAGTTTGTACGTGCACTTATGGGACTATTTTTTCACATCCATATGGGAGTTTTTACGTGCATTTATGGGACTATTTTTTCACATCCATATGGGAGTTTTTACGTGCATTTATGGGACTATTTCTTCACATCCATATGGGAGTTTTTACGTGCATTTATGGGACTATTTTTTCACATCCATATGGGAGTTTTTACGTGCATTTATGGGACTATTTTTTCACATCCATATGGGAGTTTTTACGTGCACTTATAGGACTATTCTCTCACATCCACCTGGGAGTTACAGCCGGGACCTAAGGGAGTATTCTTTCACATCCATTTGGGAGTTAGTACGTGGACCCACGGGAGTCTTCTTTCACATCTTCCTAAGAGTCGTATACCTACGGGAGTATTCCTTCGCATCCATCTAGGAGTTTCTTCAAAGCCAGGAAGTGTGGAAGGAAAGGCATAAGCAGGTAGCACAATGCACGAAATAAATTTATTGCATTATGAATATTTTTTGCACATGTCGTGTAACAAGAGCTCATTTTGCCTTGGGCGCAAACTGGCTTATACCCCGTCAGACGGCCATTTAAATGGCCTTCAGAACAAACTCCTCAAAAAATGTCTGCGAACACCAAAGGGCACAGGCAAAGCCGAGATTGTGAACTGATTTGCCGATTCTTTGAAGGAATTCATTCCGAAGGCCATTTAAATGCCCGACTGACAGGGGTATTTATTACAATGTAGGGTACGCTAGGCTAACTGTGGTACACAAGCCACGATCGCTCTGTAGAAATTTATCAATTCCAGTGCCTTCACCCGTGGCTTCATGTAGCAGTCGGCAAAACCACGTTTAATGAAAGTCAGCATCTTATGTGCCTTCTTTACGTAGTGGATGTGGAAAATCCAGTAGACGGCAATGAGGTACGCCACATCCTGACGGAGCCATACCATAAGTTCAAAGTTCTTCCTTAATCAGTCCTAAAATATTGAAATAAATTACCTCAAACTTAACAGAATTTGATAAAACATAATATGAGAGTCACAGATTTTTTACCTCAGCTTATTTATGTTAAACACTCTGACTGCTCCTTCTTAGACGTCGCAGCTTGCTCGTTATATGTAGTAGCGGCAGATGCAATTACTCTTCCTGCAATCAGTCCGCTGTTGGCCATTCTCTTTCCTGCGTAGTGCTGGAAGGGACCTGTAACCAAAAAAGCACAAGCATTTAAGTTAAAATGTACTCACAATCAACACAACAGATGCTTCCGACGTTATCGTATGAACCTTGCAAACCAGGTGGGGAGTAGACTTTTCTCAAGAAGTGAATTGAAGACAGTTTCTTCAAAGCAATATCAATACTACTGATACTGAAAATAGGGTAAAAGGGCAGAATCGTTTTAAAGTGATATAGCAACGAAATTGTAGTGCCTATTTTATTGTCTAAATGTCAACCATGTTTTGACCATACAGTGGAGACACCAATTTTTTGCTAAAAAAGACACAAAACATCTAGAACTAGTGTCTCAGAAGATCTCCCGATATGCATCACGTTTGCGACGTCTGGTTCTCCTTCAGTCAAAGCTTTCAGTTTACACGTTCGTGACGTCTGGTTCTCCTTCAATCAAGGCTATATGGGGGCTGGCGTGGCTGTGAGCTTCGCCACTTGATGATGTCAATGCACCGCAAGCTGGCCGCTTGAGTTGTCCCTCCTCGCTCTCCGCAGGAGTTGAATAAGCACGGGAGAAAAAAGAAAACCGGTTCAGCCAAGTTAGACAGGGCTCGGGCGCACACAACCTGCCACCATGTTCCCGTGTAGCGGTGCTGCTTTTATGTGGTGTGACGTGACAGTATTTGGTTTATTTAAATAATGTTTCGGCGCCTTTTTTAGCAAAACAAAATCGGTGTCTCCATGGTGTGGGCAGAACATGGTTAACATTTAGACAGTACAATTAGTGCTAAAATTTTGTTGTAATAACCTTTAAAAAAAAAAGAAAGACCAAGGTACACCCTTATTTTCAACAGTTCACATTAAACATGTTTATAACTATCTACCTTTCTGTGCTAGTTTCCTTTTCCATCGTTTCATAGTCTCAGTAACTTTAAGAGTGAGTGACAGTCCTGCAAAAATGTCATCAAGCATGTAAAAATTTTGAAAGTCGGAAAAATTGACAGCTTATTGCAAGCTTTTAAAAAGTCAAACCAAACAAAACGACCTATTGCAAAAACTGTAGGATACCTGTCTTGCTGCATGTAAGCTTAAGAAATTGAAATTAGTATACATTTCTAGCGATTTACTCCTACAAACTATAATTTTCTTCACTCTCGCACAATCACTAGGCAGAAGAAGCAAAAGCCCTCCCATTATCATAATCGTGTGCACTGCAAACATGCAAGAGTTATCTACTTTTTGAGAAACGACTATAAGGGATAGCTCACATATACGGCACAGAGCTAAATCAACAGTAAAACAGTGCTGACTTGAACTTAACTTAGTACTGATACAGCAGTGTATGAGCATCAGATCATTAACAAAGAGCAAAATCAGCACTATTCCCAGCACTTATTAATAGTACTGCACTATTGTAATGCCCCGAATCTGGGTGAAGCCTTTCAAATCACCGCATAAATTGGCTTCACAATGTATTGCACTACGATTTACCAGAGAGGTGCCTGAAGGTGGTGAAAGCATCGCAGAAAAAATTTCAAAGAATGAACTTACCCGAGTAAAAAGTAAAAAAACTGGTTTGGCTACCTATGACACCAGTGTGCTAGTATATGCGCATCCTCCGACTGGCACAACAACCGACAGATGGCGGCAACGGCACCGACGCCTTATGGCAGTTCAGTAGCTCCACGGTCACGCCAAAAGCACACCACATGTAGCTGAAATTATTCAACGAACCATCGGTTTGATTATTTTTGTGTCCATTTAATGTGATTTATTGGGGGTGAAAATAAAATAATGTTCTGACAATTATAGCACCGAAAAAGTGTGCACCATTTATGACTCAAAAAGGTTGTCCGATCTTGGTGTGACTGCGCGGCTGCTGAGCAGCTACAAGCCGCTAGGGTTGATGTCGCCATCTGTCAGTTATTGAGCCAGTCAAAGGGTGCACAGTTAGCAGACGGGCGCCGTAGGCAGAAAAAAATAGTCATTTTTTTACCTTTTACTCAGGTAAGTTTGTTCTTTGAGCTTTTGATGCAGTGATTCCAATACCTTTGGGCACCTCTGTCGTAAATCGTAGCGTGATGCGTCCCCAAACCGACTTAATGCAGTACTTTAAAAGCTTCACCAAGATTAATAACTTGGCAGCACAGGTGTAGTGCTAATGTGAACAGGTCTTAAAGGAAAGGAACAGAAATTTAGATTTCCCAAAATAAGGTAGCAGGAGTGTTCAACGGGGCGCCACCAACCCCTAAACACCACTCATAAAGCGATATCTCGAACGGATGGCCATATTGTTGTAAAATAAGGATGCGATAAGTGAGAATCGCGACATCGTGTTTCCTGCAGAATAGTTGAGGAGGGGGGAAACGGCTTTGCTTCTTTCCCTTTTCGCGTCCTCGCGGAGTCAAAGTGAGAAAAGGAGGAAACCAGAATCGCGACGTCACGGGCCTTTTTGGCCGTTGTTCAAGCATGCTCTTCTTTCACAAAAATACAACCATCCGTTAGAAATATTGATTTATGCATGATGCTTTCAGGTTTGTAGCGTCCCGCCTAGCGCTTCTGCGTTGTTTCCCAAAATCAAAATTTCGCTTCAGCATTCCTCTAAAGGATGTACACCTAACAATTATATTTGGCAAATACATAACAAGGAATTGCCTAACTTATACAAATAATTTCAATTTTTTTAGTTGTAATAGACTGATTTCACAGGTCAGTTTGGCTAAGCCACTGCTGCTGCAATGCATCAAGGGAACTTTCCTCTTTCTGCATGTGCCCCAACCTCGCTGGAGCTCTGCGCGTGCAAAGCGCGAGACGGCACGAGGTGTCTCAAGCACTGCCACCTGCCTCTTGTGAACTAAAGTTATGGCGGCTTCACACATGCGCTGAACGCTAAGTGAGATTGGTCTATTCCACTAAAGATTAAAATAACCATACCAACAGGATCAATCTTTCATGAGTCTTGATTGTTTCAAAAAGCAACATGTCCCGTATACCCTGTTTCATTATAGTAAGTTACAGCTCAAGAAGATAGGGCGAGGGAAAAGAAGGTCGGGGAGGAGGAAGCAGACGGAATGCTAGATAGAAGAGGGAAAAACTTCCTCCTCTCTTCTCCAGCAATTCGTCTGCTTCCTCCTCCCCGGCCTTCCTTTCCCTTTCCTTACATTCTTGAGTTGTAACAGACTATAATTACATGAAGGACAGACAAAGGCAACGCCAGACGAGGGGAGAAAGGCCAAGCACTAGAAAGGTTGGGGAGGGGAGAAACCTACCCTCCTCTTTAACGTTCCTAGTGCTCTCTCTTTCTCGCCTCGCCCTCTTCTTCTCTCCAGCCTTCCTAGTGCTTGCCCTTTTTTTTTGCCTGGAGTTGCTTCGCTTGCACTGCACACAACTAGTGACGCAGACTATTAGCAACGTGCACGACAAAAAGCGTCGCTGTAGTTGGGTTTGCGATCCGCCGAACCATAGCTTCCTGTATACTGATAATGCTTACCCAAATGCCGGCTAACGGGGAGGGAAATCCTGCCAATTACAGGGAGGTAGAGGCAAATATTGCCAATCAGGACAAGGGAAATTTTGTTTGTGACGTCACGGACGGAAACCATTAAAGGGTGCCAACGAAACATCTTGGAACTAATGGAAGTGGAACATAAATAGCTCTGATGACTGCCCGGTCCGGTTTTCGAGCTGCGCAAGAGCCACTGGTCCTCTCGCTCGAACAGTGCTTTCAGCTCTTCATTCTGGTACCTGGGCCACAAGTTGTGCCAGCAGGCTTGCAGCACCAGCTGAAGGAGTTGAAGGCCCACTTCTGAAAATACAAAGCATAAAAGAAGCAATCACTTAGAACAAAAATAATAAAATCATAAAAATAATTAGGGTAGAGCTTTGAAGATTCATCTCAACCACCTAGGTATTGTTAAGATTGATGGACCTTGCAGAACAGTAAGCCTGTCAAATTGCAGGCACCTCGGTCTGGTTTACAACCTGATAACTCGGAATCAGAGGACAAAAAATTGTAACAAAGCCAACTTACAATTAGTGGCCAATCAGACAATAACCTCTCAATATTTTGAAAGCATTGACAAAGGAGATGAGCACAGCCGTGACAATCTACTTGACTCACAATACCAAGTTAAGTGTCAGTCAACCAAATAATGCTCTTATGCCCTTGAAAACTGTGGCACGGATAAAGACTACCACCAAAAAGATACCCCGCCACCGTGCTAAACCTTGCTCTACAAACGGACGTGTGAAGAGCAACCCACAAGGGCCACAAGAAAGCACCTGCCTCTCAAGAACCTTAGCTTCACCACAGAAGATGGTCTACTTTGATAAAAAGGACATAGCCTTGCAGCTATTTCAACTATCCGCTCACGTGATGGGGATAGTATACCAAACATATCAGATCGAAGATATAGTTTGACGGTCAAGTTGACCGACTGATTACGGAGCAAATTGCACGGAACAGAGGAGCCTGCTTTAATCTGTTGGTTAGCAATTGTCCGTTAAAAAATTAAAGAAGCACTTAACCAATTTAAGTAGCTATTGCTACTTAAATCGGCATCAGAAATCGATTCCTCGGGAACTATTGCAGACACGTCCACATTTATGACCGTAAATAGACTTTCGCAGACATTGGTTTAGTGCCCCTTTAAGAAAAAAGGAAGAAGAGTCATTCGAATACAATGCCTGTATGGGTAGTGAGCTTCAAAGAAACTGCTCGTGCAGCTAAAAGGCTTTTGATCGCCTTGTAAATGTGCATAATGGTGACGGGGTATCTCATGAGAAATCATTAATGCTGGAGAAAATTGAGTATGTCGTAGAGCTGCGAGAAGGAAAAAACGAGAAGGAGGAGGCAGTGCAGAAATATCAAGCAAGCATTCGCACAACCGAGTCGGAGTTGCCGGAGTCTTTCCTTTTTCGAATGTGCTGGCGACCTTCGGAAACTCGCCAAACAAAAAGCATATTAATTTTTTTTTAAAAAAGGCGCCCACCTAAATGTTGTTAACTGCTGTACCTTCCTAAAAGCAGGGGGACAAAGGGGAGGCCTGGTCGCTCTGACGAAACAACAGATATTCTGTCGGCCGGTCACAAATTACTCTCGGCTCCCCACGAGCTGGGGGGATTTGAGAACATTCGTGATGCGGAGCACGTGAGTTTAGAGCTCGATGACGTTTAATCCTGTGCTCAGGGAGAAACCTAGTCGTGCGAATACTTTATTAAGAACTTGCAAAAGGATGTTGGTCTGAACTCGAAGTTTCGATTGATCCTGCTTTGACTGCTCAAAACTGATATTGTTTTAGCGGTATAAATTAACTGAAATGAAACGTTTCTAATGGCTGTTTCACAAACTCGTGACTGCTTATGACCGGAGGGTGCAAAAACAGATTTTAATCTCTTGCGACTGCTTAGAATTGGTAATATCGCTGCACAGTTAGTAAGAAGTTGAAGAAGGCTTAAAATCCGGTTTTTACCCTCACTCTGGAAAAGAGAGGATGTAGTTGTGCACGCCCTGGTGAGCGAGATTGTTTCTAACTGCTCACAGGACACTGCTGCATCTCGCCGCGCGAGACCGCGCCAACCAGGCACGTAGCCAGGATTTTGTTTCGGGCAAGGGGGGGGGGGGGGGGGGGCCGCCTATGACAAAATGCTGTATGAGGGGGAGGGGGGACAGGAGGTCCCAGCAAAATGGAAGATTTCGGGGGGGGGGGGGGGGGGGGGGGGCCAAGCCCCATGGGCCCCTTCACTTGCTACATGCCTGGCGCCGACCACGGGCGAACCCCAAGGCTGAGAGTTTGCGGCATAAGCATGGAGAGGTAGGTGCTGCTCAATCTGTGGTACCAGTGCTTGCAGAGTTCCTGTATAGGCTCCCTATGGGAGCCTGAGTTGCGTGTTTATCCCCGTAGCGCCGTCTTTCCTGCACGGCACGTTGATCCTGCTCCTCATCTGACTGAATTCAGATGAGGATCTGACTGAAGCAGGGGAACGTACGCCGGGGCGCACGCAACGTCTACTTTCCTGCACGGCATTTGAGTCTGCTCCTCACGTGATCGGATCTCGGCGAATAGCGGCGCGGCGGCACGTGGAAAACAGATGCGCAACTCTGGCTTCCGTAGGGAGCTTATAGACCATTCCATTTAGTTCTCTCAGGGCAGCGCCATTTTGTTAGACCACAGCACCCACTCCACACATCCGGGAAGTTCAGCAGGGTCGGCGAGGTAAAACGAGAGAGGGCACGCGCCCGACTCTGCTAGCAGACGACAAACAGGGAGGTTGCCGTTCTCCATCTCTGGGCTGTACCGACGGGCTGTACCAAACATCGAACTCTTGCTCGTGGCTGCCGTTATGAAGTGGTTCGCATTCTTAAAATATTTATGGCTACTCCAAAATCAGCCTTTAGCGCTCTGTTGTTTTATCTCAGTAAATGATCAACTAGCGTATCTTTGCCCTATTACTTCAATAGCAGTGGAGTCAGCTGGCAACTCAACCACTGCGTCTATTGCGCCAGGAGAGCACGTTTTTAATTATTATTCCAGACTTCCACTCATTGTCGCTAAAGGCCCACACCAGTACCAACTTCGTATAGTAAAATAGCTACAGCGACCGAATTTAACATTAAAAACGAGCGTGTTGGTAATTATACTTAAACAATCGGAAAGAATAAACGAAATTTGGGACGAAAGCAGACGCTTACATCTCTTTCAACTCTCACCAACATTTATTTCGTCTCCGTTCAAACGACGGCCATCGAGCAGGTTCAGGGGAGGGAGTAGAGAAGGAAAAAGGAGGGGGGCTTGAAAGAGGAGAAGGGGGAAAAACGGGTTATTCGCGGCCTTCCCTCAAGGCCTATGGTCCCTTCCGCCCAGTTCGGGACGGAGGAATTTCATCTGCCTGTCGGAAAGGGCTAGATAGAGAAGCCGAAGCGACGTCAGTGACCAAGCTCTTAATGGCGTACGATTCGGCGACTTCCCTGCCAAATCTCTGCTGGTGTCCTCCAAATACGCGCATACCTTCGCAACTGGGCGAACAACCGTCGCACGTCATACGGTGTACGACTATTGGATGCATGGAGTCGTCGGGGGTTTGCTCAGTGATAGGCGAGTCCCTTAAGGCCATGTGCGGTGTTGTGCCAGTAGGGGATAACTGTAAAACGCTTTTTGCGAGGAACAGGAGCGGCTGGCGGTGCCCAGGAGGCGGTGATGAGCCTCTTTAGTGTATTTTCCACTAAGTCGTCAGGATACCCTGCCCTCTTTAGCCTCTCTGTTTGTAGAAGCACGCTGTGCATGCTGTGCATAGGAGCTGAATGGAGGAGACCGCACCGGAGAGCCGGGTGTTCCAGTATGTAGACGATTACCTGATCGTGCACCCAAAGCAGACCCCTCCCGAGTCTGTCATTCAGGCCTTCGCTTCGAGACCCACCGGACTCTCCTTCAAGAGAAAAGACCCGTCTGAAGACTGTCTTCAATACTTGGACCTGCACCTGAAGATGCACCCCGATGGGATATGCTGGGAGTTCAGATAGCGCACACAAAAGCCGGTCCGACCTTCACGAGTGCCCACTCCAAAGCAGTAAAACGGGGTCTCGTGAACTCACTCCTAAAATCCTCTGGAACCAGGTCGTGCCCCCACCTCACCACGCACAGCGTGCTTCTACAGACAGAGAGGCTAAAGAGGGCAGGGTAACCTGAAGACTTAGTGGCAAAGACACTAAAGAGGCTGATCACTGCCTCCCGGGCACCGCCAGCCACTCCTGTTCCTCGTAAAAAAACATTTTGCAGTTATCCCCTACTCGCACAACACCGCACATCGCCTTAAGGGACTTGCCTATCACTTCGAGATAGGGGTAGTGTTTAGCTGCAAGCAAAAGCTTCAACAAATGTGCAGAATGGTGAATACCCCACCCTCCGTTACCCAATGCAACAAAAAGCACGGACAGCAGTTTGTTAAGTGCAGGAAGGAGGTGGTTTATACCATCCTTTTTTCGTGTGTGTGTGTGGGGGGGGGGGGGGATATATAGGGCAGACCGGCAGGTGCCTAAATGAGCGCCTGAGGGAACACTCGCGAGAGGTGAGAAAACCCCCCGACGACTCCATGCATCCAATAGTCGTACACCGTATGAAGTGCGACGGTTGTTCGCCCAGATACGAAGGTACGCACGTATTGGGAGGACACCGGCAGAGATTTGGCAGGGAAGTCACCGAATCGTACGCCATTAACAGCTCGGTCACTAACGTTGCTTCGGCTTCTCTAGCCCTTTCAGACAGGGAGATGAAATTCCTCCATCCTGAATTGGGCGGAAGGGACCAGGGGCCTTGAGGGAAGGCCGCGAATAACCTGTTTTTCCCCCTCTTCTTCTTTCAACCCCCCCCCCCCTTTTTTTTTCCTTCTCTGCTCCCTCCCCTGAACCTGCTCGATGGCCGTCGTTTGAACGGAGACGAAATAAATCTCGTTGAGAGTTGAAAGAGTTGCATGCGTCTGTTTTCGTCCCGAATTTGTGTTTATTCTACCGGATTTACTTTTCGCCGGAGCGACCGAGCGCATGCTAGCACTAAATTTAGCGCATGCGTTAGCGCGCGCTCTGCCAGGGTGTTTTAGAATAACGTTTCTACACCGCAACGGAAAGGCCTAAGCACCTCGTGCTTGCAACGCCACAAAGATACAGTAACACTTTTTATTTTGCACACAAAATACTGTAACTTGAGAAGAAAAAAAGTTTCTTGGTTCACAGTAATAATTTTAGATTTGTTTAAATATGAGAATGCAACGGAAGCAGTCGACTGGTAATGTCCACCTGCGTCGCCTAAGCAAGAGAGGTCTCGTGTACTGACCTTCGCACTCCATAACTTCACCGAGAAACGTTTGCGCGTCGCAAGTTGCCGGCAATTGTTGCCCACCTTGTTGGGTCCTATTAAACGTTTCTGACGCGCACCTCCTATAGCAGTGGTCTCAAACTCATTTGAGTCTGAGGGCCAGATATCCCATACCGGAAAGGTCGAGGGCCAAAGCAACGGGGGGGGGGGGGGGGGGGGGGTTAGACGATTTTAAAAATGAAAAGACCTCGTCCTCTATGCTTTTTGTAACTCACAGTTTTGCCAGTGACATGTGTAGATTTGATTGGCTTATATGACTACTTTGGGGCCTCACGTCATGTGATATCAATAATTAAAATGACACCGCCCCGCCAGCATGCTAGCATTTTTAATGGAACAAGAGAGAAATTGCACTGTCGTTTTCGTTGCTTAATTTGCTCGGAAATTCACCAAGCCCAACTTGTCTCTAAAAAATCAATCAGTTAATTTGACAGTCCTTGCTTTCCTGACGATTTTTATTACAACACACTAAGAAAATACTGTGATGGATCTAGTCCCGACCTCGTAGCTTTATCTTTGGCAGCTACTCCTGCTGATAGAGAGTTCGCGCAGCCGAGATGTATCCTGAAACGAATAGTTTGCGCTTGCAGCAGTAGTGTAATTGTTGTACATTACAAAAAGCCGGGAAGCAAAAAAATAAAGCGAAACAAAGGGCAAATGAGCACAGATAAGTATAAACTATGTGAATACGTTAAAATAGCAGAGCTACTTTTTGAGCGGAAATGAATCGGCGTGATGAGATCACTATGGCGCATGCCATTTCCAGCGCACAGGAACCGGAACGCGTAGCCGGTTGCCTGCGGGCCGCGTCCCAGCGAGTCGCGGGCCGCGTGCTTGAGACCCCTGTCCTATAGGAATGCAATGTCGTCCCGCGTTGTAGATCGCAGCTGAGATGATGTGGTGAGGGTCTAGGACGAATTGTCGACGGTCAACTCGTCGGCGGTTCATTCGTCGAATAGGCCGATTCGTCATAGGGCAATTCGCTGCACGAAAAATCGTTGCAGATGTTAACTGGATGCAGCTTTTTAAAAGCCAAAATATACTTTTTTCCCTGATATTTTAAAGCAAATACTGCACCATAGAAATCCCTAAAATTGCAGCAAGGTAATTTACCCCCATGTGCCCTTCCTTGTCGAAGAAAATAACTTGCCACTTTTACGGTGCCATGCGTAGATTTTTTTAGGAGGGAGGGAGGGAGGGGGGGGGGGGACTGGCTGAGGAGGCTGGGATCTTTATCACCAGGGGAGGGAGGGCTGAAGCCCCATAAGCCTCCTCCCTGTCCACGCCACTGCAGTGGGGGACGACCACTATGTCGCACACGTAACACTAAGGCGCGTGTTAAAGGGATACTGAACAGAGATTTCGAGCTAACTAAACAAGGCCGGGCGGATAGGTGGGAAGTTGCAAAACCAAAAAATACCACACATACGGCGATATATCTAACGGATCGCCATATTTTTTTGGGAAAGAAGTGCGCGATTGAACCCGGCCGACGAGACAAGGCACGTCACGATTCCCATTCTCTCTCCTCGCTACGTCCCGCCAAGCTGGTGAACCGAAGCGAGGAGGAGAGAAGCGAGGCCGCTTCTCCTCATTCTCAAATTCTCCCGGAGGACAGTTACGTCAAAGAACTCGCTTGATCGCGCCCTTCTTTTTGCAAAAGTATGGCCATCCGTTGGAGACATCGATGTACGAGGGATGTTTTGGAGTTCGTAGCATCTGGTTCAACACTTCTGCAGCCTTACTTTGGGAAATCCAAATTTCGGTTCAGTATCCCTTTAACCTACCTGGTCCACCCATTCAAGCCGCTTCGCGGTGACAATCTGCGACGACTTGTTACAAAACGTAAGAAATAAAATTAACATAAGGATGATCCCGAAATGACACATTTTTCAACTTGTCTCAAGGTCCTTTCCTGTCTTTGCACTCTTGCGATCTTTTTTTTTTTTCTTTTTTTTTTGTGGTTTAACGCAAGCGCTGCGCTTAGTCCAGATATAGAGTAACTGTATAGGCATTGCAGAGCTAGAGTATAGCATTCCTTTTCCTTTTGCCGCCAACTCGGTATTGGCAGACTTGGTTAGCAAAAACCGGGCAAATCTCCCCCCCCCCCCTCCCCCCGAATCAAAATCCTGGCTATGTGCCTAGCTGAGAACATGGAGGCGGTGAGTCTTGTCTTGTTGGCAGCAGAAAAAAAGTGGGCACAATCCTGGGTGTCCCTCCGTAAGTTTCTCTCGAGAAGAAACGAAAACCTTTCTTGCCATTGTAAATGAGCTGAATATTGGAGACTCCAGCGAAATCAACGCTGCGTAGCGGCAACACCGAGAAGCTCAGGAGAGGAGGTCGTTTCCACTCTGTCGTCTGTTATCGCTGCTTGGTTCACGTAGGCAGCATAGAAACAAACATTGCTTCCAGTAATTATTGTTATGCTTCCGCCGTGTCATTCCTACGCACTGACTAGAAGGTTTCTACCGTCGAAAAATCGCTTTGCTTTCACATGTAACACCGATCTTACGCTGCAGTGAAAGAATTTATGGTGGTCAGCGTGCTGAACGACGAAAGCAACCTCCTTTCGCCCACCATACTGCCTGACCGGCGTGCCCCTATAGTTCGCTGGAGTCGCAAATAGCTGAGCTGCTCGGCGAGGGCGGCACCCACTCTGGCCTTGCGCATCGGAGGGAGCCCCTAGAGTAAGTTGTAAGCAGGAATGGCGTCGCGAGCTCAAAGTGCTGGTACTGCAGAAAAAGTAGTTCCTACCTCAGTGCTGCTCCTGCTTGCACTGGAACCTCTCGTCCTTGTGGTCCAACCATGATCGAAGTAGCTGTAGTGTCTTGAAAGCCGTTGGAAACGATCTTGCTCGCCATGTCGTGTGCAGTATTGTTCCCTCGGTTCTAGAGTGGCAAGGCCCAGAACTATCAGCGCTTTCTTGCATCCTGTAACTTCTTGCAGAGCATCAAAGACAGTGGTTAAGATCTTTATGCTATCAGAAAGGCCACCGCATGCGGAACACCAGACAGAAAATGTGATTACAATGTTCGGCTTGAGTTGGAAATGCTGGTTTAACTTTGAGATGTGACACAACATGGTGCCATCTTAGCATAGGACTTGAGCATTAAAGGGGCCTTGCAATGACTTTTTTACTGGTTTTTAATTTGCACCGAACTTAAGCGCACTAAACATAGTAACTTAATGAAACTTTTTTTTTCCCCTCGAATTTCGCTTTATCTTAAAAGTTACAGGCAAATTAATATTACAAAAACAAGCAAAAAATAACTTCCTTCGTGACGTCTTTGGCCACTTCAGTGGCCGTGAACTAGAGGAGGGGTAGTGAGCGCAGCGAGCGCTCATGGCTGCCGCACTCTGCGTCGACAGCTCGAGAGGGTGCCACAAAAGCATGTTCTGGATAGGCTGTAGGAGCAGGCAGCCAGGGCGGCTCGCATTGCATTTGCTGCACAATTAAACACTAATTCGGCATGACACTTCATTGGCCACAAACGACAGCAAACATGGGGTAAAGATCAGTTCAGAACAGGAGCCACTTCGCGCTGCCATACCGCGAAACGGCCAAACTGCAAGCCAAACCTGTGCCGAACGCTCGGAACCGGTCAAATCCTCGAGTCCGTAAATGACCGCAGTGCCACCGCATACATCCGGGACCTTTCTACGCTCGCCACTCGTTGGAGCCTGATCCTACTATTCGTTTCTAGTATGCGCCGCCTTTTTTACCGCTTGGTGGCGGGTATGTCGACGGGTCATTTCTGGTTTCCGGACTTTATAAACTGCATTTGTTTCTTTTCTGATCTAAGATACTGAACAAAAACTAGTTGCATAAATAATTGAGACGGTTATTGCCACTTATATTTTGTATTTCGACTAAAAGAAGCTTTTAGCGGCTCTCACCAGTAGTAAGCCCAGGACCAAAGACGTCACATTTCGTGCACTTTCGGTACCGCGGGGCGCCCCCGTAAATGGAGGAGGTTTCCGCGTCGTCCGGTTAATATATGACGCACTGATATTTAGTTACTCTCTCCGTACCCGCTGGCTTGCCCGAACCAGAAGAGAAGTGGAAACCGCAAAAAAGGTTGACGCTTAAATATGATTGCAGGGCCCCTTTAAGGTGAATGCTGGCGTATCGGCTTAATCCGTTTGAAACTAATGCTCGAGCCCTCTTACCGTTCATCCCGTCTCGACCATATTCACAAGGTAGGCATACCTAATTTTAACACCTTCAAATTCAGCACCTCGTTCATACCTCGCACATCGACTGACTGGAACCACCTTCCCGCTTCTATTGCAGATATTAATGATATTTCACTCTTTAAGCAATCACTTATTAACAGCACCCTTGGTTGATTAATTACGTTTATTTATTGTTTGCTCACTCCCCTCTAAAATGTACTCTGTACCTTGAGGGTAAATAAATAAATAAATAAATTCTGAGAATAATTAAAGTCTACGCACTCAAGTCGGATTTATGTAAACGTGGCAAACTTGGACGACATAAACGGTTATTGAAGGTAACAATACTGGGCAGGAGACTAAGAGAGAAGGGGAAATGAGAGAGCGTGGGGACATCAGAATGCCGAGCTTTCGTTTGAATGATTAGTGGGTAGATCTAAATTTAGCTGCCTTTGTCTTCATTGCACTTGTCGAACGAGCTAGAATGCGTCTGGCGTTATGCTCTTGCATCAGAATGTGTTCGACACATGCAGTGCAGACCAAGGTACCTGGCTTTAGGTCTACCCACTAATCAATCCGACCAGAGCTCAGCGTTCTGACGTCCCCGCGCACTCGTCTCTTCCCCTCTCTCAGTCGCTTGGCGCATTCGACATACTGAAAGCCGAGACAGGTAAAGGACAAACACAACGTCGCTATCCAGCAAACCGCCCCAGGTCGCAAGCATACTAGTAGCCCTTCCCTTGGCAAATAGCACGCGCTCGCCGGGCGGATTCTTGTACCGCTGGTAAATCTGGAGCCGGTAGAGCGCTCGGCGAGCGGCCGTGTTTTCAGACCACGCTATTCGTAGCGGGAGCTCGCGCTGCCACTTCGCGATGCATGCTCTGAAGCGCGCGCCCGTAGCAGTACAGAGCCTCTGAAAACGATCTACTAAAAGTCTAGCTCCAACCGATCCGCGGGAAAGGGGCGGAGCGCGTCGAGCGAGCCACAGAAGTTCTCTGCCTTTTTCGGAGCAGTTTATTCGGAAATCACTCGCAACATTTCAGCTTCAATATTTCTGTTGGCGATGTTGTGGCACTCACGAAACTGATTGTGCCAGTGCCACTTCGCAATAGAAAGTTGCGTGGACATCTGAGGGATGCGGTACTGTTACAAGCCCAGTTACGAGCATCAGAAGTAGGCGATCCGATACAACGCGGTGCCGTCGCACAACCACGAAGACGAGTCCAAGTGCGAAACAAGCGCTCGCGATTTGCCAGGGAAAGGGGCTAAAGGTTAGAGCATAGCTTAGCAAGCTTACGGCAAAAGTAACACTTCGTTCTGAACAAAGAAAAGAGTTGTGCTCACCGGCCGTTTGAAGTTTTCGTAGCCTCTCGCTGCCAGCCAACGGTCTATGACTAGACGCGGCGTCTCCGAGATACCGTTTGACACTCTTGAACAAGGTACTAGTAAGAAACGTCCATTATTAAGGTTCTTAAAAGTAAAAAATAAGCGACGAGCGCCGGCACAAGACGACGACACCCGACGACTCGCCTCTGAGAGCAAAGTTATGGACGCCCATTCAAAACAAGATATGAGCGGGGAGATTTTGGGCGATAGCTAGCGCCACCTGCCATAGGCACCCTGTTTCGGTTTCGGTTTCAAAACCGAAAAAGATAAAATCGTTTAATCGGATACAAATAGTACTTAAAACCACTAAAATTATCGGAACCTGAATTTGAAAGGTAGATTGAAGATAATGCTGCCTATCGCTTTGATACAAAATCTTTTTTTTTTTTTTTGTTGCAAATGAATTTTTGAACATATTTATTTTTGCACGTGATTAGGGATGCCGCGAACCACCCTAGGGTCGATTTCGAAAGGTTTCGATATTTTCGACCCGAACTGATGCTCGAATTCGAAAGGCTTCTATATTTTCGACTATACGGAGGTTTGAAATCGAAAAATTCGCAGCTTTCCTAAATCGCGGGGTTTCGAAATCGAAAAGTTCGAAGCTATCACGGTTTCTAAAAGTTGGGGTCGATTATTTCGAATTTTTGTTTACTTGAGGTTGGATAAATTTAAAGATTTCGAACTTCCCTAATCTGAAATTCGAGAGATTTGAACGTTTCGAATTGCTTTAGATCTAAAATTCGAGCGTTTCGAATTTTTAAAGACAAAGGTCGATAAATTCCAAGATTTCGATTTTCTTTTTACATAAAGTTCGAAAAGGTCGAAGGTTTCGATTCTCTTTCAAAACAAAATTTAAAAAAAAAAAAAAAAAAAACTTTGAAGGTTTTAAATTTTTTTGATGTCCAAGTGCGCAAAGTTCGAAGTCGGGTTTTCATGTTCCGCCACCAGTTTCAGTTTCAAATAACGTTTTCACGCCACACTGGTTTTCACGAAATCAGGTTTAGAAAAGTTCGGGTGTGATATTTAGACTGCGCGAAGTTGGTCAGGCAATTAAATGAGACGACGAGTGTCCGGGATGTGCTGGAGCCTGGAATATTTGCCAGTGCAGAGTGACCTGTGACAATAGATCAGTAATTGTGACCGCCAGCCCGGGGTGGTCATTAACGTGCATCACGAAGTAGTGATTCTACGAAACGATACTCATCCAGTTCAAAACGGCCGGGGGCAGGCAGGTGGTTGAGGCTCAGAGAAACCTTGAAGTGATCTGGCAAACTGCCCCCCTACCCCCTTGCACGCTGGTAGTAATCCGATCAAACGCCGCCCGAGTGACGCTGGCATATAGTAAGTTTAGTTTGTACATGATGCAAAATCCTGAGACTGGGAATGAAATTTTGAAGAAAAAGTGTAAGAAGGCAGAAAGAAAGGGACAGGACAACGCCTCAAACTCAGCTCTGGGAATGAAATTTTAAAGAAAAATTGTAAGAAGACAGAAAAAAAGGGGACAGGACAACGTCTCAAACTCAGCTCAGGAAAATGTCTCAAACTCAACTCAGCTAAGTTTGAGACGTTGTCCTGTTCCTTTTTTTCTTTCTTTTTACACTATTTCTTGCGAATTTCATTCCCAGTCTCGGGGTATTTTGTATCATGATCAACATACACCAGCTTGCCTGCATATTGAAATTTTTTTTGTTTGTAATTGCTTTGGAGGTTTATTTTCCGGGGCGGAAGAAACGCCGAGCAAAAAGCACAGAAGTTGATGCAACTTGAGGTCGAGGAGCGTTCTACAATACCAGTGGCGTCGGAAGCGGAAAAACGGAGGAGGGGGGCTCCAGTCCCTCCCTCCCCCCCCCCCTCCCCCTCCCAGATATTTCGGACTGTTAAAGAAAACAATACAGGGAAAGAGGGCATGGTCTAGCTTCTTTTAATCTGAAATTATTTATGCATATGTATAGCTACTGTCGCTCTTCACTGCATAAAAGATCGCGTAGATGGTCATTGTTAGAAACTCGTTGTCAGAAGGCACTACTCGTCACATGCTCGGTGGCTCGGAAGTTCAAAGCTATGTCTTTTCGCCCTAAATAACTGTGCCATTGGTAAAAAATAATCAATAAATAAACATAACAATAAATGCAAAAATAAAAAGCTGGAGAAAAAAAAGAACTATCAAGAACCAGCCGGAAGTGTTGTATTCTTGCATATTCAGAGGCCCAGAACTATGAAACAAGTTTCTCCCACCAAAATGTGTACAGGCCAAAAGAAACACGTCCCAAAAACGTAAATTGAGAAAAAAAATGTGTTTTTTTTTATGACGTGCTGAACTTGAACAATTTTAGAAATCTTCCCCCATGAGTTAATTTGTTCCTCAACGGGGGGAAAAAAAGAAATACATCATTTTGTATTCTGTAGATGGTAATGATATGTACTGTCTCTGGTGTTAATTTAACAGCGATACCTAAAGAATGTAGGCGAAAAAAATTACCAAGTTTAGGGCATAATTGCCCGTAGGTATATGTTTTGATATTTCTTCGAAACTCGTCTTGAACAACAATAATCATATCTTAAGACGACGCTTACCTAGGCTATACATAGATCATTCTTTAAAAAAGTTTAACATCTCTACCATAAATAGCTTCGGCTACAGCGCGCTTCAAATACGGCACGAACGACAATTGTCAAAAACCCGTCGTCCATCCTCGCTCCTTCGGGAATCTATTTCTTTAAAACCAAGCATGCCAGATGATTGAAATAAACGGCATTGTCTTTCGCAAGGAATGTGGCAACGCATGTAAAATTGCGAAAAAAAAAATTGCGAATGTACCTCACTGCTTGAATCTAAATGAAACCGCCCGCCGGTTTTTTGAAGTTCGACGAACTTCGAACTTTTACCCTTAAAGCTCGAAGTTCGTCAAACCTTTGACGTTTCAGGAATCGAAAGTTCGACAATTTTTGAATTCTGTAGATTAATAAGTTCGAAAGTTCGTAAATTTTCGAATTTCTTAGCGTAGGAAGTTTGAAAGTTCGAAAAACTTCGAACTTTTTAGTGCAAGAAGGTCGAAAGTTCGAAAATCATCGATTTTTTAGTCTATCAAGTTCGAAAGTTCGACAAGCATCGAATTTTGCCGGGTAATAAGTTCGAAATCTCGGAAAGCGTCGAACTTCTTAGTTTAATAAGTTCGAAAATTCGACTTCCGTCGAATTTCTCAATATGGAAAGTTCGAAAATTCGAAATCTTTTGAACCACTTGAATCGATCATCGAAACTTCGGTCGAAAAAAGTTCGCGACATACCTACACGGGATTAAATATAAAGATGGACGACTTTAATTCACAGTATGATTGATTTTGTTTATGTGCCTAAATCTTGTCACTTTACCTGTTGATATTTCACGCACATTTTACGCCATATCGAAATAAAAGGGCACGGCGAGATTGGTGCGTTTTCCACCCATTGGAGATAACACGCCAGCTCGTTGTCCTTTTCGAGCATTGCACGGCGATCCGGTACGCGAACAGTTAGAAAGCAGTTCGCCAGTGCCGTAGCCAGGAAATGTTTTCAGGGGATGCTTTCCTTTGCCCAGACCATTCAAAAGTAGAAAAAAAAAAAATCAAGAAAGAGGAAAAGAAATCCCGGAAACACAATTTTAGTTGCTATTTTTCTGTTTCTCAGAAGACAAGAATTCAACCTTTTTTATTTCGTCCCTCCGATTTTTAAAGAGGGGAACTTTACTGTGGAACAACGAAAACACGCAATCATAAAATATAATAATGCGCTTTGAACAAAAAAGTCTAGACAGGCTCACAAAATATTCCGATGCGTTCCCTTCTCTGTGGAACACTGGGGTATCCAATGACTGAAAACTACGTAAGAGTGCCAAAGAATAGCGAAGTTTAGAATACGATTACACATAAAAACTCCAATGCGCACTGACCGGGGCAACGAGCAAGTGAAACGTCACGCTCATTGTTCCTGCGCACATTTTTCAGAAATGATCGTGTTGTGGTCATGTTTCAAGTTTTTTTCGTTCTTCGTTGTGGTTTTCCGAGAAAGTGGCAGAGAAAAGTACCAGTTTCTATCGTTTTGTGGGGTCTAAACATTTAGTGGAAGCTGCGGTCGGTCGATCGAAAGAAGCGAGAGGACCCTTTCGGAGCTGTCTTGGATGTTCCCGTGAATGTTCAAAAGCGTAACCCCTATACTCCGTTCACCCTTAGCTGAGACTAGAAGCTCCGCCTTCGGCGCGAGCTTTCTGCCCTTGCTGGCACAAGTCTGAACGCGCAGGCGCGCGCAAACAAAGCACAGCGGAAGCCAGCGAGCTCGCGCTGAAGGCGGAGCTTCTGGTCCGAGCTAAGAACGGAGTAGCAAGCGCTCCGGGGACGTTGATGCTCTCAGGTATGGCTCCCGTCTTCGGAGTCTCGAGACCGAACGTTCCGCCTCAGCGGCGCTAACGGGCATGGTGGCCAGGATTTGCAGCAGGCGATTGACATTAGAATACAAGACCTGGGGACCAAGGCAAATTGTCTCTACCGGTGACACGCGCTAAGCGGTGCGGTCCCTTCACATCTGTGTCCAAACCAGAACTTCCTCAGACTGTTTGTTTAATGAAACGAATGCTCCGCACAGGCTGGTGATCGGCCAAACCCGAGGATTGCGACATTGATACCGACGTCGTTGGCCATGACATTGCTCTCGCCTAGGGCGGACGATGCTGCCTGACGTGAATGTGCAGACTCTGTTGGAGACGTTGATGGCGCGCTTGAAGTTGTAGGTCAATAATCATTATTTAAAAAAGCGTCAAGCGACAGCTTTGGCTATTGAATTAATTTTTGAGAGTCTATATACGTAAAGGAACTTTCACGACTCACGTGTTGAACGCAAGATTATAAACATTACCCACTGCAGTGATTAAAGAAGTAACCTCGGTACGCTTTGAAACCAAAAGAATTATGAGCATTCCAAAGTGCTTCTACGGTGCATATGCTGCCGCAATTCTCTCCCGCTTTTTTTTTTTTCTTTTTTACATTTTGGTATGCCCCCAAAACTAAAAGACGGGACGAAAAGAAAAAAAGAAAGCTAAGCTGTTTGTCATTTTGTCGTCCTGTTTGTAGGGTTGTAGGGTTTGCAAAGTCAAAGTATTGCTATTTTGAAATTTTGTTTCGCTGCCCTGATAGTGGCGTGGAGTCCTTGAGGCTCAAAAAGTAGGGGAACTTTATTCAAGCCGCCTGCATTCTCCGAGGCGAGGCCAGCGTCCTTCGAGGTCAGGATTTCGCGGCTTATGTGACGTCAGGAGCGGAGTCATCCGCACCTGCGAGCCCGAAGAAAGGCTTAGGTTGCTAATAACACTGTCGAGTTTGGCGAGAGCTCTTCGGAAAGCCGGAGCCGGACTTCTATTTCTCACGCTCACGCAGTCCACGGACAGTGTTGTCATCTTCATTTTGCTTTGGAATGTTCCGGCCCCTCGCCGTAGTGGGTTGTCGAACAGAAAGAGAAGCACATAGGACTTATAATGCCTTCACAAAACAAAACAAAAAAAAAAACAAAAAAAAAACAAAAAAAAAAGCTGACAATGAAAAAGGGAAAGGGGGAAAGAGGAAAACCATGCAATTTCGAAGGTGCTTCGACCCTTGAACACGACCTGGCTACGCCAATGTCTGGTTTATCAGCGCGGCCAGCCAGCGCATTCCGACGAGCTGCCACCTTGAACATGCGTGTCTTCGCGGCAACCGCGTCGTATTTACACGTACCGTATGTCGGATTCCCAGTCGGTACCTTTTCGTTCCCGTGGTTTGGACCCGCTTCAAAACAACGATTCGGGGTAGTGGTTAGCAGATCGAAAACAAACAAATGTTGGGGGATAACGAATGCAGACCAGCATTTATTCTCTCCAAAATCTCACACAAATGTGACAAAACACAAATCACACTGTCGAATTTGTCGAAACTAGCTGCTTGGCGGATTTTCCGGAGTGGTGTCAAGCGACTCTGGTGATTCCGCCGGAATGCTTCGATGAAATCGATATTCCACAGCGACCTCTTTCTGACAGATGGCCAGTCTGTTCGCCGAGTCAGGAAACTGACACCGAAGAAAGCGGACGAAGCCTAATTACACAACGTACGCGTTTGAAATTGTAGCGCATTTCACAGAACCTTTGCAAGCAATGCAAAAATTCAGTCCCACTTTCATCGCGGACCGCTGCTATCGTTTACCTAGCCGAGACACTCCAGATGAAAATTTCTGGCCGGCTTGGTTAAAACGTTTCATTGGGTTCACCGTTCCCGTACATTCGATGGCGCTTGTTTCGACCGGGAACGGCCGCCATTACGTACGACTAGCACATGATAAAATATAGCACACACACATGAGGTCATCCTTAATTCTAATTAACTCTACCTTTGGCGCGTCATGGAGATTCCCGCTTGTGCCGGCACCCCACCACCACCACCACCGGCTGTTAGGCCTATGGGCCCGAGCTCGCTAGACAGATAGGCCTAATGGCGGTAGCACATCCTTGGAGCAGTTCACGTCCACAATCGCCCAGTAAGCGCACGGACGTTAAATATGCACACCAGCACGGGAAAACGTGGACAGAAGACGACACGCGGCAAGAACGGCAGGTTCAGTTCGCAGAAATGAGCGCCTCGAGCACCACACTGGCCCCAGCTGCCCCGAATTCCGTTCCCGTACATTCGATGGCGCTTGTTTCGACCGGGAACGGCTGCCTTAACGTACGACTAGCACATGATAAAATATAGAACACACATGAGGTCATCGTTAATTCTAATTAACTCTACCTTTGACGCGTCATGGAGCTTTCCGCTTTCGCCGGCACACCACCACCACCACCGGCTGTTAGGCCTATGGGCCCGGGCTCGTTGGACAGATAGGCCTAACGGCGGTAGCAGATCCTCGGAGCAGTCCACGTCCACGCGCACAATCGCCCAGTCGAGCGCACGAACGTTAGAAATGCACACCAGCACGGAAAAACGTGTACAGCAGACGACACGTGGCAAGAACGGCAGATTCAGATCGCAGAAGTGAGCGCCTCGAGCACCACACTGGCCCCAGCTGCCCCGAATTCCCGAATGGGGCGCTCGCGCGTGGGCTTCTGGGTAGTCACCGCCGTCGGGCAGCGCTCTCCGGGCTCGTTGATGACGCGAATAGAGCATTCTTGGCGGCGGCGTGCAACGTTCGCGCTCGTCGTTACGAGTGCACAAAAATCGAGAAAGCTGCCACGCGCCACCGACCTGTGCGCACCCGAACTCGTGTGGACCAAGAAAACGCAACCTACGTATCCATCCGTGGATCGCGCCGTGTTTATTTACTCTTTTTCTGCTATGGCTTGGAATCGGGAAGAAATCTGGCCCCGCCAGGTACCGACGCAGGTATTTCCAGAGAGGGGAGGTTAGCGTATCAGATGTCTTTTGAAACCCCCCCCCCCCCCCCCGCCACCCTTTCCCTTTGTTTTCCCGCCCTAAATTTTTACACATGCACAAATCAAGAGGAAGTCAGAACATCTGGACAGACCGCCCCCCCCCCCCCCCCCCCCCCCCGCCCCCCTCTTAATCCGCCACTGGGCCCCGCCAACGGCTCGCTTATCCTTTTGAGATCGCGTGAAAGCTTTCTCGAGAGGCCGTTGGCTGTGTTTTTCGTGAAAACCCAGGGAGATGCAGACGCACATTTTTCGGTCCTGTTCAGACGGCGCATTCATTTCACGAAACTCGTTTCGCGAGTCAAGATGCGCCAGAAAAATGCATCGTGTGAAAGGGCCTTTAAACAACACACAATGGTTGCACTATACTTGAGTCTGCCCGAAAAGAGCTGGATTGCCTTCTGCTTCCCCATACTACCCTCAACTTTTGAGTATTCGCCAGATTGAGCGAAAAGTTCGTATTTTGTGATTGGTTTTTCACTAGTGTAATATTTGTTGTTCGAGAGCGTCGGGATTTTGGACAAAAACCAGCCCCAAAACGTCTTGGACCCATTATAACGTACTCTTCCACGACGGGAAACCCGTTGGTGCCAGAGCCGGTACTGAGCGGAACGGGGGAAACGCCGGCTGCGTCAATGGCGGCCGATCTCCCGCAGAGGGGTGGACGGATGGGAGTATTTTCACCTCCCATTTCGTCTTGCGGAGGGTTGTCATACAAGAACTCCAGTTTAAAATGGGAGTAAAATCAGGTGTTGTCGCTTTTATACCTCGTCTCTTAGCGACCAGAGTAAAGTGGTGGTTTCTAGTTTTTATACTCCCATGTGCGGGAGTGAATGCTTTAGGCTTGGGAGTTTAATCGGTATCTTATTCTTTAAAACCCCCATCCGGGCTACTTTTCGTTTACAGTGTGAGTATAACGTATTATCATGCTCTGTGTCAGAGCGCAGGCAGTTTTTATGGATCTAAATATATTTCAAGCTTTGGCATTCACCGAATTTCCTCTCTATGTTGCACCAATCGGCTGTTGTAAGGGTTTTGCAGAAACGTATAGATGCCTCAGATTTATTATAATGGTAAAATTATTCGGTAGATTAGCAGCTTAATTTTACTACACTACTAGAAACGCGTTCCGTATAGGAATATACATAATCAAGTGGCTACTCGCAGTTTGGCAGTTTAGCATGAAGTTTTCCGAAAGCCCCGCGTTATTATGTAGAAGGGTTCGAACAATTTAAATGTGGAAAAACATGCAGCGTTACTACCACAAAAGTTTGAAAATGCATCGAGCACAGTTTCGAAATATACTGAACACGCTGAAATAACCAATGTGAACAGATTATCAGGGTAGTACCAGTGCCTGCAGGTTGTGATGTTATCGTGCATGTAGGGTAATCAATCTTAAAAAAATGCGCGCATTCATCATCTATCAAACGAACAATTATATATATATATATATATTTATATACGTAAACAACATAATTTTAGAAAGTTATTTTGAATACTTTTAGCCATAACGAGATTAGGGTGCAGCGTGAATGCAACCTACCCTGGAAGTTTGATGTTTAATCGACTGCTTCGTCTGTTATTTTTATTTTCCTGTTTAGAATTCTACAGTTACAAATTCATATTATTTTGGGACACAGACCAGAGCAGCAAAGGTCTCCCAGGATCGCAAAAGGTTATTTCGTTGCATAAACTTCTCGAAATAACTCGATTACAAAGTGCGGGAAACATAGGTTTTCGTAATTGGATTGATAAATTTAGCTCTTGAAGCAGTAAGCGACAATGATTTTTTTTTCGACTTTGCCTTTCTATAGTGTAATGATTTAATTGGCATGCTTTTCAGAGTGGAACATTTTATAACAATCATTGCTATATCTGTGCATTTCCTTTGAAGCGTGTTTTTTTAGTGCTGAGTTTGAGAACTATAGACTCTAGTTTTGTAAAGTGATGTTAAAGTATCTTCAGAATTACCAGTGTCAATTTCGTAGATTTGTTTAAGAAGTTCCTTCATTTAATCGTCTTCTGTTCTATTTTGTGATTACAAAGTAATATAAATTCCAAGTTTATTAATAAACTACATTTTTAATTGCCAAATTGATTTTATGGTCGCTGGCAGCTTTAGAAACATTCTTTAAGCCGTCGGTTTCTCAAACGTTTGTTCGTAATGGCAAAAATAAAAGCATGCATCTAAAATACTGTTTGTAAATTTCTGGGGTGACCATCCTACATTGCAACAACGACGCCCATAAGGTTTAGATTAAGGCAATTCGGTCGCCCAACGGCTGAGCTATTCAACCCTGTTGCATAGCAGATCAGTGTTATGGAAATGCGTGTTTTTTTGTTTAGTGATATTTTATTTTCATGAATATTAAATTGAATATTTGAAGCAGGCAGAGAACTCTGAAGAACAGCTTGTGAGCTTGAATTGAAGTTAAATTCTAAGGAATATGGAAGGTTAATGCCATTGAGAGCATTGGAACAGAAAAACCAGGAACTCTAAGGGAAAACAAATCATGTAATAACTTGATCACAATTGATTTCAAAATTAAAGTTCGAATATAAGTGTCTTTGGGTTTACGCGCCATATTTACGAAGAACATTTCGAATGTTGCCTCAAAGGAGTTACGATTAGTTAAGGCCAACAAAGGACCTTAAGCATTCAGACTAACTCATAGTTACATGGCGTCTTCGCTACAATCAGAGTCTGTCCTGTAACTGGCTCTTCCAAAAAGTTATTTATGAAATGGCCGGATCCTACAAACGCCTATCTGCCGCCGCCTGTTGGGAGCTCCCATTTTCGATAGACATAACTATCCCTTTTTTCTTTCCTTTCGTTTTGTGTAACTCACTGTTTCAAACCTCAAAATACTATTATTATAATAAGTACAGCCAATTAATCAACTATATGGCTAGAATAAATTAATTGAAAAACACAAAAATAATAAGACGCAGGTGAGGCGAGGGACGCTGTACAATTTCTTTCATAGACACTCAACGAACACACTCGTTAGTATAGAATATATTATTTATCGAATTGTGCTCGAATGTAATAACTTTGCTTATGTCATATTTTCTTTTGAAACACTTGAGAATATTGAATATTTACAATATATAAATGTTCACCTGAATTCAAAGTGGATGATATGTATTAATTAAATTGCATATAGCAGTGTGTTACTATTACACTCGCCCGCGAAATCATTGCCTCATATTAGGGAGAGCACAGATAAGAGTAAGTGCGGTCTGAGTTACGTGCCCTTTGCACAAAGTAGAACTAATTTAATAGAGTGGTGAAAGTGAAGCTAGAAAAAAAAAAGATAACAACCCCGGCACATAAAATCAAGAGAATCGTCACGCTTACGAAAAAACATAAGCTGCAAAGTCATCGTGATTTAAAAAAAAAAAGTGACGTACACGCAGTGAAGTACATCCGGTGGAGCAGGCGAATGAAAGATCACTGACCTGTGCTTTCAACCGCATGAAGGAAAATGGTTCGAAAGGAAGATGGACGTGCTCCAAGGAAGAGGACGGAAACGCTCCTTAGCGACAAAAAAAAAAAAAAAAAAAAAAAAGCAGCTAGAAGTATTGACGTCGAACGGGAATTCAGTCAGCGCAAATAGACGGAAAGCCCTGCGTAACGTCAGCAACCCAACCTTGAAAATATATCAACAATAATAAAATAAAGATGAGAGTTTTGGGCTTATGTGGGGATACTCGGTAGTCGCCAAGCACTCGAACATATCAGATAAGTGAATTTCAAAATATCTCAAGCTTTTTTTTTCTTTTTTTTTTGTATTTCGAAAATTGAGATTTTCATTTGTTTTTGTGCTAGTTTAATTCATCGGCTATATTATTATACCCATTACAGGAGGACATCCTGTAATCTTGGGTTTCTTTTAAGTTGAAAGAAACGGATATGTACCCAACTTATGAGAATTGTACACCGTCAGTAATAGTGTTAAGTAATAAATCAACCAAGTTCGGTTCAGTATGAAAATGACCTTGCATAACCACTGAGAGTTTGAAAAATTAAGGCGTGGCTTATGGCGTTCCCGCTTCTTACTGCGTGATTGTTTCTTTGGTGTTCTAATTAGCTAATGACGTCGTCTCAGTTTTTGTCGCGCGATAATAAGATGCGCCAACTCATCACGCCCTGCATTTCTAAGCTGCCGGAGACTATAGCTGCCAATGTTTATACGTTTCGATGGTCTCCGGCATTTTGAGCTAATCATTTGTATGGGTTAGTTAGATATAACAAATTATTATGCTGTGAATGAAAATAAAATAAATATTTGGATGTCGAGCGTTTGAGCAAATGAACAGCTACCTTAATGAAACAAAGTCATAAAATCCAGTTTATTGTGCTTTTCATCCAAAACGCACATGTCCCATTGGGCATGCTTCTTAATACAAACAGATTTTTTACGTACATAATTGTACTTTCTAGGGTGACATGACATATGTGATTACACCTCAAAGAAAGAAGCACCTCATGCTTGCAAAACTATTCTACTGTCTGAATGTTTCGGGTATTCCCAACATCTTGAAATGACTAACCACGATAACTGGTTAACTCCTGTTTTACCGGAATTCTCAAAGGCGCGAATATTAATGAGTCTAATTTAACCATTCCGTCACGTGCACTATAGCTAGAACATTTCGGTACTTGTGGCGTTGAGAATTCTTGCACAATTTTTATATTTGCATAGGAAAGAACTATATGCCGCACCATGTACAATTACGAGGGGTGATCAATCTTCTTGGCCTCCATGGCTGTAACTTTTTTATTCAGTAATGGAATTGAAATATGTTACATTCGTATTGAAGTTTGGCATCTCCTCTTTTCCAGGAGCACACAACTTTTCAATGCTGTGCCCACCAACGGTGATGCACTTCCGCTACCGGTGCTCTACTCTCCGCATGCCGTCGCAGATTAGTGAGGGCAGCTGTTGACGACACCAATCCCGCGCTGGAGGAGCTGCAGTTCCGAGATGTATTGCCTCATTTAACTTATACATAGCCCAGATTTCGCACCATCCGATGTTTGACTGTTTTTTAAGATAGAAGAACATCTGAAGGGTACAAGGTTTGCGTCCGAGTTCGGATGTTACCGATTCAGTGCGCCGTTGGTATCGTCACATCATAGATAGCCTCCCTCAATAATCTACAATGTCACGCGGAAAGAAGTGCACTGGAAGCGGAAAGGCATCGCCGCCGGTGAGGAATATATTTAAAAGTAATGTGCTCCTGTCCTGGGATATACGAGATTTCAAACTTTCATTCGATTGTACAATCTTTCAATTCCATTAAAGAATAAAAATGCTAGAGCCTCGGGGGAAACTTATTGACTAAAACTCGTATATGCCTTTGCTCTAACACTGCTGAAATGAGAGATCCGGCAGCCCTGACATGTCATATGTTAACGTCTGGTTAACATATCTTCGGCATTAGTTTACATTGCTTTGAATTTATGATATTAATTGGCGTTGCACTTGACACCATAACACGCAAGGGCTTTTGCACCTCCGAGAAAATGTAAAAATTGACATGTACACAAGCAAGCTGTGAACGTTTGCGTTCGAAAATAAACCAAGTGCGTTTAGAGTATGCTTAAGACGTTCACTATAACACTGAGGCTCTAAGTGAAAAAAAAAGCTGAGGCCTAGCGTAAGTTGCCTTAGGGGCAAACCTCAATCCCTTGGCTATCAACGTTACCAGACGTAATGAAGAAAAACATCCCGGTAATGGTTTAACGGAAATTCCTTTGCACCATGATCTTCACTGTTTGTTTTGAAACACTCAGTGGCTTAATGTGGACCTCAGCTTAAGTCCTAATAACGCAATTGCCCTGTTTACAAAATACTTGTCACTCCATTAATTGTATACGTAAGTATCTTTTCGCCGTAATTATTTTATTCGAGTCTACACACGGTGAGATAAGCATCTCGTTTCTAAAAAGGTTGATGCATCTTGTCCTACGCAGCTAGAGGTTCCTGGTTCATTCGATTGATTAGGCATTTCATCAACTTCTTATCACCTTGCTTTGTCTTAGGATTATTTTATTGGAGAACGCGGGCGTTACGAACTATGTCTCTAACTTGGACTAAAGAAAGCTTAAATGTGCTATACTATACCTGAAACTGTTGTGAACTAAAGGCATTGGTGCGAGTCGTTCCCTGTGAGTTTTAGAATGAGTCTGTTGTGAAATATGCTCAAGGGTCTGCACCTTGAGTCAGCGTTTAGTGCTGGAGATATAGTAACCACTCTTGCCTAAATATCTGCGCAAGGATCCTTGATTACAGACGTTGAATATTGTTAAGATTTTACGCACAGGTCCTTCATGCACAGTTTGTGTTACAAAAATAATTGTTTTTATAATGTTTGTTTAGGTTTTTTTTTTAAAGGTGCGCTTTCTTTTGCTCGTTGTGCTCAGCTGTAGACCACGAAGCCCTGTGTTAAGCCACCAGTGTTTATCCATGTCAGCCAGACGTATTATGAGGTACCAAGCAATTTAATGTATGAAGAAATTAGAGTGAAAACCCAGGCGAGCCGGTGGCAAATCATAGTAGAAAAACCCAGAAACGAGGAGCTAAAAGGACAGAACAACACCGTCTCAAAACCACCACAACAATAATTTAATTTGACAGTCTTCTTTCTTCTCTTCACATCCCCTGATCATCAGCAGGAGCCACATTTGAAGGTATCAAGCAAAAGGAGACCTGCACGACGGCAGTCTTACACATCCAGTAAATACACCACCACTAGACCAACCAAAACGGCGGTGTCGCATCGTCCAAAACAAACATTAGCTCCCAAACAACGGTTTGGTACAATTTCGTGATAAACACAACTAGAGAAAAAAAAGAAAAACGTTAGGAGAAATCAATACTCTGGACAAAAAGCGCGTCCACGACTGCAGTCCTAAGTGATCGGTGAATACATCAACATTAGACCCGTAAGAACGGCGGTGTCTTATTGTTCAAAACAAACCATTAGCCCCCAAACAACTGTTTGGTACAATTTCATGATAAAAAGTAATCTAGACAATTATAAGAAATCAGTACTGAACAAAGAAAATAGACTAAGGAGATAATAACGTCTGTATCTCCTCATCAAATGTCAAAGAGGGTCTACTAATACAATTTCCGGCGCTTGTAATCGTAAGTATATCCTTAATTACCCTCTTAAATGCATCTTTTGTATGGGGGTGATGTGGGTGATTAGGCGGTATGTGTTACGCACATTATTTACACAAAAACCTTAAAAATGCCTATACACGTGGGCCATTGCTTTAGATAGAATAAATTTGAGTTTTTAAACAAACCAAACACTTGCTTTTTGTGCTTCAAAAAGTTATGAAGGTGGCCATTTGGTAAGCAACAAATATCTTTGAAAGCTGTGGTGTTTGCGTCATCGAAGATGAAAGGGAATGTATCGTTTGCAAAAATGTTTGTTCTAACAACATTTATAAAGAAATAAAAACATCGCATATCTGCTTGCGCCTATGTTCTGGGTTGGGATTTCTGAACCCATTTCGCGCTTCATTTCTGTTGCAGCAAACATTGAACGCGTGTTTTTGCTGAGACAGTAAGCGCGCTTTCGAAACAGCTGTTCTTGAAGCCAAACGTTTCGCGCGCCATTACCAATATTTAAATTCCGTCCGAGTTTAAAGCACGCGCTTCAAGCCCAGAAGCTTACGTCAGTTGCCTTACGTTTTCTTGCTATTTTGTAACGATCAACAGCTTTAACTCCTTGTATCCAGACTAATAAAGCGTAATCTACAAAGCAAACAAACAGTTCTTGGCAAGACCTATTCGACCGAGAGCGATCACGCAAAGCAAAATACTAATCACTTTTTCCAAGAATTGAATCACGTACGAAAAACAATATGAGATCCACAAATAGGTAGTGCGCGGTGTTTATGGGGTCATGCACTGATCGCAATGAATGTTCCAAACGGTGGCATCACTCGTTCTGGAGTTTTCCGATCCACTGAGTAAATCGCTCCAGTGAGTAGAACAATTTTCCTTTCGCAACCGCGCAAGTTCGACATTTACGTTCGTGTATTGCGTAAGTGTTTCATGTCGCTTTGGGACTTTAGCTGGTGTGCTGTTCCAGGGCCCAGAGTAACTAACGAAGCTCAGAAACCTCTAAGGCTTTGCTGTCAGATAAACATTTTTCTAGGATACCTGCCCACTGCTGTGCGATCCCTCCCTAAAACATCTATATTGAAGGTACTAATAAATTTAGTTACCTATGAGTACCACTTCAAATGCGTCAAGTTAATAAATAAAAAATAAACAAGAAAAATAAGAAAATCATCATTTTATGTGACAAAAACCGCGTTACTCCAACCCAACAATGTTAATCCAATATAACTAGCAAGAGCGAAAGCATTATAGTCCCGCGAGAGAAATATTTGCGAGTAATGTTTTTACACGTCTTAAACTTTATGGCGACGTCTAGGACGGCTTCCTAGAGATCGACGCCAAGTACGGAGTCTAGGACTACCTCTAGGACGACGCCGAGGACGACCTCTAGGACGACCTCTAGGACGACCTTAAGGACGAGGTTCAGGACGACGTCGAGAAAGACGTCTAGAGCTCGATGTCTAGAACGACGTCGAGAACGACACCCAGAGGTCGACGTATAGGTCCACCTCTCGGACGGCGTCATGAATGACGTCCAGAACGACTTATAGGACGACCTCTAGGACGACCTTAAGAGCGGCATCTAAAGGGACGTCGAGAACGATGCATAGAGGATGACATCTAGGACGATGTCGAGAATGACGCCTACAGGAGGGCACTTAAGAAGGATGTGGCGTATTTGCGTGGGCGGCCACGTTTGCGCCGAAAGCCGCCGTAGACGTAGACGCTGCGGCCGATGTCGAGGACGTGCACGGTGCGGACGCGGCCGCCACACAGTCTATCGCACGAAGCACACAACAAGCACAGATGAAGTCTGAAGCGCACCTTTTGCACATGGCGCTCCAGCGATGATATTGCGCTGATGACGTATGATGACGCTTGATGACATTGCGCTAAAGGTGCTTGATGGCTTATTGTTATGGCCATCTCTCAGTCACAACGCCGACGCATGCGGCTTGTTTTTTTGCGTACAGCGACAAGTGAGTTCGTCCTTGAGATCTAGGACGACTTCTACGATAACCGCAAGGACGAGGGTCGTCCTTGACCGTACGACTGGACACTCAATTGCATTTCTGCGGTCGTTTACTTCGATTTGTCGCTCCATGGGACAAGTAAGGCTTTCACTTTGAAAATAAAACACGAACTATAAAAAATAAAAGCGAATATTTTGAATGTTGATGCGGAACCATGAAGTAAATTTGCAGGTCTATTTTTTGTAATATTTTTATAACAACTTTCTTAATGCAGAATGCATCTTAGCGGAAGCAAAGTTAGAATTTGTAACACGTTGCCCTAACGTTCCGTCGTTATATAAATGCAGCGGGCTAACGTTGTTCTACAATTCGCGCGACTCCGCTACGGATGACCGCGTCACGTGATTGTAGCGCCACTGTGAGTCACATGCTCCTGCGGCTGGTGCCACAACAGGTCAGGTGACCCTGTGATGAGCGTCAGGCCACGCCAGGTTATGTAACGTCCCGATGTCACGTCGGGGTATCACGTGATGTCGCGGTGACAACATTATTAGATTTAATAACATCGGCTGCCACCTCACGTTGTCATGCTTTTAAACGCCAAGTCCCGTGACATTACGGCCTGTCATGACGCTATCTCATGTGGCATGGCGGGAAGTCACTTGACAGCATGGTGCCACAGGATGGAGTGCAACGTGATGTGACGTCTTGTGAAGCCACGTTTTAACTACGTGACGTTATGTGACTTCACGGTTACGGTGCTCATATCGGCATATATATTGCTCATTGAAGGAAATGTTAGCACGCAGGCGAGCTGGTGAATATTTGACATGACTGATCCTGTGACGTTGAACGACAAGGAAACACGTAAAACGCAAAACAACACACACAGTCCAGTCCTCAGAGAGTATGTGTTGTCTTTATTTTTACGTGTCTTCCTTTTCTCTGTCCGTCTCAGGTTTTTGTGAAATATCGCTAGAACATCTTGCATACCTGGGCCCGTTTGCTCGAAGCTGGTTAACTAACCGCGGTTAACCGGATTTCCCTACGAGGGGGAATTTTAGGTCACGTGACCTGCAGAGTAGGGACGCCGGAGTAAAATAGTACCTAGCATCAGACAATATGTCCAATATGGCTGCTACGGCCGCTCGTCACGCTTGGGAACATTTATTTTTACGAAGATGCGTCATCCTCGTGTCACGAAAAGGACATTTCAACACAAAGTCTACTGTCGGAGTTGACGGCGAGCATGCTGTGGGAGCAGGGCCACGCCTGACTGGTTTCGTCGAGTTTGAATAACATCACGCACCGCCCTCTGAAGTGGACTTGTTTTATTGAATGCTACAGTCAGCGGGATCTTCAAAACGTATATCCTAGGTAAGTGCCGCGATGTTTCACGAGAAAGTTATGAGATTGTACCGCTATCAAAATTTCATGTCAGCAGAACTTGCGTTGTAATCAACGTCCAGCTTTCTTTTCTTTTATTCACTTTTAAAACCTACCTCGAGCCCCAATCGCATGTTAGTGCACCAAATCTCTCTCCGAAAAACGGCCTCTAATCGCGGAGTCTGGTTTATAGTACAGTTCGTCGTGTTTTGTATTTGCAGCGCATCCACAACACCGACGACCCCCTTTAGCGACGGTTCAACGAAGGCAAGATGCAAACTAAAAACTTCCCTCAGAAGCAAAGATCCGTTACCTCAACAGAAGCTGCCGGCACGGATGCCGGCACGGCATTCGATCGAACTTCGGTACTGTCGTCTGCGAACTTGTACAACTGGAAAATAAACAAAGCTTCTATCGGAAAAGAAGTGTGCATATTTTCTCTTGCGCTTGTCTTTCTTCAATTTATTTTGTTTCAGATAACTAGATGTCTTATTAGGATTATAAAGAGAGACATAATTACGTAGCAGACGATCACAACCAATCTGAAATCTAAAATGAGTCAGGCGAATGCAAGCATCACCATGAAACGGCAGAGGAATTGGTCATTGGATGAACAATTAGAACTAATTCGGGCAGTGGGGGAGAGGAAACATCAAATTATGGGCAAGTTCAGTGCTACGGTCACGACCCAAACAAAAAGGCAGGCATGGGACGAAATTTACAGAGCCATGGGCTGTTTGCGCACCCCAGACCAGCTACAACAGTGCTGGAGAAACCTCCTAAAAAAGACTAGACAACTCTACAGCTTATTCAAGAAGCATGAACAGCGCACCGGTAAGTTCATTGTGTTCTTAAGTTCAAAAGATATTGCATTGCTTTAGTGATAATACATGAGCAACCAAACCTAGAAACGTGAATGTGGACATTTGTATATTCGTTCACCTTTGCCCTCTGCTGGGAGTCGACTTTTCACCTTCCTTGAACAGCAGCAAAAGCAGTGTTACAGCATCAGAAAACAATTTATTCCAGTTTATGTACAAGTGCTGCACAGGCTGTATGGAACTTGTAAAACAGTTCAGTGGAAGACCCAAAACTTCGGACAAAATATTAAAACAGATTATAAGAGAGCACAATAGTAGAGGCCGACAGGCCAAACTGTAAGAAAGTAAAAATTGCACGATTACACAGTCCACAGTTTCAGCAGTGTTATCTAGCAGTTAATGAATGTTTAAAAGAATGTCTCATGCAGTATTTGTTTATTTTAATTTTCCCATGAAAGTTCCATTTACATACTTGGTTGAACAGTGAACCCCACCTCCTCTGTTTTTGCTCGTAACTCGAGTAAGTAAGAGTCGAGACGAAATTACTACGCCTTAATTCATAGGTGCTGGGCCAAACCCCCACGTCCTGACGCCCCTCGTCGAGGCCGTCCTCGAAGTGATCGGCGAGGACTCGCCCAACCTGTGCGGGTTGGAGGCCACCATAGGTGACACGGAAGAGTAGGTGACTGGTTTCTAGACCCGATTGTGTGAAGAGTAAATGGTTTTAAGGAACCGGTCACAGTAATGCAGAACTGTCGTTCCAGGCGAGGTTCTAAAAGACGAGGACAAATGATGATAAGAAGATGGGCATGTTGCCATTTGAATGGCATTACTGCCGAGTACTTTTATGTAAAGACCAGAGGCCGGATGCCCGAAACTTTCTTACAACAAAGTTACAAACTTTTGAGTATTCCCGAAGCAAAATGTTTGTAAGTTTTGCGCAAGTTCTGACGAAATCCGTAGCTTGCGCAAAACTTACGATCTTTGTGCTTCGGGAATATTTAAAGTTCGTAAATTTGTCATAAGATAAATCTACTAACTTTTTTGTCGTAAGAAAGTTCCGGGAATCTGGCTTCAGTTCTATTTCAACAACAAAAGCTCAAAGGCGGTTCGAAATATAAGTCACGAAACCGTCTTCCAGAGTGCACTCTAAGATCTGACGAGGAACCAGCGCTACCACATTTCTAATTATTTTCAACAAGGCTGAAACAGTTTCACCGAAGCTACAAATTCATGCAATAACTCGGCATGCAATGAGAAATCAGGTGGTAAAGCTGTTTATTACCATCTTATAGAAATTAAATGCAACAAAGTGGCAATGGCTTTTCTTTAATGCTAACTGTAGCACGCTTTCAATATGCAAATTAAAAGATCACACACAGTACAACCATCCTGTTGCTTGTTTTACCAACTTAGGAAAATTGGCTCAAACATTAACTTCATTCTGGTCAAGAAGTTAACTACCCCCATGATGGTAACCTGTGTGAGTGAAATCAATACCAGTGAAGCTATGTGCTGTAATGTTTGAAGTTGTCCTATAAATGTGCAGTGCATTGTGGTTTGACTGGACATGTGACCACTAAATTTATGAACTGTTAATCGCATAGCTACACAGCTGCATTCTAACCTTTAGAATGCAGCTGTGTGCTCTTCACAACCAAATGCACATTTTCCTACACCATGTACTGGGCAATTGTGCAAGAAGTAACAACACTGCGCTCCGACCTCAAGCCTGTGCGTCAGTGTATAAACCAACTTGGCTCACAAACTTTGTCCTCTGTACCAACCCGTATGAATGAATTTTGGCGCAGCATCGGTGTCTTTATCAGGGTTACAAACTTTGCACAGTGTGTTCTCTTTGCCCATGCTGACAAGAACAAAACCTGACCACTTTTTACACATGAATTTGTCGCAGTGACAGCTCCAGGGGAATAGATCCACAGCCTGGTCCCTCTGGGAGCGGAGCAAGTGCGGCAGTGCTGCACGAGAGTCGGCCGCTGGAGGCGGTGCAGCGGGCTCCAACAAATGTGCCATACAGCCGACGTTGGTGCCGGGAGGCTTCACAGCGCTTCTTGCAGGAGACAGAAAGGCAGCAGCAGCTCGAGGGAGCTAATCTCCTGCTGGAGAAGGAGAGCACAGAAATGGTTAAGCAAGTTGCCACGGCAACAATTGCAGCAGCAACTGCTGCCGAGGAGTTCTACCAGCAGTCAAAAAAATTACTAGAGGACCAAAAAAATTTAATTCAACTGGAAACACAGCGTGCAGAATTGGAAATCAAATTGCTAAAAAAACAATTAGGAGAAGAGTAAACATTGACATATTACGCTGTTTTTAATTTTCATTTTGAATGTATATATATATGACAAAGCCAACACAGCTGCTGATAAATAAAATCCATTTTACTTGCAACTGTATATTTCTAATGAAGCAATGGTGAGGGTGCAGGCTAGCTGGTGTAAATTGAGCATAGTTGTAACCCGAGACTGGGGATACGGACAAGGGACAAAACACGGAACGACAGGGACTTCGTCCCTGTCGTTCTGTGTTTTGTCCCTTGTCCGTATCCCCAGTCTCGGGTTACAACTATGCTCTGTATATTTCTAGATTCAGATCTGCTATACTCTGTCTCGTCCTACGATGGACTAAAGCCCAATGCTACACGCCGCCGGGTCCAATCACGAGCCTGTTTGAAACCATGTGGTATATTTGCTCCGTCAAACATATCGGTGCGCCGAAACGTGTCATGCGAAGACAAGTTTTTCATCTGCTTATCGAGAACTAACGGCGGCTCCACCTGCTTGCAGGGTTTTTGCTCTAGTTCCTTGTCACAGCACGAATAGTTGCGACGCTCAAGGAATCTTGACTGCTGATCCATCTCCGTGTGCTCTGTCCGTACCGCCGTCAGCCTCGTATGCGCCTCAGTTGCCGCTAAGACTAAAAGCCTGCCTTGCATGTACTCATTGGAAGATCGTCTGGCTAATTTTATCATTTGCCTAATTTATCTTCGTATCTCCCTGAACCATAGCCTATGGTATTCGTGTTCCCGCTGCGCCGGGGTAATCGGCAGCAGTAGTCAAGCGTAATATGTGGGGACGGCGTGGGCGAAAATTCCACTCTCTTCCAACCTAACGCAGAAACAACATTTGGTATTCCAATGTTTGATCAATTAAAAACAAGCAGAATGCACTGGTACTCAAGACCATGCAAAGCAGCATGTGCAATATATTGGTATACTTACGCTCAACCGAAGAACTGGCTGACGATGGCATCCCGAGCCTCGTTGCTTTCATCACGGCCCGCTGCCACGGGCTCGACGGGAACCTCTTCGGGGAGGACAGTCCTTGGCATGCTGCAGGGGTATGTCTTGGCCAGGTTGTGCAGGACACAGCAGGCAACAGTGATGTCGCAGCATCTCTCTAGCTGCATCCTCAACTCAGCATGGAGGCAATGAAATCTCCGCTTGAGCTGGCCTATTGTCCTGCACAGTGTATAAATAGAGCAAGATCTGTTATCCTTTTGAAGTGGTTTATAAGAACATCTAATGAGATCGGCATGCGATGTCTATCATCGCTCCAGCCCATCGAAAACATGGTATTATGCCTAATAGTTAATATTTTTGTTGGAATATTTTAACATAGTAATGAAATGCAGATTTTGTTAAAGATTTCAGTGATGTGATTGGTCTGAGTCATTTTGGAGCAGCCCTTGGAGCAGTCAAAAGTCAATTATGGTGCAACAAAAAGAACTTTTGTAGCATAAGCGCACATTCATTTTTATTGATACCAATGCAAACATCACGTCAAGATTAATTTTTCGGCCTGTCCAACTAAAGGGCAAAGTCTACGTTGCCTTCTCACATACGTTCAAACCTTTGTTAGCATCAACTGCGCAGCAAGAGTTCCTCAAACACAAAACTATAGCGTTCAGTTGCGTGGAGAAGCACCATGAGAGGGTAACAAAAAGGTGAGTGATGAAGGACAGCACAAACTCCTTTAAATGGTTATTTTAGGTACTGAATGCCACTAAATTAGTACAATAACATTGGTCACATAAACTGATGTTTCCTTCAAGTTCTAGAGGTTGTAATAAAACTGCAATTTATAAATGAGATAAAAAAACAAAGCAATTACCATTTGATTATCAACATAAATTACATTTTATCTGTAGAACTTCAGATCAAAAACGGCATGTGAACGAAACTTAAAAACAAACCCGCCGAACTCATTCAGGCTCTTCCTGAGATTTCATCCACTGCTCCTGTCAATTTAGTTCTAATCTACTCGCACCTACAGAGAATTGATAGCTAAACAAATGAGTTGCCATAAATAAATAAACATGCATAAGAGCATATATAAATGCTCTTGCAATACCAAAGTACCCTTACTAAATCTCGAAATTGGAAAAGGTGCCGCCGGGATCTTGTAATCCATCATATTTACGAGCCGAAGTTGTGTTCAGGAATTGTGTTGAGTCTCACTTTGGAGGAGAGCTTTCTCCTTAACACAGGGTCCGCTGCAGAGAAGCAAGACATACAAAGTTGCGATGCCTACTCCGTGGTGTTTGCTTCTTTGCAGTACACCGGTGCGTGGTGAAAAGCGCATTCAACGACACTATAGTCCGTTGCAACCTAAGAACGAAGGGCGAGGGTAAGACGGGTTGGGGAGGAGGAAGCAGGCGGAACGCTAAAGAGAGAAGGAGGTTTCCCCCTCTCTTCTCTAGCGTTCCGTCTGCTTCCTCCTCCCCGGCCTGTCTTACCCTCGCCCTTCGTTCTTAGGTTGCAACGGACTATAGCTAACCCTCCAGAATGAACAGACGACTAACATAAAAATTATTGCGAAACTTCCAGATATTGCCTGTCATTCATACGAAATGTGATGGAATGGTATCGTATACGAGACTATAATCAAAAGTTTTGAAAACCTGAAAACTTGCGTAAGCATATCGTGACGGTCCGGCCGGGCAGCGAAGCCCGAGCTATTATATTTTCAGTATTATTAAAATGAAAATAAGTTTTGGTGCTACGTTGGTGCAAATTTCTCACATTTTTGTTAAATGTAGCAGGACGTAGCAGGGTAATCACTTTGGCGCAAATGGCGCAGCAATCCCATCACAGATATAATGAAAATGTTCTTCGCAAAAACTTGCAAGGAAAATTGCAGTTTGAGATAAGCAGTATTTAATAAGATATGCTTGAATAAGTCTGTACACAAACTGTCTAAAAACAAAACCTGCCTAAGCCAGTGTTTTTTTTTCACATTGCAAGCTGTTTTTTTTTTCTAAGAATTGCTTTACATTTAGGCAATATAGAGTAACAAAAAAAATTAACTGCTATTGTTTGAAATGTGTAAACAGCTAGTAAAAACCTGTAGGTTAATAAACCCAGTCATACAGGAAGGATATGTTTCAGAGAAGTTCTAACTTCTATTCTGGAGTTTATACAGAAAAGAGCAAATGAAATATAATAATTATTGTGACATATAGAGTTAACTGGCTAATGGTTGAATTTTGTGAATTGATGTTCTTCATTCCCACAATGCTGGCTAACCTTAGAATAAACATTTCAGGCTATGGCAGTAGGTTATAGCCCGTAGTATAAATAAGGTATAGTAGAGATACGCCTTCCTCTCCTTGCTTCTGAGCAGCCGTAGCCTACTATGCAAGAACATAAAAATGGCAACAAATGTAAAGCTCAGGCACAACCACATAAAAAAGGTTAGGTGCCTCAAGGTACCGAAACACTGAACCGTCGAACCAGGACGCATAGCCTGGCTTTACCGTTCCACGATGCTCCTCGTTGTGCTATGTGACGCATTGTAGGCGACCTCCGCTGCTGATGACGGAGACAGGAAGGGCGTCATCAGCCATGGCTTGCAGGTGTAGCCGCTGTCTCCAAGCAGTAGGCCCTCGTAAACGCCATCGGCCAGCTTGCCTGACAACGAGCCCTCGGTGAATATCCTAGAGTCGTGGGTGCTTCCAGGCCATTTTGCAACCACATTGCGGATACGGTAAAAGACGTCAACCACTAACTGTACATTTATTGAATGGTACAGATGGCGGTTAACGTACACCTCCTCATGCACTTGTGGTGCCTGTATCCGAATGTGAGTGCCATCAACAGCACCCACGACCGAAGGAAACCCACCGATCTCAAAGAAGGCCTGTTGTAAGGCATGACCCTCAGCTTCACCTGGCCACCTGCATTGTAGATGGATTTGAGTGAGTCTATAGCACTATGACATCAACAGTGACAGTTTTGTTGTTATGATCACATGCTTCAAAATAACACAGCTATCATTCATCGTCATCAATAGTGAGCAATAAAAGCCTCGTCTGCACAATGACAGTACTCAGTAGCCGCAAGACTAGCTCAGTAGCAACAAGTGCATAGTTGGGAGTGCAGAAACCAGGCTGTTTGTAAATGTCTGCACTCCTACTTTATTTGTAGATTAGTTGAATTTGCACCTGCACCAATAATAGGTACTAAGGGAGTCATTTTGTACACTCCAGTTGGTTCGTGTAATTTTACTGCCCAGTTCACTGGTCTGCATGTCACGCTCATTACCAAAAAACAAATATCGAGTGCTGAAGCAACACTTTTAATGATCCTTTAGGGAGGTACCAGTATACGTGGGGATCGATGCGCTGGCAGATATTCAGGCTAGCAAGCCTACAGCTTAGGAAACACAAACGAAAGGGTCATTGCGCAGGTGGTGCGCCGTAAATAAATTGCAGAATAGGTGTGCGGAGAAGACCACCTTTAACGAATTCGGGGGTTTCAGCGAACACAATTCACGCACCGAAATTTCTATACAAAGGGTTTCTGAACTAATGGTGATTGCTCATCGAGCAATCTAGGCCCAGGCTTTTTTTCTCGGAAAACTGGCCTGCACATGCGCCTAATATCGGGACGCACCAGAGATGCTCCAGACCACTTACCCTATGAAGTCTTGGGCACGACGTGCCAAAGCCTGAGTCACCCGCCTCACAGTCCGCGAAGCAGTGGAGACGTGCACACGGATGTAGTCCCCTGCGGTGATGAGGAAGTTCCCCGTGGCGTAGAACTGTAAGGCGACAATGACCTGCTGCTCTGCACAGAGGGCGCGGCTGCGACGCGTCGGCCGCTCCAAGTCCGGGCGCAGTGTGTCGGCGAGGAACACAATGCCCGCGCGACCGAATCGAAAGCGCTCCTGCAGTTCGTCCTCATCGAACTCCTCCAAAGGGTTCAAGCGGTCACGGAACACACGCTGCCGTCCCATCATCACAACAGCGTACTGGGCGAACACGCGCTCTCTTCGATGTCGGCGTCGCGTCACAGTCGACATTGCGTCCCTTATCTTCACCAATCCGTCCGCAAATCAGTTGTCAGTCAGTCCGGTAGTCAGTCGGCGAGCGAGTCGGAGGGTCGGTTGGGCAAACGGCAGGAGAACACAAACAGTGAAAATCAGGTGATAACTAAAGCGCTGGAAACGTGCGTCGCAAAACACGGAGAACAAAACAACCAAAAACAACGAATCTATAAAGACCGTTGCCAGACCCGAAATCAACGCTGCAAACTTATGCTGTGTTTGGCGGCACAATAGATGCATCAAGATATTTTTTTTTTTTTTTAAAGTACATATATATTTTCATGCATAAAAAGAAACATTGTGATACGATGTTGTTTTTATTTTTCTTAATAAAGACAAAACTAGCAAAAACGTTTCTTAAAAGGCTATTGTTTGCTTCGACCGGAAGGTGGCGGGAGCTACCGCATAATAATAAAACACGGAGAAATTGTGCGTCGAGTTTTTGTCGAACGCGGCTAGGTACTCGGATGTACCTAGGTAGGGAAACGCGGTTAACTTTTAACCGCGGTTAGAGTTAACCAGCTTCGAGCAAACGGGCCCTGGCGTTAGGGCGGTAAATGAAAGAAACGCCTTAACGTTTTGTTCGACTAGTCATGGCGTATATGAGGTTTCCAGACGACGTTATTTCCTTCGATGATCACTCGGTGACGAACTCTGCCTTGTTGGAACCCTCTGTGCGTGTAGGTAAAATACGTAATACACACGCGAGCAACATTTTAAAGAGAGTTCAAAAATTTATCGTAAATTGAGGCTGCCCTCGCGTTATATCATTGCTGCTATACTAAAATGTATCTAGCACAGCACTAATGTTGATATTTTACTGGCGCTCGTAACACTGACTAGCAGAGAACTCTGGCTTCTTTCTACCAACATATCTGTGTTGTCATAGGGAATATTTAAATCAAAATCAAAACAAAAATTATATGTTATTCTTAGTTTAAGAACTGCATTTTTAGAGTTTCAGTGAGATCAAATTTCATAGAAAACTAAAAAAAATAATTGTGGAACTTTTAATGCACCCATTGCCATCTAGTTTACCCAAAGGAATAACACACGGCAAAATATCATGATCAAAACAGCACGTGTCATAACAGCACGGCGACAAAACAAAAGAGCGTCAACACAAAACCGGGAAGATAGAAGAGGTGCCTAAGTACCACACCGTCAAAGAGCACAACTGTAATTGAAGCAGCAGCATCTCTTGCCCATGCGGATCAGTGCTAACCTAACCCCCTTGTCAGGAAAGTAACAAAACCATGTGATGATAATGTAATTAATGCAAAGGTGCAGGCGAGCTGGACAAGAATAACTATAATGACCCCTGGAGAAAGAAAACAGGGGAGAAAGGACAAACACAAATCACCGAACAGAGCCTTGTTCCCCTTCTCCAGGGATTATTATTGTTACACGCATGCATATTGCAAAGAACACTGCTTCAGTGGTCGTGCAGACCAAACTATGCAACTACAGATATCAATGAAACTGCAATGCGGTGAAATGATACCGGCGTCGTCGAGTTATCTGGGTGATGCCGATCACTATGCTTCAGTTTGCAACTTTCAGCGGAATGCATTTTTCTATGTAGATTTATGTTGGTACTTATGCAAACTTCAAGGAACCAGTGCTTTTTGTTAAATGTATCTTGAAGGATTGGGACAGTTTCTGCTACTGATGTCTTTAAAAGCAAACACGACTAGATGCATAGACCTATGTTGTCCTTTCACATCCGACCTTACAAAATTCACGGACCGTAACAGAATCCAAACAAAATGATGCGCTGATGTAAATATTAAAACTTTGAATTGGGCTAGTTTTTTCAATGTTATCTAGAGGACTTAGAAGCACAAAACACAAGGACTAAGAATAGACACATACATAGCGCCAGTCCGTGCTGTATGTGCCTCTTCTTCGTCCGTGTTTTTGGGCTTTTAAATCCTCTAGATGATGTAACAATATTTTTCCTAATAACGCTGCTTGACCAACTGGTGCTGATGGAGTGTAGCATATGCGCCTTGCGACAAGCGTTGGTACTAACGCCCCTCAAACCTGGAAAATGGTTTTCGTGTCCTGATGTCTTTTATTAGCCCCCCGTGTTTACTGTATTTTCTTGGAACAGAAAGTCGATGAGCGAATGTGGAGGTAGAGATTTTTTGGTATGAAAGACACGTCAAACATAAAGACGCACATCGATGCTAATATTTTATAACCGGCGGTGTCTTAGAACATAAAACTCTGGCTGCGAGCATGCTGCATGATATTTGAGAGGGTTCGCTTATTACGGGTCAAAAAGGTGCCCTAATTTAAAATGTTACGAAACTCGTGACGCCTATTAAGGCCGCCTTTACGGCAGCGATTATTATTCAAGGTAAGGTGTTATTAGTGTTTCGATGAAAGCCAAAACTATGTTGTCTATGCTACCTCTGCTAACGAATTTAAAACGAGGTATTAAAGTCATGAAAAAAAGCATTCGAACTCGAAAATGTAAAATTTCATTTTAGATTTTCAATTTATTAACATGGTTTATTGAAAACAATATTCGTACTACCCGATTGGTAGAAAATTATATGTGTTTAACTGCACCACAAGGCATATTTCTATACTACGTTCACCTGATAGATGAGAATGTGACGGCAGCTACGCTCTCGCCGGACAAAATCAGCCGCCTCTTTTCATCTTCTGACGACGTATTACTGGTTTAACGCGTTCGTAGCTTCTACCGGAGCGTGAGGTTTAGGATTAAACGTAGTTTAGCGCCAAAACGGCGTTTTTCATCGGAAACTTGCAGGTGCATGCCTTCCTCATTTATGCAAAAAAGTTTCTGTTCTGCGGAAAATTTATTTAAGTAGTTAGAGCGTAACTTTCAAGTGTATGCTGCAAAACTTGGTAATTATTTTACCCCTTCCCATTCAGACACCCACAGATTAGCTGCGTACTGCAGCGGACCAGCAGCTTAATGATGCTCCCTCCGGTTAGGCCATTTCCGCTTTCCGGTCTGGTGCTCTTTTTCTTCGTAAAAAACGGCCGGCTTGCAGGAGGTTGTTTTGCCACTTTGGAAATGTACGCAATTAGGGAAGTGTCCGAAATTGTAGATTCTATTTAGATTAAAGAGTTAATGCGCTCATAGAAATGCTAGAGTTCGTTGCTAATGGGAGCGTTTAAACAAGTGGACACAAAAGTTGCTTTTTTTTTCTACCAGGTCGTAATTGCCGCTGCGCCAACCGCCTGTGCCACAGCGTGGTGTCGGTTAAAGGAAGCTTTGTGTGCTTCGCAATTAGAAGTCTTGAATACTGGCGTACACCATAAAAATGGGGTCTGTGCCGTGGGTACTGCTAATTGATTCGAATATTGAAACGGCCTTTTTAGCGCGGGGACTAATTATATTTAGAATAGTCGTAAAAAAGGGCCAAAAATGAAAGTTAGACTGTGAGAACATCTGTACTAGAGAAGATCTTTGGAAAAATATACTTTCATCAATGCCACAAATATTTAAAACCTGATGCTTTGGTAATATTGTGATGTTGTTTGCATAACAGAGAAGCCATGTGCAAAGCAGCAAATATTTGACTTTCCCGTTTTTTACCGAAATAACCCTTCCAATGTCGTATATCAATACTATACGTACAGTTAAATTTTCGTTTCATTTACGTAAAACTCACCGCGAAATTTTAAATCTGACGTAAATACAGCGCGCTCTTAATATGGTCCAAAACTTGCCATTGTAAGGCTGCCACTTTTCAAATACCTTCAATCTTTGATGAGTGCTCAACCGTGCCGAACCCCCATCCATTCTTTTTAAAATGCGGGAGCAATCTTTACACCCCCTTCTCCCCTCCCCGGGAGAGTGTGTAGTTTGACCCATCAAAACGTGTTCGCATGCGTGGGAGATTGAGGTACAGGTACTGTCTTTCTTTGGATAGTGCGCGTTTGCGCGGGGCACGCGCGAGTGATGTACATGTCTCGTTCTACTCTTCTTACCCCGTGAATGCGCGAATCGCCGGACGAGACACTCAATGGATGTGCCGCAGTCTTCGCAATGCGTCAACCGAACAATAGGCAGACGGGAAAAAAGACAACTGAACTGAAACGACGACGTATTGAGCATGGCTATACTGGAAATACCATAATTAAAGATGCGGCAATAGAGAAAGTTGCGTTTTGTAAGGAATAGAGCAGCAAACATTGATATAAAAATATTAAGAAAAACAATTGCTTGTGGTTTAGTTACAACTGTGGATGCAGATTGAGTTTTGGAATGCAGCGAACCGAAATTCTTCTTTCTCATTTACTCCTATGCGCCCCTTGTAGCCTTTTGCGCTTCAAATTAAGAAATGCTTCTTTTTTACACTTTTTTTACAGACACTTGGATTTGATGTGGTTTCAATGCTTTCAGCTTGACAAAGTACTGTTTGTCTTTAAAATTATTTTTTTAATATAATTAGCAACCGCCCTACCAAAAAAGTATATAAATGTGGCCGAAACCGAAACAGAACTTATAAGATCACATAATCACTAATACGGATTGGCTATAATCTATATACAGTGATCTGCCAAAATATCATGCAACCTTGCCTAACACTATCCCAGGCAGCACGCAGTATTGCGCCAATATTGGTGTGGGATCGCAGAGATCGGGCCAATATCACTCTGATACTGCCGATATTGGCGCTGGGTCGTAAAGATCGGGCCATTATTACTGTGATGTGGCCAATGTCCGAGGAACATCACTTGGGTCAGCCAACGCCACGCTGATATACAGTATCCAGCGCCATTTTCTGGTAATTTGTCGGCTTTGAACCGGCTATATCGGCAGTATTAGGAAGTCTTGACCGTTTCTGAAACGATACCAACACTTTGTCGGATCTGAACCGGCTATATCGGCCGGTATTAGGGATTCTTGACCGTTTCTAAAACGATACTGAATCGGTCCAATCGCGGCGGTCAATGGCGGCGGCCGCCGCTGTTGCCGCAGGCCGCGCTGAGGGTGCGCCGGGCAATCAGCGGCTGGACCTGGGTTTTTCCGTAAAACGCAAACAAAAAAAAAAAGAAAAAAAAAACTCTCTTTGTTCTAACTTTTATTGGAGATTAGTACAAAATGGGTAGCGCGTGATGTTTTCTAAAATATTTAGGTTACAAGGTTTGTGGCACAATAAATATTGTTTCTATACATCCATGCCTCAGCGGTGATTTCAGGTAGCGCGTCCCGACCTGGGTGTATCCTAACTTCGGCAGTAATCCGCGGCGCGCCTGCTTAAGAGTCGGGGTGGCACCCTCGAAGCCCCTTCCAACATACCCGTATCCGTTCCGGAGCCAAAATGCCCGATTAAAGTCAAAATAGAAGTCACGTGCAGTTTCTCGAGTGGCCGATGCGGGAGAAATGGCGGCGTTGCAATCGCTATTAGCTCGGCTCTCAAGTACGGGTCGGTGCCACTTTTTCAGAGCAGACTCCATGGCAGTTTCCCAACTGATCGGGTCTAGTAACGTTGGCTTGGCCCAAGTCCGCTGACACCGCCGCGGCCGTGGCCATGTTAACCAATATTCGCCCATCTCTGCCCAGAATTCGAATGATATCGACGATTCTGGCCCATTTTATTATTATGATTATTATGATTTATGTAAAAATGAGCAGAGCAGTAGGTTTGGCAGTCAGAACTCGAGGAATATTTCCCACTTCGCGTAATGCTGGGATCCGACTAATTATGCTGGCTTTGTCGGATAATTTTTTTTATGCTTTGTTTAATCACAATTTCTCGAAACGGAGCGGGCTTGGTTTAAAAGGCAAATCCGAATGCGTTCTGAGGCAATGCTTTTTGTAACAAAAAATTAAACAAAACCTCGCTATGATTTCGTTTTGCTTCGTTACTTTTATAAAGAAACAAAGCTACAACAGCAATTTTCAAAAGCGAGAAAAAAAGAAAAAAAAAGCATCATGGGTTCATGTTTGTATTCTAATTGTATGCAGTTTGAACAGATATTTTAAACCTTCCTCGAAAATAATCTTTTTTTTAATTAAGGGATTCGTGTCCATTAGCAATAATGAAAATATTTCAAATATTTGTTTTGTTAATGAGAAAAAAGAGCAATTTTTAAGGGCATGGACTTATTATTTACAACTTATAATTTGTCATTAAAGTAGCAATGCATTAACAAAATTGGGCATTCAAACTCCATTAAAAAATAAATGAGGTTTGTCCTCCTGGTTAAACGCAAAGCTCTTGAGAAATCATAGTCTGTGTTTAAAGGCATGTGCTATATACGTGTTATTTTCAAGATATTTGACAAGCAGGGCTTTCAGGTTGCGACATAGCCACTCTCGTTACAACGAATATCATTGGGGTAGTTCACCTCAGGTCATGAACATGACCTTGAACAGAGGGTAGCTATATTCTATTTCCGGAGAAACGATTGTCAGGGGTCAAGACATAAAGTAAAATAATCACATAAAATGGTCAGGTACATAGATTTCGCTAATGAAGGAAATTGATTCACTAGACAAGTTCATTTTCTCCGTAGTCAACTTAGGCGATCATTTATACGGTTCGGCCGCAGTGTACTTTTCTGTTTTTCCTATTTCTATTGTATATTTATGCAACACAAGAACAGATTCTCTTTGAATAATTTTAACGGTATTTTCACATTTATTCGGTTCGATTTGTTTGCAACAAACGCTTTTTGTTAAACACGTTGCGGTCTTTTGACTGAAGAACTGCATTAAGCAAGTTTATTTTTTCCCAGAAGGTTTACTTTACAAACTGTTCTTATTTAAAGGTATGTGAACCAGCTTTATTCCGCACAGCAAGCATTTATACGACGGAGTCCTCCTCGTAGAGATCCCGTAAATATATTTCCCTCTAATTTAATATGAGACAAGTTTCTAGATTATTATTGTTCTGATGCTATTTAACCTGTCGTTTACCCCTTATTGATTATCATGCGAACGAAATTCACATATTCTCAGAAAGAAAACTTGCAGATGAATGTAAAACTAAAAATGAGTCTTTAATATGGCGAGTTTGTGGGTACAAATTAAAACAAAAAGTCGAGCATCTCATGTCAAAGAATCAAAGGAAAACGGAACCGAAGCAGCGCGTTACCGCTGATTTTATGCACGTGATACGTTCAGGGATATTTCAAACGAGAAAACATGATGAAATTAGAGAATGGACTGGACCGCTTTAGAAGAACAAGGAATGGTAAAGGATATAATAGACCGAGCGGGCTTCGATCTCAGTGCCCCTGCATAGCAGCCCCAATGGCTTGCGAACTCCACCACGGACGCGGCAATATAGTTTCTTTTTATCTTAACATATTTATTTAAAAACAAAACGTGGAAGCTACATTTATGCGGGTTGTGCAGGTGAGTTATACGGCCAAGGGACATAGTATGGGGAGCTAATCGTAACGATCAGTTGGTTAATTAAATATAATTTGTTAATTAACGTTTTATGTAGTAAAAATTTACATATGGTTCCAAGTCGAAACTTGCTAAGCATCATTGAAAACAACTAAATCAAATTGTTTATAATGCATTTAAATTGAAGGGTGCAAGCCAGCTGAACTAGAATGACGAAAATAATTCCTGGAGAGGGCGATCATTTTCGTGTCGTTCCTGTTCCCCTTCTCTATGGATTATTTTCGTCAAACTAAATCAACCCTTTTTAGGAAACTATGTAGCACGGGAAGCATTCTACGGCGTTCTGAAAGAACGCTACGTTTGGACGCGTTTCTAGGTTTCGGTTTCTCATAGGCAACACCGGCCTACCCCCCGGTGTTCGCAGCGCGAAGCCACCCCCTCGCCCCCCCCCCCCCCCCTCCCCCCTGTAGGGTGGAGGGAAGTAAGGCGCGTGTTTTGCGTGTCTCAGCAACTGGAGAGCAGGATCTTGGTCGATAAGATGCGCTCCGATAAGAACATAGAAACGCGTCCAAATGAAGCGTTTTTAGGGAACTCCGTAAAATTGCTCCCCCTGCTTGTATCTTTCTAAAAAGAGTTGGTTTAGTGGTTCTTCGAATACGATCAGCATGTTTCTAATTAGAAAGATATCTCTGTTTTTACTAGTTGGAAAGTTAATTAACGAACTTTACTTAATTAGTCGACTATTGTGATTAGCCCCCTATATTATTTTCTCCTGGCCGTATAACTCGCCCAAATAAACCCAACAAGTGTAGTTTTCAAAGCTTTGTTAAAACAAATATGGTAACTTTAGGGAAAACACCCCGTATACGCATATTGTTAATACACGGAGGTGTTTCTGAGTCATACTTACACAATAAAATATGTACACAGGCACTTTTTCAGACAAGGGTGTTTTATATTATAGAAAAGTCTGTTGCGATGAATTTTTGAAGATCGTACAATGACATCATCAATGTCTCATCATCAGTACTGGAAAATTGTTGTCTTAAACAATAATAAATGTTCACGATGAGCCATAACACTACTCAAATGCTTTAGGTGACGACTTTGTATACTTTCTTAATAAATAAACATAACCTGTTGTTTTTTGTTACGGACAGTGAAGTAAATCTAGACTTGCACTTCACCCCACATCACGCAATTCTAGGGTTCTCTACATATATGAATAAGAATTGCCTTGGCTTTGTACAAAATTAATTTTTCAGTTGCTTTCCCACACACATGCTCAAAGAGGCAAGTTTTCCAGCGTGGTTACTGTATAACACTTTCTAATAAATATTCGGAGTGATATTAATTATAATGTTGGCGAGACTTTGAACTATTAAGAGCTGATATGCTATTGTACGAACAGTTGGCACACGGCCTATCAGTTCCGTCCATTGCGTTGTAGAATATCGCATAACGCATATCAAACTAATAGGAAACCTTAAATACTCATTTGGGAGTCTGACTTAAAGACAAAGCAGAATATTAGGTAAATTTAGGACATAAACATACATGCGCAATCGGCGCTTTTTGATGTTGAGACATCCCAGAAACTGGGAAGAGGTAAAGTACGCGTGTTCAACTCGTTGCCATTCAAGAGTGATGTGAACTTTCTGACAAGTGTTTAATGAGTGCAAAAAAAAGTTTAAAAAACACGATAAATGCTGGGGGAATTGCCGTACAATGATGCACCAAGTAAATTGGGGCGTAATAGTTCAGTTCGCAGATGCCCGTTTTGGGGATAGTGTTGAATAGGATGTCATGTACGTAGGATGACATCGACGCCAAACCGAACAAAAATATATTCTATAGTTACTAGGATTTTAAGTAGGGTGTGGTCAGCCCTCGGCATCTCAATATTACTTCGCAACCAATGAAAGTATACAGTTAGTCGTTAAGAACATGGAAGAACGAATCACGAATGAAGAAGTATGAATGAAATATGCAACACACACCGTGTTTCTGTTTCGAAGCTTTCGGTTACTGTATCATTTACCAGGTGCGGACCAGACTTAAATATTTAGTTTGTTTATTGATTGACAAAAGGAACGACTCCATTAATATGTAGTCTCGTAGAATTTAGAAACAGCGCGGTGCGCTTGGACGACATATAAGGTTGTTCTTTAGAGAAATTGAAACTGAATAATATTGGTTCAGATTTCCAATTCCTTTAATTTTTATGTTTTATGTATTTGTGAATGTTTTTGTTTAAATACTCTAGATATTGAACAGAAGAGTACATGACATCCAATAGTGTCACGAATAAATATTTCATGGGAATATGGAACTGAAAATAAAAGTTCAATGAGGCGAACTTGTGCAGCACAAGTTCGCCTCACTGAACTTTTAAGCTTCCTTTAAGCAAATAGGCACAAGTTGTCTCTACAACCTTAACGAGAGAAAAACTAAACATAATGCGATGGCGAAAAAAAAAAAAAAAAAAGACTGCCTCGATGTTACCAGCCTCAGCTTCTTTTGTTCGGATTACGTGGTATGGAACAATCCGCACAGAAACAAGAGATGGGTTACAAGAGCCAGCTAAAACGGTCTGGAAGAGTCGCGAAATATAAAATTAAGAACTGGGCTGGTGGGGTTGGAATGCCGTGCCCTTGCGTGGTAGCATGAGCGATGCCAACTCGGCCAAGCACGCGGGAGTAAACCAAGCGAAATGTGAAACAGCATGTTTTTATTATTTGCCGCTTATGCAGCACAGTACTAATTCTTTTGAAGTGTAATCAGAAGAACATCAACGATACTACATTAATTTACTGCTCAAAGCTAAAGAGCACTTATTTAAAACTCATGTAAATACTTCTTATTTAAAAAGAATGTGTCTTTTACCGTTAAAGGGGTACTCCACCTATTTTTTGAGCTACCTCAACTAACTATATTTTCTGACTCCCCGGCCTTAAGCCTTGCCAGTATGCTATTCAGCATCGCTAAATTCATGATAGGTATTGTGAAATCGGCAAATGAAAATAGTGCAAAAACCAATATTCAAATATTCGCGCACTTTTCAGTGCCGTGACGTCAGTGGCAGGCAGGCTCGTCTGTCGAGCAAGTTGTCTAAAAATAGAATATGCCAATCATTTGTTCCGTGCTGGAGCGCGGATACGGGAGCGAGCTTCCAAAGCACTCATTTGACACCAAGAGACTGCTTCAAATCCGTTGGGAACAACTTCTGTAGTCCAAAAAGTTAACCCCTGCCTTCCACTGACGTCACTTTATTGTTGTTGCCAGTAGAGACTTTCAGTTTGAAAACATGGTGAAGACCATAACTTTAAATTCAATAACTTCGCGAAAAAACAATATTTTGACCTAATATTTGGGATACTATTTTAGCAGTGTTTGTTGGTTAGTTTAGCGAAATTTCAAGCAAATCAAGACAATGAAAAAACCGGTGGAGTACCCCTTTAAAGAAGGTAAAAAGGACATGTTCTTTTAGTTTGCCTGTTTTAACAAAGGCTGTGGAAACCATTGAGCCGAAGCGCTGATTACTACAAGAAAAAAAAACCTACTTTAATCACCGGTAACTGCGTTACTCACACTTTCCAGTTCCACACAAAAATCCCCAATTGAAAAAGTAGCTCGCGCTCGGGTCCAGCCCCCCAATGTTCTCGTCTTCTTCTCGCTCCGCTGAAGGGTTTCTTCATTGGCTATAAAAACTGGTGTCACATATTTAAGATTGTTTATGTTACGTCGCACAAGCATACGCATCAGATTTAGTAAGAAAATATTCAAATTCAAAGCATAATTTTACCCGGTATCAACTCAAGGCGAAATCACTTCCAGTTGTTGAACTTGCAATAATCGCGGCTAGGAACCTGAGCTCTGCACGTCAGGTTCCTAGTTTTGCTGCCACTGCATGGAGATTGATAGTAGCTATATTTTACTTCACCGCCCACTGACCACCCTGTGTGAAACGTTTATAAAGAAGCCGCCTCTTGCTTTTTTGTATAATATTGTAATATATGCCTGTACATGCAATTCTTTCTTTTAAAATATTAGCAATTTTAGGTTCAATGATATAATTTGTTTCAATATAATTTTCTTCATAATATAGCTTTTTTGGTTTTCCTGTGAGTTTAGAATTATCGATATCTCATGGTAATATACAAAGATAAAAGATGCCACCCTTGAATTTTTGTATTTCTACATGTCGCGCATAACTTTATGAACTAAAATTTTTTTTTTCAGTTCTCAACGTGTTAAAAGGTAATATTTATATCTTCATTTGCTTCATCCAAGTATGTGTTTTGGTAGCTTTGTTCTTTAAAAACGAACATAATAAAATTATATTATACAGAGTATGCGGTAACTGAGAGCTCCTACCGCTGAATCTTCAATACATAGTAACAGGATGTACGGTGGTCACCAAACGTATACGGATTATGCGAACTGCGAACTACCTCATAAAAGAGCTATCCTGTCACGTTTGATCAAGTTTTAATTCCTGCTTACGACGAGAGGCTGTTTCAATCTCATCTCGAGCAGCCCCAAAACTTGACGAAGTCTGTCAGGATAGTGCTCCCATGTGATAATGCACAGTTCCCATGTTTTCTACAAGTTTGGTGACCTTTGTACATCGTTAATTCATATGTAAAAAAAAAACTATTAATATAAATACAGTTTTTTCCTATGGCCTTTAAGCAATGAAATATGATACCTAACTCCTCTGTATTATCCGTCTCTATCAGTGATTTTGTGGAGATTATAAACTATGTTCTTGTGCGTGCGACTAATTGGAAAGTTTTGTTATGTCAATAATTATTTGATCTTATTTTATGAAACACAAGACAAGATGAAATAAGATAGATATGAAAAAAATCGAATGTTTCTCTTTTTTGAATCACAAGTCTTGTGACTTAAGAAATGTATGTTTTATGTAATTTGTTTAGGACTGAGTGATGGCGTCTTACCTTTTCTTGTTGTATTAGATCTTCCAATCCCTGTGATTGCATCAAAAGGGCTGAGAGTATAGATAAAATCAAAAATAAAACAAAACAAAAAAAAAATCGACTTTTTACTCCGAATGCAATTTGCCTTACTTTTAATCTTTTATCATTACCTCATTTATGCTTATATCTCGTGCCATACGCAAAGACAATAGCAGGCATTGTCAGAGACTATACGTTCTCAGAAATTGAAAATGTTTTCTCTTGTTGGTTCGGTGTCTTTGTTTTTTACGCTTGCTATATTTAGCCACTCCTTCATCATAAAACAAACACATACAATTTTACTTGAGAGCATTCAGTCCTTTCAGCATCAGTTAAAATACCAAACGTCGAGCAAAGAAGAGCAAACCTGCCTGTTCACGTAAAGATAAAACATATACTTCGTCACTTAAGCACGCTACGTTAACATCAGTCTTTTTGACCATGTGTATCGAATAAATTTACGATTACAGCGAGTTAGTTCGAGCAGTTGTTCTCTTGCGAAGGCTTACCACTGAACCTCCCGTTGCTTCTTTTGATTGCCTAACGCAATATGCCTGCTATTCCGAGACTTAAAATACCACAAACATGTGTTATAGATGGCTGAGTCTACGAAAACAAATCAAAGTTTAATGTAAGTAATGCAAGTTGTAACGTTTTCTCCAGCAAGTATAAAAACACATAAAAACATTTTGAGTGCAGCGTTTCTTGTGCAAGCACAAGACATTACTTTCTGAAATACCGTCGTGTAAGATTTCGGTACATTGCTGTCCTTTTATTTCTGTTGTGCACATTATATGTTGTCACCTCGTAGATGTATTCTGGTCTCCAATCGTATTTACCCAAGAGCCTGACGCCCCAAACTTTCTAAATAAAGCATAACCCGGCCGTCTGCGATAGAAGGGTTCCTATTTTGCAGCTTTAGTGCTGTACCAACGCCCGTTTTATTTTTTTGCTAGAACATAAAGTTGTTTTGGTAACTAGGTTTATATCCAGCGATTGAAGACACAGTGTACATCGAATAACATTTTTCTTCGCGTGTTGATCGTAGGAAACAAGGTTACGTCTGAAGTGGGGGTTGTCGCGGTTGTGCAGTAGACAATTTATAAAAGCAGCATCGAACTAAACATATACTGATCGCATGAGTTCAAGTAAAAGTATTCTGGAATGTTTTGATATAATTTGAAGGTAGTACCTTCGAAGCGATTGTAGAAATTGTATTAATTTTATTATCACTTTGTGTCTCCGGACTGGAAGATGTGTTAAATAAACATTATTATATTAAAGTTGTACCAGGTGTTCCTTAAAGGGGTACTCCACTGGTCTTTTCATTTTCTCCGATGTGCTTGAAATTTTGCTAAACTAACCAACAAACATCGTGAAAATAGTATCCCAAATATTAGGTCAAAATATTGTTTTTTTGCAAAGTTATTGAATTTACAGTTTTGGTCCTCGCCATGTTTTTCAAGCTCGAAGTCTCTACTGGCAACAATGAAAAAGTGACGTCAGTGGAAGGCAGGGGTTCATTCTTTGGGCTGTAGATTTTGTTTTAAACTGATTCGAAGCAGTTTCATGGTGTCAAATGAATGCTTCGGAAGCTCGCTGCAGTACCCGCGCTCCAGCACGGAACAAATGATTTGCATATTCTCTTTTTTGGCTGCTTGCTCGACTGGCAAGCCTGCCTGCCACTGACGTCACGGCACTGAAAAGTGCGCGTATATTTGAATGTTGGTTTTTGCATCATTTTCATTTGCCGATTTCACAATACCTATTATGAATTTCGCGATTCTAAATAGCATACCGGAGAGAGTAAAGGCCGGGGAGTCAGAAAATATAGTTAGTTAAGGTAGCTCAAAAAATCGGTGGAGTACCCCTTTAAACAGTTGTTATTAATGCGTCTCTTTTGAGATTCATTCATTCATTCATTCATTTGTTTATTTTGTGTTCCCATGAACAGCTTGACGCCTTAGTAATGACGCAGAACAAAATGTTCACAGGTTAGTACAAAAATCTTAAAAGTTATGAAATTTGAGTTAAAAACATCAATACCAGCTCCCCTGAGGGTATTGTAGAAGTGTACTCAAAATAATGATGAGTAAATGCCAGCTACAGATGTTCACAAAACCTTACACGAAATATTATTTTAAACCTAACTTTAAACTGTTCTTTTGAGTAACTTGGCATTTTGATTATTTTCATGCGTAAACTTTTACTACATTAAGAATCATATGTTGTAAATGGAGACTCTAAATACACCTGTGTTTAAATATTTGCACCTAAAAACTCAATTCCAGGCTCGAGCCTAATATTTGTGTTTTTCACACGAGTGGTTCCCGCGATTTTAAAAAGGGGTATTGGCTAGCACTGGAACTGTAGAGTAAGAAAACGTCTAACGAACTGCTTTAGGCCCGCGTTAACGAAAGTAAATTATACTGCAGCTTTTGAGCAGTGATGTTGTATTTATGCAAGCCGAGAACACGGTACACGGTAGGGTTTTTCGTTTTCGTGTAAAACCCGATTTTACCCGATTTTTACACCCCGAAAATGATTTAGGAGAATCGGGTTAAACCCAATTTCTCCCCGAATTCCAAAACCACATAACCAACCTATTATTTTTACGCCGTACGGAGTTTGCGGTGAACACAAGCTAGCTACCCTACCTTGGGACAACAGTGACCTATAGTTCATTTCGCAAGCTGCGTGCAGCACTGTGGACGCGACACGTCTCTCAACGGACTGCCCAACGAGCGCATGCCTAGCCCACCTTGACATTCTACGGAGGCCGGCTGAAGAACAGTGACAATAGGCGTTAGGGCCTCGGAGGGACAATTCCGTCCCCCCGCTGTGCATGCGAACCGCCTTGGCACGCCATGTAGCTTCGGCCCTGCTGCACGCAGCTTGTAAAACGCACTACCAATCCCCCTTCCACCGCTGTTTCGTCTCGACGCCCAGCCTGGTCTCTCCGGTAGCATGGCGATCTCGCTGGCGGTCTACCTTTCTCACAAACAACGTCCGAGCCAGTCAGTCGGGGTAAGCAGTTCTGGAAACCTTAACAGGTTTCTTTCATAGCAAAATATCTGATCGAAAACGACCGTCCCTCAAACGGTCCGGGTCTTTGTGGACACCCGAGGGAGACGAGGATTCTCTGAGCAGTGCTTCCCCTGTCGCGACCGACGGCAATCGGACCAGCGGAGCTCTCCCCCAAGGGGAGCTTAACGTTCGGGAATGGCAAGACATCGATTATCCCCCACACTTGAATACTATAATGCGGCAGAAAGCTCGTGATACCCTCCAATAAACAAAATATAAAAAAAGAATGTATAACTTAGTTTATTTGCAAATTAAACCCTAAAATACCCGAATTTCATAATGTTTCTAGAAAGAACCCGATTTCTCCCCGATCATTAGCTTGAAAAATAGCAGCCGATCTTTACCCCCAAATTGAAAAAAAATATATAAAACCCGAAAACGAACAACCCTATACATGGGGCATGAACCTTTCTTGTATTTCTATGTTACCACTTAAACATACACGTTTCATTCAAGTCGAATCTCCTGGGATTACTGCCAACAAATTCACTCCATATAATAATTTATGAGACTGCGTACAGCACCCGAAACTGATAGAGCGAGGAAAGAATCACGAGTTCTGTACTATAGTCCTATAGTCATTACTATAGTCATTGGTACGATGAAAATGGCACGGCGTCTCTTTCGACTGCCCGGCCTCCATCACACGACTCTTACTTTTCGCGTGCTTTAGCAGCGGTTCCTGCACGAAGCTCACAAAACGCTCGAGTGTTTGGTATGTACGAAGCTCACCCTGAAGGCGGGAAAATTCAAACTCCTTCCAGCGATTCTAAATCCATTCAGTGACTTGAGTAAGTGGGAAAGTACAGGGAGCTCCGGAAAAAAGAGAACCGTGTTTTTTGGTTCGGGTAAATAAAATAAGCATCGCAGAAAGCTTAAACTCCCTGATAATGTGAAGCTAGCCGTTGGAATAGAATGCAAGAGATTGAGAAGATGACGTTGACTGGATTAAAGGATAATTGAGAAAATCAAATTTTTCTACGAGCTAATGATGATGATGATGCGACGTGACGTAAGTTTTTTTTTTTTTTCTCCTCCAAACAAGGAATGATATTGAGGATGCTCGTGGGATTTATATAAGTTCAGAACACTTACCACCAAGAAAGAGAACATCGTTTTTTTTTTCTTGCTGACACGAGCGTTTAAGTGAAATAGATGCTGAGGCGCCCACATTGCCATTAGTTGTATTGACGAAATTAGGCTTAGGTTGACGTCTTCTCATAGAGAAAGTTTGTTATTCTAAATTATCTTTTAATCCAGTCAGCGTCATTTTCTGCCAATTTTAGAATTTTATCCTATAAGATAGTGTCACATTCTCACAAAGTTTCAGCATTCTGTAATGTACAGGGTGTGACAAAAGAAAATTTACAGTTTTTTTTTTCTTTTACCGCAAAAATAAACTAGGCATCGCCGAACGCTCATTCTCTGCCCAAACGTAGCGCTAGAGGCCACAACCAGATGACAAAGTTTCAGCCCGATCCGATGCGTTATTCAAAAGTTATAAGTGATTTTCTGAAAAGTTCAATGGGAAAACGGCGGCCGACGGAGTTTTTAACTATATGGGGCTCTATGGCACCAGAAACCGAGTACGGGCGAAAAATGGGCTCCATTTTCCCATTGAAATTTTCAGTAAATCACTTATAACTTTTGAATAAGTTATCGGACTTGGCTGAACATTTGGAATTTGGTTGTGACCTCTAGCGCTACGTTTGGGTGAAGAATGAGCGTTCAGCAATGCTTAGTTTATTTTCTTTGGTAAGAAAAAAAGCCTGTAAATTTTCTTTTGTCACACCCTGTATATTTAATTTACACGGGCCAAAAGAGGCGGTTCTCTTTTCTCGGGGACTCCCTGCAATCGCTTCCGCCCTTAACCTAAGCGGTAAAATTTGGTGGCAAGCCATAATGCTTGCAGTAAATGGTAACGAAGCGCCGATGGCTTGTTCAAGCTTTCTCTTTCGCTTAGCGTATATTGACTGACGGTGACGTGACTATGGCAAAACAAAGGAAAATGTATGCCTCATTTATACTAAATAATCATGAACAATGTAAAATGCTGCAAACAAAGAAGCAATGAAAAATTTTTTTTTAATAAATTTAATAAAATGCCCTAGTTCGTATAAGATATGGTATCATATGCAGCATACTGGAGTGCTCCTTATTAAACACGTCACTAGTTAAAACATTTTCTTTATAAATTGACCACAAAACGTGACACCAATATTTGTAAAGTGTGCTCCCTATCATTAGAACTGCGAGAGTGGGAAAGCCAACGCCGAAATTGTAGGCTAACTCCCTGTGTATTCACTACATTGAATTTTGAGTATTGTTAAATAATACTGCCGCCTTTAATGTTTAACAAAAAAAAACGTGTTTCAAGAAATGTAATGATTTTTGTAACCGTTTACATTCGTCATTATCTGTTCATTTTATTGCAAAAATAAATTTGCTAAATTACCACGTGCAATCGCACATGCTGCAACATGTTTGTAAAAGTCAAAGTTACAAAACTTAATTTTTCAACATCATGAGATAACGAAAGAATAAAAACAGGCACGTAGGACATATTTTACATGATTGATAACATTATGTGTTCGCATCGATAACGCACTTGATTATTTAAGTCCCGACAAGGATGCAAAACTGGAATCCGCCAATATTGTTCTGAAGTTTCAGTAGCTGCTGGGGATATAATCATGTCCGGGTTTAGGTGTGCGTGTTGGATCAAGCACCAAAAAGTCGAGAATTTTATCGGCTTAAAAACGATTGCGTAACATCATACAGTGTAAGCAGACATGTACAATTACTCCAGAAGTAATTAAGCGAAGTTACTGAGTATTGATCTCAAAAGTAAATTGAGTAAATTAGAAATTACTCAAATAGAAAATTGAAAAATTACTAATTACCGTAAAAGTAGCGAATTACTTTTCAGGTTACTTTTGTATGTTTTTTTATAGTGACTCGAAAGTGCATAGGTTTTGATCAATTAGCGAAATTGTGCTAGCCAAATACAAATCGGTTTATTTTTTAGAGCGTAGACCTTAGGCGCTTGTTTCCGGCTTGAGCGGCGTCGCCGTCGGTGTAACCGCGCGGTGCATTATGGGTAAATTTCCCCGCTAAATTTAGCGGAAAAATTTCCCCGCTAAATATAGCAAAAGAATGTCCGCGTTAAATTTAACGGAAAAATTCCCCCGCTAAATCTGGCGGAAAAATTTACCCGCTAAATCTAGCGGAAAATCTTCCCCGCTAAATCTAGCGGAAAAATTTTCCCGCTATATCTAGCGGAAAAGTTTCCCTGCTAAATCTAGCGGAAAAATTTCCCCGCTAAATCTAGCAGAAAATTTTCTCTGGGGGTCACGCGACCCTACTCAAGTTCACGTGACCTCCCCCCCGAGGTCACGTGACCCTACTCAGGTTCACGTGACCCCCCCCCCCCAGGGTCACGTGACCCCACGTGACCTTGGGGGGTCACGTGACCCCTTCCCCAGGTCGCGCGACCCCCCCCCCGAGAACACGTGACCCTCAGTACCCTTCCCTCCTCCTCCTCAAGAGCTGCGCTCTAATTCGGCGTTACAAGGAGTTGTAAACGGCTTTCATTTTAACAGATATGCTTAAATAGCTGGTTCTGCTTCTGCGTGCCGAATTGTTTTGTACTTTTTTTTACTTTGGAGCACTGCCTGGGCTTGATATTTTCGACAATGTTTGCTTCGTTACAGTGCTGTGTAAAATGCAGGGTGTCACAAAAGAAAATTTACATGTTTTACTTTTACCGCAAAAATAAACTAGGCATCGTCGAACGCTCATTCTCCGCCCAAAGTTAGCGCTAGGGGTCACAAACAGATGTCAGTTTCATCCCGATCCGACTCCTTATTCAAAAGCTATGCGTGATTTTCTGAAAATTTCAATGAGAAAATGGCGGCCGACGGAGTTTTCCAATACATGGGGCTTTATGGGCACCAGAATCCGAAAAGGGGCAAAAATGGGCTCCATTTTTCCCTCCAAATATTCCGAATATCACTTATAACTTTTGAATAAGGTATCGGATGGGGCTGAAACTTTGGCACTCTGGTTAAAACCTCTAGCTCTACCTTCGGGCGGAGAATGAGCGTTCGCCGATGCCTAGTTTGTTTTTGCCGTAAAGAACACTGTGCATTTTCATTTGTGACACTTTGTATATCTAAGAAACCCTTCAAGTAAAATACAAAGCAAATGAGAGGTTATGTACTTTAAGTAAAGTACTGTATACACCGAACGCAATGTGCTTGCAGTAACATACTATAAATACAATATATTTGAAGGCAAAGTACCAGTACTTTTAATAAATTCTTTTATGATGCCCTTAATTCCCCATAAAATGTTTTTTAACTGGTATGCATTGCTCCACAGGTAATCGGATGTGCATCAGATTTGTACTGAAATAGTGCAAATGTCGTATAAGGTGAAATCATCACGGAGTAGTTGTTTCACTCTCGCTAACGAGCTATCTGACACAATAAACTTATAAGGTACTTATTTGTGTCGGTCTGATAGCCACCATTACTTCATTTAGAGAAATTGCCAAATGACGTCTCGAAAGAGCGCGTTTTCAGACGGCAATACGCCATTTTTAATTTTCAAATTGGGGGAATGTACGTTGAAGTAGGACGTTTTACGTTCCTCAGAAGGTACAAGAAAAAATGCTGTAGTAAAGTAAAAGTACAGACTCAGATAATGTACTTCAAATAGATGACATGTTTTCTAAACAGTAGCACTTTAATTAACATGTACTAAGGGTACTTCCCAACACTGCTTGTTTATTATTCTCACATAAAAATGTTGGGAGAAATACAAAGGTTTCTCGAACGATCTTCGAATCTTTGAAGATCTGCATAATCTGAGTTTTCGGAGGAAAGACAACGCGAAATGGTCACCTTTGCGTTGCCCTTTAGCACGCGATGCTTCGAGTACAGCACAAACTACGGGAGCACCAGATGAGCTTCAGAGCGGGTGCTGCATTTTGTTGCCTCCTTTGAGTGAGGATGCCTTGTGTACATCTCCTGTAGTGGGCAAAAGATCCTGCGTTGGGGGAAGCAGTGACCAGCCACATCTTCAAATGGGCAAAGTCAAGTTTCCCTGAGCTTCTGGACACAAAGAAACGCCAATCTTCGGCGCTAATCCCACAGTTACACGGTTTCTCTTACGTCGTGTCCGTTCGTTCCCCGCGCCTCGTATCAGTGTTGTTGCAGTTGGGAGCTCTTGAGAATTTGGGGGAAGGAGGGGGGGGTTGGACTGTCCAAACCACTTTCTCTCTCCCCCCCCCCGCCCCACACACACACTTTCCTACGCCGCTTGCTTCTGCCTGTTTGCAAATATTAGCTGATGTTCCAAAATCTTATCTCTTTTAGTGCAGGAACGTTTGTTGATATGCAAAATTACCACTAAAATTTGAAAGAATTTGTAATTTCAGTAGAAGTTACGCGGAAAAAGTAATTAAAGTAAACTACTAATTACCGAAATGAAAAAGTAATTGAAAGTTGCTAAACTACGTAGAAAAAGTAGTTAAACCACCGTAAATTCAGTAGAACAGTTTACTTATGTACATGTCTGCGTGGAAGCGTGGTGTCCTAATCTACTTAAATGGAGAAATTGAAGGTGCCTTTTGTGGCAGATATTTGTTGCAATTGCCTAAAGAAAATAATTAAAAAATACAGTAATTGCCCACTGCCAGCGCTTGATTTAATTAGATAAATCCCTGAACACCTAGAGACTTAATTATATAAAAATTAACCCAGTCGTATCAAAAACAGATCAAAAATATTGCTTAAGTCGACTTTGTTAGCACTTGTCAACACTTATAATACTGAACACGGTAATTGAAGCGAATCTGTGGTATTGTGAAGTAAGTGGAAGGTCTCTTGTACCATGTTATACGCAAACGTATAATATGACAATTCGGGCGGCATGTTTTGGTGTAAATGTTGCAAATTCATTATTTTATATTTTTTTTATTTCACACCATTTAGTGAAGATACGTTTTTTTCAGGGTTGCAGCGTTTGTTTAAAACATTTCCCATCTGTAGCGGCAAAAAAAAAAAAATTAAACAAAAACACTTAAAACCGTTTACGTGTGGGAATGCGAAAGCATTCCTACACGTAAGCAGTTTTACAAGCAGCGCGCCAGGTCTTCGTTTTTCGCATGGCGCTCCGGCAGTTACATCACGCTCCCCCACTGTGCAGGCGCGGCGCCCCGCCGTCTCCACGGTTTCTGTCACGATGCATCTGAATTGCTGTGCTTTTGGCCAATAAAAATTCAGATACAAAAATACTCCAAAAGCCGGGAGACGTCATAATTAAAATAACAACACCGACTTGACATAAGAGAAAAAACAATTTCATTAGACGTTTCGCCTCCCATGCGGGATGCATCATCAGTAGTTACACAGCAAATGCAAGGTTCAACCTCAACTCAACGCTATTTATCACGAATGTCCGTGTAAGCTTCGTGGAGGGGGCCGCGGTTTTTGTTGCACACGGATGTGTCCCTGTGAACAAACCACGATTCTAAAAGCTTTCGGGGCCCTCATCTGTCCTCCCTCGCCAAGGTCGTCGCGGCGGGAAAGTTGAAAGAATGCCCCATTGTCCACGCATGGTCCACCAGTTCAGTCTTCAGTCGCGTCGCGTGGGATGCGTACGTTACGTCAGGCTTGTTTTCTTTGAGTCTGGTATCTCTTCTCCGTCCAGTTTCCCCAATGTAGGACGCTGGGCGGTCACTGCAGGGGATCTTGTAGATAACGCCTCTTTGGACATTCGCCGGAGTTGGGTCCATTGGTTTGGAAACGGAATTTCCAATAGTGTTCACAGCGTTCACCCCGCGATACAGTTTTCTTGCGAGGCAGAACAGCAGGGCAAATCGCCCTTCCTAGACGTATCTGTAATGAGGACAGGCAAACCAAACCACAGGATTGAAGCGGGTGTGTACCGCAAACCATGTGAAACAGATAATTTTATAGATTTTTTGTCCCAACAGTAGTGCGATCGTTTGTACAGAGATCAAATACCGTGTCATCTAACGAGCTCCATGGCGCAAATGAGATGACTCATTTGCAGGGAGCTTTGGTGAAACGTCACTACCCAAGGCGTTTTGTTGACGAAGTCAAAAACAAAATGAAACAAAATGTGCAACCGTGCGGAAGGGAAAGAGATAAGAATGTAGTGTGCATCCCCTATGTCAAGGGAGTCTCCGAACCTCTTAGCCGCGCTTTGAGGCCCCTTGGCATTCGAACTGTTTTCAAGCCATACAGAACTATTAGAAATTCCGTTTCCAAACCGAAGGACCCAACTCCGGCGAACGTCCAAAGAGGCGTTATCTACAAGATCCCCTGCCGTGACTGCCCAGCGTCCTACATTGGGGAAACCGGACGGAGGAGAGATACCAGACTCAAAGAACACAAGTGTGACGTCACGTACGCATCCCACGCGACGCGACTGAAGACTGAACTGGTGGACCATGCGTGGACAATGGGGCATTCTTTCGACTTTCCGGCCGCGACGACCTTGGCGAGGGAGGACAGATGCGGGCCTCAAAATCTCCTAGAATGGTGGTTTGTTCGCAGGGACACATCCGTGTGCAACAAAAACCGCAGCCCTCTCCATGAAGCTTACACGGAAATTCGTGATAAATAGCGTTGAGTTGAGGTTGAACCTTGCATTTGCTGTGTAACTACTGATGATGCCTCCCGCATGGGAGGCGAAACGTCTAATGAAATTGTTTTTTTCTGTCATGTCAAGTCGGTGTTTTTATTTTAATTAAAAATTCAGGTGCCGTTTTGGCTGCTACAGATAATGGCTACAGACAACGACGGCTTCGCCCGATGGGACAGTTTACGCTTTAGCATTAGAAGTAAGCGAGCCGAAAGCAAGGTATGGTTCGCTGTGCTGGGAGAGGTCGAGGAGAAACCATGCCTCACGTCGAACTCGGCCTACTACATCGCTGGACACCGGTTGTGGAAAGAAAGTAATGTACGCGTAACCGCGTACTTTGTTCTACAAACACACGTAATTATTACCAGAACTGTTTAATTGATTCCTGCTGCACCCAGAAGTCGGTTCGGGCTAGAACTTGGGTAACAGTGTCGGAAAAGTACGGAAGAATAAAAAAAATGTGGTGAAACACATTTTTTTTGATTTTTCTAAAATCACTTTTAGCCGATAATCCACAAAATACTCTCGTTTACTACGTAATTATAATAATGAGTCTGTCGTATAAACTTGTCACCATTTTAATAATATTTTGAAGGGAAAAAAAGAAGCACGTGGCAATATATACTTGTTACATATAATTGACCTATGACTTTAGTGGCTTCTTCTAGAATCCCGAAGAAGTAAGGAAGTATGTGAGCAAATCTACTGTTGAGAAGGGTTTTTATATTTATTTTAATATATTAATAACATTTCCGTAGTCATTCAATATAACGACCGCGAGACTGGAGCCTTAACGACTGGACCCTCAATCACCGCGGTATAACCCATCACCGAGAAGGCTATCGAACAATAAAAATAGTAACCATGTTTAATTAACCTGATACTGGGGTAGAGAAGAAAAATCAAAACGTAGAAGGGACAGAAAATAGACAGGACGACGTCTCAAACTCAGCTAACTCATTTATTTAGCCCACTTCCTTATATAGTCTCAATCTCAAGGTCATCTCCACCAACACAAAAGGACGAAGTTATACAGATCAAGCGCCACAGCCTTCATCACACAATGCATTCACGTTGACAACGCTTACAGGTCGACGCGATAAGGCAACATCCATCCACCCTCACACTTAAACAAAAGGAACTCTTTCCCTACTATTCTTTTATATATTTTATATATATATATATATATATATATATATATATATATATATATATATATATATATATATATATATATATATATATATATTATACTATATTTTGTTCAAGTTTGAGGGTGGATGGATGTCTCCTTATCGCGTCGACCTGTAAACGTTGTCAACGTTATTGCATTGTGTGATGAAGGCTGTGGCGCTTGATCTGTATAACTTCGTCCTTTTGTGTTGGTGGAGATGACCTTGAGATTGAGACTATTTAAGGAGGTGGACTAAATAAATCAGTTAGCTGAGTTTGAGACGTCGTCCTGTCTATTTTCTGCCCCTTCTACGTTTTAATGTTTCTTCTCTAGCGCAGTCTCAGGTTAATTCAACGTAGTTAATATTTACCAGCTCGCCTGCACCCTTACGATTTTTGCAATAAAATAGACTGTTTCGTGCCGCCAGATCTTCCAGTACTTGTAACCGGGGAGAGTCTTATCACAACGCTAATGCAGTTGACAAAAATACTATTCAAGATGCGAAATACGAGTATTTTAACCGTAAGCTACCGTCTATGTTAATTACTAACCAAAAGCAATTTTAAAATGCCGTAAGTAAAAAAAAATTGTAATTTCACTTAAGGCGGCGAACGAACATGTCATTTCTGGCGATGAATGTGCTCCCGTCTTAAAGAATGTTTTTATTAAGTCGTTTCCAATTGTTACTAACGAGCCTACTTGTAGATTTGACGCGAGGGATTTTGTTGTCTATGGGGGCCATTTTTGCCGATCCTATTAGCATTGTTAAGATAATCGATTACTTAAAACTTTCTTCCTCTGCTGGCACCGACAGCATTAACTCAAAGTTACTCAAAAACACAAAAACGTATTGCTCTTTGATATTATCTCAAATTTTTTCCTAGTCGCTTTCACTTGGAGAGTTGCCTGCTCATTGAAAGAGAGGGAAGGTGGTGCCACTCCACAAAAAAGGGGATAAATATTGTCCGGATAACTATCGACCAATTTCACTTACTAGCATTTCGTGCAAGATACTAGAACATATCATCTACTCAGAATTAGTTCAGTTTTTAGAATCTAACCTTTTCCTCAGCACCGCTCAGCATGGCTTTCTTAAATCCTTCTCTTGCGAAACGCAACTTTTGCCACTCACTCATGATTTGCACCTAGCGCTTGACCGAGGGTCCCAGGTAGACTGCATTTTTTGGACTTTTCCCAAGCATTCGATAAAGTTTCACACAAGCTGCCGCTACTAAAACTTAACAGACTTAACAATGACGCAAATATTGTGTCCTGGATAACTTGTTTTCTCACTAATCGTTCCCAGTTTGTAACCGCTAACGATGAAACATCACCACTCGCCTTCGTCAATTCTGTCGTACCGCAAGGTTCTATATTAGGTACGCTATTGTTCTTAAATATATTAACGATTTGACCAATTCGATATTTTCTTTAGTCAGTTTATTCGCTGATGATTGTGTTGTTTACAAAGAAGTTACTAACGTCTCGGATGCTCTGAATTTACAAGCTGACATTAACCATGTTTTTAAACGGTGTGAATTATGGGGGATGGAACTTAACACGACTAAATGCGAGGCCATGAGAATATCGCGTAGGTGATATTCCTTCTTATTTTCTCAAAACTGTACCATTACTGTTTGTCTCTTCTTATAAATACTTAGGCGTGTATATAACCTCAGATATTTTCTGGCGAATGCATGTTGTGTATGTTATTAATAACGCTAATCGGATGCTGGGTTATCTAAAACGAAACCTTTCACTTGCCCCTTCATCTCTGAACTAGCCCTGTACAAAACGCTTGTACGCTCTTAATTACAATATGCTTCTATGTGGGACCCCGGTCATTCCAAACTAACTAACGCCCTGGATTCAGTTCAGATTAGCTTTGCTCGTTTTATTCTTAATAACTTTTATCGCACCGCAAGCGTGACCTCCATGAAAACTAGCCTATCGTTGCCTAACCTAACTTAACGTCGCAAAATAGCTCGCTTATGTCTCTTTCATAAAATATACTGTACCAACTCATTACTTCACAACCGACTGCTGAATCAACCGTCTTATATTTTGTCGTGCATGAACCACATATATAAAGTAGACATTTTAAAATGTAACACTAATACACTCCGTGAGTCATTCATTCCGGAACCTTCTGTGGATTGGAACCACTTTCCCTCATCTATCGCAACAATTGTTCCTGACCACTTATTTAGAGCTGCCATTAATAATCTGTACTGCTCAGATTAAGCTGCAAAGTGTTCTGCTGCCACTAACCCCCCCTCCCCCTGTAATGCCCATGGCCTAGCGGTTACTTTAAATAAATAAATAAATAAATGTCAGAAAGTGGCAGGCTTCAGATATCCCGGTGCTTATGAAAATTGTAGTTATCAGACGCGAGGAGTTCGGTGAAACAGGGTTGATGCGTCCGTCTGTCTGCCCATTTTGTGGCGTCAGCTCTTTATCTGGGACGCTGAGCGAAAAGAGGGAGTCCCTGTGCGTAGAAAGAGAAGTACAAAACCACACCAATGACGCAGCCCTTTGACCACGAATGTTAAAAACTCATCAGCATCGTCGGACGTTCTTTCCACTGTATGGTTGCTAAACTGCCGTAGCCTTAAAAATAAAGTAGATGATTTCTTTTGCCTTGTAGAATCAATAAAGCCAAGTATTATCATGGGCACTGAGCCATGGCTCTATGAATCCGTGCTCGACAGTGAAGTATTTCCTGGTGGCTTCTCTGTCTACCGTAAATATCGACACGCACATGGCGGAGGGGTGTTTTTATTAATAGGCACAGGATGGGCAAGCAGTCAGCTCCTTCAACCACACAGTAACACGAAGTCAATTTGGTGCCGAGTTCAACTATCCAAAGGAGGCACTCTAGTCTTGGGCACCTACTACCGTCCCCCAACCATAAACGACCTAGATGAACTTAGTCATGCACTATCTTCGATTCCTGATAGCTCTGTTATTGTGGGAGGCGACTTCAATCTTCCTAACGTCGATTGGACGAGTACATCTTTTTGCATCGATAACTCTTGTTTGTTTTAGGTTTTTAACGACTTTATTATCTAGTTTTTTCTGAAACAATTTGTTCTCTCACCAACAAGAAACAACTCAATTTTAGATTTGTTATTGACAAATAACCCAAGCCTTATGTCTAATATCACTGTAATTCCTGGCATTAGCGACTACAGTGCCGTTGTCTGTGATTTATCAGTGAATCAGACTCATACGACGACAATGCCGCCACAAAACATCATACTGCACGAGAGAGGTGACTACGAAAAAATTTCTCATGAACTTTCGGTTTACTTTTCTCACTTTTTAAACTTGAGCGTGGCGAGTGATGTTGAACATTTGTGGGAGGTTTTCAAACAAAAGGTTAAGCTACTCGTGAACTCTTACATACCATTCAGAATTCATAAGGGAAATAAAAGACATAAACCATCGATTACTCTTCCAATTCGAAAACTAATAAAACGTAAACGTCGAGCTTTTTAGAAATATCGTACAATTCAGTCTGATAGTGCTAGGCAAAACCTTGAAGAAATATCCAGAGACCTTAAAAGAATATACAAGAAAACAAAACGACCTTTTACGACTCTTTTCAAGATAAACTCAAGAATGATCCCAAAGACTTCTGGAAGTTTGTGACAGTAAATAAAAAAAAAGATACCTCTGTTCCTGGTTTGTTGCAAAATGGCGAGGTAGTAGACAGCGACTAGGCACAAGCAAAATATTTCAGTTCATATTTTAAGCCCGTTTTTTTCGCTTCCTGCAGCTAACTATGTACGTCCCTTGTCTGACCGGACCACAGGAGTGGTTATGGCCGAAGTGAATGTCGTAGTAGATGGCATTAAGGCCTTATTACGAGACATTGACACGTCAAAAACATACGGACTAGACGAAATTTCACTCGTAATTTTTCACAATTGTTAACAAGAGATAGTGGAGTAGCTTCAAGTAATTTTTACAAAATCATTAAACACTGGTTTAGTTCCGACTCACTGGGAAAGAGCAAAATGTTTCTGCAATTTTTGAGTCTGGGTCAAAGAATCTAGTCAAAAATTACCGTCCGGTTTCATTTACATGCATTGCTTCCAAGATATTTGGACACATTTTATATAGTTCAATATATAGTTTCCTAGACTCTAGCCATTTCTTTTCCCCCTCCTCGCACGGCTTCTGTCGAGGTTATTCATGCGTTACACAGCTTGCAGAATTTACCCATTTCGTTTCAAATAGCATAGACAACAGGCAGAGTGTTGATTGTGTATTCTTGGACTTCCGCAAAGCTTTTGACACCGTGCCATATCATCTATTGTTGAACAAACTTGTATCTCTGGGCATCAATGATAAAATTGTCAACTGAGTTGCTGACTATATTTTCGTTCGCGAACAAACTGTGGTACTTAATGTTAAGATATCTTCACCAGTGAGTGTGATCTCCGGAGTACCACAGGGAAGTGTGTTAGGGGCCTTGCTACTTCTTATATTCATTAACAGTATTTGTGAAAGCATACAGTCTCATATCACGTTATTCGCAGACGACTGCATAGTATATAGAAATATTGAAAATTGTATGGACGCCAGTGGGCTTCAAAATATTTTAATTGTGCTTTAAGACTGGTGTGACCGTTGGGAAATGAGCTTAAATATCTCCCAAGCGTAAACACATGCGTTTTCTCGCAGTACATTTTCCACGACCGAATACAAACTGAAAAATGTGATACTTCACCGCGTAAAAAATTATGTGCCCGGGAGCGCATTTGTCGTCCAGTTTGAAGTGGAATTATCACGTGGATAACACTTCTGCTAAAGCTAGTAAAATGTTGTATTTCATTCGCAGGAATTTTAAAAATACGCCTCGCAGTGTAAAACAAACATGATATTTTTCTTTCATTCGACCAATTTTAGAATATGCTTGTGTCATCTGGGACCCACTACTAAGTTCCTCGAACAGAAGTTGGAACGGGTTCAAAACCAGGCATTACGGTTCTTTACAGGTTATTACAGCCCTTATACAAGTTGTGCAAAAATGAAAAACAGTTTTGGTTGGGATTCACTCAAAGAGCAAAGAAAGTGCTCGAGACTGAAATTATTTCACAGCATATATTACGGACGGACTGGTATTGAAAGAAGTCTTTATATTTTTGAATCACAGTATGCATCTGCAAGACGGGATCATTCTAAAAAAGCCGAGGGATTTCGTTACAATACTGTTTTTCATTTTCATTTTTTGTTCAAACCATTCGAGAGTAGAATACACATAGGGAAGAAATTGTGTATATTACTGATAATGACCTCATTTATGATAAACGGTAAATCTGTATCCACGATTAATAATGTCTGTTTTATTGTTGTTCCATTTAGCTATTGTATGAATATCTAATGTTATTGCATAATGTTTCCTGTAGCTCCTGCAAAATGCCGAACGGCGCTGCAGGTATTCATGTAAATAAATAATTAGACTCACTGACCTCAAGAGCATTCCTTTTGGGGGAATTTCATAATGATCCTTTATGTTTGTCACCGTAACTAGGTCAAGTGAGGTTGCACAGCGGAAGGCGGGATGCAGTGGCAGGGGCAGGTAATGGATAAAGATAAAAACGAAAGGAGAAAAAGGTCATAAAAAATGTCGAGGAGAGTAATCGGAAATATTTTCAGAAAAATAACCAAAGAGATAACTTGTTTTGAAGGGTAAGGCATTAACTTGTTTCAACTGCGTGAAGTCACCTTAAGCTGTTTTCATCTTCTGTCACCCTTTTTTTGGAGGTGGGGGAGTTGTTATTTTGCTGTTGTGTTTCAAAAAGAGCAGTCTGACAAAGCAAAGAAAAAAAACTCCTCTAAATAATATATAAAAAAAAAACTAATTCACTTTTACTTGACTGATTGCTGATCTTCCATTATTTTTTTGCTATGCTGCCAGAAAGATGGTTGATGGCACAGGTTTTCTTATTTATTGAATTACAAAATTTCCTCCGTGATTGAAATGGAAGCCAGGGAGTTTTTGGGATAGACACGTTTATTTATTTATTTTTTGTTCACCAGGAAAATAATAACTTTTATTGTATGGGGATGTGACGGATAGACAAAATTATAACCATATTATTTGAGTTTTTATATTTATTTTTTGTAGAGGGAATATTCTAGAACATACCTTCAGTGTGGCGTTTGGGTCATATTGTTGTTTGTACTTGTAACAACATAAAAGAGAAATGACGACGTTCCATGATATGCTAAATGTCTCATCGAAGATGATGAAGTTGTGGATGTGCAATGATGGAAATATCAGCTGAGTATAATCTGAGCTTTGCAAAAGTAATGGTGGATTTTAATTAAAATCACCTGATTGTGTTAAAAATAATAAAATAGGTTTCTGAATATGTGGCAGCTGATATCCGCAACTAAATCGGCCTGAAAATCTTGCTCTTCTTTTTTTATACTGGGAATTTCATGGTATCGGTTTGTTGGTGTTACAGCAATGAAAAATAATATTATTCTAGAAAGAATATTATGTAATCTATTTTCAAAAATATTTTATTTCTTGATGAACTCCATTCTTGTTTTTTTAAGACAATTGAAAGCCCACTACGCTGAGATACACGTTTGTTTTAATACTGAAGTTTTAAACAACTGAGTTAATTAAAAGCTTCTACCTACTGATTAACTTGGACCCTAACGTTTATGGTAGCCTATTGTTTACAAGCGAAAATCCGTAGACCACACTGCCTCTACGTTGAAGCTCCACCGAAAAGAGCAGGAAGTTTGAGAAAATATGCGTCACCTGAATTTTAACCCCTTATACTTTAAGTGGCGTAACTAACAAATGTACCTGTCTATTTATAACTCATCGTTCGAGACATAAAAATAAAAGGATTCAGCTTGACTTTGCCTACTTTACATTGCACGCAGATAGGTGTATAGCGCCAAAGCGCGAGACTTAGAGCGGTGGCGCCAATGCGCGAGACTTACAGCGGTGGCGCCAAAGCGGGAAACTTAGAGCGGTGACTCACGCAACGTCAGCAGCTCATGACGTATCAAGCGCGCGGCACGAGCAGCTCCGACGGCACCGAGCTCCGGGTTCGAAGAGAACAGCACGAGCCTGGCAGCGTTCGACGATGTAGAAGGGCGGTCTCAGAGGAGCCCCTTTTTGTGTTCTTTACAGTTTTTGGGGGGTGATAAAGATAAGTTTGTTGATTTGCATCGACGGACGTCTTTCCTGACCCCCACAGGTGAATGTCATTATTTTCTTGACACAGTCATCTTTATGGAAAAAAGAAATTTGTATTTATAAATTCATTAGTTCACAGTGAAAGCGGCCGTTTTGTGAATTTCGGGCGACGAATAATGTAAAACAATATCTACATAAAGACACACGGAAATAGAAGGACTCAGTACACTGTACTTTTTGTCTGCAAGAGTCATATTTAACACGCACCAAGCTTTAAAACGAAAGGAGCGCTCTACGTGTACGTGATGATCCGTATGTTATTTGCCAAGTTTTTTTGTAAAATAACAAGTAATTTTCATTTGGTATAATTAAAATATACAATTAACTGAAGATTCATGACCCTAGACTTCTAAATATTAGTTTAAGGACCGAGGTGTCAATGGCAAAGTTGTAGAGCGCCTTGAGAAACATCCAATTGATGGGTATGCAAAATCACACGCGTTGCGGACTTTTTTTAAAGATCTGTTTACGAGTCTGAAAGTGGATTCATGTTTTCCTGCGATAACACCGAGACACTACAGGACTGACATTCTCGCGTTGTTCGTTTCTATAGGCAGCGATATTTGTGGATATAATTTTTACGTTCAAGGGTGGTATTGTACCTTTGAAGCTGAATTTCAGTTGAAACGAATAAATCAATTTCTGCTAATAGTACAGGAGGACGACCTCTTAACATTCGCTACGGGTAATAAAAAGATTTTGGCTGTGTACTTCTTTTTTCATATATACACTTACGCAAGGTTTGCTTGCGCGGTGCTGTAGACAAAATTAAATTGTAATAATAACAGACAAATTAAAAAAGATCTACCAAAATAAAGTGGCGACGCGCTGTAAAAATTCACACACCATGTAATTTTTTTAATTAAAAATATGTTTTTATTGAGTAACTTTTTTCTTTAAACCAAAAAAAAACAACAACAAAACTTTAATAAAGAAGGATGCTGCGTTCCTACCCTACGGACTTCGTTGAAATGCCAGAGATTCGATGGTGAAACCACGTTGCGAAGTTTGGGATAGCTCAACGACGTTTTAAGAGAAGCCGTATTTTAAGGTTTTCATAGTTACTAAGAATGAGGTCTTGCGTCCGCAAGCCAGCTATTTTTGTTCAAGGCAACTTTTTTTTTTTTGCGTTTTGTAGGACGGAACGTTTTCAGCAATTAATTCCTCAGAGCCAGATAGGAGGAAGAAGAGCGAAAAGGCCTTGTAAATTTCTTGTGTTCAAAGTAATAAGAGCATGAAAAGCGCCTTACAAAAAGATGCCTAAAATTTGGGTGTTTAATAGTGCGTCCAGCGTATTGGTTTCACGCACGTACAGTCCAGCAGGCAGGGGAGTTATTAAGCGTTCCTTTGAAGAAATATCCTCATTGCACAACCACTTTTGCTGACTAAGTTTATTGAAAGTTGCTTTTACAGTTACACCCCTCCGCCTTTTTAGAGATGCTCACGTTCCCTATGCATTTTTACAGATCTTTAATACCATAATTATATGCTATGAGGCTTCAACGCTCTGGCGTACATGAGCAGGGTAACTTACCTTATAGAGCTTTTTCAGCGTTCTATAGTAGCTTTGAAATGAGGAGGCGTATGGCTTTTGCCTTTCGCGCGTTGAAAGGTAGGTTAAGTAACTCTGAAAGAAAATGGATGCACTGCCTTCCTTTTCCAGCCTCTTGAAAGAGATCAAAGTTAACTTCAGTCGTAAGACGCAGCTTTTGAGTGTTGACTTTATATTCTTTTTTCTTTTTTTTTTTTTGAGGGGGCTATAAAATCCTTTCGAGTCATCAATGGGAAAGACTGAATATGACCGAATATTTTTTGTGAACCTTCAACATAAAAAGTTTCATCCCGAAAAGAAGCCATTTATTCAGTGACATACGTATATGTTTATCTTACTCCCAGAAATACGGCCTAAGCATCTTACTTCAGGCAGTTTTTTTTTACTAACATGCTTCCTCAGAAAACTGAGCCAGTTCATAACCTCGAATCAAACAAGAATCAGCTGGGCGCAAGAACAGAAATGAATCCAGATCATGCATACCGAAGAGTGTTGCACGCGTTATGCCTAATTTGATTCTGATATTCAGTCAACTCTTGTATTGTTTCAGGGAAGGTATAAGTGTATCAGCTTGCTACGGCTTTATTATTAAGCTTTAACGCCAGCGCTCATGTCATTTAATATTTGTCTTTTAAAGAGAGCTGAAAACTATAATAATGTAATACGAACATTTAATATTAACCCGCTATTAAAAATTATTTAACAGTAGATATTAACTACGCCATATAATACCGTACGGGACTACCGTAGCGATGCAGGCGAGTTGGTTATGCATGTTGAAAAGTGGTGAAAGCGCACAATAAAGACGAATACGAAGAGGGAGAGGCAAACAGGACGAGCGCTGACTATCAACTAAATTTTTATTGGAAAATAAAAACAGCAAAAGCTACAAATATTGCAGAAATGTAACTAGTCAGCAATGACCGTACGGGGCATGAAAGATCACATTAAGTTCAAAAGTCAGCACAAATTTGGTATCTGGATTTACCAAGGCATAGATAGGGTTAATATGTGTCGAATTTTGTATAAGCAGCAAGATAAAAATTACTTAGAAATATTTTATTGCAAAAACGAATACACTATTGTAAAGAAATAAAGAGGCCATCGTACCGGTGTTTACGAAGTGTCACCATGGCTAGGTGCTGATGTCCTGTCAACGGCGGATGATATCAAATGATTATCTCATTGAGAACGATATTTGTTGCGCAGCTAATGAAGCCAATAACTGAAATAGTTCAAGCTAGTTATAAGAACATATAGGAAAATTCAAAATTATGTTTTTAGACTTACGTCTTTTGCGGCAGATGCTGTTTTTCAACAAAGAAAAAAACAAAAGGTACCTAATTGTTTAGAACTGTGCCTCTATTGTTCATATGCAGTTTGTCTGGAGGACATGCAAATATTGCGCCATTTCCTCAATAATAATATTTCACCATGCTGAGTGAGAAGTACTTTAATTTTACATCAACGTCAATGTGTACCACGACCACACTTTATCGGTGCATATTAATGTAATAAAATAACGGTCTTTATTCTGTTTCAGATATTAAAAATATGGTGGAAAGTGAAGCTAGGCGTAGAAAGATATTGTCACAGGTCTTTTTTTTACATAATAAATAGTTTATTTTTATCTGTAGATTAACTTCCAGCTTAATTTGAACGTTGATATAATTTTATTAGACGTTTACCATTACTCAGATAACGATGCGAATGTAGTTGAACTCAAAAGTTTTTATAATTTCTTCTTTTTTGAAGTAAACTGCATTCGTTGCTCTAAATCCTAATATCATTGTTCTTTCCCCAATAAGAAACAGCAATATTTACGCCACTTGATTCAGGAGGTACGATTATTAGGCAGAAAAAAAAACAATTTATATTTATATTTTAATAAATAATTTTGTCATTTGAGGTAATAAATACGCTATAAATATAGAAAAAAACTATATGGCTGAAAGCGTATTTTTTAATTTAAATTTGTCAGCTGCGCATTCACTTTTAGTCACTAATGTTTCAAACTATAGTTTAAACTAACTTTTTGTCAACATATTCTGCGTGAGTCTGAACTGTCAAGCTGATTTTTTGTATCTACATAATCATGTTGGTCTGGTTAGATATCTTGCTTACTTGACGTAACTTTGCAGAAGCATAGACCATTGCAACAAATGATCTCGAAGAATGGTTTTGTGCTTCCCCAAACCACGCCATATATTTGTCGATAAAACTTCTACAGCACTAAGCTTCCATTTCTATAGCTACTTACAGTTGCACACAAGGTGACATTATATACAATAAGGAATTGACACTGGCTGATAGCATTTAGCACTTGCCTCTGGGGGACGGTTTTCTTCACAAGACGGTCACTCGAACCCCATCAGTCTTCTGTGTGCACGAGGTAGTTCAGGCCGACCTTATGTCGCAATTTACTATATCTATATGCATATACTTTTAGCTGAACTCAGAAACAGTGAGTAGCATGTGTTTGCGAAATAACATGCACCGCCCCACTTTATTTTTTGAAACACATCGAAATGCCAAAAAAAAGTACGAGGACACATAAGCATTTATTATGAGCTGTAAATGCGAAAGCTTGATTGTCGTTCTTCCGCTCCCTTGGTTCGTCTGCGGCGTACTGGCGTGGGCGGCCGCGTGTCCCCGGCCGACGAGCGAGCGCGCGCTCTCGTGAAGTGGCCACACTGCGCTGAGCTCGGTCGTGCACCCTCCCCGGAGCTTGCCCGAGCGGGCTCTGGCACCAAGCGCGCACCGCCGCACCGCTCTTACCGGCGGCCGGGCCGCTACGTGCGCTGAGTCGCCATGCAGAGGGCTTTGTTGATGGCTCTTTTTGGAACCACGCCGCAGGAGAGCCAATGGGAGCCTCGTTCTTTGATGACGCGCGCCATCCAATGGGAGAACAATCCATCAGAAATCGGCTTCATTTCGTTCCATTGGGAGAGGGGGTTGTAGGTGCCGTTTCGCCAACGTTTGGCGTAGTTTCAAAATTTATGACATCAGTTCGCTTAATGAGACCGTTAATGCCTCCGCCTCAAAAATATTTATGAAAACTCAGCAATCAGGATATGTAAACTAGTTGCATCACATGAAAATACAGAAGAATTTGGTTCATGGCGCGTAGTTTAAGGTGGTCACTCATGCACATCTTCTTCCAGAATAATATAGCTCTTACTAAAATATATAGGTCAAACCTACGATGCCACGGCGACCTAGGATATTAAAAACAATGTATTTCATTGAAACCTTGCAAGGGTTTACCCCAAAGGAGAAACTGACACCCTTTGAGCTCGGAAAAAAGTAATCGTTTGTGCAGTTCTTTCTTGTGGCTAAAAAGGGAGAACGCCGGAAGTCATATCGATTCAGAATAAGTCAAATCAGTTTAATTTCTGCTACAAAAATACATTCGTGAAAAAGGTGCTGGAAAAAAAGCGGCCCGTTTGCAGCTTGACGGTTCCCGGCGCCCTAATACAAGGCTGCAGCGGTACTGACATGACCACAAAAAAAAAGTATATAACAATCACAAAAAAGACAGAAATAACCTAAGTACACACATTTAGAGCCACCAGAAACGTAAATTGTGATTATATATTACATATTTTCCTGCATGCACAATTGTTTACAGAGTATATATCACTGTTATGAGAAAAGAAAACAAGATTAATAATAGCGGTAATTGGTAGCGCTATCTCTGAGCACCGAAATTTATTCTAAATGCAAGAACACGCTAGGGGGCCTATGACGCGATGGGTAAATGGACTCGTTTTTTTCTAGTTTAGCAAGGTCTGTTAGTATTTTTTCTTACACATTGTTGGCGACTTAAAATCAATCTAAAGGAATACCATATTATATATATATCAATGATTTTATGTTCTTCAAAAAAGAGGAAGAAAGTGATAATCACGATGTACATTTTCAATTATTCTAACATGCTTTTTCTGCAAAAGACGCAAATTGTCTGAATCGCCCTTAGTAGTTGTTCGCCATACTAAATAAGATTAACAGATTACGGAATAAAAAAAGATAATTGTAAATTAATCTTTTGATGTTTGCTGAGAGTATATGCCTGTATTTATTCATAATCCCAACAACTTGACAACGTTTTTATGAATGTATGTTACGTGGTTGTTCTATGACATATGACTAGAAAATATAACATCGAGAGTCTTAATGGTATCAACACATTTTATTCTGCAAAAGTACAATAAGTACATGGTAATTTAAGTACCATGTACTTATTGTACTTCCCAACACTACTTGTTTATTTAATATTTTTTTATAAAAAAACGGTGGGGGTATTACTAAGACCTTTCGAAGGATTTTCAAATCTTGAAAGACCTTCATAATTTGACTTTTGAGAGGAAAGACAACGCAAAAAGTTTACCTTTACGTTGCCCTTTGGCACGTGATTCTTCGAGTACAGCACAAACTACGGGAGCACCAGGTGACCTTCAGAGTAGGTGCTTATTTTGTTGCCCCCTCTGAGTAAGGATTCATGTGCACAATTCCTGTAGAGGGCGAAAGTTCCTACGTTGGGGAGAAGCAAGGACAAGCCCTTTCTCCAAATGCGTCAAGTCTTCTTCAGCTTCGGGACACAAAGAAATGCCAGTCTTCGGCGTTAATCCAGCAGTTACTCGGCCCCACTCACGACATATATGTCTACTCCCCGCGCCTCGTAGCAGGGTTCTTGCAGTGGCGGGGCTCGTGAAAATTTTAGGGGGTTTCGGACCCTCCAGACCAACCCCCTCCCCCTCCCTCTTGTATACGCGACATGCTTCTCCCTCTTTGCAAATTTCAGCTGATCTTCCAATATCTTATGTCTTTTTCTGCAGGAATGTTTCCTGACAAGCAAAACAGCCACCAAAATTCGAAAGTAGTTTGTAATTTGAGTAGAAGTTACTGGAAAAAAGTAATTAAAGTAAACTACTAATTACCGAAATAAAAATCTAATTTAAAGTCACTAAACTACTCAGGAAAGTATTTAACCTACAGTCACTTGAGTAGAGTAGTAGACCTACGTACAAGTCTGGTTTCGAATCGCCATCTACATACCACGTTTAAAGATAATTTATTCGTAGAATCCAGAACAGCATTCAAGACGGAGTTATTTTTTGTGCCTTTCACTGCAGGACAAGAACTGTCAATATGTCGATAGCCATTATGGTGTAAAACCCCAAAAAAAAGTGTTTTCACTTTTTGGAATATATTGATTATGACGTCGATACATTAATTCATGTTCGTGCCTATGGATTTACTTGAACTTAACGGTAATTATCCTTTCGTACAAGAAAAAAAAAACTCAAACGGTCAAACAACATCCATAAAGCTCCACTTTTTATGCATAGCTTACTTTACAATTCAGATCTACGATTCAGAACTTCCTTCGTTGTTTTAAATCGTTGTTTTTTTGGTGTTTTGTTTTTTATTGTATTTTTGTTCATTTGTACTGTGAGCTGTGTGCATTATTTTCGCACCCCTGCAATGACCTCAAATGAGGTCACAGTAGGCACAACTAAATAAAAAATATATAAAATGAAAAATAAATAAACAAAATATATAAATAAATAAATTATGACATGAATATATAAAATAAACATATAAATAAATTATTGTTGTCTCATGGCTCTTAATTCCACTGATTGTTTGCAACCACGATTGGGCGACTTCATAACTAGCAAATTCTGCATAGTTTGAATGTTTTTACGTGGTAAGTTCGTCAACTTCATAAGCCGCGCAAGTTGACAGCACCTATGAGTAGCAATTCCCAAAATTACATGTTTGATGGTTAACGCTTTATGATAAAGTGCGAATGCTGGTAAAACAGGTTTTGTGCAAGAAAACAACATCCATACTGTCTTATCTACAGATTTCAAGTTTGTATTTGCAAGTCAAAACAGTATAAAAGTTAAAATTAATTAATTTCGAAGGCTTCCACCAGAGAAAACGGTTTTATATCAATTAATTTAATTTGAAACATAATTAAAAACACATACCCTGCTTTAATTTTTCGGTTTGATGCTCTCTGGCAGCCCGTTAAACTTCAAATAGAAGGTCGTGTTGCCATTTTCAAGCCTCTTGAAAAGCCTATTGTGGGACAGCTGTAGTGGCCAGGACTTGCGGCATTTTAAAGAATAAATATATTTTCGGCGAGATTAATTTGTCGCAGGCGCGTCAATCGGTGATGCGGGTTTGTATAAATCAGTCCTCTCTTTATGTATATATAATTTATTTGCTTCTTAGAGAAAGTGATATGCCACCTGCACATACAGCGCTCACCAGATATATCCGGAACGCGCTAACGGTGTTTTATCTCATGGGACCGCGATCTTGACGGCACAACTCTATCATAATCTAGCGCTCAATAGAACGATTCTAGCAGGGGAGATCGCTCGCTAACGGCCACGATCGTTGCTGGACCTGGTACAGCGCAGCAATGTTGCCGGAGAGACAATATCCGCTTTCCGTCTCCTTCCTTAGAAACGTCAAACATTAGCTCAGAAACTGAATCATCCAGTCAGTGACTGCTTTAAAAGCAACCTATGCATTTTCGTGCAAAAAGTGTCGGTAAGTGTAGATGGGGCTGCAGGCAAACGTGCTGCAGTGTCCACAGTTCAGCGAACGGATCCCCTACTTGCGAACTGTTCCATTGAGCGCTACATCACGAGGCAGTCCCTTGGCTGCCATAAGGATAGCACTTCCATGAGACAAGAAGCTTTTCGGGTGTTCCGGTTAAGTTTGGCGAATACTGCATCTTGGCATATCAAGGAAAGGCGATGCCGACATTTTCAAAGGTATTTCAGCGGCGTAGTCATGTTGGTGGACGGGCGGTAAAGACGTGAGTCTCTATAATCGTCTAAGATCACGGCGAAATGTCTCCTGCCGAAGCCATCGATGATGAACAAGGTCGTCATCACGTGAGCAGAAGAGGAATTCTTTGAAGAAAAATGATCTAGACTGGCGCTGGGACTGTGCGATAGGGGGCACTGCGCATTTCATTTTGAAGCATGCCAGCATTTACCGATTTTTGAAGGTGAGGCTATGACAAAGATGCAGGCATGGTACTTGAGGCGTGTATCCGGAATTGAACCCCTTCGGAACACAGTCCTCTGTTGTGAGCTGGGAATTTTTTTAAAACGGCGGCGTAAGACCGCAATGTCACGGCACACGCAATGCGTTCTGTTGGAGTAGACTAAAAAACAAACCCACAGGGAAAGGCGATGAAGGCAATGACTTAGCACTTTCGACGCTGTTTGATTGGCTCGTCCCTCCTAGGATTGGCTGCGCTCCGATGTTCACTACCTCAGGGAATGACTTGCACGTTCTACGATGTCACTTCTACCATTTTGCAGGGGTTCCGACCTTCTAATAATCGGAACTTGAATTTCGAAAGGGTTCTATATCTCCGAAAGTATTAATGCTTCAATAGAATATTGGCGCTTTTTCAAGTAAACGTTTTTGAAGACGTCAGCGCTGTTGTAAAACCTTGCGACAACGAGTGTTTGACGCGACGAGTTGCCGGAGATTTCTTTCCGCCGAACGCGTCGTCCTATACTCCGTTTCACCTTAAGTCCGACCTCAGCCGACCCTCCAATCTCACGGAGAAAATGTTGCAGTGGCCAGAAAGAAACACGCACTGTGATTGCGCCGTGATTATGAGCTTTCTCGCGTGAGTGATTGGGTCGGCCGATGATAGCAAACACATAAAGAAAACGAGCGCCGTGACGATGCACTTTTTTGCTGAGTGATTGGCTCTGTCGGATCGTAGGGTTGGTTGCGGCCGGGCTTAGCTGAACAGGGTATTATTTCCGTCTTGAGGACGTAGTGTAATGGGCCTGCTACAGAGGGACAGAACCATCTGTGCTCAGTACAGTGCTAATCACACATGTCTATAACGCGCGAGCGTGCGGCTTTCTCCGGGGTGCGCTAGACTGGTGGCTTTCGCGGAAACTAAGCTACTAAGCTAGTCACGTGGTGCAACATGGAATGGCCCGCTCGAGGGGTGTCCTGCCCACTCTATCAGCTGGCGGCGAACGTGGAAGGCTGTTCGCACGCTTTTTACAAACATCATTGCTCGTACAATAAACAAACTAGAGCACTAAGGCGTACCAACGATGTTGTCATCAAAAAACAAAAATACATCATAAAGCACTTCACTTTTATCGCTTATCAAGCTGATAGGGTGGGCAGGACATCCCTCGAACGGGCCATTCCATGTTGCGCCACGTGACTAGCTTAGTTTCCGCGAATGCCAACGGTCTAGCGCTCCCCGGAGAAAGCCGCACGCTCGCGCGTTATAGACAAGTGTAATTAGCACTGTACAATGAGTAAGAACGAGCTGGAAACGATAAGTAAACAAAGAGCACGTAAACAATCAACAATTATTTTAAACTCTAAATGCAACTAAATCTAAGAAAAAGAAATTTATTTGTCTAATCCGTGTACTTTTCGGGTATAAATAGCCAAATATTTGGTTGGAAGCATCTGCGAAGCACTTTATTTCCAAAAGATATATTCACAATGGTCAAAATAGACCTTTCAACGTTATAAAAGATGGACGTTGGATAAAAAAAGAAGTGTAGAAAAAGTATCTCCGTAGAAATCCAACCGCAACATAGGTTATAAAAAATAACTTCGAAGAAAAAAAAATCTGGGAGGCCAATTGCACGCCACATGAGAACGACACTAGGCTCCGCATGTTCACTGTTAGTGCTGTAAATAAAAATCTGCCACCGAAAATTTAATTGAATGGTCGGCGCTCGTCCGGCCGACATACATTGTTCATGAACACAGTTTAACAAACCAAAACCCGATGAGGCCAGTTTTGTTCCTTCAACCGAATCACATAGCAGACGCCTTTCGGGGGAAACAGTCTTGGTTGGAAACCCATGACAATGGAGTTTAATCAGTGAGAAATATTAAAGGACCGCCGCAAATGCTGTCTTAAAAGAAGGTTTGAATATAGATCAATATTATTCTCTACGAACCTACGAAAAAATAACCAACTCAAACAGGAAATGGTTCTTTAGGCAGTGAATACATCGAAGGATATAAAAAATACCTCTGAAGCTTCAGCTGCATATTTACAATGTAGCGCAACTACAACACAGGAAGGAGACAGGAATGAGAAAGAACGCTTCCTCCCTTCCTGTTGTCTTTGCGCTACATTGTAAATATACAAAACCAACTAGCCCAACAGCTCATTTTGATACAGCTTCGGCTGCCTCGTCTCTTAGGTGAGCCTCGTCTGTGTCTGTGGCATTTTGTCGGCAATTATTTTAGTTTGTGTACGAGTATGAAATCTAATGTATCTTTAGTGTTTACTATCATTTGTCATTCGTACGTCTAGAACGACAAGTTGAAAACTTGGCTAAACTTTTTGCTTTTGAATTAAAAGCTTTTACTATTTTGATTTCCATTGACCCTTTCTTTCATTTAATTGTAATGGGCAAAGACTTGCTGAGAAGGACACGCACACCCGGGCAAACGCCATATATATATATATAAAAATAATGTTTTTACAACAAATGAGAGTAGGCGATCGTTACCGAAGTGAAAAGAAGATATACTAAAGTTCTGTAATGTCCCGCCCTTTTTGATTTCCCTCGGTGGACCGGCTTAGTGATCTCGACTTCCAAGATCACCAACACCGCCGTCACTGCAATCCCTGATATCACCATAGTCACCGTAAATACCTCTTTAGTGGGGTACTAATCTTGTATAGTCATTAGCTCTAACAAGCGACGCATTGTTCCTAAGGTTCCTAAGGTGCCTCCAGGCCGACACTGATGAGAGATAGCACGCCTAACACGCAGTCCACCACGTTGATCGCGCTTGTGGCGCGTTTGAACTTCCTGATTCGCGGGTGGATCCTAGCAGGCAAAGTGGATTTTGGAGCAGGGTGGCGAAATCGACTCCTCCCTGGAGGGAAATCTGGATATGGATCGCAGACTGATCCAGATTTTTCGCCAATCACGAGTAGATTTTGGCAACCGGCTCAAAACTCACTTTTCTTCTGCGCGGATCCGCCCGAGAATGTGCGAGGGTAAACGCGCTATTATAGAGCAGTTACATTTGCGGGTTCGCGGGTGGATACGCGCCCCGGGGCTTGGGAACTTTGGAGTCGGGTGACGAAATTGGCTCGACAATGGCGGAAAATTTAGATTGGGGTCCCGGACCGACCCACATTTTCTGCTAGCTACGATCGGATCTTGCCACCCGGCTCCAGAATTCGGTCGCCGCCGTCGCAGATCCTCCCACGAATTCCCAAGTGTAAGCGCATCATTAGTGACCGGTCCCCACTGCTGCCATATCGATCAACGAACGCCGACTCGGTCACGCAACTTCTGGTTCCTGAGCAGTAACTTCACGTGACTTCGCCCCTTCGAGCTAAGGGCTAGCAGAAATAGGGAGTGTATAGAGGTAAACCCCATGTCCCATATGTAACACCCCAAAACAACAATTCGACGTTCAGCCCACCGACGGCACCAAGGTTGACGAGCGGCTTGATAGTCGAGTGACACACCTCATTAAAATAGCTAATATATTACTTACAGGCTACAGTAAGACAATCAAGATTTTTTTTTTTTGGCCCTGCTGCAAATTTTATACTTTTTTGTAGTTTTTGATATGCTCATTAGCTATTTGGTACGTTATATTCAACAGCTATCAAGGCGCTCGTAAAAGTTGGTACTGACAGCTCGACTTAGGTGGATTCAACGTCCAAATGTAGGTTTGGGGTGTTAAATATGGGAAAAAAGATGTACTCCATGCACCCCTTATTTCTGAGAGTCTAGTGAATCACAGAGTTCGAGCCGAAGTTGACGGAGCACACCGATTGGACTATCACGACGATGACTCCGCGCTTTTGTCCCCCACGTCCAGTCGGCGCGCTCTGCGACCTTTTGGCTCAAACTTTGTGTTTGAGGAGTTTAGGGCCCCAGGGGCCCTAAACTCGTCAAACACAAAGTTGGGGCCGAAGTTTACGGACCGCACCGATTCGACAATAACGACGATAACTTTGCGTTTTTGTCGCCGACGTCCAATCGGCGCGCTCTGCGTTGACGAGTTTAGGGCTCCTGGAGACACGTCACCCAACGGCAACCAGCCTGCGACTGACGTCACCATGCTTCTTTTCACCACATGTCACTGCGCAGCCAGACGCAAGAAAATGCACAAACTAAAATGCAAGATCACGGATAAAGCACTGTGCTCAGTTGTTTGACCCCCATAACAGCACACACGCACAGAAAAACCACTAATACCGTGACGTTGCGCTCCTGACGCTGCCTGCTTGATACTACTATCTGGCAGCATCGTGCGCACTCAAACTAACAGTCAAAGAAATACAGCCACAGAAAGCGCCACAGATGCAGTGGTGTGCCATCTCCCGCAAAAAAGCGATTGCGTCGGCGTTTTCCGTCAATACTATGAAGTGCAGGCACACGCGTTTGAAAGGGAACATAAATCTAAACATGCTCACATCTCAAGGTCGCTGACACCGTCGTTTTTTTATATCTCGACTTGATGGTTAAACTCTTGTGTCTGTGGAATTGGTAGAGCTGCTGTATTTCATTCGTGATGTTTGTTAACCTTTAATTTTTTATTACTTTCGAAATATCATTTTGATGTAAAAAAGACGCACATCGAAGCATTTCGTTATCTAAGCGGATGAAAAAAATATGTCCTGATAAAACAGAAAAGTGCACAATAACATTGCAATAAAACAGAAGACAAAATGTGATCGCGTATGTTCTGGTTCATCTATCACCTTTTGCTGCTTCACTTAAAAAAATAAATATTGAACAACATTTGATAAAAATCAGTTGTTCATGCTTCCTCAAGAACTAAATAAAATGTCCTATCCTCAAGTCTTAGAAATAACGTACGCTTGCGGCTGAGAGTGCAAACCAATTCCGAGTTAACTAAGGGGATACGGCGACCGGGGACAGAGGTGGTTCCTGAAACGTGGGACCCATTCCAAAGATGACACAGTTTATGACCTTTAGAATTGTACTAGAACGAGGGTACTATGAGACCAAAATGTCGGTGTAAACATTTTAAACCGACGTTGTTTTTCTTTTTTTAATAAAATAATTTAGTATCCTCACACCCACAACAAAATACAAATTTTCAAAAGCTGTTCCAGTTCGTCGGTTCAAACCTCGACCCCAAAATCTAATTTCAACCTGCCCGAAGGAAAGTACTCCGCCAGAATTACAAGCATCTCCGGACATTGTCGGCGACTTCATTGACATCCGTTAGTCTGGTAGCCCAAAGGCTAGAAGGACCGACGCTCAAGCAAACAAGGTTAAAAAGTTGCTGGGTTCCAGCCCGTAAAAATGCTCATCGGTTTTAAATTGAGGAAACAAGTGCGTGCTCTGCCTAATAAACCTGTCCATTGTGTTGAAAATCAACACAATGGACAGTCAATGGACAGAAAATCAACACAATGGACTTCAACAACATGATTGAAAAGTGCTCCGAATACATACACGTTCATCCAAAGCACCGATGGGCTATTTGTCCCGGAAAATCTATCGCATCGAGTTGTTTAATGATGTTTACGCGTAGCCAGACTGTGAACATATAAAACACTCATGCTTGTTGGATCAGTCAAGCCGGTTTCAATCTTATATAACACAATTGTTGAAGCAACTTATTCAAGTGAGTTATTTCCCCTTTAAGCAAAGTGAAGCCGACGCTACGAACGGATTAGGCCAATAAAAACACACAAACAGCGCGACGTCCCTGTCAACGCCGATTTTATATGTAAATGTTTCCACGAAAGAAATTAAGACGGCCTGCAAGTTTTTCTGCTCTTTGCGCACTTCTTGCGTTTGTTTACCCTCTAACTGCGCCATGTGCTTTTGTTTCCCCCCGACCTCAACCTATGACGGTGCCTTCTTGGATGCCTTGTCAACGCGGGGTTCTAAGGCGTTCTTTATGTCTCCCTCTGATTTGAATGCTCCTCGTTGCGTCCCGATGCGCGAAATACGCATTTCAGAAGTCTTGCTGGCCGTATTCAGCGCAGTTAATGTGCCGTGAATTTGAGCTGTCGTTTCTTTAGTTTAGGATTTAGTGCCATTTCGCCTTTGACAGCGCGCTTAATTATGCAGGCACAAGGTGTAATTTATCGAGATGAAAATGAGCTCATCCAGTCATTGAAGCGACGTCTTCGTGTCGTCTGACTTGGCAATGATTGCATTTGCACCTCCTAAAAATCGCTTAGAACTTTTTAATAAGATAACGGATCGGTTTGAGAATTTGGTATTTTGTGCAGACCGCTAACGCTGTAGTTGGGCGGAGACTCAACATTCTGCGACTCTTAATTCAACTTTGCGATTATTATTTTTTTTCTTTCGAGGAAGCCTTGTAAGAAGTTTAGCGAGGACGTTTCTTTAAGCTCAGCGGTTCCTAAACTAGTTTGAGCTTAAGGGCAGTGACACATTCCTTATAAATGCAAGTTATTGGAAACAAATCTAGCTGCCTTATGCCCTACTTGTTGAATTCTTCTAACGCGTCTGCTCTACAAGGCGTATTAGGAACTAGCATGTTTTATCCCTCAATACAGTAAACTTGTATAGCGTTTGTACGTATATTTCAAATTGATTTACTGTTAGAGTGCAGAAAGACAAACTTTAAGCTCGCGAAGGAACTTGTGCGATAAGAGTACGGTGCTGTTCACCTAAGGGTCTTTAGGGCGCGCCCATATATCATTACGACCTAATTCAGCTTCTGCCCTTGTTACGAAGTTGTTGGAAACGATAAAAATGATTCGTGCCTCTGTGACCGCACAAAGACGTTGGTTTTACCTTGAGGACCGTCATAAACGTTTAGCTACAAGTTTCACCTTTGTTTTTTTGTGTTTTTTTTTTAAGATCGGCCGATTGTGTGGAGTAGCGCAGTATAATATTTTAGAGCGCAGCTCTTAGGCGCCCGTTTGCGGGTTGAGCGGCGTCGGCGTCGGCGTTGGCGACTGCGTCGCTGTGGGCGTCGGTGTAACCGCCTATTGCGTCATGGGACGATTCCCATAATGACATCACACGTGACGTCACGTGTGACGTCAGGCAAAATCTGGCAGAAATATTTAACGGAAGATTTTTCGCTAGATTTAGCGAGAAAATGGACGTCACTTGACCTCAACACCAATTCAGTTTCCCGGCTAAATATAGCGCGAAACTTTTCGCTAGATTTAGCAGGAAACGTTTCCTACTAAATTGGTCAAAATATTTCGCTAAATTTCCCGCTACATATAGCGGGGAATTGTTGGTAAATTTTCCGTTAAATTTAGCTGGAATATTTTCCCGCTATATTCAGCGGGGAAGTTTAATTTAGAGGGAAATTTACCGAAAATTTCTAGCTAATGGCAAGGGAGCAGGAGAGGAGGAGAGAGGGTATGGAAGGGGAGCAGGGACATACCTGCCTCTCCTCCTTCTCAAGAGCTGCGCTCTGATTCGGCATTAAAGAGAATTATGAACGTGTTTTATTATTTTAATGACATCTTAAGTAAACATTTGTAGGCACAATATTTACAAATACTCTGAAGAAAAATCTTCGTGACGTTTTTAGACAAACCAAACAAGAAAGCGGAGAGCAGCGTTTTTTCATAATAAAATGGGCGGGGGGGGGGGGGGGGAGTGTGTTTCGTTTTCTTTTTTGTAAGCTTAGGTCCACTGTGCAAATAAAGTTAACTTTAATGTATTTAACTCGCGTGTTTATAGTAAATCTTGGTTGTTTCATTACGGCGCTATTGTTCCGTATTTCTAGTATTCGTGGTAGTAATTAAATGAAGTTTGAAGTTCATTTCTTTCAGATAAACCGGAAAAAGAACAGATACTAAAGTCAAAAACAAAAAGCCTGAGAAAGGTTTCTGTCCTCCTTGCAGTTCGTGCATACGATACAGAGCATAAAACACTTCGAACAGCTCTGTACCTCAGCAATACAAAAGTGTTGTGGCTTTGTATGGTAATCATCAAGAGATGATCACAGGCGGTAATATAAATTATGAACGATATTTGTTCATACGTTCAGAGACAAAGCCATCAATTTAGACATGCATAAAAATGTCAATAGAACAGCGTCACTGCCCACCAAGAGTGTCCTGAGCTCTTCCTTAAAGTTATAGAAAGAGTTATTAACATCCACGAAGGTTCCAATTGAATTTTATAATTTGGTCACCTGGTAATCTTTAAATTGCTTTCCGTAATTTTTCCGAATCAATGGAGGTCGTCTTAAGGAGCGCCGAAAGGTGTATCTATGCGCTACGCCACATATATGTATACCATGAAGTTTCTCAGTTTGGATTAGTTGCATTAGCTTGAAACCATAAATTTTGTTAGCCTTGAGTATGCCGTGTTTTCTAAAAAAAAGTGGCTCAGTGGAAAGTTCTTTTATATTTCCCCGTGTAACTTTAAGATATCCGCAGAATTTTCGTCTGTAATTTATGAATGTTATTGCAGTTGTGAGCATTCTTGTACCCCATACTAAAATACAGTAGCATAAATTTGAGTAAAAAATAGTAATATATTTGTTTGTTTTTTTAACCATGAAGGCATCTTTTTTTTTTATTCAAACATGCAACTGCCTGAGAAAGCTCGGCAGTCAACTTATTTACTTGTGTACTCCAGCTAAGCTCCTGATTAATCCTAACGCCTAAAATGTTTGTTCGAGAACTTGCTCTATAATTGTGTTTTCGAGATATCCAATTATTGAAGTATTATTCTGTTTGTTTATTGGAGCAGACGTTTTATACCAGGTTTTCTTCGAATTTAGTTGCAGTTTATTTATAGGGAGTCACACTGCGAGGTCAGTGATATAGCTATTGGCCATTGACTCTAGGAATGCTTTGGAGGCAGAGGCGAAAAATGCGTTGGTATCATCTGCGTATATAATCAGCCCTCGGGATCTAGGAATAGCAGAAATGTCAATTATATAAAAGAGATAAAACAAGGGGTCTAGAATGGAACCTTGGGGAACACAATATTTGACTTCCAAAGTAATTGTGTTCAAATGCTTCCAAACAAACTCAAATTTGAATACGTGATATTATAGAAATTTGTTTGTGGCTTCACTTCTAATTTTATGTCGCATAATAAACATAATATGTTCAGTAATGTGAAAGTGCACTAAACAAATTATCGTGCTCATCTTTGTGAACCTAACGTCATGATTGATATACATAATTCAGGAATAGGTCTGGAAAACGAAATTAAGGCAAATTTATTAAGTAAGTTCATGAAAACCAAGGCAGTCCACGGACATCCCGCATTTTGATTGTGAGGTGGTTTCTTAGCTTTTGTTTCACAGGAATGCTCAGCTGACCATTTGGTAAGAAAAGAAAAGAGCTCTAGCTAGATCATTTTCAACTGCAAACGCTGTCACCTGCCTCGTTTGCGATTAATGTATAGATTGGGTTGCAAAGCCATCACATGCTAGAATTGGCTAAAATAATCAAAGCCCCCCTCCCCCCCCCCCCCCCCCCCCATGGCCTCCTCTTCCTTCATGAAAAGTCACCCCAGTCGGTTGGCGCTAACTCGGCTTTTGGGCCCGAGCCCGACCTTCGACGCGCTTATTGCACATCATCCTCATCCGAACACTGACAGAGCACCCGCGCTTAATCTCAGGCCTTGGTCAGTCTGAATTTGATGACGGTGGAGGCCTTCTGCTTGTCAAAGACGTATTGAACGGGCCCCCGGCTCAAATAAACTTTTTTTTTTCTTTTTTTTTTAAGGCGAAAGCTTAACTTGATTTATTGAGCGACAAGTCGGAATAAATGACCATAAAGATGCGATTGAGCGGCACGCGCCGCTCAATCGTTTGCTCAAGGACGACCCTCGTCCTTGCGGTCGTCCTAGATGTCGTCCTAGACCTCAAGGACAACATCACTTGTCACAGTACGTGAAAAACTAGCGGCGTCCGTCGGCGTTGTGACCAAACGATGGGCATAAAATTACGTCATCCAGCGCCATAAGCGTGATGCCATCATGCGTCATAATACGCTATCAGCTTGATGTCACCACCGGAGTGCCGTGGGCCAGAGGTGCGGTTCGGACTTCATCTGTGCTCGTTGTGTGATGGACTGTGAGGCGACTGCGTCTACATCTATGGCTGTTCAAACTTCAGAATGGACGAGTTGGTTGTTCATTTTGGTCGACGTTGCATGCTGTTCATGTTGGTCGACGTGTGTGTGTGAAAGCTTGAGTTGAAAATACGTATAATTACAGTTTGGAATATTAGCATTAGGGGAAAATGGTACGTAAAATCGACAAGAAAAACAACCTATCCTCTATTTTGCTGTTAAAATATACTCTACTATCTTTAATACTACGGTCCCTGCAGAAACTGCAGTCCAAGTTGCGCACTTTGATGAGCGCTAGAGGTTTTCGAGCCCACCACGGCGCAGCTCTGTACACTTGACGCCTGTCACGAGTCGCGGCTTTGACTGCATTCAAGCTAATCGAAAAGCGATTTCTCTGCCCGTGAAGCATCACTTCCGTCTGAGTGAATATCCCCTCTACAGAAATTAATTCAAGATGACAATGCAGACGCACACGAGCAACACAAATTGAAAAACAAATACTACAATAGACAAACGTGCTACGGCGTGCTTTGCGGGGAAGGAAACACGTGACTTGGAATCGCAGGGGGGCGGCTTGATTTATCGGCTTTCAAATAATTACGGCATTAACGTTTACTTTTTACTGAGAGATAACCTGAGCGGTTATAAATACTACTCTGAGAGGTATGATATTACTGAAAAAAATCAATATGCTGGGATTATTATATATTGCTCAGGTGGTCATCGTGAAAATCCCTACGTTCAAAACGTCCAGTATAAATGGCGAAAACGCAGAGCTAAGAAGTAGTGATCAGTTTAGTGTGCTCTTGTATTGATGGGTTTGTGTGCCGTGCATGTTTATGCGCTCAGTGTATATGTTCAGCTAATGCTAGTGGTATGCGTAAGGGCCTGTAGCTCAATGAAGGCGTGAGATAATGCATTTCTTTTTGTACCACATGATTGGGCGGTACCTAGAGCCACCTAGCCTAACTACTTGGAATCGCTCTGTTTGACCCTGCCATCTTCCCCTTCTACTGAGGGGAGGGGGGGGGGATCGCTTCATTGGGGTTCTTCATTGGTAGGAGGGGAAAATCAAGTATCATTACGGTGGTGGTGTTGGGCGCACTTGTTGCCCTTCGCCCATCGTCGACCCACTGCTGTCGGCCATTCGTGCCCCTTCCTATAGGGTTGGGCTGGTGTCGGACTATGCGGGGTCCTTCCTCCCTGTCGGTTTCTCCTCGGTAGCTCTTTTGGCAAGGCCCAGTTTTTTCTTGGTTCAGTTCCCAATTGGCTTTTAGATGAAATTTCTATCGGATGCAAGGATCCAATTCATTTCTATTGAAATGACCATAAATCGGTTGTTTCTATACAAGCACACCAATCGAGGATCATATATTTTTAATTATTTTAATTTCTTCATTACAACTCATGATCCTGCGTCTGGTGGCAAGCAATTTAGCCTTATTCCACGCTTAGCCATTATTTCTTGTTGCCGTGTAACAATCAGCAAAGTAGGCTGCTTCGAGTATGCTATTTTTGAGAGCGGCTTTTGGTTTCGCGAATGATTTATCACTCCTCCGTGATGTGCGTTTGACGAAGAAATTGACTCAAGGAATAGCAAGGGTAGAGTTGTAAAGCGCGGGAAGTAACTGGGTACCGGTTGTCTCCGTTTAACATTGCAGTGCTGACGATGAGTAGACTGAGTGACTGCTTTCGAAACGCAAGTTTCCTCCCTGCGGGTGCAAGCCGCCTTCGGAAATAAATACAGTTCACGGAAATCTCGTGTTGCGCTTTTATTTTCTGCTCCTCTCGCACCGTAACATAGACGTAGTGTCCTCGTTAAGCCTTACTGAGCTCGATTTGCACGATCCTGGGTGCGCCATGATGAGATGCAGGCGACGGAGGAACTTTGCTCCCCTACTTTCAGGACCTAACTTTCTCCCTTTGTAAAAGAACAGAGGTTACAAGAGCGTTCCTCTTTTTAGGGAGTACTGTAGTGACCCTTTTTTCTAAGAGTGTACGCTTGTCAGCCCGTTTCGTCGAGCAGCCAAGCCAGTCCAGTAGTAATAGGCGGGGCCACTGATTTGTGGGCGCGCTTAGAGAGGACGTTGACCTCCACTTAAATTATTTCTAACGGCGTAAATATTTCGCGACTTTTTCTGTCGCGGCAAAGTTATTTATGAAATTACGTCTCCCAAACACGCCCTAAGGTTTTTTTGTTTTTTTAAATTGCGGTGTTTTTAAATGTAAAATGTGCCCATACAAGAAGTAACAAACTTTGGCATTGTTAGTCTTCTGGTGAAATAGGACTTTTCAATCAGGAAGGCCGGAGCACCACATTATGACTTAAAGTTTGAGCGAAGGGGTTACAGGTGTATTGAATGAACGGCCAGCACTCAGAGATGTTAGGAGCTGATGTTTGAAATATTATACCACCAAACAGGGCGTTTTTAAGATAAACTGATTTGTTTGAAAAGAGCCTTGAAAGTTACAGTTATGCAGGTTTTCCAGGTGAGTTATATGGCCTGTAGGACGTAATATAAGTGGCTGATCTGAACGATTGGTAGGCTAATTAACCATATTGTGTTAATTACCTTTTTAATTAGTGAAAATATACATATGGCTCTCATTAGAAACTTGCTGAGCGTTATAGAAAACCACTAAATCAACTCCTTTAGAACGGTGCAAGGCAGGGGCAGCAAATAACGGCGTTATAAAAAACGCCCAGTTTGGAGACGTTTCTATGTTTTGGTTTCTTATCGCAGCACATGTTTTCACCCACGGTCCAGCTCCCTGATGGTCCCTGCAAGCCACCGCCTCGCCTTTCTTGTAGGATGAAGGAACTATGGCCATGATGACATTAAAGGGATGCTGAACCGAAGTTTCAATTTCACAAATTCAGGCTGCGGAATCGTTGAACGGGACACTACGAACTCCGAAACATCGCTCATACATCGATATTTAAAAAAAAAAAAAAACAAAAAAAAAAACGTATTAAAAAAAAAAATGCAGTGCGCGATTAAGCGAGGAATGTGACGTCACGATTCTTCTCGAACAGTTGAAAATGAGGGGAAGCGGCCGTGCTTTTCTCTTCCTCGCTTCGGTTCGCCTGCTCCAGGGGACGAAGGAAGGAGGAGATAAAATGGAATCGTGATTTGGGATGCCGCGTCGCCCTTGTTCAAATCGTGCACTTCTTTTAAAGTAATACAGCTGTCCATTAGAGATGTCGCTCTATGAATTATATTTTGTGATTTTGTAGCGTCCAGCCTATCGGTCCAGCCTTCTTTTGTGAGCTCCGAATTTCGGTTTGACATACCATTAACCAGAAACTGAGTCCCAAGAAGGAATTTTATGTTTACAGTCGAAGAGAAAGTACGTGTGTTGCGCGTCTCGACAACTGGGGAGCAGGACCTCGGGTGCAGAGATGCGCTTCGATAGAAGACATAAAACCTAGAAACACGTTGAAAGTGAGCGTTTTTACGGAACGCTGTAAAATGTTGCCCCCTGCCTTATATCTTTCTAAAGACACGGCTGTGACACGACGCCGCAAAGGCGCATAATGATCGACGTCTTCCCCTTTCTTCAACGCTACCTCTATCTGTCTCTCTGTTTCTAAAACGAGTTGATTGAGAGTTTTTTTAGGACGATTAGCGAGTGTCTAATTTCAAATTATATGCCTATTTTCAATAAATAAAAAGTCAATTAACAAATTTTACTTACCCGACTGATTATTACGATTATCTCCCTATGTTGAGTTCCTGGCCGTATAACTCACCTTCACAAACCACGTAAGTGTAGCTTTCCCGGCTCTTTTTAAACAAATCTGTTACACTTAAAAGAAAAGAAAAAAAATTGACGAGATTAATTAAAACATCATTCTTCGCAATTTTATAACTCACTATATAGTTTGTAAAGTCCTCGATGAGGAGAGACAGCGTCTTGATTTGCTCTGCTGATGAGTTGCGAATTTTTCATTCAGTTTCCACGCAAAATCACTATCTACCTTACTGATCTACCCGAACATTAAATGAGGTGAGCCAGAGATCCCAAGACTCTACCCTACCAAAACCTGCGGCCTTGAACGATCAATCATTCTTGTTTCTTTTTTCATTCTTGTTATTTCTGCATCCAAACATGCAAAACAAACCAAGGTGGCCATGGAGAGTGTTGTCGCTAGTGTCAGCTTGGATACTCTTCCGGACCCACTTCTAGGCAAAGTGGAAATGAAGGGCCCCTACTCGCGTTCTCTTGGATGCTCGCCAAAGCGTGGATATAAATCGGACGCAGTCCCTGGTCTTTTTCCGGGTTGGAACAACACTAGATTATTGCTACTCACCTTGCGAAGCGAGCTATACTGTATTCCAGGCAAGGCAAATTTTATTCCTCGCGAACTTTTTATGAAGGGGACAGTATTGCGAGAGATCACTCGCTCAGTTGCGCTTCTGCAATACGTCGTTGCTGCCATCGTGTAAACAGAAAAAAAATATAAAGAGTCAAGTATAAAAAAAAAAAAAATTCTGTAGGCACATTTTGAGATGGTGTTGTGTCCGTCCCTTATTTTGTGTGTCCCCTCGTCTCTAGAGATTTTAGTGTGATCTAGAAACATTTCTTTATTTTTAGGAGAAGGGAAGAACTACAGAATCAAGTGCGCCCCACACAGTTTGGTGTACTTTATGTCTATTTCGTTTTTTTTTTTCTATTTTGTGTTTTTATAGCATGTGTTAACATTTCTGCGCACGAAAGAGACAGCATAGGAGCCGATCAAAAAGGTAAACCCGGCTTTTAGTCCGTCTAAATAAACTACGCTTCGCAGAATGCTGAAACTCCATAAGCATGTGGCGCTTGCGGATGTGATGAAGTGCGAAAATTGGCGCACAAAAACCACCTAAATCAAAACATAAAATGTATATCTATGAGCCCAGGTTCACTTACGTCTAATATTCATCAAATTTAAATTTGAGATTGTGGGAGCGTGTAGCACTTATGTCAGTAAAGAAACTTGTCTGCAAAAAAGAAACAATATTGTATTTCTAACTGAAAAATATTTTCCCGAAATAAATTCTACAGGTGCCCACAATCTAAAATATCAGTCGGAAGCAAATTAGGCTTAGGTAGACATGGACTAGAAAATGTTTTTGAATGATTTGATGCAGTTAACGTTACGCGCTCAAACTTTCCGATTTCATCATCACCATTACCGCCACTTTTTCACAGAATTTCTGCTCTCTGAGCTGCGTGGTTTGTTTATGCGGGCTAAAAAGTCGGGTTTACATTTCTCGCTCGGGCCCTTTAGTTCCAAAAAGAATTGAAATTTTCAACTAAAACTTGATGGTTATGTCACTTCCATTAAATATTTAAGAAGTAAAAATTAAGCTAAAAAAGCATAAATATTACAGTAAGTAAATGACTTTCTAAAAAATACTTTTTGCATAAATAAATTCGTACTGGGTGTTATTATATTTTTGGTCAATGAAATGTGAGATAAAGGTAAAAGAAAAAAAAAGCCGTTTACAACTCCCTGTAACACCGAATTGGAGCGCAGCTCTTGAGGACGAGGAGGGAAGGGTACTGAGGGGAGGGTAGACTCCTCCTCCCCTCATTCTTGAATATGCTCCGGGGGGGTCACCTGACCTCGGGGGAAGGGGGTCACGTGACCTCAAGGGGGGGGGTGTCACGTGACTTCGGGGAGGGGGGGTCACATGACTTGGGGAGTCACGTGACCTTCGGCGTCACCTTGGGGGGTCACGTGACCTTCGGGGGTCACGCGACCCTGTACAAACGTTGCTAACTTTGTGCAAGTTCGGCCATCGATTGGTTGAATTTGAGGCAGATGTGTGTTTCTTCGGGATCTGCCTAAGAAAGAAGTATGTAGACCCGACTATGTTTGGACACCTGTCGTCGACCGGCATCCCGTGGAGATACAAGAAAAGGCTGTTCAAGGCTTACAGGAACTGCACAAGCGACTTAATTGGCAACATCCGAGTAGTGTGTGACCAGATGTGGGGCAACGTCCTGGGTCAGGACTTCAGAAAGACTAAGGACTACAGAGACTGGACTAGACTCATGCGGATTGACTTCGAGAGACTCTGGTACGTGAAAAAAAGGCTTGTACTTGAAGGCATAAGTGCACGCAAATCGAGCGCGGGAATTGCTCCCAAGAAGAGCAATATTGACCAGGGCAGCGCAACGGAACATAAGATTGGCAATCCATGTGGGGCCGTGTTATCGGAACGCGCGGAAAGGCTGTTGATGAAGGGTCCAAAGTTTTGTGAAATGTTAAGCCATCGCGCCTTGATGTTTTTGCGAATATCCAGACGGTCAGCAGGGCGGTTGATGTTGACGAAAGACCTGCTTTTGTTGATCAGGCACTTGACCGAATGGAAAATCTAATGAAGGTCGATTATCCACTTGAGAAGAGAAACTTTCGGGAGGTGCGGGTGGTTGAGAGAGAGTTGAAAGAAAAATCCCTACTGTTGTTGCAAACGGATAAGTCGGGAAGTTTTGCTGTGCTCCCGTTACACATGTTTAGAGAGAAGACGGAGTGCACCATGAGTGGCCTATTTATTGAATCTGACAAAAATTTGACACGACTGAGGGGAGGTATTTGCAAAGTACTCAAGGAGTATGAGTTCGATCAATTAGTCACTAGAACCAGAGGTTTACAGGGTTCAGATTGGGGATAAAATTTTTTCTGAAGGATCATAAGCCGGAAATGCCATTACATGCTGTAATCAATGAAAATGGAACGTGGCAGAAAGTTGTATCGGGGTTCATTCAGAAGGTTGTTTTTTTGTGCCGTTGGAGAACACGTTATGGCAAAAGAACACTGCGGAACTAATCGAAATTCTGAGGGAACATCACCATGAGCGTTGGTTTGTTTTTTTCAATGGACATAAAAAACTTGTACTACTCCTTAAAGAAGAATCCCCTGATGGAACGGGTCAAAGACCACCTGGAGCTAAATCTTGTAAAATTCCAGTCTGGGGCAGGAATTTCGGTTGACAGTTCTTTTACGTATTTTAGACTATTACTTGCAATCAACAGTGGTTGAGTACAGTGGACGCAAGTATCTTCAAAAAGAGGGTGTTTGTATCGGATCAGCAGTGGCGCCGATTCTGTCAGAGATTTATTTAAACAGTCTAGATTCTAGTGTGTTGAGTTTTCTAGGGGGTTGCGAGAGAGCCTGGGTTTTGTCCGACGTTACGTCGACGATATTTCAGTGTGTACGGCAGAGGAAAAGCTGGGAAGAGATTTAGAAAGAATAGTCAGGAAGTCCGCAACAGAATTGGAATTTACGCTAGAAAGCGAGAACGATCGGAACCTGCAGTTTTTGGACTTGCAGATCCACGTTACAAATGGTTTATGCTGGGAGTACAGAAAACTCATGCCGAAGCCTATCCTACCGCGCTCGAGTTGCCACTCTAGGACGGTTAAATGTGGTATCATTAGATCATTACTAGACAATGATTTAAACCGATTTTGCACCCACTACGTAAGTCAGGCAGTAGAGAAGCAGATGTGTTGACTAAAGAATGCTGGGTTTTCGAGTGATGGCATAATTGGACAGATTAAAAAGCTAGTTTCGGGAAATAAGGGAAGTCCTGAGCCACGAGAGGGTCGTTGGGCGGTTATCCTATATTACCATGACATTTCACAGAACCTGAAGGCGTGCGCAAAGAAGTGCGGCGCCGACGTAGTTTTTGAGAGGGATTTTAGATTGGGCCGGTTGACCCCATTTTTCAGAACATCCAACCAGTGTAAAAAGGCGCACAGAGAGAAGTCTACAGTTTGCGAGTTAGGTGTAGTGTACGAGGTACCAATGAAATGTGGTGTCATTTATGTAGGTCAAACCAAAAGATGTGTGAATGATAGATTAACGGAGCATATAATAAATGTAAAAAACAAAGATCCGAATTCAGAAATTGTCAAACATTTGAATGAATGCGCCGACTGCTCTCCGGCCTGGGGAGACGTAAAGATTGTAGAAAAGGAAAATAACGACATGACAAGATTGGTGAGAGAGTCCATTAGGATAAAGACGTCTGCCGAGTGCATCAGTCACGCGTCCGTCCACTTAAGTTCGGAAGCCGAAAAATTTTTGCGGCTGACTGGTTTGAGAAAACCGGGATGACCTCGGGGTGTCGCGGTGTATGTGTGTTGACACGGGATTGGTCGGCAACTTTGATTTGGCGCCGTCTCGGCTTATTTTTGAATGGAATGTACGGGGGCCTGGGAAAAGGAAGAGCGAAGGGGTAGGGGTTTTGGGAGAAGGAAGGGAAAAAGAGGGGGACAAAGGGTGGCGAGAGACATACATGCTTGTCCAGTGAAATAAAATCTTTAGCTGCGTTTGAGACATCGTCCGTGTCGTTCTGTGTTTGTCCTTTGCCCGTATCCCCAGTCTCGGGTTTACAACTATGCGCGTTAAGGTAGTTTCCTTTTCTAAATATACCGAGAGTTTTATTTTTTAAATATAACGAGAGAGAGAGAGAGGAGTTACCGCAGTTTTTGTATAAAAGTGACCGTCCCCCCCTATAAACGACCATTTTCACACACACAAAAAAGTCGGTATAGAAGTCGCACCTATATACTTCTGAAGTAGGTGCGGGGAACTGCATTGATAAGCCAGCATATCTGTAATGTGATCGCAATGTATGATTAAGGCGGAGCCAGTTTTAATAATTTCGCCAACTACTCAAAGGAGGAATGTGCCCCCTTCAGCAAAATTTGCGCAGTTAAGGTTGATACTTGTTGGGGAAAAAATATATCTATTTTGCGCCGTTGTATAAAACGCACCGACACAAATTCAAAACAAAAAACACAAGGTATGTCTTGGGCAATACGGTACATAACGTTGAAGTGAAAAATTATAGTTAAAAATGAATCAGACATACGTGCTCTTTGTTAAGCAATGCATTCATAACACCTGATATTATATTAATCGAGATATTCATGTTAGAATAGCACGACGTCCCTTCGTATCTATGGTTTTACCTTTAAATAGATATTTTAATGAGAGTGTTCAATGGGTTGCAACATCATAAATGTTGCCTAATATTTTAATAATTATTGTCGGATGTGCTCGAGAGCCTATATGTTATACAGTCACTGGACTCCTTTGTGGGCTATGTTTCATAAAATTTATTGTGCTATTGTATAAAAGGAGTTTTTGTGCTTGTGTTATTAAAATTTAACATGACACCCCCCCCCCCCCCCCCCACTAAAAAAATAGTTATTTCAAAAACCAAACATGTTGTTGAATGTCTACAGGTGACTTACTGCTCGCAGTATTCCCCGCCGTGCTTGGTTTGTTTATGTTCAAAAACCGGTCTGTGCATTTGTCGGGTGCACGCACTTAATTACGTTCTTTTGAGTTCAAAATGCAATTAGAAACACACTCTCCGTTCAAGTTAGAAGTTTCGTGAGTGGGGCTTCCGTAATTAGTTTGAAAGCTGGAGGGCAGAGGAACCCAGCCAGAAGTTGGGCCAAGTATCAGGGACTGGTGCCGCCAACATGAACCGCTCTCTTTTAGTCGGGAGCGACAGAACCTGGTGCGTTTACCTGTAAAAGTCTCCGCTCATATGCAGACAAGCGCACAGTGTCTTTCGGTTCCTTCGTAACAAACGTGAAGCAAAAAAATCGCCAACAAAGTATTTGTTGTTTCCTAACACATGGACTTTTTTTTTCTTTTTACAGAAAGAGAGTTACGTTTTGTACTTCTACAAGCTAGGACCCACCTGTGAAATCCACTTTGGAAGAAACGTTTAGATGTCTGTATGGAAGCACTGATTTTTGCGGCCCATTTTAGATCGAGCGTCTTCATTTCAGATACCCAATATAATGCTGCTTAAAAAAAAAAAAATTCAGAAATGGGAGTTTAAGCTGAACGTTATGTTTTAAATATTTTAACGTAATAATGCAAATTGGAACCAAGTGAATGTGATACAGCAGAAAGGATAAAAGAAAAATTAGCTTACCTAAACTTTTGTCTTTGATGATGGGTCTCAGGTGCGCTTATAAATTGAACTCTGAAAGCTTCCATATTAGTACACTGGGCTACACTCTTAAAAAAAATGTTCCCAAAAGGATGGAACATGCAGTTTTTGCACCCTTAATGGGATAAAAAAGAAAGTGCCTTGCTTATTACCTTCTCGAGGGAAACAGACACTAGCGCCCCTATCACTGTTAAAAAAAAGGTTGCCAAAAGGTTACCAAAAAGCTGAAATAACCATCTTTTACACCCTCAATCTGTTGAAGAAGGAAGTGCCTTGCTTATTACCTCCACGAGGAAACAGATGCCAGCGCTCCCTATTTGATTTGCATTTTTAGAAAGGAATGTTAGCCCCACGTCACTTCTGTCATTCTTCTTTGGATTTCGTCGGCGGTAGAACGCTGGTACTTTTTGGTTTTAGAAACCATTTTTTTGCGTAAAAACAAACGGAAAAACAATTTTTGTATAAACATGTATTGGAGATTAGTACGAAATAACAGAAGCGCGATGTTCGCATACAATTTTATTTTTACAGAGTTTTTCGGCACATTTAATAATCTTTTTAAAAAACCATGTCTCACCTGTGACTTTCAGGCAGCGCGTCCCGACTAGGGTGCGTCCTATAGCTGACTTCGGCTGATAATCGCAGCTCGTCCGCTTTGGAGAAGGGGTTGGCAGTCCTGAATCTTTTTCTGCTGTATACGTTTCGGCGCTGAATGGGCCGATCAAAGCCAAAACTGAACAGTTGCAGGAAGCGCTATTGTATCCGATACTTTGGCTACTGCGGGAAGGCGCCACCGGCCCTTTGACCAAATTGGAGTTCGCTGAATGGTCGCTGAGGGATACATGGCAGTGATGCGATCGCGTTTAGTTTGATTTGCGGGTACTGATCGGTTCCACTTTTTGTATGCAGGCTCCTAGGCAGTTTCCCAGTCAGTATTCTAGTAACATCGAGGTAGCCCCAAGGAGGGTGTAAGCCGGTTGACTGTTATTGCCCCCTAGAAGAGGAGAAGTTACACCCTAGAAGCATGTGCTGTCACTCCCAAAAAGGGTGAACCTTCAATCCAAAAGTATGCCCTATTGCCTCTTAATGAAAGTAAAATTACACCCCTGAAATAAAGGCTATTGCTTCCCATTAGAGATAAGTTTGTCTCCCCAAGAGAGCACAGGTGCACCCTCACATAGTGTGTAAATGTTGCTCTCAAAAGGAAGGGGTAACCTTGCTACCTTTTGAGACAAACTCAAGGGAGAAGCAAGTTACACCCTAAAAGGTATGACAACAGGAACATTTTTTTAAAGAGTGTTTTGACAGCAATGAATTCGAAACCTAAGACCTCGAGAAGTGTATTATTATGTGTTAGTCTGGTGCTATCTGCCAAGGACATTCCATTAATAGTTATGATATCTGCCAAAAATCTAGAAGGCTAAGGAATATTTCTGTTCGTAAAAATTAGATATTGTAGCTACCTAAATTTTTGTCCGAGTGAAGTCTTCCTTCAAGGTAGATTCAAAGTCGGGCGTTTAGACTTTCAGTTTTGATCAACTACATTTTCTCCTTGTGTTTTTACACAAACGGAGCTCAGGTCTGGTGCTTTCAATTATGTCCATGTTAAAAATTGTATGAAGAAGCAACAGAACCATCCTGAACAAATAGCCAACGAGTGCTTTGGTTTGGACTGTACGGGGTAATTCTCCTTCACTAAAGGTGAGGAAACTGGTTGAGTACTAAACGATTACACAAATATCTCAACTCTCATAAACATGTAGTGGTCGAGAAGATGAGAAAAACGACTAGACAAAAGGATAAGAAAGATTAAATACTAAGCCATATTTGGTAGTCAGTTTTTGTGAGGGTCCTAGCTGTCCCTGTGTAATCCTTGTGTTCAAGCTGTTTTCTCGCCATCAGGGACAATGCACCAGCTAGCTCAACTCAAACCGGTGATTCACTTTATTGTGCTATTGAGTGATGAACCCATAAATAATAATTTTTCTTGGAGTTGAATAACGTGATGATTCTTCATTTTCGAAGTTTCAGTATATATGAAGTATAACCTAAATTAAATATTTCCCCTTAAAGGTAGCAGCGAGGAATTGAATTTTAATTTGAATGTGGGGATAACTAAAAACAAGTAGTTTTGTCTTTACTTTAGAATATAAAAACACGAGATGGTTCATGGGAACATTAATTGAATTTATATTAAAGGCGGTGTTTAAAAATAGACACAAACTGTCAGCAGGGTTTTATGACTGAGTGAAAATATTATGGTTTGTATGTATATTATTGTAGAATAATATATACATATTATCACTCTGGGTCTAATAAATGCACGACTCTATACAATTCATCATGCTGTTCATCAGATGTCTCACTGAGTCTAAATAATAAAGCTCATCCAATGTGGGACCAAAAGCGGGACAATAGATCATTTTCAACTATCACACTTTCTAGATGCCAGGCTAAGAAGCTCCATTATTATCGCTCAAAAAGCGGTGAAAGGAGAGCGAGACCAACAAAATAAATTCCCTTGTGTGTCGCAGGCGACCCACAAGTAAAAAATTCTTAGAATCAATTTCCCTCTTTCGGCTCTACGTTTTTGAAGACACTCGCATTTCCTTTTGATGAAAATTGGTGTAATGCCGCCATTAGAGCGTTACGTATGGCTGTGGACAGGGTAGATAGACTGAGCCTGGGAAAGGTTCGTTTGAGCGGCAGTAAGTAAAACTAAAAAAAAATGTATAGTGATATATGCTAGTGGTGTACTGTACATTAGATAATGTTGCATCCGCCCCTTATTTCACCCTGGCACAGACTACTGAAAGGGCTGCCAGCGCTATCAGTCGAATATCCTTGGTAAATGCCTGAACTGCACGGGTGTTTGTGCACCCTAGGCGTTTTCTAAAGAAAGAGCTTACGCTCATAGCTTTCGCTATATTCTTCATTAGCTTAGGACGTGGTATAACAATTGGCTTAAAGAAAGAGTTAATCTTGGTTAATTGAAGATTCTGATCAGCTAAAAATAAACAACTAAATAATGTGAGCTAATTAAGTGATTGCAGTAAAAAATACTTTCGTCTACATAAAGCTTAGGATTGAGAAAACAATTATGAGTAGCTTTCAAAACCCAAAAGTAAAAACCACAACATCGGTCTGGTTTTGCTGTGAAGACTCAAGAGGTTTTGTAAATGTTCTCAAATGATTCCATCCTGATCTACTTACTTCACGTAATACTAAAAAAAAAAAAAACAAGATTGGAGCATGCATCCGTGACCTCCACCTATATAAAAGTAATTGAGAAATATTCTTCAACCAATATCTGTGTTGAGAAGCCGCAGATACGGATAACGTAATTGTCAGAATCAGAGTTGGCACTGATTATTTGTTTCCTCTACGGTTGAAACGACAAGCGTTATATGAGTCATTGTTGAAGGCAAATGTTATGACGGCAAGGTGAAAGTGCATGTCGGTTCAAGGCCGCGATCCTAAATGGACGAGGACCGTCACGAGCCATCCAATCCAAGTGCCACCCCGTGAGACAGTCACAGGCTGGCTGTCCATATGGGGAGGCCATCTTATGAATGATATGAGTCAAAGATACCCCATGAACCAGGCTCATATGAACGGCTGCAAGTGGGGTCCCGGCCTAGCCCCGGTCAGCGTGGCGTGGCGGAAACGCGGCACCCTCGGCCTCCGGCAAGGGCGTGACTTCAGGCGAACTGGTTTACGTTGCACATTTTCTTAAAAACCGAAGACCACGGGCGAGAAAGAGAACAAACAAATAACGTCACAATCGAGTCGTGTTGTGTTCGTTCTCCCTTTTGTCCGTCGTCACCCGTTTTTAAAAAATATGCATTGCATGCTGGTCGCGACTGCATGTGGTTGTGCAGTCCAACGACTAACACGGCACCGGAGCTTGGCGCGTCGGCTTCGGCATTCAGTTTCCGTTGACGGTTGAGCTTATATGGAGAGTTGTATTCTTCGCTGTCCCATTCTGGTCACGTGACTTAATGCTAAATCACCAGGCCCTAGAGGAAAAGACCCGTCAGCAAGTGCGGCGACGTCACAGTACGGCTTCCAGACTGAATAAACAATATGGTGCTGCGTTTGTTTGTTTCGTCCATGCTTGTCCTTTTTGAGCGCCTACGGTCTCGATCATGGCAAAAGTTTCAATTCTGCGTACGTCATACGTATACTTCAGTTCATATTATTACTGGCGCGCAATTTTTTTATTTCCTAGTTGTACGCGACGAATGCGAAATTTCACAGGGAAATGAATTGGTCAGTGCGAGCATTCCGGAACATTTACTCGATCTGTTTGATCCAAAATAAAACATTTTTGTTGCTTTCTCTAGGCGAGAATGGCGTCCACTTTTATCATTGCCGAAAAAACAAAACAAAAATTCGACAGATCGGTGCCCGCTGCAAGACTGCGTCGAGTTGATGCAGATGTTGTCCCTGCACTGCGCGTAGCTTTTCTTTTTTTTTTTTTTTCTTTTTACACTTGTGTCTGCAAATTTACTATTTAAAAAAAGAATAAAAAAAAAACGTGTTCATATTAAAAGCAGATTTTGCGCCTACTGTTGCGACAGAGAACGACAAACGACATCGCGCCCCGAGGTTTGGAGGCATGGCTGAAATGGTGGCGGCGGAGGAGCTGCTGTCGCGCTATCGGTTCACATTTTTGGCGGAGTTTGCACTCTTTCTAGGAGCCTGGATGTGCGTCACGCAATATTCGCTCTAGTCGTAATGACGCAGCCCTAACTAAAGCACTCGACGTAAATGCTTCCACCGGCCACAAGTGCGCGACACGGTGTTGTTTTTATGCGCATCAGCATTCCATTGAGCAATTCAAGCAAGAGCACATGTCAGTGCTTCTTGAATCACGATGAAAAGCAAAACATAATAAAATATCTAGGGGTTGACGGCGGCATCAGTTGCGTACAAAACGAAAAAAAAATTATTGTTGACCCTACTAAAAAAACACAATAAAAAACCTATATGACCCATACACCAGAGATGCTTTATTATCATATGAAATATCCATATGACACTTATGCATGCTCTCAATGCAGAACGCACAGATCAATTTGATGTATGGCCACAGTTGTGAAGAATACTTTCCTTCTCAGATGGCACATGCCACACTAATCCACTGCTTCGTCTTTTCAACTTTGTTACGTTTGAGAGTGGATCGCGGGGTCCATTCGGGGCAATTGTCCATTTTTCTTCCGGACGAGCGTCAAGGACACAAGCTCGAATTAGGATTCTTTTTTTTTTGTGTGTGTTCCGTAGTGTCTGAAAATAAGGGGGGGGGGGGGGGGGGGGAAGAAGCGGGCGGTGCTTGGACGCACTGGGGTTGGGCAGCTGCGGGGGAAGTTTTATTTTTTTTTTTCTTTCTGTATTGGTTAGTGGTTTTGTTCTTCCTCATGAGAAAGTGGAATTTCGGAATAACGGGAGGACCAGACGTGGAGAAGGAGCGTCGGTCAGTGTGTGAGCGAAGACAGGGTCCGAGGTGCAAGCATCGGTGAGTTGGGCGAGACTACTGTAGTGTCGTCGGAACGGAGGAAAATGTCGATGGCTCCGACCTAGGGTTCGAGAAAGTGTTCCTTGATGAGTGTTGTTCGACACCAAGAGCACCCGAGCTCGCCACGTGTTCTACGTGTGGACTGGCAACGCAAGAGTCCACGTCATCTTTGACACCTATGTACTCAGGTTCGCCCCCTCACCGGCCTAGTAATGTTTGTTGTTGTTGTTGTTGTTTGTATTGCATGGAGTGTAACCCAATGCGTATAATGTATTAGAAATATATTGTGCTATTTGAAGTTGTGCCTAAACACTAACGAAGCATATTGTGGTTTATCGTGTGAAATTATATTTTGTTATTTCGAATTGCCGATAATAAACTGTTTCTTATGTGAGAACAAGAGCGTCTCATTCTTGTTTCCCGTACTCTCTCAGAGAGTCCGGTCACCGGGGCGTAGACCAAGCGCTTGGTCGGCGGTCCTATTAAAATAAAAAATTCGTTTGTGAATGGGATTAAGTTTCTTATGAACCCGAACCCGTGACAGCACATAACCGTCATTGTTTCTTTAATATGTCCCTTTAAATATTTTTTTAATTAGCAATATAGCACCGTTAATACTTTGTGTGTCTTATATGTATAATGCGTGAATACGATAAAGCGAATAATATTGGGGGGGGGGGGGGGGGGTTTAAAAAAGGTTGAAGTCCAGCTAGCCCTCGAGTTGGGCTCGCTTGGCGACTAGTAAATTAACCCACGCCACCATGTCGCAAACACGCCTTACGTAAAGGCGGCGCTAGCGTCGTCCAAAGTGGAAGGTGTCAGGAGCTTCTCTTGCAAATATCTATATGACGAGAAAGTCAACAAAAAAAAAAAAGTCCTATTGTGCTTGAAAAAAAACAAAAAAACACGAAGAGGAGAGTGGGAGTGATTAGTTGTGCGACGAAGCTCATCCCCTCCAGTCGCCAATTTCTTCGTAGCGTAGTAAACAATGTTTCGGCCCTGAGCATTTGTTTTTGTTGAAAAGCGTCTCCTAGCTTTTAGTTGACAAAAGCAACGAATCCTTGGAAGAATTTCTTCTCGCGTTTCTAACCAACGGATTTCTGAAAGCCATAGAAAATCAAATGCAGTCATTGCTGACTAGCAGACAGCTTCCCGTTTGGGTCTACCCACTATATCCTTCAGTTAGTTCTTGGCACTGTGACATCACTGTACTCTCTGAGAGAAAAAGTCATCAAACACTGCTGTAATTAAGTAACCGATTCGGTTTAGGATGTCTGTCTCACAGCTACGGCTAGGAAATATTGGTGGCTTGGCGTTGACCAGAAGTTGTGTCTGCGACCACGCCCAGTACGCGTTAACCAAATAATGTTCACGTATTTGCATGCGGCAATTCTAATAAATAATCGCATCTCTGAAATGTACCTCTGAGACCGACATCAGTTCGAGCAAGCCGCTTGGGCGAATAAACCTCTGAAACGAAGCAGCCTATTGATCTGTTGCTCCTCGTTTTACGAATGGATAACCACGTCCCTGCCAAAAAAGAGGGAAGACAGCAATATAATTCCCCGATGGTGCGTTGTGGCAAGAATAGCAATGTATGATTCTAACAGGCGTAGTAATTTGGTAGACCGGTAAACGCTTCACGCAGCTTGCCCTCAAGCGCTAAAGCACACACACACACACACACACACACAAAAGCATGAATTAACTTGCTTCTTTTATAAGTAACAATGCTAAATTTGTGCGGCTCTTTCTTAATCAAGTTTATGCTTAAATGTCCCATTTCATTCCGGAATGCTGTAAATAAAACAGTTCAGAGCGATTTGTTATGAAAGCCGGATGTTCCTCCTTTTTTTCCCACGATATCTTTAATGGTGACCCCAAGATCACGGTTTCAGATTGAGTGGTTCCCGGGAACCTCGACCAAACACGCTTTCAAAGGAATATCACATAAGTCCACGACGTGCGCCGTCACGTTAGACATTTTCCGTAATTCAAATAATTTGACTACATTCACTATTTTGTTTATGACGAAAGAGCCGGAAAAATAATTTTTTTACTATGGTTATAACAAAACACTTGAAGTTTCTTAATGAGCTCTTCCAGAGTAGCTACGTAAGGCTAATAACATACAACCCGTGTAAACATGAACAACTGACCAAATGAAATGGTTTCCTATCTGTTCTCGGCGTTTACGCCCAGCGCTGTGTGTTTAAGTGAGAGAACAAGCACTGAGCAAGTCCGACCGTTTTGCGGTTTATGGATAGCGGAGCATAAAGATGCTGACGCCAAAACCTCGTTTTCGGCCGGGACAATCTAGGAAAGGTGAACTCTAGAACTTACGACCTCCCAGATATTTTCTTTTTTTTTGGTACGGGATATTCGTTCAATAGCGTTCCCGCGATGTTTATAACAACGTGCCGTTCACCTCCAAACTGGCAGTGAAGTGGGAGCTAGGCGCTCGCCCGACCAATCAGCTGCCCCCCTTTCATCACCTGACCCCACTCTCTGCACCTGGGTTATGGGCGGGACCGGGAGCGAGTGGTGAGAGGTAGATGTATGACTGGTTCAACAAGCACGTAGTTGCCACTGCACTGTCACCATAGGTGTGAACTGTGTATAGCGAACAACGCGTCCTCTTCCAACCTGTTGGATGGGCCCTCGCTGAAGGAATCTGCAGCGTAATGAATGGCACAGCCTACAATCGCGCGACCGCAGGATTGGTGTGGTTTTATTGCGCTTTGTGATTCGTTGTTATAGCCGAGAAACAAACTCATAACAACTAAAACAAGAGAAGTTGCCAATCACCACACAAAGTGTGCTGCGATTGCGGTGGCTGGTGCTTTGTGGAAAGGCCCTCTCGAGTGTAGAAGCCGGGTTCCTGTGTGCTTTAATACTTTCGGACTTTTGCGGACCTTTGCCAACTCTGTTCGGGATGGCGCGCCTGTCATTCCTGCTTCTCGGATGAAGTGTGACGCTTGCATGGTTGGGTATTGGAAAGTGAGTAAGGGGCGCCGGTGACCGCGGCTGCGGTGAGATTGGCTACGCGAAAGTACGTAGGCGAGCTTTGGTTCAGAGACGCGGAGAGGGCGCGACAACGGATCCTCGGGGGCCAAGTGGATATTTCGCAACGGCAGCTGCCGGAAGAGGAGGAGGGGGGCATGGTAAGGAAAGGGAGAGTATCTTTGAAAGATACGCATGGATGTACCAGGAACGATGGAGAGTCGGAGAGCGCACTCCTGTGGTCACGCGGGTTTTCAGAATAGCGGCGGCCTACAGGGAGGAAAGGGGGGAGGGTGGGGGGGGGGGGGGGACGAGAGGATTGCCGCAGTTTGCATGTCTGTGCTAGGTACGACGGGATGGAGGGAGAGCAGTGCCTCTGCTGTAGAGTGGATTTGGCGTTCGTGCGTTAACATTTTTGTCGGGAAGGGACACTAAAGCGAAAACTGAGCGCGTGTGCCACGTGCCAGGCTGCAATTGTACGTGACGGAAAGTCTAGACGATTCCGAGGTGTGTTGTCACTCTCGGGGAACATTTGAGGATCTTGATATAACTAAAGGCAAATTCTTCAACGTTTGGGAGCGTGTATGGATCCACTTTTTTGGAGCGCGCCTATTTTAATATGCGATCGAGATCGAGACGAACGTGATCCACGCGTCGTTTTGGATCAGCTCCCACTCCCGATCTCGATCAGGATTCGAGAAAAGTCGCTAGATCGATTTCAGCGCATTCGACCGGAAGCTGGCCTGGCCAGCAGTGTTGCCGAGTTGCTGCGGGATTGGAATAATTCCGGAATCATTCCGCATTTTCGCGACCCCGGGATGGAATAGGAATGGAATGGCAGCAGCGCCGGGAGGAATGGAATGGGAATGGAATTAGATGCATTGTGCACGTAATGGAGTGGGAATGGAATGGGCCCGGGTTTTATGCGAGCTGTGTTGATTATCATCTAGGGCCTACGGGCTGTGGGACATATTCGCTAGAGCATGGAAAGTAGATAAAACAGCATCATTGCACTGGAAGTGGCTGACGGCTTGGTTGCCTCACTGGTTCACCTTCCTTTGAGACGGAAAATGGCGCGTCCTCAGTGAAGTAACCAAAACTAAATAGTGTAGAAAGACAAGGCGTCGCTCCTGGCACCGCGAAACTCGATAAAGCAGCAAGGCGTAACCAGGGTGGAGCCTTATGGGGCATCAATCACCCCGCCCCCTCCGCACCCGGAATCCAACTGACCTTATAACATACACATGCATTTTGACCTCTCTCCCCTCCCCCTTCCCCGCACACTGCACAGCGCACACCGCGCGCACACACAAATATACATACACACAGACACACACACAAACGCACACACACACACACTGAAAAAAATTCTGGCTACGCCACTTCAAAGCGGTTGTCGTAATCATGCGCGATTAGCATGTAGCTTTTGACTAGGGCGTCGAACCGAACTCGAACGGAAAACAGGAGCAAAACTGTTTTTTTAAATGTCCCAGAACCAAACTTGAACCGAAATCAAGATTTTGATATTGATTCCGAACCGGACCAAAACCGTAATTTCATGTGGCTGTTACCTGTTCATTTGAAACGGTTTGGCGTAATAAAATGTGGGGTTTGCGGCGCGAAGTTAACTAAATATTCACGATGGTGGCGTCAGCGGCTAAGTTTAGACCAACGTTATTAGATTAGCTCAGTTACGGAACTGCTCATAGACGCCGCATGCACGAACAGTACTCCCCTCACTCACCACGACTCGCCAAGCGTCGCTCGACGCGCCGCCAGACGGCTGCTTTGGTAACTGAATCAGGAGACGTACGTTTCAACGTACTAGAAACGTAAAAACCAACGGAAAGAAATCTTTTTGTAGCAACGTTTATTGTAGTTTAATACAAATTGAGGGGCGCGTGATGTTTTCTAAAATCTTTAGTTTGCAAGGTTTTGCGCTACAATTAATCTTGTTTTAATACAACCATGCCTCAACGGGGATTTCAGGTAGCGCGCCCCGACCTAGGCTCACCTTAACTTCGAGGCGAATTCGCGGCGCGTCCGCTAGGGAAACGGGGGTGGCTTTCCTGTACCTCTTTCCAGTGTATCAGTTTCGGCTCCCAAATGGCCGAATTAAGCCAAAATGGTTGTTACGTGCAGTTCCGCGAGTGACCGCTGCTGGATTAATAGCGGCGCTGTGATCGCCTTTAGGCGCTTCAGCTGGGCTCTTTGGAACACATAGTTATGAAACAAAAATATAGATGGCGCTTCGAACGACGCTTGGCGGATTGAAGTGAGTGAGGGGGGGGGGGGTACCCCCCTCCGCGGGAGTTCCACAACTGAGGTAATCTAATAAGGTTGGTTTAGACTAAACAAATGGCAGCGACGACATGGAGATAACTCAATTTACAGCACAAATTGTCATCGGCAAGGAGGCGTGCACTTCTGTATTCGTTTCACCTTACAATGGACGGTAAGGGATGCTACGAGCCACCGGAGACAATTAATAGCTTTGAGGGCGTCACGTGTACTTCCGGTAGGGCGGAGCGACCGAACCGGAAGTTCGGAAGTGGCACTCTCGCGGTTGCTGCCATGTTTTAAGCAAAAGTGACCACTCGTCACGTGACCTCACAATAGCCTGACGTCATCGGGAATATGGCAGCGCCCATGGCTGGCGGCTGCGGGTTCGTTCGGTTCGCGGTAGTCGTGATGTGCAGCTGGTTTCCGACGACTTCGGGCTTCTTCGTGCTCGCTGACGCAGGTATAATGTGAAAATATGAAGGAATGAGACTTTATACCCTTTCTGCGCAAAATCGCTCTGGATCATCTGGATATTAACGCCTGCGAGACAGCGTCAGGCGTATCGCCTTACCGGTGCTCGGATTCCCGGATATGTTCGATAATCGATAAAACTTTGAGTGCTTTTAGCATAAAATTTTCGCATTCTCTTAGCTTTGTTTGAACGTTTTAACGTCTCAGAATCGACGCCAAATGTATGCGTCAGACGTAGGGCCTAGAAGAGTTTGTTTCAGTCCTAGGTAACTGCATAATCACAGCAACATTTAGCGAGGAAGCTCCTGCGATCTTTACGTTTCGTACTATAATCAAAATTTTTACGATATAACTTCCAGCATAAAATATTCGCATTTTTCTAGCTTCGTTTGAACGTTGGAATGTCTGAGATAGGGCCCAGGGGAAGTTGCTTCAGCCCTGAGTCACCGAATCACCATCGCAACTTTTAGCGAGGAAGCTCCTGTGATCTTTAACCTTTTGCGCTAATCGACGATTCTACATTCGATCGCAATACTTTTTTAAAGTGAAAAGTTGGCGTTTGCTTAATTGACGTGCACGCGAACTCATTACTTATGTTCATCAAACAGTTTATTTGTCCCATTGGAACTCAGAACACGGCAAGTCTTCACATTCTTGATTGATCAGTGCACAAAATGTTGCGTCCGATGTCCCTTAGAAATTAGTATTAGCAGACTGCTTACTTTGCCGATCGGTATTAATAGTGCACAGTAACCTCCATGTGTATGATCGTACTCCTCTTGATGATTTTCTAGTTCATCATTCTATCATCTAGAATCTTAAAAAAAAATGCAGCCCCACTCTTTAGATGTAATGCAACTGGGAAATAAGAGAATAACTGCACATTTTTCTCTATCGTAGGATTTGTTGCAGCAATATGTTTCATCAAGACTGAATTGTATTAGTCGGTCAATTATTTACTTGTTCCAAATACCTGGACAAGATGATCAATATTTGTGTTCATCCCTTGCCTGAAGAGCAGTCTTGTTAAAAAAAATTGTTGACAACCATTCCTTTCGGTCTCTTCAATAGACCTTTTCCAAAAAAGTGGGCTGCCTATACTTCATTTCACCGTAACTTGAAAAAGGGCAACCGCCACAGCCCCCTCGAGCCAATCAGAGGGACGGTGTGAAGGTGTGTGACAAATCTGTGAAGACGAGCACTTTGATGCTATGTTGTCGTGTGCCTCTCTCAAACGTGCACATTGACACACCGAGACTGTAGCCTTCGCCATTTGCCAAATTGTGATGCAACGAGTTACAGTAGCTACTACTCTAATTACGCAAGGCCTTCATACTTTGGGCATTATTTCGACATGAATGTTATGTCAGCCAACACCGTGAACTCGGCTCAGCGCCTATTCCACTTGAAAGCTGCATTAGCGTTCGACGCGAACTGAAACCCATTTGTGTGCTTTACGCAAAAAAAAAAAGAAAAAAAAAATGGTGACAGTTGTGTTGCTTGATAGCCTTTTGCAAAGAGTTTATTGTGTCATACGTATAGGAAGTGGCCTGCTTTTTAACATTGCATCAACACATACTATTAAACTAGATGCTCAGAGGTGTGTTTGTTTTTCAAATTAACAAGTTACAGCAATAATTATTTCTTTCGGGTGTAGTAGTTACCTTCGGTAGCTGAGCCAGTTTTGTGCTCATCAGTGTGCTTTGATGCTATTGTTATGTGTGTAGTTTTAAGTATCCTCTCTGCAATGCCTACAAAGGCCCTTGGCGGGAATAAATTAAAAAAAATAACAGTTTCACATCACTGGAGTTAGTTTTCGGATACACCACATGTTCAGGAAGGGTGGAACGAGTGCAGTTCCATGCAGCAAGTCTGCCAGCCTGGTATGTTTGTTCCATTAATTAATATTGATGGGTCAGAGATGCGAGTGTCCTCAAAATGTCCAGCGCATGCAGTGAACACAATTCTTCGTGTAGACTCTGAAGGCGTAAAGGCATCCGGAAATATGTTTTTTTGGTTAGTGTATTAAATACATTTATTTCCACTTGATTACATAATTACTTATTCTCAGCAAATGGTTCCATAACGAGTTCTTTCTGCAACAGTCGTGTCAGGCGTTCAGTCGTAGTACCTTTGCTCCTTGTTGTCGGATGACGCTCCTGGCCCGTCGGTGTTCAGCTTGCTCGAGTGGCAAATTTGACTGACTGACGCCGTCTTGTAATCATACGTCATGTGCTGCCACTGACATCTGATGCACTGAAGCTGCAGGGCTGGCTTCTAATCCGCAAATTTTGCTTGTAGTTTTCTGCGTCAATGCAGCAAGCTAGGGCATGTATTGCTTAGGTGACTGTGCCTTTTGCTGTACTGTTGACCTGATGGCTGGCAGCAATGTTTTTTTGCTATCCAAGCCATTTCACTTCCATTGCGTAATTGCGATTTCTTCTGCATCAAACGACCACTGCAACTTGTGTAAGTCTCGTGTGGCAAAGTGAAGTTGGGTGATGCTTGGTGTTAAGTTTATGAGAACGACCAAACATTCTATTTCTTCAAGTCACTGGGCGGCATTCTCACTCAAAGTTTGAAATTGTGTGCTTCGTGGAGAGGACATAGATAATTGGTGTCAGCAAATTATTAGGTGTTGTCCTTGGACGACAGCCGACACTAAATCAACTGTCATTGCATTGCCGCTCGCCTGCTTTGTCGTGCTTACCTCCCGTCGAGGTGATGGCGATCAGGAGCTTCGGGGTAACGTCGGCACCAGGGACAAAGGCCGCCGAAGATAATCCTCAATGTCCCGCGGTCGCTCCTCGAGACGTGGTCGAAGGTCGTTCAGCACGAACCCTTGCAGGCCAATTCATTAGTGCTGGCAGCTCCAATAGACATGGTCAGCCTCATGCAGTTGTGGCAGAGTGGTTTTCGGTCGGCCATTCCCAACACATCCATTTTCGTCGATGTCCTTTGTTCAGCGCAGACCTAAACTCGATATCGGGAATGCTTCGGCGTTGGGATGTCTCATTGAATTGGCACAGAATATTAAGGGGCAGCCGGTGGCGGTCATCGTGCCATTGTGGTGTAAGTGGCTCTTGGTTCGTCAGATGCCGCTTCGCTCTCAGATGTATCGGGTTGAAATGCCTGTCGAACTTGTTTCGAAACTATCTAGGCAATCAAAATAAAAGCCGGGCAACTGATGGCAGGAAGTAGCTACCTGATCTCCTCCCCGACAATCTCGTCGATGATGTCGCGGATGCTTGGGAGGCTGGCGTCGAAGTTACAGAGTGACAACTCGAGTGTCGAGGCGCCGGGGAGTTGCTGATTGTGACAGGCTCAGGCATGCAGTGCACGTTCTATGTTGGAAGCATCGGTGATCTGAACCCTTCGACTGTTGTAAGGGGGCGGCGGACAAGGCTGCCGAATGTGTTGTCCCTCGCATGAGAGACACGGGATTCTTAGCTTCTTGTCTTCTGTAGCATCAGGGTTGGCGTGGGCGCTCGATCAGGTGCAAAACATCCTCCACGAAGGCGGTGACGCTCTCGTTGGGGCCGTGTTCTGGACAGAATCAGGAATGCGGCTCTCTCTCGTTAATGTTGGCTGATGAACGTGCGCTTCAGCTCGATCTTGCAAACTTCCCACGACGTTAAGGAGGATTCATAATTCTCAGACCAGTGCCTGGAAGTTTCTTCCACGAGAAGTATAGACCTTTTCATTTCAGTAGTTGCCTCACCGGCTGGTAGAGGGCGCTGGCACACTCGGTGCCTTTAGGTTGCTTCAATTTGGTCGGTTTCGGTTGCAACGTACACGCGATTGTGATGCTGTTTCATGCCACTTTCGATTAATTTTGCGATATGAATTTCTTTCTAGTAGGACACAGCAAATGAAACAATAGTATTGAGCCACTTGGCAAACCACGAAGTGGTTTCCAGCCTAAATTGCGATCTTTTTTTACTAACACTATAAGCGTCTGATTCCGTCCATCATTAATTTCGGCCAGGTTCGGCGGTGAAACAACTGCGCTGATGCACAGGGAGGAGTACCATTGTCCACGGCCCTTACCCGGGGACACTAATTTCAAGAAGAAAATAAAATAAAGAGCAGGACAAGCTCCGCCTCCAGCGTGCGCTCGTTGCCTGCTGCCGTGCTTTGGCTGTGCGTGCACCGAACGGTACGGAAGTAGATAGCTCGCACTCAAGTCAGACATTGAACTGATCATCTTATATTGCAACAGACTATATTGCATGAGTGCTTAGTGAAAAATCAGGTCGACAACATGATTAACAATCTGCTCAATCACCAAGAACAGATGAACTGACAAGTTTACTGTTCGATGTTTGGTTTCCGTACACCAACCTTTTCTAACATCGAGACTGGAAACGTCTTTTATAATGATTAGAAAAGTTTAATATAATCACGTAGATAATATAAAAAAGTGATATTGTATCGGCCTGTTTTATTTAAAGAAATTAAGCGCTCGAGAAATATTTTGATAGACCAGCCTAGGCTGACCAGAAAATTTCTTTAACTAAAGTACTCATTCACAGCATTTCAAAATATTGGCGTTACGAAATAAACTTTTTGTTATATGTACATTTGCTTACGACGTTCTCAAGGTATGAGAATGGTAAGATAAGTGAATGCCAGGCGTCAAATAAAGTCTGATATTCATCTTCCGTAAAATTTGCCGAATGTAATTGAAGAGCGCAAAAGAAATGATCTCCGATAAGTTTGGCTGAAGTCGAACGCCAGGCGCCACCCAATGGACCTGTGTAGAAAGGTGTTCACTGATTTGAAACGATGCGCTTTGCACATTTTGACGTCGCCATCTACTGAAAGTAACTCCCTATTCGAAATCGACAACCTGCTGCACTCGGGTGATTTTCATGCTGAAGGATTCTTTTCGGCGTCACATTATATGAATCATAGGCACTATCAAGCTGTCTGTTGCAGTTTCTTACCCGGAAAGTTCAGATATTTGTGTTGAAATAAATTAATTGAAACTGCATGGTTATATTAAAAAATGACTTAAGCAACTGAAAGACTATGGACATGGGACCAAGAACGATATACAATTCCGTGGAATTCATAAATGAACCGATAAAGCGAATGCTTATATCACACACGCGATTAAGAACGTAAAACAGATATAGGTGTGATATTGCGAACAAACAACTTGCCTAATGTTAAGGTACCATTATTTCTAGCATAAAAATATAATTCAAACTAAATGTTTGTTCCCGCGCCTTGTCCACTAGTTCCCTAGTGAAATCAAAAGGAACTGTTTTCGGTCTGTTGGGACTACAAAACACCATGTTTTCAGGAAAAACACGTGGCTTATTACGCTGAGTGTTTTTGTTTTCTTCCTTGACACCAATGCACACTCATATATATAATAACATTGGGCTTCCTATTGCAAATGTTCCGCCCTCATTAGTATCCAAACCTCAGTTCTCATAAGTTATTGGTATTTGAACCCTCGAGGCTCTCTTCAAGTCATATATGAATTGAATGTGCGCAAGTGCTAACGCTGATTCCTGTTCCTATAGAACCTTTTCACACGTATCCCGCACGCCGACGATAAAAAAAAAAGATATTCAAAACGTGTTACAAAATCAACTACAGAAGTTGCGCGCATAATGATGTACTGCAATTGCACGGTAAGTATAAGTATCGGACGACACTTTACGGAGTAAGGCAAGAGACGCGGTGAAACGCGACGAAAAACACACATTCAAAGCATCCGCCAAGGCGCGGACGGGAGAGCGGAGCAACGAGTTGGAGCAACCTAATGGCGGCCGCATCACGTGATTTCAAGATGGCAGCGCCCCTGCGGCGGAGGGTGAAAAGGTTTATAGGTTCTGCACGAGCTGGTTGTCTGTCCACCCATGGTGGCGGGCGACACGGTCATATTATTCGATCCAGCCCACGACGTCTTCATACACGTTGTGTAAAATAGCGTCGGAGTGTGAGGTGCGACGGGGATGGAAACAATGGTGGGAGTGGACGCGGTTTTCCGCTATACGTTTGTCATTGTTGGACTAGTCGGCCTCGGTTTTTTTGGCAGGAGGCCGATTAACGGTGGTTCTTCCTGGTAGCAGCGACTGGCTCGGATTTCAGGTTTTTCCTAGGTGCATTTGTGAAGTTCGTTCTTGTGGTGCTCGTTCGGTCTTGCGGTTTTTCTGCCATTCTCGGGATAGGATAGGGTTCGTTCACGGCTTGCCGGAGCTTTAAGACGCGGGGATAGTCCGCCACCCGTGTCCCGTTATCGGGAAACTCAGCTGAGGAGCCGCCAGGGTGCACACAGAGTGAAGGGCTATGGGTAAAGTACCCAGCACCTCCACCAGAGCATACGATGACAGCCGTGCATAGCCTAAAACTTTCCAGAATAGTAAATATTGATAGAAGATAGGACAGGAACAAGCATCCGTCACAATAAAACGAAACTTGCAGGAGAGAGTGTATCCTGACCCCTAAAAAAGCGGCATCACCTTAGTGGCATTCTGTCCGAATCAATCCTCTCCTTCGGGGTTCAGCGACTGCCGTGGACGAACTGAACTGAAATGGATGTAGGACCACTTTTCTGGTAATGACCCACTGCAGACTGCCGCCGCAAAGCAGCGGGAACGGGTGAGCTGGGTAGGTAACACACTCGATGAAATGTCCATACAGCATGCAATTCGCGTAACCAGTGTTGATGAAACGTTTGTCTCGACGAAACGTGCGGCAGACCAGCGGATTCAATACCAATAGCAACACCTGTGCGCCGTGAAAGTGAATGCCTACGACAGAAACATTTAGAAAACAGCACAGCATCGCCTAAAGCAACACACAGGAACTACCAGCTAAAAGGGAGCTAATCGGTGCGCCTCACAACCGAAGTGAGCCTTCGGTTATTTGAACGAAGCGACACCACGATTGCACACTGCCAAGCACGACTCACGCAATTTCCGTCGCCAAGCTGTGTATTCAGAAGCATTACACACGCTTCACTGCAGACCTCGAAGATTCCAGCGGTCAACGACAGCACAGAAACGTCGCCTTAAAATTTATCCTAGCGATATCCGAATCAATCCGAAATCCGTGCCACTGTGGTCCGAGCTTTCGTGGCCATATCCCCATCGATCACCAGCGAAATGCACACCGTTGCTCCGTATTTTCACGTTATACCCACCTGAGACACCACGCTGAACTCTGAAGTCGCTTTCGACCGGCCTCAAATGACGGCTTCCGCGTCTGAAATGAACTTGCCGAGACGAACGACAACCAACAAAGCATCCGACAAGCTCCGGCCCAGCTGGGTCCAGCCGCTGCCTGGGCGCTGCCATCTTTCCTCTGACGTCACGTATTTGGTTTGGTCACGTGACGAGTGGTCACATTTGCGTACAATGGGCGCGTTAAGTTAACGCTCTGGAGCGCGCTCCAGCGGTCAGAGTGCACTCGAGCTAAACTAAACGACAACGTCTCACTTCCGGCGCACGGTGGCGGAGCGCGCTCCGCGAGCTCCGTCGTCGGAGATGGTGCGCGAGAGCTCGAACAGGTTGGTGTCCGGTGAGATGACGGCGTTTCCGTTCTCGCGGCCAGTCTCGCGGTTAGGTCAGTTAGGTTTCACACGGTGGTCCGGTGGTGCGTGGTGGGCGTGGTGCCAGTGGTGCGGTGGTCTCGCACGAGACGGAAGAATCATCAAAACCCAAGCGTTTGGGTTCCGGGACGGGCCGCCGAGCCACTCTGGACCATAGGCGTGGGGTGTGCGCAATCCCTGGCGAGCGAGTTCGCTTCCGAACGCTCCGAGGATGCCACCGTGCTCGCCTCGCCAGACCTCGCCGACCGCGACCGCACCAACCGAACCCCGCGATCGAAAGACTCCGGCCTAGCCAGGAACGGCACCGAGGTAGGCCGGACGTGGGTAGGAGCTGCTCGTTCTGCGCAACCACGCAGTGCTCGGAGCTCACAGCGTCGTTCGTGCTTGCGCCGAAGCCTTTAGGAACTCCCTCGGACGCGCAAGTCGCGCCTGCTTGGATGCGTGGATACTTCGACGGCGATTGCTTGGCAGCTCGTGCAATCTTTCCGTCATCGTGGAAAATAAAATAAAGCATGGTGCTGGTGTAGAAAGTTATGCATTCATCCTTCAAATGCTTGTCAAAGTTCTTCATGTACCTTACCGCAATTTCAGGATCAAGCGAGCCAATAAATTCGGCCATTCACCGTCATTCTTCAAGGCTTTTGGAAATTTAGAAGGCGTTTGGCGTACCTTTAATCGCCGCACCAACAGCGTGCAGCACAAATACAAGCTCTTGCTGTTGCTGCCGTCTTTGCGCACTTATTTCATCGAAGTCGTCGTCGAACAAACACTTTTTCGACGTCTTCGACGTTTCGACGAGACGGGAGGCATGTTTAAGCGCGCGCCGGAAAGCCGGAACCGGAAACGTTTAAAAAATAGGCGTCAGATGGCGCCTCGGTACCAAAGTGCGCCGTTAAGCTGCGCTCCGAACCCGCGCGCTCGAGCGCCGATGGCCGGAGACTGGAGCTCGCTAACTTAACGCGCCCAATGGCAGCGGCCTTATGGGGGTCACATTCGAGTGCAGACCGGAACCCCGGTTTATCGCTCTAAGCCCCTGTACCTCGATGGGAGCGACGCAGGGAGCGCGAAGTCACGAGTTAAGCTGTGAACTATGAATTGGCTCGTCTACGTCGTAACGTCCATCGCAGTGAAACGGAATATGTCTGACTATGCCGAAAGACTAAAGAGCTATCCACGTGTGTGTGTGCGTGTGTGTGTGTGTGCGTGTGTGTGTGTGCGTGCGTGTGCGTTTGTGTGTGCTTTTCTTGCTGCTAAGCAATATTCCTCAAAAAAGCAGAAAGAGAACATAGAAATCAAAATAAAAACAAAAAAGTTGAATGTTGTCGGCGCGTTCGTTCCGCTGTGCAAAAGAAAGCGCAAAAAGAAAAAAAAAAAAACAGTAAATAAACAAGACGTTTCGCGCCTTTTTTGATTGTTGAAGGACCGCTTAAGGGGTATCCACACGAAGGAGAAATCCGCCACTTTCCTCCGCGGATCGCGCATCACGTGAGACATACGTCATCCCTTTTTGACGCCTCGCGGCGCGTTCTCCTCCGTGGCAAAGGCGCGGAGGCTTTGTGCTGATAGCACGAAAGCTCTGCAGGTGCACGCGGCGGAGCCGGGGACGGAGTTTCCCGGGTTGTTGACGTCACAACATCCGTCCGCGGAGTTCTCCTTCGTGTGGATACCCCTTTAGGCGCTTCGAAGAGCCATTTATTTTCTGTGACTATAGGAACGGTGGCCGAGCGGTCTAGCGCACACGAGCTCGGAGCACGTGGAGTGAAAGCTCGCGCTGCAGAACCCAGCATCTTGGGTTCAATCCCCACCCCTGCCCGGTTCGATCTGGATGAGCATCGTACCGGCGAGCGGTCGTGTATCACCACTGCGTGGTGCACGTTAAAGACCCCAGGTTAGCGGTTGTACCGCACTGGCTCAATTGCCCATCTACAGCTGAGACACCAGATGCTCACTGAGGCAGACTAACTTCCGGCTGTATAAACATACTCACAACAATTTGAAATTGAATTGAGACTAGCATTGAATGACACTTGTTGGAAACTTGTGTGCTGGGATTTAGCACGTGCGAATGTTTTCTTTGTTAAAGGGGCCCTCCGGAGCGTTCTGCGATGGTCTATATATGGCGGTAACTCAATCTATGGGTCCTAAGGATCCTAAAAATCGTAAAATTACAGTCATGCGCGGCGGATTTCCCTATTAAAATTGCTATCAAAGTCCCCGGCACGCCCCCCTTTCTGAGATGACCCCGGAAAACGGGAGGGGCATCTCTTTACGCATCAGCCAATGGCAATCGAAGGATTCCAGTGTCACTGCGCGTCACCGACCGCCGACCCGCGGAGGAATCTCTCCAACGCGCGGACCGTCGTCAAGGGGCCCGGACCAAAGTTGCCCGGACTTTGTGCTCAGCATTCGTCGTTCGTCGCATCCCACGGTCGCGCTATGGACCTTTCGGACCTAACGTCTCTAGAGCTCGAAATCCTGGAACGGACAGCTGACATGGGTGCCATATCCTACGATTCGACCCCGATGCGCGACGTCGACGAACGCAGCGCCGCGGGCACCGACTGTGGCAACGACGAACGGCCGCGCCGCGGTGAAGCGAGTCCGCAAGAGCTGGAAGACGCACCCGACGATGGAACCGGGCGGCTTGGGAACACGGACTGGTACGTGGTGCGCTCCATTATACCCCGCTTTAATGGGTAATTGATGCGTGTTTTCTGCGAAGGTGTCTATGTGGTTCCTGCGCGCCGATGGAGACCGTCGTCGAGTGCGTCTGCTGCCGCGAATACCCGGCCGTCGCACGGAAGCAGCAGGGCCGGCAGGGCTGCGTAACGGGCCACCCGGACTTCGAGGCCCTGTGCCTCAACCCTGAGGTGTTGAGGTTGGCCTACCTCAACATGCGGCACTACGGGCAGCAAGGGATGGGCGCAAGTGCCAGCGAGTGAGTACGATGTCATGCTTTGCGCGTGAGCAAACTCACCATGTCTCGGTGAGGACCGTGCCCTCGGCAACTACGTTCACTGTCCGATTCACAGCGTACATACGTACTTGTAATAACTTGTTGTTAGGCTAGATGAACGTTTAGCACCATCCTGGGAAGCGGTCGATGAATTGTTTGTGTTGCCGATAGTGAAATTAATCATAACCCCCACTGTCCAGGCGCAATATAGCGCTCCAGGGAGGCTTTCAAGAGACTAAATGAGAAGCAGCCTGCCTAGTTACCACCCAGTCATTTGTTCAATACAGAAACACGGACACTTCCAACTGCTGTCCCACTATAAACTACACATATTCTTATATGTTCTAAACGAACTGTTCTGACGAGACCGCCCTTTTCGAGCGTTACACTTCTTCCCGTTAGGCCAGATCATGGAGAGCTATTTTTCCTTGCATTTACGGTTATCAGTTTAGATATGTCATTTTCTTGCTCTGTTTAGATGCAATGTTATGCAACAATAGCACTATGAAATATATGACAGTCACATGGCCTCGTCTCTAGTCGAGACGGCCTCGTCTCGTCGAGAGCAATAGAAGGCGACACCTTGGATGTACATATGCTTTGGCGTTGTCCCCATGCCCAATGCTCCCTTACCTCCCTCTTTTTCACCCTTCTCGACCCTCTGACTAGGCAGGCTGGCTCACCCCCCCCCCCCCCCCCCCCCAGCTTCAACTCGTTGATACACTACTGCTCCTACTGGTACAGCATGTCCATGCTGTACCGGGTGAGCACTGGTGGCCCCAATCAAGCACCGGACTATGGTGTAACTAATAAAGGTTCCCTCCCTCTCTCTTTCTCTGTCTCTCAAGAGAGCAGTGGATATCCCACACGTTTGGCTTTGGCGCAAACGACAAAGATAACGCAGTCCGTGTCAGAAACCCAAGTCTGGCTTGCAGCTTGCTCAAATGGTGTCTCTGAACAGAGCCGAATTAGCGCCTGAAGCCCCTCTACAAGCTCGCAGAGAGCAGGTGGCCGCAAAGGCTTGAAAGTCCTACTTTGTCAACGAGAGGCGAAGATTAACTCACTCCCGAGATTGTATTCGTCTCATGCAGTTTCCTTGCTTTTCTGTCTTAGCATAACTCAACAAAGGGTGAAAGCTACTGCCCTTGTGGGCCAGTCTGAGCGACGGAGCTAAGCACGTGCCAAAATTCCACAGGAGGAGTACTTGAAGACAATACGTTGTCACATGCATTGTTCTTACACGCCCCGATTGGCTTGCTGATGCCGTAACTTTTGCATTTTCCCGAGTTCGGAAAAACGAAGAATTACTGTTTCCAGATTCTTTCCTGCTAGCTTCATGGACTGGACCAGCACTATGCTACAGAACAACACTTTTGAAGCAACAAATAAATAAGCACGAAGTTATCATATTGACGCAGTAATTCGCAACCGTGTTGGGGAAGGATGCTCCAGTCACTTTGTTTCTCAGAGCTAAGAGTTCAGAAAACTGCATACACCTACTTTATCTTGCATGCACCAATGCCTTGTTGCTATCTTAAAAATGAGCTTAGCTATGCCAGCTAAGTTGATGCTGGGCAATCTTTTTGAGAAGAAACAAACACCAACTGCTTCAAGTGCACTGTCAACGTCGACAGTACAGTTGGCACCTTCAGCTCAGACATCCTCGTTTTTTTACCTGGTCTAGTCTCTGCGTGTGACCTTCAAGCCCATCAAAACAGGGGCCGATATCAAAATGACGAAAATCAAAATGTAAAGGCCAAACATTGAAACGTCGAAAAATAAAATGCCGAACAGCAAAACGCCGAAAGGTGAGAATGCGTACATATCTGATCGCCATATTTGGTACGGTATTGGCAGATGCTAGCTGCACCAGTGTGTTGGAATCATGGAAGTGTCTTCTGCAAAATTAGGAGCATGAAAAATGTGCAAGCTGCGCTCGAAGACGATATCGAGGCAGAAATCAGATTAGAACCTCGCCATCTACCACACAAGAAGCAAAGCATGCGAGAAGAGAGCCTGACAGCCGCTTTGGGCAACTGGGACAAGCTCAACATCCTTAGCTTTCTTTGGGAAATACACACAAACTATTAGATCATATTCAACAAACAAAGAATTCCTCTGGCAGAACAAATGTTTCTTCCACTTTCTCAATCTAGAACCCTGTAGGTTCGTGTTGAACATAATATTTTGGAATTGTTTGGTCTCTGGTACCGGGTGATTCGGCTAATAGAGATTTCGGCGGTTTGTTCTTTCAGCATTTCGATAATGCATCCTTTCAATTTTTGGGTGTCCAAAGCGAGTGCAATGTTCTCTGGTCAAAACAATCAAAAACTTGAGAACGATGACATAGGCACAGATTGCTGTTGAGTCCATGGATGCCACTACGTCTTTCCTCTAGAAGGCAAGTGGAGACTTATATTCCAACCCTATCGGCAAAAGTCATATTCTTTACTACAGTATCCAAATTGTCAGAAGGGGCTTTAGACGGTGTTTGCATGCTTTTTGGTCAAGAAACTACACAAAAAGGCAGTCATTGAAGGCTCATTGCTCTGGTTCGTGCACCGTTTACAATGCAATGGCAATGCGAACTAGAAACCTTCCATTCGCCCAGCGATGCAAAGTATCCCCCCTCCCCCCCCCCACACACACACACCAGCAATGTAAAACACCCCCCTGAAACAAATTTCTGGCTATGCCACTGCAGGCCATGCACTCAAAAAAAAAAAAAATTTCCTCCTTCCCATACTATAATTGTCAAGGCAGTGCAGCCATATGGGGGGCGTACCATACTGATTTACGATTTATTTTTCCGCAGATATTGTCCACTTAGGGGTCGGTAGGTGTGTCGACCTCCTCAACGTAGTCCCCCTGGAGACGAACGCACTGGTTCTAGTAGTGTGGCAGCCTTTCCGTTCCGAGACCACTCTTTGGGAGTGCTTCGCACCCACGCCTGGACAGCCGCTTCGAGTTCACCAGTGTCCATGAAATAGGGTCCTCATAGGTGGTTTTTTTCATGGTGCTGAATGGCTGATGGTCACTGCGGGCTAGGTTGAGGGAGTACGGTGAATGTAGGGATGGGCATTGTCATGCTGCAAGAGCGTACCTGCCGCCCCTTTCCCTGGCAGCTTCTCGTGAATCGCGCAATCACCTGAGGGTAGCCACATACGGGGCGATGTTGATGGTGGTGGCCGGTTACATGCAGTCAATGAGCATAATGCCCTCCGTATTCAGAAAGCCACGCGAGGATGTCTTTGCGGACATTGATGACTCGGAGGCATCTGTCCAGGCGTGGCTGAGACACACTTATAAACAGTGCAGGAATGTGATTGCTGCGCCAATTGCGCCAAACTGCACCAAGGGGCTAACTTTGCTACATCCTGCTACATTTCACCGAAATATGGCTAATCCGTGCCAAGCCTGCGCCAAAGAAGCAATTTTGGTCGCCTTTCATAAACGAAACGAAACTGAGAACCGTAATTGAGCATGCGTAAGCTAGGTCGCACAAGACGCCACCCGACACAAAGTACCCTGTATTAATCGTCTATTTGGTCTTGCATGATTTTTCCCCACGTCTCGCGTTTCGTGCACTCGTCGTCTCAGGAATCTCGTCTCGCGTCTTTTTTTTTTTTTAGCGGTAGACACGGGCGTGTGCGGACTCTCAGACGTTAGTGTATCGGGTGCCAAACATGCCGTCATGCTGTGAGACAAAACCACGTTTTTGCGCGGCGGGAGTTACTTTTTGAGCTGAAGCGCTCGCGCGACGTCGTGTGTTGCCGTCCCCACGTCGCTGCAGATATGGCGCTTACTAAACTGAAACGCATCGACATTCCTGCTCTTGTTTAAATCATACGCTGCTATAAAAATCCCTCTCTAACTCAATGACTGCTTGGCAAAGTTTTGATTACTTAGGTTTTTCCTGGTGGGCTTTCTTTCGAGAGGGACCCCGGTACGTGAAAAATCTGCCGCAAAAGAAAGTTGGTGAAGAGAAGTGAGCTAAAGCAAAGAAGGCAATGTCTGCACGCTGAACCCGCACAGCGTGCTTGTTTGTCTCGAGTTCAGTCGTTGCACGAAGCGCTCCAAGAACTTTTTTGACCTTGATTCGCAGTGTCTTGCATCGATACGCTCAGGTTCTTTTTTTCTGTGTGTTTAGCCTGTACCTCGCCTGCCGGCCTGGCAAGCACAAGTCGCTGGACTGTTTATTGTCGTATGCTGGACAGTTACATTTTGCATACTATTTTGGGAACCATGCAGTTGGCGACGGAGCGCGGAGTGGCATGGTTTCGGTTTCGGTTGAACAGCCGTTGTCTTCGCCCGCGCGACGAAGCACGTGTAACTGCAAGCCTGCCGAAGTTACCCTTACGTGCATGTGAACATCATTGCAACAAAGGCACCAGCCGGGACGCTTGCAATGCGTTGTTTTACGTTTGCTTACTTTTTTTATAAAAATCTGCCACGTCAAGAATTTTGGCGGTGCCAGAAGAGTCCATGTGCGTATGGCAGCTGCCTAATTTGCTGTGCCAAGAGCTGCACAATAGTTTGTGCTCACTTGATTGTCACAAGGGGGGACGCCACAACAGCCACACTTGCATCTGCTCGTTTTCTCTGTCGTAACTTTGCCGGCATCTGACAGCATGACACTTTGGCTCCCGTAACATATTTTGTTGCCACTTTGGGACGGCTTTTGGTCCATGGGAGGTATATAGGGCAGTAAACACCCCAGTCAGAGACATGTCAAGGCGTCCTGCCCTCCAATCCTTCCTAGCTTCGATCCCTTAATCCCCTGATCTAGTTGAAAAGCCAAAATCTCAAGGTGGGGTGATAATTATTGGGTGTCTGGGTCTTGATTTACACTATTTTTGGATGCAGATACCAGACACCCTGAAGCCGGTGGATGATCATCTCGACATGTTCCTTGTGGTGCCAGCAACACTTGCACCGCTGGTGTGGCATTCTTTGCACGCTATGCTGGGATAGTTTTTTAGGAGTGCCATGTCTGGACAGCTTATTCAGAAGCAGGCTGTCGTCGTCGAGATCCATGCTTTTTTTTTAACGGATGATGTTGCAGTGCCCACATGGGTGAGTATGACAGAAAGGATTCGAGATTGGAATAGGTCACCAAACAGTATCGCATCATTTTTCGTTAAAATATTTTTCTAACAACACTATTCATTGAAATAAACACTGAAATTCAAAGTTTCTCGTGCAAGAATGGGGAGGCCTGGGGGTGCTCATATGTATCCCCACTACTCTGATGATAGTAGTGTCACCTCTAAATCAACACAGCATAATGGAAGACATATCGCAGTCTAAAACGGGAAAAAATGTTGATATATGTGTCTTGCAGATGCGTATATGACCAAATAGCAAATGATTGCGGTGCCCTGAGCCCTAAGGTATTCAGGACCAATAAACACATGGGGGTGGTAGCAGCTGTCATGGCAAATGGAAGCTGTCAGAATGACATGTTCGGATATTGACACGGATTGTGTCGGAGAGACATGAAATCACAACTGCTGGAGCCACTCCAGTATTGCATGAGCACTTCAGCTCGTATGTTTACACCAAAACTGTTCTGTGCGAGCTTCATAGAACACTCATGGCCAGGCTGCTATTCTCAAATCCCTAATCACCAGTACCAATGCCAAGCTTCGGCAGTGCCAGCAGCACTTTAGACAATGTTAAATTGGGACGTTCTCTGATGAGTTCACATTCCCTGGCACTTGGGGGCAGGAAACCTTTGCAGTAGGTGTGTGCGAATATTGGTTCAAATTGAATAGTATGTTTGCCATAACCTTTGCGCTGCAAAGGGAAGCCGATGCAACCGGCTCTTTTTGCTCTGTTGATGCTAGAAACGACAGTGCACTATTTGATTCAAACCAATATTTGCACACCACTGCTTTACAGGCTTACGAACTGCACTGTTTTGTCCCAAATTAAACAACATCATATGGGGAGCTTTCCACTGTTCTGGATGAATGGCTCCCATTCCCTCTGGCCAGTGCACATAATTTTCATGTGTCCTTCCCAAAACACAGCGATGCAATATTCGTCACCAACACCAATGACAGATATTATCTACAATTGTGAACTGGGACCCTGTGAACTTATTTTATGTATCATGACCACGCAACAGATATTCCTTCCTTGTTAATTCCGGTGTATAACTGGTTGTTGTGTCGATTGGAGTTGGAGGTGCGTTAGGAGAACCAAGGCCTATAGTTTCTTTTTTTAAACTCTGGAGCATTTAGAATGAATCTACAGCAGTTCACTTCAATTTGGCTTCCATGTCTAGCCCATCCGACATGGACTGCCAAATAGGGATTCTGCTATGTGATAGCTGGAGTGGACGTAACAGAAAAGCAGAGTATGATTACATGCCTAGAGAAATGAAAACAAGTGTAGAATTTGCCAACAGAGTGATAGGCTTTGCTTCTTACATCCAATCTCTGTCATTGTTCCAGGCACTACAGATTTGCAGCCTACAGGCAGTGTGCCCTGTGGCTGTGGAGCCGCTTGGGAAAGAAGAATAGGCGGCCCCTGCCATCCTGTGTGGTCAAGACAATTAGGGGCAGGTACCCTGCTGACGTGTATGCGGGCTACAGGGATGCAGAATAAATTGCGTTGACCTAGAGACCACGCAACCCCCTTCCCTTGTCTCTTCACCCTCCCTGCATGTGTGTGAAGTCGCTCGTAGCCATGAACGGAATCCTCTAAATCACGTGACCTATTATCTACGATATCACGTGACCATAACTATGATCACATGATCGTAGTCAAACCAAAGCCAGTGCACCTACGTCACATTCAGTCACACGACGAAGCCGCCTCGGTGGCTCCGAGGCGAGAGTGCCGGCCTACGGATCCCCATGTGGCGGGTTCGAATCCCGGCCGAGGTGCCTGCAATCTGATGGAGGTATATTGCGGAGAAGGCAGCTTGGTAATCGAGCTTTCGATTGCACGTCAAAAGATCCCCAGGTGGTCGAAATTAATCCTCGGTCCTCCGCTGGGGCGTGCCAGATGCCCGTCGTTGGTTTGGCACGTAAAACTCCCAAATTTAATTTGAGTCGCACGACGAGATTGCTTCATTTTCCTCCTAGAATCCAAAGGCTGTCATCAAAACTACTAGGGCGTGAGAAGTGCTCATTTGGAACACTAACCTAAGCAGTAAAATTTGGCACCCACTAATACCATTTTAAAGTAAAGATAGAAAAAGCACCGATGTCATGTTGGCACTAACAGTGTTGTGCAGTGTACTTCTACTTTCTTCTGGATCTGTTCTTTCAAATGGAAAAACTGCATATAACATGGAAAAATCTGACTGCATGAAGCTACAAGATGCTTCCCTACATCAGCCGTCTGAGCGTGCCGGTGCGATGAGGCGAAGAAAGGCGAATTGCGATTGCTGCAGTTTTCAGAGGGACGTGGTCGATTGTTCCGAGGGTCTGGATGACGACGTGGCTAACATGACAAACAAATGACGTTCTGCTTGGGTGACTATAGTCCACTTCAATGCAGCGAACGACGGAGAGGAGGTCGCCTCCTCTCCAGCATTCGCTCTACTAAAGTGGAAAGAGGTGGGAGGAGCTTCCACTTCGTTCTTGACCTGTCACCGACTATAGGCATGCTGTAAATTGTATTACTTTTTTTATTTAGAATTCATTGCCAACCTACATTTCATTACTGTACTCTCAACATGTGCTCTAGTATAGACTTTTCCAGTCCAAGCCTTCTGCGAAATCCTTTTTTTACTTGGCTGTGGAATGCTTTTTGAGCATGCACAATAGATCCCCTGCATGGAATATTCTATGCCTCCACAGCCCAGTTACCCTGGATTTTTCCTCCCGGTGGTAAATAGGATCTGCTTATATATTTCAGTGAATACTACGATTGTTAGTTTATATTGTCGTTATAATTGGCAAGTATACCCTCACATCATGCAAATACTTTGAGGAAATGGCACAATTTCGGTCGGGTTTTTAGTTAGGCATAGTGCAGTATTCTAGTTACATCGACCCATGTATTGACCTCACAATGCAGAAATCATCCAGGGGATCACAAAATTAGTACTACCATCGGCATCACTTGTTTTCAATTATGAAATTATTTCCTTTTGGTCATGCAAATTTCTACACCTTCCAGGTTCTGGTACCGAGAAGTCAAGTTGTTGGAAAATTAATGCAGTTTATTTCAATCGTAAGGTTAGCGAATGTGCCTCACTTATTTGCAAGCAGGTCAATAATGACAGAAGACAAATGTTGCAGACGGGGGGAAAACCGTGGTGTAGACTGGAAAATGCAGCACTGTTTTTAAATTGCCATAAAAAACTTCTGTTAATATTTCCAGTGTTATATGCAACCACCCCACTTATGTTATTGCTGCATTACCAGCCTACCTCCTGGATGAAAACCCCATTTATTGGAAACACGGGCGGGCTGCCCCGCCTCGGTGCAGTCTCCACAGCATGTCCGCTCATCAGCACATGAAAAGAAAGATGGATAAGGCATTGTGTTACAGTCTTCAGAAAAGTGTCGGTTGGGTTCCGAAAATACTTCAATTTTCTAAAACTGCTGCGATGGGCTAAGCTTGTGAACTGGGGATGGGATCTCTGGTGCAGAACTACATGCTATTCAAAATAGCACTTGATCCGCCTTCATTGTGGTGTGCCCACAATGAATATGACAATACGGTCACCGATTTCCTCGATCTTGAAAGCTTGCACAAATTATAGCTAGGATCCTGCGTTCTTGAATTTAATTTTTTTTTTAGCAAAATTAGAGGGTGTTTTTTTTTTTTTGTTTTTTTGAACCATCAATTTGGAGCTTCCATTTATGTACGCAAAGTTCGGAGTCTTTCGGCATTTTCGATGAGGCAAATGAAAGGTAGAAAACAGCACTTTGTGAATTTAGTAAAGCAGTATTTTCATATGAGAGCGCCGTATTCATCTACTGTCGTAGAGGGCCTACCTCATTTTTATTATAAGGGGCTACATGGCAACGGAAGTTGACACTGCAGTAAGAGGAGAATTGCAAAAATTGTTCGAAGATTCCGGGAAATATAAAGACTGGTGGGGGACCGAAAAATTGAGTTTTTCAAATGAATCTGAATCAGCAAAAGTTTAACGGCTAGTGTTTTTTGGAGTTTATCAGGTTTATCTGAGAACGCAGAACCCTAATTACAGCTAATGGACTGGGAAGAATTATAGCACTGGCCTGTCCTCATCTCCTAATTCCTCTACTGTTGGCACTGATGTGCCAACAATAGAGGTGCACCATGCTGGGCTTGAAAAATCCGGCTTGAGAGGGCAGGTGCTAATGCTTGCATCTCTCCATTACGCTTGATCGTTGCCCTAAAATCAAGCATTATCAATAGAGGAGATCTGCATTTCTGTGAAAAATGATTGCAGACAGATCTAATGTCCTCCTTACTGTCGGTCAGGGTGTCCTAACGGAAAACAATGATCTATTTTGCAGCTCGGCTGTTTTCTCTTGGGTCTGTCTGCTTGCATTCGCCATACGTTCTGCAAAACAAAGCGGTTATTGCCTACCATGGTAGTTTTCATTAGGACGAGGCTCCTGTGTGCTTACCACTGGCAGCATGAAAGATAGAACCAGGTCTTTGCTTCCTGCTGCTGTCCACCTCGTTGACAGACTTTCCAGCCAACAGTGAAAATTCAGACTTGCATAATTACATTCCTAGACATTCCAAGTTGGGCTAGATGGGCGTTCACACTGAAGTTAGTGTCGTCCTCACCGCAAGTTGAGCTGTAGCCTTGAGTCTCGCTGTTTGGTGACTTTTCTGTGAGTCCGACATTGCCACCGGCTAAAGTTCCTTGCCCTCTTTTGAGATAGGCATGCCATGACCAGCTTGATTAGGCCCTAAAATGGAACATTCTCATGAGGAGAGATCTGTATTTCTGTGAAAAATGATTGCAGACATATCTAATGTCCTCCTTACTGTCGGTCAGGGTGTCCTAACGGAAAACGATGATCCATTTTGCAGCTCGGCTGTTTTCTCTTGGGTCTGTCTGCTTGCATTCGCCGTACGTTCTGCAAAACAAAGCGGTTATTGCCTACCATGGTAGTTTTCATTAGGACGAGGCTCCTGTGTGCTTACCACTGGCAGCATGAAAGATCCAACCAGGTCTTTGCTCCCTGCTGCTGTCCGCCTCGTTGACAGACTTTCCAACCTACAGTGAAAATTCAGACTGTTGCATAATTACATTCCTAGACATTCCAAGTTGGGCTAGATGGGCGTTCACACTGAAGTTAGTGTCGTCCTCACCGCAAGTTGAGCTGTAGCCTTGAATCTCGCTGTTTTGTGACTTTTCTGTACTTCGACATTGCCACCGGCTAAAGTTACTTGCCCTCTTTTGAGATAGGCATGCCATGACCAGCTTGATTAGGCCCTAAAATGGAACATTCTCATGAGGAGAGATCTGTATTTCTGTGAAAAATGATTGCGGACAGATCTAATGTCCTCCTTACTGTCGGTCAGGGTGTCCTAACGGAAAACGATGATCCATTTTGCAGCTCGGCTGTTTTCTCTTGGGTCTGTCTGCTTGCATTCGCCGTACGTTCTGCAAAACAAAGCGGTTATTGCCTACCATGGTAGTTTTCATTAGGACGAGGCTCCTGTGTGCTTACCACTGGCAGCATGAAAGATCCAACCAGGTCTTTGCTCCCTGCTGCTGTCCGCCTCGTTGACAGACTTTCCAACCTACAGTGAAAATTCAGACTGTTGCATAATTACATTCCTAGACATTCCAAGTTGGGCTAGATGGGCGTTCACACAGAGGTTAGTGTCGTCCTCACCGCAAGTTGAGCTGTAGCCTTGAATCTCGCTGTTTTGTGACTTTTCTGTGACTTCGACATTGCCACCGGCTAAAGTTACTTGCCCTCTTTTGAGATAGGCATGCCATGACCAGCTTGATTAGGCCCTAAAATGGAACATTCTCATGAGGAGAGATCTGTATTTCTATGAAAAATGATTGCGGACAGATCTAATGTCCTCCTTACTGTCGGTCAGGGTGTCCTAACGGAAAACGATGATCCATTTTGCAGCTCGGCTGTTTTCTCCTGGGTCTGTCTGCTTGCATTCGCCGTATGTTCTGCAAAACAAAGCGGTTATTGCCTACCATGGTAGTTTTCATTAGGACGAGGCTCCTGTGTGCTTACCACTGGCAGCATGAAAGATCCAACCACGTCTTTGCTGCCTGCTGCTGTCCGCCTCGTTGACAGACTTTCCAACCTACAGTGACAATTCAGACGGTTGCATAATTACATTCCTAGACATTCCAAGTTGGGCTAGATGGGCGTTCACACTGAAGTTAGTGTCGTCCTCACCGCAAGTTGAACTGTAGCCTTGAGTCTCGCTGTTTGGTGACTTTTCTGTGACTCCGACATTGCCACCGGCTAAAGTTCCTTGCCTTGTTTCGAGATAGGCATGCCATGACCAGCTTGATTAGGCCCTAAAATGGAACATTCTCATGAGGAGAGATCTGCATTTCTGTGAAAAATGATTGCAGACAGATCTAACTTCCTCCTTACTGTCGGTCAGGGTGTCCTAATGGAAAATGGTGAACCATTTTGCAGCTCGGCTGTTTTCTCTTGGGTCTGTCTGCTTGCATTCGCCGTACGTCCTGCAAAACAAAGCGGTTGCTTACCATGCAAGGCTGTATTAGGACCAGGGTGTAAGATAGACAGGTGGGGAAACGAGAGCCAAATGAGCGACCGGATTGTGTACCCCTCGGTTTTCTTTTTTTCTGTGGCGCCATCGATGTGGAGCACCGCAAACTCTCACTCCAGGTGGGCGACTGGCTAAACTGACGGAGATGGTTTCTCGTGGATTTTCAATAAAGACTGTCGTGCTCTCTGTTTATTTTGCGCACTCTCCCATAAAGTTCCATGCAAATCCGATTCCGATTTTTTTCCTCTCGCCGCAGCGCCATCTGTTGCAAATCGGGGGTACCCGCAAGCAGACGAGTACACAATCCGGTCACGGCGCTGCGGTAGGCTTCTATGGGCCGTTTCCCCACCTGCTTATCCTGCACCCTGATTAGGACCAAGGTCCTGTGTGCTTACCTGCGGCAGCATGGAAGTCCCGACCAGGGATTTGATGCCGTTACTGGGGACTGTGGCCGAACCTGGACATTCGTGCTGCCACGAGTTCCTCTTTTGGAGGCCTTGTGTAGGCTGCAGTCATCGGTGCCGGGAAGACGACGGTGTTGGCCCTCGATGCAGCAGCCAGGGACCGCCACTGTTTGCTGCTCTCCATTGCCTCCTTGATGAGCTTTCCAACATACTCTAGAATTCAAACCTTTGCATGATAACATTCCTAGGCTCTCTGGACAAGGCATTCACACTGCAGTTAGTGTTATACTCACTGTAAGTGGGATCCGTAATCTCTGGTCGTGCTGTGTGGTGGCCCTTTCGTGCTTTTGATGTTACGACCGACCAACGTGGCTTGCCCTCTCGTGTGACGGCTTGGCAGCGGTTTGAGTTTTCGTTGAAATGGAGGATTGCAAGTCGAGTCCTGCAAGATGGTTACATTTCAGTGATGGTAAAGTGTGCCACTTACAAAGAGTGGTTATTCTGGCATCAATCCAATTCCATTATCTGATCATTAGGAAGAGACTGTCAGGTTTGTCGCATTGTAACCAATGGACTGGATGAAAGTTTCCAAACAAAGGAAATGTGATTGTAAATTGGTTGACTTACTTTGCAAGCATGCCTTCTGGGCTGAAAGCCTGGGACTTCGGGGCGAAGTCTATCAGGACGCTGTGGAACGCCTCCAAAGCATATGTCTGGCCATGTGGAGACATCTGTGCAAGGTCCTTCAGGAGCAGTTTGTTGCCAGTGATGCTCTTGAATTGGTTGTAGGCCTGCGAGTCTGAGGATGATACAAGTTTTAGAAAAACCACCTTCATTTGGAAGAACAAAAACATACTGGGATCCATCCATGGTCGTGTTGGCTCTGGCATGTCACCATGGAGGCACCTTCCATAGGTTCCTTCGTGCCCCGAGTGTTTGTTGATGACATGGTTGTGCATGCTGAGCCAGATGTCGATGAGCAGCTTCTCGTCGCCTCCTGCAGCCCTTGCTGACCAGTACATATGGTTTGTAGCTGTCTGGATCCAGATTTGCAGGTATTGGCATCCAGCCCGTTTGCTTGCTGCTGTCAGCTTCTTTTTCACACCTAAAATTCAGAGTCGTGTCAGGGAAACCTGCAGCGTGATCGCTGGAAAATAAAGGCTACACGAATGGCCTGTTAGGATTGCTTACTTTTGGAGATGTGCCATATGTCAAAGAAGTGGTCAATCCCGGGTTCGTGCGTCTTCATGTGCTTTCGTGTGGCAGGGTGACGGTCAGTCACCAACGATCGGATCTTGATACCTGCACCATTAGGTTTCCGAAGATAGCAAAAGAATAAGTGATTATGCCAATTTGAACAGAGTGCCTGAAAGGCCGCCGAGTAGTGATATACATGAACTAAGCATGAACATACCTTTCTCCTTGAAGAATTGCAGCTGCTTGAGGAGGCCCTCCTTCTCCATGTTGACACTGGCCATGGCCTGTTCAGACTAAAAAAAGGTGTGAAATGAATATTTTACCAAAATAGTGCATAGCAGTGAAGTAACTGATGACATAACACAAGAGAAAGATTATGAGATTGTTGCAACTGGTTCACGTAAATTCGACTACTTGCCTCTTTTAGCTGGACCTGGACAGAGTGTAGAATCTTGTTGATTTGCTCGACGTGGACTGTGTACGTCAGGTACTTGGCACAGAACCCAGGGGAGTCAAATCTCCCGTCAGCAGAGATGTCCACCTCTTTGTTCTGCAACTCGTTGAGAAGTTCTTGTTGCTCTTGCAGCCAGACCTGTTCATGCAGATAAATATTGCTTTAGAAAGGCATGGAGCATACTACAATAGTCCCATCTGTTTATGTATGCATAGTGTAGTGTTGTAGAATGAATGACTGAGTGAAAGAAAAAGGAAAGCACAATGCAGCGAGTTTGAATGTGACTTAGATTGTGCTAGGTTGTGATTTGTGTTTTTATGTTTGTGTATTTCATAAAAGAGGCAGCAGGCCGCCCGTTACCTCGAAGCTGCCCTACCCTTTTCCATTCTGACAACCACCCTCTGTCTCTTGACTCTCACGGGGAACCTGACTCACTCAACCCAATGCCAGACAGGGAACTGCCCCAGGATACTACACATAGCAGAAATAAATTAAAGTATCGTGGATTTAGTAGCCCATGGCACATATGTAACATGATGTATAAAATTTTATCTCTTAGCACTATACCATTGAAGTGGCATACTACAAGAAGATATTTATTCATTTAACCGAAGTGTGACTGGGGCTCCAGTTTTGTACCTCATTGGAAAATTGGGTATATGGGAAAAAAATGCAGTTGCAGTGTCCCGGAATATTGCTCACCTTGTGGATTGCAGGTAGAGCGAAGGCCTTCCGATGCTCGTAGAAGCTCGAGTCGGAGATGACCTGCACGTTCATATGGCGTAGCATCCGCAGCGTAGGGGCAATCTTCACTCCAGAGAAGACCAGGTGGCTGGTCAGCAGTATGTTCCCTGCTGGTCTGCCGTTGACGATGGGCTGGCTTTTCCATGTGCGCACGTGCTCCACAGGGCAGATGCTGTAGACTGTGATCAGTGTGCCGGTAGTTTCGATCGTTGTTTGGCACAGTCTTGAGCACTCTTGGCACGTCTTGAAAAGCTCCCTTAGGCAGCTCTCGAACACCAGAAACTGGCGCTCTTCTTCTGGTGGTGGTGGTGGAGCTGATGCACCATGCTCGATTCTGAAATGGGATCATGTGAAGCATTCTTTACAGATTCTATGTGTTTATATGCACAACTTACCGCTCGTAATCCTCGCTGTGAGACGGAGAGTAGGTTGCGTCAGAGTCTGGCATGTTGCTGGGAACAGGAGATGTGCATTCATATGGCACCCCACTGCTACAAGTGGAGAAGGCAGACTCGGGTGGATGCGACTGTGCAGGCACGTCTGCGACAGGGACAGGTGGCACCACTGCAGGGATGTTTGTTTCAGCAGTACAGTCCTTGAGGGTCATTTCTGCCTCGCAGGGTGCAGGCAGTCCAGTTGCCGAGGCCTGAGTCTGCAAAGGGCACTGTTTATTACACATTTCATATTTTTAAAATTAAAGGGTGCAACTCGAGCACTCCACACAATGCCGTCACCGCGGCAAACATCCTTGATGCCTAGTTTTTTAGCTGATGGCGAACATCCATGAATTGTTTTGTAGCCTTTCCATAGCTTAGAATTTCATGCACTCAACCAAAGCTCTCACTGTAATACAAATCTAAGGGATGCCTCACTCTTTATATTTGTTTTTATAACTTACATTACCATCTATATTTTCAGTCTCTAGCTCAGCAACAATAAATGTTCATGTCGCGATATGATGTCACATTACATACATACGTAAAGCTGCAGCTTGACATGTATTTACCAACCACTGAAGGAAATGCAACCAACGAGCACTTATAGCCGCAAGTGGGAAACATACAGCAACTGCCATGAGTTCTCAGTGTCCAGAAGTGCCACCAAGCAACAAAATCATGGCGTGCATTTGCTATGTGCATACAAATTTGCAAACGCGGGTTTGCACGCAATCGTGGGTGCAGGATTGTGAGAAGAAAAAAAAAACTGAGTTTGCTCACAAGAGTAGATATAAAAGAAAACCTGCTTGTTAGTAGTCACGGACACTTGGAACTTTGCTAAGCTGATACGAAAGGGTTCCTGTCTGTAAACAAGCTGGGAAAACATGTATTGACTTTGGGTGGGTCAACAGCAGAGGGGGGTGGTGATGGTGGTACCATTAGAGGCGATTTATGACTCTGTCCTTTTATCTTATTTGTTCGTGTTTTCTTTTTACAAATGAGTTCGATCCTGCAGATGGTGCATGCTGATAGGGTTCTTCGTTTTCGGGTAAAACCCGATAATACCTAATTTTTCTCCCCCGAATAGTTCTGATGAAAATCGGGTTAAACCCGATTTCTCCCCGAAAAGCAGTGTTGAAATCACCTGACTTGATAGAAAATATGAACCATTCTGGATCTGTTTAATTCCTTGGTCATCAGTTGATGGTTACAATTTTCTTCGATTTGCGTGACCTCCGCAAAGATTCACTTCAGAGCCGATCAGAAGGTAGAAACATATCCTATGCCTATATAATATATTTTGTTTACTTTTGTTCATGTAAATAACACATTGCACGTATTTGTAATTGATAAAGAAATCCCGAAAAAAAATCCGAATTTCGGAATGGTTTCTGGAAAAACCCGATTTCTTCCCGATTAACGCCCGGCAAAATAGCGCCCGATTTTTACCCCCCCGATTTTTGAAAAATATAAAACCCGAAAATGAAAACCCCATGCACCGCACCATTCGCGCGATAAGCTCTCGAACCGCTAGTCCGGAACATTAGGCACCACTGATCGACTTGACGAATGCCATGTGGATTCCCATGTTACACAAATGCCTCCTCAGTTCTTAGTTCAGAATATAGATACCAGAAGCAGCCGCACTGCGCAACGCAGAATGCCATGTTCGTGACACTCCCAAAAATATTTGAGCCATCGAAAAACTCACCACGACTTTTTGGCGCTTTGGGGGAGGATCGTCGGTCTCATCGGCGACGGGAAGCAGAAGCGTCGGCACAGCATCTGATCTAAGACGGGAACGACGCAGGTCGTCCTTTCGGAAAGCAGTCGGCTCGAAATGTTCGGCACAAAAACGGGGAATGAGAGGCAGGTTCTCAATGTCGTGCCCTCGCCCGGCGCAGCGTAACCACGCAGTCCTTCGTGGTTCTTTCTCCGGCAAAGAGAAGAATCGCAAGCCCTTGCGAACGTTCTTCCCAGTTTGATGGCGGCACGTCTTGACGAAACAAACGTTCGGCATTTCAGGGAAATCGCTCACTCAAAGGATAAAAGAAACTACTGCAATACGCAGTCGCATTCCACAGATGACAAGGAAAAGTTTGACTCATTCACGTGGAAGGATCGCAAAGCTGGCTTCGGAGTCGGGATCCACGGGAAGAAGGAACACGTGTGTCGCAAACGCACGCTTGCACACGCCCCGGGAAGCAGACGACCCGACGCGCCGACGCATCACCCCCTAGCAACAAGCTTGCGGGGAGAAAACATAGTTCGCTGGCTTTGGAACGATAATTGCAAACTATGTTTCCCGCACCACAATCAGTTTACGTTTTTCTCAAACTCTAATTTACAACAAGCTTAAAAAGTATTGCAATAATAACGTTCGCATTCACCGCGAGATGCAGCATTTCCATTGGTCAAGTTTTAGCGATGGCCAGGGAATGGGCGATTGTCTTTCAAGAGAAAATAGTAACGATATATTTCTACTGCCATTTACTTAATAAACGGTTTTGTACTCTAAAACTTTGTATACATATTAACTTGCACCTACTACGCAATATAACAACATAAACAGACGATCGCAGAAAGCTCCGGAGGGCACCTTTAAGTGCTACAAGTGATTTTTCACGATTTGCAGAGCTTTCGCTTTCAACGACTGTGACCACACGAGTGAATTGTTTTGCAATTTAAACATTGATTATGCATTTTTTTGTGTATTTGTTTATGATATATCTCTTGTAATAACCCCTAGAGGGGTTGACAGTATCTTTAAATAATAAATAAATAATATGCAAAGTGGGAATTTGTACTGCATAAATTCGAAAAGGTGTTTTGTTTGTAGCTTAATCGATTGATGTGAATAAGCCTGATCAACAAAACTATAACCCCTCGCAGGTAGAAAATACTTCCGACATAATTCTTCCAGCCGTCGCATATGTTCTGAATATTTTAAGCGTCTCTTTACCTATTATAGGTGTCAGATTATCCAGAGAACCTTAAAAACTAGAGCTTCGAAAGAAAAGTGGAAGATATAATCACGAAACGTCGGTGAGAGCAGTCGTGCAGGGAATGACAGAAACCATTTTGTCACTATTTCTATCCCGAAGCAGGTAGAAGAGGAGAAACATAGATATGTGTTTCGGTAAGGTTACCCATGATGCGGATCTTCTCTGGACACATAAAAAAGTGCCAAGATGATACGATGCATTCAGTAGGTTATCTAAACATACCATGATATCTTTGCCGAATGTACATCGTCATGCATGTAAAATATCTTTACTTGTAAAGAAAAAAAAACAGCTTGAGCGGTTTGCTGCATTAGAGGACATTAATCTGTATTATCTTTCATTTTTGCATAGTAAATTTTCAGAGATACGCGCGATACCTTTTTCTGCTTGTTCATGTAATCCGTATTGAGTTATTTGAACCAACTAAAACTTTTTTGGGGGTTTTTATTTTTTTTTTTTGAATGCTCGTGCGCAAGAAGTAGCCAGGGAGCTTAGGGCGTCTCGCTGTGCATTAGGCACAAACTGCGAAGCCGCAAAAAAGCTAGACATGATGCTGACAAGCCGGCAGGTCGCGTGTGCTCTGTCACACGACTGCAAGGATCCCAAGCTTGCGGCACTGAAAGAAATACTAACCTTGAATATTTTAGAGTTCTACCCGCGCGAAAACCACCCGACGATTTGATATTGCCGCGTGTTTTCAGAAAAGTGAAACCAAGGTTGAAGAGTACTAGCAAGTACACACACTGATTTCCAGAGAGGTGGCTTCATCACGCCAGGTTTCAATTTTTGCGATTATTTTGTTTTCCATTTATGTGGTGCATTGAGCGACTGAAAAAAGGACAGTGATTTCGGAAACCATCCTGGAACACTCTAAGAAATGCCCTGCGCGTCTGCTTATTCACAAAATATCAAAGAGCAAATCTCTGCGATATACAAAATCAGCCCAGCGAATGATGAGGTGGAACATCTGTTTATACCTAAAAATTAGGTTTGCGCCGTGGGATTACGCAATGCAAACATGACGTTTTGCGTCGCGTAATGCATCAGCGAAGACTTCATTTTTAGTTCTAAACGGATGTTCTGCCTCATCATTCGCTGAGCTTATTTCGTAGATTGCAGATATTGGGTCTTCGAAAGTTTTGCGGGTAAGTAGGCGCGCAGGCATTTCTTAGAGTGCATTCATGCAACCTGCGACATCCCGTGCATTTTTCTGTAATCGCCATATACTTTCTTGTTGAGAGTGTGCTATATATTTTTCTTTTCGAACTGTGTTCTATAGAGCGGGGCTAACGAGTGTAACCCGCCTTATAAAAATGAAGTTCGAAATATTCTGGAGAAAAGGTTTTTAGTTGTTTTTATGAAAAAAAGAGATAATTTCTAGCGACTTTTTTGTTGTGAATTTGAATATCACTAGGATTTGACCCGAAGGTATCAATAGACACGAGAAAAACCGAAAACCCAACCGCTTGGTGTGACGTCAAACCCAGATGTCTCAGCTGCCTTTGTTAAACGTGCCGCTTGTGAGGGAGCGGGTGCAGCGCTTTTGATTGCTCCGGGTAGCTTGCGAAAAGCGTGGAAATGTTCAGATATCTATACAATACGTCATGATTGCTTCCTCGCACCGAACACGACGGGAAGGAAGGACTTCAGCGCTACTTTAAAAACGTTGTTGTGGCTACTTGGAGCATCAATCTAAAATACGATGTTGATATTCGTAGTCCTGGAGGCCAAATAAAGGCGATTTAAAAGGGTACTAAACTAGAACCTTTTTTCACTGTCGTAACTCTATCTACGAGTTGTAAGAATCGCTCGCGAGTGGATTACAAGCGCCGTCTGTCCTTCAAACATACTCAGCAATTTTAGGTAGCGACATCTGTCGTTCTGCGCCAACGTTAAGTGTCGAGAAATTTTATCACGTTTTTACTATGCAAATCGGCCGCGCATGAATGGAGTTGTAGATTTTTAAGGGTGCTTAGTGCCCGAAGATTGAGTTATGACCATAAAACGAGGGTCTCAAAAAACACTTTATTGCCCCTCTAAAAGCTTTTTCTCAAATACAGTACTGCTTCAGTTTACTTTAAATATTCATAAACGTTTTTGACATTTTACTGTTTTCATGAAAACTAGGCTCGGGCTAGATTTGCGAAATGCATCAAAGAAAAATTGTCTGAACCAAAAGCTATATAAAAAAAAAAAACGGATATTTTCAGCGTACAGATTTTGGCAACTCTTTTTTTTTTTTCATATCAAAGTAGAAAAGAATACCCCAACGTTGTTATCGGCTAATATAACGTTTATTTTAAAGAACATATAAAAAGTAGTAAAAAAAATCGTTCAGAGTTCCCTGCACTCATATTGACTAATCAACTCTCGAAATGGTTCAAAAGAACGTTTTTGACGTAGAACAACGTCTTTCACCGGGCTTGGAATGTCAAAGCAGACATGTACACATTACTAAAAAAGTAAAGAATTACGTTTGCCATTACACGAGGCTATATTGTAACTAATTAAAGTTATAATTACCCTTTCATATAAGTAAGTGTCCGCTACCACAAATCGTAATCCGGTATTTTCCCGGCGTTACCTTCTGCCTAGTTACTATTCTTAAGACGCAAAACACAAGTGTTGTTGAGTCGTTTATTGTCGACACCAGTCACGTTTTTGTGATCTTGAGGGCTCTCGAAAGTCTAGGCGGGCGTCTTTCTAAGTGACGATGTCCGCCGCCGCGCTGAACATTCTTTAAATTGAGGTACTCACGAATACCTGACTCACTGAATTCCGTGCTTCTTCAGAAAAATGTAACAGTTCTCTGCCCTGGTGAAAGCGCAAAGCTTCGTTGTTATAGTCGGAGTTTGATGCCGTTAGATTTGCAAAGCTATAAAAATTGTAATACAGATAAATGAAGCGCGAATGAAATCAATGCTTGTGAATATATTATGTAAATATATTTTAGCGGGGAAAACCTCGGGAAGCTTTGCACTCTAATAAAAGTTTGTGCGTCTACTTTCACCGTCAACAGTCGAAGAGCCAATTACCGCAACTTTCGGAGGCAGCTCAGTGAATGACTCTGCAGAAACATATGTCTAGACCAAAAAATGCAGTCTGAGTTGTGACATTAAGCAATGCAAAACGTCACAACTCAGACTGCGTTTTTTGGTCTAAACATATGTTTCGGTATTGTCATTCACTGAGCTGCCTCCGTAAGTTGCGGCGATTGGCTTTCCGAGTGTTCTGCGGGAAACCAGACGCACGGGCTTTTTTGTTTTAGAGTGTGGTACAATAGAATAGCAACACACGGTAATTACACATCAAAGTTCAATTATAGAATACGCGTTTATATCAATCATCCATTAGCTCTGAACACATGTCATTGCTTGGTTAAAACACCGGTGCATAAGAGAATGTGCTTTTTGGATATATAAACAGAAAACACATCAGGGAATTCCTCGGAAAATAAAAATATAATGCCGATTAAACCAGAAATCTAGACGCACGTATGCCGTGCCTACAGTTTCTTCATGCCGCTCAAAACGTAGGTAGCACGGGTCGGTCGTAACACAGCTCAGAGTTCTTCAGCTAAGTGTCAGGTGAAGCAATGGCAGCGTACCCCCCCCCCCCCCCCCCCCCACACACACTCCCCAGCGATGTCAGTAACTCTAAATGTGAGAGATACGAGCTATATGGCACTCTTAACTCAAACTTCTACGTCTGGAAGGTTTAAGCAAGCACCTTCCTTCTCAAGTCGATCATCCAGGAGCTAGCGCGCGCGACTGTCACAGCTCGGTGCCGCCACTGCTTAAAAGGGCCATATATTACCGACGACGTGCGCTAATATTAGGGAGTTTTCGTAGACCGCGTTGCCCCCTCCGCTAAGCGTCCCGCAACGAAGAAGTTGCTACTGCGCCTGCGCGCTGATAGCCTTGACTGTGGAGTTCCCGCTATCGTAGCGGGCTGCGGAGGGCCTTGCGGGACGGCGAAAACGATCTACGAAAACTCCCTATTGTAAAAAAATAACGCATCGTGCACGTAAAGGGTGACAGCGATGTAGGCCACCTGAAGCTTTCAGATGAATATGTGAAAAGCAGAAAAAAATAAAATAAACATTCGCATCCGCCAAAGATAATAATAAGGGCTCTAATATATTTTAAGCAGCATATCAGTTAATGTCACATCCTGTTCAGTCGATTTCAGTGTTGATGTCTACTCAGCGGAAAACAGTGAGTCCCCTCTTGTTGTGACATTATGCAAACTGTCGTATTCACTATAGCCAAGGAGTGCATTGTTAATTCTCTCGACCTTTTGGAAGGCGTTAGGTCGACGATCGTTTTGTGTCCTCTCCGCGTCTTTGAAAGCCAATAAGGAGGGAAGGGACAAAAGCAAGGGCGCGCAGAGATCCGCCACGCCAGCTCGTGTGCACTTCAACCGCTTTTTTTTTTCGTTAGAAGGAAACATTTTGACCTTGCGAGTTTGCCTTCTATTGTTTGCACTGAGAGTTCGGTACTTTGTATCAGTGTGTTTCCCCCTTCGCCGTGGGCGAGCAAGCTGACGAGCTGCAAAGTGCAAACAACTAAATCACGAAAAAAAGAAGATTCTATTTGATGTCTCAGGTGACGTGAAAAAAAAATTGTTCTCAGTATCTGAAGAGCGCCGGTTGACAGTGTACTTCCGGCAAAACTTACCCTTAAAAAGAAAAAAACATATATATATATATATATATATATATATATATATATATATATATATTTAGAAACGATTTTTTTGTTGTTTGTGTTTGGTGAATGAAAACTAAAATGTACTGGATTACAATCATTCCCTTACGTAACTATGTAAATTAGTTTGTATGATGCGCAAAAATTCCCTTACAAAATGATTACTGATAAGTGTAATGGATTACAACTAATTGTGTTACTTGTAACGAATTACGTGCAAAGTTAGTACGTCGACGTCACAAAAACTAGGTGACTGAAGTGACGTCGCACAGATAACACCGGAGCACCGCGCGCCACCTGCTACCGAGAACCCCGCAGTGCGCACGCGCGTCCATTCTTGTCTGGTGGCTTGTTCCTATGCTCGCTTCAACGGAACGCGCTTCTGTCTAATTGAAACGGCGATAGCCCTATTGGAAAAACGTACAAGAAACAAACCTGCTGCTTGTACAGTCCTGGTATGACACCACCATAATTTATTGTTATTATACATGCAGCTAGTTTGGTTTTGCGTTCTCCATAACTGGAGATACCGGCAACGCTATGGCTCCGGGTCTGTCTATACTGGCAGCCGGTTTGCTCGCCGATATGACTCTGTATGGCTGGTATGATTTTGCGTCCGATGATGTAGGCGACCGCCATCTTTCCAACGAAACGCCTATACCACAAGACCACCGGTATAACTAAACCATACATGCAGAAAGACGACCGCCATCTTCCAACAAAAACGTCCATCGTTTACCACCGGTATCGTTACATACATCATACATGTCGAAAAATAACATAAGCCGCGTTTACATGAATGCGACTTAGTCGCATTGAATCCAGTTGCCGCATTCAATATGCGGTCATGTAAACGGCATAATGCGCAAAGCGCATCGCATTAAAGTCGCTAGACAGAGGTGGATCGAGATGGCGAGTGCGCATTCATTCAGCCCATGTAAACGAAGATCGCATCGCATTTTGGAACGGGGAGGATTATCGGAAGGCGCTCGCTGCGGGAGCGAGTGAACAGCTGAGAACATGGTGACGGCCAACCTCGTCGGCGGCGCGGAGAGCGGTCCCGCAATTTTTTTCCCGAGAACAAACGCAAGCTTTTATTGCGATCATAAGTAAGCGGAATTTAGCGGAGCTGCTCGGTGAGGGCGGCCCCGTCCAAACCTTTGCGAAGTACGACTTGCGCGTCCGAAGGGGTCACAAAGGCTTCGGTGCAAGCACGCATGACACCGAGAGCTCCGATCACTGTAGAGCACTGCATGGTTGCGCAGAACGAGCAGCTCCTACCTCGCTGCCGTTCCTGGCTGCGCAAGAGCCTCTCGGACTCGGGGTCTGGTCGCGATCGGCGAGGTCTGGCGCGGCGAAACGTGGAGGCTTCCTCAAAGCGTGCACACACACGTCGCCTCTCGTTCAGAGTGGACCGGCGGCCCGGACTGGAGTCCTAAACGCCTTGGTTTTGATGCTTCTTCCGTCTCCCAACTTCTTCCACAGCACCGAAGACAGCGGGCGCGATCTTTACGTTCACTGAATGCTTCGAAAGGCCTCCACGTGCGATGCACCGGAAAACGTGGTGCGGCTGGTGCCGGAACGGAACTGACGGAACTGCATAACTTCGAGCTTTGAGTCGACGTGCACGGCAACAAACCGATCGTGACACTAAGCCGCGGATACCGCATCGCCGGTCGACAGGGGCAAATGGCCCGTTGCTCGTATCGTGGGCCGTGACTCGTACTCGGCCAACTCGGCGTCTTTTCGTGGCCCCTCGCGTCGTCGCAACCAGCCGCAAACATACCAGCCCGCGACCGTGGCCGATGTTGGAGAAAAGCGAAACCGAAACGTAAAGCTTCCGCCCAGTGGCTTCCGCTGCCGCGCCTTTTCTAACTTCCCGGCCAGTCCCGGTTTACACGCTTCCGGTCGTCGCGGAGATGGCGACGCAGCCAGACGTAGCGGTTTTGGCGCTGGCTCCTTCTGCGTTTTACGGGACAGATGTTTTACGGTCCGTTTCTACTGCGTCTCTGGCTCTCAACTCGACGACGCCTCTCATGGTTCAACCAGGCGTGGTCAGCCGGGGTCAGCACAGCGCGGCCGGCTCAACTCGTCCGATCGCCGGACCGCAGGCGACTTCCGATTTCGGCCGTTAGGCCTAGGATCCGAAGGACTCTGTTTCCGTGAAGCGGTAAGCGAATCTCGTCCCGTTTTCGTTCTACTTTTAAATTACGTTAGGTGCGCTACAGTGTAAGCATGCGTGCCAAGTGTTCCTGACAATTTTGAACTAGAATAATTGTGCTTCATTGCGGTTTGTCATTTACGAAAAAGTAAATCGAGCAATGAACGAGGAGCCATGCTTGAAAACGATGTATGTACGATGGTAACTTCTACCTGGGCGGCTTAAAAAAAAGTCAAGACTGGTTACGGTTGGATGCGAGGCTGGTCCCAATGCAATGGTAACCACTTAGAGCACCTTTCTGAACAGCATGTAAGCAATATAGCGATCAACGAGACGAGCGACGATGAGAAGCTACGAGTGCCGGCGCCGAGCGACGAAGATTTCTCACTCTCGCTGCTTGCTCCGCTCGGTTCCTGGGCTTCTAGAAAACGTCGTTCATCACCTTAATCGCTCGCACCAATCGCTTTCATAATGTGTGTCTCGTCGCGCAGCTGACTACCGTGTTTATTCAAATATATGTCGACCTTTTTTTTTTTCTTTTCTTTTATTTATTTTTTTTTTTCGGAAATCGTGACTAAAGAATTTCGACCTACATTCGCGACCAAATTTTGCGACCGTACCGGAGGCAAGAAGCTATCGAGTCATCGAGCCGGCGTTGCCGTAGAGCTGCGCCGCTTCTTGTTTCCAAAAGCTTTTGTTAAACAACCGAAAACAACAGCGGTGGCCGATGCCGCTATCGCGCGCACCTCTTGGGGCATTGGATTTCGCCATCGCACCTCTAGCGTTCCCCATGCTGGGCAATGGGGAAGGAGAGGAACGCGATGCGTCATGCACTTTGTCCTCCATCCTCGCAAACGCGCACAAAAAAAGAAAAAAAAAAAAAGATGTTACTTTTGTTAGTTGCTTGAGGCGGCTCGGCTCGCGTGTTGCTCATGGCGACACGGCGGCTTTGTTTGCGTCTTTGTAGTTTGTCTTTCGTCGCTTCGCACCTTCTTTCGTTTCTTGTCGTCATTTTACAACGGTGTCAGTGAAGTATTGTGGCGGATTTGCGACGATGTCTACCAAGCTGTGAAGTGATGTAAATAAAGGTTTCTTTCTTTTGCCCAAAATTTCCCCTGTTCTTAAAAATAAAAAAAAAAGTCGACCTATATTTGAATTTATTTTTTTTATTCTCGGTGGGTCCAACAAATAGAGTTCGACCTATTTTCGAGTAAATACGGTAACTTTAATTTTTATTTTGGGTTACGTTGGACGTAACTCGAATGCTTGACAGTTACGTTGGGCGTAACTTTAATTTTTATTTCGGGTTCCGTCGGACGTAACGTTAGACACTGCGTTACACTTAAGAAAAATAGGGGCTGATGGTTCATCATATAAACCAACCATTTGTGTTTAATTAAAGCGAATCACTGGCCTAAAAAAATACTGCTGTCCTATAGGAATGTAGCGCTTCAGATAAATTTGTTAATTTTTGCTTTTAGTCTCTGCCCCACCAGATACAACATCTGGCCTAAAGCAGTGTTCCGGATCTCCTTCCAAGACCTCAGGCGGGTCGTCATTCAATCCAGGAGGCGGCGGCGTCTCATGGGCGTGTTGCTGGTGCTTCTTACTGGATGGTGCTACCGAGGGAAAAGTGGTCGTGCTTGGGAAAGGCAAGTATGGCCGCCGTAAGTATAGATATTGTTTTTACCTTTGCTCGAACCCACCTTTAAGAAATGCACAGTTCGCATGTGTGCATCTCTCAATGCTTCTACAGTCGGCTGTTAATATTTGGAGTGCTCCAACTCTGTCAGCGCTAGTTTCTCTAGATTATGCAAATGGGATGCAACACTAAACCACCTATGCTCTCGCAACAAACAGTGCTCTGCTGAAGCACGCACTGTGGAATCTACTCTGGCTTTATAATGCAGCACAAAATAGTTGACGCCAAGTATAGCTACTTTTGTGACTCCGTTTTACCAAAAGCTCTGCCGAAATAAACTTGCCACCTTATAGGTAGTGCAAAAGAACCTCGCGTGCCTAACCTGGAGAAGGGCATTTTTTTCATAGGTCAATTTTTTCTTAAACCAATACCTTCAGCCTCCTTGAAATGTTAACATCATGTGACACTCAGAAGAACAGTAAACCCCTTAATGTTGGCGAACCTTTAATTTTCGCGGCCTTTAATTTTGCGGAATTCAGTGGCTGCGATTATGTCCTCTGTGACCGATTCGAGAAGAAATAGGGGCCACCAAGATAAGGGGGTTTTACTGTCCATCGGAGGAGAGAGGAAGTCACCTTTGTTTGTATGCAAGAGTAAAACCAACAACAACAATCATGGTGCCGACACTTTGTGAGCCTATCTGTGTCTATTGAATGATATCAATTTTGTTTTTGTTCGTTAAAAATTGTTGCCTGTCCACTGTGGGATGTCGTCTTCAACACGAGCAGTGGTTTTCCTCTGAAGCAGGCAGCATGGACGCGTGCCGCAGCACAACATAGTTTATTTGCAGGTGGTACCGCAGTTTGAAGGATGGTTCGCACAATATGGGGGAATCGCAATTCAATGTTCTACCTCGGGCGTAGACAAGATTTGCTCATTCTAAATCATTTTGTCTACAAATCGGGAACTTGCAACGAATGTACCCGCATGGTTGGAAGGGCCAGACAAGCCTTGCGAGCGCTTCGTTTTCTAGCCTCTCAGTCCTGAACAACCTACTCACGCACCACATGTGTAGATGTTCCGGTACGTGGGAGCACTTATTTGGAAAATGGTGAATGGCAACTGTTGTTATCTTTAAGGTGGACTGCATATTTGCAGTACTTTTCCTCACTTAAAAATATGTCTTACTAAAAATATGTTGTATAGCCGATGACAAAAAGAGAATGGCTGGGCGTCCTCTAGCTCATGCTTGTGCTTTTCACCCCGCTTTAGACAGATGTGCTCGCTCCAGGCTCATCAGGCGCTGAAACGTCATCGAAGGTAGCAGACGGGCTGGAGGTCGAACAACGGAGACTTCTCCCTGCCTTTCTGATGGTGTCAGTGAGCATGTACTTCTATACTCTAACTTAGCTTAACCTGCACAGAGCTGAGTAGAATAGGCTTGGCAAGTGCCCTTATTGCATATGCATTTGTACAGCTGAGGCACTTTCTAAATCAAGAACATTGTGTACCTTACCTTCAAAAACACATCATTTTGGGGGTGCAAAAGGAATTCTAAGGCATATTTTTGTTTGTATTGTCCTATTACGCATCGACTCCTTCAACTTAATGCGGAGTCGACCCAGCCTCTTGAAAAATTTAATGCTTGCCAGGTAATTGTTTTGCATTTAGTTGATTTATCAGTATTCAGTTAGGTATCCCAAGTCATTAGTCGTTGAGGTGGAGTCTCTCTGTAAGTCAGTCATGTTTAACAGTCATAGAAATGCTTGTCAAATAATGGCACTGTCGAGGACATGTATTCAGCTCGAACAATCGCTGGGCACAAGCTGGTCGTGTGGTTACAGGCAGCAAACATCCCGGTTGGAACGTCCTATTTCGCAATGTAGCTGCAGACTAGGTGAGGGCCCCACTCATAAACGTCTATACTTTTAGTCTCTTTAAGCTGGACCACTTTTGAAACTACAAGCCTTTGCAGCAAAAACAGCATGACGCATGATTATAAGCTCGACGTACCATGGCGTCCAACTAGAAGGTCACATGGCTTGCTTTGTGCACTGAATTTGCAAGGATGGCTTGAAGCTTCTGTCGTGGTTAACTTTAAGCTGAGATAGTTTAAAATAATGCTCTCAGTTTTTAGTGTTGCCCGGCATGGTTAACAAGTTGGTGATATAGCGCTGCATTGAAAAGTCTGTGCATTCATGACTGTATCACCTTATGAATGCAAGCTACCTATTAAACTCTTCGTTTTTCAGAGAAATGAAATGCACTTTGCTTCCAATTGCACCCGCTTCTGTAACTTCATGGTATGAAGCACCTTATGGCTGCAAGCTCTGACTGATCTTGTTCTGTGGTCTGCGCAGGCCCATATGAGGGAGTCACTCCGAGAGCCTCACCAGAGTTTCCTGCCCGTGGTCGTTCTAAATGTTTTTGTTGTAGGTATGCACCCTTTCTGTCTTTCCCTTAATTGTACTCAAACGTCTTCTTTTCATTGTCGCCGATTTGCCTCAAAATTGGTTAAGCACAGAAATGCACGCTGTACAACTGTATTGTACATATTTTTTCCAAGGTAACTTTTCTTTGCCAAAGTTAGATTTTTTTATGAAGGTTAGTCTTTTTTGTTTTTATTTTCAAATTTATGTGAGTTTCCATGGGCAACACTAAAACGTTATGCCAGAAGCAAGGAGAAGTTCACTGCTCTAATTTGTTCTCAACTGATTGCAAGAAATTTCGTTAATGTCGTGAAACCTCCTTCCAGCGCTTGCTTTGCAGCATAAAAAAAAATTATACATAGGACATACTCTGTTTCTTAAACTGCTTGCTCATTCTGCAGGTCTGCCTGCCATAGATGTCGTGCTACTGGAGAGCAGGCGAATTCGATTGCTGGTTTTGCCATTGCTTTTTTTTTTTTTTTAGACGTTGTCTTAGTAGTTCTTGTAAATTTGGAGATTTTCCTAAAAAGCAAGCCGGGAAGAATATTTAGTTTAGTTAGGAAGCTAAAAATAATGATTTAGTACCCCTTTGTCACTAAAATAGATACTGTGTGCCGCTGTTAGTGTCAAGCCGAGATCCACGCTTTTTTGGCATTTTGCTCAGAGTGGTACCCATTCTTATTCGTTACCCTATTGGAAAAACGTACAAGAAACAAACCTGCTGCTTGTACAGTTCGGGTATGACACCACCATACTTTCTTGTTATTATGTATGCAGCTAGTTTGGTTCGGCTTTCTGCATAACTGGAGATACCGGCACCGCTATGGCTCCGGGTCTGCCTATACTGGCAGCCAGTTTGCTTGCCGATATGATTCGGTGTGCTGGTATGATTTTGTGGCCGATGACGTAAGCGACCGCCATCTTTCCAACAAAAAACGCTTATACCACACCACCACCGTTATATCCAAATCATACATGCAGAAAGACGACCGCCATCTTCCAACATAACGTCCATCGTTTACCACCGGTATCGTTACATACACCATACATGTCTAAAAAGAACATAAGCCGCGTTCACATGAATGCGACTTAGTCGTATTGAATTTAGTTGCCGCATTCCATATGCGGTCATGTAAACGGCATAATGCGCAAAGCGCATCGCATTAAAGTCGCTAGACAGAGGTGGATCGAGATGTCGAGTGCGCATTCATTCAGCCCATGTAAACGGAGATCGGATCGCATTTTGGAACGGGGAGGATTATCGGAAGGCACTCGCTGCGGGAGCGAGTCAACAGCTGAGAACATGGAGGCGGCCAATCTCGTCGGCGGCGCGGAGAGCGGTCCCGCAATTTTTTTCCCGAGAACAAACGCAAGCTTTTATTGTGATCATAACTAAGCAGAATATAGCGGAGCTGCTCGGTGTGGGCGGCCCCGTCCAAACCTTTGCGAAGTACGACTTGCGTGTCCGAAGGGGTCACAAAGACATCGGTGCAAGCACGAACGACACCGAGAGCCCTGAGCACTGTTGAGCACTGCATGGTAGAGCAGAACGAGCAGCTCCTACCTCGGTGCCGTTCCCGGCTGCGCAAGAGCCTCTCGGACTCGGGGTACGGTCGCGATCGGCGAGTTCTGGCGCGGCGAAACGCGGAGGCTTCCTCAAAGCGTGCGCACACATGTCGCCTCTCGTTCAGAGTGAACCGGCGGCCCGGCCTGGAGTCCTAAACGCCTTGGTTTCGATGCTTCTTCCGTCTCGCAACTTCTTCTACAGCACCGAAGACAGCGGGCACCATCTTTACGGTCACTAAATGCGTCGAAAGGCCTCCACGTGCGATGCACCGGAAAACGTGGTGCGGCTGGTGCCGGAACGGAACTGCGTAACTTCGAGCTTTGAGTCAGCGTGCACGGCAACAAACCGATCGTGACACCAAGCCGCGGATACCGCATCGCCGGTCGACAGCGGCAAACGGCCCGTTGCTCGTATCGTGGGCCGTGACTCGTACTCGGCCAACTCGGCGTCTTTTCGTGGCCCCTCGCGTCGTCGCTACCAGCCGCAAACCCGGCGTCGGAGAAAAGCGAAACCGAAACCGAAACGTAAAGCTTCCGCCCAGTGGCTTCCGCTGTCGCGCCTTTTCTGACTTCCCGGCTTCCACGCTTCCGGTCGTCGCGGAGATGGCGACGTAGTGGTTTTGGCGGTTTTGGCATCGCTGGCTCGTTCTGCGTTTTGGGGGACAGATGTTTTACGGTCCGTTTCTACTGCGTCTCTGGCTCTCAACTCGACGGCGCCTCTCATAGTTCAACCAGGCGTGGTCAACCTGTGTCAGGCCGGCTCGACTCGTGCGATCGCCGGACCGCAGGCGACTTCCCAGTTCAGCCGTGAGGCCTAGGATCCGAAGACGTCTGTCTCCGTGAAGCGGTAAGCGAATCTCGTCCCGTTTTCGTTCTACTTTTAAATTACGTTAGGTGCGCTACAGTGTAAGCATGCGTGCCAAGTGTTCGTAACAATTTTGAACTAGAATAGTTGTGCTTCATTGCGGTTTGTCATTTACGGAAAATATAAATCGAGCAATGAACGAGGAGCCATACTTGAAAACGATGCATGTACGATGTTAACTTCTACCTCGGCGGCTTTAAAAAAAAGTCAAGACTGGTTACGGTTGGATGCGAGGCTGGTCCCAATGCAATGGTAAGCACTTAGAGCGCCTTTCTGAACGGCATGTAAGCAATATAGCGATCAACGAGACGAGCGACGGCGAGAAGCTACGAGTGCCGGCGCCGAGCGCCGAAGATTTCTCACTCTCGCTGCTTGCGCCGCTCAATTCTTGGGCTTCTAAAAAACGTCGCTCATCGCCTCGGTCGCTCGCACCAATCGCTTTCATAATGTGTGTCTCGTCGCGCGGCTGACTGCCGTGTTTATTCAAATATAAGGCGACCTTTCCTTTTTTTTTTTCTTCTTCTTCTTTTTTTTTCTTCTTCTCGGAAATTGTGTCTAAAGAATTTCGACACCTACATTCGCGACCAAATTTTGCGACCCTACCGGAGGCATGAAGCTATCGAGTCACCGAGCCGGCGTTGCCGTAGAGCCGCGCCGCTTCTTGTTTCAAAAAGCTTTTGGTTGCCGAAATGGCTCGCGGCGCCGCACGCGGTGGCCGGTCGGGTGTCGGATTTCGACATCGCGCCTCTAGCGTTCCCCTTGCTGGGCAACGGGTAAGGAGAGGAACGCGATGCGCCATGCACTTTACCCTCCATCCTCGTTAACGCGCACAAAAAAAAAAAATGTTATTTTTGTTAGTTGCTTGAGGTGGCTCGGCTCGCGTGTTGCTCATGGCGACACGGCGGCTTTGCTTGCGTCTTTGTAGTTTGTCTTCCGTCGCTTCGCACCTTCTTTCGTTTCCTGTCGTCATTTTACAACGGTGTCAGTGAAGTATTGCTGCGAATTTGCGAGGATGTCTACCCAGCTGACGAAGCTTGGGACGATGATAACATGTCCAGAAGTTCTGACGGTGATGAAGTTTTTGGCATCGCCCCGTGATTTAGCTGAGAGTGATGTAAATAAATGTTTTTTTCTTTCTTTTGCCCAAAATTTCCCTTGTTCTTAAAAATAAAAAAAAAATCGACCTATATTTGAATTCTTTTTTTTTTTTTTTTTTGTTCTTGGTGGATTTAATAAATAGGGTTCGACCTATTTTCGAGTAAATACGGTAACTTTAATTTTTATTTTGGGTTACGTCGGACGCAACTCGAATGCTTGACAGTTACGTTGGGCGTAACTTTAATTTTTATTTCGGGTTCCGTCGGACGTAACGTTAGACACTCCGTTACACTTGAGGAAAATAGGGGCTGCTGGTTCATCATATAAAGTTATAAACCAACCATTTGTGTTTAATTAAAATGCATCACTGACCTAAAAAAAAAAAAATACTGCTATTCTAGAGTTTATGCTATAGGAATGTAGCACTTCAGATAAATTTGTTTATTTTTACTTTTAGTCCCTGCCCCACCAGATAAAACATCTGGCCTAAAGCAGTGTTCCGGATCTCCTTCCAAGACATCAGGCGGGTCGTCATTCAATCCAGGAGTCGGCGGCGTCTCATGGGCGTGTTGCTGGTGCTTACTGGATGGTGCTACCGAGGGAAAAGTGGTCATGCTTGGGAAAGGCAAGTATGGCCGCCGTAAGTATACATATTGTTTTTACCTTTGCTCGAATCCGTTTTTAAGAAATGCACAGTTTGCATGTGTGCATCTCTCAATGTTTCCACAGTCGGCTGTTTTTTTTTGGTGTGCTCCAACTGTGTCAGCGCTAGTTTCTCTAGATCATGCAAATGGGATGCAACAATAAACCACATATGCTCTCGCAACAAACAGCGCTGTGCCGAAGCACTGTGGAATCTACTCTAGCTTTATGATGCAGCACAAAATAGTTGATGCCAATTATAGCTACTTTTGTGACTCCGTTTTACCAGAAGCTCTGCCGAAACAAACTTGCGCCTTATAGGTAGTGCAAAAGAACCTCGCGTGCTAACCTGGAGAAGGGCTTTTTTTTTCATAGGTCAATTTTTCCTTAAACCAATACCTTCAGCCTCCTTGAAATGTTAACATTATGTGACACACGGAAGAACAGTGAACTCTTTAATGTTGGCAAACCTTTAATTTTCGCGGCCTTTGATTTTGCAGAATTCAGTGGCTGTGATTATGTCCTCTGTGACCGATTCGAGAAGAAATAGGGGCCACGAAGATAAGGGGGTTTTACTGTACATCGGAGGAAAGAGGAAGTCACTTATGTTTGTATGCAGGAGTAAAACCAACAACAACAATCATGGTGTCGACACTTTGTAAGCCTATCTGTGTCTATTGAATGATATCAATTTTGTTTTAGTTCGTTAAACATTGTTGCCTGTACATTGTGGGATGTCGTCTTCAACACGAGCAGTGGTTTTCTTCTCAAGCAGGCAGCATGGACGCGTGCCGCAGCACAACATAGTTCATTTGCAGGTGGTACCGCAGGTTGAAGGATGGTTGGCACAATATGGGGGAATCACAATTCAATGTTCTACCTCGGGCGTAGACAAGATTTGCTTATTCTAAATCATTTTGTCTAAAAATCTGGGATTTGCGATGAATGTACCCGCATGGTTGGAAGGGCCAGACAAGCCTTGTGAGCGCTTCATTTTCTAGCGTCTCAGTCCTGAACCCACTTACGCACCACATGTGTAGATGTTCCGATAGGTGGGAGCACTTATTTGGAAAATGGTGAATGGCAACTGTTATCTTTATCAGACTTCTGTATTATGGTCAAAGTTGGACTGCATATTTGCAATACTTTTTCTCACTTAAAAATATGTCATACTAAAATATGTAGAATAGCCGATGACAAAAAGAGAATGGCTGGGCGTCCTCCAGCACGTGCTTGTGCTTTTCACCCCTCTTTGGACAGATGTGCTTGCTCCAGGCTCATGAGGCGCTGAAACGTCATCGAAGGTAGCAGACGGGCTGGTGGTGGAACAACGGAGACTTCTCCCTGCCTTTCTCATGCTATCAGTGAGCGTGTACCTCTATACTCTAACTTGGCTTAACCTGCACAGAGCTGAGGAGAATAGGCTTGGCGAGTGCCCTTACTGCATATGCATTTGTACAGCTGAGGCACTTTCTGAATCAAGAATATTGTGTACCTTACCTTCAAAAACACATCATTTTGGGGGTGCAAAAGGAATTCTAAGGCATATTTTTGTTCGTATTGTCCTATTACGCATCGCAGGCACGTAGCCAGGGGGAGGCCCATGGGGCCCGGGCGCGGGCCCCCCCTTCCCCCTCTCCCTCCGAAATCTTCCATTTTGCATGTGTCCTTCTCTCCCCCCTTCTCCTCATACAGCATTTTGTCATGAGTGGGCCCCCTCTGAAACAAAATCCTGGCTACGTGCCTGACGCATGGACTCCTTCAACTTAATGCGGAGTCGACCCACCCTGTTGAAAAATTTAATGCCTGCCAGGTAATTGTTTTGCATTTAGTTAATATATCAGTATTCAGTTGGGTATCCCAAGTCATTAGTCGTTGAGATGCAGTCTCTCTGTAAGTCAGTCATGTTTAACATTCATAAAACTGCTTGTCAAATAATGGCACTGTCGAGGACATGTACTCGGCTCGAGCAATCGCTGTGCACAAGCTGGTCGTGTGGATACAGGCAGCAAACATCCCGGTTGAAACGTCCTTCCTCGCAATGTAGCTCAAGACTAGGTCAGGGCCCCACTCACAAACGTCTATACTTTGCATCTCTTTAAGCTGGACCACTTTTGACACTACAAGCCATTGCAGTGAAAACAGTGTGACACATGATTGTAAGCTCGACGTACCATGGCATCCAACTAGAAGGTCACATGGCTTGCAGCTTCTGCCGTGGTTAACTTTAAACTGAGATAGTTTGGAATAATGCTCTCGGTTTTTAGTGTTGCCCGGCACGGTTAACAATTTGGTGATATAGTGCTGCATTGAGAAATCTGCATTCGTGACTGTATCACCTTATGAATGCATACTAGCTATTAAACCCTCCATTCTGCAGAGAAATGAAATGCACTTTGCTTCCAATTGCAGCTACTTCTGGAACTTCATGGTATGAAGCACCTTATGGCTGCAAGCTCTGACCGATCTTGTTCTCTGGTCTGCGCAGGCCCATTGCAGGGAGTCACTCCGAGAGCCTCACCAGAGGTTCCTGCCCGTGGTCGTTCTAAATTTTTTTGTTGTAGGTATGCATCCTTTCTGTCTTTCCCTTAATTGTACTCGGGCGCTTTCTTTTCATTGTCGCAGATTTGCCTCAAAATTAATTCAGCATACAAATGGATGCTGTACAACTGTATCCCGCATATTTTGTTCAAGATAACTTTTCTTTGCGAAAGTTAGATTTTTTTATGAAGGTTAGTCTTTTTTGTTTTTATTTACAAATTTATTTGAGTTTCCATGGGCAACACTAAAACGTTATGCCATGGGCAAGGACAAGTTCACTGCTCTAACTTGTTCTCAACTGATTGCAAGAAATTTTGTTAATGTCGTGAAACCTCTTTCCAGCACTTGCTTGGCAGCATGAAAACAAATTATACATGGGACATACTCTTTTTTAGACTGCTTGCTCATTCTGCAGGTCTGCCTTCTATAGATGTCGTGCTACTGGAGAGCAGGTGAATTCGATTGTTGGTTTTGCCATTGCTTTTTTTTTAGCCGTTGTCTTAATAGTTCTTTTAAATTTAAAAATTTTCCTAAAAAGCAAGTTGGCAAGAATATCTAGTTTGACTAGTTAGCTGAAAATAGTGATCTAGTACCCTTTAGTCAGTAAAATAGATAGTGTGTGCCGCTGTTAGTGTCAAGTAGAGATGCACGCTTTTTAGGCATTTTGCGCAGGGTGGTACCAATTTTTATTGGTTAGCCTCTTGGTGCGCCAACTAAACTCTTTCTATCCAGACACCTGCCCTTTGCTTTTATTTGGCAGGCTCTGGCAATAAAATAATATAGTGTTATTCCTCGGTGGCTTAATAACCTAAAGAAAGAAGTTTCTCCATGTTTAAATGCAAACTTTTATAAAGGCAAAAATGAAATAAGCCAGTAGCAGACGGCACATAGCCTCAACAGTGCTCCGCGCCAACAGCGTTGCGTCAAAATAGCGGTCTTCTCCTTTTTGCTGCCTTCTCTCTCCCTCCTTCGGCGCTCTCCTCCCTTTCCTCCTCTCCGGCACCTTTGTCACCACACCCACTGGCTAAACTCTCCCACTATACGGCTCTGCATTGCAGTAGTAGTTTTTTTTTTATAGTCTTTAGAGTTAAATGTGAATATTTGACAGAAATCTCCCAGGTTGGGGTGAAAGAGGGTTAAATGAATGGATTTGATCATTCGCCTTAATTCGGTACCCATCATTTTAAGGCCTGTGTGGCCTCGTCCTGGGGTGTTCCTATGACTGTGGCTGTGAAGGAGCAGTTTTTTAATAGGTACAAGTACAAAGTATAAAAACAAAAGGATCTATGTGCTGATCACGAAAGAATATGCTAGCCATTCTAATGTAGCTCTGCCAAGTACTTGATTGTGATTTGTTTTTATTTCCAGCTACTTGGTTGCCTCAAGATCTGGAGATCCTAGTGGCCACAAGCTTGGACTCAATCTTCTTCTGTGGTCCGGCCAGGACCATGGGGGAGGTAATCCCAGCAACAAGAGCATCACAGTATCTCCCTGCCTGTGACTTTCGATTAGCATCACGACAAGGGAGTCCTCATGCCACCAAGTGTTAGGTATGCTACTCGAAATAAGCATTCTTACCTATTCTTGAAGTGAAACAGCAAAAGCACTACTAAGCCTAAAATGCAAAAAAACATTCAAATCTCGGGTTGGATGGAGTTCCAATTACAAAAAGGTGTCTGCAGACATGATTCACATGTGAACTTAAAGCCCACGGGTGTAGGTTCGACGGAAACACAGAAATAACTTCCCGCAGATGGCTTCGCTAGTGCTATACCCAAACAAATTCTTAAAATAATCATTGTGTTACGTTGGTGTCATCAATCTTATGTACCTAGCCCACCCAGCAGCCGGGAGATGTGAAATATAAAAAAATGGGAACTTGCACATTGTCAGCTCTGCAAAGATAATATATTGAACCGAGCGTAGCACGTTCAACTTAAGAAAGCAATTCAGTGCAGGCCTAGTTTTAAGGTTCACATATTTGTTATTGCCCTTCATAATGAAGTAAAAACTGCTTAAGTTGTGGCCCACTACAGGCTTTCTATTAGTGTTAAAAAGTGTTATGGCAGTTTGAACAGCTCGCTCCAAGTAGTTTCTTGAAATGCATAGGTTTATGGAAATTATTATGTGGATGTTTGCAGACAGTCATGGTGAGACCAATCTTTAGTGCCAAGTGTTCCACTTATTCAGAGTTGGTTGAGACTGTAAATATTGTAGGTCGCAAATTAAATTTTTATGGTATGCAATGGGCACAATCATCCGTAATGACTAGCTCTACCTAGGGGAACTTTATACGTTTACTACGGCAAGATGGTTTCGCAAAACTAAGTATTTAGTTTATTCAACTCCTGCACTACCCTTCTCTCTAGAAACTTTTTATATTCTTTACGATGCTGAGTTAGGATTCTGGAAGTAGTTTTTCTAGAACTACGCTAGACATTTCCAGTTCATCATTTTTCTCGCCAAGCATTCGAGAGAGCCAAACCCTGTAATATATGGATGGAACTCGCAGAATGATGCGACTGGCAGTTTGAAACATTCGGCACTGTAACAGTAACAATGGCATGTCACTTGCCTATGTAGTGCTCATTTTCGCAGATCAAGCTGCTTTTTCCGTCTGCACTCATTTTCAGTGGACTCATTCAGCGAACTCGCACCCGAGACTGCAGCGCTGGGTTCTGCGAAATAATTTGAATGAATATAGATGCAGCAGGTTTCTTTGAGTGTGCGTCTAACACGTATTCTTCATATTGAATCTGCTACTGTATTTATGACCATGTCCTTAATTGTATCCACATTCCAGCTTATTTTTATTTTGACATTTGAGTTTTCTTCAGTACTTTTCTCAACATCTGTGCTTGTTGAGCCGTACTCAAGACCATACATCTTGTCTTTCCCTATTACATTAATATATAAAACTGTTGATGCCGAGTACGTACCGAATCTGTCGTGCGAGTTAAATAAGAACCAATAGAAAGCTCTACAAAGGAAATTTTGTTAAAGGAGGCTGTATAAGCATTAGAATAGCACATGCCATGCTAAAACAAAAAAAAAATACAAATTCTTGTTAGGTTGGCAAGGATGACACTGCTGTGCTGTTTCTGATGTGTCACAAAAAAAATCAGTGCCATACAGTGTTCCTTATGGAAGTACAAACTGTCGAATTCGAAGCCTAGAAGTTTTATTCAAGAATGTTCCTCAATACAAATGTATTTAGAGATCTGAGCCACTGACTCATACATGACTATGTGGCGAACATTCATTTTCATGTGCATTATAGTTTACAAGGTCTAGTCTGCATTGATTTATTGCATTCATGCTGAAACTAGGAGGGGTTCTCTGGTTATGAATAAAGATATAAACATTTCTTGAAATCAAAACATTTGAGAACGGACAAAAGAAAGGATCTGAGAACCTGATCTTAGATTCTCTTTTCTTTTTCTTCTCTAATTTTCACTTTATTTCACCTGATGCATTTAGTTTTTTTAGCGCAGCTCTTAGCGCCCGTTTCCGCGTTTTGCGGCGTCGCTGTCGGCGTAACCGCCCAACTAAACTTGGCAGGAAATTGAATTAATGTTGCGGTCATGTGACGTTAATATTTCCGCTAAGTCTAGCTGAGAAACTGAATTTTTTATGGATGACATGACACGGTCATGCGACGTCATTTTCCCCGCTACTTTTAGCAGAAAAACTGCATTTGTGTTGAGGTCATTTGTGTTGAGGACAAGGTCTAGTCTGCATATATTTTTGCATTCATGCTGAAACTGGGAGGGGTTTCCGCGCTAAATTTAGTGGAAAACTTAACCCGCTAAATTTAGTGGGCACATTTTCCCGCTAAATTCAGGGAAATTTCCCGCTAAATGGGAGGGCGCCGAAGAGTAGTAGGGGAGGGGGAGGAGGGGCATACCCTCCCATACTCCTCTTCAAGATCTGTGCTCTAATTTCACATTACAGAGTATTCTAAACGTCTCATATTTCATCTCATGTTTATTCAACTTTTATATTGCAGGTGCGCTTGCAGCACAAATCTGGGTTGTGCTGATCCTCTACGCACAAGTTAGGAACTCCTGAATGGCAAGAGTGGGAGTTTGGTCTGACAGCTCAAGGGACACCATTGTTCAGTATTGAATTTTTAATTATCTTCTTTTGAGCAAAGTTAAGCTTTGCTGCTTGCAGTTCTTCTAAAAATAAATGCCTGCAACCAAATTTACCAGGTCACGACATTTTGCCTCTGCTCTTAGTGCTCCTGGTGAGCCTTGGATAAGAGCTTACTGGTGTGCAAACATCATGTTTGTTTGAAACCACTCACTAATGTAGACTCGCTGACATCCAGCATTCCAATGAAACGCTGGATGTCCACAAGTCTTTCTTGAACAATGCAAGCGGGAAAGGAACCATACAATTGTATCGTATTGGGGGACATTCTAGAGAGTGTTTTTTTGTATGTTTTACAGACTTTAAAAAAGCCATAAAAGCTACATTTACGCGGTCTGTGCACGTGAGTTGCATGGCCAGGGCGGCATAGTATAAAAGACTAATTTGTAATGTTCAGTCGGGTTATTACAGAAATGTGCCAGACTTCTTTCAGAAAACTAGATGGAGGTTCATTCTAGCGTAGTTTTATCCCGCAAACCTAAATATCCCATTCGTTTTCCACAAAGATATAACTAAACGTGAGAAAACACAAAAAAAAACCTCCTACCAATAGTGACATCGTAAGAAGACCTTTCGGCCGCGAAGCGTTTGTCGCTTAAGGGCCGCGCGTCCAATCGCAAGTTTTCTAGGTATATTCTCTCGCATTGGCACCAGTCGGGACACATTTTTTTGCCCTTTTAAAAAATAGCACGTGCGTGCATAGCTTTGATAGGTGCTGAAGATGCGTGAGCAAAGATTTCGAAAGCTGCTTTTGTGACATCGCTCTCCAGGGAAGTGCTTTCACAGCGCTTTAAAAATGACTCTATGCAGCCTCGATTCATAAAATTACCAAATAATTTTGATATTTGAGATTCTGGAGGTCATATGAAGAAGATTTAAAAGTGTTTTCTCAAATACAAAACCGCTTCAGCCTCTCTCTAAGTATAGTATGTTCCTGAAATTTTTAATCAGTGAAAATAGATTCATGGTTCCAATTAGAAACTTGCTAAGCGTCATCAAAACACACTAAATCAACTTTCTTTGTGAAGATTTAAGACAAGAGAAGCATTTTATGGCGTTCTAAAAAAATGGTCAATTTGGACGCGTTTCCAGACTTCGGTTTCTTACCAGAGCGCATCTTTGCACCTGCGGTCCTGCTGCCCGGTGGCCGCAGTGCGAAGCCGACCCCTCGCCTCCCTCGTAGGATGGAGGGAAGCAAGGCGCACATGTGTTGCGCGTCTAAGCCACTGGGGAACAGGACTGTGGGCGCAGACATATGAGCTCTGATAAGAAACTGAAACCTAGAAACTCATCCAAATAAAGCGTTTTTACAGAATGCGTAAAATGCTACCCCTGCATTATATCCTTCTAGAAAGAGTTGATTTTGTGGTTTTCAATGACTCAGCAAGTTTCTAATTGAAACCATATTTTCATTTTCACTAATTAAAAAGTTAATTGACAAATTGTATGTAATTATCTGACTGATTGTTACGATTAGGTCCCTATACTATGTACACCTGGCCGTATAACTCGCCTGCACAAACCGCATTAATTTAGCTTTCACGACCTTTCTAAACATATACGTAAAGCTTAAAACTAAATCGCCCTGTACAACAGTGACAAGGCGAAACCAGCATGGTGGAGCCATACGGCTCCACCATGCTGGTATCGCCTTTTCGCTGGTATAGGATGTCCCATATTACGTTATGCATGTATGGTTCCGTCCGCCTCATGGTTCCACCATAATCCACTACGCTGGTATAGGATGTCCCATAATACGACGCGCTTGTATGGTTCCGCCTACCTGTATCATTCCGCCTTAATCCACTATACTGGAGCCGAGGTTTCGCTTGTATAGGATGTCCCATATTACGGTTACGCTTGTATGAGCCTTTTCCATCATCTTTCCATCATCGAAATTTTCCAATAGGGTAGCCTCTTGGTGTGCCAACTAAACTCTTTGTATACAGACACCTGCCCTCTGCTGGTACACTCTACCCTCATGTTCAGTGAGTGTATGAACCGGAGTTGTATCCACAGTCGACACTCGCTGAGCACGAGGGTAGGAAAATCTTTCCATTGCAGCAGAGCCATATATGGGGAGAGTATGGCAGTCTATGATTTCGCTGCCGTAACGTCTCCCTTCCGAGTGAGCTGATCAGCCCGCGGCACAGAGCAAGAGGCGTGAGCGCATGCGCGTGAACTCTAGGCTGCTCCCAGCTGAGCGGGGAGGGCCGCCATTTTCATTCATTCGCCCGGCATGGGATCGATATTCAAATTTCGGTTCTTTCCTTTTATTTGGCAGGCTCTGGCAATAAAATGATATAGTGTTATTTCTCGGTTGCTTAAAAACCTAAAGAAAGAAGGTCCTCCATGTTTGAACGCACTTTTATTTAGGCAAGAAAAATAAATAAGCCCGTAGCAGACGACACGTAGCCTCAACAGTGCTCCGTGCAGACAGCTTTGCGTCAAAATGGTGGTCGTCTCCTCTTTGTTTCTCTGCTGCCTTCTCTCTCCCTCCTTCGGCGTTCTCCTCCCTTTCCTCCTCTCCAGCGCCTTCGTTGCCACACCCGCTGGCTAAACTCTCCCACTATACGGCTTTGCATTGCAGTAGTAGTTTTATTTGTAGTCTTTACAGTTGAATGTGAATATTTGACAGAAGTCTCAGGTTGGGGCGAAAGGGGGTTAAATGAATGCATTTGATCATTCACCTAAATTCGGTACCCATCATTTTAATGCCTACGTAGCTTTGTCCTGGGGGGTGACTATGACTAAAATAAGAGGATCTATGTGCTGATCACGAAAGAATATGCTAGCCATTCTAATGTAGCTCTGCCAAGTACTTGATTGTGATTTGTTTTTATTTTCAGCTACTTGGGTGCCTCAAGATCTGGAGATCCTAGTGGCCACAAGCTTGGACTCAATCTTTTTCTGTGGTCTGGGCAGGACCATGGGGGAGGTAATCCCAGCAACAAGAGCATCGCAGTATCTCCCTGGCTGTGACTTTCGGTCTGCGTCACGACAGGGGAGTCCTCGTGCCACCAGGTGTTAGGTATGCCACTTGAAATAAGCATTTTTCTTACCTATTAATAGAACAGCAAAAGCACTACTAAGCCTAAAATGCAAAAAAACATATTCAAATCTTTGGTTGGATGAAATTCCAATTACAAAAAGGAGTCTGCAGACATGATTAACATGTGAACTTAAAGCCCGCGGATGTAGGTTCGACGGTGTCACAGAAATAACTTCCCGCAGATCGCCTTGCTCGTGCTATACCCAAACAAATTCTTAAAATAATCATTGTGTTTCGTTGGTGTCATCAATCTTATGTCCCTACCACACTCACCAGTCGGGACATGTGAAATATAAGAAAACAGGAACTTGCACATTGTCAGCTCTGCAAAGATTTATATAGTAAACAGAGCATAGCACGTTCAGCTTAAGAAAAAAATTCAGTGCAGGCCTATATTCATGGTTCACATATGTGTAATTGCTCTTTATAATGAAGTGAAAACTGCTTAAGTTGTGGCCCACTACAGGCTTTCTATTAGTGTTAAAAAGTGCGGTAGAAAATATGATTGCGCTTGGAAGACGGGGACATAGGAAGGACAGACACAACAGAGCGCTAACTTTCAACTGATTTAATTCAAGAACCTCAGCGTAGGAACGGACTGTGTCGCCGTACCACATCTCAACCAATCCGTGGCCCTGCCACGGACCGCAAGTACGCCAAATCCTTATCCGCCAAGTCAATTGACGCCACACTGACACAACTTGTGCCGGAACTATTTATAGCATCAGCCTCCATAATCTCTCTAACAGTCATATCTTTGTGCCTAGCAAGAACAGTAGACTGAGCAAATAATGGTTTGCACTCGCAATCATGATCTGTCGTGTCACTGTCATGACTGCGGGTGCAAACCATTATTTGTTTCGTCTATTGTTCTTGAGAGGCACAAAGATAGGACTGTTAGCGAGATTATGAAGGCTGACACTATAAATAGTTCCGGCACAAGTTGTGTCAGTGTGGCGTCAATTGACTTGGCGGATAAGGAGTTGGCGTACTTGCGGTCCGTGGCAGGGCCACGGATTGGTTGAGATGTGGTGCGGTGACGCAGTGTGTTTCTACGCCGAGGTTCTTGAATTAAATCAGTTGAAAGTTAGCACTCTGTGGTGTCTGTCCTTCCTATGTCCATGTCTTCAAAGCACAATCATGTTTTCTAACGTACCGTACCAACTTGCCCAACAATCAGCACTTGCTAAAAAGTGCTATTGTGTTTTAAGCAGCTCGCACCAAATATTTTCTTGAAATACATAGGTTCATGGAAATTATTATGTAGATGTTGGCAGACAGTCATGGTGAGGCCAATCTTTAATGCCAAGTGGTCCACTTATTCAGAGTTAATTGAGTTTGTAAATATTGTAGGTCGCAAATTAAATTTTTATGATACGCAATGGGCACAATCATCCGTAATGACTAGCTCTACCTAGGGGAACTTCATACGTTTACTACGGCAAGATGGTTTTGAAAAACAAAGTATTTAGTTTATTCAACTCCTGCACTAACCTTGTCTTTAGAAACTTTTTATATTCTTTGCGATGCTGAGATAAGATTCTGGAAATAGTTTTTCTAGAACTACTCTAGATATTTCCAGTTCATCATTTTTCTCGCAAAGCATTCGAGAGAGCCAAACCCTGTAATGTACGGAGGGAACTCACAGAATGATGCGACTGACAGTTTGGAACATTCGGCACTCTAAAAGTAATAATGACATGTCACTTATGTAATGTTCATTATCGCAGATCAAACTGCTTTTTCCGTCTACACTCATTTTCAGTAGACTCATTCAGCGAACTCCCACCTGAGACTGCAGCGCTGGGTTCTGCAAAGTAATTTGAATGAATATAGATGCAACAGGTTTCTTTGAGCGTGCGTCTAACACATATTCTTCATATTGAATCTGCTAACTGTATTCATGTCCATGTCCATAATTCCACATTCCAGCTTATTTTTATTTTGACATTTGAGTTTTCTTCAGTACTTTTCTCAACATCTGTGCTTGCTGAGCCGTACTCAAGTCCATACATCTTGTCTTTCGCTATTACATTAATATATAAAACTGTTGATGCCGAGTGAGAATTCAAGGTACCGAATCTGTCGTGCGAGCTAAATAAGAACCAATAAAAAGCTCTACAAAGGAAATTTTGTTAAAGGATGCTGTATGGGCATTAGAATAGCACATGCCATGCTAAAAAAAAAATACAAATTCTTGTTAGGTATGCGAGGATGACAGTGCTGTGCTGTTTCTGATGTGTCACAAAAAAAAAATCAGTGCCATACAGTGTTCCTTATGGAAGTACAAACTGTTGAATTCGAAGCCCAGAAGTTTTATTCAAGAATGTTCCTCAATACAAATGTATTTAGAGATCTGAGCCACTGACTCATACATGACTATGTGGCAAACATTAATTTTCATGTGGATTATAGTTTACAAGGTCTAGTCTGCATTGATTTATTGCATTCATGCTGAAACTGGGAGGGGTTCTCTGGGTATGAATAAAGAGATAAACATTTCTTGAAATCAAAACATTTGAGAACGGACAAAAGGAAGGATCTGAGAACGGTATCTTAGATTCTCTTCTTTTTCTTACAGTATCTCTAATGTTCACTTTATTTCACCTGATGCATTTAGTTTTTAGCGCAGCTCTTAGCACCCGTTTCCGCGTTTCGCGGCGTCGCTGTCGGCGTAACCACCCAACTAAACTTGGCAGGAAATTGAATTAATGTTGTGGTCATGTGACGTTAATATTTCCGCTAAGTCTAGCTGAGAAACTGAATTTTTTTATGGATGACGTGACACGGTCATGCGACGTCATTTTCCCTGCTACTTTTAGCGGAAAAACTGCATTTGTGTTGAGGTCATGTGACATCAATTTCTGCGCTAAATTTAGTGGGAAACTTAACCAGCTAAATTTAGTGGGGAAATTTTCCCGCTAAATTCAGGGAAGTTTCCTGCTAAATGGGAGGGAGCAGAAGAGGAGGAGGGGAGGGGGAGGAGGGGCATACCCTCCCATCCTCCTCTTCAAGATCTGTGCTCTAATTTCATGTTACAGAGAATTGTAAACGTCTCATATTTCATCTCATGTTTATTCAACTTTTATATTGCAGGTGCGCTCGCAGCACAAATCTGGGTTGTGCTGATCCTCTACGCACAAGTTAGGAACTCCTGAGTGGCAAGAGTGGGAGTTTGGTCTGACAGCTCAAGGGACACCATTGTTCAGTATTGAATTTTTAATAATCTTCTTTTAAGCAAAGTTAAGCTTTGCTGCATGCAGTTCTTGTAAAAATAAATACCTGCAACCAAATTTACCAGGTCACGACATTTCGCCTCTGCTCTTACTGGTCCTGGTGAGCCTCGGATAAGAGCTTACTGGTGTGCAAACACCATGCTTGTTTGAAACCACTCACTGATGTAGAGACTCGCTGACATCCAGCATTCCAATGAAACGCTGGATGTCCACAAGTCTTTCTTGAACAATGCAAGCGGGGAAGGAACCATACAATCGTATCGTATTGGGGGACATTCTACAGAGTTTTTTTTCTATGTTTTACAGATTTTTTTTAAAAAAGCCGTAAAAGCTACATTTACGCGGTCTGTGCACGTGAGTTATATGGCCAGGGCGGCATAGTATAAAAGGCTAATTTGTAATGATCCGTCGGCTTATTACAGAGATGTGCCAGACTTCTTTCAGAAAACTAGATGGAGGTCCATTCTAGCGTAGTTTTATCCCGCGAATCTGAATATCCCGTTCGTTTTCCTCAAAGATATAACTAAATGTGAGAGAACACAAAAAACATCCCACCAACAGTGACATCGTAAGAAGACCTTTCGGCCGCCAAGCGTGTGTCGCTTAAGGGCCGCGCGTCCAATCGCAAGTTTTCTAGGTATATTCTCCGGCACTGGCACCAGTCGTGACACATTTTTCTGCCCTTTTAAAAAATAGCATCTGCGTGCATAGCTTTGATAGGCGCTGAAGATGCGTGAACAAAGATTTTGAAAGCTGCTGTTGTGACGTCGCTCTCTAGGGAGGTGTTTTCACAGCGCTTTAAAAATGACTATGCAGCCTTGATTAATTAAATTAGCAAATAATTTTGATATTTGAGATTCTGGAGGTCGAATGAAGAAGATTTAAAAGTGTTTTCTCAAATACAAAACTGCTTCAGCCTCTCTCTAAGTATAGTATGTTCGTGAAATTTTTAATCAGTGAAAATAGACCCATGGTTCCAATTAGAAACCTGCTAAGCATCATCAAAACACACTAAATCAATTTTCTTTGTAAAGATATAAGACGAGTAGCATTTTATGGCGTTATAAAAAAATGGTCAATTTGGACGCATTTCCAGACTTCGGTTTCTTACCAGAGCGCATCTTTGCACCTGCGGTCCAGCTGCCCGGTGATCGCAGTGCGAAGCCGCCCCCTCGCCTCCCTCGTAGGATGAAGGGAAGCAAGGCGCATGTGTGTTGCGTGTCTATGCCCCTGGGGAACAGGACCGTGGGCGCAGAGATGAGCTCTGATAAGAAACTGAAACCTAGAAACTCGTCCAAATAAAGCTTTTTACAGAATGCATAAAACGCTACCCCTGAATTATATCCTTCTAAAAAAAACTTGATTTTGTGGTTTTTAATGACTCAGCAAGTTTCTAATTGAAACCATATTTTTATTTTCACTAATTAAAAAGTTGATTAACAAATTGTATTTAATTATCTGACTGATCGTTACGACTAGGTCCCTATATTTTCATTTTCACTAATTAAAAAGTTGATTAACAAATTGTATTTAATTATCTGACTGATCGTTACGACTAGGTCCCTATACTACGTACGCCTGGCCGTATAACTCGCCTGCACAAACCGCATTAATATAGCTTTCACGACCTTTCTAAACATATATGTAAAGCTTAAAACTAAATCGCCCTGTACAACAGTGAAAAGGCGAAACCAACACGCTGGAGCCATATGGCTCCACCGTGCTGGTATCGCCTTTTTGCTGGTATAGGATGTCCCATATTACGTTATGCATGTATGGTTCCGTCGCCTACATGGTTCCGCCTATATCCACTACGCTGGTATAGGATGTCCCATAATACGACACGCTTGTATGGTTCCGCCCACCTGTATCGTTCCGCCTTATTCCACTATACTGGAGCCGTCTTTTTCGCTTGTATAGGATGTCCCATATTACGGTTACGCTTGTATGAGCCTTTTCCGCAATCTTTCCATCATCGAGATTTTCCAATAGGGAGATCCCGCTCCGGGAGCCGTGATTCCACAATCTTCGGTCATGACGAACTTTATTCGACTTGTTGAATCCCGAGTGTGGAGGCAAAAAGGTAAAGAAGCTTTACCTGACTAGGCCCCACCACCCTTGTGCATAGGCTAGCACCGTAGTAGCAAACACAAAAAGAGAAGAAAAAAAAGGGAACAGAAACACATAAACAGACAAATACACATTCTAAAGACCACACTCCTGTATGCAAGTTAGCGGTATTTTGACAACTTGGGCAGGTTGTTGATGCATTACTTCCGAAAAACAACGCGAAAAATAACGAAGGACAGGTAAAAGGAGTAGACACACAGAATTGTAGCATCAAATATTGTAGGAGGTGGCATGTTCAAGGGTTAGACATGACTTTAACAATCGCAGCCTCTGTTATAAACACATCGTGGAAGCCATCGCTGCCGCGAGCGCGGCCATCGTTGTCGCGATGGCCATGCGGCTCCTGGCTGCTGTCTTGACGTCGTTCCCGTTTGCATTATTTGGAAACGTTTACATTTTTGTTTTTGTTATCACTGGGGTAAAAGCCACGTAGCACGTGCTAAAAACGTTTTCAGCGACACGAAAGGTTAACGGGGTCATGAAACTGTATCGGGTTGCATAATTCAGGACTTTGCAGAGGCGCACTGGTCCTAGTCTGTTCCAAGTATACTCGCAGAGACCACCACTGATTCAGAAGCTTCTTTGTCGCGGTGAAATCGCGACGATAAAAGGGGGTTATTTCTTTTAGTCTTGCCTTCGCAACGTTTGATGACGTAATTGTGGGATCGAAACCACCCCCCCGACTACAGTCGAGCGCGTCTCATGGATTAGACACCAGAACTGCGCGAGCACTCGACTCCAGCTCGTAACAATGAATGCCTCGGCGGACACTCGGGCAGTTGCTCGTGTCCAACCACAGCGTTTCTGAGGATAGCCGAACTCTAACGACGCCTGGAGCTCAGCGCGCACGTATTCTATTTTGCCAATCCCAGCGCTAGGCTATGATTAACGTTGACCGTATAGGATAGGCACCAAGCCACGTGGCCGCTTGTTCTGGCTGCTAGCCGAAGGGGTCAAAGATGGTCATATTTCTCGAATTGTTTCGGAGACTGCCATTGCCTAGAAAGAAAAACTAAGGCAAGTTTATTCAGTTTTATGTTTTAGGATGTGATTCTAAGTAGTTTTTAGCGAAAGTAAAAAAATCGTTTCGGCTCGTTTATAGTTTTTTTTATTCTTGTATTCTTTAAAACATGTTTCTCTTTTGTAAGAGAATATCCGGTTTCCACGTGAACGCCCATTGTCAAAGTGGGGCAGTCTATGCGGGGAAGCGAGAACATGGCTGCTGGGAATATAATAATCATAATAATGCCTTTATTTTCCCCCCACTTGATAAAAGGGAGGACGGGGAAAAAATCTGTGAAGACAGCTTGACGGGTCCGCGGCCCACTACATTGTCAGAACATAACAGCACAATAAAAGAAAAGTAGCTGCTACAAAAATAGCTGATAAAGAAAACAGTCTTGGCAGAACATATCAACAAACAAATCTATTTGCACTGTGTGGTTATTGTAGATAGTAATTTCCAAGCTCATTCACGGTAAGCGAGTCAAGTTGAGTGTCACGACTAATGAAGCTGTTAAGTAAATGTGTAAAGTATAGTTAAATATTCGCAGACCATAGTAAGTTCTGTGAAGGACCATCTTCCAATATTCAGCGTGGTGTGTTGGAACCTATGGGGACGTTGTTTTATGGACAGTCGCAAATAATTACTGTGTGTACCTTTACTCCTTAGTAAGAGATACATTCCTTGGGATGTTCAGGAACAATATAGTAGAAAAATACTACTGCGGAAGCAGCACCATTTTCTTTCATCGTTCAAGGACGTGGTGGTCACTGACCCACCGACTTCTTTCAAATGATCAGTCTAAAAGACGCATCTTTAGTCATGGGAGCAGCGCCTGGATTAGCGTTTCGTCGCGAGTGTGTTGTGCGTGTGTGTCATCTGTGCTCTAATTCCTAGTCTATGGTAAAGGAAGCTGAAACACTTCTTGATAAAAAAAAAGAGTCAGAGAATTATTCTGGCGCATTTTTATTCCGTGAATTTCAGTTTTACATGCGTTTCCTCCGAAGATGTAACTAAACACGAGAAAACACGAAAAATATGCGACCAGTCGTGACGTCATACTAGGATCTTAGGGTAGCCAAGCGTGTGCCACTCGTGTGGGCAGCGCGTGCAATTGCAAGCTTGCTAGGTATAATTTGCCGTACTGACGCCAATCGTAACGTCTATTTCTGACCTTTTTGAAAATAGCAGGAGTGCGCGTGCATAGCTTTGACAGGCGCTGAAGATGTGCGAGAACAGGGATTCCGAAAACTTTTAGTAGGACGCCGCGCCCCTGTAAAGGAGGGCTCAGGGGTACTTCAGAAAATAATTTCTGCAGCCTCCGTGCACCAAATTAAAATATAATCTCGATATTCGCTATCATGGAGGCCCAATGAAGATGATTTATGAGTTTTCCCCCAAATACAGAACCGCTTCTGTTTCCCTTTAAATGTTTAATACTTGTGCACATGTGAAATAAGCGTTGTGCAAATGTGAATTCAATCAGTGAAAAAAAATCTATTCCAGCGATAATAATTTGTTTGCCAATATTCCATTTAACGTTGCCTAGTGCCACATGCGTCTTGTGGGATCTAGTACCAGTTACTAGGTAAATATGGTGAACTATACTAGGATGGTTAGTAACCACTACTAGCTTCTTGGCTTAGTAGCCGTTACTAACTTGACTGTTACTACATACGGTTACTAGGTACCTAGTAAGGCATGTGACAAGCGGTTGCTATCTCTCTTCTAGTAAATACTCCTAGTTTTATTGAAGAGAGTGCTTCTTTTGTATAAAGTGTTGGTGTCGAGGGAAAAATCGGGGTTTATCGGGGCTTATGTTGGAAAAATAGACGGGCATCGAGTTTCTCAACCTTCATAAAAATTGTGGGAGTTCAATGTGAATCGAAGAGGCCCAGAAAGCGGGTTTGATTCTTAAATATGGTCTGCGCAAGGATTGAAGGCAAGTGATGAGTCGTATTCACTGTCTCTACAACGATTGGTTTCCAGCCAAAGGGTGCTTTTGGACGTCGTCGTAGGCTATACGCTTGTTGTTGATTGCAGGGAATGGCACACCGGCTGAAGTTCATTCTGTGAAACACATTTCTGTTGGGAGTCAATTTAAACTACAAAGAATGCATAGTTTTCAGCTCTAAATAGGAAAAAGAGTTACGAGATAATTTTGTTTTGGCTACTTTGGCTTCTTTAACTTTGACTAATCTAGAAATCGAAAGTATTACGGAAAGCAGGATGAGAGTTTTGAAAAGGTAGGGGGGACGAACTAAAAAATGTTTGCCCTGCGTGTGTATGTGTCTACCAGCATAACTATATTCCTTGTCTCGTCAAGATGAATTGAAGGTTTGCGCATTATTTATGCGCGGCCCGATGTAGTTATTACAAGATTTCGTTGTGAGGAAGAAACTGTGCTTTTGGTGTTTTGAAACGTGTACCTCTTGATAAAACAACCACAAGCTAATATAAAATTCACCCACATATATCTTAAGTCACTATATAAAAGAGTAAATCAGTGATGCTGCGTGAGAAATCGGATTTTTTCTATTACGGTGCCTGAGGTGCAGCGAGTATAACGAAAATACCGGAAGCTAGGGTCCCGATGAGCCAGTAACAGGAACAAAGCAAGAAACATCACATCACAAAAGCTTCACGGGATTTGAAGTGCAGTGCACTCTTACGTTGCGTTCCGCGGATGAACGAATACACTCGATCCAGGATATTTGTGGCGCATGTATATAGGTTTTATATTTTGGCGATATCGGCATCTCGTCTGCTTTCCATAAAATATGAGACTACAAGGGCTTGCCAAGTCTTGTTGTTTTAAATTTTCCGGTATATGAAAGGTATTCTTTATGCGGTAACTCAAAACAATAAGAAAACCAAATACGCTGAAAGTATTTCCTTTCGTTTTACACGGAAGGCTTAGTATGGCGAACCCTAAAGAAATACCTACCAAGAAGACAGAAAGATATAAGTAGGGTTCCGTGTTTTCGAATAAACTTCAGAAAAGACACGCCGATAAAATTTTCAATCATTGGGATTTATCCGAAGGAGTCGGAATTTCGAGGTAGCGAAGTAAAAATAAAAAAAAGAAGAAAAGAAGGCGATATTTTACGAATAACGTTTGCCAAAAACACAATGTTAACAATAAAAAAATCTGTTTATTTTTTAGCTTGGACAAAAGGAAGTTTTTTGTTTAAATCGTAAATATTCTTTTCATTACGATGGGCCAATGTACTTTTGAAGCAGGACACAAGTCACTGTTCTAGTATATAGTTTGGACCAGTACTATATGTGCTTCTTAGAGGGAGGAAGGGTTGTGTTTTATCACAGTGTTAATTTGAACCTGTAGATATCATGGGATGGGAAGGGCAGCTGAAGGTTTTATGCGTCCTGGAGTTCGGCTCTTTCCAAGTACTGACGTTTAATAAAGTAAGACTTGTTTTCAAGATATGTCATAAGACACCACTGCCAATCGCGAGGGCACTAATGCCAACTGCCACTTCAGAAATATATTTCGTTATGGTGATTTTATTTTGAATAATTTAGTGTACTTTTTACCCAAACATCTGTTTTTATTTTTTTAAAAGAGCGGAGAAGAATTAAATTTTGAATTTTGGAGAATTGGAAATCTATTATCAAAATCTCCGATAGACCTCGAATTTCTAGAAAAAAATAAACACCCCCCCCCCAAAAAAAAAAGAACAAAAAAAGAATAGCAATCTTTTTTAACAAGACGGAATCCTAGGCTTAAGGTATGCATTGTTGTATCGGAAATATGTCACAAAACACTATAATCCGACGCAAACGAGGAAAACAAGTCGTCTTGCGCAGAATTCGCGGTGACGTCAGAATGACGCTGATCTCTCATAGGCTTTGATTGGAAGATAGTGGGTAGACCTCAATGCTAGACGCCTTAAGGTATACCACGACATGCATATATATTTGTTTCTATCAGCCAATAAGAGCTTGGCGTTCTGACATTACCTCGACCCGTGCCCAAGAAGCAGACGAACTTGCGCTCCGCATTGAAATCTGACGGCAGCCAACGCTGCTATTCCTTTTTGTTTCCCCGCGATTAGTTTAGACGGTGAGAACATATACACAAAAGCAACGCACTTTTGGAGCGGCTTTAATGACCCCAACGGATCACAGCGCCGGCAGCGGTCGGACTGTTATTTGTTCATTTATATCACAGTACTGCAGTATGAAACAGAGTTTGACTATCGCGTTTCTGGACAATTAGAGGGTTTTCTTCCCATTCGTCCCAGATGCAGCAGTGACAGCCGCACCCGCATACCTACTGCTGAAAAGTAGGTATCCGGGTGTTTTCCGAATGTACGACGGATGTTTAGGTCGTCAGTGTTCTTACGCGGTTGGTTACTCTTCCTTCAGCAGGTTTTCACACCCAAGTACAAGAGTAATATACAAACATTATTAAAAAAGTGATTGTATGCATTAACCAAAAAAAAAAGATATTGAGCGCTTGTAAAAATGATTATAATTTTTATCCTGAGTCAACAATTAAGGATATTTCAATGCTTCAGGTTTTTGAGGAGCAGCAGCAACTAACAGAACCTTTTTTCGTTGGTTCCTAAAACCTCCTTCATTCGAACACATTTCAACTAGAGAGCAAATGCTTTCTTGGGTGATAAAACCTATAGTCCAATACTTCATATCGAATTTCCACATTCCCCAACACTAATCCAAGAACGGGATTTATAAGCTTCGAGAATCTTGTCGTATATATATATATATATATGTATATATATATATATATATTTATAAAGTAAGCTAAACTTTAACCGAAATGGCGAAACAATCGTACAAGCCCGTGTAGCCTACAAAGAAAAAATGAAAGCCGCTTACAACTCCCTGTAACGCCGAATTAGAGCGCAGCTCTTGAGGAGGAGGGAAGTGCACTGGGGGGGGTTAAACTAACCAGGGGGGGGGGTCACGTGACCTTGGGGGTCACGTGACCCCCAATGCCGATGATGTCATCACTGACGTCACTGCTGACGTCATCAGTGACGATGACGATGCGGGTACCGATGACGTCATTAGTGACGTCACTGATGACTTCACCAGTGATGATGACGATGACGATGCGAATGTCGGTGACGTCATCAGTGACGTCGCTGATGACGTCATCAGTGATGATGACGATGACGATGCGGATGCCGGTGACGATATCAGTGACGTCACTGATGACGTCATCAGTGATGATGACGATGACAATGCGGATGTCGGTAACGTCATCAGTGATGATGACGATGACGATGCGGATGCCGGTGACGTCATCAGTGATGATGACGATGTCGATGTGGATGCCGGTGACGTCATCAGTGATGATGACGATGACGATGTGGATGCCGGTGACGTCATCAGTGATGATGACGATGTGGATGCCGGTGACGTCATCAGTGATGATGACGATGACGATGGGATGCCGGTGACGTCATCAGTGACGATGACGATGACGATGCGGATGCCGGTGACGTCATCAGTGATGATGACGATGACGATGTGGATGCCGGTGACGTCATCAGTGATGATGACGATGTGGATGCCGGTGACGTCATCAGTAATGATGACGATGACGATGCGGATGCCGGTGACGTCATCAGTGATGATGACGATGACGATGTGGATGCCGGGGACGTCATCACTGATGATGACGATGTGGATGCCGGTGACGTCATCAGTGACGATGACGTCATCGGGGGGTCACGCGACATCGGCGGGGGTCACGTGACCTCGAGGAGGGGGTCACGTGACCTCAGGGGAGCCACGTGACTTTGTGGGTCACGTGACCTCGGGGGGTCACGTGACCACCCACGAGGTCACGTGACCCAGGTAGGGGCTCGCGCGGTGCATCATGGGACATTTCCCATGATGCACCGCGCGATTACGCCGACGGCGACGCCGCCGGCGACGCCGACGGTGACGGCGACGCCGCTCAAGCCGGAAACGGGCCCCTAAGAGCTGCGCTCTAAAAAAGGTAGACATACTATATATATATATATATATATATATATATATATAGTGTGTATACCTTTGTTTGTTTAAGCTACACGTGCTTGTACGATACTTTCGCGATTTCGCTTAAAGTTTAAATGAAGTTCCCAAGAGCTGTCGCAACTCTAATGGAATTGAGATATAATTCTCTTTAGATTGGAAAGCATTTTGCCACAAATCCCATAAGCGGAAATGTGTAGTGCCCTCTAAGATGTACAGTGTAACGTGAACCCTACGTGATTTTTTTTTCCATTTAAATACGAGCACACCACTACATTTCAAAAGCACGTAACAGATAAGATCTTGTTGCTATGGAAGGCTTAGTTAGATTTATTTTTTTTTCATATAGTTTTTATTAGCCTATTGGAAACCACGTAAGTTTATAATGCCGATGACATAAATGTTGTGTCCAACGTGTTTTGCGAAGGAATAAAGGGAGTGCGCTTAGAACTGTCAATTCTGAATTTAAAAGTACAATTATTTTGCTTTGTTTTATTGTTGTTTACATTTTGTTGTCTTGAACTTCCTCCCGCCATATTTTGAACAAGTAGCATATAGAAGTCTTGAGTGGATAAATAAAAACAGCGTAACTAGTAACTACTCGAACAAAGTTATGTCCCCAGGGACCGATTTTGGTCACCGGCACAGAAAGGCCAAGATCTAATGTGGCTCTTCCGAAGCGAATCATGCCAGATATTGTGGCCAGGGGTTCCGACTGCTCACTCGAGCGAAGAACGGGGTTCGTCTCCTATGAAATCTTTCACAGACGAAAATAAAATAAAAAAATACCGTACCTCTTTTGCTATTTAACCGAAGGAAAAGTGGATCGTCTGCTACAAAATGTGTGCCACGGCGAAATAAGATGGAAGTCCTTTGAAAGTGTGATCCTCTGCTATTTCACGTTTGAAGCAATATACAACAATTGCCTCCTTCTCAAATCTCGAGCTTTTTCCACTGCCGCACACGATCTAACTTCCACCGATAGATTAAGGAGCACTCCGAACACGGACAACATAAGCAGTGAAAGTCCCCTCTCCATTTGAGTATGAATGAGGCACCCACAACAAAACACTGCGGGATAATTGCCGCGCAAACGGGTAAAAAATGGATCATTTGTCGATTACGCGCGCCCAGCAAAACATTTGTGACGTCACATCCAACCAGCAGCGGAAGAATTCCTCGGTCTCGCGTTAACCAAATTGAGCGCCAGGCAAGCTAATGAACTACAATCATCGTAATTACACTCTCAGAAAAGAGAGTGGGCGAAGAAAACGAAAAAAAACTGATGTCCATATACAACAGCGATATTAATTGCGCTGTTTCTCTTTTTCATGTTAATTTGCTTGTTTCTTTTTTTTTTTTTTCCGAACTTAGTTTGCAATAATGATCGGGTAACTTACGAAATGAAGCTGTACGATGGAAGCGCGCTTAGTTTATTTTCATGGTTCGAGTTGGGATATTAAATTCCAATTTATATTTACCGAAAGAAACTCCCAGTAATCTTTAACAACCTCTATCACGCATAAAGATGAGGTTGTGACCGTCACAATGCTCGAAATATTTATTATATTTACGAAGAGCCTTCGGGGTTTGTCTTATGCTTTGTATAGGCACGTTGTATCGGCCTTACGAATGCGTTTCAACACATTCCTTTGACCGCATTTTTGAAGACCCCAGGCTAGCTGTTGTACGACTTTGACTAAATTTTTCATCTACAGCTGATACTTCCAACTGTATGAACATACAACACAATTAGATTACAAGATCTTCATAATTTTAGTTTCTCAGTAATCGTAGCAGTCCTTTTCTTGGTTTTCGACTTGTCTTATTATGGTGGTAGTTATATAATTAAGGTTTCTGGTAACTCGTAACCACAGGTCAGAAGCAATTTTTAAAGTTATAACTGTCCCTGCGTTTTCCACTAATTATGAAATAAAGCGGTTGTAATGCCAATATTAGAAAGAAGCGATGCATTGGTTGCCAGCAATTGTCGTCCAGTTATTAGTATTGTGCGATTATTTAAAGGAGCTGAGAAGGTTATGCATAAATACATTTTTAGTCATTTTCATAAGAAATTACCCGCTTTCTGATGTTGCTTTTCGAGGGGTCAGTCCCTTTAAACGAAAGTGTCCTCCTTTTTAAACTTCGCTACCCATTTTTTGCACGAGGAGAAAACAGTGGATTATATTTATTTTGACATGTCTGAGGCATATTACAGAGTTAATCATGAAACGGCTGTTTGTACATAGTCAATATAGGGCTCTTGCTCGGATTTATTTGTCGTTTAAAAATTTTCATTGTTATCTCGTACGAATCGTGTGGCCATTTTGATATGCAAACTAAAACATTTCGATTAACGTCAGGTGTCTCCAATAATATATAATTTGTAATGCATCTATTCCCTATAGTTTAAATTATTTAAAGTCACATATAAAAGCGGAAATAAATAAAATAATATTCTTCTCGGATGCTGTGTTCGTTTAAATATAAGCGGTGATTATCACGTGCATTGCAATGTTCTTCTGCGCGACGTGAAGAACATACTATATACTCTTGTGGTATCCGGAGAAACGAGCTCCGTGTCGACACACATTTGAAGCTACTTCATTAGGGGAATTTTGTAAATCGTCTCCGCTGTCCCGCAATGCTCTCCGCAACCTGCAACTATAGGGAGTTTTCGTAGATCGTTTTCGCCGTCCCGCAAGGCCCTCCGCAACCCGCTACGATAGCGGGAACTCCACAGTCAAGGCTATCGGCGCGCAGGCGCAGTAGCAACTTCTTCGCTGCGTAACGCATAGCGGAGGGGGCAACGCGGTCTACGAAAACTCCCTTATATCCGGAACTCTACAGTCAAGGCCGTCACCGCGAAGGCGCAGTAGTGGCTTCTTCGTTGCGGAGGGCTCACAGAGGAAGAAACGCGTTCTACGAGAACTCCCTATATACTTCCCCGGATCGTGGCGTTGGCTCCGGTCGGTCGTTATGTGAAGCGAATTCATAGAGTTATCGCAATGTACGTTTGGGGCTCAGCTGGCGCTAGAGTGCTGGCGCAAACTGAAGCATACGACAACCAGTCAAAAATTGACGTCCGGTAATGCAGTTCGTTTGGGAGAAAGTGAATGCATCTTCTCCCTGCGCTCGATTATAAGCGCAAATATCACGAATGATAGCTACGTGCTAGGTAACTTCGTACATTTTTCTTTCGCGCAGACTAAATGATTGGTCAGTGACGGACGTGTTTTCCTTTCAAATTAGTGGAAATCAAGACGGTGGTAAACTTCTTCTGAAAAACATTATGTATATATACATGCTGTACTCTTTTCGCTGCTGTAGGGAGGCAGAGGCTCGTCAAGCAACAACTGAGATGCTTTTTTCTCTGTCTCCCCTCTCCAAACGGAGAGAAATGAAGAGTTTGATCATTAGTTTGAGCTTTATACGTGCATTTATGTGCTCTGTCGGACATTGTTAGCGTGAACACGGCGTCGGCACCTTCCAGCATGAAGGGCATAGTTGCTGAACGAACGAAGGACATCTAGATCACCGAGAGAGACGGCGAAGAACTACGCGGTGACACTTGACCAGTAACTCCTTGCGCGTGAAGACGATCAAAATAAATTGAAGGCCACCTAATATAGCCCGATTTGCGATAAATAAGTACTGCTTTATTATTTCTGCTACTGAATATGTGCGAAGATGCTTGTTTTACGTTTGACACATGACCCGCAGCACGCTCGAGATGTTTGAAAATCTGGAGGAGCCAGGAAAACAGGTGCCCGATAAAAGCTGCCCGGCGTAGTATACAATAAAAGAGGAAGAAACCTTTCATGGCTCACACACTTTATTCTTTACGTTTTGAGTGCTTTTATCCGCTCGTATATCTATACGAGCCGTTAGAAACACTCAAAACGTAAAGAATAAAGTAACAAGACTGGAATATTAGCAATATAGAAGCGTCACCGGAGTGCTGGCTAATTTTAACACTCTCTACATTCCTTTCAATTGTTATTTTACTTAGAAGCGTCGCTTGTTTTTACACACTTTCTGCGGAACAGAGGCTTGAGCTTTAAATATGGCGGCGTTTAATGGGGTTTACTGGTGAAGAAAGTTACTGTCTCTCAACCAATTACACTTTTGTAAGGATAATGTATCGGTACAACCGAAATAACAAAGATGATCTACGTTATCTTTCTACGGAGAAACAAAAAGGACGTGCTTTTCATAGGAATGCACAGGAGCACTGCAAAAGTAGACTGGTTGCTGTCTGCTTCAATTTGCCTCCCGGAAGTCTCATAGACACTAGCGCCAGTTAACCTCAAGTGTACAGTATAATATCTCTATAAACGAAATATAGATATGCTTTCTAGTATAGGTCAGCTGTTAAAAAGAGTGATGAAACTTGCATGTATACTTTGTTTATATTAATATTTAGGTAGATCGAGAAGAGATTCCTACTGTGATTTTAAATTCTATAAATTCTACTCAGTGATAAATTATAATTTATGTCATTTCATTATATTTATTTAGCTTATAGACCCGTTTACGGTTAGGTTAGGAAGACACTGTTTAAGCAGAAAATTAAAAAAAAAGAGAACAAAAAGGAACAAGAAGAAAAAACATGGCGCAAATGTTAAATGGCGATAACAACAAGTTAACAAATCATTACACATTTTCATAACTCGTTCACTTCATCCAAGAAAACACTGAGAATTTCACAATACTTAGAGGCGTTAATTTTTATTACAAGCTCGTTGGGTAATGAATTCGAATCGTCAAATGCAAAGGGTAGCTTGGAAGTTGCGAAAAACAAGGATGAGGAGTGGATGAATTTGATTTTGCACAAATTGTAAACCTCAGCGGAAACTCGATCTGGGGCGCTGGGAAGGATGATTTTAATCTGCGGATTGTGATAATATATTTTATAATGGAGGGTAAACCGGGAGAGCCTTTGACGAAAAGGGAGTGTTTTGGAGATCTGCCCGAATACGAAGTGAAGTGATACTGGTATGCGAAGAGTAGTCGAAGTAAATGTACCTTATTGCACTGCCTTGAAAATTTCCTAGCTCATTAGAGAGATAATTTTGAAATGATGACCCAATCGATTAGGCGTATTCTAGGTGGTACCGAACCAGGGTTGCTAAGCTAGGCTTTTGATTCTGGGTGAACAGAGTCCAAGGTTACATTTCACGTATCCAAGCAACACCCCCTAGAAACTAAGGCCGTAACGCTCTGAGTTGTGACATCACTATGGCCAGAGAAGGGAGGCCGCGTTGAGAAACGGAGCCTTCTTTGATTCTCTTTACCCCGGCCGCATCGTCTGCTCACTCATGTCACGTGGTTTATTCGTCCGCATTAGTCCGCCATTAATATACGCTTTAAATACGTAGTCTTGTATATTTTATTATATGAATGTAATATAAACGTAATATACAACACATTACCAAGGTTGAAAGCTCCACATTTATATTTATGATTATCCCCGTAACCGCGGGGCCACGCGCAGTCATACAGCTCCCCACACTTTTTGAATGAATCGCCCCCGGTGCAACATTTTCTTTCCTCATATGGTTTCCGATTTCTGGAAAATGTACGTTGTGTGTGACCTGCAGACTGTTTGAGAAGGAACGCTGAGACATTTGAGGAGGGAACCGAAAACAATTCATTCATCGCCGCAGGGAGCGCACACGAGCAAGAGATGGGACGACGACATTATGTCTTTCGTCCCAAACTGCTCCCGCTGCTTTAGTGTGCGGTTTATTTGTGTTCTCTTGATCATAGGGCATTTACGTGGATTTGCGGAACACGTCCTGCTACGGTGTGAGTGACATGTGTTGCAACTAGTCAAAGATGACACTGGTCGGTTATCGATAGACCTCTCCCTCGTGAAAGAGAAAAACTTCTTGGAGTTCGTGCTCAAAGCTTTTCGTGACGGATTTTGAGGGACGTATGGATACGATCGAGAGGTGAGCAACAACTTATTTACTAGCTTTGTCATCTAGGACACGTGTAGAGTGCTTCAGTCGGCTACTTTAATCTCGTAATAAAACGGAATAACGTTCTTCCTTTTCATCGTTGTGCAATTGCGTCGACATTTGTAAATATGCCTAGAAACATGAAAGTTTTCACCGGAAGGTGAATAACAAGTTTATGTGTGGTTATTGAAAGCGCGTTGCTCGTGTTTTTGTGTTTATACTAATGTTTTTATTGAGTTCACCGCGTTTGTACTAGAGTCCTAGCTGCAATAAGGTAATAGTATTATATCTTAATCAATAAGTTATATTTAGTTTTAGGCAGCTCGAGCAAATAGGGAGAAGTAATTTAGTTGACTGTAAATAGTAAGTTTAGTACCCGTGTCACACAGAAAGGTACTACAGCAATAATTGCGCGGCACAATGTTTTCGAATTAAAACGATAATTTTTCTGTAGACGTCTTCTACTCATAACTCGTGCCATTCCATACCAATTATTTAGCGGTGTAATATTGTTCCCGTGTAATAAAACTTTTTCTAACCCGGTTGCTATGTGCAGCTTTTGTTTTGGCTAATAAGACACGCTAATGTGACTAAAAGGGCGTTACGATGCTCGATCCACGCTCGTTGTCTTCGCTTCAACGCGCGCCCCCGATGACCTTTCCTCGCGACGTCACGAGAAGAGCATTTCAGCCTTGTTTTCTAGGAGGTGTTGATCCAAGTGTACGGTTAGCTTTTAGGACAACTTCGTTAACGCAGTTGTTCCATGTAAGATCACTGGTGAAGTGAAGTCCCAGGTGCTTATATGATCTGTAGTGGTTCCTTCGGGAGGACCTCGGGAGGACCTCGGGTTCCTTCGGGAGGACCTCGGGAGGGCCTCGGGTACCTTCGGTGACCTCGGGGAGGGGGGGTCACGCGACCCCCCCCCCCTATGTCACGTGACACCTCCCCCAGGTCGCGTGACACCTCCTCCGAGGTCGCGTGACGCCCCCGAGGCCACGTGACCCCCCAAGGCCACGTGACTTCCCCCCCCCCGAGGTCACGTGATCCCAGAGGTCACGTGACCCCTCCCCAGTTCACGTGACGCCTCCCCCAGGTCACGTGACCCCCCTCCGAGGTCACGTGACCCCCAAGGTCACGTGATACCTCTCCCAGGTCACGTGACCCCCGACGTCACGTGACCTCCCCGAGGTCACGTGACCCCCAAGGTCCCATTACTCCCCGAGAACACGTTACCCTCAGTACCCTTCCCTCCTCCTCCTCAAGAGCTGCGCTCTAATTCGCCGTTACAGGGAGTTGTAAACAGCTTTCATTTTTCATGTTCATGCATATATGCCAATTGTTACACCACTGTTCAATTATATTGTCACGGGTGGTGAGTCGTGACCAATAAACAAGAAATAAACAGAAATAAATAAATGTTTAATGTGGCGAACTTGTGCCAAAAATAAAGAAGGAAACAGAAGAAAGCAGAGCGTCGCGGGCGTCGAAGTCGGCGTGTCAGCAGAATCGAGCGCTGGGGCGAGACTGCCTCGACAAGGTCGCGGGCGGCCTCTTATCTAGAGTGAGTCACTATCTCGAAGATTCGGCGGAGAAGGTTCGAGCGTAGTGCGCTCGGGGCGAGAATGAACAAGCACTTTCTAGAACAACAAAAACAAGGATGAACGATAGTTATGTCCGCAGCAAGAATGAACGAGAACAAGTCCGTGACCCTGCGCGCGGCAATATAGAGGTAATCTTGAGCGGTTAAAACTAAAAGAAAATTATGCTTTGTATGCACAATTATACAATACTAACTACAGGTATTCAGAATAATTGAAAATGATACTTTTCGAAGTAATTTCGTCATTATTTGGCCATGATTAATATGTAGTAATAACAAGACTAATGGAGTAATTCGATTATGTTTGAAAGTAAAAAAATTGCTGCGACCGCTGCTATTTTGGCCCCGCCATCTTGCTCTCCGAGTTTAAGGATACAGATTTATATCTTGCGAGCAACAACGAATTAAACTTTTCTCATTGAGCCGCACAAAAAGAGGTCAGACTGTTCGTCTAGACAGTTTATATAGTAAATTATTGGGTTTCATGTTAAAACTGAAGTTTCAGTTTTTTACCAAACTCTTTCATTGTAAAGTTCAATTATTCATACCGACTTTGCTTAATTTTTAACCATTCAAACAGTTCTTCGCTACGTGTCGATAAACCTAAATCCGGTTCAAAGCACTCACACACTCTGCTGCCCCCAAGATATAGACCGACACGCGGGCTTGACATCACGGCGCTGCCGCGGCGCTGCGATCGCGCCGGAGCCGAGGGGTGTGGGCAAAAGGGCGCACGTTTCGCATGGGCGTCATACCAATTCAGCATGCCGCGAAGCTGTGTTGCCGTTAATTTTACCGAAATGTACAAGAAAAGCAGTGGAGTGAGCTTCCACAAGTTCCCGGCAGACTCTGAAAGGCATAGAAGCTGGATAATATCTGTGGATCGAAAATTATTGTCCCCTCGCGCGTTTGTGCGGCAAGCACTTTCTTGGAGGCAACTGTGACTTCCATTTCGATCTCCGTCCCGAGGCTTGCTTATGCACAGGGAAACCGTCCTCTGGTCGAGACCACCCGGATTTTGTTTTCACGGTGTTCGCGCACAAAGCACCGGCCAGCGCTCGTCGGAGGCTCGCTACGCCCGTGCTACCCAGCAGAAGGGGATCGGCGACAGAACAACAGTGTTGTAGGCGTTACCAAAAAAAAAAAAGAAGTAACGAAATACGTTACTTGTTACTTGCAAATCAAAGGTACGCATTACTTGAGCTACGTTGCCTAAAAATAAAAGCAACGCGTAACCGCTACTTATAAAGAGTAACGCACGTTACTTCTGCGTTACTTTTTAAATTGATTTATTACGTTTTACGGTTTTGACGATGCAGGTATGCATAAGCTCATATATCAAAAAACGTTATGTTCATGCACAAACAGAACATAATTACTTTATCTCTTTTTACGGTTTCACCTAAATACTGACGAGAAAAAACGCAAAGAAAAACATGGCTTGACGCCTAAAAACACGGAAAAACTTGAAGTGTAATTGTAGTAACGAGTAACGAAACTACGTTACTTGAAATAGTAACGTAAGTGCGTTACCCGTTACTGTGTCGAAAAAGTAACGAGTAGGTTACTACGCTACTGAAAAAAGTAACGCGTTCCTGGTAACGCCGTTACTTGTAACATGTTACCGCCAAGACTGCAGAACGGACAAAGCGTTACTGCTTGTCATGCCTTGTGGTCATGAGAGTAGGAAAAATAGCATACCTTGACTTGAAGACGATGTGTGTATTTATTTAATTAATAAATACACTTCTGCAGACCCACAGTCTGCTGATCCCGCCGGCAGTGCGGAAGCCGACTCGAAGTAATCGTAGGCCTCGAGAGACTTGTACGCCTGCTCCGTGTCGGCCGTGAACTGGCTTGCCGAAAAAACTTAATAAACGACGACGTGAGCCGTCGACTTCGGTGGCAGCAACTTCACGTCGGAAGTCCAGCAGGCCTTGTTTACGGCGTACGGATCCTCGTAGGCAACGCCGTCCACGCATAGTTTGTTTCGATACCGCCGCCGTTCAGGCTCACGTAGCGAGCTCAAATAGTCTCGCATAGCATACGAATTACGTTGCCAGGAAATACGACGCACAAATAAAACTAGAAGCGTCCCTACAACGTCAACAACGAGCGCACGCCACACAACGCAATGGCGAAAAGACGGAGGGCCTCGTCTCTTTTGCCCACATAGCTACCGCGCATGCGCGGCCATCCGGTCGTGTTGGTAAACAGAGCCGCTCCGCGTGTCGGTCTATAAAAAAAATTAACGAAAAATGTTAGAACTAATTTGTGACACTAAACGTTGTGCTTCTGTGGTCTAGATTGAGCTTCGGTAACATCGCTTTTGCGCCTATTGGGGTTTACTTTTCCCCTCCAAGTTCGCACAAACAAAACCTCCCTTCCGTTTCCTAAATAGTACCCTTTGTTCTCCTAAGTTCCCTAGGAAGGATCCTCGAACCACGTATTAGACAGGGAGATGTATACCAAATGTTGTGTATTGAATTAATCGGTAGTTTGTAAATATCGATCCTAACTCAATAGTGAACATTACGAAAGTCGCGTTGTTCAAACCGTCAGAAGAGTATAGGGTTTCGAAAATCTCAAGTAATCGAAAAAGTTAACGGTTACTTTTTCAGGAAATGGTGGCTTACTTCACCACCCAATGAACAGGTAATCTTAGTTAATATTTTCTACAAAGAGTAGATATAATTGCAATCGATTCCTTTTTAAGCAACGTTACAAGACTGCTTGTATGGTAGACACCTTAAGCGTCGTTTTGTTATTATTATAAAATTCGAATTCATAGGGTTTTACTTCAGTCATCGTCACATAAAACGCTTGAGCGTGATTTGATTTCCTTTTTTCAGAGGAATGTTGTAAATGGTGTGTTTAACATTAACTTGATATGAGTTTGTGGCGCCAAAGCGCGTGACTTAGAGCGGTCGCTCACGCAACGTCAGCAGCTAATGACGTTTCAAGCGCGCGGCACGAGCAGCACCGGCGGGAGAGAGCTCCGGGCTCGAACAGAACAGCACCAGCCTGGCAGCGTTCGACGATGTAGCAGGGCGGCCTCAGTGGGGCCCCCTTTTTATGATCATTTCAGTTTTTGTGTGGTTATAAAGATCAGTTTATTGATTTGCATCGACGGACGTGTTTTCTGACCCCCACAAGTTAAAGGTTTACTCCGGCGATTTTTTTTAGCTATACCAAGTAACAATAGTTTCGAAATCACCGGCGTTTACTCTTTCCGATATGCTATTTAGTATCACAAAGTTCAAAATAGGTATTGTAAAATCGACAAATTAAAATGACGCCAAAACCAAGATTCAAATATACCGGCGCTTTTCAATGCCGTGACGTCACAGGAGGGCAGGATAGCGGGAAGAGCGAGCCGTCTAAAAATGAAGTATGCCGAGCATTTGTTTCTTGTTGCTGCGCTGGAGCTGCAGCGACCTTCCAAAGCATACATTTGACACCATGAAACTGTTTGTAATCATTTGGGAACAAAGACTACAGCCAAAAGAACAAACTCCTGCCTTCCCCTGATGTCACTTGTTCATTGTTGCCAGTAGATCTTTTCCCTTTCGAAAACACGGTCAGGTCCGAAATTATATATTCAACAACTTCGTGAAAATAATTTAATGTGGTCAAATATTTGGGTTACTTTTTCAACGATGTTTGTTCGCGTCTTTAGGAAATGTTCAGGCAATTCGTCGATTATAAAGAAAAGGCCGGAGTACCCCTTTAAGTTACTTTTTGTTTCGAATGAAGATGTTTATTCTTTCTATGTTGGGGCGTTACTAAAGTTCTACTTCTAAAGTAACATACGTAAACTTAATTCAATATGATTGCTCTATCTGGCTTGCTTTTCATTGTTCTTCGAGTTTTTTGTAGGGGAAGTGAACACCTAGTGTAAAGCATGCACTGTATTTTGTTCGTAAGTTATGTAGGTTACGAATTACTAAAAGTAAATAATCATTAAATCACGTGCCATTCAAAATAACTTGACGGCCAGAATTATTTCAGGCAATTTTTGTGCAAAATGATAAAGAATAGTATGTAAAATTTTGTAACACATTACCCACCGTAGTTTAGAAAATATGTAAACGTTCCTTAAAACAAAACAAAATTAGAAGAATAAATAAATAAAGCAACGCAATCATAAGATCAATACGAGTTCCAAATCGCCCTCATAATGATCGTAGATTTTTAAATGCAATGCTCCTTCATATATAAGCGTATAGACACTATTTCCACATACGTATACAAGTGATCGAGCTTCATCAGCTTAAATATAAAATTTGAATCAAATGTGAACGTTCTTCACGCACAGATTGAATACTAGGGGCATAATATAAAAAACAAATGCTCAGTCTAAGACCTCCCATTTCTGCGCTACACGCCACCTGCCTGTCACCTCAAAACGGATAATCTTTGGTTCCACACAAAGCGTGGGTTTCCTTCCACGCGAGGGACGGGTCTAAATATTTGATAGGGCCAGCTAGACATGAGCCCATCCTTGCGTCATTCAGCGAGGATAGCAGCCTGCAGTCCGTCACACTAAGCTTTCGAGATGGAACACGAAAAGCACTCCTATGCTTACGTCTAACGAAAATGCAGTTAGTGTGCAGCGAGTTGTATAAGTACACTGCAGTTCTTTGGCGCCCCAGTTTCGGCCTAATATCATTATGGTAAACGCTTACGCCGTGAGCGAGCATCAAAGCTGCCTTTAACGACGTTGCTTACTGAAATGCCAGAAATTGTCTGCTTTGAGAAGCAATAACTACTGCAAACGTTCACTTTAGCAAATCGAGTAATTTGATTTTATTTCCATTCGATCTAATTTTGTTTTCAACAGAGTGTTTGAGGCCCCCGAACGAAAAGCTTTTACAAACAACTTGAGAGAGTCTCGAGGCCCGTACAAGCAGCCTTCTTTCATCTAGAAATTTTGTCGGCATGTACACTCTCAAAATAGCTTGAATTCTATAGGTTTATACTATTAGCGACGTGTGCAACCAAAACGGTCGCTGTGGTCAGAGTTCGCGATTGGCCAAACCATAGCTTCCTGTACTATGATAATGCCTGCCCAATCACCGGTGTGTCGAGGCGAAGTCTGCCAATCATGGCAAGCCATACGCAAATCTTTTTTTTGTGACGTTACGAAAGGAAACATATGAGGGCGCCACCGAAACATCTCGCCACTAATACAGGTTTGTCATTTCATTTCATTTCATTTCATTTATTTACTCTCAAGGCCGAAGCATTACAGAGAGGTGTGGTGAAGCAAAAAAAAAAAATACAGCATGAGCATAAACACAGCAGGGGGATTACAAAAAATGGTTGCAAACGGCACTTTTGAAACGGTCGGTGTCAGCGATTGAAGCGATGGAGGCGGGGAGGTGGTTCCAGTCTGTGCAGGTTTTGGGAATGAACGAGTGGAAGTGCAAATTGGTGCGGCTGCTTGGGACGCCAACCTTGAACTGATGGTCGCTGCGGGAAGAAATGTACGATGGTGGCAGAAAGAGAGAGTCGTTGAGTAGAGAATTGAAATGATAAACCTTATGAAAGAGTCAAAGACGAGGTAGCTTACGACGCAATGAAAGATCGGGTAAGTTAAGATTGGGTTTCATAGAAGTGACACTGGCAGTTTGAAAGTAATTTGAGAAGATGAAACGCGCCGAACGGGTTTGAATGGCTTCTATTTGAAGAATAATGGAGTTAATATGAGAGTCCCAGATTGATGATGCATATTCAAGCTTTGACCTCACTAAAGTTTTATAAAGTATGAGTTTCAAGTTAGTTGGGGTTAAAAAAAAATTACGCCGTAGATAACCGAGTGCGCGATTAGCATTACTAGTGATGTAGTCGACGTGATCTTGCCATGAAAGGTTAGCAGAAATGATAATGCCAAGATATTTGTAGGACGAAACTTGCGTTAGGCGAACACCGTTAAGTAAGTAGTCACATGGTAAGATGTGATTTGAATGACGTGCAATTCTCATTGACTTACATTTAGCAGGGTTAAGTTTCATTAGCCAGGTGTCACACCAAAATGAAATGTTATCGAGGTCAGACTGAAGAGCATGATGATCAGCAGGTTCCAGAATTTTGCGATAAACAACACAGTCGTCAGCAAAAAGTTTTATAGATGAAGAAATGCAGCTAGGTAGGTCGTCAATATAAATAAGAAAAAGCAAGGGCCCTAGCACTGACCCCTGCGGGACACCGGAATGAGGAAACTCTCTGTAAAGGCGTACTTATTTGAACTTGCAGTTTTTATTACATTGTCCACATGGTGCTGATCTCAAGCTTTGTTGTAGCTTACTTTGTGTACTTTCCAAAGAAATATGTACATTTCAAAAAAAAAAAAAAACTATACGTTTCTTTAGAACACTAACAATCCCAGAAGGGTTTATAGCAAGAACCTACAAGAAATCGTCACGACTTATAATTCACACTTTATCGTTGGCATTAAAAGATTGTAAACAGTACATTTAAGCCCTAATATTCTATTTTTTGCGGTGAAACAAGGTCTTATCTGTACTATAGCCTCCATGGAAACTAATTTAGAAATGTCTTATAAACTGGGCTATAAAATTCCAGTACACTGCCAACGGAAGAAATAGTACAGTTGTTTATATACAATGCACTCTTTGCAATAATGTAATTCTGGAGTGATAATATTATATTCGAGGGGCAGTAGTTTCTATTAAGATGTAATTACGACATACCAGTAATCTGCCCATCCCTGGAGAACTCGAATACAAGCACCGCAGTGCGCGCCTCGGTGTAATCGATCTGCAAGCGATTACTTGACTGACCTAATCCGCCGCAGCCTTGGTGTCATATACGACTGTCCGGATGTCTCTCCATCTGCATTCTCGCTGACTCGAGGATCCGCTCGATATTGGACCGTCTGGTTTGTCAGAGTAATGGCGAGGAACGTAGCCCCCAACATATGATGGTGTGGAAATAGGAGCTTATAAAGGCGTAGTCAACGCTAAGCCCAGAAATAAAAATGGTGGTTCAGACACGCACGAGATTACAGGGTAAAAATCATATTGAAGGAGGACGCTCACTTCTTATAAATTGGCCAGCCGTCAACAGGTGAAATTTGAAGTGGGTTGTTATTTGTAGCTTTAAAGTGCTAATTTCTGCGCATACTGCAGCACCGTATAGTTTTTTAGTTGAAGGGCCAAATAATGCCTCGGGAAAGATTTTTCGGAAGGAAGTGGTGATTGAAATTAGATAAATTGTTTCATATTTAATTAAATTTCGATAGTTTGTAGCTCTACCTGGTTCATGTTGAAGCGCATGTTCAGCATCCGAAATGTAATTGTTTAATTTAGCGTTGAAAATGTAAGTCGTTTAAATAATTTCAAGCTTAGAAAATAAGATGTCTATGGGATATTAACTAGCGTTGGCGGTAACGAGTTACAAGTAATGGCGGTACCTGGAACGCATTATGTTTTCTGTAACGGGTAACGTACTCGTTACATTTTCAAAACACTAACTGGTAACGCACTTACGTTACTTATTTTGAGTAACGGGTAATGCATTACGTTACACGTTACCTTTTCTTTCCCAGACTTAAACAAAATATAGCTTAAATTGTTTTCGTACTTTTAGAGGCCAGCCATGTACATTTTATTTTTTTGCGTTTTTTATTGTTTTTTTTGTGTTTAATGAAATCATAAATATATAAAATAATCAAGTTTAGTTTCTTTATGAACATAATGTTTCTTGAAATATGACGCTTAAGTAACGTCCAAAGAGTAAGGCGTGTTATTTTACGAATTAAAAAAGGAACGATAATATAACGTGCAATACTTTTTAACGGTAACGGTAACTTGTTCTTTTTTATTTTCAGGTGACGTAGGCCGGTAAAGTATCGAGTAACGTATTTCGTTACTTTTTTCGGTATCGCCTACAGCACTGCTATTCACAAAAAAAGTAAATTAGCTAAACAGAGACCCGCCAAAGGATACAAATAAATTTAATAAATTTAAAAAAAAAAAAAAAAAAAAAAGCACTGGTGAAAGAAGACTTGACACCTCTTATCTTGCAACTTATTTTCGAGTTAATATTTTTTGCTAGTGGAAAGTTAATCTACAGTGAAATTGTGCATGCAGTCTGCTGTGAATATAAAATTTGAATACTACAGTTTGACAGCTAAACGGAGCCTTTAAATTGCAGCATGCCATTGTGCTTACACGAGAGCATGCTAGTGCAATGCTCATTCAGACTCAAACGGGTAGTGGCGGGGATCAAATCCAGGAAGGCATCCTGGGTTTAAATTCTCTTCGTCGCGTTCCAAGCTGTGGTGCACTAACACATTCGTCAAACAATTACTGAAAGCCAAACGGCGGTAGACAGTTCAAACAAGTTGGGGTTCCAATCCATGTTGTGAAGGTGGTCAGGCAGCGGAGCTGTGCTACAACCTGTAACGATGGCCCACTGTACTATCGACCCTTTTTATGGCAAACGCCACCAGGTGGCACTCCAGTCTTTGACGTCACAAAAAAACAAACAAAAAACTTCCGGTTTATAAAAATAATGAGCAAAGGCCACGTTAACTCCGCTGCTTGAAATGTAGATGAAACGTTTAACCAGCAATTCTGCAGGTGAACACCACAAGAACGAAGGAGTGCGAGATCTGTTAAAACATTTCGAGCATTATTGTAAACCAACTTGCCTCCTCTAATATGTAATATTGTATAAGCAAATGCGTTCGTTAAATCTCAAAGTTGGTGTCTGTGTAGCATTTATTCTTTCTAGCACTGGTGGCATAAGCAAGCACTACAGGCTTACAAAGACGGTGCGACCGGAAGTCGCTTGGGACGGAAGCGACAGTTCATGTTTGTAAGCTGCAGAGGGGTCTATACCAAATGATTGACGAAAGAGAATTAAATTCACTGGACCAAAATCTGTTTTATATATGAAAGACTTCGTACGGCTACCGTTGCCGCGGCAGCTTGTGCAGCCGCAATCGTTTATCGAGAAACGCATGCTGGAAGCGCTACGTGTTTAGCATTGTTAGCGGGGCCTAGTGACGCCACGTCCCACATCGTACTCTGCCGTTTCCGCGGCAGGCTATGCAACTGCAATCATTACCGGGAAACGCACACGGGGAGCGCTACGTACTTCACATTGTTCACGCGCGCCTTATCATTTATCATGTGTTTTTTTTTTATTGAAACAAGTGCCAAAACAACAGGATAAATGATAAGGCGCACGCGAACGTGGACAAGGTCCGTTGGTTTTCTGTCGGTTATTCTGTAGACTACTGTTCTGTTGACGGACACTAAAAAAACCCGACCAACGAGTTATATACAGCTTCGCTGTATAATGTAAGCAAGTATGCGTTCATGCTCTGCGGAATATCTAAAGAACATAACCGTTTTGACAGATGAACGCGACATGGACGATGGACGTTCCTTTCTGTTGAAAGAAATATCAGGGGTCGAATTAAGTTCGTCAACCCACTCACACTACACACGAGTCCGGTGCTTGTTGCGCCTAACGCTTCTAATATAAAGCAAACATATGAGTACTGTGTGTGCAGCATTGTTTTCACACATCCTTCAAACTCCGTGGCGCATATTTTGTGTATATGTCCAATCTCTGCTATGAGCGTGTGAGAGACACAAAAGAATATGTTATTTTCAGGCAATAAGTTCTATATGTCCGACGCTAGTTGTTAGTCTGTTATACTCAGAGGTCCATTGAAATATTTCAAACGTCTGTATGGTAGAAGCTATTAAAACGAACCCATAAGTAAAACACGCTCTAAGCGGATGGAGGTGGGATCAGAGTGTTTTTAACATTGCTTCCGTGAATGCGCTAATTTGTTTTTGACAGAGTGGTTAACAAAGTGTAATACATCTCAAATGCGTACATTTAAGCGCCAAAAAACAAAGGCAGAGTAATGAACTACGATAGTACAAGCGCCTGATATTGTCGTAGATCTTACTCTGCCTTTGCTTTTTTGGCGCTTCATGGTGATGAAACATTAACCGAACTCTCCATTTTGTTGCGTCTCAAACGTGTTTAGAAGAAACAATAACGATACACATTATTATTTAAAGAATATTTCAGCACGCGAACTTCTGATACGCGCAGCCAAACTCAGCCTCAGTCAAATAATGGCCTTTCAAAGAATCCGCGCACCACGTTCCGTTTTTGCCCCTTTTGCTCGTTTTTTCCAAGGAGCGTATTTCCCTGGAAAGCAGGAACTTATTATTAAACAAAAGTGAACGTGAGTGAGCAGCTGGTGCAAGGCGAGGTCAGCGGCGCGTCGACTGTCCGTTCTTGTCCGCGCTGATGCCTCGCTGGACCTTAACGACATCTGGATCGCTCCCTGGCCACCACTAATTGAATCTGTCGCGTCTCTTCACTCTCTCATCTAGACGCTTCCTTTTCACTCTTAGTAACTCATACAAAAGCGAAAACAACGAGGGCTGCAATTTCTGTACGGGACACAAACCTGACACGCTCCTACCCGGCAAATATATTGTATTGAGAAGAACCGAGAAAGATCAATAACGAGCAACCCGCAGTTCGCACCTTTTTTGTGGCATTATTTATGTTGCTTGGCAGCTCACCGCCAGATCGATTGAAATTCAGAGCCTGTCCACCTTTACAAACCGTCCTAGGTTGTTTACGCAACGTGTCAAGACCGGTCGAACTGGTAGTACGTTCGATGTGTTCGGACATGAATTCAAAAGAGCGCTGATGATCATAATGCGAACTCAGCAGATGAGGTGCGTGGGAGTTTGAATGTGTGAGTATAGCAGCTAAGACCTTTCTTGTCATTATATTTAGACAATACTTGTCGGTGTCTTCTTTACATAAAGGTGAGTCTGTTTGTAATGTTTCTTTACGAGAACTCAGATATTAAGAAAGATAGGTTTCCTACCTGATGGGGTGCCTCGAGGTCGGAATTGGGACGTCGATTGGATCAAACCCAGCCGCAGTCATTTGCATACATACATCGAGATACGGAACAAGGTTGAAACCTTATAATTTTAGATTGATTTGCAGGTACATTTGTTCTGAAGATGTACACATAACATCGTAACGGATGCAAAATCCTACCCTACCCCAAGGCCCAATAAAACTTTTCGTTATCTGGATTATTTAACCGGCTATCTAACTGGAATTTTTTCTAAAACCTGAAATCCAGATTGCAGACTAAGAAATAATCTTGGAAAACCTGAAATTCAGATGGAATCCAATAAGACTTCCAGTTTTATAATCCAGATTGCGAAAACTTATATTTAACTAGGGGGTAGAATACGCAAATTCTAAAACAAAAATAAAAAATGTTTAATGTGACGAATATTTGGGGACGTTTCAAACAACAAACCACAACATTCAACCATAAAAAGGGGGTACAGTGCATTCTATCTCTTCGACAAAAGGATAACCGACTTGAAGCACCAGTTACACATACACATACTGTATTCACGACTATCCTTTACCCAACATACGATGATAGCCAATATAGGGATGAAACTTTCAAGTAGAAGAAATATTAAACAAAAAAAAGAACAGGATTAGGCGGGGTTTGAACTTCGATTCTCCACGTGTCAGTCCCGCGTGTTGAAAACTTTGCCAGGCATGCGGCGATTTCTTTTATTTATTTATTGGCAGGTAGACATGGGATTACTATACAGATACGCTGTTCACAAACACGTCAGCGAAACTTCGGTGAGCGCGGAGTGCTTATACGGATCTTATTGTAGCCAGGTTGTCCAGGACTGGCAACCAATCTGGGCCATCTCCTGAAAAGCTATACATTTCCCTAATTTTCCGGATGCTCTCAGTAAAATACAGGCACAGAGGTGGCGCGTCAAAGTCTGTATGCCGCATGCCATGAGGGTCCTTCAGATGCTGTGGAGTCCTACGACCATAAATAAATCATATGGCACAGAGTCTGTGACATCAAGTGAAAGAAACCGTATCCCATGCTTATTCAACGAGAGTTTTTTTTTTCGACGCTCGCTGAAGAACGTCCCAATAAAACACTGCATACCAGCAGTTTAAGAACACATGCTCGACAGTTTCGGGTCGCTTACACAAAAAACAATTCACCAGAACAGAGAACGTACACACCTTTCTCATGTAGCCATGTTTTAATCAAGAGTATCCCAATATGTATTTTAAAGAAAAACGTTTTCATATGAGTGGTGACCAGCATTTTTCTAACCCGACAGAGTACATCCTGCCCAGGGAGAGCAGTGTACAACATTCGATAAATGGGAGGTAAAAAAGACATTTCTATCAAATTTTTCGTTAGACGTTTTCGTGAGACATTTCCTAAATATTCTAACGAAAAGCGAGCTACTAAAAATCTGTAAGCACCAACTAGTTCGTTTAAATAGGCGCGTAATGGCCCCGACCCTCCGTCACAGGAAGAAACAAAAAATATCAGGTAAAGGCCTCACACAAATGAACCTGAAAAACCGTACGCAAAAAGGGACTGGTTTGATCGCGCAGGAAGATAAAACGGTTCACAACTTTTCGAATAAAGAGATGGGCCAAAAAGAGGCCACCAGATCGGACACGTCGAAATAGGTTCTCTCGGCTGGGTCCGTTCCCAAGAGGCGACCTAAACGAAAACCGCGAAAACACGATGCAACCTTCGAATGGAAATACGAGAACAGTGCAGTACTTCCAACTCAAACTCAAACTCTTTATTTCTCTCCGTTTAAAGAAAGGAGACAGAGAAAAAAAGCAACTCAGCTGTTGCTTGACGAGCCTCTGCCTCCCCACAGCAGCGAAAAAAGTACAGCATGTACGTACACATAATGTTTTTTTTTTTTCACCATCACACTTATAGCACGAAAATGAACAACATTAGATGGGGGGAGGGTGGAAGGGGGAAAAGTAATTGATTTAGCCAAGTTTACAAAATCGGGGGGAGTGGGGGCACTCTCTCACAAGCATAGAACGTACATTTTTGTTACGGCTTCATTCAAAACTTCTACATTCAACTCACACGAGCGATTTAAAAAAAACGAGGTACTATATATTTCAACGCCCGATTACCGTAGTTCGTTCCGGAGTGCGGCGCTAACCATGTGTCTACAGACCTAGTTTCACAGCTAACCTCCCTCATCCTAAGGTTGGAATAGGCATGAATATATTTTCTTTTTGGAAAAAATATCTTTTCAATGCAAGAAAAAGTTTATAATAATACTGATTAGGAATCTGTACAGTATTCAATTTACTAAATAATGGACCAGTATGACCTATTATATTGAGTATTACATATAATACGAACAGCTGTTTTTTGTAAAGTACGTATCAGTTTTATGTTTGCAGTGGTCGTATTGCCCCATACCAAGATGCAATAACTATGTTTTGAGTACCAAAGGGTATTATATGTAAGAAGCATAACCAAAATCGAAATGATGTGGGGATATTTGTACATAATACCTACAACTCTTGATAATTCTTGACATGCCTGTTGTACAGTCTCGTCCGATGACATGTATTGATTACATATAATTCCGAGAACTTTTACGCTTTCAACTATATCTATACAGTGTGTTCCAAGAGAAAGAATGGACGTATAGAAACAGTTTTTATTTCGTGATCTAAATAACACGGCTTATGTCTTACTGCCATTTACTTTTAATGAATTTGAATTTATCCAGGCATTAAGCCTTTCCAAAAAATTATTTTCAGCAGTAATAATTTGATTAGTATCATTACCTGAAAAGAATATACTGGTATCATCAGCGTAAATAATGAGACTTACATTTCTATGAATATTTACGATGCCTTGATGTACAGATTAAAAAGAAGTGGTCCCAGAATGCTCCCTTGTGGTACGCCGGGAGTCTGTTTCCTAAGACCCGATTGTTCTTTTATTTAATTCAACACACTAGTATCAATAACTAAGATAACTTCTAATCATATATAGAGCAACGCCTCGAATGCCATAAATATGCAGCTTTTGAAGTGATGTGTCATGATTGATTCGGTCGAACGCCTTTGAAAAATCGATAAATACTCCGATTGGTAATAACCTTTTTTCAATATTGTTTAAAATTAATTCCTTTTGTTTTAATAAGGCAAGTTCGGTAGAGAAACCCCTCCTAAATCCGTATTGACTGGGCATTAAGATAGAAAACTTTTCGCAGAAACTATACAGCCTGTGATGTATTATTTTTTCTAGAGATTTTGAAAATATCGGTAAAACAGAAATCGGTGTATAATTTTCGAAGTTTTTTTTATCTCCAGTTTTAAATAGCGCAGATGCCTTTGCTACCTGCATTTTTTGGGGGAAAGTTACGTTCTCAATTTCTAGATTAAAAATATGTGTTAAACAAGGAACAATCGACTGCAAAACATGCTTGATAGGTTTAATTTAAACATCATATATATCGGAACTCTTACTATTTTTTAAGCTTTGGAAAACAGAAAATACTTCCTGTTTGTCAGTTGAAAACAGAAATATACTATGTGAAACCTTCTGGACATACAGAACGGCATCCGCACAGTGTACACTCTGGACAAGTGTAGCAAAATGATCACTAAACTTTTTGGCCAAAGCAACCCCTTTTACAAAGGTACCTTCGATTTTTATTTCTGTTACTTTATCCCCATGCCACCCTTGTTTTATTAACTCATTTACTTTTTTCCATACTACCTCGGATCTGTTGTCATATTTAAACAAATTATTAAAATACACGCGTTTAGCCTGTCTTATTGTTTTAGTTAATTGGTTTCTAAGTTTCTTAAATGCAACCAAGATGTTAACATCTTTAGTGTGCAGGAATTTGTGGTTGAGATGATTTTTCTTATTTATCTTTTTTTTTTATTTCGGGTGTAACTCAGGGTATACGAGACTTTCGAGGAACCCCATGCAATTAATAAGAAAAGCAGCGATCATATATCATTTTAAACCTTTCAAAAAAAATTAAAGGCTTCGTCAGCAGACACGCTAAACAGCACCGCACTCCAGACTTCAAAACTTGTCTGTTGTTCAAAACGATCAAGGCTTCTAGCGCTTATATTTCTAAAATAAATCTGATCATCACATATTTTTGGAGCTCTAGTCTACATTCGCAAGCATATATATTGAAGTAGGTACCATACCTTTGCAATAAAAAGTAAGTTACACACCGTGGCGCGTACGAACATTGACATATGACGGCAACCCGTTCTGCGTTGCCTTATCATGTAACTTAGCAGCGTCTTCGCGCCACAAAATTGCATTATCACGGTAACACTCCAGTGGGACGCCTAGATAACGGGTTGGTAAGATGGGTCTCTGGTTGGCGATGGCCACCCGCCATACCAGAGACACAACCATTTTGGCCAATTTACTGAACACCCCGTTCGCAAACAGAAGGTATTTGTGATTTCGATGACTTTTTTAGCGCTTTTTTTATCCGTGCAAAATATCGCGATATCATCCGCGTAAGCCAGTATGCGAACTTCACACGTGTTCAGAGTAAAACCGCTAACGCTCGGCTCATGAAGAATGCGCAAACAAAAGGGTTCTATATACAAAACGAACAATAGGGGTGATAGAGGGCATCCCTGCCTTACCGAAGATCTGACAGGCACGCGTTCGCTCACACTCTTATCGACCATCAAGCTCGTTGTACAGTTTTGTTACGCCCATCCGCACTCCTTCTAAAATTACAGACCCTACCCCTATACGCTCAAAAACACTAAAGAGGACATCATGAGACACGTGGTCGAAGGATTTTTCTAAGTCTAACTGTAACATAGCAACCTTCCTTATCTCTGAGTCGCAGCATCCCAAAATACTGCGAGCGACATGAATGTTAGTTAAAATACTTCGACTCCGTATGCGGCACGTCTGGTGCGGCCCCACAACATTCGTGATCACGCATTGCAATCGTCTAGCGAGGATTTTCATTAGTATTTTGTAGTCTATGTTAGTCAGCGTTATACGACGATAAGGTTTTACACTACGAAGTTTAACGGGATCGTCACGGTTAGGGATCAATACCGTATGCGTACGCAGAAACGATGGCGGTAAGAAGATTTGGTCATACGCATCAGTAAAGACATCTAACAAAATAACTGAAACCTCATGCTTAAACGTCTTAAGAAAAGTGCGGTCAACTCAACTGTTCCTGGCGATTTGCCAGGTTTGAAATCTTTTATCGAAATTGTTATTTCCGACAGGCTTTTCGGCTCTTCTAGAATGCCTTTTAAATTACTATCTATTGTCGGCAGCAAAGACAAGAACTCGCTTTCCAACGCCGCCTTTTGTGGAGCATGACGAATGAAAAGATCTCTATAGTTTTCAACGAAAGCCTTTTCTATAAAAGTTTTCTCGTCAGACAGAACGCCATGGTATTCGATTTCCACTATTTCATTGCCGCACGCGTATTTCTTTTCCGCGGCCATCATCCTTTTTGTGGACGCTTCTTCAACAACGAATCTTTCGGAACGGGCTCGTATTGCGGCCCCCCTATATCTTTCCTGATATATGATCTCGAGCTGGGCTTTTAGGTTATTTATATCATCCATAAAATGGCCGGGAGCTGGGCATTCTTCTCTTAAACGTTTCTTCAGGTTATCACACAACAAATCTTCGTTCTTCTTTTCTTGGAACTTCAAGAAACCCGCCTTCTCAAATGCGCTGATGTTTACCTCCTGCTTAAAGGTCTCCCACTTCTCGATTGCACACCCTCCCTTCAGCTCTGCTTCCTGCCTTTTCCCCTTGACTAAGTTCCGAAAAGACTCATCTCGAATCAGCTTCGGATTAATTTTCCACTGTTCCGACGAAAAAGGTGGCACGTTCTTCTTGGCACCTAATTGAAAACTAACGAGGCAGTGGTCCCTAAAGAAGACGTAATCGACCGAGTAACGACCACACAGGGGAACCAGATCCGACGAAATGTATATTCGGTCGAACCTGGCGTGACTGTTACCTTGGAAGTGGGTGTACACCAGACCCTTTGGACGAGGCACGCAACACGCAACATCTTCCAACTCACAGTGCCCAATAAGGTTATTTAGAGAATACACAGAAAGAATAAAACACATGAAGGACGAACCCAGAGGCACGCAGTTCCTTCAATGAGCAACGAACATTTATGAACAGCCCATGTCACTACGACCATCAAAGACTTGTAGAAAGAGAGCAAAAATGAAACGTAAATGCTCAAATTTAAAATAAAATAAAATAAAATAAAATAAAACTAAATTGCTCGAAAATTTTAAAAGACGAAATTAAAACGATAGGACATCAATGTAAATTAACCCTTGAATAAAAGAGAAAAGGAAGAACAAAACGGAAATTGAACACTGAATAAATGGGGAAAGGAAGAAGAAAAGAAAGGAAATTAGCCCCTGAAAACGAGAAAATGGAAGAAGAAACGAAAAGAAAGGTTAATGATTGATCAAAAATGGCTTTTCGATAACTCTGGCGCGAGGAACTTCAACGCTTTTGACGATAACACCAGAGAAGGCTCAGAAACATTGTTCGTGGCGTATTTGATCTTAAACGCCTCAATGATTTCTCGCCCACACTTATCTCTGTCTGTTTCAAGCACAGTAGTGTTTTCAAAGTTTGGGGTGCATTCGTGGCGGGTACGGGCATGCACGACTATGGGGTGAAATGAGTCCGATGATGCCTTGGTCTACTAAATGGTGCTCCCTGAGGCGAACATTTAGGCATCTTCCAGTTTGGCGGATGTATTGACCTCCGCAGCTAAGTGGAATTGAATAGATTGGCTTGTCTTTACATTTGACATACTTGTTGGAGTGCTTGATGGTGCATTCGGGTGGTCGACTCTCGTTCACCCTCTGGCACATTTGCTTTAACCTCATTCTGCAAGCGAAGACCACCTTCGTGTCAAACCGAACAGCAAGAGTCTTCAGTCGGTGGGCGGTGTTGTGCACGTATGGTATGCATACTGGTCGTGAATGATCATTTTGTTTTATTGGAGGACGGATGGGGCCCGTGATGAGACGCTGAAGGGTTGTACGGAGGAGGTCGGCTGGACAACCTGCTTGGAGCAGGCGGTCATGCTTGACACGAAGGTGGTCTTCACTTGAAGAATGAGGTTAAAGCAAATGTGCGAGGGTGGACGAAAGTCGACCACCCGAATGCGCCATCAAGCACGCCAACAAGTATGTCAAATGTAAAGAGAACCCAATCTATTCAATTCCACTGAGCTGCGGAGGTCAATACATCGGCCAAACTGGAAGATGCCTAAATGGTCGCCTCAGGGAGCACCATTTAGAAGTCACCAAGGCATCATCGGACTCATTTCACCCCATAGTCGTGCATGCCCGTACCTGTCACGAATGCACCCCAAACTTTGAAAACACTACTGTGCTTGAAACACACAGAGATAAGTGTGGGCAAGAAATCATTGAGGTGTTTAAGATCAAATACGCCACGAACAATGTTTCTGAGCCTTCTCTGGTGTTATCGTCAAAAGATTTGTTGTTCCTCGCGCCAGAGTTATGGAAAAGCCAGTTTTGATCAATCATTAACCTTTCTCTTCATTTCTTCCCTTTCCTCGTTTTCAGGGGTCTAATATCCTTTCTTTTCTTCTTCCTTTCCCCATTTATTCAGGGGTCAATTTCCGTTTTGTTCTTCCTTTTCTCCTTTATTCAGGGGTTAATTTCCATTAATGTCCTATCGTTTTAATTTGGTCTATTAAAATCTTCGAGAAATTTATTTTTATTTTATTTTACTTTAAATTTGAGCATTTACGTTTAATTTTTGCTCTCTTTCTTTCAATTCGTTGATGGTCGTAGTGTCATGGACATTTCATAAATGTTCGTTGCTCATTGAAAGAACTGTGTGCGTCTGTGTTCGCGCCTCATGTGTTTTAGTTTTTCTGTGTATTCTTTAGTTTTCAACGCGCTCTGCTACGTGTACTGTAAGGTTATTTAAAGCCATAACACTGGCGTCTCTGTAGCACCCTCCATTGGAGCGGTCCTCACTTTTGGAAACACAATTAAAGTCTCCTAGATATATAACGAGCCGATCGCACTAGCAAAACCCATAAATATTTTCAAAACACATTCTGCGCTCATCGGGCTTATTGAGAGCATAAACACAGATTACCCGCCACTCAAGACTACACGCGGTGAAATCACACATAACCAATCGCCCGGACGGGCATGTCGTAACAGTGTGGACGACAGCAGCAACAGCTTTCTTAAGGAACAAGCTGCAACCTGCCGACAAACTAACAGCGTGACTTACGCACACTTCATAGCGCGACAGAAACGACCGCAACATACTGTCGGTTTCACCCTCACTCTCTACTTTGGTTTCTTGAATAGCCACGATATCTAACTCATGCTCGGTAAACAGTCGGGGCTGCTGCTGCCTGCGCCTAGCTGAGAGGCCCCGCACGTTCAGCATAGCGACAAATAGTGAACCTTCAAGAGACACTATCATTTGCAAGTTTCATACCTCGAGCATAGCGCTCACCTATGTGTCTGAAAGGGAGCTGCCGCGGCACGAGACAGCCACTGCTCGTTGTCTCGAGGTAGAGCCGTCCAACCGCCACGGGGTATAGTCGACGACCCGCCACGGCCACCTCTTCGGCATCCCCTCTTGCTCGCCGCCTCTTGCAGCCCCGACTCTGAACGAGGGCCAGCTGTGTCGGTCGTCAGTGTCGTCCCGTTCAACGGTCTCTTGGCAGCCTTGGCCTCGAAGTCCATTCCACCCGTGTCTTCATCCTCTGCGGCCTTTGCCGTGTCACTCGCGGGCGGTGCCACCTGCGCCGTCACCTTCGCTTCGCTCGCAGGTTCGCCGCTAAGTCCATTTTCTAGTGCCGTAGGAGTGGTCAACGCCTGATTTTGCGCGACACATGGCGCCGTGCTGGCCACCGCTCTCGTGTTGATGACGGAGCTATCGTCGTGGGCGACGCTGCCTCCTCCGCCTCAGCTTCGTCCATGACGTGGCTCATACCCGTGTCGTCAGCGGTATGGCTGGCGAAGGCTTGGGCGTACGACCGCACGCAGTGCCTTGCGTCGTGTCCGAAGGCTCGACATTCCTCGCACCTAGGCACCCTGCACTCACGCCGTATGTGTCCCGAGCGACGACAGTGAAGGCAGACCGGCGTGCGCCCGGGAACGACCACAAGTACTGTGCCTCCTAGGAACCGGAGCTCGTGAAAAAGGGACTCCGGTGTCATGCCATTCTGAAGCACCAGGCGCACGATGACTGTCGTAGTGTCCACGTCCGAAAGGCGCTCGACCTTCCACTTTTCGCGGGTGACTCCCTTGGCCACTTCGTAGGCTTTGAAGGCTCGACGGATAGTTTCCACGGGCACGTGAAATACCACCCAGTGAACTTTGATCTTTAAGTCGCGCTTGTTGGGGTCGATAACCAGACACAAGCGGTCCTTCACTTGCAGGTTTCTTGTCGCTAGGAGCTTCTCCTTGGCTGCAGTAGTATGCAGCTTTAGGAGCCCCATGTGTCCCATTTGAAGGGCGTCCAGGCCCTCCACTTCTTCCCAGACACCCAGCTGGTTCAGCGGTCGAACAAAATCTTCTTCTCGATACAGAAGTCCCCGGGTGTCAGCGTACAGCACAAGGCTACGGTTCACAGCTTCGCCGAAGGGTATCGAATGAAAACAACCTCGTAGTCATTCGGCAAACCGCCGAAGCCAGCATCACCACGGCTATACTTTATCTCATCCCACGATGGACTAAAGGCCAAAGCCACAGGCCGCCACGTCCAATCACGCTCCACGCTATACTATGACACGTGTAATATTGATTAGGGGTGGACGAGTAATTCTCGAATCCAAAAGCGCCACATCATTTCTATAGCTTCGACGCTCCAAAGAGCCTATATGTCGTGGCTTTCTTTGCGATGTGAAATTGTTGAGCCACTCAGTGCTCTTCGATTTGAACCACTGTCCACCCGTCCCCTCATCAGTGATCCGAGACGCGGGCACCGATTCGTGCATCGAAGCGAAATACCGCACAATTTCTAATTGGCTCGTGATTAGATCTGGCGGTCCGTAGCTTTTGCCTTTAGTCCATCGTAGGGTGAGACGAAGTATAGGCATGCGGCGATATTTATTATGCAAAGTAACGTCGCCAATATACATCCATACACTGCTGGTAGGGGCCTGCATGCGAACGTTAAATCTGTATGCCTTAAAACGGGAAGCGTCCGAGATATAGACCGGCTTAGAATAAAATATATAGTAATGACAGCGATCACCAAACTGAAGTGCAGTTTCTAGTAATACTCGATAAATATATGTTAAATGAAACAGCCTTTCTTTGGGCGGCGTCTGCCGGAACATTGAAATTTTTAACACGAAGCAATTTAGCTACTTCTTTTCCTCTATACTCACCGCCTCTATTTTTCCTCCCACTCTCCTCATCGCGCTCATGCGCGATTGGCAAGACGAGGCGCTAAATGGATGGGCCGAAATATTCATAACGTCTCGCAAGAAAAAGAAATCGACCGCAGAAGAGACAGCGGGAAAAAATCTGCCAATAGTGAATTAAAAAAAAAAAAAATTGACAGGGACCTTTTTTTTTTACGGTTCTCTCTTGGGGGAATTGCAGTGTTTAGGAAGTTATCAGAAATTTGTTTAGAAGACATAAAAAACTCGCTTTGGGGCGCATAGGTCATTTGATGTCATGTTTTCGCTAAATTTAGAGGGGAAACTGAATTTGTGTACAGGTCGTGTGAAGTCACATCACAAGACGTAATTTTTTCTGCTAAATTTAGCTGGAAAGTTGAATATGTGTATAAGTCACGTGATTTTATGCAACGTTACAGCAATCTTCCGCGCCCCCAGCAATCGTGGCGCAACAGTGCTGTGGGTGGATGATTTACGGATGGAGACGAAGAAACTTCGCGGAGAGAGCGCATAAAAGAAATTCACCAGTACGTTGTCTTTATTTCCTTTTTTCTGTGTACTGCACCTCGCAACGAAAAGCCCAAAAAATGAAGTGTGAAGCGTAAGGAATATAAACATAATTTGCATTGCGTTTGAGGTGATTGTTGATATTTCACATCATCTAGCTTGTAGTTATTACTATTACAAGAAAATTTAACCGTGCTCTACACTGAAATAATTACGAGTCTACACGTCTTTTATGGGTTTGTGAATACAAACGCATAAAAGTGTTCACTACAAAGCATAAAAGTGTTCACTACAAAGCTAGTACATGTTATCTGAGGCTAACAAAGTGAGCCTCAGATAACATGTACTAGCTTGTCAATCCTCTAAGTCTGTGTTAGTATAGATATCGCTGACCTGGTATATATTTACAGGAAGCATTGGTGAGGTATTTATGATTAATAACTCCCTTCTTACTTGTCCTTAGTGACTGCTCAGAGAACATAATTACTAGCGCGTCCATGAAGTCATTACGTTTGTAATTCATGCACCAAAAATATTAAAAAAAACAGGAAGAAAAAAAAAAGCCTCAACACGAGCGCGCGTCCCTCTTGTTTTGGCACAGAACCAATGCAGAACATTCTTTACAACAACCTGCATATAACAAAACTTTCCGCACACTGGGTTCAGCGGCTGCTGACCCCATGCAAAAGGACCCCCGGAAGGAAGCAGCGGTGAAAATTGCAGTTCTTTGAGAGCGACCTTGATGAATCTTTCGACCACCTCCTCAATATGGTCGAGTTTTGGTTTCACCACTATTATCCATAAATTAAATTATAATGCAAGTAGTTGCAGCATGTGGACTTACCAGCTCCAAAAAAGAACACAAGTCAAGGCTATTCCGCTGTCGGGAAAGGCCATACTGAACATGTCTTGGGACTACTGTAGTGCTCTCTAAACAGATTATGGTCATAGAGGTCAAATGATCACAGGAAACAATTATAGTGAGATTCTGAGATAGCTGTGAGAAATTATCAATGCAAAACGCAGAGGGAAGCTCACAAATGGCTTCGGTCTGCTTCATGACAACACCGCGGCTCACTCGGCATCTGCGACGTTGTCAGACGCGGCCTCTAGAGGTTATGGAATCTTGGGTTATCCCCCATATTTGCCCGACCTCGCACCTAGTGATTTCTTTCTCTTTCCTCGCATGAAGGCTCCACTGTGTTGAAAGCATTTCAAGGATGACTACCAAGTGATTGCTGAAGTGGAGCGATTCCTGAACACTTACGACGAGGAGTTCTATAGAAAGGAGCTCGTTGTCCGTTACTGACAAAAGTGCGTGACTTTTGTTGGCGGATATTTGGAAAAAGGCTAAACTCCTTTTCAAGCTTTAATATTAAATCACGAGTTCTTCATGGCAATAATACGCACTTTATGAACGCACATTGTAAAATTTAGTAAATCAACCTAACCATAGATATGTGGCGGTGATCGTTTTATCATGTAAAATATAATTTATGGAGCTTTGCTGCCGATTATATTTAATGTGCGCAGGAACCAGATCAGATTAAATTTTGTTGAGACGAAACCCCAGCCTCGTCATCCGCTATGATAATTGCGCAGTATGCAATGAATAATCCTGCGCTTAATTTGTGGGCACGTGGACGCACAGGTCTTTCAACACCCCATATTCCTTCCTAAAGGATCCATTATTGTAAATCTATAAACTATGCTATCGATTAAAAAGACACTGCAAATGATTTGTATGTAAGGCACAGCTTGCTCTTATAATAAAAACAGTATGCTTAAGTAAATATTAGGCAGCTTGAGTCTTAATACCTAAAGACCTGCACGGATAACAGTTTGACCATACAGATCCGCTCGGCACACGCGTCCGAATCGCATCGCCAAAATTCGTGACCGCATTCGACACTTAATCCGCGCATGTATTTTACATCATAAATCAGACAGGAATAAAAAAAGATATGAATAGTGCCCTATAAGCCGTCCGCATATGTTTGTGCAAAAAGCTCTCCGTGTTAGAATATGGTGAAAGTCATTTTATCATAATTATACAATAAGCGATTATCCTGGCAGAGACACTTCGCATCGCTGGAAAGATGATAGCAGTTATGAGATCATCTTGGTGATCCGTGGCAATCACACTCTGTCCAGGAGATGTCCACAAAAGCAAAAACAAATTGTGTCGATTATTTTCTTCTGTGCCTCGTAAAACTCAGTCCAAGCGGACGCATATTTTATAACCATAAAAATTAACATAGGGCAGGCTAATATTGTTGTGTCATTTTATTTAGGGCAAATAATAAAAAAGTGGGAGAGGAAAGGCGCTCACTCATGCAGCAAATCACTCGTATGTATGTGGTAAGGCACGAGTAGACCTCTGGGAAAATATCGCAATACTCAATATTGGCAACACCTCCTATCGGTTTTAGTTTCAGACACGAGCCCTCAACTGCATACTCGAGGTTGCTGTGTAGAAGAAAACAAATATCGTCAACATGAACGGATTCAGACCGGTTCGCCTCTCTTAAATCAATACCCGCTAATGAGAAGACTCTCTCAGTTGGTGCACTCTATGCTTAGATGGCACACTCGAAATGCACTACAAGAATGAGGTGCGGATATTTGTGCTGGTGCAAGGTGCACCATTCCAGAGGATCAATTTCAGTCTCCTCAATCTACTTACAGGCGAAAAAGCCACTTTCAGTATTTCACTTTCTTGTGGCTCATAAGTTCTTTTTTTGTTTTTTTTTTTGTTTTTTTCCAAAGATCAATTTTCGCTCTTTTCCTGCCAAACAGGAACACGCTTTCCAGGGACAGCTGATACTTCTGAACTTTGTACTTTTTCTAGGGACTGCATTTTTGGCGAGATAGAACCTTCTAAAGTGATCTTTGGTAAGAATCAATACTTTCTTGGCGTAAAGGACAATTTCCTCTCCAATCGACCCCTTTTATCAGAGAGAGCTTTTTGCCTCCACAATACCATTCGATAATGCACTATTATGACTCAGTTATTCACTTTATAGTGAGCGGTCGCACACCGTTTATGGGCCGTCTCTGCAAAAATGTAGATCCCGACCCGCGGATATCTGCATCCGATACGCATCAGCAGCCCTGACAACCGCATCCAATTCGCAGTCCGCCAAATCTGATTAATTTTTATCCACATTCGACAGTTTATTGCGGAAATACTACTAATATTTGTTTATTTACCTTATAAGAGTGGTGGGAGTTGAGGATAAAAAGCTGTCAGAGCGGCTTGACTAATCCTCCGCGCATAATCCGCGGGTAACCCGCGAATATGCAGGGCTTATCTTATAGCCATGTTTCAAAAACACCAAAATGCACGCCAGATTGCCAGGAAAAGCTTAGTTTTTTTATAAGGCTCGTCAAAATATTAGATGCTGGAGAAACTAATGCCTCTGCGTTAAGTCCTTATTTCGAAACCTTTTTGTCGACGTTCCATATTTTTTAAATGCACAACCATTGAGCCCAATCGTGCACCTGACCTCGAAACTCCACCCTGCCCTACCGCGCGATAAAATTAGTCTTTTCCTACGGTATATCATGAAACTAAAGGTTTATAAACGTAGCATTTGAATTTCTCAGTAAATGCCTAATAGCACATCTTCGTGGACAAGTTGTTTCTATAATATAAATATATCAGCTTCTGAGTTGCACTTGACTCCTGCTGCATTCGACTTTCTAAAAAGCACTCCCGGCATTTTTATGTAAAAAAACTAACCTACGTCGTCTGCATTTTGTAGTTAATGAAGCTGTTAGTGGAGTAACAACCCTACTTTGTTAATGCAAATGGGCTGAAGAGTTTATCTTGGCGCTATTTATCAGCGAAGTATTTCTTTCTCGGCACTTGGATAGAAGGCTGGATCTTGTAAAACCTTCATTTCGTATTCCCTTTGTATTGAGCTGCAGATTTCTAACAGGGCGTGAGCTAAATTCGACTTTCTTTGTGTGTTTTATTTTCGCGCTGGGTAGTCACTTCAGAAATGTTTGAACAATCGACTTTTTCTCCGTGTTCCAGGTTTCAATTCTTTATGGGCCCTTCGCAAATAAGATTGAACTTCATGTCTCCTCCTTATATGTATAACGTTTATAGGGCTGCCTCTTACGCTTTTCGTATTCGTGCTCCCTTCTAGCAGTGACGTCATGCCTATGACGTCACGGTGTTTTTAACAATCGGTATGTGATCGTGCGGATTGCGGGGTTATGAGTCCTAAATAAATCCATCTTGTCATCGTCTTTACGTGACACTGTGATGACACTGTAACGTCACTTGACACTGTGACGTAACGTGACAGTGACGTCAAGCAGGATGCCGAAGTCACATGTAGCTCTAAAGTCACGTGACATTAGGACGTCACATTACACAGTTACGTCACGTGGGGCTATGAGGGCACTTGATACTGTAACTTCAGGTAACACCGTGACGTCAGGTGACACCAGGGCGACAAAGAGGAATGCATTTATAAGCCTATGGAACATATCGAAGAGACAGACACTTGTTTCTTCAAGTTTTGCATTCTGCCGAGAGATTTGTGTCCTGTAGCCCAATCAGTGTAGCACTGCCGTTCACTCGTGTAGGCGGTGACTGAGATGCGCTTGCCTAGTACACCTATATCGGAGCGTAAGAAACGCTATACGTGTTTTGGATACCTTTATGCCACTCGCGCTTGTACCACATCTATGTCAGACTAAAATTTGGAAACCGCTGTTCATCCTCGCTATTTCCCATTTATGACAAAAGAAGTGTAATCCTTCGTGAAGCTGGCAAGGGAGGAGAAGGCAAACGCCCTAGCATGAAAGTAATAAGTTATTTTATAAATGTTCGTGTCATGTTTGTTTGAAGAAATATGATTTGGAATATGTTGCAGCCGGCATTTACCGCCGTGCGCCTGGGTGGACAACAGGGGGCACATCCATAGCCCTTTCAATATAAAGCAGCGCTACGCGCTGCATGGGTCGTCCTTAGGTTGCGGGCCAAGCCTAGACCGCATGTACAGTACAAATAAACATGTTTTTTATTTAGTCTTAACAATTGGCGACGAGGAATAACAAAAGTAATCAAGTTCTTTTTTTTCGTCACGAGAAGGGTGATTTAGATGCGGCGCCATGCTGAAGTTGGAAGCGTTTGGGGGCGAGAGTGGCGATGAAGGGGACGAATACGTCGAGGTCTCGGAACAACACTTTATCACTCACGACGTATCAGTGGCAAAGCAACGTACGGTATTCCTAAGCTCCTGCGAAAGGCCAACGTACTCGCTGCTTTGGACACTGCTGGTGCCGAGAAGACCAGTGAGGTTCCGCGCGACAAGACAAAAGCTTGCGGCTGCTCACGGAGCACCACTCCCCAAGAGCGTCCGTGATTGTGCAGTGTTACCAATTCTCCTGCGGAATACAGAAAGAAGGTGACTCAATGAAGGATTTCGTCACGGAACTGCGGACAAGAATCAGGCAACAATCGGAAATACCGGCATGTCCATGGCGTTCGAGACAATGCAACGCTAAGGCGGCTGCTTGAAGAGCCGGAACTGACGTTGGACCGTGCTGTGAATATGTTCGCCAGTATGAAGGCTGCTGTCAGGGGGCGAGGCAGATGACTAGCCAGACGGGGGAGTAGGCCATAGACCGGGTGTCAAAATCCGATGAGACAGTCGGCGAGTGTCATTGGTGCGGTAGGCGGCACTCCGAGTCGTCGTGCAGGTTCCGTAACCTGCGGTGTTTCTCGTGCCAGAAGAAGGGACATTCAGTAAGAAGGTGCCCGACTAAGCAAGGTAGGGGCAGGAGTCCGGAAGGCCCGTCGCACATAAGCGGACAGTGGGGAGGCGGATCTGCAAGGCCTAACGCTCATCGAGCCGTGATGGCGGTGCACCTGTCCGATGACGAAGCCAAGATAAACGACGTCGGAAGCTTGCGGTCAATAGAAGTCGGTGCGGCAGCTGCTGTGTTTCACAACCTGAAGACATGAATGTCCTGGAACCTTAAGTATTGCCCATATGGGCTACAGTAACTGTCCAGGGTTGGTCGGTACGCATGGAAGTGTACACGGGGACCTTCTACTCGGTGATGGACGAGGCGGAGTTCGCAAGGCGTTTTCCGGGGACGGCGCTCTAGCAGTCCCACGTCAAGTTGAGAGGCTACTTCAGACACCAGTCGGCAGTTGTCGGGAAGGCGACAGTGAACGCCGAGTTTGGGGAAAGGCAGGCCCGGCTGCCCTTTTTTGTTGTCAGGGGCGGGTCCCGGGCCCTTTTTGGAAGGAATTGGGCGAGTGCTTTTGGAATGCCCGTGAACAGCTTGCTGGAAGTCCATCGGGTCAACGGTGCAGACGACTTGGTGGGCAAGTTTCCCGAGTTGTTTTAGGAAGGACTGGGTAAACTGCGTGGCGTCAAGGGACCGAGATAAAAGTGCCGGACGATCGGAGACCGATGTTCTTTCCGCTGAAAGCAATCCCGTTCGCACTGCAGGATCTGGTGGCACAATGGATTCAGCTGTTGGAGCGTGAGGCTCTCCTGAGTCCAGTACGAACATTGGAATGGTCAGCAACGTTCGTTCCGGTGTTGATGAAAGATGGGAAAATCCGACTATGTGGTCATTTCAAGATCACTGTGAACCAGGCTGCGAACATCGATACGTATCCAGTGCCACTGGTGGACGAGATCTGGACGAAGCTGGCGGGAGGCAAGACGCTCTCGAATTTGGACCTCCGAGATGCATACCAACAGGTAGAGCTAGGCGAGGCTTCAAAAACGTATATGACCATCAACACCCAGCGTGGGCTTTTTCAGTACAATCGTCTTCCGTTCGAGGTGGCGTCGACACCCGCCATTTTTCACTGCGAAATGGAGAGCCTTCTACGGGGATGCCATCCGGTCGTCATTTATTTCGCCGATATTTTGGTTACAGGAATTCAGAACAAGACCATCGCCCTAATTTGGAGGAGGCGCTGCGTCAACTGTGTGATCCTGGATTGAAGCTCAAGCTGCAGAAGTGCATTTTCGGGGCGTCAGGCGTGGAGTACTTGTGCTCCGTCATTGACAAGAACGCGTTGAACAATGCACCCAACAAAGTCAAGGTTATTGTTCGGGAACCCCCGCCGACTGATGTTCGTGAGCTGCAGAGTTATTTGGGGCTGCTTAATTATTACCGACGGTTTCTACCGAGTTTGTCATCAGTTTTGTATCCTTTGCATCTATTCCTCAAGAGGAAAGAAGTGTGGCAGTCAGGAGTGGACCAAAAGGCAGCATTTAATGCAAGTAAGAAGTTGCTGACATCAGTCGAAGTGTTGGTTTATTATGATGCCAAGTGGCTTTTGTCGTTGTGCTGCGATGCGTCGCCATATGGCATTGGAGCAGTACTGGCGCACAGAGTGAAGTCTAGATCAGAGCGACCTGGGGCATTTGCGTCACGTCGGTTAAGAGCAGCCGAGAATTATAGTGAGCTGGACAAGGAGACTCTGGCCGTAATTTTTTGAATGCTGAAGTTTTACTAGTTTGTGTGGAATCGGCAAGTGGAAATGCTTATGGATCATAGGCCGTTGTTGGGACTGATCGGGCAGGACTGTCGCAATCCCCTGCAGAGATCCTCTCAAGTGCTGCGATGGTTATTGACACTAAGTGGCTACAACTACAAGCTGTCCTCAAGCCAAGAGCCAGCTTGTGCAATGCTGATGCACTGAGTCGGCTGCCACTTCCGTTTCCACCGGTAGAGGATTAAAAAAATCCAAAATGCTTTCATGTTGGAGAGAGTGCATCCTAGTGTCCTATCGGCAACAGTCATGGAGGCGGCGACTGGCCGAGATTGATTGCTGGCTTCATTGCGCGACGTGTTGTGGTTTGGTGGTCACCCACCGCCTGGTGCTGAATGGCGACCCTTTGCGAACCGGCTGGAGGACTTCTTTGTTATGGAGGGCTGTGTCCTTCAGGGAAGTCATGTGGTTTTGCCGGCATCGCTACGGACAGCAGTTTTGGATTTGCTGCACGACAGCCTCCCCGGGGTAGAGTAGATGAAGATAAGGCATCGATAAAGACATTGTTAGCAGGGTGGGCACGTGAGCAGTCTGCCAGGTACATCGCAAGGCTCCAAGGGCCGTGCAGCGAACGCTGTGACGGTTTCTCGAACGGTCTTGGCCTCGGGTCCATGTGGATTTCGGGGACTTAATTCAGGGGGTGTACTTTTTGGTACTGGTGGATGCTTACTCTAAGTGGATAGAGGTTGTACGCGTGCGTCCCCTTCAGCAGAAGCTGCAGTTGCGTGTCTGCGGTTGATTTTCGCAATCCATGGACTGCCAGGTCTGGTTGAGAGCAATAACGGTCCTGCATTCACAAGCTTTCTTTACAAAACGTTTCTGGCTCGTAATCGGGTGCCGCAGATTCTAGTTCCTCCATATCATCCAGCATACAACGGTGCTGCCGAGAGAGTATTCCATACGGTGAAGGAAAAGCTAAAGAAGACACAATGATTATATTGCAATTAAATACAAAGGTGCAAGCGAGCTGCACAAGAATGACAAAAATAATCCCTAAAGAAGGGGAACAAGGGGGACAAAGGACAAACACATATCTTCATACACAACTAGGTGACTGGTGAGCGACCGAAAAAATCCGCCTGGTCCGGATATCGAACCCGGGACCTCTCCATTACAGGTGGAGTGCTCTACCAACTGAACCAACCAAGGGTTAGACGCCAGTAGAGCAAACGTGCTTTATCAACCGCCACCAGTCTAACACCAACAAGGGTGAAGCTTGCAATTTAAGGTTATGATTATACTGCAATTAAATGCAAAGGTGCAAGCGAGCTGGACAAGAATGACGAAAATAATCCCTGGAGAAGGGAAACAAGGGGGACAAAGGACAAACACAAATTTCCATACACAACTAGGTGACTGGTGAGCGACCGAAAAAATCCGCCTGGTCCGGGTGTCGAACCCGGGACCTCTCCATTACAGGTGGAGCGCTCTACCAACTGAACTAACCAAGGGTTAGATGTCAGTAGAGCAAACGTGTTTTATCAACCGCCACCAGTCTAACACCAACAAGAGTGAAGCTTGCGATTTGAGGTTATGATTATATTGCAATTAAATGCAGAGGTGCAAACGAGCTGGACAAGAATGACGAAAATAATCCCTGGAGAAGGGGAACAAGGGGGACAAAGGACAAACACAAATCGCCATACACAACTAGGTGACTGGTGAGCGACCGAATTATTGTACAGCTCGCTTGCACCTTTGCAAGCGAGCTGTTGTTTTATGTAGAAAACGAACACACTTTTACGCTGCCTTTGGATATCAAATATCTAGTGTAAGCAGTATAATTAGATTCGCGAGCCATTCATTTCAAGAATGCATAAGCGGAAGAGATAAGCGTTTTGTATAAGGCTGATTTAAAATTGCCACCTTGGGCAAAGCGAAAATTAGAAACTGAATATATTTTGTCGGCATCGCTTTGCCGCGCATGAGAAATTATTTTAGTTTCCACAGTTCTAGCCACCGTTCCCGCTAAGATTGAACAGAGCCCAACGACCTTTAAAGCTTACCGGCGCATGTCCGAAGCTTAACGAAATGGGGCGTTGTATTTCCCCCCTTAATTTTAGCAAGGTTTCCCACTGGTCAAAGAAAAAAACAATTGGTTTTCCTCAACACATGTGTTTTTCTGAGCGCGTATGTTTCGAGGCAACTTTGTTTTAAAACTTCGTAGAACATAGATAGGCCATGGAAACGACAACTAATCGAAACTTTCTATATTGTAAAATATACATGTTTATGGCGTGTTCTAAGTTAGATGTGAAGTAATTGGTATATAAAAATATTGCAATGTTCTTTAATTGCAATAATTTGGCTTGTATTGTATATATTGCGATGCCCAACACCAATTTTGTTTACGACATCGGAAACGCGTATGCATGATAAAAGAAAAAGCCACCAGCTTCATAATGATAGACTTTTATATGGCCACCTCTAGTTTACGAACGTGGTATCTTCAAACATCATTGTGCTATACTCCGTATCATCAGTAGTAAGAGCTCTGTCAAAGGTTAACATGCATAAAAACATAGACACCTATACTAAAAGCTTCAGGACATGGTTCGTTCACTGTCCGTGATTAATTTAGTCAATATATCAGATGCATAGAAAGGCGACAAACGCCATGACATCGCGGTTCTGGCGCCGCTCGTCTGATCCCAAGGGCTATCACGTAGGCTGTGCTCTGATTAAAAGTGAAACGAACCACTGTAAGTGAAAGACAGGGTGCTTGGCCTTTAGCTATGTTTGACTTGCAACATATCGCTGCTGAACGGCATGCAGTGAAGGAGAGATTGCCACGGGAACATTCTGCTGTTCTCTACTCACCTGTGGTTATATTTTGCTGATTCGTCATATATAGGAACGAAGACTAAAGAAATAAAATGCGAGCACTAAACCAAACAAATCAACGATGAGCATACTTCCTTTTTTATTAATCTCATGTTGAAAGGCATACATTCGTGACACACAGTTCAGGGGGTAAGTACAAAACAATAGATAACAGTTAATGCAGACTCGCACAGACACACTCCATGGCTGTCTTTTCCACTACGAAGAGTTCCTTTCACGTTCTATTTGTACAATTACAGGCGTCATAAAAGGCTGTGGTGCCCGTAGAAAGCTAGCACGACAGGAAATGACTACCGAGATACAGTTTAGGCTACCAGGGGGGCTTTAACGTTGGTTGCTTGAGCATCGGGACCACCGTTGATTAGCAAAGTACCTGCTTTCGAGTGGGCCCTTGGATGCTCTACATACTCCAGATTTTCGGACCTGTGACCACAAACAACACAGAGGTTAAAATGTTTGCAGGCTGAACAGTCACACACAGGCAAACACTATGCATATTTCCGAACACACAAGTGCAGGCGTCTGAAAAACTAATTTAAGATGTCAATTATAGGGTATATTTAATAAATAAAAAAAACTATTTTAATGCAACAGACTTCATTTGTAAATGTATCCGTGCAGTTTGAATGCACAACTAATATCCAATGCGAAGTAGGCATGCGACTTGAAGACGGGAAAAAATATCTGCCTATCTCTGCGGAAAAAAAAACCTCATATTGGAATCAACAACATGTGTTTTGAAGAGACTTCTACTTTAATTTCTATACGTGTAGCATCTGAAGTTGATGAGCTAATCGACCTAAATAAACCACGAAGTGTCATCAGGCAATCTTCGCATTTAGATTAAAAACTAATATAAAATCAGCGACCAGCTTCTTACAAGATTGGTAAGGCTCGTCTGACCTGGGACAGCTATCTTTGCCACTAATCTTATAATACTGCGTTTATTCGAACATTTATGAAAATCAATACGTCGAAAATTCACAAGACCATTGGAGTCGACGGACGACTTTAGTGTTTTACGGCTAATTACAATTTTATGGCTAATAACACAAAAACAAAAAAAAAAATAGTGAGACAACGTTACTTAGTGAACTTAACTATCCAATCTATATCCAATATTGTCGTTCCACAAATATTGACGCCACTCAAAGAAGACATAATATAATTTTAGGTCTTACGTTTCTCTAAAAATTGGGTCACACTCATTTAACAAAAATACTAAAGCCACACATGCAGACATCATCAGCACTTATTGTACTTAAAACCTCTAAAATGGTTTTCTTATACGATTTCTATATTTCAGCTTTTTTCGCATCACAATGCGCTTAATTATTTATATAGACAGTGACAAATTAAGAAGGTAGGACGAGAAAAAGAGAGGGAGAAAAGAGGAAATTGACGCAACGCTGGCAAGAGAGGAGAAACCCTTGTCAGCGTTGCGTCCGCTTCCTCCTTTTGCACCTTCCTTTCTCTCTTCCACCATCTTAACTTGCAATATACTATAGCGTAACAGATGAATTTCGCTCATCTATTGTGGCTTTCTTTTAATAATCAGTTTTCGCTAATGTACACATTTTTTATAGAAGGGTGGACTGCCTTTCTGCCTTTTTTGTAGATACAATGGAAGTCGCCGCTGAAGTTGTAGGAACGGTCTGTTCTGATCTCGAATTTGCTTCTTCCTATCGCGTGTTATGAGATTTGAACGAGGTTTAGACGGCCTTTCGGTGAAAAAAGTTTAGTTAACGAACGTGTGCTAACCATTTGACTAAAGTTGATTTCGTTACCTAAAACGTTTTCCCAGAGATGTTTCTGAACATTCTATATTCTATAAAACGAAGACATACAAACGAGTGCGCAACCGAGGAGCAAACAAAAAACAAGCACATTCAGCCGCAGCAGCATTCTCGCTGGCCTCGCAGTTTTGGCCAAAGTTACACAGCCGACGTGGAGAGATACTCGCACTGCGTGTCGTACCTTGAAAGCCCGCGGGTATTTCCAGAGCGCAGCGTGGTACCCCGGACAGAGTAGCTGGGCTCCCGCAGCGTTCCGCAACAAGACCTGCTCTTGATGATGGCCAGAAAGCCCTTGCGAAACTTCTGGTTGAAGTAGGCGTACAACACCGGATTGATGCAACTGTTGGACGCGCCCAGCCATTGCGCCACCGGTGTCAGAATCAGCATGAGGTTCCACTCGACGCTGCCTTCTTCGGGTGGGCTGTCCAGCTTGATCCTCGTAAAAATTATGTAGAGCGGTAACCAGGAGATCACAAAAATGACAACCACCACAAACATCATCTTGACCACTTTGAGCTTAGACTTCTGCACCATGATTTCGGTGTGCTTGGACTCCCCGGGGATGCTGCGGCGCCAGACCTTGACCCAGATGCAGGAATAGCAGACGATGATGAGAAGCAAGGGAAACAGGTAGCAGAGAACCAGGTGGGCGAGTATGAAGTAGAGGGTGGACGATGTCTCGTCTGGCCACTGCTCCACGCACAGGCTGATGCCCGGGATACTGGGGTGTAGTGGCTGCAACGTGAAGTATAGTGCCCAGGGAAATGTGATGGCGATTGAAAAAGTCCAAATGATCACGAGGATCTTGCGTACGCTGCGCGTCGAAAGCTGGCACTTGAGCGGGTAGCAGATGGCCAGGCACCTGCGCATACATGTGGAAAACGGCATGTGACAATAACAATTGTCGAGAACAGAAAAAGCGCACCTTGGAAAATTAGAGATGCAGAGAAAATATAATTTTCATAATTTAGAAATTTGGTGCATGAGTGACCGAGAACCCAACCCAAGGCCGGCAGAAGGAAAACACCTTCGCCGCTAATAGCGTTGCCAATATTTCTGTGCTATAATCTGGTTGTTCATTGCTTAGACAACCCACATTTTGTGGCACCGTCTAAGTGCGTATTGTGGCTTTGTTTTCGCAGAGATTTGGTTTACTTTAAACTCTTACGGAACGGTGGCATCACTCACTGTAACGATTAACCGGTCTCCTACTCCCACCACTTCAACCTTCTCCCTGAGCGCCAATAGCCACAGTTCAACGCATGCCCATCACCTAAAGTAAACGCGTTCCAAAATTAAGTATCCTTACCACAAAATTTAAAGCTATCGTCATTATTCTGTTAAACCTGGGGAGCATAGGATGTGTCATGCGTGCACTAGGCATGCGGTATCATTTGTTATACGTTGTTACGGTGAGTTTTGAGTAGTTTCGGATACCCGGGCTTATCACAAGGGTCACGACAAGTTTAAATTTATTCAGGATTCGAGTGTGTGAGGAGCATGCTGTAATGATAAGTTTTTACGGGTTCTGCTTCTTCCGGGGGGGGGGGGGGGTGTAGTGCCTCGAGTTATTAGTGATCTTGGACATCATGAACCCCCTTGTGGTAGCTGAAGCACAGTCGTCAAGGGGGTAGGTTTATCTCAAGTCCATTGGTAAAAGTCATGGTCGGCATTTCTTCCAAATGACGAAATGACGTGTGCCTTAAGCGTGCCTTGAGCGCATCCTTTGAGTGAGTAGTGTGCCGCCGTTCGCTTCAAAGGGCCGCCCATTTCAATGCTGCGCCTCCGTTTACTTCCGAGTTGAGGACTAGGTGCGGGCTTTTGGCACTACTTGCAAGACAAACGTAAACACATCAAGGGGCCGTTAAGGTTAACGCGCCCGCTACGCACCTTTTGGCCTCTGTGCGGAGTCATGACGTCATACGAGGGTGAGCTTATCTTTGGCCGCGTTATAAATTGACCCGTGAGGCCGCGAAATTACGTGGAAAGCTACACTTCGCAATTTGGAAGCCACTTGCACGCGCCAACGGTCGCCTATTCACGCACGCTCCACGAGTCAGACTTGGTCCTGGTGCTTGCTCTCCGTTTCAATTTTTTTTAATTTCCTCGTGCGCCGAGCAGACGTAACTGGCTACGGATCACATTGTTCGGCGCTCGGTTGCCGCTGAACCGTGTGGTAAATCCCGCTTGTGACAATTAATTACGCCTAATTACGATTACGTATGGCTAATCATGACTAAGTATCTGTGATTTTTGTATACTAATGAATTGCTTGCTATGTGCTAATCATCATGTATGTTGCCCTGACGAGAGTGTAACGCTTTTTCATTACACCCGTGCGCGACGCTTTTCGCGTGAAATCCAGCTCTGCGTTAATATAAAGAAACAAAACAAAATTAACACAGTGTAAAGCCCACATTGCCGTTATTTACATCAGTCATCAACTCCGTTGGAACCCCGGCATATAATTCTAGAAGAAAATAATAATCCCTGGAGAAGGGGAACGACAGGGACAAAGGGCAGACCACCCTCTAGGCATCCTAGTGAAGAAGGAGCACTGGGGATTAGCGAAAAATCCGTATCATATTTTCAGTTTTACAAGGGGAATAGTAATTTGGAATCTTTTTTTAAATAGTGATTCATATTTCTAAGTTTTTATGTTCTTTCATATATTTTTCCTGGTCCAACAATAGGATACGATTATCCTGATTTCCAGTGAAACACTTTGCACGGTACATGTTTTCCGCTTAATATAAATTTAAGACATCAAGACTAGGTTTACATTTTAAAGGACGGTCAATATCTACATGAGGCAAATTTAGGACCAATTATAAAAGGCGATTTGGTAACATTATATTTCAGGAGCGAATAACTTCATCACCCCAAAATATTGTTGCTTTTACGTTTCCCACCGTTCTTAGCAATGCAGTTCACAGTCGCTTTATTACGTTGCCTACTACAGAGAAACTCACTAGGTCTTACCTGTCCATTGAAATTGCGACGAGTGTGTTGATAGAGGCACTGACAGCAACACCTTGAAGATACGACATCGTCTTGCACATGAACCATCCAAGTACCCAAGCTGAAACACACAAAAAGAGCAACTTAAACGAGTAGAACCAAATTATCGGATTTCATAGAATAAACTTCTTAGTTAAGAGGAGATTTGACCTACGTTGTTTGTTTTGTTCCTCGTCTTGTTTGTTTTTGTACAAAATATATTTTTTTAAAGAATATTAAATGCTTCCGTATATAAAAAATTACAAACATTGATACATCAAATTTGATACATCTAGACCATTTATTCCAATGCCTATGCTTTAATGCACATGTTCAGTTCTCCCTAAAATGTCGATATCAGTTACTCATACGTTGTTTCCGCATACGCTAACAAACAAAAAAAGAGTTGATAGCTTCTGAATATTTAGCGCCTCCGTTACCTTTCCTTCGTCCATTCACATACAATTGATACATCTTAAATAACATATTTTTAACCATTTGCAAACAAGACTCGATTACCAAAATATGTGCAACACACAAAGTACTGGTCCACACACACACACACACACACACACATACACAAAATGATTGCAAAAGTATCCGTGATCGCAACAATGGAGCTAAGTACTAATGCGAGTAGTTGCTCATTGTTGACAAATGACAGTCAAATGCCCCCGCCCCCCCCCCCCTGCCCAAACACGTATATTTTATTTGAATGCTCCACATTTAGCGTTGCTATATACCCTTGCTTTTTAAACCATATAGTTTTGCGCCATTCACTAGGTTGTCTTAAAAAAAGAATATATTGCGACCTATTGTAAATTTCTATTCCAAAGGCCCAATTATGCCCAGTTTGCAGCGTGGGGTTAAGATTATCGGAGTTTATGCATGTGTATGTCATCTTTTATTACGCGTACCCTTTGATTAACGCACTTAAATCAAATACTTATGAAACTTTACTCACACATGCAAAGCCGGCTTATAGAATGCATTCGTTTCCAAGTTTCCGGTGAAAATAATTGCGTTGATTACCCGATAAAGCAAAACTCTTTTAACTGTAACTGGTGGAGCTGTAAAAAGCAACGTAGTCATTCTTCGAGAGCGTTGAAACAACAAACATAAGTATAGCAGTCTTGAGAAGGACTGCTGTTCTTCCCACGAGCGCGATTCTTTCTCTTTATTTTTGCGAGACTTACGTTTTAACGGGATTGATTTTGCGCAACTGGGGAAGACAGGATAGAGTAGGGATTTGAGATAACTCTCACCCCGTCATCGCAAGCCGGAAAAAAATGACCTATATTTTTCCCTTACATCCGGAGATCAGTTGCTTGAGCTGGTAAACTATTTGTTTTCTGTACACAGAGGCATCCAAGAAGGATCCTATATGACCAAAAATTTGTGTGGGTATATGAAATGTTGCAAAATTCTTAATAACAGTGGAGGAACGGGAAGTACAAAAAAGGCTGCACTACTTTGTAGATACTGTTTATTTATTTTTGACACACTTTTTTAGAACGGGGTTATATTGAATTAAAAAAAAACAGTTTTAATGGCATGTTTACGGGCTCAGCGGTCATTCAATAAGAGAATAGCTTATCTAAATTGTCATGCTATTTTCAATATAGTTATAATTAACAGTTGTCTAAACAAGTAAAACAATAATTAGCACTCGTTAGCAAGGGGCTATTGTCAATAGTATATTTAATTAAAAGTCCTCGTGCTTTGCAGAGATTGCATTTGTGAACGCAGTTTTACTGTACTCTTTATTCCAAAACTTGATACAAAAGCAGTGTCGTCAGCCCTGCAATTAATGATGCGCAGAAGAGCGATGTTCCTTTTCCTGGCCCATTGTCGTTTGGATGAGCAGAGAGAAAGCTGCCGAAATGATGGCAAAGCACCCGAGACGAATACATCAATCTCTTACGCTTCATGGTGGGTAGTGATCGCGGCACTTTTTCTTCATAAAGTTTCGGAAGCAGTAAAAACAAAAGCGACTAAAATGAAGCAATAAATATTTCGAAACCCAGTGATTTTCATCAGTGCTTTATTAGGTTAAAGCCCGCAATAATACCTACCTTTAAAACTTCAACTGCACCTTGACCTTACTAAAAAAATTAAATGTCAGTGTGTTTGGCCAGTTTAACGTGACGGTTACCCTTCAATCGAATATCGGCTGAGTCTGGAAAACATACTTTGACGATGGGATTCTTGAAACTGTCCTTCGCTTAAAAAATCTGTTGGAACTAAAAAAAATGCATTTTGTATATCACCATCACAAATTCCACAAACATGTGAATTATGCCAATACGCGTTCTGTTTTTTTACATAGAGCATTGCCGTTGGACGTTATAGCAGGGGTGAGTAGAAAACAAAAACATCGAAGCACAAATAAACTTGTATAAACGTCAAACACATCCTTCAATAGCCAACCTATTTCATTCTTCTATTGTCTTCGGAAAAAAAGAAAACGCAAAAACATCGGTACTGCAAAAGCATGGTTAGATTTGGTTCTGGCGGTCTGCACTTCTTGATGTATAAAAAGGCTCCTGTAAGAACATGTCTCAACTGATTAGAAGGCGATTCTTAGATATATCAAGCACAGCTTTTAACCTAAACATTTTTCGGCGTTGAACTGTTAATTCCCATTTTAAATTATCCTTCATGGTGGTGACACTCGCCCCGCGTTGTTAATCATTTAAAACAAATTTTCCACATTGATTTTGTATTTTCTCCAGTTTCGAGCTTTCCACGTTAAATCGGTAGACAGAATGACGCCCAAGTGCGTTACGCTTGAGTTAGAAATTATTTGAATATTTATTATGTAGGTAGAGCCAATGGAGCTTTGCTTTTAAGTAAATCTCACCTGAACATGTTTTTAACGTTCACTTTCATTTTCAGATTGTTGCACCACATTGAAATATTGTCAAGATAAGCCTGTAAGAAAATTACATCATTCGAATCATAAATTTCTCTATAAATAATGCAGTCATCTGCAAATGATCTTGTATTTAATTGTATTCCATTAGTTATATCATTTATATATACCACGAAGAGAAAAGGTCCCAGGACAGAATCCCAGGGAACACCAGAAGTAACACCAACGTAATCGGACTTTTCACCATTTAGCACAACGCACTGCTTTCGTTTGCTCAGGTAGTCCCTCTGGAACTGGCTTTCCCCCAATCGATGGTGTGGTTAAGAAGTTCCAGGCTTCCTTTCTCTTTAACACTTTTCTCTCTCTCATGTAGTCCTGGAGCCAACCTAGAACATTATTATCAATAGCAAGCAAGCTGATCTTGTAAATTAAGAATTTATGGTTTACGAGATCAAAGGGTTTTATGAAGTCTAAAAACAAACAGTCTACTTCATTCCCAGTATCCACGGTGCCCGCCAAAAAGTGAAAAACGTTAAGAAGACAGTGACATAGGATACTCCAGATTAAAACCCATACTGATCTTCGATAAGAAGATGATATATTTTAAGGTGAGCAATAATATTACTATAAATCACGTGCTCCATAAGTTCGCAGCATATACACGTTGCAGAAATGAGTTATTTTCCACGCAGTTTTTGAATCCTAATTTGTATATTGGGACTACAATTGCGATTTTTTAGTGTGTTGGAATCTTTTCAGCCCTTAATGATTTGTTGAAAATCAAACATAAATAGTTTGCCATCTCCACGGAACAAAGGTTGCGTTTACTGAAGTGATACTCCAAAAATAAACGAGCTATTTGCTTATTTATTTAAAGCTGAGTTAACAAAAACCTGAAAAGAGGCAAAAGGATGGACTATTCGAGCTGAACTAAAGATTTAATCAAGAGAAAACATGTTTTGTGTTTATTTATACCATTCACCGACAGAGGTAAGTGAATGCAAAAACTTAGGTCTGTCGAAAGGTAGATGAAATTATCTTTATTTTTCGATATCTGAAAATTTTAATCGTGTATCAGTCTGTCGTGTCAAACATCCCTCCATTTACCTGAGTCAAGTGTGTTGCATAGTTGCTATATTTCTAAACAAATGTCTAATTGACTTTCATTTGCAACCATCCGTGACGACGTACATGCTGGTTTAATAAATTAGAACTAGAGTTAAGCGACGCCTCGAGTTGTTTTTCTAAAACTTTAATGCATTATGCTTGCCGTTTGCACTGGAACAAAAGTCGCCCTTCGAAATACCTCCCTGTCTAATTCAATCGAGTTCACCATTTCGCCAGCTTACTAAGCTTGTGGAGTAGGTTGCACGTACCTCGCTCCTTCAGTTAAGAAGCAGACGTTTTCGTTTTGTTTATGCACTCGTCCTATGTGTCGTCCCGACAACGCCAACAATATGCCCTCGGAGAAGTCAATATCGACTTCGTTCGGCTTCTGCGCTTTTTGTCCTTTATTTTTTTTTTGTGGCCGCATTTTCGTGCTGACAAGCTTGCTATTCAGTTTATGGCGACAATTGTGTTCCTGTTCCTTAAGGACTCCCGATAGTGTATAATATTTGTTTACTGCCAGATATAAAACAGTGAGTAACGAATTCCAGGGACATCTCCGCACTAAAGAAGCAGCGGTGTTTCAGACGGTACCTTGGTTTATATCTCCAAGGGTGGTTTATTTTGCTTTTTATTTGAGTTTCTACTGTCAAGCGTAAAGCTGATAACTTGGAATCACTGATATATTAAGCCCGATTGTTTAACGATTCGCCTATAAATTGCAAGGAGCGAAAGTATGCAGGCAAGATGACTGGGAAATATCATAATCTAAGACCTCAGACAAGGATAAATAAAATAACCGACAATACAAATCTTGGCTTTAATTTTATTTCTTATTTCATGGTTTAGGTTATGATATAGCCTATAAAAGTAAACTGAAGCCTATTTTTTTAATATATATGCTACCCCCAAAGGATCCACGCAAAGGCAACGAGAAATGATTATGCGTTACTCATTATCTGGGTAGTTAACCAAATTCAATACGTATCAAACACCTAAGCAAAAAGCCTCTCCTCCTCCCATTTCCAGAACGTGAAAATGTAAATGTTTAAAATAAGATTACCAAAGGTAAGGGGACAATATAAAAAAAACTAAAATAAGATCGTGCTGTTTACGAAGAAAAAGAAGGAATTATGTTAAAAATCGAAGCAGACCCAAATTAACAAAAAAAGTTTAGTCTAAGGAATGTATAGTTCTCACCTGGTCTATTTAGGATGCCGTTGCACAGGATATAAAGATTTCATAGATTTTTTTTTTTTTTTACAAATTGAAGGACCTACGTCATTCTCTACTTGTCAAATGTGGTCAAGCTAAAATAGGCCAATATTTGATTTAAAAAATCAACACACAGAATTTGCCTATTTAAGCTCAAAATGTATGCAAATGTATGCAAAGATATAAAAAATCTCGAGGAAATTTTATTTGTCAAGAAGTAATTTTTGTTCAGTGCCATAGCGCAATTGTCTGCGTTTCATAACAAAAGTGTATCTAGAATGAACGCGTTTGTATACTTTTACGTTATATATTTTACGCCGACATTTTGGGTGTCATCTGAAATCTAAGAGGGCAAATGTTGTGCGACATAACATTTTATTTTTGTTTTTTGAAAAAAAAAGTGTGTTTACTTAAGGTAAATTGTTTTATGCTGCAATGACACTGTGTCAATGGGTTCAGCGAGTAACTTTACGAAAACTCGCTCGCTTTCCGAAATTAGGTGCGCCATCGTAAAAACCAATCATAAAAATCATTTCTGCAAGGCGTCTGCGATACAAAGCCCCAATATTTTGTTCCTTTGTGCGGTAGGAATTGAATTTACTACCGGAAGCTTTCAGAAATATTGAGTGATGGGAACGATGAAAGACTCTTCATATTTTACTGGTTTCTTCAAGAAATGTAAGAACCTTGTACGAAAACTTTGGATGGAGGACAATACACGATAAGTGCCGGCGCCATCCACCGTTCGATTCTTATTATTCGTATTTAATGTCCCTTTGTGTTCGTATTTTTTAGTTGAAATGCTGTTCCGAGACAAGGAAACAAAGCTATAAAGAGCCAAAATTCAAAGTGAGTGGTCAGAGGTAGCGGGAATGCGTGATTCATCCCAGAAGAAACTCCGTTAGCAAAGTGCTTTCTCTGAACTGCATCACTCAAAATGGGGCGATAGATGAAACTTGCCGCTTCATATTTTTGCACCGTCTAGCAACGCTATATAAAAATAAGAGAAGCTTACTTTATTTTTTTTTATAAAAACAGAACTTCACAAATATTTCTAAAGATCGATTGTATCGCAAGCTTAAGACTAAGACTGTACACTTATTTTTCAAAACATAGACAATGTCAAGGGGCATTTGAGATTGCCATTTGCCATGAGATAAGCAAAATCTTTAAAAAAAAATACTCGATCTATTGTTTCTTTAAAAAAAAGCAAGAATGAGGGAGGTTGTATAGACAAAGATAACCAAGAAGCAGCGGGACAAATTGATGTCGAAAGCCCCTACATTCAAAAATGATTGGCCGAAAATGAATATCAAGAAAACGTCCCCGTCATAAAGGAAAAAGAAGACTATTCTCCGGCCAGCGGTATATGATACTTTCTCTCTGAGTAGGTGTCATGAGACTGCTCCAAACAATGTCTCCTAAAATGAAGTGCTTTAAAGCTGTTGTTCGAGCTGTATGGCACGCGATGATCGTATCTCGTGAGCTTGCGCTCCACAGCATTGAAGGAATTTCTTGTATAATTTTTAAATAGTACGCTATTTAAAAAAAAAACAAAAAAAAACAGAAAAACAACCTATTGAAGACAGAATATTTTCGTGGTGCCCTCTTTGGGTTCCTACCGGTGACGTCATTAGGGAGTTTAAGAATAGCGCACGCTGAAACTTTGCGTACGCAAAGAATAGCGTCGTCGCCACTGCGCATGCTCCGAACGCAAACCAGGTTTTGCACTTTGCTTGCGCAGTTTTAGCGTGCGCTATTTCTCGGAAATAGCGTGCGTACGCAAAGAGTCTTTGCGCTTCTCCAAGGCGGATTCGTGATGAAAAGTTGGCTAAAGCCAAGACGAGCAGAGTTAGAAAAATGGCGGCTTCCAGGATTATGTCGGCGGCTGCTTTGGCGGCGTCGTGAGTGCGACGTCGGCGACACCTTCGCGACTGCGATTTTCAGTACGGGACGACATTGTTCTCGGTTTTGGAAACGATCACCGGCAACTTGATACTTGCGACGCGCGAACATTTATTGGCGAAGGTACGATGTGCGAAGGTCAGTACACGAGACCTCTCTTGCCGAGGCGAAGCAAGCGGACACGACCAGTCAACCTCTCGCGTCGCATTCTCATGTTTAAACAAATTTAGAATAGTACTTTGAACCAAAAAAACTCGTTTTTTTTTCTAAAGTTACAGAATTTCGTGTGTGAAATAAAAATTTTGACCGTATCTTGGTGGCGTCGCAAGCGCGATCTGCTTTGGCTTTTGCGTCGCGACGGAGAAACGCTATACTAAATCTTTCTTGCGTCGCGTGCGCTAATACAAGCGCTAAATTTTGCGCTAGCGTGCGCTAAGATTGCGTACGTTATTCTAAAACTCCCTATTATCAGGATAATGACCTGAAAACAAAAAGTTGGATAGTGTGCATCAAAAGCACGGTGGAAGCTTGGAGTCAACGAGCTTCTAAAAAACAAAAACCGTCAAAGTTCACAGTCTAACATTCCTTTTAATTCCGTTCGTGAAAGTAGAATTCATCCTACTCAAGACGCCATAGTGAAAGTTTGACCACTCGTGGAAGGTTGACCAGAGGAACATTTTCAATCGCGCGCGACACCAATACTTTATTTTAACGTACGTTAGAGCCCAGTGAAGGGCTACATGCAAACACGGCCGCAGATACAGATCAAAGCAAGTTGACGGCATAAACACTTAGCCTAATTGGCTTAGCGGACAATAGCGCGCTCATAAAAGGTTGACAAACTTCGTGAGCTTACAATTTGGATGATGCTTGACTGCATGTTGTATATGTATGGGTCCCCCATTTTCACCGAAACACATATCAACTTCCATGATTAGGTAGAAGAGATTGGGTAAGCGAGCAGGTTGTAATTATGAATACTTAAAATAGAAAAAAAAAACAGAAGGAGGGCGTTGACGGACAACCAGGCTCTTTCAGTTAGCAACGATAAATGTTTATTTAGTAATAATTGAAACGAGCACGCTGCTCAAAAAATACGAATACATGAAAAAGATAAAACATCCAGAACGGGGACGGAAACATAACTTCTTCCATGAGAAAACTTCTGTTTCCGCCTCCGTCCTCGACGTTTTATCCTTTCATGTATTCGTAATGTTTATTTCCGGGCAACACAAATTCACGCGTTGACAAGGACCTAGATAAAAACGGGGGAAGAGCCGATAACCGCTGTCGCTGTTACGGGCTTTTCACGTCACTCGAAACGACGTCCGTTGTTCGGGTTGTAGTTGCAGTTGTCCGTCGTGGATGTTGCCAAATCCTTAAAAAATATCGTCCGCCGCCGGCCCGAATCGAGCCTGTGACCTCTGCGCGCAAAGCGAAGGCGTTACCGCAGAACTACGCCGCAGCGTTAACAACCCCTGCTTTATACCGTTGCTTTATACTTAGGGTTTTCGTAGTGCAAGATGCCTACTGCACGCGCTCTCAGGGGAAAAAAAATAGCCATTAACTAAAATAACGACGTAGCGCTGTCAATGCAAAGAGCTTGTGACGGGAGACGTGCTTTCACGCGCTCCGATACAAAGAATAAAGAAGAGCGTTGGAAACAAATGGCCAGATGCCTATTTTTTCGAAAGCTTTCGTTCACGCACACCAAGTGGCGTGAACGCGACGCCGATGCCCAACGACTTTGCCGTGACGTGTCGCAGCTCTCGCTCTGACTGTACCGTAAATTAACAAAGGACTGCTCAATATATTTTCTTTAATGTTTCTATTTTAAGTAGGGTAAAATATATTGAGTGGTGAATAATAGCTCTCGTACGAGCCCCATTGCAACAAAAGCAGAATAGGTACTAAATTCATTTCCTTAAAAAGGCACCTATCCGAACACGAAGATTTGGTTCCGTACTGAACTCATCCAAAAAAAAAAAAAAAAATGGAAGAAAACCTGGGCTAGGTTGCTCTGAATGAAAGTCACAAAAAATATACATTCAAAAACCTTTCTTACTCGATTACCATAATTGAATAGAAGATCGGGTTTCATTGCATTTGCATTCACTACACTACGCCTCTCCAGGAATAAGCCGTCATAACGTGAGGCTGCGCAGTATCACGCCACAACAAATGTTTTGTTAATATTTTTAGTATCCACCGTCAGAAAATGGAACCAACTATTGGCTGAAGTGTTGTGACCTGAATCTACTAGAGTTTATTATAAGGCGTTGTAGACCCCACAATAATGCCTATGAGGCGCAGAGTAACAGGTTTGAATAAGCAAAATGAATCATAAGCTTCAACGATCTGCCGAATGTGCCTCCCACATTCGCTTGATAATGTTTTGATATCAAGAGATATAACGTACACATTGCAAGGCTAAGAAGTAGCTGTTGGAAAAGGGTGATAACTTTGGGCTGCAATCATGCTGGAAATTGCCATTCTTTTCAGAACACCGGGTTGATTTTTTTTCAGAGCACAGAAATAACATTTTTTTTTAAATTTGTACTGGGAAAGGAACTTGTTCGAGAAAAAAAAAAGAACGTACACTATAAACTGTTTTTTACATGCGCAATTACGATTTATGAGTTAAGTCAAATTATTTAGCCATTCGATTCTCCCATCTTTTTTTATGCCCTAACTTCTTTTTTTTTATATATATAATCCAAAGATATGTAAAGGACGCGTGCAAAATAAACCGAAATTTTTTGTCTAGAAGATGAAGTGACGTAGTTGGTAAGGATTACTTTTATACAAGCGTCTCTTGCTTAATCACTTGCTTATCCTTTGACATCGCGTACTTCTGTATTAAGAAAATGGATGCGTACATAGGTAGAGTATTTTTACTTACTCTGTAACTGAAGCAACTTGAAAGCTTCAGAAGAGCTTCCCCTTGATCAGAAGATACTTCAGCTGGCTGTTCCAACATAAAACATATTTTTTTAGTTCTGTTTCTTTATCAACTCCATAAATAATCGACTTTTTTAACCTAGAGATGCTGTCAATCTTGCTACTCACTATGTTTCTTCCTGATCCAGTGGAGTAGTATGATTCCCAAAGACAAAATATTTTCTTGCTACTCGCATCCTGCACGTGTGCCTAATATAGGCGGAAGATTGGTAGCCGCTCTCATGCATGCCTCAAGGCTGCAGTGCTTTGAAAGAGATTTGAAGCCTTAGCTCGTTTTGGCAGCCAGCTTCATTTATGTGTATTTTAAATATTTACATTCACCAGTTTCGCGTGGATTAAAATCGGCTTGAGATTGTGTCGAAGTAGCATATCCAGCGCGCCAACAGATCTTATTGTGAAACACAGTAAAGGTCGACTAAAACTGAAAGAACCAATGCACATTACATAGATTTTCTGCATCACACTATGACTGCTAGATTAAGATGATAACAATAACTTGTTCAGCCGTAAGTTATGTTGGTGTCATCAGAACTTCGGATCCGGCAGCCTCTACACACGTTGAAGCGTAAGGCTGGTGATAAATAATTTATATTTTGCGGCATATAGACTCCTTTATGATAAATACATAAGACAGCTTTCAAAGTAGGTGCATAATAATTATCAGAAATCGACCAGGCCTTGGCTTCTGAGCCGAAAACTATAACCGGAAAAATTATACGTTCCGTCGCAATGCTGATATTAGCTCTACGCTACTGACCATGTATTAACATATAGATTCAAAACTCACCTTTTGATTGGTTTCAGAACTGTTCCTAGTCTGTGTGCAGCATTAAATTGCTTCATATGCTGCACCGAAACGTCACTGCCCGCAGCATTGCGTAGCAAAGCCTAATAGACTTCATTTGCTTCTGAACTCAAACATTTCTGCCCGTGATACTTGTAGCGAGGCATAGCTCCTTTATGAAAACGACACCAGCATTGTTTTTCCAGGAAATAGACGCCAATCTTCAATAATGGAACCTCACAAACCTAAATAAAAAATAAATCAAGTAGTGCACCGTGCAAAAAGCTCACCCCTTGACACGCACGTATTACGGGAAAGTGGGGCGTTGCAGAGGGGAGCTTAGCCAAACAAACTGCGTCTCTTTTGTTGTACTTTCGTCTGACGGCATGCAGCGCAGTGTCGTCTCTCCAGGGCAAGCCGAGACGCGAGAGGAATACTTTGCCGTGGCGCAAATAATGTAGGCGATGCTCTTCTACTCACTTCGGTGCCTCGTACACTCGAAAGCACTCGTCGCTTTCCGCGCTCGCTGCTCTCGACAGTGAGGGCTAAATCCAACAACACGTGTACGGACGAACTACGTGCTCAGTACTACTTACCGTATTTCAACTTTGCTACTCCGCCTGAATTCTCAAGTCTAACTGCCTTCTATCAAATGAAGTACATTGTGTTTCGAACATGAAGCAATACGCAGCGGCGTCCAGATGGTTAAAGGGCATCTGATGTCGAATGTGATAGTGTCTTTCTATTTATTGAACAGTAATCACGAGTGAAGGTAGTGCATATCATTTACGAATTCTTTGGCTCCCAAGTTGTTGGTTTCATTCCAAACTGAAGTGTTTGAAAATCAGCAGTCGGCTTTAGTCGCGTATGTGTAGATAAGTCATTATTACGACGTACGATGTCTGATATTTTTGTCACCCATATTCTCAATTTTAAGACGTAAGCAACGACTACTCCGGTATTTTAGGCACTAATAACTACGGATGTTGACTTGAACACCAATATTTATCAAACGTCTTGATTGCCTAGTTGGTAGTGTAACTATCAACTGCGCTTCAGGAACGTTTTGAACGGGGTGTCTACTTTCTACGACTGAAAACAAACAAAAGAGAATACAACAAGGTACAGCCATCCACGTTGTTTGGCATACGCTTTCATTAATTGAAAATTTATATTCAACACGTTCCTCATAAGAAAATTACACTAAAGACGCCGATTTATTAAAACAAAAAATATATCCATATTTTTTTTCGACTACAGACCAGTTGGCGAAAGCTGTTTTGTGTTTAAAAAAGATTTCTCAATGTAAGAAAAAAACTGCGTCTTTAACTTTTGAAGACAAAAGTGAAAATTGCCATGAGTTGCTTACTTTTGTTTGTGTAGCCCCTACATAAATAGTTTCTGCTTTCCCCTTTGTTTTCTCTGTACCATGCAGTCCCAAATAAGCATAATGCGGCACTGCAAGCGATTTGTCTTTTCTTTATTTATGTAAAAAAATAACAAATGAGCACCTTGAAATTATAAAATTCCTATTATATTTTATATGGTATCACCATATATTTGACAACAAACATATGGGATAATATGTATTCCAGTGAAATATTTATCATACAACATTTATTTTTGTAAAACAGAAAAGCTGTTAAAATATAACGTTCGCCTCCAGGAGCTATTTCGCCTCTTCATACAGGAAATGTCTGTATTAAATTATTAATATTCAAGACTAGTTTTAACAGGAGTGTATTCAGCTTCACTTTACAGTAAACTAACACGGAAAAGAAGCTCAACAAGAATAACTGCAAGGACCCATGCAGATCAAAAAGATCATTTACGAAAGTTCAAGTGCCCATTTCGGCAAAGTGAAAAAATAAAAAAAATATCTGCAAGCGTTCATTCCCGATATTTATATCAAATGCACCAAATCTATGCTTAATGAATGCTATCGTGTAAGGAGAATAAATTAAGTGACATATCATTACTTACAGCGCGACTGGGACAAGAACAGACAGAGGAGAAAAAAAAAGGGACAAGTGCTGAACTAGCAACCGATTCTATTGAAGATAAAACAAAATACACATGATGCTGCTACTGCTCGTGCCGGCAAGCTCTTGTGTGACCCTGGCGCTTCTTCTTTCATTCAACAGGAAGCCGGCAGAGTTATCCAAGGTCCAAAAAGATGATCTCACTGCTCGCCAAAGCCACTGTGGGTTGACTCACAAACAAGTATCCGTTTTGTGTTATGTAGTACGTCTCCATCATTTCTCGGGGTAGTTTGTGCTTGGGTCGGAACATCACTGTCGTGTTGGTGAAAAGGTGTTGGCATCCGCAATCCCGGCCCCTTTTCACCAACACGACAGTGATGTTCTGACACAAGCACAAACAACCCCGAAGAGTGATGGAGACGTACTACATAACGCAAAACGGATCCTTGTGTGCGAGCCAGCCCACAATGACTTTAACGAGCAGTGAGATCAGCTTTTTGGATCTTGGATAACTCGATCGGTTTCATGTTGAGTGAAAGAAAAATCACCATGGCCACGGAGGGGCATGCCTGCACGAGCAGCAGCAGCATCATGTGTATTTTTTTTCTTTTCATTAGAATCAGTTGCTAGTTCAGCGCTTGTCTTCTGTTTTCTCCTCTGTCTGCCCTTGTCCCAGTCGCACTGTAAGTTATCATGAACTCTTACCAACTCGCCCAATTGTTCATTTTGCTAAGTCACATATAATTTGCATAAAGGAAAGTTCATCCGAAGAAAACATGCAACTATTAACTGATATGGTAGGTAGCATTCCTGCATACATTTGATCACAAGAAACTGTTGTAGACTATAAAAAATATATATTGTATCATTTATGCACAGCGCCATTTAGAAGTAATCAATTTCAGCGCTCCCTCAAGACACGATTTTGATCAACTGAAAGTTTGCATTATTTTTATGATATAACCAAACCTACTCTTACCTAATAGCCTGCAGGTACATGTCACACTTACGACGTGCCTATCTTCTAACGAAATCTGATCGCAGAGCCTAGACCCCATGCCCGTGCATCTACTTCATTGAAAGGCTGCTTCACCATTGAGACACTGCGACAGATTATTCCTCTTCACAACACGCCGGCTAAATGCCTGATTAAGTAAATTCCGGTCTAAGTGTCAGGAATTATTAATGGTCATTTGAGAAAGCATCCATGTCTCTTTTTTACAATATAGTACGGTTTCATGTTTTCATATAACTAAAAAAAAATCCGACAAACACTTGGCGATGAACTTGGAGTCGATTTGGATTTTCCCGAAAAACTCCCCATTTCACTGACATAACGACAAAAGACACAGCAAATAAGACGGTGTTTAACAAATAAGTTTCAGAAGGTTACAGGCTCGGTGGTCCTAAAAAGAGGCCACATCATATATTTTTTTTTTTTTAAATCTCGGACAACTGGCAAAAGGGGATTTAACTTTTAGTTCATGGTGGTTAGCTCAAGAAAACGGGTCGTAGTATCTCTGGGTCACGATAAAAGCGATTGTTTGGAATTCCAGAATGAACCAACCTTTTTTTGCTTGTTAACAGAAATATGGGTAGTTATTTTTTTATAGGTAAAACCCTAAATTTCAATTGACGGGGAGGGCAGCTCAAGCTACTCTGCTTCCCAGCAATTACGTACAGGATTTTAGTTACTTTTAACTATAGACTGTTTTTGAGGCAACATTTCTGTGCAATATTGGTCATTGTATAGTTAGTATTGCCAATGGCAAAGACACAAATTGTAAATGCCGCTGCAGAAATATCCTTCAATACAGGTGAGTTTAGATGAATGCTTGTGCACGTTTGTAGTCGGACTTCATTTATTTTGTGTTTGAGTTAAGAGAAATCGAAAACATAGTAAAATTTAACTCACAATTAGAAAAAAAAATTGGAGCGAACGAAAATAATTTGCGATAAAATGGTGCATTTTCAGCAAAACATAAACTACGCAGCACACCCTCTAATCTTGACGAGAAATAATGTGCGATATCACGGCTTCCTAGATATATGTTATGAAATTAGCAAGATGCTGAGTCGGGCAACAAGTTTTATTGACCTTCATCAGCTTTGGCACTGCAGCCCTTTGCTTAAGCTTCACGTTGCATAAGAGGTAGTTGTGACAGTAAATAATTTAGCAGTTTAAGAACTCCAGGGCGTAGTCAGCCCCAGACCATCTAAACATCATCTTACCAACAATGATCGAAATCGCAGCGGCTCCTTTAAGGCGTATAGAATGATTAAACAATATGATGCGCGCTCGTTACGTCGAGGGAGACTTCATGTACACTAACGTCATTTTTATTTTGACATATGATCTCCCGCTATTAATTAAAACTTTCATGAGCGTATGTACAAAAGTGCACCCCAAATTTCGCCAGTGTCAATGGCTGACATCCATAGCTGCTGCGTGACGTCACAAAACGCAAACGTTTGTTGGATTGTCGGGATAACAAGCATTGGTCGACGGATGTCTTGTATTTTGTTTTGAATTATATAGTCTCATAGGCTGTACCCTACTGAAATGCGTTTTTTTTATGCAGTTCCCAAGCGTGTGCAAAAAACGTCACGCTTTTTAGCAGGATATTACTCGAAAAGAGCCATAAGCTTCGAGCAAACGTACGCCGTTTCGCGCAAACACAACTGCGACGGCCACCGATCGAACTAGGAGCACTAGGAGCGCTTGCAAAGCAAACGATACAGATTTCGCCTCTGAAGCGGCAACTAGGTTCGCGAAGCGGCATCTGGGTACACATTTCGGCCGATCCACTGGATCAGTGATGAGGCTGTGGGTTCTTCCCTCGGAGGCGATGTCCGCGGGTCGAAGGCAAACGGCGAATCGTTGAAATGCATGTCATTACTTGACTTGGACGAGGTTAGTCAATCGTAACCACGCTCTATTTTTACATGCGGGCCATACAGAATTGGGCTGCACGCGTGCAAAATACACCTTCTGGTATAGTTTCCAGGTAGTCTAGCTGTAGGTTTTGGTTTCGCTGCATAATCAAATTGATTGATCCGATTTGGGCGAGGAGTGGATGGAGGTAGTTTATTATCGTTGGCACAGCATCACACCTCAGCTTACAAGCCTTCTCTCCGCTTAGAGCTCAGCTCGTAGGTCTCTTCTGCGAGATGATTGCTGCATAAGCGGTATCTCGATCTTGGCGGGAACCCAGTCCCTACGCACGGCGACGATCCATTTTGCTCGTCACTGCACGTCTCGCGAAAAAGTGTGGAACGTCATGTCTTGGCTCACACGTGCTTCCCGCTGGTTGTGGCACCCAACCGTGCAACAAAATCTCACCCATCCACGAAATGAGTAGAGCACAACAATAGAAACGAAGCACGCTGAGGAGTTCACTCGCGGGTAAACGACGAGACAGAAATGCTCGCTTTGTGTTGTGTGACGTCAGAGATCCAATGTTGCCACCGAAAGCAGCATTTACGCTAGAGTGCGATTGAAGCAGTATAAATGCAATTACTCACGCAGAGGGGCATATAAAATTAAGATATTCCACGAACGATGCGTCTCGACGCAATAACAATTATAATCAATTGTTTTCCCGAATACAGAATTTGACCGGACAATCCGTTACAAAACAAAAAAAAAACACCTTAGCAATATTTAAAACCGAATTGGAACACATATAGCTATAATAATCAATATTCATAGAGTAATACTGGCATCTTGATTATATGTCTCATATAATGTAAACCTCAATTCATTTAAGCTGGGGTACAAAAACATCCCTCGGCAACTAAATCGTTTTAAGTACCCAACGTATAACCCATCAAATATGTGTCTGAAAGGTTTTCCCCACATAGAAAAATGCAATGTTGACGTAGAAAGTTTCTAAAATATAAATATGCCCACATTGCGCTTTCATGAAGGACTTTTACTGCAACCCTTGTGTCTGACGCTACTTTTGCATTTTGTGAATATCATCTGCATTAGAGCGATGAAAATATAATTCGAAGATTTTATTTAACCTGCGTCAGCACAGTCAGGCGTGGCTTTCCTTAGATGTTAAATCAATATATATTTGCAACCCAGGATCATCTGGCAGCGTCCTTCTAAAATCCCGGGCTTTATCGCCTAAACCTTTAGGCAGCCCCTTGAGGAATTTTGGTATTTGACCTAGATTTTTCGAGTCTAAACTTTTGAGACGATGGTTTCGCTTTGTTTTCAGTTTCGCCTTGCGAAACGGGGAAAAGCTTTTTGCTCTTCACAGTTTCGAAGCGGGTGAAACATGAACCGTAAAATGCTACGAAAGAAGCTCTTCCCGCTTAGGCGCCTTAAAACAAAAAGAATTAGATTTTTTTTTCTTTGGTCAGGCTTTTGACTTTTTGCCGCCCACGGATTGAAATAAGGCGCAATGGTTTGGTGAATCCTATCTACCGAGGAAAACAAAGCTGCTCTCCGGAAAATATCAAACACCGAAAGATCCAGAAACCGATATGTGCTGCCATTTTTATCTCGGTGATAAAAGGCAGCAAATTATTATGACGAAACCACTATTTTAATATGCGCTGTTTCCAATTGGCTCTACATATGCAAAAAATAAATAAATAAAAAGGAAAAATTGGGTGGCTGCATGTTTATTTTACGTAATCCGTCGAAGGTGCAGCAATACGTATTCATATACATGAACTACCGGATATTGTCATCTTGCCCGTTCCTCTTCTGACGATAATATTCAAATTCATTTTTACTATCCTAATTTACAACGGTACATGTGTCAATCAGAAGTCATAATTGTTTTTTTAAATAATTTTATAAGACATTTTTAAACCGGCATGTAGACTTCTTTTGCAAGTGACACGCGACACTTACCAGTAGCCTTCGTTTTACTGATAATAACGTAGATACTGGGCACGCAGAAACAACCAACCAAAAACTCCCAAGAGATGCACTTCCAGAATAATTCGTGAAGTGGCAATAAGCGAAGTTAGACATCCTGGGGACATCGCCACGTTTGCGCTCAATTGTTCGCCTGTGTTGTTCTCATCAATGCGTGCTTCAGTACCTTCACAATAAGGTTCACAACTTATGGTGTGCACCACAGAGGAGCCACCGATTTAAAGCTTCGCACAAACCAACGACTTCACGCGTGGTACTCCAGAGAAACTACAAAGCTACTAGAAATCAAATAAAACAAAAAGAAATATTATTTCATAGCATGAAATATCTTTGCACGGTAATTACCTTTTAGGATACTGCGATTGCTTGAAGGCTAAAGAGGAGGGTCGGCCCTCCGCTCGGTTGCACGCTTGTGCGTGTACGCACGCACGCAGGCAGAGTCCGTTCACAAGCATGTACGCACGCACGCACAGTTACACGCCTGTGTATGCGCGCACGGGAACATGATGAAAATCAATACACTAAATATAGGCATACTAATTCTGTATTTCTGTGACAACTTTGGAGAGAATTTCGGAAGTATATTGTTTCTTACGTATGGTATATTAAACTATCAATATAGTGTGGTCACTGTGCACAGTAGTTGCTAAAATCAGTCGATATATGCAGTGTCGCAATGACACGCACAGTACACTAAAAGTACGTTAAAGTATACTTCTGATACTGAACGTATATGGCAGTACGCTGCCACAAATTGTATGTATGACAATAGTATCTAGAACAGTATATCTGCTTTTTGAAAGTAACATTGCTGTTTGCCAAAGTATGCAAAGTCCTTCTCATTCAAAATCTTTTTGGACATGTCTCTCGCGAACGCACTAGCCTTGATGAACATCCCTCCAATAACACTTCATGATTTTTCAGACATCCCCTTCCTTATCCTGGCGTGTCGGTTGATAAACTAGAGCGTTCTTGGATTTTGCACCGGAAGGGAATACATAGAGCAATGTCAGAAGTAATAGTGCCTGTGCAGGCTGAGCGGTCCGGGCGCTTGATCTAAAGCAGCGTGCCTGGTGCAAAAATGTCAGGCCGATTTTGATGGATTATGAATTCACGGGGGGGGGGGGGAGGGGGGGAGGGAAGGGGAGGGGGGGGAGGGGGGGGGAGCTTAGTTTGTTTTAGACAAGAACTGCTGATGGATGGCGACCCCGCACATAGACAGCTCAATTTTGCCAAGCACCTCCTTCGCACTCGCATTGTGGCGTTCAACACGATAAGTGGATTGCCTTTTTTTATATTATCTCATAAATGACATATGGGTTGCAGACTTCCGAGAGGTGGTCTGCATTCAGTTAATTTACTAAGTGGCTAAAACACAAGATATACAGGGAGTTCATTTTTAGGCTTCACTAATGCGGTCTGTGCAGGTGCGTTATACGGCCTGTAGACCTAATATAAGGGAATACTTTTTATGATAATTAGATTAATTAACTAAATATGCTTATTAACTTTTTCATTAGGTAAAATAAATATATGATTCTAATCAGAAACTTGATGAGCGCCATCGAAAACAACTAAATATGCAATTTTAGAAAGACTTGGAGCCCCTGGAAATCACGGTGGGGCGCTAAATTTACCACTCTTGCCGCAGGAGCAAGGCTACCGTTGCGATAACCCACTCGTGAAGTTTTTCCGTCCCCTTCCGCGTTTTCCTATTATCAGCATTCTGTCTGTTGCGCGATTGGTAATTTGGCACTTCCCAGACACTCAAAGTTTGTTTCTGACAATTACTGATTTAGGGGCTTTCGATGACGCTCAGCAAGTTTTTAAACGGAACTATATATTTATTTTCACTAATTTTAATTCAGATACCGCAGGCTTTTTCATAAACCCACGCAGAGTAGAAGCAAAAAAAAATACGGTACTGTGCACACAACATAAATGCAAAATTAATAAGAAAAACAAACAAAAAACGTAATGACACCATATGAAACGTTTGCCGTAACGAATCATGAACGGAAATATTGAATACAAAAATATCAAAATTCCGTAGCAATGCGAAGTCACAACACGCACTCGAATAAATGAGGCTTAATTTTACACTGCCCGCACATGAAAAAGTTTAGACCATGATAATGCTTAGTCAGTCAATCAGCGAACAACTGCGATTCTGTGATTACGACCAATCCTTCCGGTTGCGAATTCCAGTCTTTTATGTTTTGAACATGTATTAATATTTAAATGCGTCATTATTGCCGTGATTCGGTTATGTAATTCTAATGTAGTTAGTTTGATCTGAGTGACTGTATGGGGTTTTTAAACATTGATCCGAATGTATTGAGTGACTGTATGGGGATTTTAAACATTGATCCGAATGTATTTTGAGGTAACCGTGCTATACTGATGCATAAATTTTATTCGGCCAATTTTTCCATCTCATTCTCAATGTTTGCTATTCGGATATTTTGAGCAGAACAGTTACACTTTTCGTGCGTTTGTAGTTTTAAGAAAATTAATCGCGATTCCAAATTTTCAATTTTTCTGAAGGTCTGAACGTATTTTTGATGAGTATTTCACACGAGCTTTCATATTCTAATGAAGGCCGAATTAGGGTCTTATAAGCAGCGAATTTACGTTCTAGTGTTGAGTGTTTTAAATTTCTCCTCAGAAAGTCTAATTTTCGGCAAACCGTGTCGCAGATATAATTAACATGCGTGTCCCATTTTAAATCCAGTGGTATTACAACTCCAAGGTATTTAACTGTGTCTGTTTTAATTAAAGGGAATGTTGACAATTTTGATAAGTAAAATTTAAAAAAAACCTAAAAATTAAAAAAGTTATTATAAATTTGAAATAATTATTCAAATTTCTCTGACAATTATTTTCCTATACTATATCCCCCCTCCGCCCTCCCGGCCTTATAACTCGCCTGCAGAGAGAGCACTAGTGTAGCTTTCACGGCTTTTTTTGAACAAATATGTCAGAAGTAAAAGCAAAAAGAACACTGTATAATAAAATAAAGAAAGGAAGGAGCTTTGTTATTCTTGTCCTGGTCAGACACGTCATGAGATTATTTTGAATTTTTGTTTTTTTAGCTCTGGCGTATTAGTGTTACGTGTACATAATAAGCAAACATCAGCCAACATCGTTTATGAGCATACAGGTTTGTTGGCTTTTAATTTAGGCACTGTTAATCTGCTACAAAGTTTACTACAGGTATGCGTTTCCTGTGTGTGATGAATAATTGCCCATACAAATTTTAGGCTTTATATATTGTAAATTATATATGCTATCATAGAACTATAATGATCTTAAAAATAAGAATACATTCTCAGTAATCTTTACTTATGAAGCAGTAAAGTTGAGGCGAAATGTACGTTGTTACAAAAAGTTATTGCCCAGAAGGATGCGTTCGTAATATCTTGCAGCTATAAAATCAGGGCAGTCGACATGCACTTTGTAGTACACGTAATAAATTAAAACGGAACAGAACAAAGTTGACTTGCGTGATATGAATTTGTTAAATGAATCTCTTGTTTCCTTGTTCTGTATTTATTAAAAATAAAAGAAGTACCACGCTCTATAGGCTTTTTAACTGTCCAATAGTTTCGTCCCGAATACCTTAATTTCAACCAATGTTGAGAACACTAACCCCTATGCTAAGTTCCTTGTGTGCTTATTCAGGTTTACACCACAGCAGATGTTTGACTGATGTGAACCGTCCTCCTATCAAGTTAATTTTCCTTTCATGAATATATTATGAATCCCCTTTTAATCGGTATATAATCAGTGGCGGGCCTTTACATTGTGTCTCTGCATCGGTTCATCGGTGCTGTAACGGCCGGGCACTATAAGGCCTGTATAAAAACTGAATAGATCTAATTCTGTTTCCCACTGCATGATTTTAACAATACAAGCTGCGTGCCAAATAGAGATTTTTCTGACATATATTTATAAGTGACTGCTCCGATTATGCACCCCGTCTTCAGCCCTTATGACGAACGTAAGGAGTCTTCAATTAAAAAAAAATGACACTTTTAGATAAGAAAACATATTACGTTTGTAATTGTGGTCTTACTACACGAGGGCGCACAAGTAACTCAATTTATGAGCTGTCCGCAATCTTTTAAAATATTATTTGAAGAGCGCTACCGAAAGAATTATTACTCGGATTTAATTACTTTCCGCAGTGGAAAAAATGGCGGGTCGGGTACCAAAATATGGAGCTGGAAATACCCCCACTTTTTTGCCGACATGTCTTTTGGCACGGAAAGCTATTTTGCCTTAGTCCACAATAAACTGATATCGATCTTGGTTTATTCTAAAAAAAACACAAAAAAACTGACAAACTAGCAGCGAATCAGGATTTGTTACAAACGTGATGGGGATCCTGCAGGAATTCACATTACGTTTGCGACTTCTAAGCGTTTTGCGGCTGTTAATTGTGATAAATCACATTTTTTTCTCAAGATCTGTACAGACGCGATTTTCAGCTTAAAAAGGACGAAGTGACTTATAGTCACAGTTAAAACTTCGGCGCATATAAAGGCAGCCTTTGCACTTTGAATTCTTGTTGTTTTCTTAGACTGGCGGCGAAAATACCATTATTTCGGAGACGGTCAAACCTAATATCTAAAATGGGAAGAACACAAAACACACGGAAGGGCAAGACGATTCCTCGACCGGCAGCAGACGTTTAATGACAACTCCGACGGGCCGAAGTCTTTCTCCCGTTGAAGGTGTAGGGCCAAACCTAACGATCGATTGCTTCCACGCTTTGTGACAACATCTTGACAGAGAAGCGGTACTGGTCATGGTCCGAAATGTGTTTCTCAGATCAAAAAAGTGCACCTGACGTATAATTTTCGGTCCAGTAATTCAATAAAGGGCCCATGGTTTTTTTATTGTGTTTTTATGAACTTTGATTTATGAAAGAATCGCCGATACATTTACTGATATAAAATTTATTCATAATTACTTATGAAGTAATTTGAAATTTACGAAATTGCTGGTTACTGACTAGAGATTACAAATTAAAAATTACAAGTTCACAAAATTATAATTCTGCAAATTTACAAATTTAGTTATTCTCCCAAAGAAGTCAGGCACTTACCTCTAGCGAATTCTCTAAGCTTTGCGCAGTTACGAAATGCTTATGCAATAATATTAAAAGAGCCAAATTACGTTTTGGCTCGATGATGTATGAAGACAGAACTTAGTCGAGGAAGCAACCTAAGATAATATGCCGACAAGCAAAGTATTAATGTACCATTTTTTTTAATCCACAAAATATATTATATTACACTGGAGGCCAAACCTATTCCGGTTAGTCGCCAAAGAAACTATCCCGGCAATCAACAAGAGAAGAAGAAAGAGAAGAGTAACTTGTCATGTATTTAATTAGGTATCATTTGTACTCAATAAAACAACTTAAAACGGTCCTATGTCGTCATTCGTTTTTTTTGGGGGGGTACTTCATCCTTCTATTTATTTAATAGTTTTATACAATCAGTATAAGAAAAATATTGGTCAACACAAAAAATATAACAGATGTGTCGAGATAGCTTAAGTGCCACATGTTCTAAACTGCAACATAACAAGAAACTCTTTTCGAAAAAAAAAACAGTTTACGGGTCACAAAATCTCTGAAGCATTATTGAAACTTATTTCTAGCTAGCCATTCCAAATCCATCAATTTTATTCCAATGGTCTTACTGTGACAAAAACGAAATCCACCCAATATTCCAAATCGGCACGTCTGTGGTGGGGGAGAACATAATGCGATTTGGAGTTTGCTCTTGATTTGTTATGGCATGTCTATTATGTTATTCTCTTTTGAAATGCTGCAAATGGCATCACGCCAGAAAACTTCGCTTGGCTGAGATTTGCGTGAAGTGGTCTGGTACAACGTGAGTGGAGAATTGCAGCAATTCACTTTAGTATAATGGGTTAGACTCAAAAACTGGCAGACTACATTATGGCAACACATACTTGATCGTCATTGTGTCAGATACTTCCAGGGAGTTTTGTAAGAAATAAAACAGCATAATAAAAAAAATAATAAAAAACTTAGAGGTGAGAATCAAAAATTATAGGAGGACGCTTAACTTCGCATTTAAGAGTGGAAAGCAAGACCGAAACATATAAATTCCACCTCGTTCCCAAGCCGTAAAAGCGTGTCTGCATGGCCTAACAATAAAAAAAAAAAAAAAAAAAAAAAAAAGGTACGCGTGGCCTAGTCACTAAGTGTCTGGCTCGCAAGCGAAGGGTCGTGGGTTCGAATCCCGCCTACAAATCTTTAATTATTTTTTTTAGAGGCAAGCGAATTACTCTTGTAAAGTGAAATCATTTCAGACATGCGGCGACCTTAATTCGCATGACATCTAATGCTCACACTTTCGTTCTCCGCGGGACGTCACGATTCTCGTGAGCGTTGTCGGTTCTTTGAAATTCCCGCGCGAGGTCACGTGGCTTCGACGTTATGGCCCTTTCGACCGATCACGATTTTCCCGTGTCGCAGACGCCGACGCCAGCCCCTCAACGTTCTCGCGTTAAAAGGGGACTAATAATATATCGTCTGAAACTGTTTGCTGTTTGCAACGCACAAAGCAACCCAGCTAGGCTTTTTTTTCAGTTTGATCAGCGACCATCTGGCCCTTGCGCGACCCTTATTTAAGTAACCTTTATTCGACTGCTTAACGAGGATGAGCTATAAAAAAACGAAATGGTTATTGGTATCGCTGCCCCCGAACGTTATCATGAAAGGGTGCTGACGTTTGGCTGGTTTGCCTCCCTTTATTGGATATATTGCCAATGTGAATATATAAAAAAACATTAATATATGAACTTCGCGTGCATTCTAGCAAACTATATTCAATATGAAATCACAATCAATTGAAATCATAATCAAGATAATTTAGATGTTCTGTTTAAGTCTCAATAGTAATATTAAGCAAACGCTAACTTTAATTTCTATATATATCATTGGTGAAGCACATTCAAGACTAACGTTAAAACGATGGCAATTGCAATGTACATTTAATTAGATGCACCTGACACTAAACGGCTAATATCATGCACGCGAGTTCCGACTATTTTATTTTTCACTTTATTTGTTCACAGGTTACTCCGCAACATTTGTAGGAAACGTTCTCAGAAATATTTGCTGAAAAAGTATTTTTGAAGAGAAGAAATTGTTGAGTGCGTAAGACGGTATAATAAACTTTATGAAGTTTTCGTTTTTGCCATGTTCGCGCACACTTACTGCATGAAATAGAAATATGAATCACCGAGTATATTTTGAACTTAAGATATATCATGTAAAGTATTGATGCGAATATGCATAGTATTGTGGAGGTTATGCATCCAGCGTCATTAGTGCGCGAACATGGCTCATTTGAATTTTTGTAACAAGATTTTCTGATTCGCTATCTAAAGATATGAAATAGCTACATCATTAAATTTTTCTGGTGAAAAATCCATTTGTATGATAAATTTATTCGGTCCAATAAGCACATATAAATCATACAATATGTATAAAACATATAAGAACCCCATAAGGACCATATCAGAACTACATATGATATATAAGAACATATAAGAACAATATAAGAAACTTATAACAAACTTCTCACAAGTTTCTTAAATGGTTCCTATATGTTATTGTATAATTTATACATATAGTTCTTAGATAATTCTGATATGGTTCTGATATAGTGCTTATATGCTCTTATATATCTTGCATGACTCAAAAGTTTCTTATACAAATTAGATTTTTTAATAGGGTTTTATGTCATGTATTTGTACTATTATGTTCTTCCGAGTGCTATATGAACAGTTGCTCTTTCTTATAAAGATATAGAATTTTTACGGCGCTCCACGTTTGTTCTAAAGTACAAAGTTAATACATTTAAAGGTCAATTATAAAAAGAATCCATCTTTGATTTTTTTGAAACTCATAGTGATATATCTGCACCATCCCCTTGTGTTTATTATTAAAAATAATTTTGCATAATTTTGTTTCTTTCAAAGTTTCAATGCTGCAAAATACACCTTTCACTCCGACATGTTTGCCCAAGGCTACAGGCGAGATCCTCATTTGGTTCCGTGTACTTTATGGCTAGATATATTGTTTTGCTGTATTCGGGTATTGGGCTCAAGTTCAAATATTCTGCTAAATACAATTCCTGCGTTGCTGGTCCTTTGTTTTATTTACCAATAAGATTGTTTTGCCCTTTAAAACTAAGTTGTGGGAGCTTTGCATGAAGTTTTTCCTCTAGTAATCGCTACTACAACCATTTCTTTTTACAGAAAGCATAAGAGAAGTAAGGACAGGGTGAATTATATGCAAATATTTATGTCTTTATTCACGATGAAGTGGGAATGTTTGAGCCACCAAGCTTGTTATGCTGGTATTTATGACAGTTTCAAGAAGACGTCTGTTAATCTTAGAAAATATATGCCTATATAGGTGATTTCATCTGAACTGAGGCACAAATTTTAGGTCTAACTTTTATTTTTTTGAAAAAAATACATGTTATCGGGCGATTCCTGTAATACAAGAAGGCGCAAACGGCAAGTTCGCTTGATTTTTCGTTCTCAATGTATGAGCCGTTGAAGCAGCAACGGGTATAGAAACTTGTTTTTCCAGCTTATCGGGGGTGCCATATTCCACTCCCCCTTTTTCTTACTTTTTATGCTATATCAATATAACTTTTTGGGAACACTCTCGACATATGTTTTTTTATGCTAATTAAGCGTCTGGGTCATAAAAATTTAAATTCTTTTTTATTTGTCAAACCGCCTCTCTGTGACGATATATTCACGAAGTTCAGCAAGCTGTGCTATCTGATCTAATCAACATATTTTTATGATCTTTACATCACCATAAAGGTCCAATTAAGCTCTTTCCTTTTGTCCAATAAATATATAAGGGTGATTTCAGGTAAGATCGACCAAAGGATGGCTGGTCTACATTTCTAAATCTGCTGATGTTTTTATATGCCATTGTCTACTGTCCGGTATGACCCAATCCACACTCCGTTTTGACCAGAAAAAAAAATTGGGGTGCAGGAAAATTCGTAAGGCATGAAGAGGTGGACTGTGGCATTAACGCGCACTGGTGGAAGGGGCCACGTTTGAGAGTGAATACCTCAAACGATAACAAAAGAGAATTTTAAAACTTTTTAGGCGCAAACTATGGGTACAGCTTGCTTGTAATATAAAACAATAATATTTATTTCATTTTATTTATTTTCCTAAAAATTGCCAAACATGCCTACTCGAACGACAAAAGGCAAAATTTGGAGACCTGTGTCTCATGAAATACTTTAATCATTATCACATGATTTGCCGGTAGTATTCTAATTATATATGGTTATTATTTAAAAATAAATAAGGTTTCTGAGTGATAGATAGTCGGGATATATTTAGTCAAAATGGGTAAAAAAACAACGAAAAAGTTTGATACAAATAAAAAAACACCATCTTCGATTTTTTTTTTAAATTTGGGTACCCTGGCATACTCGATTTTGGCATTCATTTCTATTAAAACGTGTTGCATTATTTTATTAAGAAAGAAGACACAACTCCCCAAAGTAGGGTCCTTTTTCAAAGCCTACACTTAGCAGTGCCCTTTACGAGAAGTGACTCTGAGTTACAGTTTAAGGAAACTAACACACATCTTTCATATAACTTTATTGAGGCGAGGAGGTCACTGACAACTAGAAAAATCGGTCGCACACTAAAAGTGAGAAACTATGTACTGCATTTTACACACAGCATAAAAAGAGGTATCATATTAGTGACTAGTGATTCGAGAAAAGATGATGCAGTTTGAAGATTTACTTTCCGGTATAATTTATATTTAAAATAAAAGAAACAACTTTACTTCCACGCGCAAAAATAAAGATGAAACACTAAAATTATTTAGGTTAGTTATGTATTTCCGGGGACAAACCACTTCAGGTGAGCGCTGCCACCCCGCCAGACTGTAAGAGCTTCGATACTCCCGGTGTACTTATGGATCATGGCCAGTCGACATATTTTATCCTGCGCGAGGATAACGTTCCGTGATTCTCATATGGTGATCAGATAAAGATTATAAGGTATCAGCAAGTAAAATGGTAGGTTCAATACCCCGTAAAGAAAACTGTGATAATTAAGATGCCCCTTCATTCAAAATGAGCAGTCCTTTGGGCATCAAATTCGGCACTTTACACTAAGGCTTTCCTTGATCTACCCATTTAATAAAGTTTCTTCTAAACAGCTACGACTGTCCGTGCTACATATATGTCACAGGTTACTTCTGATGATGACTTGCACAGCCGCCACGCGTGCCAAGATTGAATGCCAGGAAAGACGTGCACCGTCAGCCACTCTTCTTTTTTTCTTCTTTTTTTTTTTGTGGATGATACCGAACAAGCTTATTTTCGTCCATATACTCAAGATGCACCCAGTTTCTCAAATAGAACGCTCACCATTGTCCTGGCCGACTGAATTGCGTTTACTGAACGTTCTCTAGGTTGTTCAGCGTGACCTGGTACTTCAAGAGTCCGCCAACTCCGTCGCATGCATTTTCCCATGTACAGATGCAGAAAATAACCACTGTTATTGGGAGCAATCATTCTGTGCAAACTGGTGAAGCTGGCAGCGATTCTTAAAATTACTGGCGGCCCCATCACTTACGTACGTTACTTGAAAGTATACCGTAACGTTGTCTTCAACCCACTCTTTCACTTTTTCTAGAGCCAAGCACGTGAGAGAGGCGTCGTCACACAGCTCCTCTCTGATGATAGCAACGCTGTTTGTAGATTTTCTTGTCGTCACTACACATGCGAATATCGTAACTTTTTTTTTTCTTCAGTGGTATGCTTTAAGTTCTCTGTCAGGAAGCACGATGGTCCAGCTTTCAGCAAATTGAAACTGGAAGACTATGCTTCCGCGTTACATGCAGCTGCTTTTCATCGTCGATCGCTATACCTTGCGTTTGACGGATATGGTAGTGAAATATCCAACTTTCAACCATTACTTGAACGACTTTTAAAAACGTGTCAAGATCCAATGCTTTTTTTTTACAAGTTCGATGGACTTTTATGTTTTAAGCACAATATTGTTATTCTCTGGGATATGAAGTTCCTCGAGTGTAAGAGACTGGCCTTTTGGGCAGTGATTACAGTCTCCTTAAAGACACAAACTTGTTAGTTAGTCGCACGGAAATGCTGAGTTCATTTCACCAGTGTTAAATGTTGAGCCTATAACGTTCTCCAGAGCGGCAATACATAAGCAATAATTGGCACAGCGCACACAAACGCACACTTCCTGGTGCGGAATACACTTGATTCATTTAGGGCGCAAGGAATCACATTTAGTTAGCCGAACGCCGGAATCAGGATGCTTCTTTTTGTATACACGAAAGGCCTCTCGGATTGAGCTTGTCAGGAAGCGCTTTGGCACGAACGTTACCTCCCCGTTGAGCATGACAGAGATCACGACCTTCTGGTTGGGGCTTTGGCGCGAACATTGTAGCTCGTCTTTCGTGAAGTACTCTAGGGCAGCAGACAGGTTCTCAGGGCTCACTTTGCGCATTGTGCAAGGATCCGGCTCATACCACACGCGATGCTTTTTTTTACCTAGAGCGAAAACACTGTCGCCATGTTAACTTTTCCTAGGTTAACATGGCGACAGTGTTTACGCTCTATTGTATTTAGGCGGGGCTCGAGTGTTTGGCGGTTCTGCTCTCTGTCGGTGTTTCTCTTTCTTCCTGATATTATCGCCCGCGAAGCCAGCGAGTGAGATGCGACCGGCACGGCTGCTCAGTAAACAGGCATCGGCGGTCATATTTTGATGGTTGAAGTTAACCCCCTCATCTTTGAAAGCGAGCATGAAAATGCGAAAAAAAGATTGTATCAGCCGTTTTGCCAAAACTAGCGAGGAGTGTCGCCTCGTACTTCAGTCAACTGTTGCGCCATAATCGTCATCTTCGTGAGGAAATGATTGTTGCTAGCCACAGAACACTATCACGCAGAAAGGGAATGCTTTAATATGATTTTATCCTGGATATAAGTCAGGGATATATATAAGAGAGAGAGAGAGAGAGAGAGATGGAGATAGCGGGTAAGAAAGAGGAGCATATATAGTGCCGTAGGAAAATAAAGTAAACAGAGTTCACAGTGGCCGATGGCTGCAGGATAATTTCTCGGATCACTAGTTCGTAATATCATAGCTCTTTGTACACAGTAGTTTCTCTTCAATTTTAGTGTGCGAACAGTTTCTATAGTTACCAATAACCTCATCTAAATAAGAATACATAAAGGATCTGTTTTAGTTTCATGAAACTGTAACTTAGAGTCACTCTTTTATTGGGCACTGCTAAGTGTAGGCTTTGAAAGATGACCCTATTTGGGGAGTTCTTTCTCAATAAAATAATGCAACATGTTATTAATAGAAATTAACGCCGAAATAGAGCATAACAGGGTACCCAAGTATTAAAAAAATTGAAGGTGGCCTTCTTTTTTATTATTTGCTTCGGAATTTTTCGTTGTTTGATTTTTTCCCCATGTTTGCCTAAATATATCGCGACTATCCCATCACTCAGAGGCCCTATTTATTTCTTTAAATATTAGCCATGTATAAGTAGAATGCTATCTGCAAATTATATGATAATCATTAAATTATTTCTTGAGATACAGGCCTCAAAATTTCACCATTTGTCGTTCAAGCAGGCATGTTTGGCAATTAAAAAAAAGTTTAAATAATTATAATTACTTTATATTACAAGCAAGTCGCACCCATGGTTTTCGTCTAAAAAGTATAAAATGTTCCTAATATTATCTTGTTAGTTATTCACTCTCAAACGTGTCCCTCCATCAGTGCGCGTTAGTCACTGTCCACCTCTTCATGGCTTACGATTTTTCCTCTCCCCAAACATTTTTCTGGTCAAAACTAAGTGTGGATTCGCTTATACCAGACTTTATACAATAGCATATAAAACATCATTTGATTTAAAAATGTCGACCCGCCGCCCTTTGGTCGATCTTATCTGAACTCATTCCTAATGCGCTACATGTGCCTGAAAAACGGATATTTTGAAAAACTAGCACGTTTGGAGCCGGTTTTCTAAAACACTCCACCCTTCATTTCTCTTATTTTTAATTGAGAGTTAGGTAATATAGTTTTCTATTAGGAACTATCAACAGAAATAGTAATATGTTGTTTGTATGGCCGCTATTAAGACTCAAATCTCGTGCCATGAGCGTTTTGAATGGGACTTTGCACAGGCGCTCTGCTGAGCAGAATTTGCCCCATGTAAGATTCTCTACTTATCGTTAGCAGTTACCTTCATATCCAACCATAAACATTAATAAAAGTTGGAATAGTGTGCTTGAAATAAAGTTACTTAGAAGTGCGCATCCAGAAGTGCAGGCACCAGCGCTTACTTTTTCTCAATACGGGGGAATGAAGATCGTTAGCGAATTCCTCTGGGGCATTTTTCTTTCGGTTTTCAGTTTGAAATACCGATCTTGATATGTTCTTGTCATAACTTCTTATGAATATGCAGTGCATATACATATGGGTGGTTTCATCTCAACTCAGGCATGAATTTGAGGCCGAAGTTCTAATTTTTCCCAATAAAATAAATGTTTTCGGGAAATCCCTTCTGTGACAGGAAGTACAAACCGCAAGTTCGGGCGAATTTTCGTTCTCGAGTTATGGGCATTTTAAGCAGCTAAGACGCAAAGTGACCTTTCTCTCGACTTTCGGAGGTGTCATGTTTCGCCCCTTTCTACTTATTGCCCTATTTCGGTAGTGCAGTGTAACTTTTTCGGGCCACTCTCAAAATAGGAATTATTTATGCTCAATCATTTGATTGTCATTATTTATCTTCACTTTTGCTTTAAATATTGTCAAAGAGTGTCCATTTGACAATATTTGTCAAAGTTTGACCAGCTCTTCTGTGTGACCTATTTTAGATATCGTAACATATTTAGTATTTTCATAAAGCTAAGAGTATACTCTTTCTATTGCTAGGAAATTTAATGTTGTGTGCAAACGGGAATGGGCAGTGAATTCTCGTAAACCAAGGACTATTTCAAAATATTGGCAAATTCGAGGTTCATTTTCTAAAAAAAAAAAAACACTTTTTATTTGGCTAAGTTTTCTCTCTAGCTAGATAATGGAGGGCTTTATAAGGTAATATAGATAGTAAATGTAAAATGTTTTTGTATGGCAGCTATAAGAGCTTGAAATCTGATTTTGTTTGACTGTTTTGTCAGTAAATCAACTTATTCGCAAAAATACACTAATTCAAAATTGGCGCCTCTTATTTTTTGAATAGATACCCGTAGATACATATAGATGATAATAGATATATACATATATGTGATGAATATATATATTTTATTTTTGTTTTTGTTCACTTGTTGCCCAGTAATACAAGTGACTCACAAAAATACACTAACTCATAATTAACGCCTCTGAAATTTTGAGTAACTACCTGTAAATTCCTTTAATAACAAAAAATGCAAACGGTGAGTTATGCAATAAAACGTCCAAGTCATAATATGTTTAAATTGTTTTTGTTCTTTTTTACGGCCAAACCATTTCTTTGCAACAATGTTTGACGAAGTTCAGCAAGCTGTACTGTGACCTAATAAATATATTTTGATGATCTTTAAAGCACCGTAAATCTCCAATTAAGCTCTTTCTTTTAAATATAATTTGAATATTTTGCTCTAAACATACGCAGAACATTTGACTGAGAAACGAATATTTGGAAACAGTTGCAAGTTTGAAGTCGATTGTCTAGGAATACTTACCTTTCAGTTCTTTCGTTTTTCATTTACAGTTAGGGTAGTATAGTAGTCTGTTAGGAACTACCAACAGAAATTGTAATATATTGTTTGTATGGCCGCTGTTAGGACTCGAATCTCATGCTATGAGAGCTTTTAATGGGACTTCGCATAGACGCTCAGCTAAAAGAATTTCGACCTATGTAAGGTTTTCTATTTAATGTTAATACTTACCTCATTATTTGAGCGTAACATCCAGTGAAGCAACAATATTTATCCTAACAATATTTATTTACTTGGCTCTGCCGTGATTGCAAGTTGTGTGAGCTTGGCACTATATATTGACCGAGAAGATACGTAACATCTAGACTCCCGGACAAACTTAAGTCAAGAGGAAAACGTCTAAGTAACCGGGCATGAATCACTGAAAATAGAAATGAAACCTAAACACATGACTAACACATTTGAAGCCTTCCACGCTACGAAATGCTCGTTATTTTTCGAAAGAGTGCGTACGTGCACAAAATAAACAATACTTCCTAAGTGTCAGATACAAAATCATACATATGTATATGCCACATCTTGTAGACACTTAGATGGGGAACGATAAAAAAAAGACGAACACAACAAAATCTGAAACGCAGCTGAATTTTATTGATATGAGCACACCAATAAATAAACTTTCAGACAAATGAAAAAGAGAAAGAAAAAAAAGTGAAAGAACTCAAACGCATAAACACTGCATGTCTGCACTGCATATATGCACTGCATATATGTTTGACATAAGGAAATATGAAAATTGCATATCAAGTTCGGTATTTCAAACTCAAAGCCGAAAGCAACAGGCCCCAGAGGAATTCTCTAACGATCTGCATTTCCCCGTATTAAGAGGAAGTAAGCGCTGGGTGGCCCGCACTTGTGGATACGGACTTCTGAGTAACTTTTTTTAAGTACACTACTCCAAATTTAGTGAATGTTTCTGATTGGGTATTGAGGTAACTGCAAACGATAAGCAGAAAATCCTACATAGGCCGAAATTCTGCTTAGCAGAGCACCTGTGCGAAGTCCCGTTCAAAACGCTCATGGCACGAGATTCGAGTCTTAATAACGGCCATACAAACAGTATATTAGAATTTTTGTTGGTAGTTCCTGATAGACTGCTATATTATCGAACTCTTAATAAGAAGTAAGAGAAATAAAGGGTGGAGTTTTTTTAGAAAATCGACCTCAAACAGGCTAGTTTTTCGAAATACCCGTTTTTCAGGAACATGCAGCGCATTACATATTTGTTGCACCATATTGAAATTATACTCACACAAAGAGTTTATTGGAGCTTCACGGGGATGTAAAATCAAATATATGTTGACTAGGTCAAACAGGACAGCTTGCTGAAGTTCGTCAAATATCGTCGCAAAGAGGCGGTTTGACAAAAAAAAAACAAAAAAAAAACGTTAAAAACGTTATTACCTAGACGCTTATTAGCAGAAAAAAGCATATGTTGAGTGTGTTCCCAAAAAGTTATGTTGATGTAGCGTAAAAAGTAAGGAAAAGGGATGGAGTGAAATATGGCATCCCCGATAAGCTGGAAAAACGACAGTTTCCACCTTGGCCGCTTCAACGGTCCATAACTTGAGAACAAAAAATCTGACGAACTTGCCGTTTGCGTCTTCTTTTATTATAGAAATTGCCCGATAACATGTCTGAAAAGAATTAGAAATTGGATTCGAATTCGTGCCTTAGTTGAGATGAAATCCCCATATATATTTGTAATTATTCAAGTAAAATGAAAAACACAAAACAAAAACGTGAAAAAAAAAATAACCAAATAGATTGAGTGCACTAGTTACTCGCGTTGGCAGGGGGTGTCTTGAGAAGTTAGTTCTTTGCCACTTTTCAAACCGGACTGACGAATTCCTCGAAGAACTCACATGTATTGCAATAATTCCAACAAGTGCGAGAAAATTGGTCAACTCCTAAAGTGGCGATTGGGGAATGCACGAACTGATTTACGCTGACTGACGGCACAGCGTTCCGGGAGGCAAATTCGAAAGTCCTCCGGCTCTCTGATTGGTTCAGTTTAGGTAGGTGGCAGCGAGCTCTTCTTGAAAAAGCAGAAAGAACTGGGCCTAAATTTGGCCCGGCAAAACAGTCAATAATCACGTTGTTGGTGTATTTGTAGGATGACCTTCTACCGATGCGGAAGCTGTTTTAACGCCTTGCATCGTTCGACGAGACAGCTCGAAAAACAAAGCAATCCGTTTTGCGTAAGGACCCGAACGACCACCCATAAAAGCAATTTCGGAGTCACGATGTTTGAAGGGCATCTGTCGTTATCCTTTCTCCCCGTGCACGCAGTTTGCAGAAGGACGTGCTATCGCTTTGACTCGCTGGTGGTACTGGTGCTAAGCAACACTTTTGCAATAGGCTATCGTCCCCGGGAGCCAACGCAGGCGTCAAAAGCGAAATGCTCCAATCACTGAAAGCGGTGCGCGCAATACTACCTGCACCTACCTAATCAGTCCTAAATCAGAAAGCCGGTGGTTCAAATAGAAAGCAAACCCCAGAAGCCCTACATCGGTGGCCCCCTCGGAAACCTAAAGATGGTCTCTACGTGAACCAGACACGGAATGGACAACACAGCACACGTTATTATCGCCCGTTTCCTCTATTGGCTTCTTTTTTCGAAGAAACTGATTGCCACTTGCTTAGGGTTACTCTGTACGTTGCTCCAGAGAAAAGCGAATAACGCATTATCTTTCCATTTTTTTCACCCCTGTCATGCTTCCGTAATTTCGTGGAATCTTGTGATCGCGAGACAGCACGCGAGCTGCGGTCATAAACAAACGAAGTGGTTGCCAGTCCCGTGTAGTTGCGTCTTGACAGAACGTCTCCAGTCATGGCGGCGACTTACAGCGTCTCTAGAGTATTTTGTGCCGACTATATCAGTGAGTACAAAAACAAAAGATAGCAAAGCAGCGGAATTTTCGCCGTGCGCAAGATCTGGATATCAGTTCTCTGAAGAAGATTGGAGAAGATCCTCCACTTCGTGCATTCCCTGTGTGTAGCCACATTCGGAGCTGACAGATTTTTTCGCACTCGTTGCAGTTATTGCTGCTCAGGTAAGTGCTTCGCGGAATTCGTCAGCCTTGTTTGAAGAGGGACAAAAGACGGACTTCTCAAGACGCCTTCCTGCCTACGGAAACAATTAGCGTACTCGTTATATTAGTTCATTATTTTGTTTAACTTTTTTTTAAATACATGTTTTTTTTTTTTTCATTTTAAAAGAATAAATATTTAAGAATATTTTTAATCTTAAGAAAAGTCTTAGAGAAAATCCGCCAGTGAAGTCATAGGTTTAAATTTGTCGGCCGGAGGTACAACCGTCATGAATAGCAGTGTAAAAAGCTTGGTAGCTCAAACATGCCACTCAATCGCGATTATATTTATAATATCGCATATAATTTTCACCGCTGCCCCACTTTTTTACTGATTTCTCTCTTTAAAAAAACTGTTTTATTATCGATTACAAATTTTCGATCTTCTTTTGTGGAAAAACTTCATCTAAAGCTTCTAGAACTTGCAATTTCAATGGACAAAAGAGGCTTATTGGTAACTAAATGCAAAGGACAAGCACCTCAAGTATTGTTTGAATGAATATAATACTTCAATTTGAGCCCAATACACAACTACAGCACAGAAATGTATTGAGACATAAAATGCACGGAAACAAAATTTAATCTCGTCTGTAGACTTGGGTCAAAATGCCGGCGTGGAAGGTGCGCTTTGCAGCTCTATTACTTTGAAGGATCAAAATGATGCAACATGATTTTGATGAAGAAACACAAGATTATCGTGAAAAATTATATTTGAAAGTGTACAGTTGAGAGAGGTCCCTCTGGTTGAGGAGCAACAATATTAATAAATACAATATTTATTTATTATTATTGAAAAATTATATGCATGATATTAAAAAACTAACGTGGCTACTTTTTTGTCTCTTGAAATGTTTTCTTTTCCACTTTAGGACAAGTTTTTTTTTAGAAAAAATACATTGATTTATATATTATCCTAAAGTACGTTTTAATAAAAACAGGACAAATTTAAATGATGTAGCTATTTAGAGTCTTTAAATAACGGTCCAGGAATCTAGCGACAAAACGTCAGAGGAGCAAAGTTTGCGCATTTCTGAATCGAGGTGCATGTCCTCCACAATGCTGTAAATATTTGTATTAATGGATCCCATGACATATTGTGGGTTCAAAATATTTTATACTTTTGATATATGTATTTTTCAGAATAGTTGTCACCAAACAGGACAAAAACGAAAACCTCAAAAATGAAATATTGCGTTCTGGCATATTAATGTTTTTTTACCTCTGTTCAAGTAATATTTTTTTTACAAAATCTTTTTTCATTAAGTTCCCTACATATGCTAAGGAGTAACATAAAAAATACGCCCGCACTCGTGTGCATGATCTTATCTGTACACCCGCCGGCAATATGAAGGTGAACGCCGGGCTGTCAACCGCTCCATGTTATCAGCGTGATAACAAGGCTGCCGTGACGCCTCGATTTCTTATCGCGATATGAAGGTGAACACCGGACCGTCCACCACTCCGTGCTATCAGCGCCATGACGTAGTTGCCACGGCAGCCGCGTCATGGCGCTGATAGCACGGAGGGGTCGACGGCCCGGCGTTCACCTTCATATGGCACACGACTGTACAGAGCCTCCTACCCTTCGAAGTAAAGGCTGAAAAGGTTCACAGGTCAGAATATACTCAATTGATCTAAACAAAATAACACGCAATTGTCCTTGATAAAGGTTCTAAGACTGCAGGTATATTTCACCTCAATTCAATTGGGCGCACGAAACGTAAGCATACAAATTGTTGTTCGCAACAAAATAAAATAAAGAAATCGGGTCTTAAAAATCTCAATAAGGTGTGATTGTCAGAATTTCAATTCAGCACATAAAATAAGACTTTATAGTACAAATTAAATAAGCGCGGTTTTTGGTAACGTGAGCATTATAATATCATGATGCTGTGAACAATTACATTGCCTCGATTCCATACAAAATATATGTACGAGATCATAATGTAAAAACAGCGCAAACAAACACGGAAGGAGAAGAAACACGCAGACGGTACAAGCGCTGCGTGTTTCTTCTCCTTCGTCCGTATTTGTTTGCGCTGTTTTTACATTATGATCAACGAATACCAACTAGCCAAACTTTCGACATTAATTCAGTTTGTGTACGTGAGGCGCTGATGTCGCGTCTGCGCCAACTGCCTCGCACACTGAGCATATTCAAAGCCTTAAAACGCAGATATAACCAGATGCGCCTTTCAGGTGCACCAGATTAGCTTTTTCAAGACGAATACATAATCACAATTATTTATAAACTCTCCCAAGCTCGAAAGAAAAGTTTTATCGCTAAAGTATTTTCTCGCGGCTGCAGAAGTCCAGAACAAGATAATTGAGAGATCCTTGCTCTTGGGAAACATTTAATGCGAAACTAGGATTGATCTTGAATGAAGGTCTTAGTTCAGATATGTTAAGTTTGTCTATCATTTACGTTACAAGTTGAATAAAAAAAGCAGAACCGATCGGACTGTAATTGTCGGTCTTGACTTATACATCCATCAAGCAGCCCCCGAAGTTCAGTTGCGCAAAAAGGTCCTTTGAATCCTGTGGCCAGGAGCCAGCGATTCACTTAAGTTTGAATGAGTTTTTTTTTCTTCTTTTTCTTGTAGTTTCTTTTTTCTGCTCTTTCGAGACAAAGGAGAAACTTCTCCGGCTACTGTTATTCTTCGCTTACTTCTAGCTATGTCATTCACACAAAAATTTTTTTTCTTTCCCGTCGAATTGAGGTAGGTACAATCGCCGGCTAACTACGAAGACTGTAACGTTCCTTGCCTCACTGCGGGCGACGTTTTTGTTTGCTCTTTCTTGAGGTAAGGGTGACTGAAGAAAGAGGCGGATTTCCTCTGCTTTCTTATTGATTTAGCGCCTTGCGTTCCAGAGAAGCTTTTATGCTGCTCTCCTCGTCCGATTGACTCCGACTCGGTCTTTGTTTGTAGCCTCTTTTCTGCAACATTTCTTCTTTTGTCTTTGGTGTTTCGCGCCCATGCTTGAGTCTGGGTCGTCAGAGACAACTAAAAATCAACGAATAACGATGCTGCAGTTTTGTGTTCCATAAAGGTTTAAGAAAGGAACCAGTATGAATGCATCACACCGGTGGTGACTCACTAATGTGAGTGATGTATGTGCCAAGTAGGAAATCGTTAAAGGTGTACTCCGCCGATTTCTTCATGGTCCCCGATTTGCTTTAAATTTTGCTAAACTCGCCAAACAACATCGCCAAAATAGTATCCCAAATATTAGGTCAAAATAATTTTTTTTCACGAAGTTATTGAATTTACAATTTTGGTCCTCACCGTGTTTTTCAAACTGAAAGTCTCTACTGGCAACAATGAAAAAGTGACGTCATTGGAAGTGCAGGGGTTCACTCTTTGGACTGTAGAATTTGTTCCCAACTGATTTGAAGCAGTTTCATGGTGTCAAATGAATGCCTTGGAAGCTCGCTCCAGTCCCCGCGCTCCAGCACGGAACAAATAATTGGCATATTCTATTTTTAAGACTACTCGCCCGACTGGCAAGCTGAACTTCCAGTGACGTCACGGCCCTGAAAAGGGCGGGTATATTTGAATGTCTCTTTTTGCATCATTTTCATTTGCCGATTTCGCAATAACTATTATGAATTTCACGATATTAAATAGCATTCCAGAAAGGGTAAAGGCCTGGGAGTCAGAAAATATAGTTAGTTGAGGTAGCTCAAAAATCGGCGGAGTACACCTTTAAGAGCTGCGCTAGGAGTTCATCCGACATGGCTCTAGCCAGAACAATAGAAACTAGGAAGGTTTTTTATTGATTAGGACTGGCACTTGATCGATTAACCTATCGATTAATCGAATAATGTCTTAATTGTGATGGCTTTTCTAACCCGTCAATCAGTTAAATATTGAGAAAAAAAATTCAACTCTTTTATAACGCAGACATGAACGAGTACGCCAGTATGAAGGCGAACTTTACGTGAAATTTTGACCTAATGTAGACTGTAGAGGCGAGTTTTAGAACTCCAAACAAGCGGGAAGGTTATACGGGTCACAGCCGCTTCAATGCCGTACGTGTGACCGTTTAGCGTGGCACAGTCTATTGTGAGCAATCAAAGGAATTGACTTTCGCCGGAAAATAACAACAAATATATTTACCTTTTTGGCTGAAGTAGTAATTTGTGAGAGTGGATGTCTTTTGATTACTCTCAACTGTACATCAAGGTTGATTTAGAGTTCGAAATTATGCATTGCGCCACCTATAACATATGCAGGAAAGACAAACAATGTAATTTTGACTCTCTAAAAACTATTATGCATGCGAATAAACAAAACCGATTAATCGAAGAACTAATCGAATAAAGAATGGCAAATAATTCGGTTAGAATTTTTAATCAACGCCCAGCCCTACTTTTACTAACCTGACTTGACTAGAATGTTTCAGGGAAGCGTATACTTTAGTTTAGGATACCTTAGTTGTTTCTGTAAGAAAGGTACGGAGTATGAGGTGTCGGGGAAACAAAATAAAGTACCACTTATGTAGTTTTGAAGGATGTTATCTGGAAACATCTTGGTCGTTTAATTTTTACGTGTGTATGAATATAACAAAACAGCTATTTTTTGACAGGAGGCATTTTTTCTTTTAATGTGAATCTTCCTCTCTCAGTTTCAGCCTGCTATCTCTCGCTTGAGTCCAACCGATCACCTTGGTAGAATTGTTTCATCTTCTTCGGTGTTGTCAGTCCGTGTGGCGTGCTTACAAGCGTCTGATTCTAGTTCCGCTGCCTGGGGTGTAGCCTTGGGAAGGATCAGGGCCACTTTACGCCTTCTAAATGTCACCAAACGTTTCTGAAAAGCCCTTGGCTGGTCTTAGAGGACAGATTGATTGGTACCTTCAGTTGTTAAAGTGGATCTAGAAACGGCGGAGTTATGGACAAGCTAAAAAAATTGTTGAACACTCGGACTTACTGATATCTACGGTGGACAGGTAGGCGATTGCATATACGCGTAAGCCGCAGTACAGCTGCTTATGCGTGCAGGCGATGACGTAGCATCTCTGCTTCACAGTCATGCCACAGTGGTTACATGGACTTTTAGAGCGAAGCTGTTTATGACTTGGAGGTCGGATTTCTGGAATTTTTTCGTGTCGTCACCCTTACGAAAAAAAACTTTTTCAACGATTGAAGCAAAAGGGCATTTCACGCATACACTATACAGTACAGTATTCGTTTCCATAACGAACAAGCAGAATACAAGCATGCTAACCAAATAATTGATGATAAGGCGCTCCTAATAACAATGCGAAGCCAGTAGCGCTCACCGCATGCGTTTCGCGGTTAACGTTATTGTTGCGCAGGCCGCCGCGGCCACGGCAGTTGGCGACGTGAGGAGTGACGTCACTAGCCGTTTATATAGAAAAAGTTTTGGTAAAATGCATTTACTTTTCTTTTGTCAGTCATTTGGTATAGACCTTTCCCAAATGAAATGGTCTACGGTCGTCCATAAAAAATTCTATGGCAAGCTATCACCCCCTATGGCCTTCTATGGCCGGCTATAGAGATGCGTAAATACAGCTACTGCCAGTCATAGAAAAACCTATGGTCCTGTGTCTAAAGACTGGGAACCAATGCATTTTCTTTACCCGCCTGTAGAAAATTCTACGGCCGCGGGTCTAAAGGCAGGGGATTAATACATTGTCTTTACCCGCCTGTAGAAAAGTCTATGGCCCTGAGTCTAAAGACGGGGAAGCAATAAATCTTCTGTACCCGCCTACTGAAACTTTTATGGCCCCGCTTCTAAAGACTGGGAACCAATCAATTTTTTTACCCGTCCATTGAAAATTTTATGGCCACAAGTCTAAAAATTTATCCTCCATACTCGCGGCGGCAGTGGCGGTCTGCAAAACGATCTACTAAAACTCTCAACACGGGCTTTTGAACTTTCTGACTTGAGCAACTTGATGTTTTGAAGCGGTCGCATTATATCACCGAAGACCACCTCATTTTAGTTGTCTGGTGGGATGCCCAAGTCATGGTTCGTCGGTTATTATCACTTCCGGCACCTACTTTTTATAGGAAAAACGCTCTAGATTAGAAAATTAAAGCAATACTAAATTTCTGTAATACCGGTGACAAAGCATTACCCAAGTTATGTGCAACAATTAAAATGAAATATTATCCCAACAGAACTGAAAATAGATTATACTGTAATCAAGTAATAGCTTCATTGCATTGTTTATTACCAGTGTACCGCATTTCAACACATCATTGTTAACACGATTCATCAAACTTATTAAAAAAATAATTAATACATTTGAGTTAATTAGCCTAATGATCTATATTTCCTTTGCTCAGGGTGTTGAATTAATAGATGGGGGCTATTTAACGAAACAATTCAAATAATATATTAAGTACGAGTAATATTTGTTCTGCCTCTCCGTGGTTTTTGCGGCAAATGATGGGTCACCGGCAAAGTCGGATTCAAAAATTAGACTGCCATATATATAGCTAGTGTGAACTTAGCATATGTAGAGAGGGGTGGGGGTGGGGGTCCGGTGTCGCTGCGTTGTTGCTGTTGTGTGGGGTAGTGTTCTGCTTGTGTTCTGTGTATTCTGTGTGCTGAAGCTACCTTGTAGCGTTCACAAATCGGGGGGACTTGAAGTAAAATTCTCTTTAGAGTTTGCTGGCTAAAGAGAGCCATAGATAAGCCATAGAGAAGTCTTTAGCCAACCATTAAAAAAACTAAAGAGCGCTATGGCTAGACAGCGATAGGGCCATAGACAACGCTAAAGAGGCCCATAAAGGTGACCATAAATGTGACCAAAAAATATGCTAAAGACAGCCATAGAAAATTCTTTAGTTAATTAGGCCAAATAGCTAAAGCCGACCATACAACAACTTGTCTATAGCCGACCATAGGACAGTTTGGTATGGGGTTTCCTCTTTACAAACGTGAACTGACGCTTGCGACCCAAGCGATTTCCGGTCGCACTGTCTTTGCAAGCCTGTTGAGCTTGCTTTCATGTCATTAGTGCTAGAAAGCCTTAATGATACACGGACAACAAGGTTGGAGATGTTACGAGGGCCTTCGGCTGTACAATATTACATCTTGAAAGAGGCAAGTCGGTTTACAAAAATACTCGAAACATTTTGACATATCTCGCCTTCCTTCGTTCTTTTTGCGTTCACCTGGAGAATTGCTGGTTAAATGTTTCATCTAAATTTCAAGCAGTTGTGTTAAAGTAGCCTTTGTTTATTCTTTTTATCACACGGAAGTTTTCTGGCACGTGAAAGAGTGGAGCACCACCTGGTGGCGTTTGACATAAAAAGAGTCTATAGTGCAGTGGGCCATCGTTACAGGTAATACCACAGTTTCGCTGTCCAACCACCTTCACAGCGTGGATTGGAGCCCCAACTTTTTTTCCATGTTTCTGCCAAAGATGATTGGACGTACAAAAAGGCCAGGGCAAGATTTTATTTAGGTTCATAGAGCTACATTGACTTCATTCTATAAATATCTAGGTGGCTTTATAATATTAGTAAAGCCGACAAAACACTAAAGTCCAAAATGCCAATAGAGATAAACGCAGAAAGAAGCCTTGACTTCCGTTGCTCCTTTGAATGATTCTGCGATTCTCCAGGACGCAGAAAGCCCATTGTAATACGTAACACTCTACGCTTCTTAAGTTCTCAGTACAATTGTACAGGCAAAAAAAAACGCAGCTTCTTTATAAACTCTTTCGCACTAAGCAAATAGCAATAAGTATAACACCACAAACCAAATAAAAAAAACATGACAGCAACATTAAAGATGACCTGTGGTGTGCCAAATGTTTCCTGCCAAGAAGCTGGCAAACAGCGAGAAAACCAGGACGATCCCTTGTCACATTCCTTTACCCGGAAAGCAGAAACGACACTGAAAAATTAGCTTTCCTGGAATTAATCACACAAGGGCGACTTTGTCCTCGTGAAGCCCCTTGTTTTTTCGGCGCTTAAAAATATCTCGTCAGGGCAGCACGTTGCCGCAGCTGAATCGCTGAACCGAAAACTTTACGCTTCCCCACATTTCACCAAGTGCCTCCCGTAGGGAACGGGAATGTTGGCAGATATTACGAGCGTTCCGGACTTTGAGACTCTAATAAGCATACGAAACGCCAACAACCACGATGTCATTTCTATGGGACGTTTGTACTCGCTACGAATGAATGTACATGTATATATTACTTTTTGTTAGAAAACACAGTGGTGAGATATCTGGATCCTGCAGCTCTTGCTTCAGAAGCAAAGCTCGGAATCGAGCAGACCGTTACAGTTTGAGCGTCCGTCATTCAATCTTACTCTGGTGCTAAGTGAAGAAAGTTTTTGAATGTAATGGAGCAAGGACGAAGACCTTGAACGTAAAGCAGCTGGCGGCATTCCTATGGAAAAAGTATGAGTAGCTAAAAATGGAAAATCAAAGTTCGCACAGTCGTTGAATGCTTAAGGAACGCAGGGCGCGATGAATCACGAGGGGGGTTGCGTGAATCGTGGTTCGAATAGAATTGCGCTGCGTCATTCGAAGCTCTGACCATGCAAGGGAAAGTCAAGACGCCGGTTCTTTTACAGTGCAGAAGCGAGGAATAACGCTGCGCTGTTCGGTTCCAACCCCTATTCCCACACCTCTAGTCACGAGCATGTTATTATCGACAGTGATATTACGGAATTGGTTGATAAGAACGTCAACGAAAGACTCACGAAGCAAAAAGCACAAGCAAAAACCGAACCACGCCCTGCATTTCTTCAACTGTCATTGACTGTTGAAAGCCTTACATGGGTAGCGAATAATACTTGTACCCGGCCGTGTTGGTCCAAGCATTTATCTAGCGGTTCATTTTTTATTCATCTAGCGTTTTATTATTTCCGCTAGATGTACGGGTAGCGAGAATTGTTTTTTTAAACTAGTGATCAGTCTCTAGCTTTATGATAATATTTCTGAAAATATTCACTCGACACTGTTGAGTTTGACGCCCTTATACTGTGCAGTTCGTGGTGAAGATATTAAAGGCACCGTGCTTATATAGATTCCAGTCGGCAACCTCGTAACAATGTGCTCTGTCTCGCTCGTTCGCAGTAGTACATGTATCCCTAAATTTCCACGTCCATGAAACGGTATAATGAACAGGTACGTCTCGGCCATTCTGATTATTCTGTTTTCACTGGACAGCCTAAGGGATTGTGGTTCATGACCTGATCAATACCGCAGAGGAAACAATCTCGAAACGACCCATGTTGTCACTAAAAGTTATGCTTTGTCGCTTTTGTAGTTGCTCACAGCTTGAGAAACGGAGGGCGTGATGATCCTCTTTCCGCAGCCAAAAGGATTATTGCATCGGCCGATAAGAACGCCAAAGGGCCGATCACAAAGCAAGACGCGTGAATATATTAAGCCACGCCTTGCGTTTCTTGAGCTGGCAGTGACCACGTGTCACTGACTCTAGGGCTTTGTTACGGAATCGACCTGAAGAATCCCCCTCTAGATATTTTGTTGTTGACTTCGCTCACGAGTACTCTTATCATTTGTTTTGAAGCAGCCATATTTCGTGTTCAAATCTGGTGTAATAAATAGGGCTTTTATTGTGGGCCTTGTTTTCTTGTTATTACTTTATGATGATCGCATATAGTTAAGGCCTAGTTCGAGAATAAAATTCAAGATAATTTAAATCGTGATTAATATTATAATCTAAATGCAAAGTGTTCCGAAAACTATTTACAGGGTCAGTTTCAGCGCAAAAATAAACTATGCATTTTTGCGAAATGCCCCACGAGACGACCTTGCCGTTTCAAACCGACCGGCAGTGGTGAACGCCCTGGAGCATCGTCGCCAGGTGGCTACGGTCAGCTGCGCCTGGAGACAGAGCGAGAGGCGCCCTGGAGTCGCCAACGCACCTTGGTACAGGGGGACGACGTGACCTTCTCCGAAGGATCATTGGGTTGACCCACGCCAGTGTCATTGGCCGTCTTTGCCGTTCGGCCCCCCTCCTTCCTTCTTTTGTCTGACCTCGACGCACGGTGACCCGACAGCTTTGGGACGTCCTCGACAAAGGAGGGGGCTTTACTCAATTGGCCCAGCCAGCTGGCGTCATTCCGCAGAATGACGCCAGCTTTCGGCGTCGGCGTCATTTTGCGGATTGACGCCGACGCCGAAAGACGTGTCCGGAAGCGCTCCGCTGAAAGACGTTTGTGGCTCGTGTGCTGTCCGCTTCTACGGAAAGCAGCAGTATCTTATCTGTATGGCTGGCTGCAACCGACGTTTTCATTGAAGTGCCTAAACATCAGCCCTGATGAGTACAGCATCTAGATGAAAAGCGGCAAGTACACGTTTAAGTGCTCCGATTGTAACACAAGATGCTGCGCGTCGCCCAGCAATACCAGTGCGAATTCCTGCATTCCTGCGTCGGGGCTGTTGGAGGAGCCAGCGAACAAGCTGGACAAAGATTTCGTCCCTTCCGGGCTTCTACGCCTCGTCGGAAGCCTGTCGAATAAGCTGGACGTGTTAACGGCAGAGGTCAAGTGCCTCAGAGCCGATAACAGCAGTCTTCGCCCTCTGAGATTCTCCAACTTCGCAAAAACGTTATGGAGAAGATGCCGCTTCCATCTGTTCCACCGACTTCGTACGCTACGGTCGCAGCTCAGTCGACCGTAGCTTCTATCTTCGAGTCGACGTCGGCGTCACTGCCCTCCTCATGGAATTTGCCTTCCAACCCAGTGGCTCGTCTGACTCCCGCCGGCGTGAACCCGGAATTGCGGTCTGGGAATGCTGCTCACGGGATTCCCGATGAGGACGGCTTTACGACGGTTGTACCACGACGACGAACCAAGCCGTCACTTGGAACCGCCAGACCTAACAAGGTGACTGCTGTTCCTCGACCGGAACGCCGTTTAGCGCTCTTTGTATCTAGGCTTCATCCTGACACGACTGTCGCCGATGTTGACGCGCTAGTGGAGCCCTTTTTGAACGGAAAACGGGTCATTTGCTCAAAAATGGTGAAAAAGTTTGATTCATACTCTTCGTTTCACTTGTCATGCAATGAGTCCGTCTTCAATGTAATCAACAATTCTGAAGTGTGGCCGGAGGGCAGCATCTTTCATCAGTTTTTCGGACGACTCGACACCTCTCGTGTTATGAGTGTCAATCCAGTAGGAAATGAAGATGGTGAACAAGGTTAAATTGTTTTATCAAAACGTACGGGGCCTACGTACGAAGGCCGACGAGTTCATGTCGAATTTAATTGTTTCCAATCACGATATCATTTGTCTTTCTGAAACGTGGCTTCGTATTGGGATTGCAGATTAAAATTATTTTTGCCATAAGTACATTGTATATCGCCGAGATAGAGAGTACTCCTGAACAGGACAGAAGCTAGGCGGGGGTGTCCTTATAGCGGCTGAATGTTCCCTTGTCTCGCATCGAAGATTTGACCTCGAATCCTATTCTGAATGTGTTTGGGTTGAAATTAAGGCCAGTGATGGCTTCAATTACCTAATAGGTGCCTATTACTTCCCGCCCCTTTCAGACCAAACAGTTTTTATCGAGCATTTTGATGCAATTAGTAAGCAGATTAATTTCGAAAAGTGTCGTGTTCAAATCTACGTCGATTTTAATCTACCGGGTGTTGACTGGTTTGCGGAAACGGTAAAAAGCAACACAAACACGTCTACCAAGGTGCATTCTTTGTTATCTTTCATAAACATCTGTGGTCTTGAGCAGCACAATACGATCGTAAATAAGGCCGGAAATGTATTATATCTTGCCCTTTGTAACATGCCAATTTTAAGTCTAAAGCGTGCTGTGAATCCTTTGGTTCAAATTGATGGTTTCCATCCACCTTTTACTGTCGAGTTTTCTCTCCCGTACAAAGCGAGAGTTCCGTGTAACTCATCAAATCACTGCTTTTCTAAAGGTGACTACTTAAGTCTTTATAGACACATCGAACATTTTGACTGGAGTTGTGTTCTTTCTATGTCAAATGCTGATCAAGCCACCGAAACGCTTACTACAGTTTGTAAAAAGTGCTATCGAGAAAGTTATTCCTAAGTACTACAACAAGCCGTCGATATTTCCTAACTGGTTTTCTAAAGAATTAAGGCTTAACCTAAGAAAAAACGATCACTTTCACCGACTTTTTATATAACAAGACCGGTTCTGATCTTTGGTACGCCAAATTTAGCATATATCTTTCCTTAGTGAAAAAACTGTTCAAGCGTGATAAACGTCTACATCATGACAACGCAGAAAATTGTGTAAATCGTCGACCGAAGACATTTTGGAAGTTTGTGAAACTTCATACACGTGAGGCTAGTCGCACTATCTGCCTGCGTGATGGGTCAGATAATGCTCCTTGTTATCAATCTGCACCCGCTGAGGTTGCAAACATGTTCGCGGATTCTTTTAAAAATTGTTTTTCTTTCGGTAACCAATCTTTTCAGCCTGGTGACAATTTCCTATACTGTCATGATTTTTTGTCTTCTGTGCGTGTTGATTCAGCTGAAATCGCCGAAGCGATTAAAAAGCTGAAACCGAAGTGTTCCAGTGGCGCGGATGGGATACCATGTTTTATTATCAAAGTATGCAGTGAACTGTTCGTTCCGATTCTAAAGCATATCTTCAATCTTTCTCTTAGTTCGAGAACATTTCCGTCTCTTTGGAAAAGATCGGTGGTCGTTCCGGTTCTCAAAAATGGCGATGCGTCCCTTGTCACAAATTATAGCCCAATTTCCTTGCTTTGTGGCTTTTCGAAAGTTTTCGAGCTTGTCATCCGTAAGAGAATGCTATTTTATTTCCGACAAAAAAAAAAATAACTTCATTGTAGCATGGTTTTTTGAGTGGCCGGTCAGTCGAGACTAATTTATGTACATTTTTAGACTTTTCTGCCCCAGTTGTGGCTAATAGAGGACAAGTCGACTCAATATATTTTGATATGTCTAAAGCGTTCGACAAAGTGAGCCATACATAACCCTTGCGTAAGCTGTCTTCATATGGAATGTGTCTTGAATTATGCGAATGGTTTGACAGCTATCTGTCACTGCGCCCAAACTCTGTTCGGGTTGGTGACTGTTTCTCTGAAAATTGTTTTTCGTCGTCCGGAGTTCCCCAGGGATCAATACTGGGCCCTCTTTTGTTCTTGATCTTCATAAATGATATTGTGTCTTGCGTAAACAGTTCCGAACTACTTCTTTTTGCTGACGACCTCAAGATGTTCAAAAGCATTAATAATCTCAAAGATTGCGATGTCCTACAAGGTAACGTCACCAGCGTTCTTCAGTGGTGTAAAACTAATCAATTGCTGCTAAACCCCCAAAAAACAAAAGTGATTTCTTTTTGCCGTAGGCATTCTGTTTTTGAGTGTACTTATTATCTCGATGGATCGCCAATACAGCGTGTATCAATCTTAAAGGACCTGTGTTTTGTGTGTGTTTTGACAGGGCTCTATCTTTTAGAAGTCATGTGTCATTGGTCGTAGGCAATTCTTTTAGAGCGTCAGGGGTAATTTCTCGTTTCACGCGTAACTTTAGAAACCCTCATTCATTGGTTAACCTATTTAATTCTTTAGTGAGGTCACGACTCGAGTTTGCTTCTGTCGAATGGAACTCGATTTCTAACACGCAGGCTATGAGCATAGAAAATGTTCAGAAAAGACGTGTCCGGATTGTTTATGATAGATACTTTGAGCGGCGCTTTTATTATAGGTATGAATATATAATGAAAATGTTATCTCTTTCTCTACTGTCTAAAAGGAGGACTGTTCGTGATTTAAATTTTCTGCATAAGGTGGCGAATGGCGCTGTTGATTCGGCTCAACTTCTTGCAAAAGTGAACTTTCATATTCCATTCCGTGAAACTAGACACTTTGTTTGTTTTGATGTTCGCTCGCCATGTAACACCTCACCTCTCTTACGGATTCAGTCATTATATAATACCTTCGCTCCACCCCACCTTGATATATCTGCAATCATTTCTATGTACCGTCGTGATTTAAATGATATTATTCTAGCCCTTTAGCATTATGTTTGTCTTGGATGTTTTATATTTTTAGTAAATGTTTAGAGCCTATGTACTTGCTTGCTCATTTTGCTTGTTGTGTTGGTGCACCAATAAGAAGACCAATGTTGTTGTTTTTGGGCACCCCAAAAATAAAGATTCAAACATAGATCGCCCATGGGATTATCCCATAACACACGGAGCCAGGACGCCTGCAATGGGCCTTTTCCAGGGTTTCCACGGCGCATGCGCGGCAGCAGCAGACAGGAGTCCGCCATTTTTGGTGGCGTGGTACGTCCGGCTCGGGGCTGCAGGAGGCAGCGGTGGTCGCGCGTTTCGTAGCGTAGCGTCGCGCGTTTCCGACAGGCCCTAGCGCTGTTTTGTTGTTGGCTGCAGCAACGAAAGCAAGCGTTGTCGCGGTTTAAGCTTCTTCGGGTATCCTTCTACTAGCCTGCACTCGACGAAGCGGCAGCTCTGGATTCGGGCGATCCAGCGATACAATGCGGACGGCTCGTAAATGCAGCCTTCAACGCACTCCCGCGTTTGCAGTTGCCACTTCAAGGAAGGTTCATGTTTTTGTTCCTTCATTTTTTTATTTGTGTGTGAATACAATTCAGCAGATTGGTTAGATATGCTGTCGTGTCGCTGTGCCACGCAGAGCGAGCGCCTCGGAGTTGGCGTTTCTGGTGTAGTGCGTTTCACTGGCACACTTTTTTGTTTACCCATGTGACGGTCTCGCGTTGCTACGCGAACTGCCTGTCTGCTTTTTAGTTGCTGTAAACATTGGAATAACCCACAGTTTTCAAATATTTATAAATCATTGGGGTAAATGGCTATGCTGCACAGTTGGTTGATATGTGCACACCCAGAAAGTGAAAGGGGAGCTGATCTATCGCTACCACGACCGCATCTGCTGGTCTTGTGGTTAAATAAGACAGAGGAAACAATCAACTTGATGCGTTGTCCTCGTGTATGTATTGAGTAAACAAAAAAGAAGTTTGCAACATTGTCTACAGGCGCTAAACTAAAAATAAAGAAGAAAAAAAACGAAAACAGGTGTCGCCGATTCTGTTTTTTTCTTTAGGACCTACAGTCACACACAGATGTAGCATGAAGTGGGGTGACATTAATGACGGGGCTCGCTCATAAATCGGTGGCTTCACGTATTAATCTTAGATATTTATTAAACAAGTATTTTAGTGGTAAATTTGACCTCGTGAAATTTCTAGGTGGTGTTTTTTTCCAGTAAAAAACGAGACCAACAAACTCGCCAGGGTCAGCGGCGCTCGCAAACGACATTTGGTATAGTGCTGAGCAAGTCCGCCGTTGACCCGGCGAAGTTTGTTTGTCTCATTTTATAATAGGAATGGAGCTACGCGTTGATATTTGCAAGGTGAAATCAACCACTAAAATACATTTTTGATGAGAATTACATTGGTACGTTGAGGCGCCGGTGTTTTTCGGAAAGATTAAAGTAAGCTTTCACATTTATGAGAACACATCTTGCCAAATAAAATTTTCGAGCAAATTAAACAAATAGCTTTCAATTAAAAAAAAAACGCTTACCTTAACTGTAACTTGGTCTCGGATATTTTCTGAATTTACTGCCGGTACTGTATATGACATGAATTCTAGTTTAATGCAGCCGTTTGTACTTCCTCATAGGCCGAAGAGAGCTTCAACGGTGTCGTCAGTCACAACGGGCGCCACGGCGAAGTCAGTCGTCCATTAATTCGGAAAAAGAAAATTTACAAACCGACGAAGTTTTCCGTAGTTAACGCATTAATTAAAAACAACTCGCTCGTCGATTGTGTTGGATAGAGGAAAAACAAATGCTGAGCAGTGAGCGCATTTTCCGACCGTGTTCAGACAGCCAACATAGCTTGGAGAGGGCAGACCCGGAAGCAAGGCAGGCCATCAAAAACGCCTCTCCTGCTTGCCAATAGATGACGCCCAACATTTGCGGAAAAGGCCCATTATGGATGTCTTCCGCTTTCTCGACTTCGATGGCACCATTGTCCGCCGACATCGACCGGCGACACAGCGGCCAAGGATGTCTGGCCATTCCGTGTGTGTGTCGCGTGTGGCAGTGTGAGGGAAAGGGGTAGGGCATACCTGAATGTTAGGGACACTGACCCCACAGTCTTGGTGAAGGCCTGAACCCTGGGGATTCCCTACTATGGATGTGGGGAAAAATGACATAAATTGGGCAGCAGGCCGCTGCTAGCGTGTGTTCCCGACAGTGTTCTCGACGGTGTTCTCGACAGTGTTCTCGACAGTGTTCTCAAGTGTTCTTTTGTCAGATGATGTAACCTCTCCATATGTATATATAAAGAGTTATATTATATAAGAGACACCCCTCCTGCTCCCTGGTCCATCCCGAGTCCGGCTTCCATATGAGTTCCTGCCCTGGCTCGGGACCCTGCCGTACCCAAAGTGCCCGGACAACCACTCGGTTCCGACAGCATGGCGGAACGCTCATTCACCGCCGAAAGGTAGCGCTAGAGGACCGAACCAAATGTCAAAGTTTCAGCAGGAACCGATATTTTATTCAAAAGTTATGAGATTTTCTGAAATTTCAATGGGAAAAGGGGGCCAATTTTGGCCCGTTTTTGGTTTTTGGCTTTATAAAGCACCATGTATTTGAGAACACCGTCGGCGTCCATTTTTCCATTAACATTCTCAGCAAATATTTTATAACTTTTGAATAAAACATCAGTTCGCGCTAAAACTTTCGTACTTGGATCAGACCTCTAGCGAAACCTTCAGGCCGAGAATGAGCGTTCGGCAATGCGTAGTTTATTATCTAAGTGAAAGAAAACTGTAAATTGTTTTTGAGAGCACCTTGCATCCCACCGTTTCAGCCGTGATGATTTATGTAAAAAAAACGTTTCCCCGAAACATTACTGCAAATATTTATTTTTTTTTGTTTTTACCGCTTTCCTTGAGTTTACGCTTTCCGTTAGCATCTATTTTTTTTAAATTGTATTTGGCACCGCCAAAAAGCATCCAAAATGTTCACTAACAACAAAGTCGTACCACAAAAGGAAACCATCTCCCCAACTTTTTTCAGCGTTGCTATGACGACAATCGCCAGAAGGCTATGGGGAGGTGTATGCATACAACACACAGTACGTGCAGATAATATAACGTTTTGTATTTACCCCAGGAAAACCTCCTTTACTTAGACGCAAGTTCAAAAGCAACTCTAAGAGGCCTCTGATAACGTCTCACATATTATTGAAATGTCACCGCCTCCAGAGAAAACACCAGATTTAATATTTTGAGAGAGAACGGAAGAAAAAGAGGTCTATCACTTCCATTTCGACGGGACTCCTATCAAGAGGTTAGGCGTCCACGTCTAAGAAGAAAAGGGGTTGCACTGAATGGCTGAAGCTGTAAAAGTCACGGAGACAACAAATGTACATCATTGAAATTATAAACAACAAAACAGGAGGATCCAAACCAAACAGTGAGAATTCCCACACAAGCTGTATCAACATTAAAGCGATATGCAATGCGAAAAAGAAAAGAGACAACTAGAGGTCCTTCACAGGGAGAGCATAAGGGCCATTACAGGATTGCCCAAACGCACCAGAACGGAGAAATTATACAAGTATGCGCAACCACCGCCTTTAACGGAAATCATCACTACAGGACAAGAACCGCACAAAGTACGAAGATAATCCTCCAAAGAGGGTGGCGTGCGCCTCAGCCTTAACAATTAACGTCTGGAGACATAGGTACGCCCTGTCAATCAAACTACTACCATAGGAGGATGCCACGATCACTGTCAAGACCCTCACGCACAAAAGACGCAAAGTTGATCAAGCGAACAAAATACACACCAAAGCTCAAGCTATAGAAACGTAAACGGACATCATATTCATGAATTCAACATGAACTACATATAGCTGTACGGCGGGACTAGCGGCAATATATCCAGTCTTGTATGGTTATCCCTAGGAATTTAAATTAGGGGGGGGGGGGGGTAAATATTTAGGGGCATTGAGAATAGAGGAGTCGTTGCGAATTAAGAGGGTGCCTTCAGGAAAACAAGGGTGATGTACAGCACCCCTCGGGGGGTGTAGTGAAATCACTGCTGTCTTTCGAGACACACGCAAACAGACGTATGCACAGGAACAGTCGTGAACACACCTAGAGCTCGAAGCTATTTTCCTCGCGACAAGTACGATAGCCGTTTCTGAATTTCCCGTATCATGCAAACCACTGACCGCACTTACGGACAACCAGCAAGCGGTAAAGGCACTCGGAACGACACCTAGCAGAGGATAAGCGACACAATTAAGAATCTGTATAGGAATATCAAAAGGAAAAAGAAAAGGATGAATGTGACGATTGATTGGGTGCCAGGACACTGCCCGAACCCCCGGTAATGAGAAGACACACAAATTGGCCAAGCGAGACTATTCACAACCACTGATGACCTATTGCTTTCTACCATGAACCCCAACGTTATCCACCCAAGAAGAGTATCCCTCACAGGAAAGCTGTAAAAAAGCGACACGCAACAATTTGGTACACCCCACCAACCTCCCTTCACCCAAGCACCTGCCCAGGGAAATCCAGGTTCTCATAGATAAAGCCCGCACAGGAGCAGCCCTGCGGGAAGGCGTTATTCAAATGTGGAGAGCATACATCCCCAAGAAGGATAGACAGAGGTTGAAAGACCAACAAGCTGGTAGTCCCTCTATTCCCCCTGTAATCCCGCAGACGACTTGCCCTACGTGTACCACTGGCTCCAGACCCAATATACAACACCTAATGTGGGTCTGCCCGGGACTCCAGCAAGACAGAGACGAACATAAAGGAAGAATATAGTCACTTCACAAGTGAATTTAACCACTAACAACGGAAGCTAATATGATGTCCACGCCGTTCCTTTGGGACTTCGCTGAAGCAAGCGAAATTCACCTAAATATGTGAAGAGCGCCAAAAGCCTGCAACCCGACCACCTCTTGCTTAAACAGGCCGCGACGCCATTTGTTTCAAAAATAAAATGTATTAATTCATTTATTCACAAAATAAAGAATGATCAAGCAGAAAAAAATATATCAGACAGCAATTAAAACAGTGATATAAACAGTGATATTGCCGCGCGCAGGGCCGAGCAAACAACGCCCGGGCACGCGGACGCCTAGAAGATGCCTGTTCATTCTTACTCGGTGCGTAACTTTTATTGTTTCGTCCTATTTTCTTTCTTGTTCTCGAAAGTGCCTGCTCATTCTCACCTTGAACGCTCGAGCCTTCTCCTGGGCCGAATTTTGGAGAGACCGACGCACGCTAGGTGAGGAGCAGCGCGGGACCTTGTCGAGTCACTGTTGCTCCCGCTTGCTGTTACGCCGCCAAATCGCCGCCCTCTTTTCTGCTGTGTCAACGCTCGTTGTTTATTTGGTGTTCTGGTACGAGTTTGCCGATTAAACCTTTATCTTCAGTTTAAATTTGCCGTGTCCTTTCCCATCCGTGACACTGTAAAGGTCACTAATTTCTAGCCAGGGGAAAAAATTGTGCTTAAAGGAATTACATAAACATCATATAACATAAATCAAACTTGATTTTTAAATACTTCATCTAGGAAAGAATGACTCCTCTATTACTAGATCTGTTTTAATGATTGCCTGAGGTCCATATTTTCTGATTGCTTATTCTTTGTTTTTTGTGAAATAAAATAAAATACATATCAACGGAAAGCAAAAGCGGACAGACTAAATGTAAAAAAAATATTCAGTATTGTTCCGTGGAAATTTTTTTGATTTATACCCTCACGGTCAAATCTGTGCCATGTAAATCACGATTTAAATCGCGATTTGAATCATATTCAGTTCAATTCTCCAACTTGTTTCTAGTTGAAGTAACGTACTTAAATCATGTAAGTTGGATTTCAGTAAAAATAATTTTAAATAATATAAATCTTAGTTATATAGCATAAATTACCTATTTTTATTTATCATTATTTTGTCCTTGGCTAGAAGAGTTATCTCTATCACTGAATGTGTATTCATCATTTGCTTGATAAATTATTTTTATAAATATTTATGAATTAAAGAATTATGTAAAATTAGTGGTTCACAACGCTGCCAGCAATACGTTCTGGCTCAATGATTTTTTGTTTACTGAAAGTATGCGATTAATATTTATAAGTATCATTAATATTTCAAACAAGAACTTGAAATACGCAATCACGATGTTTATAGACTTTCAAACAATAATACGGTGTATTTTTAACAGAAGATAAACACACAACACAAAAGAGCTTTAGGACACACAGATGCTGGAAAAGACGCTTTAGTTAGTGTCCCAGTGAAATCATATTCTAATCCTCTAAGCATCACGGCATATACGAAGGTAAACATTTTGTTAGCAAATAAAAATCGGATCGTTCGATTGAGGCTAAAATAGGAGCTTTATCATACTTTTCCGAAAAGACCATAACATGACAAGACCAAACGAAATGACTCCAGATTACTACGACAAGCGAGTGTTCGCAAATGACACGCATCGTCGGGTATCGTTGGCGCCAATAAGACACCGTCCGAACTGCCGACTCAAGGACAGACATTGCGGTCGATGGGCAACGGGACCTTACTCAAACACATCAGCAGCATCACGCGAATGCAGGCATCCCCTATCCAGTCCGGCGCAAACACCGTCATTTCTCTTCTGCGCCCGACCGTGTTGTGGTCATTCTCTACTTCGATCCGCCAAGCAATATCCTTTACTTCTCTTGGAATTGTCCTTCCCATGCTCAAGGAAAATAACTCCGTGATATAAGAATATCACCCTAATAAAGGGGCAACCTGAACGTTTCACAAAGCCCGAAAACTCGCGCCTGGGTATCTGTTTTGATACAAGAGAGCATGCTTGTACACACATCCCGCTCAGTTTAACTAAGTGCCTCATAGAGACTGTGGAAAAACAGTACTATAGACGACCCTGCCACAGGGTTCTATCAGGTGATTCCACAGAGAGTTTGGTGGAATCGAGTCCAATTAGAGTGAACGAACAAAAACCACACGAACCTTAGATTAGCTGAATATAGCAGTTTACAATACAGGAAGTGATTTTTTCCAACTCTAGACACGGGATTCTATCAAGTCGGGACAATAAAATGAAACTCTGTTTTTCCGCCCACTTATATGACCTACAATTCGCAGAAACCTCACACTCCGCGCAGAATGTTGTGTTAGCGGTGGTGATGACTGCGAACGTTTGAGAGCATCACCTTAATACAAAGAACGAGAAAATATTAACTTTCTCGTTGAGCCCACGTCAACATAAGCCTAAAATTAATCGAGCCAAGTCATTACATTACGAGTGCTTGTAGCATTTACTTAATTATTTAAGAGACTTGTTAGAGGAGAGAAAACAATTATGCATTCCTCAGTGATAAATTCGTTTAGCTTTTCCTCCGGAATAAATGTTATAGGCACCCACGTGTAACATTTGGGTTTGGTGACTATTATACTTTACTGCATGCTGGATCCTATAGACAATTTTTTTTCCATAATCCGGCTTAAGTCTCAACCCTCCGTGGACGCCCATTAAGCTTACAAAACTTGTATAGCCACCGACAGATTAAGAAACAAAAGGTGGGGCTTATATTAAAACGTCTTTCCTCGTGATTCCTTGTACAGTATTCCTATTTGGCCAATACCTTGATCTCAATGGCTACGAGGCGATAATATTATGCTCAGGGTATGACTTGTCCTGCGCTTCCAAAGCTGTCCGAGATTAAAGGCTCCTGCGTTTTTGCGTGTCAAGATATATACATAATCTAATTTATAGTAAGCCGGTCTTGCCTAGCCTGAGGATTCATTGCGATACGGATCCCTTACCGGAATCTTTCGGGTAGCTTAGGTATTTGCGAGTGGTAAAACGTACTACGTTCTATTTATCGATAGGCGTCGACGATCGATCGCAGAAGCCGCTTCGGAGCGCCCTAATATTTCCAAGAGATCGAACTTTAGTGTTAAATCTGAAGACGTTGTGGATAACTGTGTCTATGCGTTCATCTACAAAAACCTCCGGACTTTACCTCAATTCACTATCTCTGCGAAACTATTGCTTGTATAAAAACTTCTAAAGTACAATGAATATTATTAGAACATTGTCAGATTTAGCCTCCGAACAAGAGTTGCGCGCACATAGGTTCTTTTCGGTTGTCTACATGATACTCCACAGTCAAGATCACCATTTTTGAGCATGATTCAATGTAAAAAGACAACGCATAGCGCGAGCAGATAAAAAAAAATTGTCGTACCAAGAAACCCTGTTAACGTAACCTAACAAGCTCTTGCGCCCAATCAACGTGAACGAGAGAAGAATGAGATTTGTGAGACAGTCAGTCAAGGCAGACGACGTCCTCCCATTCAGAGTTGTGCACATATTAGCCAAAGGCGTCAACCAAGGACAACGACTGTTACCCAAGCAGACCACGTTAATCATTCCAGCGTAACAAAGGTTGTAGGTCGTCTGGGTGCCATATCTTTGAGAGCTCAGACAGGAGGTGACACAAAACCTAGAGAAGCTCGAGTTGGAGCTCATGTTTTATGCCCCTGCCATTTAATACCATTGCGTTTTTGAGAATGCATAATTGTGGCCAGGACAAGTGTCGTGAGAGTCGTGCACAAGAGCCCATTGATTTTCGAGTTATCTCAGATACATCTCAAATATATGCACTATAGAGGGAAATCGAAAGGAGGGGGGGTTGGCGGGGAAGGGGGGAGATTTTTCCCCTCGCGTCTTTTCCTTCGCCACTGAGGCATAAGCATTTTTTTAAAGCGTGCTTTAAAGGAATGCTGAACCGAAATATGAATATCCCAAAATAAGGTAGCAGGAGTGTTCAACGGGGCGTTGCAAGCCCTATGACACCACTCATAAAGATATATGTCGAATGAATGGCCGTATTTTTGTAAAATAGGGATGACAATCGCGACGTCGCGTTTCTTCCAGAAAAGTTGAGGAAGAAGAGAAACGGCCTTCCTTTCTTCCCTCTTTGAGTCCTCACGAAGTCAAAGCGAGAAGAAGAGGAAACGAGAATCGCGACGTCATGGGCCTTTTTGCCCTTGCACAAGCACGCTCTCCTTTCACAATTATACGACCATCTGTTGGAGATATTGCGTTATGAGGGGTGCTTTCGGGTTTGTAGCGTCCCGCCTAGCGCTTCTGCGTTGTTTTCTGAAACCAAAATTTCGCTTCAGCATTCCTTCAAGTTTGTACATCCAAAAAGGCTTCAAGCAGGACATAAACATATATATTCATTCTAGTAAGACCACAATAGGTCATGTTAGGTAGGCAATTAAGCGGCAAAGCCTAGTTATAAGCCCTGATTCAACAAAGTTCCGAAAATAGTATTCCGATAGAAAAATCTGGCTTGAAGCATGTGCTTGTAAATATTAAATTTAGGTTGCTTTTTTTTTAAATTATGAAAGATCAGATGTTTGATGATAAAATGCTTAGTTAGTCTTACGACGAAAATTCTAAAAATTAGTGCGCTGCTTCCCCTTTGGTGATCACAACGGTCCCAAAATCGTTTGGAAACGGATTTATTACAACGCGTTTATAAAGCCACTAAAATTTAGCCGACAGTTTTGTTTTTGTTTTCGGCCTCATTACACGCAAAAACTTCCATTAAAGTTTTGCATTGCAGCGCTATGTCTTTTACAAAGTATAAATACCAAAGCGAAAATGAGCCAGGAGACGGTTGCCTCCTGATCGATGATTTGATTACGACGCAGTGACCCGATGCCCACCAACTTTTACTCTGCCTCAGCCTATCTCTTTTAACGCGTGTCGACACTCGTTCTGCAACGTTGTGTATCGTATATTGCACAACTAAATAGATCTCACGCGAGACAACAAACTTGCAGTCCCTTTCAAATACGGATAGGACGCAATTTAGGCGAAAGCTCTTGTAAACGTCAGCGCAACCGAGAGTGGTCGATAGACTGGACACTGCCTGGCCATTCCCGCGTCCTTGTGCAATCACTAGACCGAAATTACAATTCGAAGGCGTTAAGGCGCTAACTCAACTGGGCTACAGGGCTGTGCTAAGTTGCCACACCGCAGTTTATTTAATTGCAGATCAGCCAGTGCTGCGAAAGACAATTAGCGTGTATAATGCTTATGGCGGGGTGCGGTAGCGTACTCTGATAGACGAAAAAAAGCGAAAATATTTAAAAAGTTCGAAAGCGTGGCTTCATTATCACGTTCCGAGATGCGAGGTTACGTAAAAATGAGCGGAACTTTCACGAAGCTCGCGTTACAAATGAAGGTGCATTAATCTAGAGTCGAGGCATTCACCGGAGTAGAGATATTTTAACACTGCAGTGACTTACACTCTGTGGAATCGGTGACTGCAATATATTTTTTCATCCAATATCACGCACAAGTGCTCATACTGAATGCCTTATAGACAAAATAACAGAGAGACCGGTGTGAAATAAGGCCCCTTGAGAGAAAGGACAAAGATCCCGGTGGAAAAAAAAGAAAGAGCAAAACACTTCGCGTGCTTTGATCGACCGGAAGTAATGAAGTCATTAAAGCTAAAGTAAAAAGCTCTTCCAAATTTCCTTATAGTTTATATCGCGCCTTCGATCGCGTTATAGTAAAAATACTTTATAATGGCTTATCATCACAAAAAGACAAGACAAGTTCAACATTGTTCTTCACAATGACCCAAGCGATTGCCGTTCTGTCATATTTATTAATCTCCCCGATCTTTCTAAATGAGTGCTTTTCATAATTAACCCATTATATAACTTAAAGCATCACTCAAGTTAATTTTGAGTTCTTTCTTTTTTCATGAACATAACTCAACCTACGCCTCCTAAGCGTTTTAGAAGTACCCAGGCTACTTACATCTTGCCTTTATTCGCCATTAAATATTTGAACAAATATCGATCGCAATTCCTCACTTTCGGAGATATTTCAGGGAAAGAGGCGTGTCGCGATGTTTCGTCGCGTTTTTAATCAGAAAATGGCCACGCATGATTGTAATGTTTTGCGTTTCTAGGCTGCTTATCGCACGTGAATCGCATGAGTTCGCACAATAAACATACGAGCTCAAACTCAACTTTGTGCCCTTTATTGATTACAATCGACCATTCACTAAACAGAAAAAAAAATTCAATGTGGCACACTCTTTTTGCGGTAGAGATTCAAGTTTAAAATTTAGCTAAAGCCAACGTCATGTTGTACTTTTAATAGGAAAATTTATGAACCTCCATAAACATAATGCCAGCTTTCGGCAACGCAACTAGTTTTCTGAGATGATTTTTTTTTTTTTTTTTTAGGAATCCATTAGTTGTGACGGCTGGTGTCTTCTTTGAATGTAAGGGTGAACGATTCGGTATTCAGGCTATTTTTTACATATTGCGTTGGATATTAATGTGGATGTCATAACTTCTCTAGTAAATATGCGGGGAATGAGTTCGGTCCATGCAACAGATACGTCACATAAAACTAGTTAGCAGTGTAAGCACCCTAAAGGCAGGTGTTCATCCGTGAACTTTTTACAATTATTATTATTATGAACTGATGGTTTCGTTTTTACATGGCATTCGCACATTTAGTCGCTGTAATAACGAAAGGAATGACAATGAGAAATAATGAGGTCGCGCAAATATGTAATTAACGTCCTGAAGCTCAGTATGACATGTCGGAGAATAAAAGCCCCGAGAAGCTTGCATTCTGAGCAAAATGCACTTTCTGTGCCTGGTACTTTGTGCACTCAGTTGTTATTGTATATACATAATTTGTTCTTCTTTTCACGCACGCGAACTAGACGCGCGCGCGCCTATCAATCATGAAAGCGTACGTTTGTGTTTATTTCATTACGTGAGCATAGAATATGAAGCACTTCCTAATTCTGTCACAATCCTAGCCGGGCTTCCGGCTTGCCGGTGTTAAGGTTTTGCTCGCGCTAGACCCGACAACGAAGCCGCAATCACATCGTAATCTTCCGTCCGGATGTGAGCACAGTATAGCAGGAGCTAAAAAGCATTTATCTGCACGAAATGTCCTCAACCGGGGCCATTTTTTTTTTGTTTTGTTTGAAACAGGCTTGGCTATTTTGCTTCTATTGCATGGAACGTGCCAACAATCTAGCGGGCTTGTTTTCTGTTAAACAGCCGTGTTCCGGAAGAGCGGACACAGGATTTCAAAGGACGCGCGGGGCGTGCACATGTACGCGTGAGGTCACGGTGCCCTCGCCCAACGCCATATCTTCAAAACAAACTCTTCGTGAGCAAACAAACAATAAAATATTTCTCAATATGGGGCGATTTCTGCAGCGTCGACAAAAGTGAACGCGAAAGCTAAGTTCGCGTGCGTATTTTTGCTCTTTCCGCCTCGTATACTCAGTTCTGAACAAAGTGCAATTGCTGAGAAAACAGTTCAAATATTTGACTCGGTTTGAAGCTTCGAGGTATTTTGTCCACGATTCATTTGAAAGCTGTCCTCTCGAAAGCGTTTGAGGGAACGTAACGTTAAATACAATTTCTGGACATACCAATCACGATAAAGCCTTTCTGTTTGAGGTTCACGAGTCAAGCAATTTAGTGGTTCTTGCTGAGTCGGCTTCTCCGCTGACTCACGATACCTCATAATTAATTTGATGTTCCGCCTCAGTGATTATCAATGCACGAGTGTTTCTTGGTAGCTAATCAAATGAGCCCAGATAGACGGCACGGTACGTTTGACCCGTTGAGGCTGAGTTGGAGAAGAAATTCAACAGCATTTTACTAAATCACATACTTAAACCACTGCGTGACAGCTCTTCTACCATGTAAGCGTTTGATTTTGGAGCTTACATGTTTTGTCCGTACACATCCGTAAAATAAAACGAACGCAGTTTAGAAAAGCACGAAGAAGCCAAATCGCTGGGGAGCACTAACATGGAGTTCAGAACCAGAGAAACGCCCACTTGCTGAATGTATTGAGGTCGGTAAGGTGTGCGTTCGAGCTCGAATGGACATAGGGAGTTTATGTTTGTATTTTGATTTTCCGAGGTTATGCTTAATATTCAGGGGGTATTCTCCAAAATGCAACGCAACAATATTTGACGAACGGGATCAAAATAACAACGTCCCGCTAGCTTATTGTCGCGAATGCATTAAATCAAAACTTTGTAGTATAATTTTCTGAAAAAGTGTCCCATTGGCATGAATACTCAATCACAAGCTTGGATTAAAGAAAACCGTAGAGATTATATAGACTGTTAATTACAAAACTAGAAATGTAGATATTTTAAAGGCTATCATTGTGGTATGTTTTTGTTTTTGACGCTTTAGATCTTTACCTGGGCACTTGTAGCATTATCTTTTCACAATTGGCCTTACCTTAACATCCCGTCCATATTTTCTGAACTGCGTAGTCGCAATTTTCTGCGTGTACCCTCTGAACCCCAAAAGCAGCAATTACGTTAGCGGAGTAAACTTTTGATAGTCTGAACGACGGGAATATTCAAATGCGTACGCATCTTTATGGTATGGTGTAAGAAAACTTAAAACTTTTTTTTTAATTTCGTTATTATGTTGTTATTGTGATTTGTTTATCAATGAACCACGTTAAACGCATCTTGACGAATGTTTCAAATATATAGTCTCAATAGTACCACTGCGTTTATTTGAGTGCAATTGCTTGGTACCAACAATACCAACGACGTCATTTTAGTATCAAAACGAGTATTCTCAAAAACGCAGTTTTCGAAAAAAAACATTTAATCAAATTTTCTTAGAGGAAAAACTAACCTGTCTCTCATTGTATTTCCGAGAAAGATTGGCACAAAAGCATTAAACATAGTTCAACTTGAAATTGAATAAAACCAGACTCCAGCATTCCAAGCAGCTCTCAACTCGCGTTTTTTCCTCTATTTTGTCTGACCTCCTCCTCAAACGCACCGATTCCATAGACAAACATCCGAGTGTCAATGTCCAAAGCGTCTAAGCACAAGAGACTGTTGTCCCAAGGGCGTTCTACTTCCTTACTGGGAAATATAGAGGCTCCTAAACTCGGGGCGCGAGAATTCACCGAGGTAACAAAGATAGGAGACGGAAGCGGTGTAGGCAAACACTACCCGAGATCTATTCTCACACGGAGTTGCGCCCTTCTAAAGGCGACTGGATGCCTCGCCTCCTCTGAAACTTCAAAAGGAATGGCCTCAACTGCTTTCAGCGACTGGAGAATCGACAACGAGAGTTGTTTGCTCGTGTTCGGTCTTGTAAACGGAAACGAATTCGCAAAAGACGCTGCTGTGTCGTATTTTTCTACCGACTTTCCTTTAGGGTTCATCTTTATGTGAGGATTCGCGTAAAATTCAGGCAACCAAAGAGGGAACAACTAGCTGACTGAATAAGTAGTTTAAGCTAGTTAAAGCGCGCCAGTGCACTCTTGAGTAATGAAATTATGCATAAGACCTTCCTCTAGACGCGGTACGGAATCACGTGGATGTAACTACGCAATACATTTATCGAAAGCTAGACATAAACTTTAAAATATTGTGTACAAACTGCGTTGTTAGGTATTTTTTTGTTGTTAAGCGTAGATACCCGGGATGAGCAACAGGCTTTTGTGGTGGTTTGTGACAATACGAACAACAACAAAAAACACACCAAACGTTTTAATACTAGACAAATAAAAATACTAAACAAATTCAAATAAGGCAAGTTGATGGTTTGCTGAAAGTGATCAACATAAAATAAAGCTGGTTTATTGGAAAAAAAAAACTTGAATCGGAAACACAAAGCTAGCAACCAATAAAACCTCAGACAAAGTGAACCGTATAAATATTTTGCAGCAAGTTGTCAGTAATACTGCTACTGTTAAATATAGTTACGCTATCTTGGATTGCCAAACTACAATATATATGTTACGCCCTTCAAAGAGGACGTTTGCAAATTCGCGTTGCTGCTAGGATGCACAAAGGTGGTGTTCTATAAATGACTGAGGCGAGAGATGTGCAGTCTGTAGCGCGCTGCCCATCGATTACAACATGAATTTACGTTATTGTTAATGCCATCTTTGGAAAAGACAACAAGCGAAATGAAATTCGTCTCACATACGCGTGTCGCACTTCTTCTTTTAGCAAGCACAGGTGCTTGGCGTACAGACACGCTCCTGTTTGATCGGCCTCCCTGTGCACTGTCGCGCTTCTAGCAAACGTACGAGTTCACAATAAACACTTCGCACTGGGAAAATTTAGCGTTAAAAAGGACGTAAAAAGACGTCAGATATTAGGATGGGGTGATTTAAAAAAGAAAACATGTTTTATGTTAAGAGCGCTGTGAGAGAGGTAACTCAGAACTGAAAGCCGAGTTCATTAAACACCTCAGCCATGCACGCTAAGATCACTTCATAAACCCCATCGCTGCAGCAGGAGGGAGTACGCCAAATCACGAGGCACAAGATATCTTTAGACCAAAATGAAAAGAATCTTCGCTGTAGCACTGAGCATTGTGAAACGTCATCCTCAATGCCAAGGCGCAGACCGTTACCTTATGCCTGAAGTGAACATATTTTCAGCCTCGTCATTCACCGAGGTTTCTCCGTCAATTGCAGAAATCGGCTTTTCCAAGTGCTTTTCTGAAGAGTAGATTCTCTAGGTTTGGTGGAGTGTGGTTGGACCATATGATTAAAAGGGTAGTCACTACTTTAGGGCCGCTTACATATTGCCATTGGGCGACCTTTCCCTGAGCTTAACTGTAACTTATATTTGCTGCCTTCTTTTTTAAAACAACCCGCTTGTCCGTGCCAGCTGCTGCGAAACCCACGTGATTCACGACAGCGCACTTCTTTTATTACAAGGTTCACGGCCGAGTCAACCTGATTGAGAGGCCTTTTTCCTGGCTTCGGGGACGCCGAAAGAAAGTAAACTCAATTTCAGGAGAAATAGAAGAAATATGGAGAGGAAAGATAAATGGCTCTTAAGTACAAAAGTCTATTTACCCGTTTATCGGCGCTGTTTTTGAGAGAACGAATGTTTAAGCCATAACGGTGAACTGAACGAATTGTGTGCCACGACTGCGAAATTCTAGCTTGTGCATTTTATAGCAGCTAAAGTGTTTCCTAGAAACTTGTTTCACTCAGGTTTAAGCAGGCTAATATTTTTATTATTTTCAGGGAATCTTTTTAGATTCTTTGCATTAGGGTCTTCTTGAATAAATTTGTGATTCGTTTGTAAGATCTAAAGATATGCCCCCAACGATACAATACGAATTATGCACTATATGGGGCGGGGATGGCCAAACTGCAGCTCTTCGCGGGTTCGAGTGCGGCTTGCGGCACCCGGGTAAGCGTGTCCCCCTTATTCATCCGGTGTCCCCTAAACGAGAAGAGTTCTAGAATTTCAAAAAAAGCTCGCAGTCTTGAAAGCCTTGTACTACACTACGTACATTCAACTGAACTTCTTCTGGACACATACATTTGTCTAGTTACCCTCTTTTCTGTATTGTTCCAGAAAAACATTTAGACCGTATACGCATAACGGTCGTCAGGGAAGAACCATGCATTCGCTTTTTGCTTAGTGGTTGAAAAAAAAAGTCACAGCCTTGGAAGGTTTGTACTACACTGCCTACATAGAACTGGACTGCTTTTTGAAACACAGATGTTTCCAGTGACCATCATTCTTTTGCTGCTCTATAAACAATATCGAACCGTATACGCATAACGGCTGTCAGGGACGAACCATGCAATCATCTTTGCTTTGCGGTTGAAGAAACGTTCTGCTGACTGGTGTTATTTGTTGTAGTCGACAAGTATATTCGTCCCCTTTGAAAAGGACTGTTTCCTCCATATCGTTTCTTGTTAAAAGTAGCCCCCTCCCCCATTTTCTTTCTTCTTTTTCCTGCGGCTCTCTTATTTTTTGTAGTTTTGTCTGCGGCTCTTACCCCATGTCACTTTCGCCACCCCTGATATAGGGTGCCTAAATTATCCAGGCTCTATCTAACATGGGTCGGAAAAATCGGCGCCTGTACGTAGCAATCTAAGCTTTTCGTCAAAGGTGTCATTCGGAGGTCGGTTTTATTATGCAAAATTACAAAGCGTAGCTTCCTTTCTGTAAAATATAGGTCCAAAACACTCGACACGGTCAGAGGCGGACGGCGACGCAGTCGACCGAGACGAGAGGTGGGGCGCGTTTGGCGCACGCATTGACAGATGGCGTCGGGAGCAGCGTTGGAAGGTGTAGCTGACCAGCGAAAGAAAGCAGACAAATCCGTCGGCAGCAAGAGTGCCGTTGGCGCCGTCGTGATGCAACCGCGTTTTCTTTTATTTCAGTTACTGTAGTTGTGCTATCATTGTCCGCGTTTATTTTTAAACCAGAGGTACATTACAAAACATATGTTTATTTTAATAGGACGCGGCCATTGCGAGTAGTCCTGGTTAGAGCTCCTGTGCAGGCTCTCTACGGGAGCCAGAGTTGCGCGTCTGTTTTCCACGTGCCGCCACACCGCTATTCGCCGAGATCCGATCACGTGAGGAGACGACTCAAATGGCGTGCAATAAAATAGACCTTGTGGGCGCCCCGGCACACGTTCCTCCTCGTTTGAGCGCGCCGCGCGCCTCGAACGCGCTGCGCTGCCATTCGGCGGATTCAGTCACGTGGGGAGCAGACTCCGAATGCCGTGCCGGAAAGCCGGCGCTACGGTGATGAATGCGCAACTCTGGCTCCCCTAGGGAGCCTATGCAGGAAACCTGTCTAAACGTACGCCAAACGCGCCTCCCCTCTTTCCCTCGACTCCCTCGCCTGCGTCGCCGTCCTCCGTCGACCCTGGCAAGTTCTATTGGCCCTATATTTTTATGAAATGGGAGGTACTTCATAATTTTACAAGATAAAATCGACCTGTTAAGTACACCTTTGACAAAAGTTTAGATTTCTACATGCAAATGCCGATTTTTACAGCCCATTTTAAATAGAGCCTGAATACTTCAGCCACTTTATGTATCTATATATACAGGGTGTTTTTTTAGCTTTACAGATCTGCTTTAAAATTAAGCAGTGAAAGTTGCACTTATGCGGTTTGTGCAGGTAGTTATACGGCTAGGGGGACATGGTATTGGGGGGGGGGGGGGGGGGGGGCTAATCGTAAAGATCAGCTGGCTAATTAATTAAAAATCATTCATTATTCATTTATTTATTTATTTCGGGTTACACCGCAGCGCCCGAAGGCGTTATTGCAGGGGGGGGGGGGGCGGGTGTACATAGTCGTGAAGGTAGAAATACACTCGTGCATGTGTGCCAAAATAAAAAAAAGCAAGGGAACACAATTACAAAACGGAAGGAAAAATACACGTATGATTCCAATTAGAAATTTGCTGAGCGTTATCCAAAACCACTAGAGCAGTAATTTTCAGAAAGACTTTTACCGCGTGAGAAGCGTTGTAGTGCACTAAAATCACAACTCGTGGAGCAGATACAAGGCTAACGGTTGCGGATTGCGGATGATTATATTATCATCGCATTCCGCCCCGGCTAGCTTTGCGCCTGATGCACGAGTGGTAACTTTGGTGCGCCCCCGAAATTCCCACGAGCTTGAAGTCGCTCTAAAAACTGTTGATTTAGTGGTTTTCGATGACGCCCAGTAGGTTTCTAATTGGAACCATGAGTCTATTTTCACGAATTAAAAAGTTAATTAACGAATTTAATTTAATCAGCTCACTTATCGCAAAGATTAGCCACACATCTAATGTCCCCCTGGCCATATAGCTCACCTCCACAAGCCACATACGCGTAACTTTCACGTTTTTTTTTTTTAACAAATCTGTAAAGTTTAAAAAAAAACACTGATATATACATGCAGTAAAGGAAGACAGTGATCACATTCTGCATAACCTGAGCGGTCAGGTTCTTTTCTTAGTGCACTACGGAATGTAAGTGCCTCGTCGTTGGTATGTTTCAACTGCATACAACATGAGTTGACCTGTCCGGATTATGTGGAAGTCCAGAGCATATCAATTTAGATACATTACAGAGCATTTATGTTGTTTGTTTATTCAGCGTCTGGTAAGAGTAGATTGCTGATAAAATGCTATAAAAAGTTGCTTTTTTAGCTCGGTGAAAATAAAGAACTGTCCAATCCGAAACGCAAACACGGCTTTTTTGAGCAGCGATAACCAGGGCACCTGCGTTCTAAGTCAGGCTCGGCCAATTAGAGTTTCCTTGGCGGCTTCTAAATTTAATTCATATTTTACCCCCAGAGTTTGATCAACAGCTACAAATGTCAATATATAAGGTGTTACCCAAACGTCTGAAATAAACTTTTTAATGAAGGTTACTGGAAATAGAGTAATGACTCTTTCAGGGTACTTTTTCATCCGCGAAGTACATCTCGTTACGAATTCAAAGCACGAATGATTGAACAAGAAAAAATGAAATAAAATCCTGTTGAAATATTTGGAGTTAACATATTGTTTAATAATAAAAACAAAACAATGAGGAATTAAAAATAAAATAACAAAAGCAAATGACAGTATTGTTTAGTTGTGAAGCTCGCTGGAGCGTCTTTCCATGCAGGTGTCATTTGTCAGTGTTCAACAGCTACAGATCCCCGTACAGCACCTCTGAAAGAAAGGCTTCGTCCGCTTTTTTTTTAAGCTGCCAATTTAGGAATGAAATCTTCATTGTGTTTTCTTTAAGTTCTCTTTGTTCAAAGTACATAATAAAGGTTTTCACACTCGTAGCATTGTCGTCATTGTAATAGCTAAGAGCATCGTCGGTTCACATTATTTTCTACAAGAATCAAGTCTCAAAAAAATCGATCACCCTATGCTGTTTTCTTAAGCTCCCCGTACTACTAGACATCAGATGTCGCAGTAAAGATGGCCTGAAACCGGTTGATCATCATATGAATGAGCAGAACGGCAAAATTAACTGACAGTGGAATGCCAATAAAGTCCACACATATCTAAATTACATTTAAATATGTATAAATGAAGGAGAATGACTTCTGGATTAAAGTTGAATTGCGATATAAAAACGAACCCTGCAAATTTAACAAGGTAGTCGATATAACAAGGAAATTCTGTTATTATAATTTTGAAGTTGTAACCTATATTGAGATGTTCTTATTAAGCGCACTGGAACATTTTACTAAGGTATTAGATATTTGAATATTAAGAAAAGAGGTTTAGGGTAATACAAAGGCGTTCAACATAGAGGAGCAAAATAACGACGCGAAATGCATAGGGGACGTTTGCTGTATTGTTGTTTAATAATGTACCTTAAATATTCGTCAATATATCAGCCGTGGTGTTTTTATCGCTGACATTGCTTTCATTTCAAATATACAAAGGTCACAAAATGTACACGTCAATCATAGATGCAGATTATAACGCAAGATTTATACAAAACACCCAAATCTCTTACTGAAGCTGAATTTAGATGCGTAATATTCTTTAAACGATAAACATCCAACTTTTTATGACGGGGGTTTATTGAATCGAGGCAAAATGGCCATATAAAAAATGCACGCAGCATTCCCGTCACCTTTATTATTCGGTTTGTCAGCCATGCACAAAGTAGTGCTTGAAGAATTCCCGCTACGAGAACTGTTGCCACGCCAGCCTTTTTGTTGTGTCTTTGCCGGAAAAGCGATCGGAGAAGGAGAGCCTTATCATCGGCTGCTTGAATTTCCATGTCAAGTAGGAAGAACGTTTATCTGTTTTATTAAATTCACTCTGTTTTTAAATGGAGGGAATCTGGAAGTGCCGTGGGCTTGCAACTCTGCCGCTTTCATTAAGCGGTCCCCCCCCCCCCCCCCCCCCCGGACAGAATGCTTTAATTGTTTCTAAGCCGAATGGTATTTAGTTACCAAATTTATTAATAGAAAGAGCGATATTATGGCATCATAAATTTATAGATGAAGGCAAAGGGAAGATAAGTCAACAATCCTGTTTTTTTAACGACAAGACGACTTGTGTATAGCGTCCTGTTGAAGGAACTGTAACATTTTACCGTATATTGAAACTTTCAAAGAACATTCAAAATTAATTTTCTGCTTTTTTACACCAAGCGCGAATGTACGGTTGGTATGTGTTTGAGATAGTCAATGGAAAGCTGTAGAGTTAAAGTTGCCACCAAGGTTTTATAGGTAAGTGTTATGAATAAACCCCAAAACATCCAAGTGCATCAAGCGTCGGTACACCATAAAATAAGGAACTGCACTTATGAGACTGAGTATTAAAGATAAAATTACAAATAGAGCAAACTAAGTCAGGCTTACAATAATACGTACGCCTGAATATTTAAGTTGAAACACCCCCAGACATGCATCAGTCTTGAACCTCTCCGAACTTTTATTTAAAACAAAAAATGATTTTACAATTTTGTTTGTGTATAACATTAATTTGTATATAAATCAGTAGCAATTGAATCTTTGTTAATCTAGCTTTTGTTTTGATTGATAATTTTGTTCACGTGTCAGGCATTTAAACGAGCTGTCCACGCACATGTATCATTAATTTTTTTGAGCGTGTTTGCACAGTAAGTTTTAGATTCGATGAAGGTAGATTCCCAGGCAGCACACAGTATTGGGCCAACATTGGATTTGATGTGGCAAAGAATGGTCCAACAATGGCCCAACTGAGCCATATGTTTCCCAATATTGGAAACACACTGGACAATAATGGACTATCAAAGCCAATGGTTTTCCAATATTGGTGATACGTTGGCATAGGCTGTTCAACATTGGACTGTCAAAGCCAATAGCTTTCCAATATTGGATATATGCCGGCATAAGTTGTCCAACATTGGACTGTCGGAGCCACTGGCTATCTGATATTGGCTATACGCCGGCATAAGCTGTCCAATATTGGACTGTCAAACCCAATAGCTTTCCTATATTGGATATACCCCGGCATAACCTGTACAATATTGGACTGTCAGAGCCAATGGTTTTCCGATATTGAATATACGTTGGCTTAAGATGGTTAATATTAAACTGTCAAAGCCAAGAGTTTTCCAATATTGGTGATGTCTTGGTATAGGCTGGTCAATATTGTACTGCCATAGCCAATGGCTTATCGATATTTGTGTCGCCTAGGATATAGACCCGCGACCCTCTTTTTTATTGCAGAGGTAGGAAATTGGAAAAGAGTCATTTATGAGCTAGAACGGCCGAGAATTTTATTTAGCCAACAATTCATGGGGCGTACGTCGCCGGGGCTTTATAACCGCGATCACAAATACGTCCTTAGCTGCCTATAGGACTATTGCAGTTTTTTTGCCGGCTGCTCTCCATTCGCATTGCCTCACCTCGGCGTTGACAACTTAATTCCGTTTTTTTTAGATTAAAGTATTTTTGTCTTTCCCAATGTATTTTGTATGTATACGTAGCGTTAACGTCTTCTCTTTGTCCGTGCCCCTGCCATGTTTGTATTTCTTTCTGCGTGCTCTATTTTTTATATTTAATGTTTCTGTGCATATTTAGTAATTGTCGACGCAGGTGTCAACAAACATAAAGCCGCCGCTTACGCCGCAACCGAAGTGACTCTCAGTTTTACGAGAGTATATCGCGCTATAAAGTCATATATTAAACTCGAGTGAAGTCTCGAGAGGGTTGCTTCGACTGCCAGTGCACATGTCATCAGTGTAGGCAGAGCAACGACGTAGCAATCGCGACGCGAGAGCACACTGCGCCTCGATCTGGCCGGCCGCGCTCGCTCTGAGGAAATGTGAGCGTGGGACTCTCGAGCCCCGTTAGCTTACTGAAGTTGCAAGACGCTACTTTGTTGTCGGGAATCATTTGCCCTTCGAACAATCGCGAAGCCGTTGCGCTCGGAGTACCCTACCCAGCATCTTTCAGAAACCGTTCGCGCAGCATCGCAACCTTCTGTCGGCGAGCGTCGGCGATTCATCCTGTGTTGCAATTCGGACGATGTGCTTTTCGGGGTGTCTTTTATGTGTAACTCTTTCGTGAAAAAATTTTCAGTTTAAAAACGCGAACCTAACAGTGTACAAACAGTTTTAAATTTATTGATAAAAATATATTTATGCATTTATAGATATATTTGTGTAGATGGTGCGAAACAAATGGTCGCGCTTAGTTCTTTATTCTAAATTATAATGTGGGTCATACGACGTAAAACATACTGTCTTCAAACCTGCCCCGTTAGAACCACTTTTGGGCTGGAGAGCTTCTTTAGAAGTTCAAAAGCTGACCTTCAAAGAGCTGTCCTGTTAAATCTGTATTGACAGCAGGGTAGACGTTATGCGTGTTGAAGGCCAATCGTGTCTCCGGTTAGGGTCACGTGACCACAGTCTCGAAGCTGGTGATAAGGCAGAGCACGGAACCTGCCTTAAGCCCAAGGTCACGCATAACATCTACTGCACTATCGACCTCGGGTAGAAGTGACAAATTCTCTCGCTGAGTTCATTGTTGAGATGCCCCTGAAGATTAGCCTTTGTAAGCGCACCCCACCCCCGTTCTGGCTTGCTTGCTTTCTACTCCTTCACTCTTTTTTTCTCTCTTCCTAAGCTGAAGGCGCGGTAGACGTTGCCATAGCCTCCGTTGCGTACTCGCCGGACCAATGAATCGTACACGTTTTATCGCTTGAATCCGCTTTCTGTGCGCGGGTAACGGCAGAAGCGTGGTCACGTGGTTTGACGGGTGACGCATTAGCCGTTGACAAACTCTGAATGCCTGCGTCGCGAAGACCGGACCTAGCTTCGCGTGTGATGCGGCCTGCGGGGTGCGGGCCCGCTGTGGATTTCGCTTCCGTGCTAAATGGTATCTCGTTCGAAAAGTCCTACCCGTGTCGATTTCTTCAAAGAAGCCCAAGACATTCTTGTGAATCGTTTAGTGTTGGTTCGGCAAATGGCAGCGTGTGCTACATCGTGTTGAATCTTCACGGATCACTTCCTTCTGGTTTTTGTGTTTGAGTGTTTTTTCTGCAGTGCCCTTGTTGACATATATGTCGGATTACATCTTTCAAGTCCGGTATTTTCAAAGTAAGTGCGCTGCAACCTACTTGGTGATCATTGTCCGTTGTTGTATGGGTAATCTTCCGGATAACCTCTCGAATTGGGCAGGGCCTATCTCCTGGCAGCCGGGAGAGTAATTTTCCCGCAATCTTACCGACAGTCGCCTGCCATTATCTGTCTGAAATAATGTTACAACTGAGGTAGAATACCGATTTTTTATTCTCCCTGCGTTTCGCAAAAACACGTTTCGTGGCCACCTTTTCGTCGACATTTACGTTTCATCGACATGCTTTACGCGAATTGCGCTCTGTAGGGGCATTTCGTCGCGCGTGTATTCCTGAGGCGCAACGTTTCCTCGACATGCGTTACGCGAATTGCACGCTGTAGGAGCATTTTAACGCACGTGTATTCCTGAGGCGCGTGCTCATAGAACCAGCCCACCCTTTCACGCCGCTTCACGCTAAGTCTAAAGCGGATCATTGCAAAAAAAAAAAAAAAAAAAAAAAGAGGGGAAAAAACGTATTTTGAGTTTTTTTTATAAAACATCGCGTGTTAATGAAACGATCTGTCTATGAAATGTCGTTCGATGAACTGATTGCACCGCCTATAGGGGTGTCCAAACAGGACACTACAAAACGCGCGACTCCGACAAATCGTGAAAAAGCGGCAGTCTCGAAAGAAGCGATTTACAGCGCGCGACCCTGGTTTTGAGAGTGTACTTCAGTGTTGCCCGACTGCGCTGAGCTGTGGAGTTTCTCGTCAGTAGGCTGTGGCAACCTGCGTATGCGCAATTCCGGACGCTGGTGGAGGCTAAATTGCCGCGTTTTCTTTCTTATTTTGTGTTCTGTGGCGAACATAATTTATTGAGGTATTTAAGAAAGCAGTGCTCTATTTTTTTGGAACAAAAACAAAGAAATGAAAGCTGTTTTGGTGAGTCCGTGCGCGACAAAATAAATGCAACTGGAATGGTTGTTTCATTTTATGTTCATCGTTTTACGGCACCGTACACTCAGCCGTGTCAATCTATATAGGTCAAAAGATTTGACCACACAGGATATCCGAACTGCATGGATATTCCCCGCCCACAACATGAAATTCAATCAGTCTCATCGATCGAACAACATATATTGTACGTACCCCACGGTGCCGCGTTATCCGAGCAGGATTTGAGAAAGGTCTCAAATAACACAGCATGTCCAATATACAGTGTCGACGATAGTCACTTCACGACAATCGGACGGAATCCGGCGCGTTTTAGGGAACATGTAGAAGAGAGCAGCTTTTTTTGCACAGCTTCAAAGCAAATGAACGAACGTGTCTATTCTGTCCCCACACCCCGAACCCGACCCTATCGGCTATTTTTCGCGAAGACCCGGAACACACCCGGGATGGCTTTTTGGAGATTATCTCGACGGAAATAATCCTCCAAGCACGTCGAACTGCCTGCGTCGCGGGCTGCTTGACGTTCGCTCTCTTCGTTCGTTTTCTGCGAAGGCCGAGCAGTCTACGAGCCCTGGTATTCCCCGGTTCTCACAGTGGAAGCTAACATACAAAGGGTAAGCATCCTAAACAAGCGAATAAAATAAAAACTTCCAAGAAAAGCCGACGAACTCCGAATGCAAAATGCAGGTGGGGAGTCACGCTGACCGGGTTTCCACAGCTCAGGTGGGTGCCACAAATTTCTGGCTGATAGGGGTCGCTCGATTCGCAAAATGGCGGCGGCCAGAGCGCTCTTTTTGGAAAGGTCTAGAGGAGCGTCCGCTTCAATTTTCACGATTTGTCGGAGTCGTGCGTTTTGTAGTGTCCTGTTTGGACACCCCTTATGAGGGGCGACTAGCGGTAGTATTTTGGGGAAAAAACTCTTCCAGCTGCCGGGAGACTGGACACTACCCAAGAATTACCCCGGTTGTTGTTTGCTTTGCAATATTCTTAGTTTTATCACAGTTGAATAGTACCTCTTCACCTATTACAAATTGCTGAGTTTGTGCTTGTCTACAGAATAAGCTGTGTGTAATAAACCTTTAGGAGATTTTAAAACAATCCCTTGTGTCTGTTTACCTTCCTTTTTGCAAACAACTTGGCGAATGCACTTGCAAAGAGCTGGGCGAGTGCAACGATGGCCAAAAATCAGCATGACGGCCAACATTGCATCGGGTCGCGCTTCCAGTGTTGTCCAATATTACGCCGGCCTTTGCCAATGTGGGACCACCTTGGCTGGAACCATGGTTTAGCAATGGCCCAACATTGGCACCAATGATGGGGCCGACATTGGCTGGAACGATGGCTGAACAGTGGCCCAACATTGGAACCAATCATTGGGCCAACGTTGGAAAGGGTAGCGCTTCCAATATTGTCCAATATTGAGGCCGGTCTTTGCCATTGTTAGGCCAATGTCGGACCGACATTGGTGTGCTGCCTGGGTTAGTACAAGGCACCTGAATCCATGTACGTGAAACACTAAATATCGATTCGTCATTCTTTTTATATACCCTAAATAGCGTGTATTAGGCCCGCATTCCGTAGCAGGAACTTTACGGCTTTGATTTAAGTTTGCGTTCTGCCAAGTTATATGCAGCATGTAAACTAACGCTAATGGGGCAGATTAGACAGCCTCCAAAATCGGTTTTTTAACGTGCGATGCCACGATTTACCAGAAACGTGACGCAGATGGTGGAATTTTGCCTTGAAAATATCAAGGAATGATGAACTTCCACCACCTGCTTGCAAGTCTGTAGTAAATCGCAGTTCCATACGCAGAGAAACCGATCTTTGCGGGCCGTCTAAAGTGCCCTAAGAGCGTTAGTTTTCATGCTGTAATGAATTCAGTGAGGTGTAGAGGATTTGCCTTAGTTTTGGCCATAAATACTCACCAACTTCCAAACGTTCTAGTCTGTAAATTGTAAAGTTTCAATCGTTTACGTCAAATAAAAACTATATTTAAATGAGGAAAAGGTAACGGGTCTTCTCTAGTTGCGCGGCAATAAACTAGGCTTAGACCTTGAGTTTTTCTTTTGTATCAAATTTACTTGGTGTTTGATGCATTACAAATCTTTCACAAAATCTGTGTGCTTGTATGTAAAGGTATCATCAGGAATATATAACTCCTAACCATCTTACTACTTTGTTTTTCACGTCCTGCGCTTCATGAAAGTGCCGTTTTGGAGTGGAAATTTTGCACTTTCTTCGCATGCCAAATAGCTATATAAAAAGGTGAACGACCAAGGAGGGGGTATAAGCCACTTCATAGTCACTGCAGCACTTTCAAAGTTCCTGTCATAGGTTCTTTCTACAGACCACCGGTGTCTAGCAAGGGTTCCATTCATTTATTTTTTCAAACGCAATATTATCAATTTTATACGCCTATCTTGTTCTAGGAGGAGACTGATTTTTCAGATATTCACTGGATGGAAGGGCAGCAAAGTGCCTTAAGCTCATCTGTACCGTACAAGTAGTTCACCAACCTTATTTAAAGTTTTGCGCTGCAGGAACACGTAGCCGTTCCTATGCGCATGGCCGCTAGGAGGAAAACCATGCTAGATATGATTTTAATCAATGACAGTATTTTAGTATCGTCTCTTTTCATCATTCCTGGCATTAGCAGTTACGTGGGTGTAGCTTGGAGAATAAAATGTCACGAAAACAAGTATCACGTATGCTCCCTAGGATAATGTTATTTTATGATCGAGTCGACTACTATAGTATATTAGACGAACGTTTTATTTTTTTTTTTGTTTTTTTTCAACGAGTTCAGCACGCGTTGAGATGGTGAGACACTAACGAATATGCTTAAAACTAAGTTATATTCTCTCAAAAATAATAACGTCACAAAGACTAACCGAAAGCCATGGATGAACAAAGAGTTACGAATAATCAAGGAAAAAGGCGTGTGTATGCGAAATATCGGCGCAGTAGCAACCCTGGTATTCGGGCCCGCCTAGAGGAACTTACCACACTTGCTAAAAATAAAGTATCTTATTACAAAGCTATATGTTTCGCAGCTCACTTTCTGACAGGTTAAAATGTAACATGAAATTCTTTTGGAAGCACCTGAAATCTTCAAAGGACGGCACAGGTCTTTCGCCTATTAACGATTCCGGTCGGCTAGTCAATAACGATAATAATAAAGCAATGCATATTAGTAGTTATTTTGAGTTTGTACTTTTGCCACCTATAGTGGGTGCTTCTTTCCCCTTTTCTGCCACTTTTAAGATGCAAGTTTTGTATTGAACAAAGCAAAGAATGAATTCCTCACGTAATGAATAATCTGAAAGAAAACAAAGCTATCGGGCCGGATGGGACACCTTGCATGCACACAAAAGAAAAGTTCTGGTATTTTGTCCTGTTTCTAGTATATCTTTTAAGTTCATTGTCCTCTAAAAATTTGTTCAGTGATCAAAAATATAAACCGATTTTTTTTACTTAAAAAGCGGCAAAATAAATAAGGTAGACAACTGAAGAGCAATTTCCATACTCTGTAGGTGCTCAAAAATGTTAGAACATATAGTTTACAGCAACCTTGTAAAACTTATCAGCAAACACTTTTTTTTAAAATCCTAATCAAAACAGATTCAGATGCGGTTTGTCATGTGACGCTCAGTTAAAGTCTATGACGATATCGCTTATTCTTTTGACAAAGTTGGACAGGTAGAGTGCAGCTTTGTAGATTTCCCTAAAAAACGTTCGGCATGGTCTCCATCAAATAATTGCTGGAAAATGTGAACCCCCAGAACGTCCCCGACAAGGATTTTAAACGGCTTACTGACTATTTGAAGAACACAAAGAAAGCAGTTTTGATCAACGGCGAAACATCAACCCACCTGAATTAATGTCGGGTGTGCCTCGGGGATCTGTATTAGGGCCCCTCCTGCTCTTGACACTTATAAAAACTGTTCTTACTAAAATTAAATCAAACATTTGACTTTGCGCAGACAACTGTGACATATTCGGCTGCATGAAGTCAGAGTCCAATAGCTTGGTTTTGCAGGAAGGCACTGACCGAATTTCAGATTTCAGACAAACAAGTAAAAATGTAGCCAAATATTAGCAAATGTAACCAGGGTACTTTTAGCATAAAACGACAAACAGTTTATTTTTATGCTCAACCGGTGGTGTTTAGCTGAAGAAACACCGAGTAGGGAAATACCTAGGTGTACAATTCACTCACGGCCTCTCATGGAGCTTTCACATTGATCTTATCACTGCTAAAGCGAACCGTATGATAAATTTTCATAAACCAAACTTTAGACACGCCCCTTAGATTGCAAAAGCAATTCTGTTTTATACTAACGCAGGGGTCTCCAAAACCCGGCCCGCGGGCGACATCCGGCCCGCGAAAGTCCTCCGTCCGGCCCGCGGCTGCCCGCAGTCCTTCCAATGATGCCCGGCCCGTGGCCCACTTGCAGCAGACGCGCTGCTACGGGCGCAAAATGAAGTGCACATAAAGAAACGGCGCAAAAACCCGCTCCAAATGCGCAAACGAAGATAATAGAAAGAAATTGAGAAACTGCATACTAATGTGGATTTTCTTGCCAAAATATGTATTGAACAGTGTAACCAGTGTCACCATTCATAATTCCTTTGCTTCATGTCATTGCGTCTCTGTTAAAATTTATTTGCTTTCTAATGTATATTCTGCTTAGTATCCTTTGTCACAACTATTGCATATCGGCAGCAGAAGTCTTATCATTCTCATCAGTCTTTTGTACTAGGCGAATATGCCATATTTCCCATGAGGGCTTGATTTATGCCTGATGAATTGTCTTCGTCACAATTTTTTAGCATGTTCATAATTAGCTAAATAAAAAATATTTCCCATTTAAGTACTGAAGTATTCGTATTCATTCAACTTAGAATATTTTTAATGCTTCCTCGAACAATAATTTTAGCGTTGAAACACTTATCTGGATTTGTTTATTTGTTTTTTTTTAATTTTTTTTTCTATTGTATAGTTACTATTTTTTTCTGATTTTCGAGACTGCAGACCTCTGCATTAACGTAAAGAGAATGCTAGAGTACGCCAATGTGTCGTGAAACACAAAAGGTAGCGACATTGTAAAAGAAAAGTGCAAGTACATAACCGGGCTGCCGAGTTTGTTTAAAAAAAAATACCACTAAAGGGAAAGCGTTACGGTTATTATATATAAATCGGACTGGGAACCGTTGTGTTCCATACGTCTTCGTTTAAAGTTCTTTCATGTAAAATACTGTGTTCAAACCACGATTAGTTAACCTAAGTTCATTCCCTCATCTAATTTCGTATCTCGCAGATTAGACCACTCAAAGAAAATAAGAAAATCCACACCTTTAACCAAAATCTCTAAATATTCATTTTTTTCTGACCCCAGAAAGGACTGAAATTAACTTCCCGAGGACACTTTTTCTGTGTTCTTTTATTCTTTTTTTTTTATGACAGACTGACACACAGTAGCTGAGCAGGCTGTCATAACTAAGCTTTTTGTGTTTGGGAGTTTTTGCGATAGTTATAAACCTAAGTGTTATGCTGATGTATAACCTTTTTAATGCCTTCTATGTGACCGGCAGAAAGCTAGTGTTTTTATATGCCTAGTTTATTTTACGGTTAGTGCAATGCTATCGTTATTATTGGTGACTGATTAGTGGTCTATTATATGTAACAACATGAATGATTAATTGATTCATTATAATACACGTTTCTCTATTCCTCTTATAAATCGTATCTTCAGCAATCTTCCAAAATGGCTACTCGTTTTGCGGGAAAAGTACCTCTCAAGTTTTATTTCACTGCGTGATTGTGTTTTTTTTTTTTCCAGTTTTGCAAAATGTCTAATGCACCCCCCCCCCCCTTCCCGCGCAGTAATGCTTCTGGCGCTACGGGTATTCAGAAATAAATACACATATTAATAAATAAAAAAACCTAATAAATGAATAAATAAACCTAATAAACGCACGGCGTGGCTTGGTGCGGTCGTGTCTCTGGCTTCCTCTTTCGGTTTTGGTCGTTGTGATTGCCCAATTCTAAAATGCTATTTGCTGCGGAGTGATAAAGTTCTCGGGACCATTCGCCTCCTTCACACGACACTCCCAAATATGACATCTAAAACAATACCGCAATTCGTGGAAATAAATACGAAAGTGACGTAATACAAAATTAGAGACAAAAACACGTGCTCATGCTTATGCAACCGCGAACATAATTGCCAGAGCAATAAAGCACATCAAAATATTGTTCACACAAAAGTTCAAACCAGGGAAAACGATTCAATTCAGCTGATATGGCTGCAGTATTATAAATGCATGCGTTATGTGAGTTTTTTTTAAATTTTCATATGATCGCACGAACTGAAACTTACACTGCGGTCAATGTGTTACGTTTTAGTCGGTTATATGTGTCTTGAATTTTCTATTTTTTAAAATATACTTAACTGTTATGCTTATTTTTTGAAGCGTAATGCACTCACGTGTGAGGTGTCTATTTTACTGAATTTTTATCTGCCTCACAATGTGTGTCGTTTCATATTGCGCGAGCAGCAAGGAAATAGCCTTTCAGACGCCGTATCATCATTTACGGTAACTGCCTTCTCTGCGCTCCCGTATCTCAGTCTGATGTTTCTAACTCTCGTTACCCTCTAACGCAAGAAAAGAAGAGGCGCCTACAAAAAAAAAAAAATATTGGAGTCGACGAGTGCTCTTTCTTCTTTAAGCTCTCAAGGGATTCGCCGCGGCAAAGAAGATGAGTTTGATGTCGGCGCGTGATACCCAGGCGATCCCCGTTTCATTCACAAGACTTCGCCTCTCAACAACGGGATGCGATAAACAACTCTCGAGACTTCTTTATTTTGCTTATTTCAGAGTGCTATGAAGAAATAGAGAAGATCATATTAATGCCAACCTCGTAAAAAAACAAAAAAAAATATTCTAGGTTGTTAAGTTATATCCGTCATAAAAAATGGGGGGGGGGGGGTGTAAAGAACAATGAATCGGCTTGATTCATAGTAGAAAGTACCTACTACGTAGAATGCGAACTTAAGGGCTTATATAGTGCGAGAAAAAATTTCCTACTAAATTTAGCGGTCTGACGTCACGTGACAAAACATTGTGAAAAATGACGTCGCTTGCGCTGTGGTTTAACGTGACACGGTAACGTTAGCGCGTACGTGAAACTCTGGTATCACGTTACATAATGACGCTAACGTGTGACGTTAAGTTACGTTGTCACCTGACATTGTGACAACTTACGTGATCTCGTGACAGCACGACATAAGGTTACGGGGTAATCTGACACGGTGACGTCAAGTAGCATGGCCACGGGACACTGGCGTCAAGTTACGTGGTCACGTTATACTGTTACGTCACGTGACGTGACCGCGTAACCCACAGTGGCACATACCACGTGGCCGTGTGTCCTAGAGTGTCACCAATCACGTGAACACGTGTTCAATAGTGGCACAAACCACGTGGTAGTCGTACGCCCGTGTTATCATGTTTTACAGCTACAGCCGTTAGGGCTCTTCCCACCACTGGAATTTACGTCTGCTTGTGTGATGCGGTAGTTGCTGTCGTTGTTGATATTATTGCTGCCGTAGTGGACATACGGTGGCCGTCGTCAGCGTTTCAGAATCCTTGAAAAATACTGCCCGCCGCCGACAGATATCAAGCCTGGATCCCCCTGCGTGGGAAGCGGATATATTACCAAAAGGGCTATGCCAACTTCACTTCTTTTTTTAGTCAGAGCTATGGCACAGCGTTTTCGACCCGCTTTATGCTTGGGGCAGTGCAATACCCGATGGCCACTGCATGCACTCTCTGTAAAAATATAAAGCAGCTCTTAGAAGAGCTCGTGACGAAAAACGCGCTTTCATGCGCTCCAGGCAAAACAAAAAGCGTACGGAACGAATATATTCGATGTATATTTTGTTCCTAATACTTTCACTCACGCCCATAATGGTGCGTGAACATGACGCCGACATCCATCAACATGGTCCTCATGTGTAGCAGTAGCTACTGTGGTGATTGAACTGTGTATTTACACAGCATTGTTAATTTTTTTTTTGTTAAAATTCTTCGTTAGGCTTTAGAGTCGGGAATCACCCTATAAAACATTATTTATTTAAACCGTATATTTTGAACAAAATCCCTCGAAGGATATTTACAGTCATGCAAGTTTAGTCCCTCCAGGTTTCAGGTATAATATCATTCGTGATTGGCCAGGAATGTTCAGTTGCACGAATTGTAGAGCTAGACTTAATCACGAACGTCTTTAAGCGGGAAAAGGTTTACCTTGTTTCTTTAAGTAAATAACTTAAGACTAATATGGCAAAATGAAAGTCTTGGAATCTAGGAATGCAAACACGGTAATAAGTGTTTCAAAACATACCTTTGCCCGTAAATAAATCATAGTAACTTTCGAACATTCGGCACATAAACGAATTGCGAAATAAAAAAAAAGTAATGTCTAACATAACTGCTCTTGAAACGCTTCATGCACAACACGCCTTAAAGAGTCGTATACAAACTATAAGAATAAACGAGCCTGATTAAACAAAATCACTGCGGTTGGCACTCTGAATAACAAAGACCTTCACATCTCTCTAGAAGAAAATATTTTTCAGTAGTTGTTTCTTCATACCTGACAAATATATTTTACATACAAGTCGAAATTAGGTCGGAAGATCTTGGTGCAGTCGTTTATGATTTCCGACGAGAACGTCATCGGTTTTCTGTTACTAAATAGCGTACGCGATCCAGTGGAAGCGCGGATATCAACCCTTGAGGGAGCCCTGCGGTGGCTATGGCACTATATGTTGCTCTTCCCGTAGTAACACTTTTGTATCTTGCTTTTTCAGCTCGTTTTCGCATCTCCGTTTTGCATCTTACGTTTTTATCAGGTTACCCTCGCAAAATACCTGATCTAGATATATTTCATTTCACTTTAAGTCAAGACGGAGCCGATGCTACGATCTTTTGGGATCAATCAAACTGCGTCAAAAGTGGAAGGTCGTGGTGTTCGTCAAGTATCGTACAAGATCTGTCATCGCTGAACCAATCATGTACAGGAAAGAATGAGTGACCTGAGTTTTTCACGCTGTTTGATTGGTCCCATCAAGTCTTTGCGTGGGCTGCGTCTGAACTTAAAGTGAAACAAAGCATACATATTTGCAAATGGGATCCAGGCTTCACCTCGAACCGCGCGCCGAGGTGAGGCGTACCTACTTTCTGGCCAGGACGTTCGCTGCTTGTTGTACAATGTTGCGAAGTGTCTATTGCTGAAGTATGCACCACTAACCGTACAAAGGCACTAAACAATTATTTTGAAAACATACAGGTGTTGTTTTTAACCGTGAAAGAGCACAAAGAATTAAGTAAAAAAGTGAAAGCCATTTACAACTCCCTGTAACACCGAATTAGAGCGCAGCTCTTGAGGAGGAGGAGGGAAGGGTACTGGGGGTGAAGTGACCTGGGGGGGGGGTCACGTGACCTTGGGGAGTCACGTGACCATGCCGATGATGTCATCGGTGACGATGACGATGCGGACTCCGATGACGTCATCAGCGATGATGACGATGCGGATGTCGGTGACGTCATCAGTGACGTCACTGATGACGTCATCTGTGATGATGACGATGACGATGCGGATGCCCCCCGAAGTCACGTGACAACCCCAGGTCACGTGACCCCCGCCGAGGTCACGTGACCTCCCCGATGACGTCATCGTCACTGATGACGTCACCGGCATCCGCATCGTCGTCGTCATCATCACTGATGACGTCATCAGTGACGTCACTGATGACCTCACCGGCATCCGCATCGTCATCATCACTGATGACGTCATCAGTGACGTCACTGATGACGTCACCGGCATCCGCATCGTCATCGTCATCATCAATGATGACGTCATCAGTGACGTCACCGGCATCCGCATCGTCATCGTCATCATCACTGATGACGTCATCAGTGACGTCACTGATGACGTCATCAGTGATGATGACGATGACGATGCGGATGCCGGTGACGTCATCGGGGAGGTCACGTGACCTCGGCGGGGGTCACGTGACCCTGGGGTGGTCACGTGACCTGGGGGGTGTCACGTGACTTCGGGGGGGGGGGTCACGTGACTTTGGGTGTCACGTGACCTTCGGGTGACCTTGGGGGTCACGTGACCTTGGGATGACCTTGGGGGCCACGTGACCTTGGGATGACCTTGGTTACGGCGACGGCGACGCCGACGGCGACGCCAACGGCGACGCCGACGCCGCTCAAGCCGGGAACGGGCCCCTAAGAGCTGCGCTCTAAAACATCTAAACCAGTAGCAAATTGCTAAATTAGAAAAATATCTAAGGTATCAAACGCTTATCAGAATTCACCAGAAGTCGCATGGTCATTGCATCAACGATGGCTTCGCTCGCGGCAGCTGTGACTTCCAAGACTTGCTGGGACAGAGTCTGCGATCGTTATAAAGTCAGCCCTTCAACCTTTAAACGTGCCCCTTCCTACAATATTTGATGATCTTTGATTCTGTGCAGAAACCTCTTCTTGCTTGCCGTACAGTAAGTGCGTCGCGCACGCTGGCCGTTGGCGAGGAAGCAGATGCTGCCATCTTGTCCTAGCGCACTTCAGTGACGTGACCCTAGTGCACCCCAAAATGGCGGAAGCGTAACGCGGCGCAGAATGGCTTTAGGTGGGAGCGCACAGGAGCCTTTCTTGCGAACGTGAATAGGCTTAAAAAGTCCTAGCCACAGAGACCCTGGAGGTGTGACACGTCACCTCGCGATTTGGATGTCATTCATACACTTTCACGTTCAGCTCATGCCTTAAGCGTTTCACTTGCGGAAATGGCGCCGCAGTCTATCTGAAGTTCAGAAGAAGAATTTCGATTCAAGGTCTTAAGCTACGTATGTGTTTTGTGATGATTTTCTCAGGGTACAAGATACATTACGTGCGTTCGTTATTGTGGTCTTACGATCACGCTAAAAAAGTGTTTGGACGAGGGGAAAAAATGCGGCGAGGTTTACTCACATAAATTAAATCAGCACCAGGAGAAGTCAATATTCTATCCGACCTCCGTTACCCTACGCACTCCTTTGCCCAGAAGTGCGCGCTTGTCGTCTTAGGACTGCGCAATACAGCTCCACACTAGCAGGCAGAATGAAGTGGCGGTCTCGCATGGAAACATCCTTAAAGCTCTGCAGAAAGTCCACACGGAGTGGTCTGTCAATACTCCCACGACCAGTGGCTACAGGTCACGCTAAGGCCACGCTGCAGGTCTCCAAACCCCTCGCATCCGTCATCTAGAAACCCACTTGGCGACTGGCCTAGAATAAACACCCGAGGTTCTGTGCCCGAAGGGGGCTTTCGAATAGGATTTGCTTCTCCTATGGATGGCGAAATAGCCACGTATTTATACCATTTGATTGAAAAGGCGGCGTTTTATGATCAATAATATTTGGGCTTGTTTGATTTATTATTAAGGAGATGACTATGCTCGAGATATATTATTGATTTTTAATTGATTGCAGGGGATGACTGCAGTTCGTGTTTGAAGCTTATAAATTCAAAGCGAAAGAAAAGAATCTTCTCACGTTTTCTTGTTCTTTTATGTATATGTGTATTTCATGTACTCTTCGCTAAAGGAATGAACTATTAAATGTCCTGTGCATGTAAGGCTTACCTACAAAAACTTTACCAGAGTAAACAAAGTCAACCAAAGTGCATTTACGCTTATAAATTCTACAAAAGCTGAATAAATTTCCGTGTGTTGTCTCTTCTAGTTTTTTTTTTTTAGCTTTTCGTTATTTGGTTTCGGGATTTTTACAATTTTTACGTTCACGAGCTCCACTGCTCTTTGTTTTTCTCAATGGATAATACTGGCATGCATGATTTCTGAATTATGTTTACAAATGTACCGTTTTTATCGACTGTGTACAGTATAATAGGTGCTTAGCTATTCATATAGAGTCTTGAATTCTATTGCAGATGGTTGCAGAGGGGATTGTGAATGATAAGAAGAATATAAAAAAAACACTGGAAACAATTTTCGATAATTATCTTTTTCCCTCTAAGGGAACACCATGCACCATAGCTTTGACTTTAGATTGAAGAGTTCACTGATTTGGCTGCAGCATATATACTGTCTCCAATATTAATATAAGGAATCCAAATCCAAATATTTCTCGTCATTAAGGAATAAATTATTCTTCTAAATTAGTGTGTCACTTCTTCCAGAATCGACACAGTGAGCTTTCATTAAAATGCATCTTTTTAAGAACCGCATAAGCCGTTTACTGACTGTTTGTGTTAACTCTGTAGCGCTCTGTCAAACACCATACGGATCAATCAGCCGTATGAACGCAAATAAACTATATACTAGTATAAAGACTGGGTACTATTATGCGGAATTTTCACTGTTGCTTTTGGGGATCCTGGTGATAATTGTCGATTCACATAACACTTCACCTGAAACGTCTCTAACAACTTAAGCCGTTGACAATGCTCTACTTGCTACTAGGATTAAAACGTCAGAATAAAAAAATATGAATAAAAATTGTGAAGTTTTCGAAGGTGGAAGTGTTTCCGACAAAAATAGGAAGACAAAAGCGGGCGTTGGTATTCTACTGTTCCACTTTCGTGTTTATAAATTCATTAAGAGTTACTTCTCCCTTACCTACTGTGGAAACCTAGTCGTAGTTTTATAAGCTTGTGAATATCGATCATTTGAATACCGTAAATTCATTTCGGATATTTTGTGAAAACTAATTGAATCGGCGTTTAATTTCTGCCCCTGAGGAGCACGAATTATCACGTATAACTATATTAAGTGTCTCTGCTTGCAATCAGTATATGATAGCTTGACGAAATATATAAACGAACACTCGTCAATTAGAACCAAAAAGGGTCGGGTAGGAGTGTTTTAGCTTTTCAGTCAATCTGCTTAAAATTAAACAAGGCAAACCTCACCAACGATGGTTCTGTCATCCTCGTCACTTTTACGGTTTGTATTAAATTATAAAGTTTGGTTCTACGCAGATGGAGCGCATTTTTGAGTAGTGAGCTCATGCTGACAGATCAAGGTACAGCATGCGATCGGATCAATATATTTTATATTATTTTGCGAAGATATCTGTCGCGCAACGCCGGCACAGTTCAGGCGAAAAATTCTGGCTATTTTTCTTTGTCGCCGGTCTCATTACAGGATGATACTACTTCAAAGGACGGAGCCATTTGAGATTTTTAAAAAATCACTACTTCTACTCCGCGCGTAGAGTGCGCCCTTCGATCTGCTTGTAATGCGCCTTTAGCCATCGATAGTGGGAAACGTCCACGTGGAAGTGACAGAAAATCGATGGAGAGTTCATGGCGTTGAAATCTTTATTTCTCAACGCACTTTACTGTGCCCCTCGGAAACAATAATAGAAGTGGGTGAAAATGAATAATTCAGCAAGTTATCGTGCTGCCTGTAGTGCTAGAACAGAACACTAGAGGAAGACAAGGTGACACATATTGTAAACATGCAGTATATTGTCGCGTAGGCGAAGGAAACGTTGGCGGTGATAGAACTCAAAAAGGGTTTAATTAGCAGACTGAAACGCAGGATTGAAAACAGACGGCGGGCCGGTCCGGTTTGATCTGCTCCCAGTTCTTCGAAATTGTGTATGTGCACGAGTCAGCGCCAGACGCGAGCCCCGTGCAGAACCGAAATCACCGAGGCGCGCTCTCATGCACTCCTCGGTGACTGCGCCATTTGGTAACTGCGGCATTATCCCCCCTCTAAAGAAAGCATCGATTGATGCTTGAAAATAAAGCTACTCGAGAGTAGACGGGCAAAGGTCTTTTTTCAACGTCTCTCTGGCATGGTATGGTTTGAGGCGGAAGACATGAGCCACTTCTATGTGCAAATGGCGTCGTCGTGATGGCGAGTTTTCGTGGGGCATGCCCTCGTAGCTTAATTCTCCAAGAAGATGGACGACATTATACGGGTCGAAGTATCGACAGAGAACTTTCTTGCTACGACCTCGTTGGTGAATGGAAATCCATACTCAAACTTGATCGCCAGGTTGGTACTGTGTGTCTTTCATCGAAGGTTTTAGCGTCGGGCATCACGTTGTTGCTGGCCTTGTATTCGGATCCACGGTAATTGGCGGGCCTCTTCTGCGCGTTGATGGAACGCATTCACGTCGTCAGTATGGACGTCGTCTTCAACGTGTAATTGTGGCCGCTTTCCGTATACGAGACTGAATGGCGTCATTTTTGTCGTCTTTTGCGTTTCCGTGTTGTACGCGAAAGTTACATAAGGTAAAATGTCGTCCCACCTTGCATGTTCGACGTTTACGCACATTGGCAGCATGTCTGCGAGAATCCCGCCAAGGCGCTCAGTCAAGCCATTTGGTTGGGAATGGTAGGTAGTTGTCCGGCGGTGGGCGGCTTGGCTGAAGTGCAGAATAGCTTGAAGGAGCCCAGCCATGAAGACTGTTCCTCAATCTGCGATGATGACCTCGGGAGCACAATGTCGCAGGAGGATCACATGTTCGAAGATCGAGCTACCATCATAGAGGTGCAGCTGGGAGGGGCCTGTGTTTCGGCGAAGCGGGTGAGGCAGTCGGTACCCACAATAATCCATTTGCTACCGGAAGCAGACGTAGAAAAAGGACCGAGCAAACTCATGTCTACTTGTTTGAAGGACTGTGTGGGCGCCTCTATGGGCTTCAACGGTCCTGTAGGTCTTGTAGGTGACGCTTTTCGCCGTTAGCATTCTTGGCAAGTTCGCACGTACTGAGTGATGTTGGTGCCGTGGCCTGACCTGCAGTAGCGCTCATGGATCCTTCCGAGGGTGCGCGTAAGTCCCTGATGTTCCAATGTTGCCTCGTTGTGCGACGCTTGGCGAATTTTGTCGGGGAGGGTTGAGGAGACCACGAATAGGTACTCTGCCTTGTTAGGGGTGAAATTCTTCTTTTCGAGCATGTCGTATCGCAGATAAAATGCGAATTCGCCGCGCTTAAAAACTCTTGAATCTGTGGTGGTTTTGCTTTCACGGTAGTCGATAAGGTCGTTTAGGTCTAGACCAGCTCGTTCCTGCTGAGCGAAGGGACATTCACTAATCGCACTTAGGAAAGCGTCTCCCTCTTCCGTGGTCTCTGGCCGTGGGTCGACAGGTGCACGCGAAGGGGAGCCGATATCGGAGTGCTTACGTCCCGACTTGTGTATGATCATGAAGTCAAACTCCTGCAGCCTCAAGCTCCAACATGCGAGGCGTCCTGAGGAGTCCTTTAAGCTGGCGAGCCAACACGAAGAGTGGTAATCAGTTATTGTCTTGAAAGGCTTGCCAATAGGTAAGGGCGAAATTCGGAAATCGCCCATACGATGACGTGGCATTCCCTTTCTGTTGTGGAGTAGTGTTTCTCGCCTTGGACAAAGAACGGCTGGCGTAGGTGATAACGTGCTGAAGTCCATTCAGTTGTCGTCGTAGTGGGCCAGTAACGGGGGCGACTATACGAGCCGCTGCAGCTTCCGGAATGCATCTGCTTGCTCTGGCTCCAAACAAACGGGGCGTTATCGTGCATCAAGTGCATGAGGGGTTCGGCAAGTTCAGAAAAGCGCTTCACAAAACGTCTGTAAAAAGCTCTAATCCCTAGAGACCTACGAACGGCTTTTTTGTCGGCTGGCAGCAGGAAGTTCGCACAAAAGCATCTGTTTTGTAGGAATTGGGAAAAACTCCCCTTCCACTAATGATGTGTCCAAGAAATAAGAGTTTTTCGTAAGCGAAGCGGCACTTTGTCTTAAGCGTTAGTCCTGAAGACTTAATTACGTCGAGTACCGTTTACAGTCTCAGTAAGTGCTCATCGAAGTGCGTGGAAAACACGACAAATCGCCGAGATATACGAACGAGGTCTGCCATTCGAGCTCTGCCAACGCAGTGTCCATAGCTCTTTGAAACGTTGCTGGCGCTGAGCGGAGGCCGAACGGCAGGACCTTAAACTCATACAGTCCGTCGGGGGTTATGAAGACTGGCTTCTCCCGATCCCTCTCGTCGACCTAGATCTGCCAGTATCCCGTCGAATGTCCATCAAGAGAATTACTTGGCGCGGCTAAGTCGGTCTAGATTTTGTCAATTCGGGGGAGAGAATACATGTCTTTCTTGGGGATTTTCTTTAGCCTGTGATAGTCAACGCAGAACATCAGGGCGCCATCTTTTTTTTTCTCACAAGAACGACAGTCGATGCCCAAGGGCTTTTCGAAGGTTGAATAATGTCGTCTGAGAGCATCTCTTTAACTTGATGTGACATTGCGTCGCGCTCCTTGAATGAAACCCGATAACGAGATTGTCGGAGTGGGCGTGCATCCTCGTGTGTTATAATTCGATGTTTCGCAATCGGGGTTTGCCGGATTTTCGAAGAGGATGAGAAGGAGTTGTTGCATCGTTGAAGCAGGTGATGTAGTCGGTCCTGTTTTCCTCGGGACAGTGCAGAATTCACGTCGAACGCGGGAGCCCCCTTTTCCGTCTCGGAAATTGTAGGAAGTGGATCAGAGAGGACCAGAGCGTTACTGACCTCGGCGGTATACTTTGGGGAAGCGAGTGATGTGCCCCGGCTGAGGTGTTGGTATTCCAAAGTGAAGTTTGTTAGCAAGACATTCGCTTGACCTTGTTCAAGGCGAACGACTCCCCTCGCAACTGAGATTACTCATTGAAGCAGCAGAGATCTGTGGCTTTCAGCGAATCCCTCGTAATCAGTGGATACAGCAGCTGTGACAGAGACAAGGACACTTGAGCGGGGTGGTAACGTAATATACTCTTTGAGTTCTATGTATATCTTTGTTTATAAATCTCACTTCAGCGTTTTAGGCCTTTTTTGTCAATAGTAGAGATATAAAATCAGGGGCCATCAGGTAGGCTTGCCAGCAAGGTTGCAGATTTCACTCTTTATTCAATCCCTTAGGTGCTGTCATTGCCATTCAATGAAACACCCGTGTCAACGGGAGCGGTTATGTCGCGTCCGTCGAGAGATACGTTCAGGTCGGCAGTGGATGGCAGGGCGTCGTGGCGTCGAATCGCGGCTGCGTCGGTGCAGGTTGGGAGGATGTTCGTGACCGCGCAGTGCAGCAACCCCAAACCCAGGAGTTGCTGCCCTCAGTTTCCCCTACCGGGGCTCGGCAACCTTCGTCTCGCGGCTTCTGAAGAGGGACGGCGTTGTGGCGAAACAGGTCGACTAAGCGATGATGACCGTGAGAAGCGCAAAGGTTCTTCGCCCGGCTCAGCGAAATAGTGTTGGATTTCTAGTGGTCGCCCTCCAACATGGGGGCGTGGAGCGTCGCTAGAAAATCTTCAAAGTCCAAGTCGGCCGTATGGACAGAAGCGGTATACGTGACCGGTTTTTCCGCAGTAAAAGCAGGGAGGGCGGCGATCAGGCGTGCGCCAGATTTTGCTCTTTGGCGTGCAAGGGAGTTGTGGGGTAGGAGGAAAGTTGTTGGCGGGAGGCGGATAGTGATGAGATGGTGGCTCCCATTGAAGGGTTTGGGAGATGAGCAGTCCTACGAGCAGTGGTAGTGTACGTCATAGCCTGGGGTCGTTGTGCTTCTGGTGAAATATCCATTGAGCTCAACGCCTACTGCAGTTATTCTCATATGACCTCGGACAAGGACGAGACTTGAGGTTACTGCGTCGTTGGGAATAACTTTCGCAGCTCTCCGTGAACGACGATTCGAACGGTGTCCCGCAACGTCTGGGCGCTAACTTTACGGGGTTCGGCGTAGGTGGTAGAAATTGCTGGCTCCGGTCGATCGTACTGCCTCGTTCGCATGTCAAGGGTCCGTTTGATGGTTGTAGCCTCGGCGATGAACTCTGCAATAGCCTTTGGAGGGTTGCTTACTAGTTCGGCGGATAGCAGTTCTTTTTTCTCCCCACATAAGCATCCTAAGCTTTTTGTCTTCGGCCACGTCGGGGTCGGCGCGCCGGAGCAAGCATTTCATTTCTTCAACAAAGACCACCACTGTCTCGTTGGGGTGCTGAAGGCGTGCTTGAAGTAGCAGCTCGGCTCGGTTATTTTCGTAGGACCGTGGAAAATGCTTGTAGAAAGCAAGCTGTGAATGCTTCCCACGTTATGAATAGGCGTTCCTGGTTCTCAAACCCCGTCCTTGGCGAGTCTTCCAGCGCCAAAAATAAACAAAAAAAATAAATAAAAAAACGTCGTTTGTTTTTGTTCAGCACGTCACCTGTTAAAGGCAGCGACCCGCTCGAACTGTCCCAGCCAGTCGTGGGCATCTTCTTGCGGAAACCCCTGAAAAGAAGGGGGGTCCCGCGGTCGTTGGTACATAAGCGGCGATAGTAGTGCACGTTCTTCGCGGTTGTTGGGAATTGCTGTTTCTCTTGTCCTCTCAACAGAACGAAATTCGCACGCCGCGGACATAACTTGGAGGCGGCGGCTTCTGCAGTGCACGGTAGTGACGTCAAAGGGGCTTGGTCGGCGAGGACTATTATCTCGACTGCTAAGAGGCGTCCGGGGCATACGCTACCCCGCACATCCAAAGATGTCATATACGCGAAGGAGACGTTGATGTTGATAGGACCCAGGAAGGGTTTAATTAGCAGACTGCAAAGCAGGACCAAAAACAAAGGGCGGGCCTGTCCGATCGATCTGCTCGCAGTTCCTTGAAATTGTGCGTGGGCACGAGTCAGCGCCAGGCGCGAGCCCCGGGCAGAACCGAAGTCACTGAGGCGCGCTGTCATGCGCGAGCAATCAAAACCTTCGTAACTGCGGCAATATGAAATGTACAACCGTTCCTAAACGGTAATAACAAAACAACAAAATAACTGGTGTGAAGTAAACAATAATATAGTTAAAAATAACATAAAACTTCAACAGAAGCCCTCTAATAGAAAAATGAGTTTGATAACACCTAAAGTTCATGACAGCACTCTTAAAGCGCCGCAGGTTTCTTACATATTTCTTCTTTTTTAGGTACTTCAGTCCGGCGAAACAATAAATACACAATAAAATAAACATTTGATTAACATCCAACTTTCTTGATGATCGCCTAAGTTATGTGCGCTTTTGTATTACTTCTTCAAATGGTTATAATTTGCCAGACACGCTTTTATATTGCTGTCCTAACATGTTTGTTTAACTACAAATAGTGTGATTATTAAAGCATTTCATGAAGTATCAATTTACAATGAATTATAGACCCTCCGGTTATCTTTACTTTATAAACCAAAACTTATTACAAAAAAATACAAAATTTACACTGCGTTTGGCCAAATATTTTTGCTAATAACTACAGACAATAAAAAATAAATCCCCTTTTGACAGGACTATATACCTTCATGTATGCACACAGCAAAACAGTAAGTAAACAACGGTAAAAACAAGTTCCCCTTTTACCTAAAGGATAAAAGGTGTTAAAGCGCAAGATTGAAATCTTAGTGTTTATTTGAACCAGCCTAACTTCAAATATGTAAAAGTAAAGAATAAAGCAATTTTGGTGACTTACGAATTTTGCGTCAGTCTGACGAGGCCGACATTAAATAATGCTGAATTGGCCCGCTAGGTTTTTACACAAGTTCCCTGCACTCTTTCTTTATCTGCATGCGGCGCTCCGTTGCGAGCGATTTGTTTGCTTAGAACAGAGGGTGACAGTCTTTGGCAGGAGTGGATAATTATATGGCACTTTAAACGATACAAATGCATCTCCGCTCAAAATGCTTTGCTGTTATAGTTCGAGGACTGTCGGATGCAAATTCGCCGAATCGATTGCTGTTATTTTTAATAAAAACGCATAAAACAGCAACGCCATTCTTCTTACGCTTTGTGAATCCCAAACAAGCAGTCATTGTAATGTTTTGGTTTCACTTCTATGGTTGAAAATGTTTCGGCAACGCATGTTTGAAATGGAAAAATAAATAAAGGTCAGTGCCAGTAAGAGCGAAAACAATATTGGCTCAAGTAAACGTCAACAAAATACTATCTGCTGACAATAAAATTGTAAACGACGAAAGTCTGCACGCTGCCGAAGTCATTAGGGAATAATGGTTGTCGTTCACTTAGCGTAGTGCGGACCAAAAAAAAAAATTAACGCTTGAAGAATACTTCAACATTTAGAACTTTTCCGAACCCCCGGTTATCCTAATTAGTCTCCTATGCTTGCAGCCTTGCTGTAAATTTTAATATAATAGTGTTTGAAATATAATGAGAGTTACTACAATGAACAGACAATATGGTATTATTTATCACGTAATAACGTTGTTTTCTGAGTTGCGAAAGGATCACAAGGCAATCGAGTTGGCTAAATAATAGCCCCAAGAACATAGGAGAGTATAGTTAAAATTATACTTTAATTATGAAACCGGAGACGAAGCAGAATAAGGGGATACAAACGTGACATCCAGTTTGTGTCCCCTAGTGTCTGTGTCCTTTTTGTCTTGTAAGCGACAGCTTTTAATTTCTTCATGACCCAGAAAAGCCGGCGCCAGCGTCGGTGGGACGAGGAAACCCTCGTTAGTCAATACATAATTCATTTGCACTAAAAAAAAAGCATTCGAAATATATTGGCGGAGCGGGTTGGAACCCACGACCCTTCGGTTGCGAGCCAGACACGCTACTGACCAGGCCACGCAGAAATGCTCGCACGGTTTGGAAACAAGCGGAGGTTCATATTTAGCTATGGCGTTCCACTCTTAAAAGCGAAGTTTAAGTGTCCTCCTGTAATACTGAATTGCGGTTGGGTTTATTTCCTATACAATAGTTAGCGCTTATATTAGGACAATTAAACGCAAAAAAGCGTTCATCGATGCATTCGCCGCATAAACGCAACTCCACACAAGTAATGAGGGAAGAAGTTGATAAAGTATGCAGAGGGTCCGCATTAAAACAAGGGGAAGTGAAGCAGTGAAAGCAACAAAAAAAAGCTAATTAAACAGTTACCATGGCCGATGTCCACGTTAACATCACTTGTGTAGTGCCTACATAAAGGTAATACAAATAGCGTTATAAGAGACAAAAAATCGTTCCAATCTGTAATATCTTTCTGCTGGTAGTGGTTTTACTAAATAGTATTCTATGTGAATTTAGCGGAAATATTGTGGCATATTTCGGGACTTGAAGACCGAAGCTAACAGAACATTATCTTTCTGCACATTTCCAAAAAATTAAATAGTCCACGCCAAGTTTTTGTTTTATTCGATCGGTTTGTAATCGTAAAAAAAGGCCCAGTAACGTCAGGAGTATCAAACACTACAAATACCGACGTTTCAATATAAACTCTAGGCAAACCTTCTATATAGCATGCCGGATGACTTTTTATATGTTATAACGTACATAAAGCCTCAATGCCCTACTCTAGGCCCCCATAATAATATTTTAATATTTTTGTAAGTAACGTTTATATATTTTTGAGTTGTCGGAGATAACTTCTCGCAAAGAGCACGACGCGCGAGACCTAATTAAGTAACAACTGGATATCTTTTTGTTCAATACAGCCATTATGAAAGCTACACTGAAACTCCAATTCTCGCAAGATTTCAGTTTATTAAACTTCTTTTTAAGCATTGCTACACGCGACGTTGACATCCGCAATACCTAGCCAAATGGACTTGCCGAATACATACGGGCCGTCCTGTGAGAGGCAATTGATGTGATTGCTTCCTCTAAGTGGTCACTTTGTCCGACTTATTTTCGTTAGGTGCGGTCCCGTGCATGATAACTTTTCCAGACTCGAGTGTTGATGTTGAGTAAAGATCACATAAGCCAGCAAGTTGAATAACGAGCGGTAGAGAATCTACACAGTAGTAACAAAACTCATACCGAACATGCGAACTTCGTCTTATCTCACGAAAGTACGATTGCGCACTGACTGCCAAACCAGCCATTTAGTGCCTTAGAGCACAATCGAACAAGCGAAACAGGAAAAACCGCTTCCTCAAAGTGACAATTGTGTCTAAACGTGAGCCACCGAAACAGTCTTGCCGAACGGGTCACCAACGCTTACTGCCACCCCCATACTCAATGATCCGTATAGGCAACTACCTAATCGTCAGTTTTTAGATGGCTCATTCAGTAGGGCCTGGGAATTATATTTTTTCCCGAAGCTTCACAAGTAAAAGCGCCCTTAGCTAAACAAGCTCCCCGGAACCGATCAGTCATTCAGTAACTTGAGCGAGCGTCCTTTCCTGGCTCGGGTTATTTCATTGAGCACCTTGCCACAGAACCGTTATTTTGGGCTTCCGCCAGGATAGTGCTTACGTTATGCTATAAGCCACAGCTCCTCTCGTGTTTTTTATTCTTCGTATACATTTTGTGGTCACTGTTCGTTTTGGTTATGTTATGTGCTACACATTATCATGTTAGGACAGCGCATACAGTGAATGAAGTGTGGGTGTTAAAAGTAGTGTCGCACCGTCTCGTTTTGAATGCCCCGTAGACGTTACGCTTCGCCATATGATTTCCCCAAGAAAATGTAAAGGCTGATACTTGTCGAACATTTTCTGAAAATAAATACCTAGGCTAATGCGCAATATTCCTCAAACAATTAAATAATCAGACATCATGCAGAAAACTGGTTATACATCAACTTCGAAGCCCGACTTTCTTATTATCACATTTTGCTGAATTCCTAACGTCAAGGCAACTAACGAATTTCATCTGCGAGAAATTTAGTTTTTGTTACTGTAATTTTTGAAAACGTTTTACATACAGTAAAAAAAGAGAAATACCCACCTTAAAATAAAGATGAATAGAGGGCCACAAAATATGCAATCAGCATTAAGGTTACCACCAAAAACCGTTGTTATCAGTTTTATTGCATTGCGCCTTTTGGACATCAAACTCTTCATAGCTCCATTTCTACCTTATCGGGCCACGCCGTTTTCAAACGCAACTCGTAAACGGTCGAAACGTTTGGAGTAAAATCTTTCGAGCACGGACATTATGGTCAATATATGTGCGTTATCTACACTATACACTATCTGTGTGCAGTTTTCTTTTTATGTTGATATGTCAAAGGCAGCAGCGTTTCTTTTTATATGGCTGCAAATGCTTTTATCACGGATCCACATTTCTAGAGCCAGACAGCTAGAGTGGCGATGCTTGGTCGTGAACGGGGTCAAGTTGCCCAGATATGTAACAGCTTTGAACAGCGTGGGCTTGACTATATTTCCTCGACATCCCTCCAAATCACCGTTTACGTCACAAATCGTCCATATGAGCATGAAAGAATGATATAACAATTTTTGGCACAGGTCACCATCGCGGAGGAAAATGTGTGCGTTTAAATCCGGCACTGAAAAAAAAAATAGTTCTTCCAAAAATAGGGCACGAAAACAACGAGCGCTTAACAACCGGTAAAAAAAGAATTCTTTTCTTTGTACTACTTGTATAAAAGAGATAAAGAATTACGTTGCATGTAAGGTCTCCAGCAATTTGATAGAGAAGCCCGAAGTGCGTGGCGGCGACCCGCGTCTGGAAGACATTCTGCTCACGCTTTGGGCAATTCTCTCTTTTCAAGAAAAGGCAAGCCCTGTGTCTGTGCGTGCTAATTCAACCTCCGTGAATTATCGAATTTGGCTGCTGTCGGCACAAGTTCAATCTTCTCACAAGGAGTAACACCGCGCGCTCTGACTAGGATTTTTAAATTGATTAATATCTTATATTTGACGCAAGAATAGAAATTCCGGTCTGGTTACGTTTTACTAACTAAAAAAATAATATTGTTTGGTTAGGAGCCATTTCTCTCTTCAACAATCCGGTTTCAATATTTATATTGGCTCTTCGAATACACGTAACGCCAGGACACTTCTGCACTGAATAAAAAAAATTACAAAATTCAAAGGACCTTTATTTACATGACGTTCATCTAAATGAGTAACGCGTAAACCTAATTCTAAATTATATTCCGCAAAACAAATAAAAAATAGTGAGCGCCTATCTGTTTTTATGAATTCTTTCCATGAAATGTGGAATGTTATCTTCGTTCAATACTCAATTCCTTGAAAGCTGGTTCTTGGTTACTTCTCCGCAGTAACGCTTCGAGCGCAAACTTTGCTAGCAGAAACACAAGTTCTTAGTGAATGCAGTAAACCTTACGCTTCCCTTCTCGCCTCTCGCCGAAATAAATAAAATCTGCGGTGATTGTTTTACAAACGCGGATTAATCATCCGCTAAGAAAGGATCTCTATAATTATCCGCCGATTGTTCAATTACATTCTAAGCCTTAGTCCGTAATCATACGCTTATAGGCTGGTGTGATACCATAATCATTACCAGTAGACAAAGTTGATGGTCTAATATCCAACAACGTTCACTCGTTTTGTTCTTCGTAGAACGCAGGTAATTATTTACCGCAATCAATGGAGAGTGCGCAACAAATGAAGACCCCCTGCCCACACACAAAAGGAATGTCTGGACTCAAGTATATTATTTTAAACACAAGACTGCGGATGTGAATTACCGCTCTCCATGTGCAGACGTACTATCGGGTTCGAACGCAATGCGAACAGTTATGGAATTTTCAGCGCACCACCGGCGCAGCGTGGTATCTTGGATTGTGCTGGGCCAGGTTCAATTAACGCATCAGAGTAGGACGCACACCCTCGAACCGCCCTATTATCCACCCCGCAGTGTTTTTCCAGTTTTCCAGAGGCCTCCAGGAGGCGCAGCCTTTGTCGACGGCAACGCCGCTCCAATGTTCGCATTTCAATCGAACACGATAGTACATTCCATCTTGCATTTCTTCTGGTGTAAGATGGGGGGGGGGGGGGGGGGTTAAAACGTATATGAGGTGTTCCTATGAACTATATGTCATCAAAAGCAATTTTATAAAATCATAAATCCACAATTAAGTTTATTTCTTTGTAATGATGCTGACCCAAGTAAGATGACTGGAAAGACAAGCGTATAGATCTTGTTTAGATAAAACGTAAATTTCGTAGTTCAGTCTGGAGACTAGAGGTGTTTGTTCTACAACGCTAGTTTTATGCGGGGCTGGGGGACGGTAAAGAACAGCACTGCAATACCACACATTATATATGGATGTATTCTTTCACAAAATTATTTTAACTCAAAGTGCATCGAAATAAGTATACGGAAGTTGGAATGGAGTAATGAACTGCTGTCTCATTCATAGCGTTTAGGTAACTGCAGAAAGCAGTTCGAGGCTATATTAGTTCATGCCGTGATCAACAAAGTAGTCCGGCGGATTATAGGTATGTCAAGATTGGTAGATGGGGAAGCTGGCACCATACTAAATACCGGCGTTTTCTCCCCGTGGCAAGAAATATTGCTTCTATGACTTGTCGCACTAGTAAAGTACAAAATATATGAACAAAAAAAAAAAGTCTGGTTAACGTGCCAATGCACATATAAAACTTCCGCAAATCGCGATGCAGAACCCAGGAATTATGGGTTTCGTCCCCGCCCCTGCCCTTTTCAATCTATACAGGGTGTTTTTTTTTTTGTTTTTTATTGTTGCAGATTTGTTTAAAAAGAAAGCCATGAAAAGCTACACTTATGCGGTTTGTGCGAGTGAGTTATACGCCCAGGGGGCGTATAACTCATCCAGGTGGCTAATCTGTGCGATAAGTCGGCTAATTAATTGCAATTCGTCAATTAACTTTTAATTAGTGAAAATAGACATATAGTTCTAATTAGAAACTTCGTGAGAGTCGTCTAAAACCCCTAAATCAGTTATTTTCAGAAAGATTTTCAGTGCGTGAGAAGCGTAGTAGTGCACTAAAGCTACCCCTCGTAGAGCAGGTACAAGGCTAGCGGTTTCGGTAAGGCGCCCGCGCAAATTTTCCGTCCCTTATCTAGCCCCAGCCTTGTACCTGCTCCACGAGCGGTAACTTCAGCGCACTACTGCGCTTCTCATGCCCTCAAAGTCTTTCCAAAAATTACTGATTTAAAGGTTTTGGATGATGTTCAAAAAGTTTCTGTTTGGAACTATACGTCTATTTTCGCTCCTTAAAAAGTTAATTAGTCATTTTTAATTAATTAGCCTACTTATCGCGAAGATTAGCCACCCACATAATGTCCCCCTGGACGTATAACGCACTCGCACAAACCGCATAGGCGAAGCTTTCACGGTGTTTTTTTAAAACAAATCTGTAAGAATAAAAAAAAAAATATCTGGTATGAGTATCGTACTGGCAATCGTTCGTATACCAATAGTGTGTAATAATTGAAAACGAGCGTGTTGGCGAATAAATGTGAATAATGAAAGAAGTCCTGTTTCCGTCCACGTCCTTGATGTTTTATTCTTTGAAGTATTCGTACCAACAGTGTGTGAAGCACGCTTAAAATTCTCGACTAGCAGTCGTACCGCGCCGCCTGAATTTTTCGTGTAGTGCGCAAACCTATGTCTCAATCCCTCAAAAGCAGACAGAGCTTACGCAGTCTAAACACGAGCGTAGTATTTGCTTTATCTTTCCTTTTCGACTGAGCGCTCTGCACTTGCAAATTTAATATTCCGGGTTTTCCACGATCAGGCGCATATCCCTTGAATTTTGAAACTTGTTTACTTTCCATGCTTAACATGCATGTGCAATATAAACAGGAATATAGGTCGTTCTTAATTTTTTTCTTCTTTCCTTAGAAAAACAAAAATACTATCTCAAAATGCCGGTAATATTTTTTTTAAATTTTTGCTAAAACGTGTTGCTAATTACTGATTAAAATATATCGGAACAAAACAAAGAAAATGAGACCTACCTGAAGGATACAAACATCAGAAGCAGAGGTAACCCAGGAAGGTTGGCTAGTATTGCTGTGCTCTTTAATGACTTTTCTTTTGCGTGTCTAAAATCACAGGCATGCCTCAAAAATGTTGTTCAAGATTTTTTTTTTTTAATACTTAATAAACACGATTTCAACGTCATTTTTGTTACCGTTATTTTGAAGGTGTGACAAGTTTCATATCTCTTTAACCAGTGAAAAACAGAAATATATTGGAGGGTATCTCTTTTATTTCTGGGAAAACCGCTTTTTATGAATCCCGTTTTGTGCTCTCCTGTTTTCTTTCACGTCTCAATGCATAAATTGCTGTAAAAAACAAGCGAGCTTTACAAAATATGTTGCATTCTGCCAATTGAAAATGTTGTATTCGGACTCAAATTGTTTTATGAAGCATCAAGATGCCGCAATCTGTCCCCGAATCAACGCTAGCTGGTTAATGTACTGAGCTTAAATTTAAAAATGAAGGAGGTCATATATATTGAAATTTGCGTTTATTTTATGGCGGAGATAATAATAAAGATAAAATACCGCACCTTTGTAACGTTCCAAATTCAAATATTTTCTAAATGTGCTTGAAACTCGTAGATGGTTCTTTGCTGAACGGCCTTAAAACAAAAGTAACGAAAGCAAGAGTGCGTATTCTCATATTCTAACGATAAAACAGTTCTTGGCCGCGTTGGTTTAGCCGTCCAAAAACACAAAAAGGACATTAATTTTAAAACGTCAGAAAGTCAGAATTATCAAGACAGTGTGGTTTTTATTATCTATTTGAATTTAAGGAATGTGGCCGCCAAAGAGGCTAATGTCTACTGAACTTGACGTCCAAAGAAATTTAGTCCAGCTCTACCCCAGGATACAAAGAAGCCTGGTAAGACGCGGACACCCACAGCCCTGTATAAACGATACGAGGTTTTGTGCGAGCACAGAACTAATTAATCACGCGCTCTCATAGTGTCAGTGACAGCCAGCGACTGCATGGTTGGCGAACATCGCGGGACCACAAAGAAGAGACAAATTCAATAGATAACTACTGTCTATTCACGATTTTTATATGCTGCATGACTTTGGGTAATTAATACTACGTCTTCAAATATAATCGTGTTTCGCAACTGCTGCTGCTGCAACCAAACCATATAGAATATTTTGTCCCTCTACAGTTCAATGTACAGACACGTTCTGCGGACTAAGATTCATCTTATGGCGTAAATTGCATGTCTATGGAGATATACAGTTCTCTGTTCTTTGAATATCAATCAAATCTTGAAATAAAATTATACCACCGAGACCGGCGGTTATTGCACCCGTTGGATATTGCGATTAGAGATGCTCCGCAATTGAACGAAGTTGATCTTTGAAGTTACTCTTCCTTTTCTACCACTCGGTCGTCTTGATTTCTTTTTATAAGGGACGACTAAGCTTTGTCGAGAAATACGTTGGTAGTTTGAATATATCGTAGGTACCGTGGTTAAATTAGCCAACGGCGTTTGACGGTAAACACCCAGTTTTATCAAAAGTTGTTATATAGCATGAGCATATTGCTTGAACTGACGGCATTCTCGGGGCGTCTGCGTCGCACTACGCGAATGCGCTTTTCTTAGTACACTATTGGAGTGTTTCTCAACCATTGATGTTTCGCGAACAGTGTACCATGGTGATCGGCGGAGATGATGAAGGAGCCCATTCGTGGTGAGGGAAAGGGAAATGTGTAGCTTAATGGTGATAAGGATTTCATAGATGTATATTACAAAGGGCTCTAAGAAGTATACTTATCTCATTGACACACGAGAAAAGTCACCCAGAATTCAAAACGTGTTTTCTCAAAATTAAAAAATTTTTTTTTTTTTTTTTCTTGCCTTGCTTGGCTGACGAGGCCTTCGCGAATCCCCATTCGAGTACCACTGCTGTATTGTATCAACATGACCGACACTTTATAATGTATTACACGCTTTTTTCACGTGGTAAATTTAATTAATGCTAGCTGAAAACTGACGTACAAGTAGTAAAATGGCAGAACTGTGCCACAGAAGAAGTCTTGTTAGTTCGGTATGGTGAAAAACTGTTATATTAAAGGAAAGCTGAGGACGTACTTGACAAAAACAAACAAGAGCAAAGACCAACGTTGGGGGCACGGCGGATTAGTTCCTGATTTTAGAGACACCTGGCGTATTGTCCTTTAAGCATTTTCGAAGCGTAAAATCGCGAGTCGATCAAAATCTTGCTTCCCTTTCCAGTTTTTCCCCTTACCGCCCAGCTGCGGTCATCTGGTGCCCGGTCCTTCTCGCGCTATCCGTCTGCTTTTGCGGTCGTGTGCTGAGTCTTGTACAAAAATCGTTGGAGCGAAAAAAAATAAGAAAAAGAAGTCCGCTCATCACGGACAACTGGGGCTTACACCCTGGAAGAAAATAAAAAAATAGAAAGAGGACGCGAAAAATATCAAAACTTCGGTGAAACCAGATTCATTCTATTCTTCGTCTCACCCTACACTGGACTAAAAGCAAAACTACGAACCGCCAGATCTAATCACGAGCCACTTAGAAATTGTGCGGTATTTCGCTTCGATGCAAGTATCGGTACCCGCGTCTCGGATCACTGAGGAGGGGACGGGTGGACAGTGGTTCGAATCGAAGAGCACTGAGTGACTCAACAAGTTTACATCACAAAGAAAGCCACGACATTTAAGCTCTCTGCAGCGTCGAGGCTACAGAAATGATGCGGCGCTTTTGGATTCGAGCATTATTCGTCCACCCCTAATCAATCTTAAGTGTGTCATAGTACAGCGTGGAACGTGATTGGACCTGGCGACCCGTGGCTTTGGCCTTCAGTACATCGTAGGATGAGACAAAGTATGGAGGCCTATTTCACAGTTGTGTCTAACCACGGTAGAAAGCTAATAAAAAAAAAGTTCAAAATCAGTCATTGAAGGTATTCAATCATAAGGCTACGCTTTTGTGCGCGTCTCGGCATGGTACTGTTGATTGTTCACTTCTAACCTTTCATAATTTATCGTCGTCACTTCAAAAGCTCACTTTTCTGCGTTTCTACCCTGTGCTTTAGAGTAAAAAAAGAAATGAATATTGAGGGGCGAAATGAAATGAGGGCACCCGATCAGGCTGAGAAGTAACCATACGAAATTAAATTATAATACTTATAACCAAAGTAGCTTAATATTTCATAGTTCATGGTTCTATTGTCCTGATTTATTCTTTTGTTATCATCGTTCAAGATTCTTGTTCGTCTGATCAATGTTCAATTATATCAAGTTTGGTTATTTCCCCAAGCCCTTTAAATAATTTCTTCAATCCTTTACTGAGGTTCAGAAATAGGACGATGGAACGTTCATTCAGTGTGTCGGGTAATGCTATACTTGCTGGTTTAATGAAAACTCAAGAGTCAGGTTGTTAGTTGTTACGGTTGAATTTTGAGCTTGTTCCGCAAATTATTTTGTAGTTGAATATCGGCGGAAAAAAAGCAGTGGGGCAGTCTTCTTGATACCAGAGACAGGAAGCTTTACATTTTTACAAGACTGTCGAACCGAACTCAAAATCGATCCTTAAATCTGGATGAAAACTGTTTTTTTGAGCAAACCGAAGAATATAAAAAGAGCGAATTCCAAATCGAACATTTGGTAATGGACCCGAACCAAAATAAAACCACATTCTTATGGGGTGGTTTTTGGCTGACTGGTAAACGGTCTGGCGAAAAAAAAAGCGAAGCAGTTATTCGAATCTTGACTTTACTTCTGCTCATGAAATGCTAATACCTCTGGGCAACCGTGCATGTCCCGCGCACTGTTGTTCTGCATGCCAGTGTTGGTCATTATTAAGGATGTCCCTTCCTTTAAGACCTGGCAACGCGCCACAACTTATTTTAATATAAAAAAGAAACCGCCCTTAAAATAAAAATAAAATTTGAATCAAACTCGTCAAGACGGGAATGCTGAAATTTACTCTAATTTCAACTTTTTTTTTAAAATAAAGGTATTATATGATATTATTATTATTACATAAATAAAACACGAAAAGCTTTTATAAGATAATTAATTGTGTAATTATAAGAGTAATTGTGATAATGAATATATTTTCTCGTTTTCTTTCTAAAAAGTATTAAACACTTTCCTTTTCTTTTTCCGTAAAAAATGTGCAAAAATGCATGCGCGTTCTTTTTTTTTTGTGAGGAAGTAAGTTGGCCTTCGACAGTTCGATCCATCTTCTGAAGTGACTAAGGTGTCTATCGTCTTCTCAATCCACTGTGCATGTGCGTATGTGGGCGATTCTTCTGATGAGATTGTGTTTTTCCCCCCATTTTCAAGACCAACAAAAATGTGACCCCGTGCCTTGAGAAGATATAATCGATCGGTGTGTGTGTGCGTGTGTGTGTGTGTGCGTGTGTGTGCGTGTGCGTGTGTGTATGTGTGTGTGTGTCTGATAATGCAGATTGTCACACACGTGATAGTGTGCAAATTTCTAATATGCTTCCTACTACTGCTGGGTCTCGTCTCACAAGCACTTGAGGCTTTGACAAGACCTGAAACTTGCTCCTGACACTAAAAATTAGTTGATAAAGATTATTATTATTATTATTATTATTATTATTATTATTATTATTCTGTGCTACAATCGGGAAAGGGGGAAGGGGGAGGGGGAAAAGGGGGTTGGGGTGGGGAAGGGGGTGGGGAAAGTTTTATTATCTTTCAGTTCTCATTTTGAAGGCAATGCCTTTACCTTATCACTTAAGTGGACTTTTCTAATTTTTTTTAGGATGTCATCCCACAAGCCCTTCGCTGGCTTTGATGTGCTCGCAAACATATGTCTTTAATAGTCCCACTGAGTAAATAAAATGTATGTATGTATCTATGTATGTATGTTTGTATGTATTATTATTATGTATGTTATTATATATTATTTTAAGAAGGTATATTCGTTGTTGTGGTAGTCTTCCTACTCTGCGTTCGGACCCTGTGTTCCGTTCTTTCCTTGTTGTGTATATCGTATCTTTGTGTCAGCATGCGTTATATGTATCATATCTTTTACTCAATGTTTTGAGTTTTTTTATGTTTTTTCTTACTTTTTTGTAGTGTGTAAGTTTCGGTGTGCCAGCACCAAGACCGCGTGGTCGTTCCTGGACACCTAATAAAATTATTCTTGATTCTTGATTATGTTCAGAAAAGGCTAGAATGTTTCTAGATGAGCTAGACCTAACTCTCCCCTCTTTATCCTCCATGCAACACCTCTGCATTATAAGCGACCTTAATATAGACGCAGTGAAGACAACGACACCAATCGCATCTGACTACTTAAATATTTTATCGAACTTTGGTTCGGAATGCGTTATTGACGCCCCACTCGAGAAGAATTTCTAGGAACAAACCTCGTCTCTACTTGTATTGACCACATTTGCATACGGGCACCAAGCGGTCGTGTTGACAGCGCTGTAATTCTTGAAAAGTCGGCGGACCACTACTTTGTTTCCTGTCGGATAACACACACTTTGACCTCTGAACCTCAGTCTAACATTATCAGAGAGGTCCAGATTATTGACATTGTCTCTTTCGACAAAGCTGTTGCCTCTTATGATTGGGATGGCTTTTTGGACTCCGCTAGTGGCGTTGATCTGTGTTCAGGTTTTTAACTCCTTCACTGAAGCTGCCAAACGACCTGTTACCTTAAAAAAGCGCAGACCCCATCACGAATGGTTGACTTACGATATCCGTAAGAAAATTAAAGAAAAAAACGTTTTGTGGAGCCGATGTCGGAAGCCTCCTAATAATGCAAATTTGCAAATTGAATTTCGGCAGGTCAGAAATTGCGTCAACGCTGTCATTCGTTCTGCAAAGCGGCGACATTCTAAATCAAAGTTTGAAGATTACAAGCTTAACTCGGCCAAAACATGGTCACTGATTAACCAATTTTGAGGTACTGGGGCTAAACAATCTATTGACCAAACTCTTGAAAATAATTTTGGTTCACTCAACTCGTCATTAGCAGATGAATTTAATGCCTTCTTTGGTAGATATACTGGTGTGACTCGAGCCACTGTTGACAAACGATGTACTCTGGCTGATACATCCCTAGCATCAACTTTTCTTCCTCCGTTAACTGATGCAGAGCTTTACTCTCTTTTGTTTAGTTTCAAAGCCAACAAGTCACCCGGTGCTGATGGTATTCGCACAAATGACCTTCAACGGAGTTTCGCTAAGATTAAGAAGGTGATCCTGGTCATGTTGAATGACTTCATTACCAGCGGTAAAATACCTGATGGTCTTAAGGTTGCCATTGTACGACCTCTCTTCAAAGGGGGTGCACGAACAAAAATTGAAAATTATCGTCCTATTTCGATTTTACCAATCATAGGGCAAATTCTTGAAAAGCACGTTCTTCAGTCGATGAACGGCTTTATAGATAAACATGACATTATTTCACCTACCCAATATGGTTTCGTGGCTGGGAGAGGCACCCTACCGGCTCTTGACGATTTCTCAGATTACCTCTACGTTTGATAATAATTTGTTCGCTTGTGCGCTCTTCCTGGATGTATCTAAGGTTTTTGACACTGTCAGTCATCAGTTACTTCTAAAAAAATTACAACGCTTAGGTTTTCGGGGTCCGTTTTATTCTTTACTAGAGAATTTTCTAACTAATCGTTCTCAATATGTCTTAACTGGGAAATTTAGGTCTCTCCTTTCTTTAAAAGCGGGGGTACCTCAAGGATATGTTCTTTTACCTCTACTCTTTAATATATTTGTCAATGATATGTCTCGCGCTATCAATGGCTGCAAGATTTATCAATACGCTGATGACACCCTCCTTACTTCGCGTCATATTAATTTCTCTTTTGCAGTCAATATTCTCCAGACGAATGCCACCCATCTAATGGACTGGTTTGCGGATAACCTTCTTGACATCAACAGCTCCAAAACGAAGCTTGTTTGCTTCCGCAATCCCCTTAAAAGACACCAAGCTACTCTCAGGTTTATTCTCCATTCCTCATGCTGCCATCCGTGTAACTGTGACGCGAAATCTGTTAACAACGTGAATTATTTGGGTGTTCATTTTGATTTCGACATGTCCTGGAACACTCATATGTCCTACTTATGCGGTACACTACGAACTATATATTGTATGCTCTATAACACACGGATATTTATGCCCGTCAATGTTCGGTTTCTGTTAGTCCACGCGCTTGCCTACAGTGTGCTACGGTACGGAATCACAGTGTATGGTATCCGTTCAGGTCGCTGGCAGGCAAAAGTTAACACTTTATTAAGAGGCATACTGAAGAACATCCTCTACAATACGCCTCTTTCTGCCACTGCCGACATTTTTGAAAGCCTTCAACTGCCGAATTTCCGCTCACTTTTTATTGAGACCGTCCTCCTTCGCAATTTTTGAAGCAGTGATCACAAGACACCGCTACATTCGTCCCGCACATTACGCAGCTCTCCTGGTTTTGCAGTGCCACGTTGTTGCACCCGGTATGGTAAAGCTTCGCGCGAATCTTATGTGCCACGTGTGCCCTCCCGGACTATATTTATGATATCACATCACTGAAAACTCTAAAAAAAGAACTCAAGTGTCTTAACCTTGATAGTATTTTGTGCCTGCTCTGTGTGCGTTTCTAACGATCCTGATGTGCTGGTTGCTATAGCTACCGCCGATTCGAAATGTAGCCTCTTCTTTTTCTATTTTATTTTTTCGGTCTCCGTGCATTGTGTTACACTTTATTCGGGACTCGCGTCTGTAAGTGTTAATTCTATTTACGTTGTTACATTCATTTGTACATTGCTTTCGTATGCTGTATTTTTTTTTCGTAATTAGTACTCTGTGCTACAATCGGGAAAGGGGGAAGGGGGGGGGGGGAGGGGGTTGGGGCGGGGAAGGGGGGTGAGAAAAGTTTTATTATCTTTCAGTTCTCATTTTGAAGGCAATGCCTTTACCTTATCACTCAAGTGGACTTTTCTAATTTTTTTTAGGGTGTCATCCCACAAGCCCTTCGCTGGCTTTGATGTGCCCGCAAACATATCCCTCGTTAATGGTCCCACTGAGTCAATAAAATGTATGTATGTATGTATGTATGTATGTTCGCTTCGGGTTTGGGTTCCGTTTGACACCCTCGCTTTTACAGTTATTTGTTGTTAATAATAGGGCATTCCGAGTATAACAAATAAGGCCCTCAACAAAACTAGACGATAAAGTGAATGTATTTTAAGACAATGCAATCTTGCCTGAGCTCTTGCTGTAACTGTACTACAAAACTGCCCTCCCCCCCTTTAGAGAAAGAAAGATCCTACTTTACAGGATTTGGGTGATTACCTGACTAGGTGTGCACGAAAGAAGGTCCTTGTTAATAAGAGCACTGTCCATACAGTGGCATAAATAGTTTTCTAGAATGTATTACTTGTCGGAAAATTTACCTGCCCTATGAAACGGATTTGTGCGCTAAACTTCTCTATGACTCATCATCCAAAATCCATGTGCCGCGAGAAAGGCAGGGATCAAAAATTCTATATCGTTATGTTCTTTTTGTCGTTGTTTTTGTGTTCTTTTTTTTTCTCTTTTCCACGTCGTTTTTTTTTTACGTTTGTTCAGACCATAACATACTAAAATATTTAAATAATTGTCTTGATCATACAGGCAAACTCGTAGTTTATCCAAGTTCACCCGACATAATGTGTTGCGAATGAACTGAGCACATGCTATCCGTAGTTGTGCAAGCTAGTATTGACTGGGGTGTAAATAGATTTCCTATGATTTTCTAAAACTTGTCAACCCTGCTTTGATTTTGTTTACCTGTTTTTGAGCTACAACACAAGAAATGTGTACATCTAACTCATTACACATTCTGTGCCTTTTTGAGTTTGTCAGTATGCTAAAGACAAGCTTAAAACTTTAGTTGATTTCCAGAAGGGCCCTTATGTTCGGAATTGGCCTTGTCCCGGCCGCCTCGACCTCCAGCTTTTTGCGCCAAGTGTACGCCCGGATATGCTCTGCGTTAATCTTCCTCGTGGAACTCATGCCGATACATCGCGTGTACTACTTTCACCTGTACATGTCTGTTTTATGACGACGACAGAAATGCATTTCTTTTTTAGATGCTTTTTTTTTCTTCGTCATTCTCCCGCCTGGAGCACGTTGTCTGCGCTACGGCATCGCATGTTTCTGAGATCTCTCTGTATGTTGACCGTGAGCACGTGCTGTCAAAATCGAATACTACAAAAACCATTTTTCTTTTTTTTTTTTGCGCTCGAAACAGTCTAAATTGTTATCCAAGCTCACTCGATAGAAGCTGGATCTAGATCTTGGGATCTCATGTCGAAACACACCGGGTGCAATCTGGTAAATTACTTAATGGGGTAGGCCCCATACCCTATTCAAAATTATCCCGTGAGGTGGGGCTCTTTCCGTCTTTAGTCCCCCAAAACTTCTGGTTCAAGCCAAGGTCAAACAATCCCCATCCTAACGAGGCACCCGGGTCATTTCACTCCAAACAATCTAGCTTTGAAATCGACAATTGCGAATTCTGTTATAAGAATCTGTACGTATGGTTGGCGATATAAAAAAAGTCTTTCTTATTATAGTTTTATCATATAAAGCGTTTATTTCCTTGGCGGCGCCTTGAATAACGTGAAAAATGAGTTCTAGGTGCCAAGTCTAGACCATAGGGCTCACAAATAGGCCCTAGGTAAAAAGTCGTACCCGATGGTAATTTTTTTTATATATTTGTAACACAGGGCAATTAATTGGACACCGTTTAATTTTGTCGTGACCTTTCCCGTGTTTGATGCAGGGCACCGGCATTAAAAGCGCTTAAAATGATTATATGTTTCGGTATAAAATTTGTTTCGGACTTCTCTGAAAATAATCGCCCTATGTCGAAGGTATCGCAAAATAGTCAATGTTTAGAGGTAAAATAATCGGAAGTGGTCGGTCTAAAAATATTTCCTCTGATGTATATAGTTTTGAACCAACGCTAAATAAACTTGAGAAATATCATCTTAAACGTCGGGTCAGCGTAGGCTTGCCGCACATTTCACCGAATGCAGTTTCATTGAATTGCTTTACGCCATTTAGTTAAATGTCGTGAAGGCCACAATTTTAGAGATGTTAGAAACTTAATTAGCAAACCTTGATTTTTTTTTTTGCGATGCAGAAATAGAGTGGACATGTGACTTACTAAAAGCCGTGTTCAGGAAAACGCTCTTAAGCATGATAATTATATAAAATAAACGAAGAGACTTTTGAGTACAGCAAACAATACATTACAAGTGCGACCTGTAATCCCTACTTTGGCACTTGGAGAGACGGGTGTATACATCGGATACGACAACGATTTCCGGAAAGTGTGTAATTGAAAGCTGACGGTGTGAAACTCAATGCAAGAACGTTTGCACACAGGAACTATGGGTACGGCGCATACGTAGTAACATCTCTCACTCGCATGAATGCCCCCATAGGGCACTAGTGAAGCACAAAGACATACCAATAAATTTTATATATTATCTACAAATCTCATATTTACAGAAATTTCAGAAGCTCTCATGAATAACAGAAAATGCCAACATATTGTTTTACATAACAACTAACTATGTATATTTTTCTACATTCATTTATTTAGAGTAAGATTCCAAAATACAGCAAATCAAAGTTTGAATTTTGCAGAAATATTTTTTGTCAGGAATGAATTTTTTTTTATGTCTAGCAAGGAACTCTGGTAGCTATAAAATTGAAATAATAAATAAAATACAGTGTTTGCCTGGCCCCTTTTTGGCCAGATGTAAGTTTGTGAGAGCTTTGCTCTACATTTGACCTGCCTGAAATTTCGGAATGCGCTTAATTGCCCAGTACTGTTCCAGAAATAAGTTAACTGGCAAAATAATTAAGATGCTCACTTCAAATTAGTATCCTTCGTGAGTCCCTCATAGCATTGTCATATTAAAAAGAGACATAGAAATACTGATGCTTTGGGTGTATACCTATTGTCCCTATGTGTAGAACGCTCGTTTCTTTTGCGCAACTTGGCGATATCAAATAAAAAAAAAAAATAAAAAAAACTACTATCGCGTAGAGCGTTATCAACAGGCCCAACATTTGCAGTGTGCGTGCTACTGATATGCCATCCCAGTGATTGCTACATGGTAAGTGCTAGAAATTGGTAAGCAGAAAGCTGTCCGTGAATAATATATACATTTGAACGCGTAACCATTACGGAGCTCGTGTCGCGCCGGCCTCGGAGGCCTGGCAGAAAAGTCGGCGTCGGTGGCGTAACGCAAAAATCCTGACTATTCGATAGGTCATGACGTCACAGCCACATGACCTCGCGCGGAAATTTCAAACAACCCACAACGCTCACGTAAAACGTGACGTCACGCATGTATGAAAGTGATGAATAAATATGAGATTGAATTAGAATTAAATGGCGCCGCATATGTCAAACAATTACCTTTAATAAAGTAATTTATTTGCCTTAAAACAAATTTGAAGAATTTGAGGCTGGATGCAAGCCCACGGCCCTTCGGTTGTGAGCCAGACGCCCTCCTGACTAGGCCACGCAAGGCACGCTTGCACGGTGAATGGGAAGGCAATGCGAACGGGGCCCGCATATCGCTATCGCGTTCCACTCTCAAAGGCGAAGTTTATGCGTCCTCCAAGTTTTAAGCTTGTTTTGTTCTACTTGTACTTCTTACCTATTGAGTCAGGCATACGCGTGTGACGTCTTTCGAAGACTATAGTGCGAGTATGAAAAAAAAAAAAAAAAAAACAGAGTTGGGGCAACAATGACGAGAAGGATAACCTGAAAGATAGTCCCGGCTCGCTATTTTGTACAGAGCAAAGAGGGAACAGGCGATGAAAGTAGCGATGAAAACGACACCGGTATGACTACTTCAAAACTGAAAATCCCTGGTCCTGCAGTTGTCGTCCTTTATGAACAATCCAGCAAAGGCGATGAGCATGACTTTGCGGTTACGAAAAAAGCGAAAAAATGAAATAGTTCTGAGATCGCGTGTCCTGCTCACTTGGCCTCATGAGAATTTAATTCCAGCAGTCACCCTCAGAACTATTTGTGACAAAGGCGTCATCAGCGTTCTTGTACGTTCTGCCGTGCGCAAAAAAAAAAAAAAAAACAAAAAAAAAAACCTTTTGTTTAGCCGAATCAGAAGATGAAATTGTTTCAAGGAAATCCTTTTCTTAAGTGCTGGCTTGCGGTTGTTGTTTCTCGTGAAATAAAACCTAATTAAATTCAATAAAACGCAAATTACTCGAAGAGGTAAGACTAAATCTTAGTGTACCGGAAGCGATGTGAACTTTTCTATTTTGAGGGAAGAAGAAAGGGGGTAGATATCTATAAGTGCAGGAGTTAAAAGAAAGAGTGGGAAGGCTGTGCTTAGTTTCTCAGGCAGGACGCATAGAGCAAGAAGGGCGGACGTTATTCATCTCGCGATATGCACGGATTAAATTGTCATTTTCTTTTTCAAATTCCAGAACATAGTCCTGCCGCACCCATCATGTCCAACACCGCTTAGAGTGCCGCCGACCGAATGGCGCATGTATAATTCTCGGGATCATGTGTATTTGCGTCGTCTTATCGTTGATGTCAACCTTGCAAAAGGTATCCATTAATGCGTATCTGCGATCCTCGTACATTGGTTACGCCCAGAAGCTATGCTCAATGCCTTCGTGTTGACTGCACGAGGTATGATCAGCTGTGTTCTACCGTCAAGAGGTACAATAACGACGAAACGCAAGCACGTAATTCCTGAACTTGTTGAGAAAGCAATTAGGCATGACCAGGGTGGAGACATGTTTATGAACATGGCGACGTATGCGAGGTAAACCGAAACATCGCCAAGTAGTGTAGCTCCTTCATAGGGAGGAGATCGCACCGCTCGGAATATTCTGAGCCTGTCGATAAACAACGCTCCACAGCTGTATAAATAACAAAACAGGTGCCGCATAAAATATCTATAGCAGTGTCTTAGTTTAAAAAGTCGGACTGCAAGCCTTCACGCGGAAAGGCACAGCATAACTATGGTGTTTAAACCGCGCCGACCACTTTGCTTTTTTTAAAGAAAGGGAACGAGGTGTGCTGTGCTGGGAGGAAACCACTTCTGAGTGTGAGAAGCGCATCACTGAGATTACTTCTAAATGCTTCATGCTGTATAATAGTGTTGCTTACTGCTGCATTTGTCGAGTTTCCATCCTATAGAACGATGATAATCTCTGGAGCAAAGGAACAAAAGGGTTAAAAGACAAACACAAATCTGCGTGCGACCGAAACAATTCGCCTGGTCCTGGTGTCGAACCAGAGACCTCTCCATTTCCAGTGCAGCGCTCTATCAACTGAGCTAACGGGGAATTAGATGTCAGTAGAGCAAACGTGCTCTGTCAGCTGCCACCAGCCTAACAGCAACAAGGGTGAACGGTCTGCATTTTAGGATTATGATGATAATGAGATTAATGCAAACGCGCATGCGAGCTGGACAATAATGACGATATTAATCCCTCGAGATGGGGAACAAGGGGGGAAAAGGAGAAACAGAAATCTCCAAACAAAGCTAGGTGACTGGTGCGCGACTGAAGATATGCGTATCGTCGTTGTTGTCAAGCTCGCTTGCACCTTTGCATTAATTCCATTATCGTCAATATAAAACGACCTCAACATAATGATAAAACTAACGCACAATTGAGACCCTTTCAGCACTTTTAGTGAGCAATGTTTGTTATTTGCGTTTAGATATATGGGTTAATAGGAAACTACAGTCGAAATACTACACTCCATTTTGAAACGTGGCCTTGGCGCGTGACACCGTAGCGTGCAGTGTATTATTATAAAGCATGAGAGGCTCGTGGAAGCGTGACACCGCACCTTCCACTGCGTTACCGGCAGGCTTCTGACACCAACATGGCAGACTTCCTATGCAGAAAGCCATATATATATACGTGGCTTGCACATATCCAATCGCGCATCGGTTTATGTTGTACACTTTGCTGACGCGAACCAGAAAACATAAAAATCATATTACAGCGCTTGTTCCTTGTTTTTTTTTTTCTAAGCTACGGTGAATAATGAACTATTTTTAATGATAGCTGTACCCCAAGATAGCTCTTAAATAATAGGACAGTAGAATAGAGGCAGAAAGACCGCAAATCATACCTAGGGTCCTTTGTTTTCGGGTAAAACCCAATATTTTTTTTTTATTTTTGATCCAAGAATAAGTTTTATAAAAAGCTCTTTAAACCCGATTTCCCTCCAAAAATCTACTTTCCTTGGAGGCGAAACCCAGCTGAAACTCTGGAATTACGAGACGTTCTAGGATCACTTTTACATGTGTCCCCAAATTCGCTAGTTCGAAGATCACAAATCTGGTCAGATCACGAACTACTGATCCAGTGATCTGTTGGCATGACGCTTTTGCGCAATAACCTAGCGAATAAATATCACGCCGAAAAATATTTATGTTTTACAACCAACCGCGATAATTCAACAGACAACAACACACACATACACCTGATTTGCACGAAAACAGTTGCACTTCCCTTCGCTTCATCGCCCCGCTGTTTGCTGATGGACGTCATTTTAGTCGATATATTTTGTCTATATGCTGGAGTAACCTCCATGCAGAATAAACAGTGATACACGTGTATGTTTTGTTACTGAATTGAATGCCGTTTAAATAGAGCAAGCATAGAACAACAAATTCTCAACTGTCATGGACACTTTCATGCATGCCTTGCTCCGAAGGCGCAATAGACGTTTCGCCACAAACACGGGCAGCAGGAGAGGGCTTCAGGACGGGCTTCCAAAGTTTCGGCGGCTTATCTAGTGTACAAATTGCTCGCTCAGTGCGAGTAGCTGGTCCGCGCATCCTTCGTTTCCAACGGAGCGTTAAGAGAACGTGTGCACACATAGCAATCAAGGCTGATCAGCATGCGGCACTCCGAGTGTTCGGAAATGCAGATGTGAATTGGCAGGCGCCACTGACCGTCGTTCGCGGTCACTTCGCTAATTGGAGTGCCGCAGATGGCACCTAAAGCTTGATTGGAATGTACCGGCTGCTTAATGTCTACGTTGGGTGGCGTATACCGTGACTGTTATACATATCTGTGATACATTCATCTCCGATAACACTAATATGATCCGCAAAAACCAGGAATCTTTAATCGGTTATCATCTTGGCAGATTTCAAAGGAAAGCTCGTTAGGACTTACGTGCATGAGGCGCGTAAAAGACGCCCTTTGAAAGGCGTGATTTATTGAAATGACTAAATTTTGTAGTGAGAAAGGCTATTAGTGAATGTTTATGCCCTCGCGTTCCCTCCCCTCCTTTTTTTTACCAAACACACACACAAAAAGAACAACAATAGCAACAAAACAACAACAGCAGACATTGAGCGCATTTATCACAGCGATGAGGATCGCCTGTTTCAGCATTATATCGTGTGCGTGATAAAGAGAAATGCAGCGTTTACTTAAAAACGCTAATCAACACTTCCGGATTGCAGCTGTGCAGGGATATAGTCCAACAACGTAATGACTTTCTCAAGCTACATTGTTTTCAAGTAAAAAGCAGGGTATCTGCCGCTACATTTACTGTAGAACTTAGGGTGTCTAGAATTGAACATATTGTACTGATTTCCTTAGTAAATACTGGTTGTGATTTGCCATTTTTGAGATTTTTTTAAATACAAATATGTATTTATATACGCGTGCTTTGCGGGAAAAAAAACATATTTGATCGAATTTCAAGTCTTCTAAAGACTTATGACAAGTCAAAGTTTACGATTGCTCTTCCACAAGAAAATCTCTGCTCTGCAAGAATAACAATTCTGATATCAGGCGACTCTTGGTTTCAAACACCTTAATGTCCCTTTATTTCTAATCGATTATTTATACCACGCAATAAACTATATTTCTGCTCTCCCGAGGACCTCCATGAATTTGTTCATATTCGCATAATTTGAGAAGCTGGAGAATTGGAAATAATCCCCGTAAAAAAGCGTGGTTGGAAATATAACAGGGCACCAATATTGACCGCACATACATTTCATAAAAATACCGCTTCATAAAGCAAGTAATTTCGGTCACATCGCCTTCATAAACAAGGCGATGTGACCGAAATTAAATATAGTTTAAATTTACTATTTTACGACAGTCAAAAAACATTTTGTACTAAAACAGATCCACCACTACAAATTCTTACTCAAATGAACTGATTACAGCTTTCGAACAGCACACACGCTCCCATCTGACGTCTTACACGTTAGGCGTACATACAGGTCTTGTGCTTACTGTAATGAGGTCCTGAGACTATCTCTCAGACCATTGTGAGTTTAGCTAGATTTTATGGATATGCCACATATATTATGAAACTTGCTCAAGGAAACTATTTACCCGCAGTTTTCTCTATACACATTACGCAGAGCGTAATGACTGGCAATACGCGAATTCTGATGGAAACATAACGCTCAAGTAGATCGCCTGCTTAAACAGAGTGTAGTTTATTCAGTTAGAAACGGCATCGGTTTTATAGACGCTGATAACTTGGAGTTTCGATATGGAGAGGAAAAAGACCAGTACTGGTCTGGCTCAATGTTTTGTTTCTTTTTTGCGTACACAAGGTTTACTGACGTTGCACCCTAACTAATCTGCATGCAGCCCACCGACAGGATATTTGATTTTTCAATCCTGTCTCGAATGAAACAGTTTTTGGCACGCTAGGTGAAGATGAAAATGGGGTACCCGAAAGGCGACGTACAATAATAATCTAATAAATCGCTTACACGAAACCGCGTACCCAACCATATAAGCGCAACAAATTCAAAATATTTCACCGTTAAAAATACAAACCACTCACAGAATGGCAATCAACTCACTCTCAATCCTTGCATAGTTTTATTACAGAGGAAGGTATCGTGTCAGGGCCGGAACAGTTATATGTATACTCAAGACTGTTAAAATATTTAATGAATTTTCTCGCTCACATTTCAGCACACGCATTCAGGCACAGATTTAAGCATACGCCACGCTTTATGCAGTAATCAAAAAAACCCTATGAGAGCAAACGTATCTCCTTTGCTGCATGTGAAATTCTGGTTATCCGTGCACGCGTCATTTTGCTCACAAGTTCAAAATATTTTCTCAAAACAGTTGTTACAAGAACTGCTTTACATCAAACGTCAACTTTCGCGCCTTACCATCTCAATATTTCACGCTGATCTGAGCAGAACAAACTCCGTGTGGTCTTCACTCACCGAATTACCTTAAAGGGTATCGCTGTACATCGGTTCACTAAAAGTACAGACACAACCGATGCTACGAGTGGCTGGGACCAATCAGACAGCGTCAAAAGCGCACAATCATATGGCTCTCGTCATTTTTCTCGAGATTTTTAGTATCGCCGAACCAGACATAAACAGAAAAGGCGCGGTGACTTGCGCTTTTGATGCTTCTCGATGGTCCCCTTACATCGTAGAGTTGGCTGCGTCTGAACTTAAGGTGAAATGAAGTATAGGAACACACGCATCAAGAGAGAGAGAGAGAGAGAGAGAGAGGTGCATAGAATACTCACGAACGAATATGTTGCTGACGAGCGTGGCCGGTATGCAGAACACCACCACGAGAATGTCGGCCATGGCCAGGTTAACGATGAAGTAGTTGGTCACCGTTCTCATCCGTGGCGACCTGGCCACCACCGCCACGACAAAGCTGTTTCCCAGCAAACCCATCACAAACACCACCGAGTAGGCGAGGCAGAACACAGCCACGATGCCCGGCGAGTAGCGCATCCAGAGGTCTGACGGAATCGAGTAGAGATCGTAATCGCTCGCGTTCCAGGACCCATTGTCTTGCACCGCATTCGCGGTCTCTGACTGGGACGTGTCGTCGGTCTGGGTGTCTCCCCAACGTAGCGTGACGTTGTCGGCGTTCAGCAGGCTTGACCCCAGCATCGCCGGCGGTCTGGTACGCATCATGGCAGTGACAGCTTGTGTCAGGGCCAAAGGATCGCCATAGCTAGAGCTGGTACTCCGTGTCCGTTGACAAAGTTGCAGATGGCTGCCACTGTCTCTTGACGTTCGCTATGGTGCGTGAGTGATATATTTGAAAGATGTCGGGTATGGAACTGACTCCAGTCCTATACTAAGAAGGGTACAAGTTCTGCCTTGTGGCCTGGTGATAAAAAAATTAAAGACACTTACACGTACCCTGAGAACTAGTGCTGAAATATCTTAGCAACACCACTCACAGATTAATCGGTGCCGTTGGGAACGTCCCTTATCCTCGGATGAAGTATTTTCTTTGAGAAAACAACGAATTGCCCAACGTGGTTGCCTAAGAAAAAGGAAAAAAAAAAAAGCTCGCTCCTTAGTTTTTAGATTTGACTGCGTTTTGTAAGCTTCCTAAGCGTAAAATATAGCTATCATTCTCTCTAGCGTCAGGAACTTTACCTGTGAAGCAAAAACTAAACAAAAACACAGGCTTGCAAGCAGAGCAACCGGTCTTATCTCATATTATCTGGAATCCATGTCCATTTGTCTGGGACGAGCTTAAAATTGCATACATGAAGACAGGAGCGTTATATTGTAATCCTTGTCGAAATTTGACCAGCGAAAGAAGTCCAGTTAAGCTAAGGATACCTGTTTACCAGGAAAACTATCCCTCGCTCCGTGATACGGGCTTCTGAGAGCTAAGACTTAAGAGCAAGGGACTGTCCCAGCTTTACCTGCCGTCTCTCCGGTGTCACCCAGCGCAGACAAAGCGGCCAAATCACTCAACAAGAAGGACGTGTCGGACGAAAGGAGAAAAAAAAACAAAAAAACTAACAAGAACGCAAAACTGTTTTTGTGTGCAAAGGTGAGTGAAGGTTGGTAGGAATACAAATAAATAGGCGACCGGAACTGACGTAGCGAGCTCTTCGTCGTCGACGTCCTTGCCGTTATCCAGCGCTTGTCTGGGCCACGAAGCAGCTAGGCTGGGGCACGTGTCCGTCTGGGACCGACGACTGACTGGCGCGCGAGAACGCGCGGGACACAACTAAGCGCGCATTCCCTCTCGCCCTCGCAAACTCCTCCTTGAGGGAGCGATGAGTGGCGAAGCCAGCTCCCTCTGTTGAGACCTCTCCGAACTAGTGCGGAGCTCCTCAAAGCCTGGCTCGCAGTGGAGGCCAACATCGAGAAAGTATTCTCTCCACGTCGCATGCTTTTTTTTTTTTCTTTTTTAGCGAGTTCCCTGATTCAATTTATTGGTTCTTATAAAAGCTCGTTGGCGCCTTTTTGATGACTGCTTAAATTGCAGTTGGGAATGACCGTTTATCGAGTTGCTTGAAAATCTCGGTCAGTTTATTAATTATTTGCCTTTTGCGCATAAAAACTACGTAAAAAATTTGATATTTTGAAAAAAAATACTCATGCTGTGGTCAGCCATAATGGGCAGCATTAGAAATCAACATGGATTCCAAATTATGTAACCATGGGACGAGTTTCCTGTCTTTTCTTTACTCAATTTTGGTCTCATCCCGTTTAAAAGTTGATGCAGCATCAGCATTAAGACGTTTTGATTGCAAAGAGATAATCACGGATAGCCCTATCCATCGTTCCACCCTATGAATGTGCTGGGCATTCTTTTGGCTAAAGATGGTTATTAATTATTTCTTAGCTCAATAGATAAGGATCTAGCTTAAGATGTACAAAAATCCAGCTCTCCTTGGTTACTTTTTCATTGCCCACAGCGTGATTCCATAGTCCGGCCACACTTACTAAAGTAACTACGGAAACACAAGTCCTTCCACTTTGAAGTGAATGGCGACAGACATTCACATTTTTTTGTCGTTCACTTTTAAGTAGAATGTGACAACGTTTAGTTAACAAGCAATAGTTCCCCATACATAGTCGTTAAAAAGTACTGGTGTCTGCGAATATTTTGCACCAATCCTTAGCTAATAAAAGAAATGAACGCTGCCATTATTTTAAAATTGCTATTCGGTATAGGACGTCTTTTCTTTCGTTTAACATGCACTGATAAGCTTCACGTCATGATATCGGCCGAAAACCAAAACAATGTAGAATTTTAAAAGTAAACGTCATTTAAACGTGCTTACAAAAGAAATTTGAGATATATCTCAAAATGGAACAAGCTGCATTTCAATAACAATTGTGCCACCCGTGATGTCTGCCGTAATAATTCTCAGACATACGTATTCTGAAGAAGTTAACATGAAGTGCAACAATTTTCGTTATATCAAGAATATCTTCCTCACCTCAAATTCATTCATTCATTCCTTCAGTGAAGTTACAAATGAGCCCGAAAAAATTTAAAGGCTAAACAATTTAGTTAAAAACGTTAATTAATATCTGCTGCACGAAGTATGATAAACACGTGTTGTATGCGGATCCCGGGGATGATTTAGATGATTTGATTAGCGAAACAAAAAGGCAGGAGAAACTTGTAAAACTCGCATTGCAGCGTGATTATGAATAGATGACATAAGTTGAGGGCAATGGATTAGTTCATAAAGAAATGTATACAAAATATATTGATCTCGCTCACGTCCTCCTCAATTCAAAGTATCATTTCAAACGTCTCCTATATTCAAATATGCTTAACAGCCAATGTAACTATAATAAAATATCTGAGTGAAAAGTTATTGAACACTTTCTATCATCATTTTGCTCGTACACTTACTGTAGTTGCAGACAAAGTGGAGCGTTTTATGCATAATCGACTCAATGAACTTTTTACGTACACTTGATTTCGGCACCAGGTGCATTATGTTATCCATTTGAAACTCATGCTATTAAAATATCAATATGAGAAACTTATAATCCTTCGATATTTAATACTTTTTCGTATAATGAGAGCATTATGTATCTCCCGGACACGCAACCATAGTCAATAGAAAAATAAATTGACCAGGCCTATTCTATCACCCAGTCGATGCCAGTATGATCCTAAAATAAAAAATCCTTGAATTGCAAATTCGTAAAATAACTAGACATGATAAAAATTATAGCAGAGATTTGTATATAAAAAAATGACTAATCTGAGTACTGTGCGAACGACAAAGGATCCAATTCTTAAATAATTATTTACTGTCCAGCCCATCTAGACAGCGCTCAAAGGTTTTGAGCTCATTTAAATGCATAGCTTGCTTCGTGCGACCCACTCAGTTCTTCTCGAGGATAATGGATTTGTCTTTGATTCCTTAAACAATGCAGACGTCAGGCGCGCCTAATTGTTGCAAAGAAATGTCTTTGTTTGAGCAAATTTCTCATTAGTTCTTCTCAATGACACGAGAGACACACTTAAACCTCTGATTAGTTCGATCGGCGCAAAAGTATAACGCGTATGTGTGAAAAAAGAGCGTTTTAGGACACGAAAACAGTGACACAATGACCAGATATCTGCCACTGTTTTGTTTTTCGAAAAGTAGCAGCCTAAATTAAGAACACAATAAGGAACCCCGAGAAGTTAACATCCACGATTATATTGTTAAACCCAAATAAATTTCAAACTTATAGAGGACAGTAAAGTCTAATTGACTAAAATTTTATTTGGTGGGGAAACGTTTTTCTAAGACCTTGGCCCGAAATATCAAATTCGATGAATCCTCTGGGTTTTTCACGACGGAAGACGTGTCTCCTGCCTGACATGTAACACTAATGCAATATCGATAAACATTATTTTGGTGGATCCCAAGTTTCTTCGGGGAAGATAGAGAAATCTTGTAGGCTGCAAACATTTAAAGACACTTCCTCTCAATTTATATACAGTTTCATGCTTTATTCATACCCATTTTAATATTTAAAGAAAATAAACTGGATATTGCCTCTACATGAGATTGCACTTTTTGGAGAAGGAGAGGCATAATAGAATTTTTAAAAAATAAAAGACGTTTACAAATCTCTGAAAAGCGAGATTAGAACGTAGCTCTTGAGGAGGAGGAGAGGAGGGTACCGAGGCAGGGTATGCCCCTCTTCCTCCTCCTCCGTACCCTCTCCTCCTTTCCTCCTCCTCCTCCTCCTCCATTCTCCCCTCTCCCTTCATCCTCAAATTCACTTTCCCCGCTAAATTCAGCGGGGCAAATGACGCGACATGACTTGGTGTCACGTCACCTATGCAGGCACGTATCCAGGGGGGAGGCCCATGGGGCCCGGGCCCCCTCCGAAGTCTTCCATTTTGCTGGGGCCTCTTCTCTCCCCTCCCCCTCATGCAGCATTTTGTCATGGGCGGGCCCCTCCCGAAACAAAATCCTGGCTACGTGCCTGCACCTATGAACAAATTCAGTTTCTCACTAGCCGGGAAATAAATTGGCGTTGAAGTCACGTGGCGTTGATATCCACGCTAAATCTAGCGGAGAAACTGAATTTCCCCGGTAAATTTTTGCGGGTAATTGAATTGGTGCTGAGGTCACGTAGTGGGAAATTAAATTAGAGTTGAGGTCACGTGACGTCAATTTTCCCGCTAGATCTAGCGGAGAACCTGAATTTGTCCGCTAAATCTAGCGCAGAAACTGAATTTCCCCAGCAAATTTTGCGGGAAATTAAATTGCAGTTGAGGTCACGGGACGTCAATTTGCCCGCTAGATCTTGCGGAGAGCCTGAATTTGTCCGCTAAATCTAGCGCAGAAACTGAATTTCCCCGGTAAATTTTGCGGGGAATTGAATTGGTGTTGAGGTCATGTAATGTCAACTTTCCGTCTAAATTTAGCGCGGTTACTCCGACGCCGACGCCGTGAAACGCAGAAACGGCGCCTAAGTGCTGCGCTCTACAAACTGGGAAAGAATACAGAGAGAATAATTGATAGGGGTGACTTGCGCTCCTGTTTATAAGAAGTAGTTTTTACTCTAGAAGGAGTCAATTGTCGTGACTGCAAATCATTCTTTTTTCTTTCTTCTCAAAGTGTCCCTTTGCTTTAATCAATAGCTAGAAAACAAATACTGCTATTCTTCAGATACATTTTTTAGCTGCCTGCCTTTAGTTGAGTTAAGTGAACTACTTCTCTTGTCTCTTTGCCGCCCTTTTTTTGCTTCCGAATGAATAAATAACACAATCACTCTTCATAAATATCAGCCTTCCACCGAAAATATGTTGACCCTGTGCTGTGCTGAAATTCACTCATATGAAGTATCAATCGTATACTCGGGCACCCGAATTATATCAGTCGACAGGGAGAGGACGGTCTCTGCCATAAGTGATCCAAAAGTCGAATTCTTTTTTGGAATCGGAGAAGGCAGACCCCTAATGTAAAAGTCATGTTCGTTGCGATCCCAATGTCTGGTTACCGCGTGTTCCTGATTTGCAAGAAAAAAAAATACAAGAAAGAAGAAAGCAACATATGTGTCTCGTATGACACCTTGGACTCCCTACAGTGGGGGAGGAAATGCACGAAGTAAATTTCTTTCCCTTGCTTCTTCTTTGCAAGAACATAAAACAGACTCTCAGGTCGTAGGCACTTTCTTACTTTCTGACTACCACATTTTTTAACCTCTTTATTGTTTATCGCGTCTGGTACGCATCAAGGCCCTTAATTAACGCTTTTGCTAAGGTTTTGAAGTGGACTCGCACCAGCGTTTAATACCTCATGTTCCGCAGTGAAAGTATTAAAGAAACACTTTAGGACTTCAAAAATTAAACAGATTAAAACCTCAAGGTGGCTGCATATCAAAAGGACACGGAAACCAACAACAAGCGAAAAACCTAAAAGGCACTACTATGCCCACAGCTGCTTGCTTACATTTCTGCCTGCATACCATGCGTCCTTGATCTGTACCACCCATGAGCAACAAAAGCAGAACTTATGGTCGCATGTGATGTAGAAACTAGGTCTGAGCATAAACGTAACTCTCAAATTGTGGGTTCACTGTTAAGGAAGTGAGCGATGTTTGGGGTGGCGACAGATGCGGTATCCATTTATATCAATATACATAGCCGTACAGAACTCAAGAAAACAAAGCTTCTCGACTAAAATAGGGTGGGATCACTAAAAAAAAACAACGTTTGTGCGACCTCTTTAAAGACAAACACACAGCAATCAAATGAGTGCGACCAATGTAGAAAGCCCGGCAAATAAGGAAGTACAAAAACGGTAACATCTTGTAAAAATGCTGTGGGATACGGAGCAAAAAAAACGGTATGTCCAGTAACGTGAGAACATATAAAGTTCACGCGCGCATCGGGTTGGTTTTTCGCTGTTTCTTAATTCAATTCAGCCTTGCGGTTTTATTTATTTATTTATTTATTTATTTACTATAGTTCTTCACATCCTGTTTTCAAGGAAGCACACACTCAATAAGTGTCTACGAGTAGGTTTTTCCGCACATTGCAGGAAGGGAATATCGCTGCAATCAAAAACGGAAGATAGGGATTTAACGAAAAAATAAGTAAACTGGAAAACTTTTCAGTGTAAACGTTCGTTTGGATATATGATGCTGCACATTTCGTATCACAGGGTTACCTCACGTTCAGAGTAACCGCGAAGACTTTATTTCTAGGACCCAATAAGTTTCTGACTGCCCAAATCACCGTAATCCCAGGTGACTGCGATTGGCTCTTCTCGTTCTTTCTATAAAAGTAGGACCACAGGCCTCCCAGGTGTAGCCGAGTAAACATTTCTAAAGGTGTGAAGCCTTCAATTTAGGATGTAACATATTATACATTCGCCCTTATTTCGAGCCATATTGACTGCATAGAAATTAAAAACGTGTAGACGCTAGCGGTGAAGCAGGCACGCTATTCCTACAGTTAAGTCAACATTCAGAAGAAACAAAAAAGGTCTAAACAAACTCCACCCTTTACATGGTAATGCTGAACTCACACAGAGCCCGTTTGAAGAAAATTTTTCTTTTGATTGCTGGATATTGTAACGTTCCAATATCGAATTAGGTTGAGGCGGAATAGTGACAACTACATAAGATTAGTTTTTTTTTGTCCTTGTTGAACTTTGTATTATATGTTTTGGTGTGGTAAAGCCAGTCAAGTCTAACATTCCGTTTACTCCGCTTCACCTACGCTAATCAAAAAGTTTCCGCATCTATTTTGCAAAAAAGGCATCCGAGTAAGGCACGTAGGCAGGGGGGCGGCCCATAAGGCCCGACCCCAACCCCCCCCCCCCCCCCCCCGAACTCTTCGATTTTGCTGGGACCTCCTCTCCCCCCTCCCCCTCATACAGCATGTTGTCATGAGAGCCCCCCCCCCCCCCCCCCCCCCCCCCCCGAAACAAAACCCTGGCTACGTGCCTGATCCAAGGAATGCTGCTTTAATTCAGCAGCCAAAGCCCGACGCCGAGAGCTGGTAGGCGCATTTTTCCCCCGAACTCCAGTAAAAAGCTGAAGCGATACTCATCACCAATCTGGGATCGCAACCAATGAACTTGAAATTACACGTTATTTTATGTGCATAAATCTTAGAATTTTAGGTAATGGGTTTACCCATAGACTGCGTAAAACTGAAATGAAATGTTCGAAGTCTCAGTTGAATTGGTCCGGTCAAAGGCCTCATTACGAAGCAGGATAATTATTCGGATATCAAATAACGGCTGCCCTTGCAATATTCGAATGTTCAGAGGAAGCGACACCAACCAGTGGAAACCATATAAAGAAGAAAAGAAGGTAGATACCGTTTATTCATGTGTGAGGCGAAAATCGAAGCGGCCTGGCTGTCGAAATCTTAACCGCAGGAAAGGGGAGTAAATGCACGCCATTGGAGCTGCAACTTATATTTCATATTATGGTGTTGATTGCGATCCATACTTGAAGATATAAGACGCATTTGACATTCTTCAAATAAAGAATACAGAACCTATTTGTCCGTCGCATCAAAGCAACTAAAAGTATTTGCGAAAAGAGACGCATATTTACGGACGCTAAACCTCTTGAGCGTGGAGAAAAACAATTCCCAGAGACAGGAACTAAACACTACATACGAGGGTAGATTGAAACGTTTCCGGAATCAAAATAAAAGCAATGCAAATCTGATCTAAGCTATATTTTATATTTCAACATAATTCCCCCGAAGCTCAACACACTTGGTCCAGCGTTTCTCAGCCTTTTCGATTCCCTACCGGAACTTAGAAGTGACTTTCCTCGATATCCCTAAAACAACTGTTCACAGCTGGTATATCACCTCTTCTTTCGACAGAAATATCTATCCAGCCAGGAAGGTCTTGAGCTTCGGTAATAGGTGGAAGTCCTAGCAAGCCAAATAAGGTGAGTACGGTAGATCCTGAAGGATTTGGGACTTCAGTTTTGTTAGCTTTTGCTGTACGACTGCACTTGAATGGGCGAGTGCCTTGTCGCGGTGAAACAACACCTGCTTCTTGGACATTCCCGTGCGTTTTTCTTGAATTAATTGTTTAACCTTGTCCCGAAGCTGTATGTAGTATCGGTCGGGAGCAGTTTTTCTATTTTGAAAATAATTAAAGACCAATATTTTTTTGTCCTTTAAAAAAAAAAATGATGCCATCACATTGCCGGTTGACTGGATGGTTTTTACCTTCTTCGGGGCCGATTCACCGGACTCAGTGCATAGTTTCGATTTAATTTTTGTTTCTGGCGTGTAGTGGTGGGCCAAGTTCTCGCCCACAGTTACAAATCGTCGCTTTAAACCTGTAGGATTTGCCTGAAACACTTGCAAACTGTCGGCTGACAGTCAGGGTCGAATGCGTTTTTGCTCCCGATTGAGGAAGCGCGGCACCCACATTGCATAAAGCTTTTTTTTAATCCCAATTCACTGTGTAAAATATAAACAACTCGTTCAGAAGAGATTCTTACTGCTTCCTAAATTTCACGAACTTCCATGAGTCGGGCTTCCCAAATCAAGTAATGGATGTTATTCACAATTTCTGGTGTGGTAGCTGTTTTTGATCGTCTTGAACGTGGTTCATCACATCCCGGAAACTTTTCTATGTAACATCGTACAAGCAACTGAAGCGCTTAGTATTTCATTCGCTTTACTTGAGAAATTTCCGCCTTCGCATGGCAAAAACTGACCATTGCTCTTTGTTAGGCGCCTTTTTCTTTTCATCGTAATAAATTAACGACACGGCGATAAAAGCTTTTTCTAAGCTTTTATCACCGTGTCGTTAAGACTAAGGAGATATATGATGCTCTAGCGACGAGCTAGACTTCAGGTGCGCAGTTTTCTTCTGATTATATCTTCCGTATTCATACTTCGTCATATTTTCCCAAATTTAACTGTAGGGGTACCAGGCGTCTCGTAATATGCATATTAGACATAAAACTACTTTGAAAGGCTCTTCAGTACCTGTTGTTTAAAAACAAAAACAAATCGGCATAGGTGAGAATAGCGACGAAAAAATTTAGAGAAATTGTCAGGAGTGATGGCCGTATAGGTGATTCGTTCCGTCATTCGCAATGCAACAATGCTTGTTTAATTTTATCTTTATCTTTTTTCCAGGCAAAAATAGATAGTCAATCTGTTTTCTCCTGTAAAGCATTACATGACCGTTGTCTCGAAGAGGTTTTCGATAAAGCTAAAAGCAAAAATAAAGTAATGAATATTTCAGTGGAGTGAAATTCTAAACCTCATGTAAAATGCCTGACTGCCCTGCATAATTCGAAAGGGCCGAGCGAGAGCGCAATGAATGGAACGCATGGCGCTCTTCTCGATTTCTTGTATCTCTTCTTATATATCGCGAAGAAACAACTGACTTCCCGCAAAAATTTGCGTTGTACAAAGGGTCACAACATTAAGAAAATAAAAAAAAAGCAAGAGAAAGTTCCCGCAAAAACTACCGACAGCGAGAGCGCTACTTTCGTGCGTCTTTTATTGACCGTATCCTCCAGGCGCCTCTTCCGGAGGAACTCACGCTTAGAATTCGCGCATTTCCGGTGCCTTGGCACCTGAGGGCTTCCACATTTGGAAAGAAGAAATCAGAGTATTGGCCAACGGGAACGGTCCTGGAGTTACTTAGTTTGCTGGCGTCATGTGGACTCGGAATGACGAAATTGCGTTGGCATTGCTTACGCCCATCGCCGTCAGGTATTTGCATGAACCTATTGATATTTAAAGCGTGGCAAGAAACGTTCATGTAAGAGTACGAACGTCCGCGTCGGTTTCGGCTGACTTTTAACAGCTCTAAAACAGATTTATTTTGTGTAAAACGCTACTACAATCATTATGTGAAGACACATGGATTTTACTAAGGTGTGCGAGGTTTGTGTTAATGAGTGCTGGGCAGTATCGTGATACAAATGTTTCGTGAGGGAGTTACATTGAAATATCTGTGTCTCTGTTTCGAGATACATCTGAAAAATGTATTTCTATCTCAGCAGTTAAAAAGATTTACAATGTATCGTTTGTATCGCAATGCATTGCCAGACTTAGGTATCTCATTACATTTTTTGCCGTTTTTACGATAAAATTACTAGATAAAAATAGCTGTTTGGTGCAAGGTGCTTCAAACTCTAAATATAAAACCCCCTATAGCATGATCCACCAGTCAAAAAAAAAAAAAAAAAAGAAAACTGTGGTTTAAAGAAGGTTATTTTTATGAATAACAGAATAAACTTCCCGCACAAAGCCTTCCATTCTTTCAAATTTAGCAGATCCAACGCTGTAGAGGAGCTGATGGGTAAAAGGTACGTGCTTAGATGGTTGTTTCTCTTATTGTTTTTAAAATAGTCAGGAGACAATCCTGCTCTCTGTGTTGTTTATGTGTCTGTCGGCTCTTCGGCCGGGTCCCGGGAAGCGTTTTCGGAGACCGATTGTCGAGTTTCCCGACTTGAGAGTGTTCCCTCGGGAGTACGAGGCAGACTCTCTGCTTATGCGAATTGTTTGGGGGCATGTTGCTTATAGTTCGTGGGCGCGATTTCTTGCCCCCAACATGTCAAGCCTCGGTTTTCGAGGCCGTTGTACCCAGGGCTGCGAGCGTCTGGTCGTTGACCCTGAAGTACAGGGTCAAACGTAAATTCACCGAGGAACCCGGGGTCGAGAGACAAGCACGTCGATGGACGCTAGGACTTTCGCTGAGCAGCAGAGGAGGTTCCTCTGGCTCTTTGAATCGTACCTCTCCCGTGACGCCCGCAAACCAGGCACAATACTATTGTACATGCCTGGCGTGCGTTTCTTTCTGTTCAGTTTCTGGATCTGCTTTTTGGTCGCATAAACGCGCACCGGTCGACATGTCTTGATGGTTCTTGCCGTGGTTCGCGCGTGTGTACTTTCTGTGGTATACCGGATTGTACTTGTCAGCGACTGCCATGTCGGTCCATAAACTGCAGTCTAAGTGGTTTGTCGGAAATTTCACCCTGAGGCATACGTCGGGACACGTACACTGAAGTTTCGTGTACGTCTGGCCCGCTTTTGATTTTTGCTTCTCCGCATCCACCCACACTTCGTGGCGTAATGAAGCCACACGGCGAGGCACGTTCCCGCGATTTTAGAGAACCTGCATATTTTCTGCAGCATTTAAAGATAACAAAACACGGGTTCGGGTTCTGGAATTTTTAACCAAGAAAATAGTTTTTCTCACCCCACGTAGGGGCAGCGATCTCCAAAGTGATTCGCTTAGCGTGTATTGGCACATGGGACCAATTGAATGTTTGCAGGGCCCTGATCGGACGGCAAGGATGTCGAACAAGCTGGCTTAACCCCTAACCGGACGGGGCATCGTTGAGTGAGAGCCAATCCTGGGAATAGACCAACGAGTGATTTTGAGCGGAAACGGAAATAGTGAATTTAGTTTGGGAGTTTTGAGGAGTTGGTCGGGAGTTTTTGATGCACCGTGACGGGCGTGCTTTTTCTTAGTTCCGGCAACATTAGATACACCTGACTTGAAGTATAGCTTATTTTGACCGAAGATCACCCCTGGCGGGCTGGTCTGACCGCTTCAACAGCGTTGGAACGCATCAGTATTGAAGGAACCAAACCTCGTCAACTATCACTTCCGCAGTGGGCCAGTTTCCAAAGAAGAAGCAACGGGGACTCCACAACTCAAGTAAGCCCGACGGATAGCTGACCGGAAGGCACGCCGCCATCACCGCCCACGCATGCTTTGAGCTTGGTTGCTTCCATAATTGAACGAAACTCCCAATTCTTCGGGGAACTGTACGGCTTCCTTGCCCAATTCACAACCTACCGCCGTTCCCTAACGGCACGCAACCTCAACCAGGCAACAGACAAGAAGAACTACCGTCGCGCGGTAAAAATATGCAAACCAAAGAAACTGCTTACTCTCAGAAAGGAGCCGCATAGGCGAGCAACTCGTGGAAGTACCCAGAGACGGAGGATGGCGACACGCCGGTGCGAGATGGCGGCGTGCCACTCACAAAATTCGAACGGGCGCAGACCGTTGAGATTATTCCAAACCTGGCGCGCGCAGCCCTGTCGCCGTCGTCAGCGATGGAGGCCGACGTTACCGAGTGGTCGCTTCCGTCGTCCGGAAGGAAACGCAGACATGGCTTCGAGACATCGGGCCGCTACAAACAAATGGAGCTCGTGCAGCTTCCGCAACCACGAAAGCAGACCGTCGTTTTGAGATCGGTAAGCAAAAAAGAATTTGGCACCAACACTTGAAAAAATATCAAAAAGGCCATCGAACGCCGGCCTTCAAACAACGGATCAGTAAACCACCCGCCGAAATAAAAAGGCCAACGCATCAACATCATGACAAAAAAATTTCTGCCTGGACAAACTCCTCAAGCTCACAAAGATTCGCAAAGGAAATGAGGAGCACCCATTGCAACCGTACAAGGCCTTGTCCGGAAATCAGTGCCGGTGGAATATCTTCTTGAAACGAGAGGGAAACGACGTCGCTCCAGAATCGCTTGTAAGGGACATTTGCAGCAGAGCCAACACCATCGTAGCAGCCAGGCCCCTCTGACGAAAAGAAAACACCATCTTGGTAATGATCTAAAACAATACCCTCCCAAGAAAAGTAAGCTGCAGGAATGAGGTTCTGAACGTAAACGACTACCCCCGGCACCATTGGCATGCTTCCAATGCTATGGACTCGGGTATAAAAAACCGTTTGCCCGAAAAGCATCACAGGCTGTGGCTCGGGGGATTCGTCCACGACGGCGTGGAAGAATGTTTTCAAACACCTAAATGCGTCAATCGTGGGGGAGGCCATGTGGCTAACAGCAACGACTGTCCGCAGAGGGCTATAGCACCCCGCAAACCGGCGAAGCGGGCAGAGTTCTCACAACAGCGGTGGCAGGAGCCAGAGTTCAACAAAGCAGAGTAGACACAACTGAGTACCAGAATGTCCTACGCGACAGCGGCGAGGAGAACTCAAAAACCCACCGTCGTACCGACGTTTATGTCCCTAGAGCCGGAGGCGATCATGCACAATATCCGATCCCTCGACGAGAGGTTCACGCGAGTGGAGACGTGACTGGCGCGTATCACATAGGCGCTAAATAAGATTCTACAGGCACTTGACTTTACATCCTGAAAAAAGAAACACTCCCCTACTGAAAAAAAACCCATTTGGCGCCTATATGAAAATAAGCGGGTCCATACCGGTAACAGTTTAACCATACCGGTCACCAGTTTGTCAAAGGGATCGCCCGTACGGCTCAAAGGGGTCCCCCGTGTGAGCCATAACGGTCACCTATTTGGACAAACAGGTCACTCCTTTGGCAAACGGGTCGCTCGTCCGGGCAAATCGGTCGCTCGTCTGGGAAAATGGGCGACTCGTTTGGGCAAAGTTGTCGCACGTTTGCTCAAACCGGTGACCATGTTGCAAACTGTACCGGTTTAATCAAACGGCTCTCCGGAGCCTGTTTGATACTGAACGTACAGATCGGCGTCGTGGGCACGCCTAGCGTTTCAGCCGTGGCAGCCAATGTTTCCGGAAGGCTGGGAGCGCCGGTTCATCGATTTCAGATCGTCCGCGTAATGCAAGTAATTAGATTTATATTTCAATTGCTCTGATGTTCGCTTATACTGCAACTAAAACTAACACCTTTTTTTTTGTTGTTGTTTTACGTAAACCCGCGACGTTGGTGAGCTGATATTTTTGACAGAACTGTAAAACTTTGTCCATCTTTGTTGCCTCAATTTACTTATTCAGCTTCTATCTCTCTCGCAGAAGGCGCGACCGCGTGAAAGAATCTACGTCTAGACTCCGTCTCACTTTAATTCAAGACGCAGCGAAGGTAGCACGCGTACACGCGGCTGCAAGAACATCGAGCATTGCGAGAGCACGCCCGCCGTTGCAGTAGTCAAACTACGAGCTCGCGCTGAGTACTTTCTTCGCTCGGGCGCAAGCCGAGCTTCTGGCCGCCCCGCCGCCATTTCCAAGGTTCAAACGTGCCAAAATGCACGCGCGCGCGCGCGCGCGCGCGTTTATTTTTTTTTTTATTTTTTTTTTTTGAGGTTACAAAAGCACATCTTACTGGAATGCCTGGGGAGAGGGAGAAGGCCGGGCTGTACCTGTGGTCCTCGCCCCCTCCCTCCTCTCTTGTCACCCGTCACGTGACCTGCAGCCGCGCGCAAGCTACACGCTGATAAGCATCGAGATCCGGAAGGCTGCGTCTATAGACCGTTTCATTAGGGTCACAGCAAAGAGGGTAAAAGAGAAAAAAATGCACTCCCCCTCTCACCCCGCATCTCGTCCGCTCCGCCGAGTGGGCTGTAGCTAGCGTCCGGCTGGCGTGCAAACTCTGTTTAAAATCGCGTTATTTTGGAACTTTCAAGCGCAGATGCGCAGATTTTGGTATGCCAGTTGTCGTGTAATACTATGCTAGATAAAAAGACTCACAGGGCTCAATTGTGCTGTTACCTGCGCGCAAATAAAAAAAAAAAAAAAGAGGGAAAACTGTGCCAGATTGGCCGGTCTCTTTGGCGAAAAGTAAATCCGGTTGCTGTACCTTTTTTACTGGTGTAGGCCTTTAGTGACCATGAGTGAAGTCTGAAATAATAAATAAAACGTGCTCTCCTGCCGCAATACAAGCAGTAGTTGAGGGTAGTACTGTCGGCTGACTCAACTGCTATTTAAGTAACGGAAAAAATATATGCTAGTTGACCATTTAGCAAAATAGAACAACAGAGAGCTATAGGCTGATTTTGGAGTAGCAACAACTATTTTAAGAACGCGAACCACTTCACAACTGCAGCCACGAGCGAGAGTTCCATGTTCGGTAGAGCCCGCCGATACAGCCCAAAGATGGAGAACGGCAACCTCCCGGTTTGTCGTCTGCTAGCGGAGTCGGGCGCGTGCCCTCACTCTCGTTTTACACCGCCGAACCCGCTGAACTTCCCGGATGTGTGGAGAGGGCGCTGTGGTAGAACAAAATGGTGCCGCCCAGAGAGCGCTAAATGGAATGGTCTATACTCCGCGACAACTTTTCTTGGCAATGCAGTGGAAGGTACAGGCCTGCGTCCCCTCTCCCATTTTGAGTGTGCGCGGGCTCTCATCCTCTTCCCAGAAATGGAAGAGGAGGAGAGCCTTCGTGCACTCAAAATGGGTGAGGGGACGCGGGCCTGTACCTTCCACTGCATTGCCAAGAAAAGTTGTCGCGGAATATAGCAGCCGCTTTTTTTTTTTTTTGTCTGCTTGTTGTCAGTTCCAGCTCGAACTTCGCGCGTCCACCTGCTTCGATATGTCGCCTAACCCTGCGGTCTTATTAGGATGACTCTCGACAACGTATTGAATGTGCACCAAAGCTATCAGTGTTCGAGAAGTCCTACGTCTATATCGGCAACAAGCGATTCTTCAAATAAGTCAGGAATTCTTACGGTTTGGTTGGGTTCGGCAACTGACAGCTTGTGCACTACATCGTGTTGAAACTTCCAAGAAGCCGTTCCCTCTCATTTGTGTTTGTGTGGTTGTCCTGCTTTGACCATGTCGACAAATATCACGGATTACATCCTTCAAGTCCGCTATTTTTATGGTAAGTGCACTGCAACCTACTTCTTGGCAACGATTGACCGTTCTTCTGCTTGTACTCTTCCAGATTATCTATACAATTATGCAGCCACTATTCTCGCGGCAGCCGGGCGAATAATTTCCCGAAAGTCTACCTTCATAGTCTAGAATTACCTCGGTTCTTGTTTGGTTTGCTATCTTTTCAGTTGTATAAAAGCTTACAGTGCCTCTCACATTTCACAGGTCGCTTGCACGTTTGCACTTGTCTACAGAAGACGTAGTAAACTTTGAGGAGAATTAAAAGCAATCTTTTGTGTCTGTTTTCCTGTCCATTTGCAAGCACCTACGTGAGCACATTTGTTCTACGTGTTTCCTCCATGCTATAAATAGGTTTATGAGTTTCGGAACGTCTTCAATAAGTTTAAAATAACCAACCCACTAGACGATCCCTGTTTAGGGCTAGCGCGTAATTTCCCGATTCGAATGGCACGTTCAAACGTGTGGTCACGTGCAAGGTCGAACGGGCACCTGTATCAAACGGGCACCCGTATCAAACGGGCACCCGTATCAAACGGGCACCCGTATCAAACGGGCACCCGTATCAAACGGGCACCTGTATCAAATGGATACCGTTTCGAGCGGGTACCGTTTTAAACAGCTACCCGTATCCCATAATCACGTTTGATCCAAACGGGTCGACAAGTTTGCACACGTTTGATTTACCAGTTTGCCACCTGTTTGAATTTCAAATGTTTTTTTTTTCAGTAGGGTCACGAACACTTCGGGGGTCACACCCGCACGCAATGATAACAAGTGCTCTAGCCCAATACCATCGATCCTTCAGTGGAACTGTGTTAGGTTACTGCAGAAACACCCCGCATTCAAATTTCGGGTATTAAACCTTAAAGATCATGCACCCAATGTTATGCTGCTCCAATAGGTTTTCATCAGCGAAATTAAGATACGGGGTTATAACACATACCTACACCCTAGCATTCAAAGAAAGTATAATAACTACGGTGTCGTGGCTAGTTTAATAAAGAGAAAACATCCACACACACACATACAGAATCTCAGCTGGCGTGTTCAGACTAGCGCAAAGTCGTCTCGACACAAATCAAGCTCGGACACACCTACAATTGACAAACCTACGATCAGCCAACTGTGGGTCTAAACGACGCCGACTGTTCCAAGGAAGGTATACTGCCTTGACGGGAGACCTCAGCGCCCGACAAACGCCTTGTGGGTATTCGAACAAGAACGTTCGGGGAGAGAACATAAAGGAATCCTGGGTTGCAACACATCTCCAGCTCTGCAACAACCCTGACACACCCACCCGACTGGCGCAGCCCACCAAAAAGAATGACAAGCCTCCAGTTTTGACGGGGTCTCTCCCCTGGATTGCCAGTCTAATGGCACATGCAGTCGAATCCAGGAGACAGCGACCACCCGCCCATCGTCATCAAACTCCGTATCAGCACCTCTCAGAGACGGCGAGCTAACTTTACCAAGTGGGACACCTACCGCGCAACGATGAGCCGCCAGGACAACGCGCCTTTCGAGTAGCGTATGCAGTCCGCACTCAAGGAAAGCCGCATTGATTACCAGGTGGAGGGAGACACGCCACCACCTGACCTTTACCTAGTCAACTATTGGACAGATACCTCGCGGTTCTTCTTCGTTATAGGACCAGGAGATCCCTCGGGAACAAAATCCTTTGAACCACGCCACAGCCGAGGCTAAAAAATACACCATCGAGCTTTGCTGCACCACTTGGAGGGGCTGCGCAAGTCCTTCAACGACAAGACGGACTGTACTAAACTCTTAATCCTTTACAGCGGACTGGCCGGAAAGACAAAAACCCGCAACTGGGGGAGCAACCTTGCTCTCCATCTCAATATCACAGAGGAACAACTGGCGGAAGAGGCTGGGGAACACTTCTTTCTTCAGCAACCAATGCCACCACCGCCCGAAGTCTTCAGCCGGATGCCTATCCTACAAGAGCAACCGGAGGACACGTCGTTCACCCTGCCAAAGCTCATCGACGTACTCAGCTCGGCGAGGGCGAAATTGGCACCTGGCCCAAACCAAGCCACCATAACCACGCCCGGGAACCTTTCAAGTGAGGCTATGAAGGAACTCGACACTTTCAACGAGGTTTCAATGAAAGGCGAACTATTAGCAGAATGGAAGCGATCAACAGTTATTCCGATCCCCCAGCCCGGCAAGTCCCAAAATGCCATTGCCGAATTTAGACAAACATTTTGAAAAACAGCGCGAATAACACACTGACAAGGAGAGCACACACAGGACGAGGCGCTGTCCTGTGTGCGCCTCGTCCTGTGTGTTTTCTCCTTCTTGTCCGTGTCTTATTCGCGCTGTTTTTCAAAATGGATTCATACCAACTCGCCCAACTTTCCATTCTAGTCAGACAAACATTCCGGACATCCAAGCAACCCAAGGTTCTGGAGTGCATGGTCACTGCGCGCCTGCAATGGATCCTTGAGACTTGCGGGGCCCATCACCCCAGTAGACGGGCTCCCGACCACAGATGTCGACGCAGGAAGGCCTAGTAATGATCTACGAAGACGTCTACGGGCGCTGCGTCTTCAAGAGTCAGTCTCAAACGCTCGTTGTCATCGACATGCAGAAAGCGTTCGACTCCATCCCGCACTCCACTCTGCACTCAACAACAGTGGCGTACCTCAGAGGGGGTCTTGTGACCGCTTCTCTTCAACCTCACCATGACCGACCTCGCACAAGCCCTGGAGGCCGTCCCGCAGGCCTGCTGTGCCATCTATACGCTTGACGTTACCTTGTGGACAACGCGCGGGAGTACGACCGACCAGTAGCGGCACATGCAACGAGATTCGTCACCAAGTTCACCTGCAAAACCGTATTCGGGCTTACCAAAGACAATACCTTTTATACGGTCATCCCCGCCCAACACAAGAGTTACCGTACCGATATCCAGCTTTGCGTAGAAGGCGCCCCAACACACAAACGGATAATATAAAATTCAGTTCGTCCCATTCAATAACGATAGAAAGGCATCCACGAAGATTACGTAAGTAAAGAAACAATGAAAAGACGGCCTGCACTTCCTTAGTGCAATTGCCAGAAAAGCTTAGGGGGCTCAAAAAGACCTAGCACGCAACCTCTTGCGCACTCTTCTTGTCTCTAAGGTGGTGTACGCCCTGAACTTCCTCCGCTTCTCTTGGACACAAGAAACACACTCGTCGCCATGAATCGAGCGGCGATGAGGATCGTCACGGGTCTCGCCTCTTCACGGGGGCGAGACCCGTGAAGAGAAGCGGTCACACGGGGCCGCTTCTCTTCATGGGGCGAGACCCGTCAGTGAACACCATTCGAGAGATCGTGGACGAAATTCGCATTAGCGAAGCCCTGCGCCTGTCCAGGACCCCACAATGAAGAATTATCCGAACCAAGAGCAGGTGCGCCCGTCGCACCGGAGGACCACTGATGCCGACACCTCCGCCTCCGTGGGAGAAGAAGGCGGTAGTCGTCTCCAAACCAATACCCAGAAACCAAGGGCACGACGCACCGGGACGGTGGGTTACCCAGGCCTCGATCCACTTGGCTGAAGTCGGCGGGTTGGAGGGGCACATAGGGTTGTTCTAAACCAACGCCGCGCGCTCCTAGACCGGCCGCACGGCCATCGCCTGCCACTCCCCCACAAGGCACGAGTCGCAGCAGCAGCTCAAAGAACCCACGCCGAGCGTCTGCCCCGAGAGACTACGGGCGATCCTCATGGTGGTGAGGGCAACCACTTAAGAGCGAACCGACGTCACGGAAACTCGAATTTAGACTGATTTAAAAGGTTAAAAAGCGCAACAAAACAAGGACAAGAAAGACAGAAAGAAGACAGGACGGGCGCTAACTCACAATTGATTTTATTAGAAAAAACTGTTACCTTTATACACAAGATCGTATGCCCAAACCCACACTGCAACCAATCATCAGTCTCACAGTCAGCTATGTAGGAACATTACTTCTTTCTGGAGCAAAAGCGAGGAGACATGCTAACGCATTTGTCATCCTTCCATTTGATATAAAACGCCTCTATAATCTCTCTCTCGGTCTTTTGATTTCTTTAAAAACTTTGTTTCAGCCAAAACAGGCTTACAGTAACCACATCGCCTGCAGTGGTCTGCCAGGTGTCCCCCCGCGTTGTTGCGCACATAAAGATTATGCTCACATGCCCTATCGTTAAAACAGCGGCCGGTTTGTCCAATGTAAATTTTTCCACAGCTTAATGGAATCTCGTAGACAACATTGGTCACACGTTCAGTGTATTGGACAGCGTGCTTCTTAGCGCAGAGTGCTTTTTTTATGCCGTGTAAGCATCGAACAGATTTTTGAGAGCTTTCAAGGGGCTGAAAAAACAACATTTGCATCGCATCTACTAGCTATTGTTTTAATGCTCTGAGACACTTTATGCCAAAAGGGAATCACATGTACACGTCTTTTAACTTTATTTGTCTGGCTGCCCCCTTGTAAGTTAGTTCTTTTTATTTTTTGAAGTAGGCTCTCACAGCAGCTCGAAATTAGGTTCGGTGGGTCTCCTACGTATTCTAACCTTTTTACTTGTTGAGCAAAACTGATGTCCATCTGATGTTTACAACTTTTTGCAAAAGCTGCCTGAAGACATGTTAACGCGATACCTCTCTTGACCAGTTTGGAATGCGCACGTTTGTAAAAAAACAGGGCGTTTCTTAGAACGCGGGCTATACTTCTAACAAACATGGTCGTCGGAAAACATGACCATAAGGTCCAAAAGCCGAATGCAGTTCAGCACGGGCATCTCCCATGTGAACCTAAGTCCACCTGACGCTTCTTTAAAAATATCAACGATCCCCGGAACAACTTCATATCGAAACCCGAATTTGTGTCTAAATTAAAAGATAATCGACAACATACCTGAAGACTTTAACTACATGCAAATCAGGTAGGCATTCCAAAATGTGTCTGTCCATTGACGCTAAAAATATATTACATAAAACAGGGGCAACCGACAAGCCAATACAAACACCAGATTTCTGTACAAAGAAACGCTTATTGCAGCTGACGGCAGCGGACTGAAGGTAAAAGACCAGCATCTCTAAAACCATGTTCGCTACTAACGCCCGCAGAACTTTGAAAGTTGACCTCTCCCGACTCGTCTATTTTATCCCGAACAGCTCGGAGTAACCAGTCGTGAAGCACAGAATAATAGAGGTCCTGAACATCTCCTTTGAAAGCCGAGAGGGCATTTTTACACACCTCTCTAAACACGTCAATCACTTCATCTGAGTTTCGTACAAGGAAAGGGTTCTCCAAAGCCAAGGTTGCCAGGTGACGTTATAGATAACGGCTAACCGTAAACTGCCACGTGTTCCTTTCAGGCACATTGGCCCGGAAGGGACAATCAGGCTTATCTGTTTTTGCTGTGAAGAACAATTCCAAAAAAATTACTTTCCGCTTTTTCGGCTGCTTTCCTCAAACTTTCCAAATTCAAAACTTTTAGCATATTAAGAGCCTGAGTTTTTTGCAACTTCGAATGGAACTTGATTTCCCTGAAATTCTTAGCTACTGTTCTCAACGATCTCTCTCTTGGAACAAACCTTTCGGCAAAACAACGAAACTGCCCACCTTATCAACCTGGACAAGATATAGATCATTTTGTTTTAAAAAGCCCCCAACTTTTTTCAAAAGTAGGCTTCGTCCTAGGAAGGTGACTCAGTGTCCTTGAAGAAGTCCACACCAACGCCAATCGCACGCTCTTTGTGCTATTCACCGGCACGGTCGGCCACTCGTCGAACCATGGCCATTTTATGTAATATATGTTTAGCGTCATTGGACAGACGCATTTTGTAATGCCTACCTGATTTGCATGTAGTTAAAGTCTTCAGGTATGTTGACGATTGTCTTTTAATTTTAGACACAAATTGTTGGAAGTATAGCCCGCGTTCTAAGAAAGCCTTGTTTCTTACAAAATTGCACATTCCAAACTGGTCAAGAGATGTATCGCGTTACCTTATCTTAAAGCAGCTCTTGCAAAAAGTTGCAAACATCAGATGGACATCAGTTTTGCTGAGCACGTAATAAGGTTAGAATACGTAGGCTCCCCACCTAACCTAATTTCGAGCTGCTGTGAGAGCCTATTTCAAAAAATAAAATTAACTATCTTACAAGGGGGCAGCCAGACAAATAAATTTAAAAAACGTGTACATGTAATTCCTTTTTGGCATAAAGTGTCTCACAACATTAAAAGGATAGCTAGTAGACACGATTTAAATGTTGTTTTTTCAGCCCCTTGCAAGCTCTCAAAAATCTGTTCCATGCTTACACGGCAGAAAAAAACACTCTGCTCTGAGAAGCACACTGTACAATACACTGAATGTGCGACCAATGTTGTATACGAGATTCCATTAAGATGTGGAAATGTTTACACTGGACAGAGGGGATCGGTGGCCGAGTGGGCTAAAACGCACACCCAGCTCGACGCACGTGAAGCGAGAGCTCGCGCTGCAGAACCCAGGGATCCTGGGTTCGAGCCCCAGCCCTGCCCGTTTCGACCTGGATGAGCATCGTACCGGCGTGCGGTCGTGTATCACTACTGCGTGGTGCACGTTAAAGACCCCGGGCTAGCGGTTGTACTGCACTGGCTAAATTGCTCATCTACAGCGTGTGACACGTCTCATTTAATTGCCTGACCAATTTCGCGCAGTCTAAATATCACACCCGAACTTTTCTAAACCTGATCTTGTGAAAACCAGTGAGGCGTGAAAACAGTATTTGGAACTGAAACTGTGGCGGAACATGAAAACCGGACTACAAAATTCGAGCACTTGGACTTAAAAGAAATTCCTAACCCTCAAAGTTTTTTTTGTTTTTTTTCGAGTTTAGCAATAAAAGAGAATCGAAACCTTCGAACTTTGCGAACTTTATGTAGAAAGAAATCCGGAATCTTCAAATTCATAGAACTTTATGTCTATAAGAATTCGAAACGTTCGAATTTTTTTTAATTTCAGATCCAAAGGAACTTGAAACATTCTAATCTCTCAAATTTCAAGTTAGGAAAGGTCGAAATCTTCGAATTTCTCGAACCTCAAGTAAAAAAAATATTCGAAATAATCAAACCCGAACTTTTAGAAACCGTGAAAGCTTTGAACTTATAAGAATTCGAAACTCAACGATTTTCAAAAGTTGCTAATTTTTTCTAATCTGAATTTCCGCACGGTCGTAAATATCAAAACCTTTCGAATTCGAACTTAGGGTTGTTCGCGGCATCCCTAGTGGTAATATACATGGCTCAGTGGCGAGTCGTAATTCCCTTATAAATCAAACCCCTTAGGACATGTTCCTAAGTGCAGTGTTAACCACAGTTTGCTATAAAGCGGAGGCAAGTGACTTTCTCCGGTGAACGCCAGACTGGTTACAATCATTACAAGTAAACTTGTTAAGCGGTCAGCATAGGGTGCCTACATGTTTCCGCTCCTTAGGGTGGCGCCAACTTCTTGTTACCCTTTCCCAGATCCTCTCCCACCGCCATTTTGACCCACTTCTTATTTCGCTAAACGTACACAACGTTGAGTTTTCGTAGTTTCGACACACCGGCAACACTGTGAGGCCACTTCCGTTTCCGTTCATAAGAGGAGTCGGACGAGTCGGAGGCTCAGCGGGATGGCGGTCGTCGTGGCTGTCGCTCTCTTTATTCGGGTGTTTCATACTTTGAAGTTGCGAGCAGGAAGTATGCGTTGCATTTATCTAAAAGTGAGTTCCCTCGACAAAATGGAACGCAACAGACCGGCATCGCACGCCGAAACCTCGCCGTCGGAACGAGAGCGGTGGGCGCTCCCTAGCCCTAACGAGGATTGGCGGAGTAGCGCGAGCGGACGACTGGCGAGTGTGACAAAATGGTCGACGAAACAGCGGAGGCTGCCATGGTAACGAGGTAGGCAACACTGGTTTGTCGGCAACAGGTATCACAAACGTTGTCGCCACCCTAAACAGAGGAGCGGCGGAAACATGTAGGCACCCTAGGTCAGCATATAATGGTCCGTTCGAAGGGTGTACTGCATGACCCTTAAGGTGCAGTTATATGCGCCATTTTATATTTTTATTTATCGTAATAAAATGTGCTTGCTTCAAAGAGATGCGTGGAAGGACTTTAAAAAACGCATTGTAATCTTATTTTTTATGATAACATATTTGATATGATCTCAACATTTAGTTTTATTTTATTTTGCTAAGGCTATTTGACGTTAATGAAGAGAGTACGAGCAGCTTTTGAGTTTAGCAGCAGTCTGTAGAGCAGGAAGGATATGCCTGGAGAGGGTCGTTTCATGTTTTCACACAGGAGGAGATTACTAGCCGCGAATGCCAGAAGTCTAGTGCCCGCCGGAGATAGCCGCACATTCCTACGTAATATATACAAGTGTGTGATCACCACTGTACGCATCTGCACGTTAATGTGCAAACGTAATGAATAAACTCAAACGGTACGAAAGGCGGACAATATTCTCATAGCTTTCACTACATCCTGAAAACGCTAAAAATATATTATTTGCATTGTTCGAGGTGTTCCTTTATGCTTTCACGTCAAACATAATTAAGGGCGTTCAGGTTTGAACTTAGTATTCATGTACTGATACTGATAAACGTTTTGAATCAGTAGTAATGGCGCAAACGAGCTGATTAAAAAAAAAACAGAAAAGGATTAACAAGAATTTGTGAGGTCGTTTTTCTGCTGTCTCTTATATTACCCCAATCTCGGTGGTCTTCGGTATTACAAGAAATGACGTATTACTGTATTGGCCTCCAGCAGAAATAGGTATCCGTAATTATTTATCTCCCAAAACAGAATTGGCAACAAAGTTCCCCTAGAAATATTTTACCTTTATTTGGTTTGATATCCATCTTCGTTCATAACATATGTGTCAAATTTCCCATCGTAAATAAAGAGCAGCAGAGTAAGCTAATCTCACTGTACCCATTAATTGAAATGTATGCTGCACCACCCATTCCAATGAATTTACATCGCTTGGGAATACTCGGAAAGTGCAATTGATTGTTTTCCGTATGTAAAGTGTTCAAAAGTAACAAATTAAACGACGCTATATCTTAGTTGTGTCTTCATTACTTCACCCCTACGTTACGATATTTTTATTGCTATTTGCGTTGGAGACATTTAAAAGCATTGAATTAAATAATTCTTTTTTGGTCTCCTAAGATGTGCATGAACTACTTTTTTGTAGAGATAATAAGCGCGTCTGTGATTAGAGGCACGTCCAGAGAAAGGCCAGGAGCGTTATTTTAGTAGAATTCACGCAGATTCGCTAGGTAACTGTGTCCGACGATGCATTCGATGTTTTGTTTGCATAAGGGCTCCTTGTATTCTCCGAGGAGAGTTCGGTGTCAGCCCAATAAAAAATAAAAATAAAATAAAAAGCAGGCACGGCAGTATATGAGATTGGAGATACGAACTACGCCGTGACTCCTAGGCAATCTCAAATGCAACATTCTGCTTTTTTTTTTTTTTTTTTTTTACTGTGACCTACGCCATTTCAGAGAAGGACTATTGCCCGATGTGATGTGCTGCTTCGTGGTTACACCATCTCTGAACGACTGCCGAGAGTATCCCAAGAGTACGCTGCCGGAAACAAAAACAACAACAAAAAAATTAGTTTCTTTTTTTTTTTTTTTTTTATTTGGAGTAGGAACTTACTACGGCCCTCCAGAAATCTGAGCGGGCGAGTTCGGTCGTGAAAGGCCGGGGAACTGGAGACATGGGACCCATTCGACCGGACGAAGCCATAACGTTGAGTATGCATCCTTCTGGTCTCGTCCGTGTTTCATGTTAATGAGTATAAACGCTTACATTATACGAAGGCCTGATCAAGACGTCAATTAAAGGTATACCTTATAGCAACGACGCAGTGATCAGATGTCCAGAAGAGCTGTTCAAGTACACATAAGGGTATTTTTATTAACTGATTAGAGAGCTTATTGGTGAATGCTTATATGTTTTGCCCTGTCACTTTCGATATAAATTTATTTAAAAAAAGATTCCTATAAAACAATTGAATACGGCCGTGAAATTAACACGGTAATAAATACATCAGTGTCTAATTTTTCTCAGACTTTGCCGAGCGTCAGTCACAACAATGTACAGGTACAGTTCCTGTGTGTTACCAGTACTTGGCCCCCTAAAAAAGTTATTTGGCTGGATATATAATTTGATTAGTGAAGAAAGTGCAAGTGATTGAAACGTTTCGCTTATTCCCATTGCGCAGACAGGTGTTTAATCTACGCTTTTGAGTCCCTCAAATGCAACGTTGGATCGCAAAAATTTTATACAGAACCTCGACTTACGTATTTCGAGATCCCTTGAGAAAGCCCGGGTATTTGATAGGAAAGTGGAATTTTCGTCGTTGAGGCGTGTTAGCTACTCTATTTGGTTGCGAAGAAAGGAATTCGTTATTGTTTCACAGCTAAATATTTTATGGTTAATAGCGGTCCCAAAATCGAGATTTTTAAAGAAAAACTAAAAATCTTCTCTCTGAAATGCAACAGGACTTGCGGTAATTTATAATACAATTTTAGCCGTCAAAGAAATGTGTTTTGTTTTGCTAAAGAAGCGTATTTCTATTTAACCTATCCATCTGCGACAGCTTTTTTGTAGTTGCTAGTTTTTTGGCAGGATCATCTTCGTCGCGAACGTAATCTGAATTATTTGAAACATTAAAATTTGGCGCTTTTAACCTTTTAAATCATCATGAACCAGCTAAATCTAACTAAAGTCTTAATTATGCGGATTCGCAATTTTTGAATCGGAATATGGTTTAAATATTCTTATAATACCTGTATCTTCTAATACCAGAATAGATGTGAGCAGAAGCGAAGATAATTTAAATTAAAAAAAAAGCATTTCACAATCAGTGAAATAAAAATAAAAAGAAACAAAAAGGCTAAATTCCATAGTACAAAAAATGCATTCTCAAAATCAATGGACAGTGGCCTCCAACATGGTTAAGGCGCTGGGTTTTAGAGCATTTTGAAAAATTGCAACTCGCCATGTTTGCATTTCTTGTTTCTTCTTTTAGCCAGTGTCGAAAGTTACAAAACCGCGCTTCTGAGAAACTGAAAAATGAGTGCAAAGCAAAACATTAAAGCAGCTTTAATTTAATTTAATCATTTTTTAGGACATATATCTTCAATATAAATTCTTAATAAAACATTCACTAAACAATTCAAACATTTATACAATACCTTCTGTGTAAACATTATTCACAGAAATATGATTGATCCAGAAAAGCTATAGACAAGAAAGACATCAGCCAAATTAAAAAAAAAAAATGTCCCGACATTTTGAAATCTATTGAGGTTATTCCTCATTTCCGCCTGCAAATACATAGAAGGAAACGTGCCTTTAGCACTGCTCAAACATGAAAACTCATACTTTGCGAGGAATTTAGAGGTAAACCTATTTTATTTTACATGTTAGTAAAATATTTCTGAATGGAGTGCTTAGTGTTTAACTTGGTATCTGAGATCATCGTTTATTTTTTTGTTGAACTGCTAGACACGTGAGAAGTACGCGGAATCGTTCTGTTCTAAATATTAAAGACTATGACCGAGCTAACGATGTAGACATAATCGATAATTTAAATACTGACTCCGAGGAAAGTGTTTCCGGCTTGTAGAAACATTTAAAGAAGCTATAAAATTTTCCATCGAGCCCTTTGTCCCTTCGAAGGAAGTACGTAATAAACTCGAAAGCCCCTGGATTAGCCGATACATTATTCAGGTTAAGCGTAAATAGAAGCGGCGTAGAAGGCAACATAGTGCTGCAACAGAGTATTTCGAGGAACTTATCAAAAGCTCGTGGCTATGGTAAATTTAGAAAGAAAAAAACACGTTAGTTTAATATCACGCTTCCTGAGTTTATTAAAAGCGACCCACAGACATTTTGGCATTAAAAGAATCAAATAAGAAAGTGTTAACAAAAATTAAAGTGGCTGAGAATTTTGAGACCGAGATTAAGTAAATACTGAAAATGTTTACCACTATTTCCAAAGTGTATTTAATCGAAGACGACAAAGGGACACCAGGCCAGCTTATAAATTCTTTAGAGATTCCCGTAATTTTAGTTGAAGGTGTCTTGTCCACGTTCAATTGAATTCAATTTTATTTTCCAAAACAGTGTTGGGGGTCCCCGGGCGAAAAAGCTGTCGTTGACAGCTTGAGAGTGCCTGGGGGCCTATACAGACTGCAACGTTTTGTGAAAAAGCACAACAAATATGACGCCTAAGATCATGAGTACACATAAACACCATGTGAATGTATACAATTATATATGGCACATGTCATACACTATATAAGGATTATTAACAGTTGATGGAATGATAAATGACATTGATCAAATTTTCCCAGATGGCTTATTTTGTAGGAAAAAGTACAATAGAGGTTTGAACACCAAAACTTCCGCATGCAAGATAGAGACTAATGTATTATCATTCATTGTCTCCGAAAAATTCTCGCATTTGTTACTAGTAAATGTATCAAAGCTAATATTTTGTTCTAGATACATGTTTAAAATAAAAGGTAAGTTATATGTCAGCGACTGCGAGAAGCATAAAGTGCACCGGCGCGGCACTAACCACCTGTCACAGTTGCGGGTGCGAGGGTCCCTTCTTTGTTTCGATATGTCAGGTGTCCTTTTTAAAAATGCTCTGAAACTTTCTTTTGACACGAATAAAAAATGCAATAAACAAAATGCATAAATATGTTTTACGCTTATTATACCATAATGTGTGTACAATTGTGCGGTTGTTTGTAAGCTTGGCACACTAGCACCATATCGAAGAGCTTCCTTTTGAAGAACAAGGATGGCGTGTATGTTTCCTGCTGTGGTCGTGCGCCATACGGGCGCGCAGTAATTTATGTGTGAAGTGAATAGGGCATGATAAATTTCAAGTTTCGCATTACATGGAAGGATGTGTTGATATCGTGACAAAGCTCCTGTCGCCGATCCTAAGGACTTATATAAATCTTCAATGTGATCTGTCCACGTCATATTGTCTGAAAATATAACTCCAAGCATTGTTCGTCTTTTAACTATTTCAATAGAAGTGTCACCGAGTAATAAATTGTGTGTTATTTGTGTCTGCTTATGTGTAGTTTTGGATAAAATAGCCTTCGATTTATATATATTTATTTTTGGACCGTTCTCGTTAGACCAGTGCCTGCTTGGAAAGTTCCCTTTCAGCTTTTAAAATTATTTCATTTGTATTCCATCCGGAAATAAACAGGCTCATGTTATCCGGATAGATAACATAGACTGCGTTACTATCCTGCTGAAGCACATAATTAATATACCATTGAAAAGGGACGGTCCTGAAACACTTCCTTGTGGAATACTGGCAGTAATTAATTTGGAAGATGAAATGTTATTACAGCTCGCCATGTTTTGCATTTGTTGTCTCTTCTTTTAAACAGTGTCGAAAGTTGCAAAATCGTGCTTTTTAGAAAGTAAAAAAAAATGACTGCAAAGCAAAACATAAAAGCACCTCAATCAAATTTCATCTTTTTTTTTTTTTTTGCTTAGGACGTATACACTCCGTGCAACGCGACTGGCGCGCCGCCGCGCGGCCGGTACCGAAGGTAGGCAGTGAGCACCCCAGAGAAAACGAAACCGAAACCACGCCGCGTACGTTGGTACGCGTTGAAGCCGGAGTGGTGCTGTTGCGCTTTTCAGCGCTGGGTTCACAGCTTAATGACGCAGCCTATGCTGCGTCATTAAGTGCTTCAATAGTTATGCGTCGTATCTCGTGGAGACAAAGTTTCACAGTTTTTCACCTCGCCGATGTTTTGTGGGACAGCGACAACGATGGAGCCGTGCCATACGACGCGAGAAATTTGATGTCCCGATCATGTCTGCCACTGTGTCGACACGGCTGACATATTCTACACTGCCGCTTTGCGCTCTGCGTTTGTTTTCGTACCAGTAACGCCTGCATGGGTCAGCGCCGATGGGACGAACTGAAATGCCATCCCACACTCGCGGGTATGCAGTGCCAATTTCGTTGGAGGAATGCCCTCCAAAGAAGTTTCGTCCCCATCGTACGAGTCGATGATAATTCCGGACAAATATGGCACGCAATCTGTACTTTATGAAGAAAGATTCGAAGGGTAAAAAAAGTGACAAATATAATTCTAAAGAAAACAACCATGAAACTCGGAATCACTGGAGAATCGGCGTTTGAGTATGGAAGTTTATGTGGTGTGCTTTCTTTCTTGATCAGCCTCCTTTTGGATGTGGAAACACTGACACCCCGAGTTCTGTAGACAACAATTTTTTTTCTCGGCTTTAGAGCCACCTATCGCAAAGTCGTTCGAACTGAAAGTACCGTCCACTGGTCCCTTCCTACCTGTAAAGTGTGCACCTCCCACGATGAGTGGTATTTTCTGACAGCCTTTGACGGTCAAAGCCAGTTCCCATTTAGTTACGCCGCCCAAACTAAATTTCCACCTGATTTCGCTATGCCAACTATTTTTTTATAATAAGTGTTGTGCCAAGTGACGGTCATGTCAAAGTACCTGCGGGCCGAAAATCAGCACCTCGCACAACAGGTTATTACACAACAGCTGACCGCAAAAGTCCTTGGCGGCCAAACCGTGTGTTGGCTGACAACTTTGTTTTCTCGGCTTTGGAACCACCTTTCGTAAAGTTGTTTCAATTGGAAGTAAAGTCCACTAGTCCTTTCCTACCTCTAAATTCTCCACCTCCCCCGACCAGTGGTATTCTCTTGACAGCCTTTTCATGGTCAAAACCGGTTCCCATTGAGTTACGCCGCCCAAACCAAATTTTCACCTGGTTTCCCTATGCCACCCTTTTTTTTTATAATAAGTGCTGTGTCATGTTACTGTCAAGTCCAAGCACCTGCGTGCCCAAATCTGCACTTTGCACAGCCCGCTATAACACAACATTTTGGGTCCAATATTGGATATACCGTACAGCTTTATTTCTTTATTCGTTAGAAACAACTTTCACACCTGCCGTCTTAATGAAACTTGGCACATTTCGTGCAGAAACTTAGTGTACATCTCACTCGCCTCCAATATCATCGTTCCAGAAGTCCTACGTTTACAGCGACGAGCGAAATAAATTTCCCACTCAAAGCAATTATGGTGGCGGCCGTCTTGCTTTTCATAAAATTGCTCCAACTCCTTTTTTGGCCGCAACTAGAGAAATTACCCCTAATAACAACTAAAACTCAATATATAAGAAGAGGAGAACAGCTAAATGCCCTTCTTAGGTCTGCCCCAGCATTCATGCAACGTCACCCTCAACGTATCGGCTCAAAAAGCAGAAGTTTCGTCCGTGCGCGCTTCCGCCGCCACAGCTTCGCACGCGGAAAGGCGCCGCAGGCTGCTGAACGCGCCTCACGGTCGAACGCCAGCTCCTCCGCTAGCGGCGCTGCGCGCGTTTTTCAAAGCGCCCCCTATAGTTCCCGCACGGAGTGTATATCTTCATTATAAATTCTATGAGTAAAACATTCGCTGAACAATTCAAACATCTACAAAATACCTTCTGTGTAAACATTATTCACTGTAATATGATTGATCCAGAAAAGCTATAGACAAAAAAGAACATCAGCCAAATAAAAAAAAAAAAAGTCCCGACATTTTGAAATCTATTTAGGTTATTCCTCAGAAATGACCAAATTGTATCCGTACCGGCGCAGCTGCAATCCTCTTACAATGGCAATCTTTTGCTGTGTGTCTTCCTCACGTAACGTTGGCCGCTGTCGTAAACAAAAGACAAGGCGTACGGGGACCTGTATATGTTCCCCGGCGTAGTTCCGATGTAGAAGGACTCTACTGAAAGCCTCTACCGTTTGTTAGGCTCAGTGTCAATCAAGCACACGCTCTCAGAGTAGAGAGGATTTGGTGGAGGACCTCGTTGTGGTCCGGCGAGTACTCTGCGCTTAAGATCAAACATGCGTACTTGTTTCTGTGTTGACGAACGCTCTCCGATATATGTTTTGTGTCCACATTGCACATGGTGAGGTACTTTGCGCATGTGTTCTTCGTAGATAGCACCTTGTATGTTTACAACAAAATGTGTAAATAGGCTTGGTTTAATGACAAGAAAGACACATACCTAACCCTTAAGCGTTGCTCTAGACCGACATACAGGTGAAAGATATATGACATTGACGCCAGAATGTCACCTGACCCGCTGACGTCAGGTAACACCCAGATGTCACGAGAAACAATACACTCCGCGGCACCGTGACGTTGCGTAGCTAAATTTACGTCAATTTCGCATGTTATGCGAAGTCGGTGTCCAATGACATCAAGACGCCATGACGTCTTGTGTTGCCGCACACACTCACACATCAAGTTCCCAGGTTTTTCGCAACACATTCAGGGATTCAGGGGTACCTCCAAATTTATCCGATATGATCATGGTATCCTTACTTTTTTTCCGTACCAGGCGATTTTTCAGTTTAGTGTTTCCTGCTGTTTGCGTGAACTGCCTACTTCATATTATTTTTATTTTATGTATGCCTTCTGTTTAGGTGAATTGCCTTCATAATGTCATCATTATAATCTGTGGTATAATCATTCTTAAGTACTGTCGCTTAAAAAAAAAGATTTCTGAGTTAACGTTTTTGCAAAACACAAGGCAAAAACTCACAGCACATGATACCAGTATCTGAAAAAAATGGCGGCTCTCAGAAGACGATTAGAGCGAAACAGGCGATGGGAATCGGGGAGCATAACGTTTTAGTTGTTCATTCTCCATCAGCACATCACTGTTTCTTAAGACATAATAGTATTATGAGCTTCGCCTTTCGCTGGAATCTTTCCACTTTTTTCTGTGATTGGCTGTCTTTGTGTACTGCAGGAAAAGAAGTTTGCAGACCGTTTTAGGGAGTGCATCACAGAGTCACCGAAGAAACCTATCTTAGCTATCCGATTTCATCAAGAACGCTTGCACCGCAAGGAAGTTTTCTATTACTGTGGTGCCGCCTATTTTTCGCGGCGAGGTTTTGTGTAATCTGAGAAAATGTCCAATAGCCCGATAGCTTCCAAGTAATACTTTTTTTTTTTTTTTCCTAGATGAAGAAGATGACACTGGCTTACGAAATAGGCAATATAGTCGGTATGTAGCTTTGATTTCGGATAAGTGGCCTCCTCTCGAGAAGAAAGCTGGAAAAGATTGAGCAACTAAAATAAATAATGTGTTGTCTGCTGAACGAAGGACTGGGTATATCTGGTTAAGAACAAACGGAGGTGTTCTAGCCATATAACGTAACGAAATACAGCTAGTGACACAACAACGGAACTCGACATTGCACATTTCCCAAGTGCCTCCCGGGGCTGAGTATTGCGCATCGCTTCAAGGATATCAGATTGCCACAAAAATTTGTATATTCAATTTAATTTTTTTTTATTTCAATATTTATTTTCAGATCAAGTCATATAAAATAAAGGGCTGGCCCACAAAAGCAGCATTCTGCTTTGTGTGCGGGGGCAGGCGACCACCTGATATACATTTTAGACATAAAATATTTCATATCAACACAGATAGTTTTGAGTTGATTATCTGTGAATCCTCATCGAACTGCTAATGATCGATTGTATGGAGACGCAGCCAATTCATGGCAAGATCATAAATTCAGAATAAGTGACGTTCTTCCAACTTGGGATTCATAATGCCGGTTATCACACAAACTCGTATTGTATCTCTGTTTATTTTTTTTTTTTATTTTTTTTTTGTTCACAAGTTTTGATGCCGTCTGGTTTTGAACTGTAAAATACGAGAAACTTCTTCAATCCTGAACACATCGGAGTAAGCATCTTTCGTCCCGAGTTTGCGCTGGACTATTAGTATGAAATCAGGCTTTTTCTTTTCTTGCTTACCAAGGGCTAGATGGGTGTTTCTAAGAAGTTCGCAATGGCAGTAAAATCGGTTTGATTCACTGTGCTTTCAACATTTAAGTAATAGGCTGGAGCTTGCTTGATCGTTTTTGATTGGCTGATCAAACGAGATATTGATATCCCACTTGTGATGACGTCGACCTAACTAGGGCTTGGATTACTTTTGCCGCAGCATAACTCTACCACTTTATCATCCCGTCATGACCAGCCAAGAAAGTTTGTGATGCAAGGTGAAACATTATATTTTTTAGTTAAAAAAACTTCAAAAGAAATTGAAAAGTATGTCTGACTCTCTTGCCCGTAGCAGCAGCTAAACACAGCGTTATTTGAACAATAAAGGTAAAATTATATATCGTTTTAAAGGGAAACTAAAGCGGTTTTGTAGTCGACTTAAATCGTCTTCATTTGGACTCCGGGATCATGGATATCAAGATTAATCTTGAATTCGGTGCCAACAGGCTACAGAAAATCATTTTCAAAGTACCGCTGAGCCCCACCTTCCCGGAGCGTTACGTCATAATATGAGTTATCAGAATCTCCACTCTTGCTCATCTTCAGCGCCTGTCAAAGCTATGCACGCGTACACATGCTACTTTCAAAAAGGTCGGAAAAAGACGGTCCCGACTGGTGTCAATGCGGGGGGTATACACCCGGCAAGCTTACATTTGCACGCGTAGCTGACACGAGCGACATGTTCTTGGCGGCCGAAACATCTTGGATGACGTAACGACTATTCAGAGGTTTTTCGTGTTTTCTCGCATTTAGTCACGTGTTCGGGAAAAATGAACGTGATATTGCCACCCGCAGAGCCGAGAAGGCAACGCTCGGTCACGGTCTTCTAGAAGATTCCCGGTCATTCTCGCAGCAGACGTAACTTTCCCTCTGCTTTGTTATTCTCGAAAGTGCCAGTTCATCCTCGCCCCGAGAGCGCGACGCTCGGACCTTCCTTGCCGAACTTTCGAGATAGTGACGCACGGTAGATAAGCAACTGCCCGCGACCTTGTCGAGTCAGTCTCAGTCTCGCTAGCGCTCTGTAGTGCCGCCGAATCGCCGCCCGCTTTTCTGCTGCCTCGACGCTCTTCCGTTACTTCTTTTTGTTTGGCACAAGTTCGCCCATTAAACCTTTATTTTCAGTTTACTCTTTTCTTTCTCGTCGCCTTAATTCGTGACATTTCTGGTGGAGGTGCGGGGTACCGCATGTCCGTGCAGCGCAGCCCTCCGAGTTCCCGCAGTACAAGTCCAAACCCCAGCTCCGGAGGACCCGACGAAGACCAGATCGAGACCCGGTCAAGTCGCCGCATCCGAGGTCTACCCCCGGAACACGGACTTCTGCCACCCACGACCAAGCCGAAGACGACGATGGCCAACCAGCCGCAGACCCCGGCCGCTTCTGCCGTTGTGTACCTGCCGATCGCACCCAGGACTCCAACGCCTTTCCACGGAGACGTCCACGAGGACGTTGAAGACTGGCTGCAACACTACGAACGTGTAGCCCGCCACAACGGATGGACGACTGAACAATACCTCCACAATCTCTATTTCGCGCTTGAAGGAACTGCGAGGCATTGGTTTGAAAACCACGAAGCGTCCTTCACTACGTGGGAGTCCTGCGCCGCGGAGTTGAAGCGAACGTTCCTCAACCACCACCGTCGGCAGCGAGCGGAGGACCTTCTCCAAACAAGGGTGCAGGGCCCCAACGAAAGCGTGACCAGCTTCGTAGAGGATGTCATGCGCCTATGTGCCCGAGCCGATCCGGAGGCAGCCGATGAGAAGAAGCTCCGCGTCCTCATGCGTGGCGTGAAGGCTGAAATTTTTGGGGGCCTTGTCCGCCATCCCCCGACAACCGTCGACGGTTTTGTGGCTGAAGCCACTAACATCGAGCGAGCGCTGTCGGCCCGAGCAAGCCATTACCATCGACTCGCCGGCGTGCCTGCTCCTCGAACCGCCGCATCTTGCCGACTAGACCTGAACGCCACCGGTGTCGACGGCCTTCGGGAAATCGTCCGCGACATCGTCCGGGAGGAGCTCCGGAAGCTGCTGCCTGCTGCCAACCAGCCGGCTGAGCTGTCGATCGCCGAAGTGGTGCGCGAAGAAGTCCAGCGGGCAATTCAACCGGAGGCTCCTGCCTGCGTAGCACCACCCGAAGAGCCCGCCCTGACCTACGCCGCAGTGGCCCGACGGCCACCGCCTCCTCGCCGCACCTATGTCACGCCGCCCCGACGTCAGTCTCCTGCGCCGCAGCACGACCGACGCCACGACGACCAGGTCCAGTACGCCTGCCCGGAGCCTCGCGCACCCCGCAAGACTGACCTGTGGCGAACGCCCGACCGACGCCCTCTGTGCTTCCATTGCGGGGAAGCGGACCACACCTACCGCCGATGCCCATACCGACGACTCGGGCTACGCGGGTTCCACCCGAACGACCCGCGCCCCCGTCATGGTGAACGCCCTATCGAGATCGACGAGTACCTGCGACCACCTCAGTCCCCCGAGCCTGCGTCCCCCCGAGAGTTCCGGTCGCCGTCACCGCGACGTCCAGCTTCGCCGATGCACCGACCGCAACGTGAAAGCCTGTCCCCCCTCGCTCCTCGCCGGGGAAACTAGGCGCGGCAACCCCTGGAGGTGGAGTTGCCGAAGACGACCGACGCCAAGATCCTCCACGAACGTCGGGGGGCCCCCACTCGAACGCCACCAGAGACCAAAACAACGCCGCTGCAGTGGTGTCCAATACCCTAAACGTCGTCATCGACGGCCACGACGCATCCGCACTCGTGGACACCGGAGCAGACTACTCAGTCTTGAGTGGGAGGCTCTCCCGCCGCCTTCGAAAAGTCATGACGCCGTGGGATGGACCACGAATAAGAACCGCCGGAGGACACCTCATTACACCAATCGGGGCGATGCACTTTTAAAGGGGGGATAATGCCACCCGCAGAGCCGAGAAGGCAACGCTCGGTCACGGTCTTCTAGAAGATTCCCGGTCATTCTCGCAGCAGACGTAACTTTCCCTCTGCTTTGTTATTCTCGAAAGTGCCAGTTCATCCTCGCCCCGAGAGCGCGACGCTCGAACCTTCCTTGCCGAACTTTCGAGATAGTGACGCACGGTAGATAAGCAACTGCCCGCGACCTTGTCGAGTCAGTCTCAGTCTCGCCCCAGCGCTCGATTCTGCTGACACGCCGACTTCGACGCCCGCGACGCTCTGCTTTCTTCTGTTTCCTTCTTTATTTTTGGCACAAGTTCGCCACATTAAACGTTTATTTATTTCTGTTTATTTCTTGTTTATTGGTCACGACTCACCACCCGTGACAATATTCAAATTCACGGGATAAAAAATACTCTAGAATTCGCCTCTAATACGTTTTTTAAGAATATCTAGAGCTTTACTCTAGTGCCGGTTAACGTTCTAAGTAATCTTAGAGTGCTTTTCCATAGGATGTCAGGGCTCACGAAGAATGAGGTGAGTTTGTTGAACGGAGTGAGCTCGCAGTTTAATTAACATGTAGGCAATTAGCTTCTGATTATTTTTGGGAACAAGATATCGGTGTTTATTTATTTTCCCATAAAGTTATGTATTTATTTCTTTTATATTTTCATCTATTTATTTATTTAGTATATTTAGTTATTTCCCCTATCTCAAGACCACATTGAATAATATTTTACTAGCTGTTCATAACAAGGCCTTACAATAATCAGAAGAGTGATTTTGAAAATAGGCATTATATTGTAAGGTTCGTTTCTCCTCCCCACCCAAAAAAAAGGCACATTAATTAATAGGAACTTGGGCCAGGTGCTCTAGAGAAGTGCCAGTGTGCCTTCGCTTCGTCAGAACACTCGGAGTGCGCCTAACCGCGTTTGAAGGATGGTGCTAAGGCAATTCATGAGCGTAATAAGCACTTCAAGCTTAAGATCAAGTCTGCGATATAAAACGGATTAATAAATGCTTGTTATGTGAGCGGCTAGGGAGCATGCTCGGTCTTTCGATTTTCGCGCTATGGCATGGGTCCGCGTGTCTCAAGAAGAACCGTCGACGACCGGGGCAGGTACACGTGCGGGAAAGGAGGCGAAAAAAGAAAGAAGTCGGACAAGAAGGCGAAAGGCCGTAGAGAATCGCAGAATGAGACGGAACGCCAGGGTTCATCCGCTGGCCTACCACCCTCTGCGTCCGTCTCGGCTTTCCTAGACCGGGAAGTCAAGGGCCCATAATTCCCATCTGGGTTCGTCCCTCCTTTTCAACACCGGGAATGAAAACCTCCTCCCGTTTGTCTACTTCCATTCGGGTTCGTCCTGTCACGTCACGCACGGGAACCCAAAGCCCACCTGTTCAGCGGCCCCGCCTTCGCAGGGATTCAGAAAATCAAACGACCTATCCAACCAGATGACACAGCCCTTTGCAGCGTCCAGTAGTGCAGCGGATCTACCGGTAGCATAGGTGCAAGCAGTAAGAAACACAGTGTTGCATAACTTTTCGGGTACGAACTGAGCATTTAACGTGTGCTATTTCGATATTTGAACAGCGTGTGCTTCCTTTACCGATATCGCATCTTTATTTTTGTTTTGTTTATTTTATTCAGTTCTTAAATAAATACTTAATCAAGCAATCTCGCGATTAAGTATTGAAACAGAAGAAGCTAGCACATCATAGCAATGCTAGAGTATGAAAAAAGTCTATATAAGTGTTACATTACAGAATGTGAGCGACATGTGCTTCCTTTACTGATACCGATTTTGCAAGTTTTGTTCTGTTCAGTTCATTCTATTCTTATATAATATTATAATCAAACGGTCTCGCTTGTATGTATTGAAACTGTAGAACCTAGCAGGTTGTAGTGATGTTAGACTATGCGAATAGTCGATTTAATAGTAAAATTCAAAAATTATTTTGCCGAAGTCGCTCCCTAGGTCAGAATGATTAGCTGCAGCTTCCCAAGTTTTTTGCGGGAAAACAGACGCACCGGCATTGTTATCTTACATCTAAAACATAGTTAATATTGTTGCGCAAAACACAACCCAAGTCATTGACAACTCATTAAAGGCAACGTTGTTTATATTAACATGTTTTTCTTTACCTTTTTCGGCGTTTATCGGCTAATGTCGCAATGTGATTGGCAACGGGGCGATGATAAGATGTCTGGGACTTGCCACGAACTTTGTATTTCAACTTTTGGTAACAATTGTGTATGCATTTTTTTCATGTTTATGCCGGAGCTTCATTTTCCCAGGCACTTTGTCTGGGGTTAAAGACGAAAATGACTGTATTGCAAAAAAAAAGAAGGCAAATGTTTGCTACATTCACAAGAAATCCATATTTGGCACGATAAGTAGAACTTGTTTCCAGTTAACTTAAAAAAGACACTCGTTGGGAAAACACCAAGGGGTTTGTTTGACGCGAGGTACCGCCTGAATCACTATTCAGACTAAACAAACTTTTGTTAAAACGATTGGAGACAGCGTTCATTTTATTTGACGTCACGTAATTGGTAGATTGAACGTGCCTGGAACGACACCGCAGAGTGGCAGTTAGTTTGTCCTAGTTACCGCTCCTCTTTTAGATGTCTACAATTTACCCGCTCGCCTATGTTCTAATATTGTGATTTGTGTTGTTTTTGGTAGCCAAGCAAGGTATAAAAAAAGGTTCAAAAGAATTTTTCACGATAAATATTAACGCCCGCTTTGTAGCTAAATATCTGTTTCAGAGTCTAAAAAACAAAAAACGAAAAAACTTCTTTGTTCGAAAAAAAAAATACCAGGTCAATAAATTAATGATAATGAACCCGCGGACTTAATATCAAATTTGAACATATTTAGAACTAGCAGTAAGGGTCACTCGAAACGAGTGAGCCTTACTACAGCAAGGAGCGAAATTCTGCAGGCGTGCTGGTTAGAAAATATCATAATCTAAGCACTGAGACAAGAAAAAATAAAATACCGGACAAGACGACGTTATTCTATCTCTTCTTGTTTCACGGTCTGGAATATGAAGCTTTACTACGCCTTTTCTTCAGTTGTGTGAATTTTCCATTTTTAGGAAACGTTCTTTCGTCATCACTGACGCCACCAATACCATTTCGCCAAAAGAAACTTCTCCTGGCCGTGAAAGCCTTCTAGAAAAACCAAAAAGAGAGAAAAAGCAGGTATCCGCTTCCGAATTCCCCCGTACAAAAACGAACTGGCATATGCATTTGGGGTTTACGCAATTACCCTCCCACTTTTGTCCCGTCACAAACTGTGCCGAAATTGAGATCGAATCGCTTTCTTTGCTTTTACTCGTGGGAGCGCGACTTATTCGAGAAACAATAATGCATAAAACGTTTATGTCCTAAAATCCCAGCTGTAGGCGTTAGTTTTATCTTCATCCGCTTGCTGAATCCTATTTATTTTTTTTTTAATATGTGTTCCTTTGTCAATAACCATGCGCTGCTTCCTTTCGAATTATTTGTGGAGCCCTCTGCCTAAATTCTCGCAGAAAATAAGTGCCTGTGACCTGAAGTGTACCCGTTCTGCAAGCTTTTAAAGGATGGTGGGTTAATAAGTTTTTGACGAAGAACAGCATTTAGGTGGAATATTTTATGAAACGCCACAAACGAAATCTTTTACGGCGATGAATAAGGGTGGTAAACCTTCCGTGTTTTTCATTGTAGTGACGCTGGCTGTGCGGTGATAGTTTGACAGAATAAAACGGGCTGAGCGGTTTTAACGGATTCAAGGCATGGGTTTGAATGGATTTATGAACAATATAAAAAAAGTTTACTAAACATATGAAACAAAGTTGTACCTCAATGCCTGGTTTCATTTATTTAGATAAATAATTATTGTTAAATAAATAGAACGATTTATTCTTTGGAAGCATATAGAGCGTCCTATAAACATGGAACACTAATGGACGTAGAGACAGGCACATTTAAGCATTTTGTAACACTTCGAGGCCGGTTCCTTAGTACCTGTCACTGTGAATACCGTCATACTGTCAATTTATATTTCACCAGAGCCCAAAGAGCCGCAGCTCTGACTAGTAGTATGTCATATGGCATGAGCTAATATATTGTTCAAGGACCGCAAGGTAGCAAGAACGCTTCAAATTATTCAAGAAAAAGCGTTCAATATACCAAAAAGGCAAATAAGAAGTATTGTGTTGGGTGTATGTCTATACAGCCTGAAGTTAGTCTGACTCAACGGGTGACTTGTCTCTCAGCTGTAGATGAGCAATTTAGTCAGTGCAGTACAACCACTAGCCTGTGGTCTTTAACATGCACCACTCAGTAGTGATACACGACCGCACGCCGGTACGATACTCTTCCAGATTGAAACGCGCACTTGTGGAGATCAAATTCAAGATCCCTGGGTTCTGCAGCGCAAGCTTTAGCTCCGCGTGCTCCGAGCTGGTGTGCGCTAGCCCACTCGGTCGCCGATCCCCTGCAAAATAAAAAAAAGCTCGAAGCTGCTCCCGAACGTTTATTCCGAGCATATAAAAAAAATTTAAGAAATAATGTATGTACAACATATAAATACAGAGGAACGTGCACAAAATTCATTGATCACGGTGCTTATACAAATGTTCTACCAATGACTTTCAAATAATTTAAATACTTACCAGACAGCCAATTTTTACACCCCTATAATTGCCAGTGTTATCGCAATTTGCGATAGCACCCACCAGGGAATATTCCAGAACTCAGTAAAGGATGTGGTCGTAGCCGTAATACACATTAACATAGCCTATAGGCCAATAGTCTACCGGCTTCCACTTCTTACTTGCCGCAGGATTCGTCTGAACTGCAAGAAAACAAAAACGACGGTATACTCACATTAACCGAAGAGCGTGTTGGTAACATTGACTTGCAACAGAAAGAATGAGACAAACTCGGGACTGTTGCCAATCGAAGGTACTCCGGTTCCACCGAAATTGCGTTATGTCATCACCGCTCTGCTGCAAGACTTGTTCCTCAGAAAAAAAATGCAAACATGACTTTTTCTTTGTTTCTGCTTCATGGTGCATGATGTTGCAACATAGTGTTGCCTTGTATTGGAACTAATTCATATTTCTCCCCGCCTAATTTTTTTTCGTAGTAGAAACGAGTCAGTTTTCTCAGTTGAAACTTCTGAAGTGCTGCGCCCACAATATCTTATCAGATATGCATTATATATAACGGATTAACAAAATAATGCAGGTGCGGAACCTGCCTTCACTGCTGTCTCCGAGTAAGCATTACACAAGCTTTTACAGCGAAGTTGTATATGACTCGCAGGTCGAATTCCTCTCATTACTTCTTTTCATAGTCCTCTCTCAAAAAAAAAAAGAAAAAGAAAAAAAAATTAAGCGATTGAGGCGAAAGTGCATTTCACGCATAAAACACATCACAGCATTCGTTTCAATAAGGAACAAGAAAAAAAACAAGCACCTAACCACCTACTTGATGGTACAGCGCTCCTGAAAAGAATGCATAGCATGTAGAAATTACCGCATGCGTTTCCCGGTGAAGATTACTGTTGTGCAGGCTGCCGCGGCGACGGCAGCTTGCCACGTGGGGAGTGACGTCACCAGCCTTTCACATATAAAAAAGTTTTGGTACAATCATTTACTTTTCTTTCGTCAGTCATTTAATACAGGCATTTTTGTTGTTTACAAGTATGAACTGCCTCCTCCGTCCCAAGCGACTTCCGATCGCTCCGTCTTTGCTAGCCTGTCAATCTTGCTTATGTCACCAGTGCTAGAAAGCAAATGCTACACAGGCAATAAAGTTTGAGATTTAACGACGGCCTTCGGCTACACAATATTATATCTTGGAGGAGGCAAGATGGTTTACAAGAATATTCGAAAATTTTAACAGATCTCGCGCTTCTTCGTTTTTTTTGTTTTTTTTTTTGAAGCTCACCTGGAAAAGAGGTGGTTAAACGTTTCATCCACATTTCAAGCACTGGTGTTAGGTTGGGCTTCGTTCATTATTTTTATGAGTCAAAGGTTCTCTTGAACGTCTAAGACCGGAGTACCGCCTGGTGGCATTTGCCATCAGAAGGGTTCATAGTACAATGGAAAATCGTTGCAGATGATACCATAGCTTCGCTGGCCTAGTCTAGATTAGAGTTCCAACTTTTTCACTTAGAGTCCGCTTTTTTTTTCATATGCATTTTAAATTATTATTTACTTTTGATTAAACACTTTGCGTTCATTTAACCTCTTGATTATTCAATTAGTGGCTGCTCAAACTTTTAAAGTAAGAAGCTGCAATTGCATCTTCTATTCAGAACTAATATATTTTCCTGATGGTACCAATAACCGAGGAGCGGGTAGTATGGAAGGGGCAGTGATATATCAATTTTGTGAGAAAAAAATCTCAATATGCATCATTATTAGTGTCATTGATCGCTTTTTGTTGACGCCACATTAACTTGGCTTCTGTAAATTTGAATAAACCGAATGGGCATTGTGTGTTAGGCTATCTAAGGAGTGCTGGCAGAGAAAGAGAAAGAGAACGCGTAAAAGTGGTGTGGTCCTCTATTGTTTTATGAGACCGATGGCCACCGCTTCTCTCGATCTCTATGCCCTACCCTCTCCTGGCCTCGGCGAATATTGGTATGAAAGTGAGAACCGATTAACGATCGATGACCCAGAGCCGCCACATGTTCTCCCAATTGTCGCGTTTTCAGTCCTGGATTGTCTGTCGTCTCCATGGCCATCTTGTAATGAGATTTTTAAAAAGCAGTGCATTAAGGAGAACGGAAACCTAGAGTTTCAGTGCATACATCGCTTGCCAAAAACACAGATATCGTCATCAGCAAGAACAACAAACTCTAATCTACGAGAAGACGTTAAGGTAAGCTGGGACACCTGCATTCTGCTTTGGCTATACATTGTAACATCATAACCAAGATTTTCTTTTCTTGTGAATAACAGGCGGAACACCCGAATCAAAAGAAAGATTTCGTAGATACGCTGCTACTGAGCATGCACACCGCTAGCTTTGTCTGCACAACTTCAGGATAACTTCCGGAGGCTGTAAGCTAGCGGGATGGCGGGTGTGGTCGCAGCTTTCGGTGCCTTGTCAGCTTACAGGTGAACGGAGTGCACCAACATTCTTCCTCTTAAATACAATATTTTAATTTTACCAGGAGTAACACAATACGGGCGTATGAGAAACGGAAAGTAGTGCTGCAGTACATTTATGAAAAATATCAAAACTATTTCTTTTGTTTTTCTGATAAGTGTACGGAAAAAGTAACGTGAAACTAATTTGTAACGTAATGAGCAAATTGGTCCGTTACTTTTCAGCGAAAGTAATTTGTAACAGTAATTCATTACATTTAGGGCTCGGTAATTTGTAGCTGTGATCCGTTACATTTTTCAAGTAACGAGCACAAATCTGCCTCGGAGACAATAGGGAATTGTAGTAGACCGTTTTTCTCCTCCGCTACGGTATCCGTGAAGAAAATGCCGCAGCTGCGCATGCGCACTGCCAGCCTTGTCTGCATAGTTCACGGTCTCATGGCGGATTACGGAGCGCTATCCGGGGTCTTAGCGGGCTGCGGAACCGGTCTACTACAATTCCCCACTGAAAAAACTATAAAGCTGTCGGTTCTCTTTTTTGTGTGTCTGTGTGTTTTCAACGTGTCTTTTCTTTTGTCCGATCTTGTCCACGTTTCGGCACAAGGCAGACAAACGCTCTGCAAAAAAAAAAAAAAAAAAAGATTTTTTTTGCGTTTTTTTTATTATATTTACATTGTAGGAAATATTGTGCAAGTACGGAGTGAGAGGCATTTTTTTTTCTTCCTTTTTTTGCGACCGGTTCTTGGGCGTTTGTCGCTTGTCGGACGCGTTTTCAAATTTTCAGCAATCTTTTGGCCACTCAAATTTGAATCTTCTGTGGGTGGCCGGCATTCGTAAGTCTGTCCACTGGTTTTAAGATGCTTTTCGACATGCACTTGTCGCACGATTTTTAAAAGCAGTATATTGTGAAGGCAGGTATTGTTAATTCAGACTAATTCCGCCCTTTCTAAATTATGTAATACCGCATGTCAAATATTTTCTTAAAACAAGTGGAACGACTTTCAAATGCCGGCTACCCACAGAAGGTATTAACTTCGGTACCAAAAGATTCCTGAAAAACTTGAAAAAGCGTCCATCAAGTGATGAATTCCAAAGCACCCATAGCAAAAAAAGTGTCCGTCATTCCCTACGTGAGCACAATTTCCTTCAATTTAAAAAAAAATAGAAAAAAAGGGCAGAAGCTGGTGTTTCTTCTGCGCCAGAGTGTTTGCCTGCCCTGTGCCGGAATGTGAACAAGATTGGAAAGAAAAGAAGCAGTGCACAAAGAAGAACCGACAGCTTTTTGTTAACAGTCGAGAATGCGTCGTGTGTTCTATTCCTGTGTTGTGTGACAGGTTCTACATCAAACAGACCGGACAGTGCATTAATGACCGATTAAGAGAACATTAGTGTAATGTAAGAAAACAAATATCTTGTCATCTGCGAATTCATTGCCGTGGCTATATATGTACCCCCCCCCCCCCTACCAGAAAAGCAAAATATTGTCAGTCCACCACGAACGTCCAAGATAATTTACACGACCATTTTTCATTTTTATAATAAAATTCATGGCCTCTTACCTCAAGGCCGTACCCCAAGACTTCTTACCTTAAAGTTTTAACTTCTGAAATAAGCGTAAAACTAGGCATCCATCAATATTTGAGTAAAATTAAATTTTCTTCGGAACACTTCACAATTTGTTCTATAAAATTTGAATGCCTTTTAGCTTGCTATGTTCTGATAAATATTCAGTATTTATTATTAAAATATTTCCCATAAAAATTCAAAAAATGGCAGACAAATAAGCACTGTCTCCATTTTTTAAAATTTAATTATTGCTTTGCGCCTCGAAAATGAAACTGCTTTTTTTTTTTTTTTTTTTTGGCAGCCCCGTATTGTATTACGTATGAAAAATGTTTGATGCTGTATAGCAAAATATTTCACAGCCAAAACAAAGTATAAAGCTGAAAAAAAAAAACTGTTTCGCTGCCCAAACAGTCATCTATTTTACCCTGAGGTGGTCCAGATAAAAATACGAGACATGACGACATTATAAGAATAATTTATTATCTATAAGTTATAAAAATCTCACCAAGAACTTTTTTGACTAAAACCAGAAAATATATTGCTGTTGAGATACCACGTCCCAACCCGGCATTGTTTCTTAGCGCCTCTTAACCGCACAGCACGCCTCCTGACACGAGAGCTGACAAACTTTGCGCGCACGGAAGGAAATTCCTGGTCGGGAATGTGACTTCCGCAGAGGGAGCTGCGTATGCGCATTCCTGACTCGCATGGGGCTTACGTATACAGTCACTTTTTACAGCTAAAAAAGCGCCACGCTCTGCCACGCCCGCTTCCACTCGTCCTTTTATGCTGTAAGGTAAACAAAGGCGGTTATCGTGTGATCGTTGTACATGCCACAAATGCATAGCGGGCTCGTTGCGCCCTTTGTACCCTATGTCAGTTCCTCTCAGTCCCAAACTTCACGCCTAATCGGCCTCGGCATCTCCTGACTGGGGCTTCTGTTCGGGAAGCGTGATGACAATAGAGCGAGATTGCCACTTTCCGTTTCACCTAAACACGGACGGCAGTGGTCACTACGAACAGTTTCAGCCATTCCAGCGTTGTGCACGTATTACATCACCCGCGCCCCGCGCGTCGCTACGCCACTCTCAAAGGTCACGTGAAACTAACACGACATTGGAATGGCTACAGTGACGCCAAGCGTCCGCTGCCATACATCGTTATTTGAAACAGTCTGGTGACCAACTGTAAGAAAGGGCAGAAACACGAGGGGCATTTGTTTCGAACGACCTTCCTATAGACTAGTGCGACCAGGAATCTTCCCAACAAAAAACTTTATTTTTCGTCAGACTTTGGTACTATAACGATGGATGTAGCAGGTGAATCGGCACAGACAAGTCATTCTGCGGTTCGTGCGGATGCTGATGAATGTAAGTAGGACATTCTTATTATTTATTTTTATACTAGGATGCTAGTTGTCTTGTGTTTATTGATCCTAATGTTTCATCGGCTCAGTTCAGTGTCAAAGATTACGGAATTTTCGCTGAGTGGAATTTGTTTTGCTACATCCAACGGGAAGGTTGCTTATGACGTAGTAGGAAAGCAGTGAAGCGTTTGGCAGCAAGGGCCAGTTTTCAAAGTTTTTTTCAGGATCAACTTATGACGCCATATCAGCTGATCACCTGGGCTAAAAATAACAGTGGAGGTACTATTGCAATTCTCTGGGTTACAAAGCAGAAGAAAAGCGAACCGGACTAACTTCATGATTCAGCTCGACGGTCCGTGTCCCCTCTCCCCCCCCCCCCCCCCCCCCAAACCAAAGGGACAAGCAGTTTTCATCACTTCAAGCCAGCATCACCTTTAACGCTACGTGCTGGATTTACGTCCTATTCAGAGACACAGAAAGTTTGAGCTTTAAACTTGTATTTTAAGACTGTTGTCTTATATTTAAAAAAAAACAATAATAATAAATATTACATCGCCAGAATAAACAAAAGGGGCGTGAACCTTCGACTGCCGCATGACCAAGAACATATGGTGCTGCTGTGATCTCTTCAACGCCAAATAGTTCAGGTCGTTTTCATATCGCCTACTCACGGGGCTTCTATTGTGTTGGTTATGTGTGTGCTGACATCGACAAGAGGGACAAATTGCAGTGTGAAACAGCTGACCTTCTGGTGTAATTGCTCCTCCGCCAGCGATAAAAAAACCACAGATAAGACAACGTGTATCAGATCACAAGAGACTCCTCCGTAGCAGACGATGGTTGCAATTGCAGCGATTGGAAAGCCACGGAAGTAGAAACAAGTCCTTTCCTATAAATATCTATACGAAAAAAAATTTCTGCGTCTACCTGCGGTAGACATTCCGCTCAAGGCAAACAATCGTGCGTTTCGTCCGGCCCAAAATGTCGAGAGTTGCGTGCTGTGCGGTGAAGAGGAGCTGAGAAACCAGTCAGGGTTGCAACCCGGCAGCTCCATTTCAACATTTTTTGTCCCTTTAAAAATAAATAATTTTAATTACATTTTCTGTAATAAAAGGCAATAGACTCTTCTTCTAGGGTCGTTATGTTTTGTATTTTTACTTGTACGAACTCTTGGTAGAGTAAACGACTGTTTAGGCAGCAAACTAGAGGATTTGGCACAACTTTAGAATTTCTTTTTTGTGAAGTTTTTGGTTGTACGGTTTCAAACATTTCTATTGCGTAATATATATCCAATAGCTTCCAACAGAAAAGTTATAATTCTCTGGAGCAAAGACATAATTAAAAAAATAAAAATATACTAATTTTTTTTAAATTTCGTTTAATTTTTCAAATATTCATTCAATCAAAATTTCATAACCGTCACAACATAGTAAGCTAAAAGCGGTTCGGATTTTATAAAACAAATTGTGAAGCGTTTCGAAATAAATCTTCTTTAGCTCAATTATCGATTGGTGGTTAGCTTTACGCCCGTTTTAAAAGTAAAAACCTCGCTCACGCCATAACAAAATTGTTCGCGGCAAACACATTTTCGGAAAAAGTTAAGGGCCTTAGGGTGAAAAAGCCATACATTTTTGTTCAAGAACCGGAAATAGTCGAACACAACGTCTGGGATGTTTGAGGTGGAATGAGCCAATGCTGAAAAGGAACGGTCACAAACTAACTGGAGATATAATCGAAGCTACCAAAATAAACTTTGGCCGGAGGCCAGATTCATGAAGAGCTTCTTAGTTTACAGGAACTTAGCTATGAAGTTCGTAAGTTAAGGACATCGTAAGAAGAGGAAAAATCGGTTTTCACCAACGGAAAAACTAGAACTTACCGGTGCTGTTGCTATGGTGACGGCGCCTTCGGCAGCAGGAACAGCCAATCGGAGAGCTCAGCATGGTTCGGAGCAGTTCGGAGCGTGGAACTTCAACAACAAACACAGGCGGCTTTCTGCCACCGCTTGTCTGGGGTTCGTGTCCGTGCAGTCATATGTCGACGTGAACACAATTTAAACGTGCCCGAACGCCGAGGCCGGATGCGTAACCGCCTCTGTTGACTACTACGAACTCGATCGCTATAAGTCAACACAACTGTCAGCATTGGTAAAAGACGCCCGTGTCAGTCGTTAGCAAAGCGACGTAGGTGGAAACGAATTGCCGCGGCGTTTTTTCCGGCCTCGAAGATGCAGGAGCGAGCCGACGTAAAAAAAAAAAATTCATTTGAAGTACGAGAGTACCAGCAGGAGCCACGTGAATACCTGTTCGCACTCGGAGCGGACGCGCGCGTTTGATCGAAGTGCTAGATTCGCGCTGTTCGACCGAGAATTGGTAAGCGCTTCGGGACCGATATTTTAAGATTCCAACTCGATAATGACATGACACTCAGCAAAGAAAGGTTGGGCCGGCATTGCGTAACTCCCACGAACTGTTATAGCTCGACAGTGACGTGCAGTCGCGTCAGAATAAAAATGGCATGCTAATAACAAAGTGTTCATACCGTGTTGCGAAGGTAATCCATACGGCGTTTATTTGAGCTCTATATCACACAAAACAATCAGGTAGAATCGATGAGAGTCCCCTTTCGACGAAAGCGTTCGTCACCGCTGCCTGGGAGAATAAGAAAATGACAAGGGGAGGAGATTATCCTCTTTATATAAAGTTCAGGTCAGCGATCAAGCTAGAATACGGGAAGGGTCCACATGGGTCGCACGGACATATTCCACTCAGCACGCCAGCCGGTCGTGGGCAGACGGTCTTGGCCAAGGACCGTCAGAGCAACGCTGCGCCGAGTCGGAGTCCCTGCTTGGCCTATATTCTGCCGAGTTCGCTTGGTCGGGGTCGGTGGAATAGTGGCCGTTGGAGCTTTTCTTGGGTGTTTGTGGATCCAGCATTCTTGTTCGTCGTGGTCTGTTCCAAGTACTTTTTACTTTTCTTGTTGCTTGAGGTCGGAACGCGCAAGAAGAGCACGTAGAAAAATAAACGTCTGTTGGTTGTCGCGACCAAGTAACAGCGACGCTGTCGGCCATGCAGATTTGATCGTAAAAAGTGCGTAAGACAGCTTCGGAGCTGTCGCAGCAATCTGTCGTAACCTGCGCAATATTTACAAGAATTTCTTTTTGTGAATACGAATTTGTTCTTACGTTTTGTTTTACGCACATTTCTGGCGTAGGATCGTTTCGTGAATCTGGCCTCTGATTCCCGAAATTTTCTTACTACAAAAAGGTCATAAATCAAACTTACGACAAAGTTACGAACTTTGAGTATTCCCGAAGCAAAATGTTTGTAAGCTTTGCGTAAGTTACGACGAAATCTGTAACTTACGCAAAACGTAAGAGCATTTTGCTTCCGGAATACTCAAAAGTTCGTAACTTTGTCTTAAGATAAACTTACGAACTTTCTTGTCGTAAGAAAGTTTCGGGAGTCTGGCCTGCGACTGCGAGACAAATATGCCAGTATGCCCTCTGTTGGTCTCATAAAACAAAGAACTTTGTTTCTTGACGTGCATATTTGGGACCGAATACGACACAACACTGTATAGACCTTTGCAGAAAGAACCCACTGGCCGCCGTCATTTTGCTACTCGAGTGACCCCTACCAGCCAAAACTTTCTGCCACCCGCCTGAGCTGTGGAAACCCGGTCAGCGCTGCCCCCCACCGAATCGCATTGTGCATTCGGAGTTTGCCGGCTTTTCTTGAAAGTTTTTACTTTATTTGCCTCTTCAGAATGCTTACGGGTTATTTATTTATTTATTTTATTAATTTTATGCTTGCGGGTTTTGTGTTATCTTCCACTGTGAAAACCAGGGAATACCAGAGCTCGTAGCCTGCTCGGCCTTCGCAGGAAACGAGCGAAGAGAGTGAACGTCAAGCAGCCCGCGACGCGGGCCGTTTGACGTTCTTCGAGGATTATTTTCGTTTGGATAATCTCCGAAAAACCTTTTCGGCGATGTTTCCGGTCTTGGCGAGAAGTAGCTGATAGTGTCCGGGGTATGGCGACTGAATAGGCACTTTTGTTCGTTTGCTTTAGTGCTGTGTAAGAAAATAATCACTCTTCAAAACGTACCCGAATTCTTTCTCAAATCCTGTTCAGATAACGCGGCACCGTGAGGTACGTACAATACATGCTGTTCGATTGATGAGACTCGTTGAATGTCACGTTGTGAGCGGGGAATGCCCATGCAGTTCGGTTATCCTGTGGTGTGGTCTATATTTTAGGCAGTTGAGACCTTATTAGATTGACAGGTCTGAGTGTATGGTGCCGTTAAAAAGATCAACATAAGGAGAAACAAACATTCCAGTTGCATTTGTTCTGTGGCGCACGAAGTCGCCAAAGAGGGCTTTCATTTGTTTGTTTTTGTTCCCAAAAATAATGCAATGCTTTCTTAAAAAAACTCAGAGAAATTCTCTTCGCCATAGAACACAAAACCAAAACTAAAACGAGGCAATTTTGCCCGCCACCAGCGTCTGGAATTGCGCCTACGCAGGTTGCCACAGCCTACTGACGAGAAAACCCACAGCCCGCCGCAATCAGGCAACACCGACGTACACTCTCAAAACCAGGGACTCGCGCTGTAAATCGCTTCGTTCGAGACTGCCGCTGGAAAGGTCTATAATCTCACGATTCAGATGCTGAGATTGTATGTAATTTGTGTTTGTTTTTTTTCCTTCGCATTTTGTTTATTTTGTTGTTGCCCATGTATATATACTGGGAGCCGGGCAAATAAACATTCAGTTGATAGAACGCGCTGTCGTCTGTCTGGTCTTTGTTTTTCTTTTGTCGCATCGTTTTAAACAAAGTCTTATGCTGCTTCTCAAGTCGCACATTTTTAATAAAAAAAATAATCAGATAACACAAACAAACAGTGAAACATAATGAGCACAAAGGCTGGAAAGTTGAGGACGAGCTTAAGCTTAAGTCCGTTGGTAGTTTTACAGTATTTTTACGGTCATTATTTCTCTATCGCTTTTTTTTCCTTCTCTAATAGACCCCTAAAAGACAATATTGGTGGGTTGCCCTGTTGGAAAATCTCGATGATGGAAAGATGACGGAAAAGGCTCATACAAGCGTAACCGTAATATGGGACATCCTATACAAGCGAAAAAGGCGGCTCCAGTATAGTGGAATAAGGCGGAACGATACAGGTGGGCGGAACCATACAAGCGTGTCGTATTATGGGACATCCTATACCAGCGTAGTGGATATAGGCGGAACCATGTAGGCGGACGGAACCATACATGCATAACGTAATATGGGACATCCTATACCAGCAAAAAGGCGATACCAACATGGTGGAGCCATATGGCTCCAGCGTGTTGGTTTCGCCTTTTCACTGTTGTACAGGGCGATTTAGTTTCAAGCTTTACATATATGTTTAGAAAGGTCGTGAAAGCTATATTAATGCGGTTTGTGCAGGCGAGTTATACGGCCAGGCGTACGTAGTATAGGGACCTAGTCGTAACGATCAGTCAGATAATTAAATACAATTTGTTAATCAACTTTTTAATTAGTGAAAATGAAAATATGGTTTCAGTTAGAAACTTGCTGAGTCATTGAAAACCACAAAATCAAGTTTTTTTTAGAAGGATATAATTCAGGGGTAGCGTTTTATGCATTCTGTAAAAAGCTTTATTTGGACGAGTTTCTAGGTTTCAGTTTCTTATCAGAGCTCATCTCTGCGCCCACGGTCCTGTTCCCCAGGGGCATAGACACGCAACACACATGCGCCTTGCTTCCCTTCATCCTACGAGGGAGGCGAGGGGGCGGCTTCGCACTGCGGTCACCGGGCAGCTGGACCGCAGGTGCAAAGATGCGCTCTGGTAAGAAACCGAAGTCTGGAAATGCGTCCAAATTGACCATTTTTTTATAACGCCATATAATGCTACTCGTCTATCTTTACAAAGAAAATTGATTTAGTGTGTTTTGATGATGCTTAGCAGGTTTCTAATTGGAACCATGGGTCTATTTTCACTGATTAAAAATTTCACGAACTTACTATACTTAGAGAGAGGCTGAAGCAGTTTTGTATTTGAGAAAACACTTTTAAATCTTCTTCATTCGACCTCGAGAATCTCAAATATCAAAATTATTTGCTAATTTAATTAATCAAGGCTGCATAGTCATTTTTAAAGCACTGTGAAAGCACCTCCCTAGAGAGCAACGTCACAACAGCAGCTTTCAAAATCTTTGTTCACGCATCTTCAGCGCCTATCAAAGCTATGAACGCACGTGCTATTTTTTAAAAGGGCAGAAAAATGTGTCACGACTGGTGCCAGTGCCGGAGAATATACCTAGAAAACTTGCGATTGGACGCGCGGCCCTTAAGCGACACACGCTTGGCGGCCGAAAGGTCTTCTTACGATGTCACTGTTGGTGGGATGTTTTTTGTGTTTTCTCACGTTTAGTTATATCTTTGAGGAAAACGAACGGGATATTCAGATTCGCGAGATAAAACTACGCTAGAATGAACCTCCATCTAGTTTTCTGAAAGAAGTCTGGCATATCTCTGTAATAAGCCGACGGATCATTACAAATTAGCCTTTTATACTATGCCGCCCTGGCCATATAACTCATGTGCACAGACCGCGTAAATGTAGCTTTTACGGCTTTTTTTTTTAAAAATCTGTAAAACATAGAAAAAAACTCTGTAGAATGTCCCCCAATACGATACGATTGTATGGTTCCTTCCCCGCTTGCATTGTTCAAGAAAGACTTGTGGACATCCAGCGTTTCATTGGAATGCTGGATGTCAGCGAGTCTCTACATCAATGAGTGGTTTCAAACAAGCATGGTGTTTGCACACCAGTAAGCTCTTATCCGAGGCTCACCAGGACCACTAAGAGCAGAGGCGAAATGTCGTGACCTGGTAAATTTGGTTGCAGGTATTTATTTTTACAAGAACTGCATGCAGCAAAGCTTAACTTTGCTTAAAAGAAGATTATTAAAAATTCAATACTGAACAATGGTGTCCCTTGAGCTGTCAGACCAAACTCCCACTCTTGCCACTCAGGAGTTCCTAACTTGTGCGTAGAGGATCAGCACAACCCAGATTTGTGCTGTGAGCGCACCTGCAATATAAAAGTTGAATAAACATGAGATGAAATATGAGACGTTTACAATTCTCTGTAACGTGAAATTAGAGCACAGATCTTGAAGAGGAGGATGGGAAGGTATGTCCCTCCTCCCCCTCCCCTCCTCCTCTTCTGCTCCCTCCCATTTAGCAGGAAACTTCCCTGAATTTAGCGGGAAAATTTCCCCACTAAATTTAGCTGGTTAAGTTTCCCACTAAATTTAGCGCAGAAATTGATGTCACATGACCTCAACACAAATGCAGTTTTTCCGCTAAACATAGCGGGGAAAATGACGTCGCATGACCGTGTCACGCCATCCATAAAAAAATTCAGTTTCTCACCTAGACTTAGCGGAAATATTAACGTCACATGACCACAACGTTAATTCAATTTCCTGCCAAGTTTAGTTGGGTAGTTACGCCGACAGCGACGCCGCGAAACGCGGAAACAGGTGCTAAGAGCTGCGCTAAAAACTAAATGCATCAGGTGAAATAAAGTGAACATTAGAGATACTGTAAGAAAAAGAAGAGAATCTAAGATACCGTTCTCAGATCCTTCCTTTTGTCCGTTCTCAAATGTTTTGATTTCAAGAAATGTTTATCTCTTTATTCATACCCAGGGAACCCCTCCCAGTTTCAGCATGAATGCAATAAATCAATGCAGACTAGACCTTGTAAACTATAATCCACATGAAAATTAATGTTTGCCACATAGTCATGTATGAGTCAGTGGCTCAGAGCTCTAAATACATTTGTATTGAGGAACATTCTTGAATAAAACTTCTGGGCTTCGAATTCAACAGTTTGTACTTCCATAAGGAACACTGTGTGGCACTGATTTTTTTTTTTGTGACACATCAGAAACAGCACAGCACTGTCATCCTCGCATACCTAACAAGAATTTGTATTTTTTTTTAGCATGGCATGTGCTATTCTAATGCCCATACAGCATCCTTTAACAAAATTTCCTTTGTAGAGCTTTTTATTGGTTCTTATTTAGCTCACACGACAGATTCGGTACCTTGAATTCTCACTCGGCATCAACAGTTTTATATATTAATGTAATAGCGAAAGACAAGATGTATGGACTTGAGTACGGCTCAGCAAGCACAGATGTTGAGAAAAGTACTGAAGAAAACTCAAATGTGAAAATAAAAATAAGCTGGAATGTGGAATTATGGACATGGACATGAATACAGTTAGCAGATTCAATATGAAGAATATGTGTTAGACGCACGCTCAAAGAAACCTGTTGCATCTATATTCATTCAAATTACTTTGCAGAACCCAGCGCTGCAGTCTCAGGTGGGAGTTCGCTGAATGAGTCTACTGAAAATGAGTGTAGACGGAAAAAGCAGTTTGATCTGCGATAATGAACATTACATAAGTGACATGTCATTATTACTGTTACAGTGCCGAATGTTCCAAACTGTCAGTCGCATCATTCTGTGAGTTCCCTCCGTACATTACAGGGTTTGGCTCTCTCGAATGCTTTGCGAGAAAAATGATGAACTGGAAATATCTAGAGTAGTTCTAGAAAAACTATTTCCAGAATCTTATCTCAGCATCGCAAAGAATATAAAAAGTTTCTAAAGACAAGGTTAGTGCAGGAGTTGAATAAACTAAATACTTTGTTTTTCGAAACCATCTTGCCGTAGTAAACGTATGAAGTTCCCCTAGGTAGAGCTAGTCATTACGGATGATTGTGCCCATTGCGTACCATAAAAATTTAGTTTGCGACCTACAATATTTACAAACTCAATTAACTCTGAATAAGTGGACCACTTGGCATTAAAGATTGGCCTCACCATGACTGTCTGCCAACATCTACATAATAATTTGCATGAACCTATGTATTTCAAGAAAATATTTGGTGCGAGCTGCTTAAAACACAATAGCACTTTTTAGCAAGTGCTGATTGTTGGACAAGTTGGTACGGTACGTTAGAAAACATGATTGTGCTTCGAAGACGGGGACATAGGAAGGACAGACACCACAGAGTGCTAACTTTCAACTGATTTAATTCAAGAACCTCGGCGTAGAAACACACTGCGTCACCGCACCACATCTCAACCAATCCGTGGCCCTGCCACGGACCGCAAGTACGCCAACTCCTTATCCGCCAAGTCAATTGACGCCACACTGACACAACACGTGCCGGAACTATTTATAGCATCAGCCTCCATAATCTCTCTAACAGTCATATCTTTGTGCCTAGCAAGAACAATAGACTGAGCAAATAATGGTTTGCACTCGCAGTCATGATCTGTCGTGTCACTGTCATGACTGCGGGTGCAAACCATTATTTGCTTCGTCTATTGTTCTTGAGAGGCACAAAGATAGGACTGTTAGCGAGATTATGGAGGCTGACACTATAAATAGTTCCGGCACAAGTTGTGTCAGTGTGGCGTCAATTGACTTGGCGGATAAGGAGTTGGCGTACTTGCTGTCCGTGGCAGGGCCACGGATTGGTTGAGATGTGGTGCGGTGACACAGTCCGTTTCTACGCTGAGGTTCTTGAATTAAATCACTTGAAAGTTAGCGCTCTGTTGTGTCTGTCCTTCCTATGTCCCCGTCTTCCAAGCGCAATCATATTTTCTACCGCACTTTTTAACACTTATAGAAAGCCTGTAGTGGGCCACAACTTAAGCAGTTTTCACTTCATTATAAAGAGCAATTACACATATGTGAACCATGAATATAGGCCTGCACTGAATTTTTTTCTTAAGCTGAACGTGCTATGCTGTTTACTATATAAATCTTTGCAGAGCTGACAATGTGCAAGTTCCTGTTTTTTTATATTTCACATGTCCCGACTGGTGAGTGTGGTAGGGACATAAGATTGATGACACCAACGAAACACAATGATTATTTTAAGAATTTGTTTGGGTATAGCACGAGCAAGGCGATCTGCGGGAAGTTATTTCTGTGACACCGTCGAACCTACATCCGCGGGCTTTAAGTTCACATGTTAATCATGTCTGCAGACTCCTTTTTGTAATTGGAATTTCATCCAACCCAAGATTTGAATATGTTTTTTGCATTTTAGGCTTAGTAGTGCTTTTGCTGTTCTATTAATAGGTAAGAAAAATGCTTATTTCAAGTGGCATACCTAACACCTGGTGGCACGAGGACTCCCGTGTCGTGACGCAGACCGAAAGTCACAGCCAGGGAGATACTGCGATGCTCTTGTTGCTGGGATTACCTCCCCCATGGTCCTGCCCAGACCACAGAAAAAGATTGAGTCCAAGCTTGTGGCCACTAGGATCTCCAGATCTTGAGGCACCCAAGTAGCTGAAAATAAAAACAAATCACAATCAAGTACTTGGCAGAGCTACATTAGAATGGCTAGCATATTCTTTCGTGATCAGCACATAGATCCTCTTATTTTAGTCATAGTCACCCCCCAGGACAAAGCTACGTAGGCGTTAAAATGATGGGTACCGAATTTAGGTGAATGATCAAATGCATTCATTTAACCCCCTTTCGCCCCAACCTGAGACTTCTGTCAAATATTCACATTCAACTGTAAAGACTACAAATAAAACTACTACTGCAATGCAAAGCCGTATAGTGGGAGAGTTTAGCCAGCGGGTGTGGCAACGAAGGCGCCGGAGAGGAGGAAAGGGAGGAGAACGCCGAAGGAGGGAGAGAGAAGGCAGCAGAGAAAGAAAGAGGAGACGACCACCATTTTGACGCAAAGCTGTCTGCACGGAGCACTGTTGAGGCTACGTGTCGTCTGCTACGGGCTTATTTATTTTTTTTTGCCTAAATAAAAGTGCATTCAAACATGGAGGAACTTCTTTCTTTAGGTTTTTAAGCCACCGAGGAATAACACTATATCATTTTATTGCCAGAGCCTGCCAAATAAAAGGAAAGAACCGAAATTTGAATATCGATCCCATGCCGGGCGAATGAATGAAAATGGCGGCCCTCCCCGTTCAGCTGGGAGCAGCCTAGAGTTCACGCGCATGCGCTCACGCCTCTTGCTCTGTGCCACGGGCTGATCAGCTCACTCGGAAGGGAGACGTTACGGCAGCGAAATCATAGACTGCCAGACTCTCCCCATATATGGCTCTGCTGCAATGGAAAGATTTTCCTACCCTCGTGCTCAGTGAGTGTCGACTGTGGATACAACTCCGGTTCATACACTCGCTGAACATGAGGGTAGAGTGTACCAGCAGAGGGCAGGTGTCTGTATACAAAGAGTTTAGTTGGCACACCAAGAGGCTAACGAATAAGAATGGGTACCACTCTGAGCAAAATGCCAAAAAAGCGTGGATCTCGGCTTGACACTAACAGCGGCACACAGTATCTATTTTACTGACAAAGGGGTACTAAATCATTATTTTCAGCTTCCTAACGAAACTAAATATTCTTCCCGGCTTGCTTTTTAGGAAAATCTCCAAATTTACAAGAACTACTAAGACAAGACAGCGTCTAAAAAAAAAAAAAAAAAGCAATGGCAAAACCAGCAATCGAATTCGCCTGCTCTCCAGTAGCACGACATCTATGGCAGGCAGACCTGCAGAATGAGCAAGCAGTTTAAGAAACAGAGTATGTCCTATGTATAATTTTTTTTATGCTGCAAAGCAAGCGCTGGAAGGAGGTTTCACGACATTAACGAAATTTCTTGCAATCAGTTGAGAACAAATTAGAGCAGTGAACTTGTCCTTGCTTCTGGCATAACGTTTTAGTGTTGCCCATGGAAACTCACATAAATTTGAAAATAAAAACAAAAAAGACTAACCTTCATAAAAAAATCTGTAACTTTGGCAAAGAAAAGTTACCTTGGAAAAAATATGTACAATACAGTTGTACAGCGTGCATTTGTGTGCTTAACCAATTTTGAGGCAAATCGGCGACAATGAAAAGAAGACGTTTGAGTACAATTAAGGGAAAGACAGAAAGGATGCATACCTACAACAAAAACATTTAGAACGACCACGGGCAGGAAACTCTGGTGAGGCTCTCGGAGTGACTCCCTCATATGGGCCTGCGCAGACCACAGAACAAGATCGGTCAGAGCTTGCAGCCATAAGGTGCTTCAGACCATGAAGTTACAGAAGCGGGTGCAATTGGAAGCAAAGTGCATTTCATTTCTCTGAAAAACGAAGAGTTTAATAGGTAGCTTGCATTCATAAGGTGATACAGTCATGAATGCACAGACTTTTCAATGCAGCGCTATATCACCAACTTGTTAACCATGCCGGGCAACACTAAAAACTGAGAGCATTATTTTAAACTATCTCAGCTTAAAGTTAACCACGACAGAAATTTCAAGCCATCCTTGCAAATTCAGTGCACAAAGCAAGCCATGTGACCTTCTAGTTGGACGCCATGGTACGTCGAGCTTATAATCATGCGTCATGCTGTTTTTGCTGCAAAGGCTTGTAGTTTTAAAAGTGGTCCAGCTTAAAGAGACTAAAAGTATAGACGTTTATGAGTGGGGCCCTCACCTAGTCTGCAGCTACATTGCGAAATAGGACGTTCCAACCGGGATGTTTGCTGCCTGTAACCACACGACCAGCTTGTGCCCAGCGATTGTTCGAGCTGAATACATGTCCTCGACAGTGCCATTATTTGACAAGCATTTCTATGACTGTTAAACATGACTGACTTACAGAGAGACTCCACCTCAACGACTAATGACTTGGGATACCTAACTGAATACTGATATATCAACTAAATGCAAAACAATTACCTGGCAAGCATTAAATTTTTCAAGAGGCTGGGTCGACTCCGCATTAAGTTGAAGGAGTCGATGCGTAATAGGACAATACAAACAAAAATATGCCTTAGAATTCTTTTTGCACCCCCAAAATGATGTGTTTTTGAAGGTAAGGTACACAATGTTCTTGATTTAGAAAGTGCCTCAGCTGTACAAATGCATATGCAATAAGGGCACTTGCCAAGCCTATTCTACTCAGCTCTGTGCAGGTTAAGCTAAGTTAGAGTATAGAAGTACATGCTCACTGACACCATCAGAAAGGCAGGGAGAAGTCTCCGTTGTTCGACCTCCAGCCCGTCTGCTACCTTCGATGACGTTTCAGCGCCTGATGAGCCTGGAGCGAGCACATCTGTCTAAAGCGGGGTGAAAAGCACAAGCATGTGCTGAAGGACGCCCAGCCATTCTCTTTTTGTCATCGGCTATACTACATATTTTTAGTAAGACATATTTTTAAGTGAGGAAAAGTACTGCAAATATGCAGTCCACCTTAAAGATAACAACAGTTGCCATTCACCATTTTCCAAATAAGTGCTCCCACGTACCGGAACATCTACACATGTGGTGCGTGAGTAGGTTCAGGACTGAGAGGCTAGAAAACGAAGCGCTCGCAAGGCTTGTCTGGCCCTTCCAACCATGCGGGTACATTCGTTGCAAGTTCCCGATTTGTAGACAAAATGATTTAGAATGAGCAAATCTTGTCTACGCCCGAGGTAGAACATTGAATTGCGATTCCCCCATATTGTGCCAACCATCCTTCAAACTGCGGTACCACCTGCAAATAAACTATGTTGTGCTGCGGCACGCGTCCATGCTGCCTGCTTCAGAGGAAAACCACTGCTCGTGTTGAAGACGACATCCCACAGTGACAGGCAACAATTTTTAACGAACAAAAACAAAATTGATATCATTCAATAGACACAGATAGGCTCACAAAGTGTCGGCACCATGATTGTTGTTGTTGGTTTTACTCTTGCATACAAACAAAGGTGACTTCCTCTCTCCTCCGATGGACAGTAAAACCCCCTTATCTTGGTAGCCCCTATTTCTTCTCGAATCGGTCACAGAGGACATAATCGCAGCCACTGAATTCCGCAAAATTAAAGGCCGCGAAAATTAAAGGTTCGCCAACATTAAGGGGTTTACTGTTCTTCTGAGTGTCACATGATGTTAACATTTCAAGGAGGCTGAAGGTATTGGTTTAAGAAAAAATTTACCTATGAAAAAAGTGCCCTTCTCCAGGTTAGGCACGCGAGGTTCTTTTGCACTACGTATAAGGTGGCAAGTTTATTTCGGCAGAGCTTTTGGTAAAACGGAGTCACAAAAGTAGCTATACTTGGCGTCAACTATTTTGTGCTGCATTATAAAGCCAGAGTAGATTCCACAGTGCGTGCTTCAGCAGAGCACTGTTTGTTGCGAGAGCATATGTGGTTTAGTGTTGCATCCCATTTGCATAATCTAGAGAAACTAGCGCTGACAGAGTTGGAGCACTCCAAATATTAACAGCCGACTGTAGAAGCATTGAGAGATGCACACATGCGAACTGTGCATTTCTTAAAGGTGGGTTCGAGCAAAGGTAAAAACAATATCTATACTTACGGCGGCCATACTTGCCTTTCCCAAGCACGACCACTTTTCCCTCGGTAGCACCATCCAGTAAGAAGCACCAGCAACACGCCCATGAGACGCCGCCGCCTCCTGGATTGAATGACGACCCGCCTGAGGTCTTGGAAGGAGATCCGGAACACTGCTTTAGGCCAGATGTTGTATCTGGTGGGGCAGAGACTAAAAGCAAAAATTAACGAATTTATCTGAAGCGCTACATTCCTATAGGACAGCAGTATTTTCTTTAGGCCAGTGATTCGCTTTAATTAAACACAAATGGTTGGTTTATATGATGAACCATCAGCCCCTATTTTTCTTAAGTGTAACGCAGTGTCTAACGTTACGTCCGACGGAACCCGAAATAAAAATTAAAGTTACGCCCAACGTAACTGTCAAGCATTCGAGTTACGTCCGACGTAACCCAAAATAAAAATTAAAGTTACCGTATTTACTCGAAAATAGGTCGAACTCTATTTGTTGGACCCACCGAGAATAAAAAAAACAATTCAAATATAGGTCGACTTTTTTTTATTTTTAAGAACAGGGGAAATTTTGGGCAAAAGAAAGAAACATTTATTTACATCACTTCACAGCTTGGTAGACATCCTCGCAAATCCGCCACGATACTTCACTGACACCGTTGTAAAATGACGACAAGAAACGAAAGAAGGTGCGAAGCAACGAAAGACAAACTACAAAGACGCAAACAAAGCCGCCGTGTCGCCATGAGCAACACGCGAGCCGAGCCGCCTCAAGCAACTAACAAAAGTAACATCTTTTTTTTTTTCTTTTTTTGTGCGCGTTTGCGAGGATGGAGGACAAAGTGCATGGCGCATCGCGTTCCTCTCCTTCCCCATTGCCCAGCAAGGGGAACGCTAGAGGTGCGACGGCGAAATCTAATGCCCCAAGAGGTGCGCGCGATAGCGGCACCAGCCACCGCTGTTGTTTTCGGTTGTTTAACAAAAGCTTTTGGAAACAAGAAGCGGCGCAGCTCTACGGCAACGCCGGCTCGGTGACTCGATAGCTTCATGCCTCCGGTACGGTCGCAAAATTTGGTCGCGAATGTAGGTCGAAATTCTTTAATCACGATTTCCGGAAAAAAAAAAAAAAAAAAAAAAGAAAAGGTCGACATATATTTGAATAATAAACACGGTAGTCAGCTGCGCGACGAGACACACATTATGAAAGCGATTGGTGCGAGCGATCAAGGCGATGGGCGACGTTTTCTAGAAGCCCAGGAACCGAGCGGCGCAAGCAGCGAGAGTGAGAAATCTTCGTCGCTCGGCGCCGGCACTCGCACCTTCTCGTCGTCGCTCGTCTCGTTGATCGCTATATTGCTTACATGCTGTTCAGAAAGGTGCTCTAAGTGGTTACCATTGCATTGGGACCAGCCTGGCATCCAACCGTAACCAGTCGACTTTTTTTTAAGCCGCCCAGGTAGAAGTTAACATCGTACATACATCGTTTTCAAGGGGAGGCACTCACTTGATCGAATGACGTTTTAGCGAACGCCCACGTTTCATCGAATGACACTTTAGCGAATAGTCGGACGCCGCGAAGCGGCGTTTTCGGGTGGGCCAAATGAGTTCATATTTTTGTAATGAGTTGCCGCAGACTGTCGCCGCGAAGCGGCGTAAAGCGCAGCGCGACGGATGGGTTAACGCGCGCCCCCGTTATTCGCTAAAACGATCATTCGCTCAAATGTCGCCGTTCGCTAAAATGTCATTCGCTCTTGTGATATGGACCCGTTTTCAAGCATGGCTCCTCGTTCATTGCTCGATTTACTTTTTCGTAAATGACAAACCGCAATGAAGCACAATTATTCTAGTTCAAAATTGTCACGAACACTTGGCACGCATGCTTAACACTGTAGCGCACCTAACGTAATTTAAAAGTAGAACGAAAACGGGGCGAGATTCGCTTACCGCTTCACGGAAACAGTCCTTCGGATCCTAGGCCTAACGGCCGAAATCGGAAGTCGCCTGCGGTCCGGCGATCGGACGAGTTGAGCCGGCCGCGCTGTGCTGACCCCGGCTGACCACGCCTGGTTGAACCATGAGAGGCGTCGTCGAGTTGAGAGCCAGAGACGCAGTAGAAACGGACCGTAAAACATCTGTCCCGTAAAACGCAGGAGCCAGCGCCAAAACCGCTACGTCTGGCTGCGTCGCCATCTCCGCGACGACCGGAAGCGTGTGAACCGGGACTGGCCGGGAAGTTAGAAAAGGCGCGGCAGCGGAAGCCACTGGGCGGAAGCTTTACGTTTCGGTTTCGCTTTTCTCCGACATCGGCCACGGTCGCGGGCTGGTATGTTTGCGGCTGGTTGCGACGACGCGAGGGGCCACGAAAAGACGCCGAGTTGGCCGAGTACGAGTCACGGCCCACGATACGAGCAACGGGCCATTTGCCCCTGTCGACCGGCGATGCGGTATCCGCGGCTTAGTGTCACGATCGGTTTGTTGCCGTGCACGTTGACTCAAAGCTCGAAGTTATGCAGTTCCGTCAGTTCCGTTCCGGCACCAGCCGCACCACGTTTTCCGGTGCATCGCACGTGGAGGTATTTCGACGCATTCAGTGAACGTAAAGATCGCGCCCGCTGTCTTCGGTGCTGTGGAAGAAGTTGGGAGACGGAAGAAGCATCAAACCCAAGGCGTTTAGGACTCCAGTCCGGGCCGCCGGTCCACTCTGAACGAGAGGCGACGTGTGTGTGCACGCTTTGAGGAAGCCTCCACGTTTCGCCGCGCCAGACCTCGCCGATCGCGACCAGACCCCGAGTCCGAAAGGCTCTTGCGCAGCCAGGAACGGCAGCGAGGTAGGAGCTGCTCGTTCTGCGCAACCATGCAGTGCTCTACAGTGCTCGGAGCTCTCGTTGTCATGCGTGCTTGCTCCGAAGCCTTTGTGACCCCTTCGGACGCGCAAGTCGTACTTCGCAAAGGTTTGGACGGGGCCGCCCTCACCGAGCAGCTCCGCTAAATTCCGCTTACTTATGATCGCAATAAAAGCTTGCGTTTGTTCTCGGGAAAAAAATTGCGGGACCGCTCTCCGCGCCGCCGACGAGGTTGGCCGCCACCATGTTCTCAGCTGTTCACTCGCTCCCGCAGCGAGCGCCTTCCGATAATCCTCCCCGTTCCAAAATGCGATGCGATCTTCGTTTACATGGGCTGAATGAATGCGCACTCGCCATCTCGATCCACCTCTGTCTAGCGACTTTAATGCGATGCGCTTTGCGCATTATGCCGTTTAAATGACCGCATATTGAATGCGGCAACTGGATTCAATGCGACTAAGTCGCATCATGTAAACGCGGCTTATGGTATTTTTCGACATGTATGATGTATGTAACGATACCGGTGGTAAACGATGGACGTTTTTGTTGGAAGATGGCGGTCGTCTTTCTGCATGTATGGTTTAGTTATACCGGTGGTCTTGTGGTATAGGCGTTTCGGTGGAAAGATGGCGGTCGCCTACGTCATCGGACGCAAAATCATACCAGCCATACCGAGTCATATCGGCGAGCAAACCGGCTGCCAGTATAGACAGACCCGGAGCCATAGCGGTGCCGGTATATCCAGTTATGGAGAACGCAAAACCAAACTAGCTGCATGTATAATAACAATAAATTATGGTGGTGTCATACCAGGACTGTACAAGCAGCAGGTTTGTTTCTTGTACGTTTTTCCAATAGGGTGGGGCTGATTTTTCAAAAATGAGTATCAAAACGACAAGGTTGTCATCGTCACTTTTTCGTTTAGTTTCGAGGTTTATACTATTCTATTCCGCAGTTATTCTGCAGGGGGCAAACACAGATAATTAGTCAAACAATGTTGTAAAACAGCGTTGATTTTGAATATTTCCAATTCGGAGAGTGGTGTCTGAATTTTTAAAACTCATTTGACAATGCGCACGTTTTTAAATTTTTCACTAATAAAATTTTCCTGGCGGCTCTTGCTGTTTCTATGGGTGTATAACGAGCTATGAATTGCGCATCAACAAGATTAGTACCACCTTAATTACTTACAAAGAGCCTCTGTGTACAGGTACAGAGGACAACAATGCTAGCACAAACAAGTGATCACCGATTTGTTTTTGTCTTTTATCAAGGAATGGGAGCTACTATCAAATCTACTGGTGTGTTCGAGAGTGCACATCAGGGTTGCAAACGTAAGTGGTAAATATTTGGGTTCATCAATGCGTTGTCTTTACAAATTTTGAAAATGCGTCTAGTTCATACTAGTACAAGCTGTCCTGCGCAGCGTATACCTCTAATTAAATTGGACATGTTAATATACTTAGGCAAATATAAAGACCCTCTTCAAAAGCTTGTATGAATAGCAGCAGAAGAATCCTTCGGTATATTCAAACAAAAATCTATATTTTGCAAATGGTTTGTCGACACATTTTACTCGGTTTTATGGCGTGCTTAGTGTTACAGCTACGGCCTGGGCGAAACAAATCAAGACGCATTTCAAATGCACTGCGAGTTGCCAGTAGTTTATGGGTAGACAGCGTAATTGACCACTAAGATACATAAAAGTTATACATTTATTTCATGCTAATACTTTGGGAGAAACGTGCCTTTAACACTGGTCAAAAATGAAAACTCATACTTTGCAAAGAATTTAGAGCTAAAACTATTATATTTTACATGTTAGTCAAATGTTTCTAAATGGGGTGCTTAGTGTTGAACCTGCTATCTCAGATTATCGTGTCTTATCTTTTTGATGAAGTGCGACACACGTGACAAGTACGCGGAATCGTTCTGTTGTAAATATTATAGATTATGACCGAGCTAATGATGTAAACATAATCGATAACCTCGATGATAAGTTAAATATTAACTCAAAGGAAAGCGTTTCCGGCTTGTGGAAACTTTTTAAGGAGGCTATAAAATTTTCCATCAAACACATTGTCCCTTAGAGGAATGTACGTAGTAAACGCCAAAACCCCTAGATTAGCCGATAAATTATTCAGATTAAGCGTAAATTGAAGCGGCGTAGGATGAAACATGAAACTGCAACAGAGAATTTCCAGGAACTTATGAACAGCTGGTGGCGAAAGTAGATTTAGAAAAACACAGTAGTTTAATATCACGCTGAGTTTATTAAAAGAGACCCACAGAAATGTTGTGGTGACAGGTATCAAGTAAGAAAGTTTTAACAAAAATTAAAATGGAGGAGAATTTTAAAGTGAATTTAATCAAAAGACAACAAAGGGGCACCAGGCCTGCTTATAAATTTTCTAGAGGTTCCGGTAATTTCAGTTGAAGGGTCTAGTACATGTTGCTTAAGCTAAACGTCAGAAAAAGTTCTGGTCCAGGCGGTCTACCCAATGGCTTCTTAAAACGTTATATACTGCAGTTAGCTGAATTTTTAATTAAGATTTTTCAAGTTTCCTTTCTTACCGGAGAAGTGCCAGGTGACTAGTATAGAACCCGACTTTTACCGATTCACAAGAAAGGATATAAGATTATAGGCCAATATCAATTACTCGTAGTTGCTGCGAGTTACTGGAACATGTCATGGCAGGTAATATTAAAAGCTCCTTATCTGAGAAGGATATTTTATTGCCTAAGCAGCATAGTTTCAGGAAAGGAATCTCCACTGTTGCGTAACTCGTTACAACTGTTAATTAATTTCTCGTGATATTCGATGCTTCGGGACAAGTGGATGTTCTTTTTTTTAGACTTTTGTGAGTCTTTCGTTAAGGTGCCGCATGAAAAACTGCTTTATAAGCTCGAACGCAGAGGAATTCCCTCTTAAAATATTATTTGGATAAGTGACTCCTTAAGAAATAGATCCCAATTCGTCGATGTTAACGGCCATGTTTCAAATGTTCTAGCTGTCACTTCCGGTGTGTCCCAAGGAAGTGTGTGGGGCCACTGATATTCCTTATTTGTATAAATGGTCTCTTTGCATAAGATTGTTTGCGGATGATTGTATTGTTTTTAGAGACATCGACACTGCGGACGACCATTTTTCACCTGAAGAATCTATTATCGAAATAGAGCAGTGGTGTGAAACTTGGTATGTGTATTTGAATACTGAAAAAAAACAGTGGCTCTAAGAATGACACGAAAAAAAAACATATAGGTTCATTTGAGTATCACATTCAAAACATTGCTATTCATGAGGTTGATAGCTATAACATTTAGGTGTTACCATTACTAATCGTTCAATTTGGTCTACACATATCTCAAATATTTGCACTAAAGCGTTCACTAAACTGTGTTCTCTAACGCGAAAGCTCAAACACGTCCCGAGTAATGTTCAGCTCCTCGTATACAATACGTTCATTGGGTGAAACCTGGAATATACGTCAATCATTGGGTATCCACTCACCAAAAAGTCATCCACCAGCTTGAATATGTACAAAGAAAGGCAGTTAGGCTCATATTTAGTAAATGCACTAGATTGGACTCACCCGTTGAACTTATGAGGGATGACCAAATCCTACCTATCAATACACGTCGGAAAAGGATTTGTATTTATTTGTTTACAACAACATGATATCCACTGTAAGCTTAAATACGCTCCCCTATCACAATCAATTAAGTTCAAGAAGAACACGACTGACTAGGGATCACGCATTGACACCCATCTTCGCAAAAACAAAAATGCTTTGCGGCGCAGTTTTTTTTCTTCGCACTATTTTGTATCGGAATTTACTACCAGAAACCCTTATTCAGTCTGCCAATTTCATCCAAACATTAAAAGAATACCTTAAAAAACAAAAACACTAAAACACTTTCTGAAGCAAAAAAAAAAAAGAACGAGTTAAAAGTAACGTTTAGCGTATTTTTATCCTGTGAATCCGAATATCACGTTCGCTTTCCTCGACGATGTAACACAACGCGAGAAAACGCGAAAACCTCCGACCAGTCGTGACATCATTCTAGAAACTTTGGGCCGCCAAGCGCGTGCCGCTCGTGTAAGCAGCGCGTGAAATGGAAAGCTTGCCGAGCATTTTTTTTTCCGCACTTACACCAGTCGTGATACTGACCTTCTTGAAAATCGCAGGAGTGCGCGTGCATAGCTTTGACAGGCGCTGAAGATGCGCGAAAGAAGAAATTCTGAAAACCTTAGAGTGATGTCACGCCTCAGGAAGGAGGGGCTTCCCCGGTACGTTAAAAAAGATTTTCTGCAGCCTCCGTACACCAAATTTAAAAATAATCTCGATATTCGTGATCCTGGAGGTCGAATTAAGGCAATTGAAGTGTTTTTTTCTCAAATACAGAACCGATTCCGTTGCCTTTAATTCGATAAGTTATCCTGCAGCAGTGATACTGTTTTCGTTGGTATTATTGTTTTTGTCATTTTTTCATGTGCATTCATAGACTATATTTTTGCCCCTCCTGCTCGGGCTAAAGAACTGGCCTGCAGTATTCTAAAATTAATAAATAAACAGATAAAATTTCCATGGAAACAAATATTGCTTTGCTCTGCGAGGCTCGTGCAACAATAATTAGGGACAAAAACCAAATAAAATAACGTTAACTTTGCTCTAGTTCACTGTTTCCCCTATCAACTCTCTTTGAATAGATGACAATTTTAAATATTAAGGGCAGGTACCTGCACCTTGACATTTTTTTTGGCACGTCATGTTTGTCTGCGAAAACTGCTTTGCGATTGATCGAACGAGGGTTATATATTTGGCCAACACAATATTTTTATACTTCGAAATTAGTTCGTAGGTATGGAGCCATTGCCTTTCCACATAAAGGTGGACAACTGCCTTGTGTATTGTTCACTCATGAGCACTACCCAAAACTTCTGCCAATAACTGCCAGAATGATGATTACCCGAATAGGAATACCTTTCACTTGCTGCATGATTACTTAATGGATATTCACAAATATATTACGTAAGCAGATTGAATCAACGAAACTGAAGCAGAACACAGCACAATCATTATACCTCATGGCTTTAACACATTCTTTTTAGGAACTTCTTCTTTCTTAACTGTAGAGACAAATACGAAATTTCTCTCACGGAATTCTTTAAATGGGCCAGAAATGCCTGCGTTTCTTCATAATAATTTTGATACTTTACGGTGACCTTACCCTTCACATACCATCCAACCCGCTTTCGCCTCAAAGCTAAAATAATGCAAAAAAAAATGTAGCTGTCTGTTATGCTTACTCAAGCGCTCTTTATCCTTGGACAGGAGCATTGGCCAGTCCTTAATGAACTGGCAGGAACACCCGGCAATAGATATTTCCGGCACACCGATTACGATCGTGCATGACTGCGGCGTCCAATCAGTGGCGCCTCTTCCCCATTGGTCTTCCGTCCACCGAACGACTTCTCGACTTCCGTCTAGCCATGCAACTCTCGAATGACCGCGGTAAAGGAGCAGGCGCAATCTTTTCTCCGCATTTTGTTTCCTCAAAGCACCGCTTTCTCAATGGAATCTGTTCTATTACCGTTGTTTACAAGACTTGCTTCATGAGTGGGAGACTGCTCACACAGCGTAGATCTCGAATGGATGAATTGTTCCACGAGTTCTTTTATGGTTGCTCGATTGACAGCAGGCCGTTCAATTTCGAAGAAATAGCAGAGCAAGTGAATGAGTATAGTACCAAGATGTATACAATTCGCTGTTCGAATAATCTGGGGCTGAAGCAGCTCAATTACACGAGTGCCGCCTTGATAAGTCACTTAAAATAAGACGATTAGTTAACGAATTGTTTACAATTATCATTCACCAACCTTTAACTACTCTATAAGGACGTACACAAAAAATTTTCCTCGTGTAGAAATATCGATTTGACTTTCCTATACGCTTTTTTTACTGAACATTCAGGTGCAGTGTACTGATTAAGAACTGCCAAAACCGAATGTACTCGTGTTACGTTGAGAAGGTGAGCACAGAGTAGAGAATACCTGAAATTGTCAAATTACACAAGTAGCCCAAAACAGACGTATTTCGTCTTCAATTACTATGCTTAAGGTATGAGCAAGCTAAGTAGACTGTGCAACTTGTCTCCTCAATACTGAAAACAATCATTCTCCTGGTGTCCGATTTTGGTCACCGCGACAGTGATAGCGACATCTAATTTTCCCCATTTGCCGTGTTTCCAGACGGCTCGTCTGTAAATCCGAGCGAAGTGTGACCTTTGTTTGCTATGAAGTGCCATTCACATACGGATATGAAACAAAACTAAAAACTCTTACAATGTCTACAAGCAAACAACAACAAAAAAAGAACCTGTTCATTGTAGTGTCGACTGCCAAGATGCTGCACACTTCTACACACAGTTTAGTCAGCCGTGTTTAAATTTAGCAGACATATGTTCAGCTAAGCTTTCCAGACAGTGTTTACGGGACACTGCGACTTCACGTGACGTCACGACATCATGTGACACTATGCCTTCAAATGACACCATGACGTTACTCGACACTAAATTCTCGCTAAAATTGACGGAAACATTTCTCCGCTAAAATTAGCGGGAAAAGTCGTCACATCGTGTGATATTACGCCACGTGACACTCTGACGACACAATGTCACAAAAGTTCGATTTCCTGCAAAATTAAGTGGCGAATTTTCCCCGCTAAATTTAGGGGGCCACGACGTACGTACACCAAGCATACGCGGGATCCGCTGCAAAGCCTCGCTTATAGGGAGTTTTCGTACACATCGTTTCTCCTCTTTCGACCGTGCGGGGTCCGTGGTGGTGGAGGAGCGCCTCAAGCCAGGCATCGGGCTAGAGCTCCGCGGGGACAGCGATGAGCCGCGATCTCTCTCGAAAAGTGCACTGTTTATTTACAAGATATAGAGTTGGGTCAAGACCATAGAAGACATTTGCTTGTCAAAGTTCGCGCATTTTAAACACTTCTTTCTCCCTAGGCCCCTAGGTAGGGACCCCTACATCGGCGGATGGTCCGCCAATCACAGAAAGGTGTCCCGTTCAAACACCGCCCAACATTCCATTATTACTCACACTCAGCCGCCGTAAACACTTCACTGTTGGTCTAGACGGCGCCGAGAGTCTCTCCAAAGCACCGGCTCGTTGGAATTCACGCAGCTGGTCAAAACACCGTCCGGGGCCGAGACGTGACGTGCCGACTTTCGACCCTTCTTGTCTACGCGTTGAATGAAGGCGTCCGGATAATCTCATCGCCCCGGATCGTGCCCTGGTGTTTCGGTCGTGAAACCTGAGACGTTGTTTTGCCTCTTCGGAGGTCATATCCAGACTTGTACACGTTAAAGTCTGGCTATATCACGGCGCCCGTCTGGTGCGTCCGCGGGGCAGGCGTGCTTCCGAAGCGATGCTTGCGCCAGGCTCGCTGAGTCAAATGACCTTCAACCCGCTGGAGGCGCTCGACGAAAACAAACGGCCAGTTGTAGACATCGTGAACATGGTGCGGGGGCCATTCATAACACCCCCCTGCTAAGCCCACCGCAACGAAGGGGCCGTTGGTGCGAATGGGCCAACGAGGTAGAGGGGCTTAGAGTGATAAACCGGAAGTTCGGAAGTGGCACCCCCCCGGTTGCCGCCATGTTGTACGCAAATGTGACCACTCGTCACGTGACCTCCCAAGAGCCGTGACGTCACAGGTAAGATGGCAGCGCCCAGAGCTGGCGGATGCGAGTTTGTTTGGTGCGCGGTAGCCGTGATGTGCAGCTGCTTTCCGACGACTTCGAGATTCTTCGTGCTCGCTGACGCAGGTATAATGTGAAAATATGAAGGAATGGGACTTTATACCGTTTTTGCGCAAGATCGCTCTGGACCATCTGGATATTAACGCCTGTGAGACAGCATCAGCTCTGCATTGCCGTACCGGTACTCGGATTCCGGGATGTGTTCGAGGATCGATAGAACTTTGAGTGCTTTTAACATGAAATTTTCGCATACTCTTAGATTTGTTTGAACGTTGAAATATCTGAGAATCGACGCGAAATGTATACGTCGCGTTAGGGCCTAGGGGAAGTTGTTTCAGCCCTGCGTCACCGAACAATTATAGCAACTTTTAGCGAGGAAGCTCCTGCGATTTTAACCTTTTGTGCTAATCCACAATTCTATCTTCGATCGCTTTTTTTTTTTTTTTTTTGTGAGTGCGAAGTGCACATTTATTTTCAGCTACGAGGATGACGTGTTATTGAGTGTGGGGAAGAATAAATCGTTGCAGGCACCTGCTTCAAAGCTATTCGACTTGCTATAAAAAGAACTGTTTTGGTGCATGCATAGATTATCTGCACATTTTTTCTCTTTCGTAGGATTTATTGCAGCAATACTCTTTTCCATGAATAGTGCATTGTATTAGGCGGTCAATTATTTGTTCTAATCACCTGAATAAGTTGACTCATATTTGTGTTCATCCCTTGCCTGGAGAGCAGTCTTGTTAAAAATGTTGACTACCATTCCTTTCGGTCTCTTTAATAGACTCTTTTCAAAAGTGTGGGCTGCCTATACTTCGTATCACCGTAACTTGGAAAAGGCCAACCGCCACAGCCCCCTCGAGCCAATCAGAGAGACGGAGCCAAGGTGTGTGACTAATCTGTGTAGACGAGCACTCTGATGATATGTTGTCATGTGCCTCTCTCCAACCTGTGTATTGACTCACCGAGACACAGAATTTGGCAGACGGCCTTTGCCGTCTGCCAAATTCTGATAAAACAAATAACAGTAGCTACCACTCTAATTACCCCAGGCTTTCATACTTTGGGCATTTGTTCGACAAGAATGTTATGTCCGCCATCCCTGCGAATTCGGCTCAGCACCTATTGGACTCGAATGCTGCATTAGCGTTCGACGTGAACTGGGGCCCATTCGTGTGCTTTACGCCGAAAAAAATGGTGACAGTTGTGTTGCTGGATGGGGTTCTGCAAAGGGTCCATTCTGTCATACGTATAGGAAGTGTCCTGCTATATAACAATGGATCAACACATACTATTAAACTATATGCTCAGAGCGGTGTGTTTGTTTTTCCAATTAACAAGTTACAGCAGTGTGCTTTAATGTTATTATCATGTGTGTACCTTTAAGTATCCTCTCTGGAATGCCTACAAAGGCCCCTGGAGGGAATAAATTAATAAATAACGTTTTCACATCACTGGAGTTGGTTTTCGGATGCACCACATGTTCAGGAAAGGTTGAACGAGTGCAGCCCCATGCTACAAGTCTGCCAGTCTGGTATGTCCCATTAATTAATATTGAAGGGTCAGAGATGCGAGTGTCCTCGTAAGGTCCAGAGCGTGCAGTGAACACAATTCTCGGTGTATAGACTCTCAAGCCGTGAAGGCAAGCGGAAATGTGTTTATCTGGTTAGTGTATCAAATATGTTCATTTCCACTTGATTACATAATTATTGATTCTTAGGAAATGGTTCCATAATGAGTTCTTTCTGCGACAGTCTCGTGTCAGGCGTTCAGTCGTAGTACCTGTGGACCTTGTTGTCGGATGACACTCCTGGTACGTCGGTGTTCAGTTTGGTCGAGTGGCAACTTTGATCGACTGATGCTGTCTCGTAATCATACGTCATGTGCGGTCACTGACGTCTGATGCACTGAAGCTGCAGGGCTGGCTTCTAATCCGAACATTTTCCTGGTAGTTTTCTGCATCAATGCAGCAAGCTCGGGCATGTATTGCTTACGTGACTGTGCCTTTTGCTGTACCGTTGACTTGATAGCTGGCAACAATGTTTGTTTGCTATCCAAGTCTGGTGATGCTTGCAGTTCACTTTTGAGAGCAACCAACCATTCTATTCCTTCAAGTCACTCAGCGGCATTCTCCCTCAAAGTTTGAAATTGAGTGCTTCGTGGAGCGGACACAGATAATTGGTGTCAGCAAATTTTTAGGTATTGTCCTTGGACGACAACCGACACCAAATCCACTGTCACAGCATTGCCGCTCACCTGCTTTGTCAAACTTACCTCTCGTTGAGGTGATGAACATCAGGAGCTTCGGGGTAATCAGGGATAAAGCATCTTCAATTCAGCACCTTCGGCATCAGGGACAGAGGTCGCCGAAGGTAATCCTTAATCTCCCGAGGTCGCTCCTCGAGACGTGATCGAGGGTCGTTCTGCACGAACCCTCGCAGACCAATTCATCGGTACGGGCAGCTTTGGTAGACATGGTCGGCTTCATGCAGTGGTAGCAAAGTGGTTTTCGGTAGGCCATTCGCATCACCTACGTTTTCCTCGGTGTACTTTGTTGAGCAAAGACCTACACACGATGTCGGGAATGCTTCGGCGTTGGGGTGTCTGATTGAATTGGCAAAGAATACTAAGGGGCAGCCGGTGGCGTAAGTTGCACTTGGTTTGTCAGATGCCGCTTCGCTCGCAGAAGTCTCGGTTGAAATACCTGTCAAACTTGTTCCGAAATAATCTCGGCAATCAAAATAAAAGCCAGGCAACTGATGGCAGGAAGTAGCTTCCTGATCTCCTCCCAAACATTGTCGTGGATGATGTCGCGGGTGCCTGGGAGGCTGGCGTCGAAGTAGCAGCTGGACAACTCGAGCGTCGAGACGCCAGAAAGTTGTTCATAGTGACAGGCTCGGGCATGCAGCACACATTCAATGTTGGAAGCCTCGGTGATATGAACACTTCGACTGTTGTTGGGGGGTTGCGGACAAGGCTGCCGAAGGTGTTGTCCCTCACATGAGGGACATGGGATTCTTAGGTTCTTGTCTTCTGTAGCATCAAGGTCGGCGTGGGCGTGTGCGCTCGATCAAGCACAAAAGATCCTCCACGAGTGCGGTGGCGCTCTCGTTGGGGCCGTGTCCTGGACAGAATCAAGAATGCGGCTCTCTCTCGTTGAAGTTGGCTGACGAATGCGGGCTTCAGCTCGATCTTGCAAACTTCCCATGACGTTAAGGAGGATCCATGGTTCTCAGACCAGCGCCGGCAGTTTCTTCCACGAGAAGTATAGCTTCTACAAGAGCTGGTTGTCTGTCCACCCAATGTGGCGGGTGACACTGTCATATCGTTCAATCCAATCCTTGACGTCTTCATACACCTTGCGTGAAAAAGCGTCGGAGTGTGATTTGCGACGGGCATGCAAACAATGGTGGAAGGGGACGCGGTTTGCTGCTACAGGTTTGTCATTGTTGGCTTAGTCAGCTTCGGTTTTTCTGGCAGGAGACCGAATTCCGGTGGTTTTTCCTGGTAGCAGCAACTGGTTCGGATTTCAGGTGCTTCGTCGTGTATTTCCGAGGTTAATCCTTGTGGTACTCGCTCGTCTTGCGGTTGTTCTGCCAGGCTCGGGTTAGCACTTTTCTTACAGCTCGCCGGGGGTATAAGACGCAGGATAGTCCGCCACCCGTGTCCCATTATCGGGCAACTCGGCTAAAGAGCCGCCGGGTTTACAAAGAGTGAAGGGCTATGGGTAAAGTACCCAGCACCTCCACCAGAACATACGATGACAGCCGAGCATGACCTGCAGTGTTGCAGAATAGTGAAAAATGATAGAAGATAGGACTGGAACAAGGATCCGTGACAATATAACAGAACTCGCAGAAGAGAGCCTATCCTGACCACCGAAGAAGCTGCATTGCCTTAGTGGCATTCTGTCCGAATAAACCCTCTCCTTCGGGGCTTGGCGACTGCCGTGGAGGAACTGAACTGAAATGGATGTGGGGCCACTTTTCTGGTAATGAGCCACTGCAGACTGTTGCCACAAAGCGGCGTGAGCTGGGTAGGTAACACGCTCGATGAAATGTCCGTACAGCTTGCAATTCGCGTAACGAGTGTGGATGATACGTTTGTGTTGACGAAACGTGCGACAGACCAGGGGGATCCATACCAACTGCAACACCTGTGCTCCGTGAAAGTGCACGTCTACGCCGGAACGATTTCGGAAGCAGCACAGCATCACCTAAAGCATGGCACAGGAACTATCAGCTTGAAGGCAGCTCTTCGGTGCGCCGCACACCTGTGCTCCGTGAAGGTGCACGTCTACGCCGGAACAATTTGGGAAGCAGCACAGCATCATTTAGCACGGCACGGGAACTACCAGCTTCAAGGCAGCTTTCCGGTGTGCCGCACAACCAAAGTGAGCCCTCGGTCATTTGACCGAAGCTGCACCACGATTGCACACCGCCAAGCACGACTGACGCAATTTCCGTCGCTAAACTGTGTATCCAAATATATTGCACACGCTTCACTGCAAACCTCGAAGATTCCGATGGTCAATGAGAGAACAGAAACGTCGCCTTAAATTTTATCCTAGCGGTATCCGAATCAATCCGAGGTCCGAGCAACGTAGGTCAGATTGTCTCTTCCGTGGCAATATCCCGGTCGGTCACCAGCAAAATGCACACCGTTTCTCCGTATTTTCACGTTATACGTACGTCAAACACCACGCTGAACTCTGAACTCGCTTTCGACCGGCCTCATATGACGGCTTCCGCGTCTGAAATCAACTCGCCGAGACGAACGACAACCAACAAAGCATCCGACAAGCTCCGGCCCAGCTGGGGCCAGCCGCTGCATGGGCGCTGCCATCTTTCCTGTGACGTCACGTATTTGGTTTGGTCATGTGACGTGTGGTCAAATTTACGTACAATGGCAGCCGCCTTATGGGGGTCACTTTCGAGTGCAGACCGGAACCCCGCTTTATCGCTCTAAGCCCCTCTACCTCGTTGGCCTGGGCGCGGATTGCCATGCGATTAGAATTCCGGTTGTCGTAGTGGGTTGCGGAGAGGGTTGCGGGACGGCAAAAATGACCTACGAAACTCCCTATAATAACGGCTGTCTCCGAGAAAAAAAAAAAGAGTGGATTGACTGCTACGAACTGAGTGCCGCCCTGAAGTGAAATTGGACGCGGGTTTTAATTCTAATTGTTGTCTATTTCACGTTGGAAGAGCTAAATAAAGCGTGCTTTCTACACGAAGCCCAAGGTGGCCAGGTAGCACAGTTCTTTTGAGCCAAAATCTGTTTTGCCACTGGAAATGTCTAGGCCTAAAAAAAAAAGGAGAAGTAACGGTAGAGCCAACCGTAACCATTTTTGGTGAGAGTTGAACTATATTAGCCCTAATTCGCAAAACAAGAGGCTATATATACTTAGTGTTCACTGTATTCTAGTTTGGCTGTGTCATCTGCCACCTTTGGGCCTAAATCGCCAAATAAGTGCGACATTTAGACTTATTTGCGTGTTCTTTGTTTCAGACCTGGCATTCTTGGCTCAAGCGTGGCACTTTGGCAGGTATGTGGCGATCCACTAAAAAGTCATAAAACCTCAAAAGAAAAGTCCTATGACACTATCTAACACCATGAAGCAAACCCGTATGGGGCCGAAGTTATGCCTTCAGGATTTGCCAAGGTTTGAGCTAAATTGGGCGTTTCGCTGGCCTGTCTACCTAGCACTTTTGCTACCGTACGTTAGCTGACGCCAACCGGTGGATAAACTAGGAAAAACTATACGACAGGCCGCTGAACTTTTGTGATGATCTGTGTGTTAGTGAGGAGTTCTCACCAGAACATTGCCCGATCGGGTTCTAATTTTTGCGAATCCAGACAGACACGAGACGCCCCCCCCCCCCTCCCCTCCAGCCCGGTTGTCTTTCCATCTTTCTAGGATTCTGCGGCTTAAGTCAATCAACCAAAATCTAGGAAAGGGAAGACGGCGGTAAGTTGTGTGACTAATGATCCGGAAGTCACTGCCGTTACCAGCAGCTTCGAGACGCCGACAAAGGCTGGGTTAGTGTTCACATCGGTTTTCTTTGATGTGAACCTTTCTCGAGTTCACTTTTCGAGGTCAACAACTCTGCATGTAAGGACAACCGCCAAGGGCAATGGGGTCAAACCAGTGTGCATAAATAAGTTAAGGGTCCAAACTAACTGGGTCACACACCCCTTAATCTTTCTTGGGTTCACTTTTCGAGGTCACACACTCTGCATGGAAGGCCAGCGACAAAGGGCGATGGGGTCCAACGATTGCACATAAACCGATTCAAAGTAGGTTTAGGGGCCAATCAAACTTGGCTGCGGACCGTGGTCGTCGACGCCAGCACGCTCTGTGTCCGTGCGGTACGTTTTCTTGTGCCCGTCAATCTGCTGTCCCGCGATGTCCTTACTACGTTACTTCAATCCAGTGGTCGAGAATGCGGAAGATCATCATATGCCGGGACTGCCTGCCCACAGGTATGCAAGACCACACGTGATAAGCGTTATTTTACGTCGACCAATCAAAGTGCTATTCCGCTTCTACCGCCGTGGGCTCCCGAAAGCGGAAACGGGGGCCCTACTCTGCTTACAATGACGAACTTAGACGTAAGATTGGAAAATATGCTGCGGAAAATGGGACAATTGCTGCAGCGAGGAAGTTTTTCGATGGAAAAGAAAAGCCTCTCAACGAGAGCACCGTCAGGGGGATGAAGACCTCCTATATCCAAGCCTGAAAATCCTGTCATTCAAAAGAGCTGGCTACCTTGCCTGGTAAACTTTGAGGTGTCAAGCCTGTGCTTGGAAACTTGGATGATGACGTACGGGCTTACATTGTGGAGCTCAGAGAAGGGGGCGGGGTTGTAAACTCCAGGATTCTGCTTCACTGGGCATTGTGCAGGCGACCAAGCCCACACTGTTGCCAGAGTTTGGTGGGACTCTCGTTCTCGACAGACCCTAGCTAGGCAAGATCTTTCCTGAACAGGATTGGATTCGTCAAGCGTAAGGCCACGAAGACTGCGCGAAATTTTTCAAACGATTTAGAGGGTGCCAAGAAGAAGTTCCTGCAGACTATCGACGAGAAGAGAAACCGCTTCAGTATTCCCGACGACTTGGTGCTCAACTGGAACCAAACAGGTGTCAAGCTGGTTCCGGCCAGCAGGTGGACGATGGAGGCCCGAGGTTCCAAGCAAGTTGGGGTGGTTGGCTTGGACGACAAAAGGGAAGTCACCGTTTTGATGACCACGACGCTTTCTGGCAGGCTCTTGCCTCCTCAAGTGTTATATGCAGGCAAAACAGACAGGTGCCATGCCAAGGTCATGTTTTCAAATGACTGGGATGTGTGACACAGTGACAAACATTGGAGCAACGAAGCCACAATACTGCGATTTGTCGACACTGTTCTCCTTCCGCACCTGGAGACACGCACGAGTCGTGTTGGTGGTGCCAGTCAACATGCACTTTGCATTTTTGGCATCTTCGCTGCACATCGTACGAAGAGTCTTCTGCAGAAAGTAGCTGCAAACAACATTGAGTACGTCTTCGCCCCGGCAAGCTGCACGGGACTCCTGCAACCGAACGACCTAAACATTAACAATGTGTTCAAGACTGCCATGATGAACCGCTTTACCCAGTGGTATGCCGGATGTGTACAAGAGGTGGCAGAGAAAGGACAAAGCGCAGCTGACGTTAAGATCGACTGGCGAGCAAGGGTTATGAAGCCCGTTCAAGCAGCATGGCTGATTGAAGTGTATGCGGATCTCGAGAACCGCAGAGACACGATCCGAATCGGCTATATTCTGGCTGAATTGTCTGAAGGTACCAAATATACTTCTTGAGGTGAGCTGAATTCCGACTTATGGCATTATTTACTTTAGGATACTTTCCATATTATATTCACATATCGCGTATAATGATATCGTAATGCATTTTGGACGCGTGTTTCCCCGGTGTCTCAATGCCGCTTTCAAGGTGATGAAATTTTCCCGAATTGTTCGCGGGACCTATTGTTCGCGAATCGGAGGCGATTCGCAAAATTCGCGAAAATTCCGTTGTTTACAGTATTTAAAATCTAGGCGAGAGTAAAATAAAGTAGTGTCAATTCTACAACATAACGCCTCGAACAATAACTCAAAAGAGGAAATGAAACACTTGCGCTAAGTAACTAATTAACAAATGTCTTCTGTTTTCAAGTGACCCCGCACTCTTAGAAAAAAGGGTCAGTATAGTCCTCCTTAAAGGGACGAACGCCCATGACACATATGTTCCTTCAGAAAGGGAGAAACTTTCGTCCCTTAAGCAGGGGAGCAAAAGTTCCTCCGTCGACTGGATCTCATTATGGCGGCCACGAATCGAGCAAATCGAGCTGGATAAGGCTTAACGAGAACACTAAGTCTATTGTACGAAGCGAGAGGAGCAGCCAATAAAAACGTAACACGAGCTTTCCGCGAACTGTATTTATTTCCGAAGTGTCTTTACCCCTGCAGGTAAAGAAACTTACGTTTCGAAAGCATGCAGTCACTCAGTCTTCTCATCGTCAGCACTGCGATGTTCATCAGAGACAACCGGCACCCAGTTCGCGCACTTTATGTCTTACCTTTGCTATTCCTCGAGCCACAATTCCTTCGTCAACCGTTGCGTCAACCGCATATCACGGAGGAGTGAAAATCACTCACCCACAAAACCAAAAACCGCTCTCAAAAAAAAAAAAAAAAAAGCAAGTCCGAAACAACCTCTTGGCTTATCTCAGCACGGTAACACGAAATTATGGCGTAGCCGCGTAAGGTAGAAGGATGTTAAATCGCTTGCCACCAGATGGCAGGGTCAAGGAGAGTAATCGCAAGTAGCTAGGCTAGATGGCGCTAGGTACCGCCCAATTCATGTTTTTACAAAAAAATATTTATTTTTTACGTCACGATTGTGTTTCCTCTTCTTCGGGAATCTCTAACACATGTAGACAAGTTACGCACACTACAACCATCAAGTGAACATATATTGAGCGCATACACAGACATCGCACATACAAGCATCAATACAACAGCATACTACCCCGGTCATTACTCCCGAGCCCTGCGTTTCCGTCTTTTATACTGGTCGTTTTGAACGTACGGAGTTTTTCGGTGACTCCCTAAGCAATAAAAAAGATTCCGAACATGTTCATTTTTTTCCAGCAATGTCATACATCTGAGACTATTTTGAATGGCTCAGGGGATGAATCTCTTATTAAAAAGAAAACGCTCGATCGTGCCGTAATTATTTGAAAGCCAATAAATCGAGCCGCTCCAATGTGGTTCCAAGCCAGGAGTTTGTTTTCCCGCACGGCCCTTCGTAGCCAGTATTTATATTGTAGTGTTTGTTTTTCTATTCGTGCTGTTCGCGCACGGCTGCAATTGCCATCTTAAATTAATCTTTGTAGAGTGGATATTCACTCAGCTGGAAGTGATGCTTCACGGGCAGAGAAATCGCTTTTCGATCAACTTGAATGCAGTCAAAGCCGCGACTTGCGGCAACTGTTAAGTGTACGGAGCTACGCCGTTGCGAGCTCGAAAACGTCTAGCGCTCATCCCAGCGCGCCACTTGGAGGGCAGTTTCTACAGGAACCGTAATATATTTAAACAGTAAAATAAAGGATAGCGTTTTTTTTTTCGATTTTACCTGTTTTTTATGCTAAACTTCCATTGTAAATATACGTACTTTCCGTCATACTTTTTTACTGTTCAGTCTTTTCCCCAGAGCGCAATCGCTCTCGGGGACCGACAGTCACATCGGCCCCTGTACGATAGGAGCTTACTGTTCAGACCAGCGTTCCAACATGACTATCCACACGTCGATCGACTGTACCTAATTCCTTGAGTGGTTTTAAACTCTCTAATGTAAAGCGGAATGTCATCCTGCGACACCCTGCCCCTCCGATCACGGCCCGACCAGCAGCATCAATGCCCAACAGTTTACGTCATGTCATCTTGTCGTTACACCACTGACACGCGAAGAACACACGGTCACATCGGCGATAATTCCAGTCTTCTGTTCACAACCCACAACACTGCCATCACGATGTCGCTGACACGCAGAAACACAGAACCACGTTGACGATGTTGCTGACACGCAGAAATACAGAATCACGTTGAACGCCGGTTGGCACTCGGCACGGGACAACAGAACCGAACTCAGCACGGAAGGCACCCAGGCAGCCGGCAGGAAAACCTGCCTGCCTTGGACGGAGTTCCCGGGATTTCCATAACGTCGAAAACGTTGACACAGTTCCTCGTGGTTTCGCTGCTGTAGTTCCGCGTGTGTCCCGCAAATCGGAGACGGCCGTCTTACCCAGTGTATGTAGCGCTGCTGGCACTGCTCCGGAACTTCGCTGTTTATGGCGGTTTCGTTAGCTCGTTTGATAAAATTAGTGCTAAAAACGTCAATGCAACCAAAATGTTCTGCACGTTTGGACTAGAAGACGGAATTATAGGCGGCCTTCGCTGCTGCTTAAGCTCAAACAACTCAACATTAATTTATTAAACAACGTGCGCGATGTGCTCGAAAAACGAAACCGAAAGAAGATGAGTCGGGAGGGTGAAAGCTTTCTCCGGTCTGCCTGGAGGAGGAAAACGTCTCGGTGAATAATAAGGATTCTAATTTTCCCTTCATCGGGCTGTGTTTGTTTATGTGTGTTTTGGTAAATAAAAATAAAAAAATAAAAACATCACAAAAAAAAACGCTCCTTTGAGGATTGAACCTTTGACTACTTGGTCAGTAGCGCGATATTTTACCCCTGCGCCAACTGAACAAGGAGGAAGTCGCCCTCTTCCTTTCATCTGAACTGCCGTTCCTCCCTTCTCTGGGCAACTTGTCCGCAACAACGAGGAACAGTCGCTGTTGCTACCTTTCTCCTCCTTTTTTTCTTAGAGTGCAGGCCACCAAATTAGCACCCACGGTTAAAAAAAACCCTAAACAAGTTCCTTCTCTTTTTATGTTCTAGTCCCTTCAAAAACATAGTCTATATCCTTATTGCTAGTTGCGAGGATAGTGAGACACTGCCAAGTAACTTATTTCAGTTTTTTTTTTACACATTGATTTGAACGTTTTAAGTATAATCCGAATAATAAAATATCAACTCAAATTGAAATCTAATTGAATAGTGTCGAATAGTGGCCCCAAAGTCAATTGTCGAATTGTGTACGAAAATCAAATACTTCATTCACATCTTCACAGGATAAAAAATATGTTAAATAGATGAAAAAAAAAGAGCCCTACGTGTTATGCTTCTGCGGGGCACGCGGAACGAAGAAGCCAGTAAGAGTAAAAGCGGTGTTACTGCCCACATCTAAATGACAAACTTAAAGCACAGCTGACGGATGTGTCTAGCCATCCACATGTAGATACTTAGCGTGCTGAATCGTTTGAATCCGTTGATGTATTGCGCCACCTAGCCCTCGCACTTCGCTCGATGCCGCGGGGAGCGACGGATTAGTGGAAGAGGCTAATTAAGCTATCGCCGGTGCTTGTATTTTTATAATAATTTCAAGCCTTAGTGACGTAAGGACTGTGAATAGATTTGTAGTGCACAGAGCCGGCTGCAGGTGACTCAACATTCTTGAATTGAGATGGAGACGTGCGTGGATTACGGGTTTTTATCGAGCGCTCCCGAGACGCTGAGAACACAACTGCTTCGTTCAGGGAACATTAGAAACAAAATACTTGTTGTCAAAATGGTTCGTTAATTAATTCTTATAAATTCAGGTTTTGTTTATATCCATCACATGCCTGTGAGGATTATTTCACCATATTAACGGCCTTCCTGAATCATCCCTAATATGTCCCCGTAGTACTGATATTCCATATAAATATAACTATTTAATAACTCAAATACAAGGAATGCGAAAGTCGAATCAATTTATTCATACAATGATTATTTGATTAGATTTTTAAATTCAAATATTCGCAAACCACTAGTTTGAAGATTTATAGCCGTAAAGTGTAATTCCACATATTTTTTTCTATATTAATATGTGCTATATGGGTATTATTGGTGGACTTACTAAAATATTTGATGTTCCGAATGGTTTCTATCCTAATATAAATCATTTTTCATATTACCGGTGATGCGATGCTTCGCAGTATTTAAAATGAAACTAAATTCAATTTCTTTTTTTAGTCTAGTCGGTCCCCACCTGTTTCCTACGACCTCCCGAAAATTCATATAATTGGTGTCCACTCGGACCCATCGTAGATTTCTCGGCGCCACCATTACGTGCGTGGTCTATCTATATTTCTCCTGTTTACAGGGAATACCAGGACGTACTTACAGAGTTCTGACCGTTTTACTGAACTTAAATCGGGTGTCACACCGCGCGACGACGAAAGCATCTTATACTTAGACGCCGTATCCATCTTTGTCAATGTACGCTTACCTCTGTCGGCATCTGTGTGAAGGACGGCATTGTTGTCCGACTGAAAACCTTCCAAAGAACCTGCCTTACAGTGGACGATCAAGATTTGCCGCCTCCGCCTCTCTTTAGTCAGTGATTACATTTATTTCGCTGGTCATGTTTTTACCAACAGAACAGTTACACGGCTAGGGGGCAGGAGTCGTGGTCACTTTAGCCAAACGTGCGATGCAAAACAATCGAGGGAAAGCCTTAAGCATAATATCCCCCAGAGCTGCTTTGTTCTCTCAGTTCGTGCACGATTTCTACTACGTGGTAGAGACTAGCAAACGGGACTGTCTTCACGAACACCTGAAATTTATAGAACCGGCAATTCCATTCACCATGTAGCTCGAGTCGGACGGCTGTCTGTCATTTCTGGACGTCCGCACTGTGAGAAGGTATGATTAATGGACTTACAATGTATAAAAAAAAAAAAAAGAACGGCTGATTTTTAAACTGCGCGTCAAACCATCGTTCGACATACACGTCTTCTGTTGCCTCACTCCTCAGCCGAGAAATCACGGTTTGCTCCACCTAAGACGCCTTGTAGATATAAATCGACGTAGTCACACACAACCTCAGGAATGACGAATACCCGTCCATTTTCTTGAACAGGATCTACAATAGTATCGCGATTCAAGAACAGAATATGCCATTCCTTCTTCCTGCCGTGCGTGTCCCATACATCAAGGACACAAGTGATGCACTTGCTCACGTCTTGCGGAAGTAAGGCTTCGTTGCGACAGATAAACCAGCGTCAACCATCAGCCATCTTCTGTCTTCCAAACAACCGCTCCACACACACAAAAAAAAAATGACACAGACACACACAACGAAGGGTTTTGTGCACAAGATGCCTTGTGGTGACTGCCCACCTCGTATGTTGGAGAGACCAAACTCTTCCCGGAAGGGCTACGCAGGCATCAGTATGCTGTTAAAAAGAACATACAGGGCAGCGCTTTAGCCGAACGCGCTGAGCAAAAGAACCACGCCATCGCAATAAAAAACAAAAACATCCTCAAATAAAAAAGAAATTGGCAAAAACGCGTGTTGTCAAAGTCCCGGCATATTCAAAACACACAGGAAAACCGACCGGCTGGAACGTTACCTAGCAGCTACATTTCTGGATCAGGATGCGTCACGCGTTAAATGGCGAGAAAACCATCACCAAAGCAACATAATCAAAACTCTGAACGTTAAAATGCAACAATCACAGTGGGTAATTTCAAAGACACCAGGAACTTCAAAAAAGATAATACCGGGCTCATTGGAAGACGATGACAATAGTATAAACAGTCACATGTGATTAAGGGGCGGAGCAGACCTTGGAAGGTTGGGTATTTAGATTTGAAATCGTTAAAGTTTTTCTGTCTTATTTTAACCATTCCTAATTAGATGGATGCTTGCCGAAACAAAAACTTTTAAGAAAACACTGTATCCTAGTACATTCATCTCTAACTCTACACTAATAGTCCAGTAAAGTTTTCCATTTCCTTATAATAATAGTTAACCAACCTATACTATCGGTTCCTCGTAGTAGAAAAGGAAGAAATTTGGCGCTGTTTCGTAAGACCCAGATAGTAGAGTGAAATGAGAGCGCCCAAGCTTAATTTGCGGAGCTTGTTTCACTATTTATTATACAGTAACCGTGTCCGCTTTTAAGGGCTGGAAGACGGCCAGTCTGGAGACCGGGTTCGGACTCTATGCTGGCGAGGTTTTAATGGGACATGAGATGATTGTAGCGTCCGGTGGTAAGTCCCATTCGGTCTCCACCGCGCGTGTCCACGGGTCCCCCTTTTATAGCCCTGGTGACGTGACGATGGTGCGTCACCGGCGGGATCCTGGTGGGATTGGTGGGGGCTGCTGGCTTCGATGAAGATAAGGTCCATCAGCCACTCTCGTTTGCCAGGAGGTTTATGCCGCCGCAGCAGCAGCTTCTCTTGATGTTAGAGAAAGATGAAGAAGAAGACCCGTTATTGTTGGTTACTTCAGCTGATGTTCGAAAGCCTTGGTTCCGGGTCTTCGAGAGGGTCTCTGCCGAGCGATGGTGTTGCGGATCGTCCCTATAAGTGTGCCCTAGGTGGAGCACGGCCTCACCAGAGTGTGAAACGTAACACCACAAACGAACTGCTTACAAAAAAAAAAAAAGAAAACTAAACATGAGATTTTCCAGTAATCTAAACGATATCTCAGCTCAAACTTGAAGTTTCTGAGCTAGCATCTATCACTAAAACCAAGGCTTAAAACATGAGTGATTTTGCATAAAATTCAGCGACATTCGGAGATATTTCATGCGTTAATATTAAAGGTATCTTTGCATAAGATATCTTAATAAGTCTATACACTATTCATGTTCAAAATACATAGAAGAAAACTCCTCCTAAGCAGAGCACAAATTTGAATCTCACAGACGACCCACACCGCTGCCCCTCATTAATTTGGCTTTCTGCATATCATTTCGAGAGTTCATCTTGACGCAAATACTCTGCTTGAGCTTCGAGGTATGTAACGACAGTCATCATTTGAAAATTACTTCCCAAATGAGGTTTCTGTCGAGAGTTCCCAATTTCAAGTAGGTAATCCCGTGTTGCATTTAAATGATTATGTTATGTGCCCTTACTCTTTGAAGATTCCCCAAAATGCAAAATATTCTCACTAACGTTCAGACTGAACCATTTTAGAAAAAAAAAAAAAAAAAAAAAAGATGGTAAGACCTGTCGTTTGTAAATTTCGTGTCTCTTTTTTTTAAGTTTAGATGATATTATAGGAACATACCAGAGACGAGTACACGCCATAAAGAAGTAACTAAAGACTGGTATATCGTTTCTGGTTCAAAAAGTAACAATTGACGCATTTCGTTGCTAAGGCACGAACGGAACGCGTTACTGTGAATCAAAATCTTTCTCGTTTATGAATGAGGAACGTAATGTGAAAATGTCCTTTTTGATGTAACTAGTATTCTTTTTTCAATCGTGCTAAACCTGGTACAAGTGTTTATTATGAATTTGTTTGGGTTCTGCATGTGCATTTGCAGGTGTCCTTTTTCGCGCTATGCTCTAAAGGGAGGTAGAGGCCTCGTCAAGCTGCAATGGCAGCTTTTTTCTCTCCCTCCCTTCCTCCCCTTGTTTGAAAAAAGTTAAAAAGTAACATATGCATTTTTTGTTACTCTAAACCCTCTGAGCCGTCGTTTCTCTCTAACGATAGCTTTCTTTCAAAACGTTAAAAGCACAAACGGAAACACGGACGAAATAAGAAACACGTACGACGAGGACCGTCGTACAACGCATAATATAAACAACCTTTTAAATGATGAAAACCAATAGACATATTGCTATATTACCCAAGCATCAAGGAGACAGCAGGATTTGGTGTTCCACACGCCGCGCGTGCTGGTGTCAGTAGTTATTGTTGATACACTTTATTAAGATAAGGATGGCGCGACGGCCTGGAGGGGACGGTTTACAGGGGGGATTGGTGTCAGTAGTAGTAACCTTTCTAGAGCAAGTACCAAAAATGAATGGTTCGTCATCGCTTTAATTTGGTTATTTACTTTGAATCTTTTATACGAAAAAGGCGTGCGTGTGGCGCGTGGTCACCAATCCCTGCATTCTCTTTCATGCTCGGGTACTATATCAGTAGGTCTATTAAACCCAACTAAACATATATGGCATAATACTGCCACGCGCGTCATAGAGCAAGGGCGTTCGTGGATTGAATGTGCCGTGCTTGGCTGTCGCACGGAAGCTCCAGGTTCGGTTATAGAAAGCTAGTTTTTTTTTTTTTTTCATTTATTCTTTTAACTTGACGTTCTCGTAAGTTCAGAAACCTTGTCGTCTGATCGTGTTACGAATGTTCTACGCTCCGAGGGTTCTACGCTGAATGTTCCAGGAACCCACGTGGGTGCAAAAGATGCTCCGCGTGGCGGTTCAGGGTGAGTCTCGCCCCAGCGCTCAATCCTGTTATTTTAAGGCCTACGCGACGCTAGACTTTTTCTAATTTGTTTGGGGCACAAGTTCTACCCATTAAACGTTTAGTTTGCTTCAGTTTTCGCCGCCTCATCAATTGTCATTATAACATTTTGGTGGAGGTGTAGGGTAATCATTGTCGCGGTCTTCTTCCTTTGCCTTTCCAGGGGTTGTCGTTTGGTACGGCCAGCTTTCTCCTCGAAACATCTTCTTGCGCTGGAGAGCGGGCTAGCACTGCGGGCTTTCGGAGGGGTATGCTTCATGGATTGGACCCATGCAGCGTACCCCTTCGAGGTACGCTTCATGCGTACCTTGGAGGGAGCTGGTTAGCCCACCCGTCGTCATCCTGCCCTTCGCCCTCCAGACAGCTGATCCTTTCCACGGCGAAAGCTACGAAGACATCGATGATTGGGTCCAGCAATATAAACGGGTGACTCGCCATAACGGATGGACACCGGAGCAGTGCCTTCAGACCGTTTACTTTGCCACATCACAGAACTGGTTTAAGAACCATGAAGCGTCGATTACTTCAACAGACCAACTAAAGCCTGAGCTCCGAAGTACGCTTACCTACCAAAAGCGGAGAGAACGTGCCGAAGAGGTTCTTCAAGCGACGGTTCAAAATCCCAATGAGAGCGCCGTTAGCTTTGTCGAAGATGTTCTGCAACTCATCAACCGGGCAGATCCTGATGTCTCCAAAGCAAAGAAGCTCAAGGTTCTAATGCGAGGTGTGAAGGAAACCAGCTTCGGAGGCCTTGTGCAGAACTCGCCTACGACCATCGACGGATTCATCACAGAGGCCACCAACATCGAGCGGGCTCTTCACGCCAGAGCCAGCCACCACCATAGGCTACCCGACGTCAGTGCTGTTCCGCAGACCTCTTGCGACCTTGGCCACTGCATTCATGGAATTCGTGAGCTCATCCGCGACGTCGTCCGGGAGGAGATTAGGAAGTTTCTCCCGATTGTTGAGCGCCCGACCGAAATCTCCATCGCCTAAGTTGATCGAGACGAGGTTTAGCCAGCGTTCCTGCCAGATACCGTGGCCTCCAATACTGTTACCGCGGCCGCACCCGAAGAGCCGACGCTGACCTACAGCGCAATGGCCCAACGACTGCCGCCAGCTGCTCAAAATTACCCGGTGGCGCCACGACGGGAATCACCAACCCGGTTGTAGCCCCGACGCAACGACGAACGACACCAGTACGACCGCCGAGACAAACCGGCGCCAAGGAAAACCGAAGTATGGAGAACAGCGGATCGACGATCCATCTGCTGTAACTGCGGTGAAGCGGACCACTTTTATCATCGATGTCCCTACGGACGATTGGGGCTTCATGGCTTACACCCGAACGACTCGCACCGATGGTACGGCGAGCGCCCACGGTACCTCGAGGAGTACCTCCGATGTTCGCCATCCTCAGCGCCGCCTCTCCGCCGTAAATCCCGCTGCTCAACATCGCCGAAACGTTCAGCATCTCCAGCGCCACGTCCAAACCGAGAGAACCTGTCTCCCCTGCGACGCCTGGAAAACTAACTTCGTCAACGCCTGGAGGCAGCGTTGCTGTTGCACTGTTCACTAGAATTTACAATTATTTTGTTTTCTAAACCGTCTCGCAGATGTCCTCGGTTGTAGCAAAATGCAGTCAGTTAAACAGTTAATTTAATTCAAGTTAGAATTACTGAATAAATCGTTTTTTTTTAAATTTCTATCATGCGTTTAGAAGAGGATCCCAAAAGCGGATCAGTGTCCCAGCTTTTAACATACTGTGATAGGCTGCACTGGATTTCAGTTAGGCAAACCCATGCATTTGCTGAGTTCCCCACTCAGCAAATGCCGGTTTGCCTAACTGAAATCCAGTGCAGGCTATCACAGCTCTTTGAAGCCTAGGAAAATGGGCCATGCAACAGGCAGCAGTTTACTGCTTATACATTGTCATTCTGAATCGTACCGTGCATCTAAATAATAACTCGTATCTCGGAGATTGCCCACCAAAAAGACAGTTGAAATTATGCGTACCACGCAGATATTTGCAAAATCGAAACTTATCTCGACGATATGATTGAAACAGAAATAAATATATTGATAATGCAGCAAAAAGGATTGGCTGTTTAAAAAAACGAGACCTAGCTCTCAGGGTACCTGGCATTTTCAGCGCCAGAAACTTCAGGCTGACATGTCGGAAGTATTTCACAGTGTTGTTCAATGTTCAAATGAACCTTTTCCAGGGTCGCTTACATGCTTAGTGGTTGCAGAAGATGCTGTCCGCCATTTTTGGGCGGTGCTTGCATGATGGTATCGGCGTTCATTAACAATGCGTAGCCGAGGCTAGTGTAGCATTTCAATTGGAACATGCCGTAGGTTTTTTCCTTCATCCACTGCAGCAAAAAGGCAAGCGTAATCATCGGCTTAAATGTTTTGAAAGGCCATCGAGAATAATGTTTTTGGTTTGCGGATGGCGCTGTTAAATCAAGGAGAAGGTCCATTCTGGAGGTGGATATGTTGGGGGAAAAGAAGTTTGTTTGTGAGGATAGATACAGCTTCTGTCTACATCCAGTTCGCTGCTTACAAACTAAATGATTGCATACATACATTCACCAGAATCTTTGGAGCTAATGTAGATATATGCAGAGCCTGTCGAATTGTTTTGCATTTCAACTGTTGCTTCTAGGGCTGGGCAATTGATCGATTAACCTACCGATTATTCGACTAATGCTTTCATCGCGATTAATTTTTTAACCAGTGAATTAGTAAAACGTAAAATTAAAATAAATTAAAAATAAACGCTTTCACGGGGCAGACGTGGAAAAGTGAACCTGTGAGAAGGGCAAACTTCAGTTAAAATTCAGGTAATAAGAAGCGAGATTTGTAACTCCAGACCAATGCAAAAGGTTTCTCGTTTTGTGGCCACTTCAATGGTGTGCGAGTTTCCGATTATAACAGCACAGACTATTGTTAACAATCAAGGGAGGTCAATCGTGCCGGAGAACATCAACAAACGTCTGACTCATGCAGCTGAATTGAAAATATGCGAGTCTGAGGGTCCTTGATCTGTTCTCAATTACACATCGAGGTGGATTCATAATCGCAATTCTTAATTGCGCCGCTTATCACATATTCAACAGAAAAAAAAATAAGTTTGAATTTTAAGAACTATTATGCATGAAAATGAACGAGACCGATTAATCGACTAATTAATCGTATAAATCGTGGCAATGAATCGAGTTAAAAAGTTTAATCAACACCCAGCACTAGTTGCTCGCACAGAAGGTTTTGACACCTTGACTAGTTTCCTGATCCCTAACCTCATTTTCTTTTTTCACGTTAACTATGGAGAGGACACCTGTCTGTCCTGAACAAGCATTGTGGGTTACACAGTTGAGAGTGCTTTTCTCCTGCATCGGGCCAGTGGCAAACATCCCAAGCGGCAGAAGAATATTAGGCCAGTATCTATACAATATTGTTTGCAAATACTCCGAGTATACTGTCTTTCCCATCCACACGATGATCAGACAATATCGTTTAAAAAGCGGGGCAGTACCAGCAAATTATCACTGGAGTACTGCCAGCGTCGCCTGAGCATCTGCCGGGCATCGCGAGTTAATCGAGTACCGTCAGAGTCGTCCGAGTACCCGCCAGATATCTCCCGTGTATCCACACAGTACCTAGAAATGGGTGAGTTACCGCCGGGCATCGCGTATGTCAATCGAGTACCGCCAGTATCATCTGAGCACCCGCCAGAAATCGCACGTATATCTACGGAATACTTGGAGCGTCTGCGCTATAGTCCGTTCCAACTCAAGAAGGTAGTACGAGGGTAAGACGGGCCGGAAAGGGGGAAGCAGACGGAACGGTGGAGAAAAGAGAGGGAAACCTCCTTCTCTCTTTAGCGTTCCGTCTGCTTCCTCTTCCCCGGCCCGCCTTAACATCGCGCTACCTTGAGTAGCAACGGTCATTTGCAGTTGTAAAGAATTTAACTTCGGGAAGTTCCTCTCGGAAGTATTTTAGGATCGTCTCGGTTTATTATATACTATTGATTTAGGAAAAATAAACAATCAAGCGACATTTTATATCTCGTTGACGACTCCAGTCTGTTCGTATCTGCTCTAACTGGGGAGAAGGTTGTCGTTGTTGCAAATAATGTACAAGCAAAGTTAGAACCATGAGAAAACTCCAACTTCCTAAAAATTAACGCCACTAAGAAAAGCTAATTGTGAACGAAGAGGGGAGAAGGTAATTATTGAATTTATTGCATTAAAGTTAGGGAAAGGGAAAGGGAAAGAGAGCTAGCGAAAAATTGAGCCAGGAGCGGGGCGAAGGTTGCGGGTTCAATCCCCGCTCGTGGCCCAATTTTTCGCCAGCTCTTTCCCTTTCCCTAACTTTAATGCAATAAATTCAATAATCACCTTTTTCCCTCTTCGTTCACAATATTACTACGGCTGCACTTGTCAATCTTCACTCATTCCCATTATATATACGGTGCAGCCTGTCCCTATGGGGAGGAGTGGTTCCCTAGATATCTTGGAAGACGGGCCCTTTCCGACATTTGCAAGCTGAGATGACGTGCCACGTCACAGCCGCATGTCGGATATAGCGCGGGCCTTAGATCAGCAACGGTTGTCGTCTACCAAGTTAAGCGAGTTTGAAACTAAACAGTACACAGAGAGCTGGTCAGAAATTGAGTCCGCCGAAACCAGTGGCCGGGATAGTCTAATTGGTTAAGGCTTCGGCCCAGACAGGCAAAGGCTGCGGGTTTAATCCCCGCTCCTGGCCCCATTTTTTGCCAGCTCTCTTTCCCTTTCCCTTTCCCTAATTCCTTTCTCTTTCCCTAATTTTAATGCAATATATTCAATAATCACCTTCTCCTCTCTTCGTTCACAATATTACTACGGCTCCACTTGTCAATCTTCACTCATTCCCATTATATATACGGTGCAGCCTGTCCCTATGGGGAGGAGTGGTTCCCTAGATATCTTCGAAGACGGGCCCTTTCCGACATTTGCAAGCTGAGATGACGTGCCACGTCACTGCTGCATGTCGGAAATAGCGCGGGCCTTGAATCAGCAACGGTTGTCGTCTACCAAGTTAAACGAGTTCGAAACTAAACAGTACACAGTGAGCTGGTCAGAAAGTGAGTCCGCCGAAACCAGTGGCCGGGATGGTCTAATCGGTTAAGGCGTCGCCCCAGACAGGCGAAGGCTGCGGGTTTAATCCCCGCTCCTGGCCCAATTTTCGCCAGCTCTCTTTATCTTTCCCTAATCCCTTTCCCTTTCCCTAACTTTAATGGAATAAATTCAATAATCACCTTCTAACCTCTTTGTTCACAATATTACTACGGCTGCAGTTGTCAATCTTCACTCATTCCCATTATATATATGGTGCAGCCTGTCCCTATGGGGAGGAGTGGTTCCCTAGATATCTTGGAAGACGGGCCCTTTCCGACATTTGAAAGCTGAAATGATGTGCCACGTCACTGCCGCATGTTGGAAATAGCGCGGGCCTTGAATCAGTAACGGTTGTCGTCTACCAAGTTAAGCGAATTCGAAACTAAACAGTACACAGAGAGTTGGTCAGAAATTGAGTCCGCGGAAACCAGTGGCCGGGATGGTCTAATCGGTTAAGGCGTCGCCCCAGACAGGCGAAGGCTGCGGGTTTAATCCCCGCTCCTGGCCCAATTTTTCGCCAGCTCTCTTTCCCTTTCCCTAATCCCTTTCCCTTTCCCTAACTTTAATGGAATAAATTCAATAATCACCTTCTAACCTCTTCGTTCACAATAGTACTACGGCTGCACTTGTCAATCTTCACTCATTCCCATTATATATACGGTGCAGCCTGTCCCTATGGGGAGGAGTGGTTCCCTAGATATCTTGGAAGACGGGCCCTTTCCGACATTTGAAAGCTGAAATGATGTGCCACGTCACTGCCGCATGTGGGAAATAGCGCGGGCCTTGAACCAGTAACGGTTGTCGTCTACCAAGTTAAGCGAATTCGAAACTAAACAGTACACAGAGAGTTGGTCAGAAATTGAGTCCGCCGAAACCAGTGGCCGGGATGGTCTAATCGGTTAAGGCGTCGCCCCAGACAGGCGAAGGCTGCGGGTTTAATCCCCGCTCCTGGCCCAATTTTTCGCCAGCTCTCTTTCCCTTTCCCTAATCCCTTTCCCTTTCCCTAACTTTAATGGAATAAATTCAATAATCACCTTCTAACCTCTTCGTTCACAATATTACTACGGCTGCACTTGTCAATCTTCACTCATTCCCATTATATATACGGTGCAGCCTGTCCCTATGGGGAGGAGTGGTTCCCTAGATATCTTGGAAGACGGGCCCTTTCCGACATTTGCAAGCTGAGATGACGTGCCACGTCACTGCTGCATGTCGGAAATAGCGCGGGCCTTAAATCAGCAACGGTTGTCGTCTACCAAGTTAAGCGAGTTCGAAACTAAACAGTACACAGAGAGCTGGTCAGAAAGTGAGTCCGCCGAAACCAGTGGCCGGGATGGTCTAATCGGTTAAGGCGCCGCCCCAGACAGGCGAAGGCTGCGGGTTTAATCCGCGCTCCTGGCCCAATTTTTCGCCAGCTCTCTTTCCCTTTCCCTAATCCCTTTCCCTTTCCCTAACATTAATTCAATCAATTCAATAATCACCTTCTCCCCGCTTCGTTCACAATATATATATATATATATATAATAAAGTAAGATTTCGGGGGTGTTCTGACACCCGAACACCCCCCCTGGCTACTCGCCTGCGGCAGCTAATCATGTCGTTTAACACCTAAAACTGTCGTAAAGAAAATGAAGAAAATTGAAACGGTCCCTTCGTGTTTGTTCCTTCGACTTAAAATTCTCCATTTTACTTACCACAGCTTTAGGTGTTAAACGACATGAGAAGGTTAATGTCGTTTTGTGGCAAATAGACGGTGCGCACAACTTGGTAGTTGTCGACCACCTGTCCAGTGCCCAGACTCCCTACCGTATTTTCCCTCGTTTTGACCACTCATGTAAACTGCGCTCAATTACTTCGTCATCTGTCTCTTATAAAATGTCGACTTTACCATCTGCTATTGACGACTGGAACTCATTACCTGACCTCATTGTAAACATGACTGACACTAACAAGTTTGCTGCAGCCGTTAACCTCTTTCTTTATGAAAAACAAGTATAGGTTACAGCGTGTTTTTTATTAACTATTTTTGTTGATGTTTTTATTGTGTTCACTTCCTTGTATAATGCCCCTTGGGGCCTTCAAGGAAATTAAATGATGATGATGATGATAGCACGCCTCACGAGAATCACCAGTTGCATTCTAATCACCCACTTGAAAATACTTTTTGCACGGCACGCGATATCCGAAGTAGTTTTCTCGGATAATGGAATGCAATTTGTGTACTCGGATTTCTAGTGTTATGCCCGAGAGCGGGGACTCCACCAAGTCACGTCAAGCCCGAGGTACCTGCAGGCTAACGGGGAGGTAGAGAGGATGGTTCAAACCATATAAAGCCTCATAAAGGAATCCAATGACCACTTCCCTATCGAAAAATCGCACTTTTATGAGAAATTTTGGTGTCCAAAAAAATGAAAGCCGTTTACGAATCCCTGTAACCCCGAATTGGAGCGCAGCTCTTGAGGAGGAGTAAGGAAGGGACCTCGGGGGGGGGGGGGGGGGGGGGGGGGTCACGTGACCTCGGGGGGGTCCGTGACCCCCCCTCCCCCCCCCCCCCCCCCCCGGTTACGCCGACGCCGACGAAGCTCAGGCTGGAAACGAGCCCCCAAGAGCTGCGCTCTAAAAACAGATATGAATCATACAATATATATAAGAAAACATAAGAACCACCTAAAAATCATATAAGAACTATAAGAACTGTGTAAGATACATAAGAACATATAAGAACCATATAAGAAATTTGTGAGAAGTTTCTCATATGGTTCTTATTTGGTTTTGTAAATCTTACATAGTTCTTATATAGTTCTTATACGGTTCTCATATATTCTTATATATCTTGTATGATTCATACGTGTTTATTGGAAACAAGAAATGCTCATACAAATGATTTTTTCATTAGGGTTCCTCGCTCTGTTAGATTACAGCAACACGCCGGCACCCATAAGGAAAAGTTCCGCCGAACTGCGCATGGGCCGACGGCTGCGGACTACGATTCCGCTTCAACCCAGCACGCTGGAGACTGGGATTGTAAAATAGAACCTTGTTCGGAAAAAAGACAGTGCCGCAAGAGCAAAGCAAAATCAGAACTTTGATCGTCGTCACGTGGCTAGAGAGCTACCTTCACTGCAGTCAGGTGACCAAGTGTGGGCGAAAGACTGCAAAGAAAGAGCCACAGTCGACGACCGGCCAATCGTCAAGGTCCTACGTTCTTAGGATGCACTCGGGATTGGAATTAGAAGGAAACCGGAGATTTCTCGTTTACCTCAATCCAAACGAGGGCAGTTATGACATTCCCGGTGGCGTCGACTTGCCTAACACGAGCACTAGTTTCTGTGGGTTGCAATAAGAGCAGGGTAGCGATTCTGATTATAGTACCAAGTCAAATAGCTCATTACATTGTGGTTCACCTCACGCTCACGTGAAACGTTCGGGACGCGTGGTGCGAAAAGTGCACCGCTTTGGGGTTACTTGTTAACATTAAGTTAATATGCATATTTGATTGTCAAATGTTCTCTCACTTTCTGTTGTTCTGTTATTAAGTGATGCGAGTGCATAAGATTATCTAGTGTTTTTGTTTTTTTTTAGTACCAAATGGAGGGGGAGGGGGGGAATCTGGATCTACCGAGCAGACGTTGGTGCCTGGAGTCTCACGGTGTTTCGTGTTAGCGAGCGGATGCGCCGCTGAGCCACGGGAGTCTAAGGCATGATCGGATCGAGTAACGGTGAAGTAATGTTCGTGAAAGATCGAGGCCTGGTTACAGGCGCCCAGGTGTATATATATATATATATATATATATATATATATAGGACGGGGAAAAATGAGTGTAGGCCTTTTCTTTGGTCTCTGGAGCTGAGCGTGACTCTGTCGAGCGTCGTTGGAACGCACCGGGGCCCAACGCAACACTATCCTAGGCTCCTGATTATTTCTGATATAGAGAAATTATTTAATAATGATACCCTATAAGCAAGAAATAATTATGTACGCTTATGACTGAAACATATTTTTAGCGGCTTAGCAAAACATGGTATTGAAGGCGCACCAAAGTCAACAGTTTAAGAAGCACTCCGCCGCTTTCTTGCAATCCGCGGTTTTCGTGACAATCGGCTAAACGCAGCAACAAACATCGCTGAAATAGTAAACGAAATATTGGGCCAAAATAAGATAAAATTTCGCGAAGTTATTGAATCTCAAAATTTTGTCCGTACTGGCAACGATGAAAAAGTGACGTCGAGGGAAGGCAGTGGTTCACTCTTTGGACTGTAGACTTTGTTCCCAACTATTACAAGCAGTTTCTTTGTGTCACTGTGGAAGCTGGCTCCAGCACACACCTAGCAGCACGAAACGAATGCCTGGCATAACCCATTTTTAGACTGCCAAGTCCGCTCAATCTCCAAGCCTGCCTTCCCCTGACATCAAGTCACAGAAAAGCGCAGGTATATTTGAATTTTGGTTTTGGCATCATTTTCGCTTACCTATTTCATAATAACTAATTTGAATTTCGCGATACTAAATAGCTAGGGTTGCGTGTTTTCTAATAAATCAAAAAAAAAATCTGAAAAATATACTCGCCGGTACATTTTGCGTCGATTCAGACTTATCCGGAAAACTCCCGTCTTTCGAGGTCACAGACACCAAATATACAGCAAAAAAGACGGAGTTTTACAACTAAACTTTATAAAAGCTTAATGTCAGTAGTCCCGAGGACATTACATGTTAGTTTCCTTTGAAATCTAGAACTACTGACAAAAGGGGTTTGCCTTTTAGCACGTCGAGGTTCCTCCGGGAGAACGGGTGATGGTACCCGGACCTTATTTATTTGCTTTTGCATTTTTTAGAGCACAGCTGTTAGGCGCCCGTTTTCGGCTTCAGCGGCGTCGCCGTCGCCGTCGGCGTAACCGCGCGGTGCATTATGAGATGTTTCCCAAGATGATATCACACTTGACGTCACGTGTGACGTCACAAGGGTCACCAGTGACGTCACCGCGCGTTGCATTATGGATAAATTTCCCCGCTAAATTAAGCGAAAAAATTCCCCGCTAAATTTAGCGCAAACAATTCCCCGCTAAATTTAGCCTAATAATTTGCCCGCTAAATTTATCACAAAATTTAATCGCTAAATTTAGTGGAGAAAGTTCTCGCTAAATTTAGCGCGTAATTTAGCGAAAAATTTCCCGCTAAATGGGAGGCGAGCAAGAGAATAGGAGGAGCATAGCCTCCTCCCCGTACCTTCCCCTCCTCCTCCTCAAGAGCTGCGCTCTAATTCGGCGTTACAGGGGATTGGAAACGTTATCAGTTTAATTTTACGCAGTAAAATAAACATTGAATTTCGAAGAATTAGGAATCTAACAAAAATATACTACGATAAACCACGAATACCCAGCGAAAAATAAAGTTCGAAAAACACCCTCTGAATTTCACTAGAAATAAACTTCCAAAAACACGGAATCCTATAAATAGCATACCGGAACGAGTAAAGGCCGGTGATTCCGAAAATGTATTTATTGGGAGTAGCTCAATAATCGCCGGAGTAACTCTCAAAATGGCTACAAATGAATAGACTTCAATTAAACACAACCACACTAAATACATAATCTTAAAACCAACTAATAAATTAAAATAAATTCATAAACTTAAAGGATGAGAACTCTATATTCGAACAAGTGAGCGATCAAACATTCCTTTGTGTATGGGTCACCGGGGATATTTCATGCCGCATCTATATGGAGAAGCTAAAAGCCGATTGGTGTAAAACTATTGGCATTATGTATAAAATGACAAATTTCGTTCCGCTCTGGCTGCACAAGAATACCTATTGCTCTTTATTTTACTTTAATTAAGTTTCGCAATTGTTTGTATGAATACACAACCACTTTAAATTATAAAAATATTAACTTTACAAAAAAGTTTAAAGGATGTACGAAAACTACACCGGAAATTATAGAAACTGCCTCACTGACCCACTTTTTCTTCAAGATTGCATGCTGAACGCCAATCAGATATATATTAAACTTCTGCAATTAATACACTCAAATAAATCCTACGTGACACCATATGATTTAAAATCACATGTGTATAACACACGACGTCCGAAACGCAAAGTACCTAGTATAAGAACAAACTATATGGCCGACAAAGTTTAAGCTTTTATTCTCAAAAATCCTAAATCGCGAGCAGCGCGAAATTGATCATAAAAATTCTACAGCACAGTTTAAATAAAATATTAGAGAGTATCTTGTTTCCAGTGATTTTGTTTTCTCTTAATGTTCTTTGGAATTTTTACTGTGTTGGAAATGACGATTGAATCGAGCACCGGGGATTAATAACGGATTAATATGTGAATTTATGTACGGCTAAAGGTTTCTGTACTTCTTTTGTTCCTCTCGGACCATATCGTAAATTTGTGCATATTTCCATGTGCGCCTTTATCTTATATGAGATATTTCTTGGTTGTGTACATCTTAATTCGTTTTGTACAATCTAGTCTTCAAATTTACTTTTTATGTTGTTTTTTTTTTGTAAATTTATGTATATTTGTTTGTGCTTTAATTTCATTTTCTTGCCGAACAATGTTCTGGAATAATTTCTTGTACACTAGTATGCCATTTTTAGGATTTTCATATAGGATATTTTAATTCCTATTAAAAGGTTTGCCTGTATCTTCTTTGTTTTTATGTAATGTGTTCTACGCCAAGAGGGGGCCAAGGCCTTGTTAGGCTTGACGCCTTTTGCCTTAAGCCCTGTTGTGTTCGTGCCGACAACAGCTACGCCACCAAATAATAACTGGGTTTTATTCGGTGACGGCCGTCTGCGACCGCTTGTCCTGCCGCTACTCGAAAGTCCCTATCTGTGCCGCGCCACCACACATGTCCACGCGCGGCGCTCTTCATGGTCACCACGCCTCTGTGGCCAGCGTGCAGCAAATCCATAACTTGGGCTCTGCGTGCTGTAGGAACTATAATCCTTGTGCCGCAAGTGAGAGAACGGTTTACGGTCGACAGCTCATTCGCGATACTCTTGTATGGACGATAGTGTTCGCCCTTCAAACTTTGTAGGCGTCCTTCTTCTGCCTTGTACACGTGTGTCAAAATCTTGTCTTGTCCTGTCATTTCTGCAATCCGCTCTGGTGAAAGTTGAGGAATTAGAGAAAGTGCCAACGTCAGCACGTCTCCCGGCAAGCAGGGTTCGTCTACATTGCCTGATAGAGGGAGTCTGCTAAGTGCATCCGCGTTCTGGTGGCACGAACCTCGCCTCTATACCAGATTGTAATCGTAGGCACTCTGTTTGACGCACCATCTCGTCATACGTGGAGATAGTGCCTATAGAATGGGTTTTGTTTACCCGAGGATTCCTAAAAGCGATTGGTGATCTGTATAAATTGTGACGTGCCACCCAGCAATGTACTCGTGAAAGTGTTGCAAGGCGTACGCCGTACACAATGGCCAACCCTTCCTTGTCGAGCTGGGAATAATTCTTTTCTGCAGCTCGCAATGTTCTTGACGCGAAGGCAACTGGGGTTTCACGTTTTAAGTCACCTTCCTGTGCAAGTGTTCGTTCCGACAACAGCTACACCACCGAATAATAACTGGGTTTTATTCGGTGACGGCCATCAGCGACCGCTTGTCCTGCTTCTGGTAAGGGAAAAATCCTGCTGCAACCTCTTCGGGCGCGATTGGTTCCAAACTCTCCACACCAGAGTACGGGGAATAAACCAATTGCAACAGCAGAACACGCCACCACAAGTACAGGCGGTTTTGCAACGCCAGTCCGCGGTAGTCCAGGAGGATATTTCGGGATTCGCTGGACCCCTGGTGCAGTTGCAATTCGAGGAAAGAGCGACCCCCAAGTTTTGCAAGGCTCGCCCAGTGCCTCTTGCACTGTGACCAGCAGTCACCCAGGAGCTCTCCCGACTGGAAGGACAAGCGGTCGCTGATGGCCGTCACCGAATAAAACCCAGTTATTATCCGGTGGTGTAGTTGTTGTCGGCACGAACACAGCAAGTTTCCTCTGGGGACCAAATAAGCAGGAACAAATAAAGAATGAATGAATGACTGGACATCTGGAAGGAGAAAAAAGTATAGTTTCCCCTGTCCTCTCACGAGCCCTGGCAAGCTCCGCCGTTCGACAAGGCGTGCCTTACGAAGAGCACTTCAGAGACAGCGATTCGGCGTGGGTCCCGATAATCCCGCCGCTCTTCGACGGATTTTCGAAGCTTGCCACCACGATCCGACGGCAGGGCATCTTGACTACAGTAGGACACTGGCATGAATCCTCGAAAAGTACTACAGGTCCAAGGTCCCGAAGACCGTCCACGAGTACACGAGGTCATGCTAGAAATGCCAACATCGCAATAAACCCCCAATAAAACCGGAGGACTGTTGCAACCAATATCACCGCCGTCCGCCCCGTCCCAGCAGGTCTCAACGGATCTACTCAAGCCCTTCGCCAAGTCAATACAGGGAAATCGGTGGACAGTCGTAGTGGCGGGTAATCTCACCGGATAGGCCGAGACGAAAGCCCTCCTATTTGGGTCCGGTCTAGTTCGAAGAAGAGAAGTTCAACCCCCCCCCCCCCCCTTTTTTCTTTTTTCCCTCCCTTTGGTTTTCAGGGCACTTGTACCCTGTAAAACCATGATCTTCTGTCCAATAAATTACCGCTGTGTTTGAAACTTCGCGTTGTGTTATCCTTCCTTTCCTCCAGTCTCGGGTTTTCGTCTAAAACGTTCCTCATTCAGTCGATCAATCTCCGTCACGGCGGCCCTCAATTTCTGATTATGGGCCAAGGAACAACATTTACGGCTCATCTGAGTCGGAAGGTTGTTCGGCTCAGCCACACAAGCCACCGACGTACCACAGCGTACCACCCACACACCCTCGCCTCAACAAGACCGTTGCCGAGATGATTTATATGAGCGTCGTTTTGGAGCACAAAACGTTGGACAATGTGTTGCCGTACGTAACGTTTGCTTATAACACGGCAGTTAAAGAAACCACCGGAGTGAAGAGGTATGTTTATTTACAGGAAAGCAAAGAGGTCAACCTGCTTGTGAGTGCTGGTTTGCTACTTTGCGTGAAAAGGAAGAGAGCAGAGAGACAGCAGACAGAGTAGAGAAGTAAAGAAAGAGTGAGATCACATATCCACTCGTATCCCCCCTCCCCCACACACATCCCACACACATACTAAAACACATATATACGCACTCAAAGATTGGCGAAAAATAAATAGCCACACGTAAATTAAAAAGAGTGATGTCAGTTCACAGCTCTTGGTCCAGGCGGGTGTCCTTTAAGAACCGGAGTAAAGCGTTGGTTGCTTTGGATTCTTTCGCTACTGAAGTCCAGGGTCCTAATATATGGCCGAGCTCCATGTCCTGATTATGTATCTTCAAGGATTGTTTTAGTATTTTCCTTTGGGAACTATATAGTGAACAATGGCAGAGTACATGTTTAATGTCGTGTGTTGTTGAGCATGCTGTACAATGCGGTGAATCTACTTGGCCGATCATATGAAGATATTTTCTAGTAAAAGCCACATTCAAGCGTATTCGATGCAGTACAGTTTCTGTTCGTCGTTTTATATTTCCCGGCATTCGGAACTTTAATTCCGGGTCAATATGTTTCAAGTGCGCATAATAGTAGCATGGATCTGTCCATAGTCTGAATGATATTTCTCTCCCAATTTTTCGGACTATATCATTTGCATCTGTCCTTGACAGTGGAATTGCACAGGTATTATCAGCTTCGTGGGCGTCCCTAGCAGCTTTGTCAGCACAAATGTTGCCGGGTATGCCACTATGCCCCGGTACCCACTGTAAGACAATTTCATGTCCCTGACACCTCACATCATGGAACTTCTGCATTATGTCATAAATCAGTTGAGCATTTACGTTATTCTTTCTTTTATGCATGAGTGCGCTGAGAGCGGACTTAGAGTCTACAAATATTGTCCAGTTTTGGGGGTTTTGGGTGCTGATGTAGGCAGCAGCTGCCCGGATAGCCGCAAGTTCAGCTGCTGTCGAGGATGTAATATGGCTCAGTTTCGTTTTGATTGTCGTGCTAGTTGACGGAATATAGGCTCCAATGGATGATGATATAAAGTTAGTTGACCCGTCCGTATATATGTGTCGCGATGAGAGATAGGCATGATGTATATACTCAAGTGTTAGCTGCATCATAACAGGTGTTGGGGTTGCTGCTTTTTGCGTAACACCGGGGATGTTCAATTTAATGTCGATAGGACTGCACGTCCACGGTGCTTGCTGCGGAGTTTTAGCTAATTCAAAAGTATTTGGAATATACCCATGGAGTTGCGAGATGACCTTCGAAAAGCGAGCAGTGGGTTTAACCTCCGTAATATTCGCCAGATGATGTGCTTGGCTGCGCGCTTGGTGTCGTAGGTGAACTCGAATAGTTTCTTGGGTTCTGAGGATACCGGGCGAAATTGCTCTAGCTTCAACAAGAGTTCCAATGTTTGATGTGCATTTTGGTAGTCCTAGGCAAACTTTTAGAGCCTGTGCTTGAACACTTTCCAGGTCTTTCATTGACGACTTGGAGATACCATGCATGACTGAAATACTGTAGCGTAATAGTCCGACAAACAGAGCGTTGTAAAGGGTCAAAAGTGCTCCTACTGAACATCCCCATCTCGTTCCACTTATCATTTTAATAATTTGTGTGAAGGACTTCAGTTTTTGCTTTATGCGCCTGATGTGTGGGGACCATGACAAAGATCGATGTAGGGTCACTCCTAAGAATGTATGTTCTTTGACGTATTCAATTGGTGTCCCCTCTATTAGAATGGGATATCTCCTTGTATCCTTTCTCGTGAAGGCGATAGCGGCGGATTTGGCTGGGGAGATTTGCATTCCATGTGAATGGAGGTATTTTACAGTTATATTGATTGCTTTTTGTTTACGTGCTCTGTTTATATATAACGATCTGCTAGAGACCCAGAAGCAAATATCATCGGCGTAAAAAGATGTATGCACATTTTTCGGAAGCAGTTTGACAAGATGAATTAGAGATATCTTGAAAAGAGTGGGACTCAGGACACCTCCCTGGGGTACTCCTCTTGTAACTTCATAGAGATCGGTGTCTCCATCTTCAGTGGAAATAAAGATGTGTCTACCTTTCAGGTAACCGGAGACCCACGTACATAGTCTTGTACTTAGACCGATCCTTCTCATATCTGTAAGGATGGCGTTATGATCCACAGAATCAAAGGCAGCTTTTATATCAATAAAGACGGCAGTTGTTTTCAATTTGCTCGCGTTTGCTTGTTCAATGGTGGATACTAGGTCTAAAACATTGTCAACACTGTTCCTTCCTCGGCGGAATCCTGACATGCATGTAGGAAGTATCTTTCTCTTTTCGAGGTCCCATTCGAGTCGTGACAGTATCATTTTTTCCATGACTTTCCCGACACAGCTCGATAAAGCGATGGGTCGATATGAACTAATCTCCAAAGGGGTCTTGGCTGGCTTAAGTATGGGAATCACTCGTGAAGTCTTCCACTCTTTTGGTATTCTACCAGATTCCCACGAAGCGTTATAGACATCGAGTAAGAATGTTGTAGCCGCGCTACCAAGATGTGCTAATGCAGAATAGCGGACACCATCTGGACCAGCGGATGAGTTCTTGTTTGTTGAAGAGAGTGCCTCTTTCAGTTCTATTAAAGTAAATGGAGCGTCGATGACATCGTTTTGCACTGATGCAGTGTTATGACTAGCTATAGGGATAGCCAAGTATGATATTGAGGAGTCGCGAGTAATCTGCAAGCAATAATCTTTTGCTACTTCCTTTTGTGTAACTTGCCGATGTAGTGCGATCGAACGAAATGGGTAAGTTTGCTGCGGCCTGGAACCTAAACTTCGCGTCATATGCCATATTTGCGTTACAGGCTTCCTGGGATCCAGTCTAGCACTGTTCGATCTCCATCGTTTCATTGAAAGCTTATCGAGATGGCGTTGCACCTTTCTTTGCGCTTGTCTGGACTTTCTTATATCTTCTCTATTTTTAGTTTTTCTTGCCCTTCGTTTGGCTCGTCGACGGATGGCTCGAAGTCGTTCGTACTCCTCATCTACAGCTATTCGGCTGATCTGCATTCTTAAAGATTTTGTAGCATCCGATGTTGTTTTCTCAATAATATTCGAAAAATCTTCAATTGTGGTTATCTCCTGGCATGCTATTTCAACTTTTTCGCTGAACATATTCCAGTTAGTATATGTAAGGAGTTTTTTACGGCGACTGTTATTTAGTCCGGGTATCAATGTGTAAGTCGGAAAGTGATCACTGCCATGAGTTTTGATGTCTACAAACCAGCGAGGTGGGGGCGAAATGGAAGACGATGCCAGCGTGATATCTAAGCAGCTGCTAAGTGTTGCACCTTTAATAAATGTTGGACTTCCGTCATTCAATATAGTTAGGTTGTGTTGGTGAGCAATGTTTAAAATATTTTTTCCTCGTACTGTGGTTTTTACCCCTCCCCATAAAGGATGGTGGGCGTTAAAATCCCCAGTCAAAATATGTGGAGACGGGGTTGCCTTAATTAGCTCGTCTAGAATGTCTTTGTCGAATCTGGCTCTTGGTTCAATATATGCAGCTATTACTGTTAGAACCGTAGTGTCCTTGCTAATTGTTGCTGCCACGTATTCATTGGTAGGATGGGGATTTACATCGTGTACCACATATGTGAGGTCTTCACGTATCGCCAGTAAAAGCCTGCTGGGACTTCTTCCACGACTTGAGTGGAATACTTCATAACCGGACAAGCGTAATGTTCGAGTAACACGTGATTCCGATATTGCTATTACGGGGAATCGATATTTGAAGGTTAATTGACGAAAGTCTGAAAGACGGTTCCGGAGGCCTCGAGCATTCCACTGAAAAATGAATGAGTTGTTACGGACCTTCTCTACCTGCACCAGGAGCTGATCAGAGGAAGAGCGATGTCTATGATTGTGATTGTAGCTTGTGCCAGTGGAGAATCAAGGGAAACAAGAAGATTACGAATCAGCGTTGCTATCGTGTGTAGTGGATTTCCCAGGCTCTGTGATTTTGGTGCTTCACTCGATCTTAAAAGCGGTGGGGCCTTACACTCGTTATGGAGCTGCTTTGGAACCCACTGGAGCTTCTTCGATTGGCTGACGCTTTCTTGGTGTTGGTCGTGTGAAGATCCAGGTGACCTTTGAACAGGATTTGTCCCGTCAGTTGAGTGGCTTGGCAGAGGTGGGAAGTCTGCATCTGTCGCTGGGGGTACCACAACAACTTGCGATGTTTTCTCGATTTTGTTACTTTGGCGGTGATGACTTCTCCGCTCAGGATCTTGATGTCTGGGGCCAGATGGCTTCACCACAGATCGGGCAGCTGTGTAGTTGACGTTGTTTTCGCTGCAGTAGGCTGATATCTTCTTTTCTGTCTTGTAGAAGGTGCATTGGCGTGATGTCGATTCGTGGTTCTTTTTGCAGTTGACGCACTGCGGTTCTTTTGCTTCGCAGGCACTGCGTTGGTGGTTGCCGCCACAGCGACTACACCGCTCCACCTTGTTGCATACACTTGCAACATGGCCAAAGCGACTGCATTTTGGACATTGTCGAGGTTTGTCTGTGTATGGTAGGATTTTGAATCTGGTGTGGCCTAGAGTGACGTACTCTGGAGTAGTTTCTGTGGCAAAGGCGAGCTTGACGATATCTGATTTCCCTAGCCTTCTCACTTGGGTGACAGGGACAGTCGCGCGTATCCCTTCCTGGAGGTCCGCTTCTATGATCTCCTGAGAAACTCCACGGATGATTCCAATAGCTGAAGATCTTTGATGTGCCTCATACACAGTGATTTTCATTCCGCAGAGGGTTGTCATTTTGAGCAGAGCCTTTTTGGACTCGGTGTTTCTCGTGTCGATCGCCAGAAGATTAAGTCGGTAGTTTGGTCTGATGAGGATCACTCCGTCCGGTGCAATGTCGTTTAACTTCTCAGATAGCTTTAGAGGATTGACCTTCGTGATGATTTGGCTCGGATCTGCAGGTTTGACGACGACGGTGAGGCCGGGGCTTGGCGTTGTGATGATGGTGTCGTCACTGGATGCAGATTCCTTCGAGACATGCTTTCTCTTCCTGTTCCTTTTCGATTTCAACAGAGTAAAGCCTGCGTTGTCGTCAGGGTCGCTCATAATGATGCTAGAGTCATCAGACATGCTGGATGCATCTGATGACTGCGCTGCGCTGCCGGCCTCATGGATCATGGTGTTTGTCCCCTAAGGGACCAAATCAGGGCCTTTTTTCAGGCGTCGTCGCAGATTTGTAGTGCTCTGATCGGGTAAGATAGAGACGAACGGCCAGATACCTGCACAGTTTTCTGGATCCTGTTGTTTGATTCAAGGAGCGAAGAAATGGAGCCGTGTTCCAAAACACTTCGTCGTCGTCCTTCACCGGAGTGAAACCATTTCAGCTAGTGCATGGCAGAAAAGTGAGGACGTTGCTCGACTCGATGCTGCCCCATCAGCCAATTGACGACGGGAGCCTAAACGCCCTGGTGATCAGTCAGCGTGCAGAGGAGGCGCGTCAGCTAGTCCGCCAGCGAATTCAAGGAAAACAACGTGTTGACGCAAGCCGGTACAATTACCGCCGACGTGACGTTCATTTTCAACCGGGAGATAGAGTGTTAGTGTGGACACCGATATAACGCCGCGGCCTCAGCGAGAAACTCTTGAAGCGCTAGTTCGGGCCGTACAAGGTGCTCCGTTGCCTCAGAGACCTCAACTGCGAGGTGCTTTCAGACGGAACACGATCGTCAGGACGCCGCCAGTAGCGGCCCGAGGTGGCGCGCACGTCGTGCTTCTCAAGTTCTACTATGCTCGATATGAATAATGACTATTTATGGTTCAGCCGACCTTCGATTTTGTTGTTAGCTGTAATCTTGGTGTAGCTCAGTGTTAATTTGTTTAAGGTGGCATCGGGGCGATAGAATTTTAAAGGGGAGAGTAATGCCGCGCGCATGATCGAGGAGAAACGCTCCTACGTTCATCTATATAGGAGATTCGCCTTATTATTCCGCGAGTATAAAAGATAAGGAGGCCAGAAAGACCTTGCCTAGTCGCTGTCGGATTTACTTCGTTCTTGAACATTCTAAGCCAAACCTTCGAGAAGCCTAGTGTAGTAAATAAGGAGCCGAGCGCGACTTTGCTGGCTCACTCACTCTCCCGACGACGAGGCACATTCACTATCTCGCGCTAGCAGGCTGTCGCGCAAACGCACAGTCGCTCGCTGCTACCGCAGTCGACGCTCGTTGCTGCTCACTCTACGGTTGTTCTACCTTTTATTTCTGGAACGAGTTCGCCGTTTAAACCTTTATTTCCAGTTCATAGTTCATCTTCTCGTTACCTTCATCCGTGATAATATACAATATACATGCCCCAACATACTTGCCATATGGCATTTAACCTCAAACACTAACGCCTACAACTTGTGGCATGACTAATTTGGACCGTTCCTCAAAGTCGAACTTTGGCCTTAAAAATGTCAAAACACTGTACCGTCAGTACTTAACAACTTCACAAGAAATGGTATTCATATAGAATACGTAGCTCTCAAGCAACTATGGAGGGTTTTCAGAACATTATAATCACTTCAACTGTTTTTGGTGTCTTATTTTCGTGTTTCTATTTCTTCGAAATACATGGTGTGGTTCTTTTCGCTGTTGTAGCTCGTTTTTTCAGAGACGGAAGAGCGGACATTGTCAAGCTTAAAACTCTTAGTTTTAGGTCTGCCTTCCGGCATCTGTAGAGGTGCAAATATAATGGTTGGTTGATTGATTGTATTCATCTATCATGCGTGCTCATAGAAATAACGATTTTACAAGTGTGTGTTGTATGCACAGTGATGTATTTTCTAATGTGAGTAGTTGAAAGCTGACAATTATCTCACAGATTTCTCCAGTAACAGAGACGTCTCGTCAGGCAAAACACTGCCATCCCACGATAATGGCAGACGTTCCCTCTCTTTTTTTTTCTTCCATATCTTGACGTGTAAACGAATCTTTTTTGGTATGATTGCGTTCAACCCGGATTCCGCTAGATTAATTTTTGGTTGGTTATGCAGCGGAGTGTGTTGGACTAAAACAAGTCACAAAATGTAATATACGCAAGCCAGGTGCAAGGCCGTTTGGATAAAGCAATAAAGGCAGAAAGATCTTCGAGCCCCTTGTGTGCTGGTGTGACCGAGTTTTGTCAGGGGTGTTTGTGAAGTTCAATTTTTTTTACGTGTCCTATCGGCCCTTGGAAAGAAGCTTTCTTAACCCCTCGCACATAGTATAGTTAACATGAAAAAAAAATTAGAAAAGAGTTTTAAATCTTACATTTTAGCTCATATGGCCCTGACTACACTTAACTTTAGTTAGACAATAATAAAATATCAGCGAAATACTGAACAGAGCGCAAAAAATCAAATAATGAAATGAAAACTTGTTTTTTGTAGCATGCGAGGAAAACTTTAAAGAGCGAAATGGGGTCAAAGATTTTATCAATAAGCTTGGCAATAAGTTGTCCATTTCTCACTTGACTGCGAGCTGTCTTTAGCCACCGCCCGAGTAGAGACAGGTGGTGCTGTGCACCTACTTTGAAGACGCAAAAAAACAAACAGGTTCCATTACTCGTTTTTTAACAGAAAATAACAAATGTGTGTTACTATGGTTTCTTGTAAAGTAACTGATCCTTTAGTTTATTGCTGTAGCAATAACTGAATACATGTAACCCTAGTGAAAAATCTTATACGTATAGATTTTTTTTCGTCCGTTAAACGCCTTTCTTAAAATAAGATTTTAAAAGAGAATACAAAAGCCATATAAGAACATATAAGAAGAATAGACAATTATATAAGCAATTATAAGAAACTGAGAAATTTCTTATACCTTCTGATATGATCGTATATTGTTCTTATATGTAATTATGTGGTCTTTGTAGGTTCTTATAAGATCCTATTTTATTATATGCGTTTATTGGGAAATGTAATTTCTATATATATAAGAGTTTTTATTAAAAAGTTCAAACACAAACCAAGCCCTCCTATAGGGACCCTACGTCTCGAAACCAATTCGGCATCTTCTTCAGGGGCGTCTATGAATGTGGCCGTTGAGGAGCAGTGCCCTTTTCTTTTTTTTGTACGATGGGTATCAGGTCTTCTGCGGCTGTCCCTTTTCAATAAAGTGACGAAGCCCGTTCACATATGAGGATGATAAAGCTCCGAGAGACCAATCGGTGTTCTCTGGCGCTCTTTGAATATGCCAGAATTCAAGAAACTCTATATTTTCGTGATTTGTATCAACGTCATTGATGCATGTGCTGTCCAAGTGAATACGGCAGCAAGCAGCCCATCCTAAAGCCCGCATTTCGAAATCTACCAATCCCTCCATTTTCTTCCGGCCACCCCCTCGTTGAGACATGGAGCGCGACTGGCACTCTCGCTATCGGCGTCCTCGGGAAGAGTAGGGCCGCGTTTTGGGATTTGTCGCTCCGTTCATCGGTTACTTCTGCTAATATTTTTCTGCTGCAGCTGTACAAAGGCAGGTTTCAGTGCTGCAGGCTATGTTGTCGAGGGGAGGGTATGCGACTCAGATATAAATATTTTTAACTATGCTTCGGGTTCGAAGTGAACTTCCCAGACCATGCATCGGTCATGTTTTTAATCAGTTGACCTCTGCCCTTTCAGTTTTTAATGTCCGTTGACAAGCTGACTGACATTTTTATTTAAAAATGTGCTTCTTATATGGCGCTGAAATTGATTTATTAGCTAATAAAATTTAATTTCGCAGGATGTTAGGGCAAGAGGACGTTCTTTAATAGAATAACGGAACTAAATTATCCCCGGCGAAAACAAAGTATGAATCTGCCTGCCTTACACGTTTATACATGCTATTTTGTTTTCAAGGCTTAAACAACCAAATGGGCCTATTGTTTTTGTTTTTATTAGGAAAGGTTTTTATTTAGTTAATAATTATTCATGGATAGTTTCTTGTAAACCTCAACTAAACATCAGTAGATGCTGATTTAGGGTTCATAATTGGTTTTATAGTTAATAAATCTTCAACTTAGAAACCAGACGGATGTCCGTCGAAAATGTTTACATTTAGGTTTTATAGTTTTACGTTTTTTTATTCGCTACTCACATGAAAACGTTTCTAAACAAAGTGTATTTGAAGGAAGTTTAATAATGCAGTTTTAGGAAATCATAGATGTAATCCAAATTCAGTGTTGCTCACCGAGAGGTTCAGCTTCACATCTTATTCTTGTCGCACAATCAAATATAATTTTGTACACTCTACTTAATTAAAGGCAACTGTTTACCAGTGGTCTTTATGTAAGAAAAGGCCGCTCGAATAAAATGAATCTGGGTGTGATATTAAAGCGAATTATAAGTATTGTAACACGCTTTCTACAAACAATACCTACCATTTCACTCAACACTTTCTGGCAACTGGATTGGAACCAGTCGCCAGAACGTGTTGTTGATGCACGCGGCCGGTTGGAGTTCGCATCGCTTATTTCTTTACGATCGGTTGCGCCCTAGGTTGTTTGTTGGGTTACTATTATTTTACTACCGTTGCTTTTATTGTCCTACTGTTTCGATTGTGATCGTAGCGGTGCAGGACAGCGCAGATTGTGATTGTTGGACTGTTCATTGTATCCCACCCATATCTTGGTCCCGTAAGGGACTGATAGTATGTTCAAATAAATAAAAAAATATAATAAATACATAAATCTGTTGTGCAAAATTCGGGCAAACCTATCCCCTCGGAATGTTTTTTTTGGTTTTTTTTTTTTTCAAATCGTTTTGTATCACATGTTTAATAAATAAAAAGGTACAACTGACACTCAGTGATGATACGCAATAAGCAAAATATTGTCACCAGCATATCAACCATAAGATATTATTTTTTTTTTGTATGCAACAGAGTGCAAAAAATAATCAACCTAAAGAAATATGTTATTTTTATGGGTATAACAAAGGACCGTAAACTTTGTTTAAGAAAGCATTTTAAGAACACGAATACGGTTTTAATTGGATGATAAGTTGAATACCGTAAGACAAAAGGTAATCGAAGCTCCAGAAATCAGCAATATAGGAATAATAAAAATAATTCCTTTCATGAGGTGGAAAACCGCTATCTGAACTCTGTTTACACGATTGTATTTGTTTAAATAAACCCGCTACTATTACTATAACAGTCGGTATATATAGAGTGTACTTAAGCCTACGATTTGTTTGGGGTGTCATCGGGTAATATAAGTAAGCGAACTATTCAACGCGGCGGGCGGGCGGGCGTGTTAGACAATTCATTGGAACATACTGGTCGTCTACCTTTCTCTGTCAAACGGGCCCGTTTATTTAAGTGTAAAAAAAAATTCCTACCTTAATTTTTTTTTCGTTCCATTTTTTTAATTATTGGAGTTACTCAAGTGAAAGGAAAAGACACTAGGAATTTTCTTTGCGTTCGCATCGGCTGTTCACATAAAAAAATAATTTTAAATCTATGAATCGGTGGAAGTTACTTATCATAAACGACATCGAAGACTGATCCAGAAGACCCAATGTGTGAAAACGCCGTGCTCTTTCGCGTCGCTGCCCGTTTTCACTTTGATAAGTGATGCTTACCATTATTGATTTCGTATATCAGACTCATTAAACGCCTTCGCGATTAGTGTTAAAGAGTCATTACAAATCAATATACCTCTGGTGTCTGCACTGCGCTGCGGGCGTAACCGGAACGACCGCGAACGGTGATCAGTGATGCTCCTGCCGACTCTCATCTGAATTGCTGAACACTACGGCACGTGGGCTGATGAGCCCTGATTGCTATGTGCGTGGGTCTTCCTTTTCTGCCTGTCTGACCCGAAAGCAAGCACACGGTTCAACTGCGTTGACGCATGCAAATTGTATGCCCGAGAGGCTGCCGAAACAAAGCAGGGATGTGCAAAATATTCCAAGCTTCTTTCGTTTGATTTGAGTTTCAAGAAATAGCAACTGTTTCTCGAACAGGCGCTTCGCGAGGCCTTCTAAGAAATTGTGCGAGTATGCTCAGTGAGCAGTAGAAAGCGTGTTACTTGAAATGATGCTCGCATTTAACCGCGGTTCGCGTTGTGCTTTGTCTTCATTTTTATAGTTCGCATATCCCTGAAGGTGTATACTTTAAATAGTTTGTGGACATAAAACATTGCGTCTACATCAGCAGATCCACTTCGAATGGTTTGCATAAAAACTGAATAGTTATGAATAACATATTGTAGAAAAACTCACACTTAAAAGCGCTTGCTTGGCTACATCCTGGGAAACGCGCGGTGGGAAAACCACTGCCATCTCCTAAGCGCATTGAGCGAATGACAAGGCCGAGGGACAGTTTGATTTAAAAACCAAATTAGACAATGAAGTTCTAACACAACTTTTTTCTCGCTCGTTGTGCATGCCCAGGTCGCTTTTTCGATTTAAAATCTGATGGATTCCTTTTTATTAGAGGGGTGCACCCTATAGATACAGGTGATTTTTTTTCCGTGTGCTCTGCTTAAGGCAGACGAGGAGGCGCTTTTATGTTAGAGCCTATATTGCAGCATAGGAATCAATACAGACGACGGAGAATAAAAACAATTTTGTGTGGAGCGTAAAAATGGTTTGTCTAGATACTTTGCGTTGTGCCATCTTGATAAGCGGGGATATAGGACAAAATAATAATTTTATTTGTGGGGTGGACAATTGGTAGACAGTAACTCTCATCTCAGTAAGTGCGTAAACTAAATGTAACGCTGGTGATAGTTCCATTGTTTCTAGTACAGGATGTCTGGATCGCAACTTTAGGACACTTCGATCATGAGGCTGCTCAGCCTGTATCACTTTACTATCACTTCGCTTTACTTTTATTTATTCATTATTACTATTTCATTAGTAAAGCTTCCATTGCAGCTTTCTCTTTGGGTCTCATGTTTCTAGAATGAAACAAATAAAGATATTATTATTACAGACTCAATTTCAGCTTGTTAGCGCAGCATTTTGATTTGCTATTATAATGTATTCATTACTATGACTATATTACAAAGCGCACCGACTGATATATACAATATTTAATAATTAAAAAAAAAAGTTTACGTCACTTATGCAACTACTGAAGTGGAAAGGTGCGACGTCGAAGTAGCTAGGTAGTCATTTTTGAACCGAGGGACCAAATGAATGGTAAAGGTGCGAGCGCGCACCTAAAGTCCGCGTAGGCCTTTCGGATTGAACCGAGTAAAACACTAGACGAAAAAACCATAGTGTTTAGGAAACCAATGAGCGTGTATTAAAGGGCAACCCCGGTCTATATTTTTGAATTCGGGATTATAACTGTTTTAAGCTAAAGCATTGTTTTTGAATTACATTGTATAAATTTTTATCTCGACATTGTGTGCAGTTTTATGAATATTACGGCTCAAAGTTTTGTTTCGGGCGTCTACGGCGAAAGCGAAACTATATTCTAGAGCGATGGCAACACCGATCATCAGTCGTGCGGCCCCAACGTTACGTCACCGAGAGGCTGCGGTACGCGGTCCAACCGATCAGCCACACCTATACCGTGACGTGACGTCACAAGGGTGCTGCGCCACTGTTCGTTGACTAAAAGCTAACCCGCTTGCCTCCCACCAAAGAGCAGCACGTCGCATTTTTAAAATCGGTTTTAGTGGAGTACGCTGCTTCACTTCTACGCAATATTTCGGGTGAGATCATATTTGGTGCCACTAAAGCAATACGAGTCATTTATTTTATTTTGTTTTCGACCGCAGTTGCACTATAAGTAGAGAGCATTTCGTGAACCCGTTAGACAATTTCAATGAACACAAACAAGAACTGCCTTGTGGTAATTGAAGAACACTTCAAAAATCCCGATCCCAAGTTTAAAATCCAGGGAACGGCAAAACTGCATCTGTGTGCCTGAACCGTTTCCTGTCGTTGGTGTGGCTGCCTGAACGCCTTATGCCATGTTATTGGATACAAACTAACACCGCCTTGTAGTCACTGAAGAACACTTCAAAAATCCCGATCCCAAGTTTAAAATCCAGGGAACGGCAGAACTGCATCTGTGTGCCTGAACCGTTTCCTGTCGTTGGTGTGGCTGCCTGAACGCCTTATGCCATGTTATTGGATACAAACTAACACCGCCTTGTAGTCACTGAAGAACACTTCAAAAATCGCCCACTGAACAAAAGGCGGCTTGGGCGAGTTGGTTATCCACCTTTCGCCCACTGCAGTTTCAAGCGTGTAGCTCCACCTATATAACGCCCGTGGTTTCGCCAGCTTAAAACCCACCAAGCTCTATTAGTTTTATCGCCCGAACCTTTCTGACATAATTACCGAAAACGCTTTGTTTTTATTGTTTTCATTATCAGTCGTCTCATGTGTATGTTTCTTATGTGCCGTCATGGTGACACGCGACGACACATTGTCACGTGACGTCTGAATGTCACGTGACGTCAGAGTTTGACGTGTCGTCATGACCACGTGACTCGCTTTTTCACCTCACGTCATTAAGTCGCGTGCCGTCACTATGCAATGTCACTTGACATGACGATGTCACGTCATGGTGTCAGCTGGCGCCAGGTAACAGGTGACGAGTCAATGCGATTAAAGCAAAGTTGCAACGAGCTGGACAAAATGAACAATCGTTTATTCTGTCCAACTCGCCTGCAACTTTGCATTAATTGTATCAACGTCGTAACCTTAAAATGCATGCCGTTCACCTTTGTTTGTGTTAGACTGGTGGCAGCTGATAAAACCCGTTCGCTCTAGTGAGGTCTTACTCCTTGTTAGTTGATTCGGTAGAGCGCTCCACTGAAAATGGGGAGGTCCCTGGTTCGATACGAGGACCATGTAGATTTTAATTTGAACGCATTAATTGTCCCATGGAGCAAACCGGCGTTGTTAGCTTTTGAAGCCGCTTTAAACGCTACCTAAACTCCCCTGTCCCAGTGGAGCGAAGCCTGTCCTCTGTAGCAGCGATTTTATGAATAGGCTCCCATTAGCTGGCGCGCGTCATCGTTTCAAGAAACGAGGTTCCCACTGGCTGGCGCTCGTCATAGTTTCAAGGAACGCCACCCCATGGCGCTGCGGGCCACGTGCCGGCAGCGAGCCGGTAAAAGGTACACGGTGGCGCACAATCGGCCGTTTCTGCTCCTCTCGACGCCGACGAACATGGCGGCGCCATCTAAACATCTACAACGTTGGCGGCCGCAATCTCGGCAGTAGCGAAACCTGCCTGTCCACGCAAGCACACCGCAGACAAACTAAGGAACCGGAATAATGCAGCACAACGAGCGAGGAGCCAGGCAGCGAAATTTACAATCGTTGGCAAATCTCCGAATACACGACGAACTAGCAGAGGTTTGAAGATTTCTGTTTGACCTTTATCCCCGCTGTTCCTGTTTCCAGGGTTCATTATCGTCTAAGTGGCGTGATACGCGGCGTGACGTAACAGTCATGTCGAATGGCTTGACGCTAATGCATAATGTTTTGGCGGAGTGCAGAAAATGGCCCGCGTCGAAATGGAGCGGGGTCGAAGGCGCGAAACTGGAGAAATGTCCCACTAAGTTCTATCACAGTTAAAATTACAAAAAATAAGAAAAAATAAAAATATTGTGACATCAGTTCAATATAAGACTTGATTGGGAAACAATATTTTTCTTTATAGCTAACAGTAAATGGTGCACCGCTCTGCATATTCCCCCAAAATTCTTGGCAGAAAACGCCTCTACAATGCCGATACACTAATTCAGTTTAAAAGCTATCTGTTTGTTCTTTTTCACCTATTTGCTTAAAAAAAAAGAAAAATGTTCTGTAATAATGAAGAAAGAATAAACAATTAACACTGGGAGAACACAACTACATCTTCATCCATCACTTGAACCAACACGCTCTTCTCCCAAGTATCCTGTTCTGTAATACATGCATACTCTATGCATTTTACGAGATGCTGGCCTATGAAAAAAAAAAGAAGAAACAAACAGATTGTCTAAACATATCTTGCTGCCAAAACACAAATACTTTAGCTGCTTAATTTTTGCGAATTTCGCGAATCACCTACGATTCGTGAAATATAGGTCCCGCGAACAATTCCGGTAAAATGTAAACACACTGGAACTTATAATAAGATCCCACTGCGTCGCGAAAATTAGAACACGCAAATTACTCCAAAACTTCAACTTTTACCTAAATTAGAAATTATTGATCCCGCGAAAAATAGGTGGTTTAGAGTGTATTAGAAGCATTAGAGGCATGTAACAGACCAATTTCAACTTTAATTGTTATAAGCGCAAGACATGAAGAATTGATTCCCGCTATTTGTACCTAGCACTTCCTTCTTACCACCGGATGGTTTAACTTCCAGATTTAGGTGCTGAGACTGAAAGGTTTTCCAGGACGTTCCCTTCCTATTATGTGGAGTAAAATAGGAAACGTGCGACACCTAAAGAAAGCTGATTGATCCAACTGATGTGTACGCCAAATGACTCTGCTGGGACAACACCACCTAGACAAAGGACCTCCGCACGCGTCCATCACAGTCAGATCGATCGAGATGTGAGATAGGTCACGAGTGCTATGTCAGGGTTCGGCTGGGGCTCGTGTCCAATTAGCGAGTCGAAGGTCGGTCTCGGGACCAATAGCCGAGTTAGCGCTATCTGACTCTGGACGGGATTCAAAATTGCACTGTGAACTTTAACAATAAATATTCAGGAAATTCCCGTGTACAAACTTAAAATAAACACCTTCAATTAATAACAAATGTTTCTTTTTTTTTTTTATTCCAAGAGAGGCAGCATCAAGAGCTAAGCACAAACATTTTTTACTTCCATGTACTAAAAATTAAAAAAATTAAAAAATTGTAAAAAAATTTTTGGTAAAAATTCAAATATATATATATATATATATGTATATATATATATATAGCGCACTGGCATACTTCATTTACCGCTCCTCTCGTGTTTCTAGATGAGTCCTGGGCAGGAATACAAGAACTATGTGTTATTGTATTTCTGATTAATATAAATACAAGCTGTAACCTCGTTCGACATCACCGATCTGATTAAACATTTGTGTTTGCGTGACAAGGAAACATATGCCGTGGTTTTCCCATCTATTTTGTAATTCAGCTACTATCCGGACATCATTGTGTGGGTTTTTTATCATGTATGAGCTTAACATAAAATACTTAAGAACGTAACGTTGCCAATTATTTACGTTCATGCAGCACTGTCTGGATCATTATTTTTTTATTACTGAAACGTTTAACGTACCGGACTGTGCTACAGGAGCGTATATATTTTGTCACGTTACGTTCCTAAGTATTTTATGTTAAGCTAAGAACTTATAGCAAATCTACACAATAATGTCTGGATAGTATGTGAACCAAAAGAGGAGAGAAACCCGATATATATTTACCTGTCGCGGAGACACATCCTTTCTGAACAGATCGATGATACGATCTGATCAGAAAGGTCAGATCGTTACACCTAGTATTTAAATTCATTAAAAATACAAAATATTAATTATAGTGTTGAAAATGTCTTAACCATATAACGTAATTATGTGAAGCAGTTAAATCCCTAGGAATCATGTCTATTGAGCTCGCCATTTCCCACACCACCAATTTCTAAAACTCACCTTTACTATTCCTGCGGCAATACTTTGATTACACCCGCAAGGCGTCGTAGATATTATTATACTAGCTTAACCATCTAAAATGTTACCGAGTCACGTACAGTCGCCGGCCATATGAGCTCCCCCGACCGAACGCCGACCGGATCAGCGAAAATCCCGCACGCGGCGCGTCGAGCGTTGCAGCGTTTTGGGAGCCGGGCTATTGGGACCAAACCATTCCGTTATCGGAGGAGTGGACGCATAGCTTTTATCGGGATTCCAGCCTTTAGAAGTGTGAATCACAAAAGCATGGCCGATTAGAATTGCCGTCTTCGGGTGTTGGGCCCAAGTGTTCGGAGATGATGTTACAACTTCTGATAAACTGGAGCTTGCTTTAGGCGTAGATAAAGCAGCAGTGTGCGATCGATGCTTACAAATGTAAAAGTCCCTATGTTTGATATGATATTAGGCATGAAAACGATGCCTCGGCGAGCAAGAAGTGGTCGACCAGGAAGCCATCTGCAAAATCATCGTGTAGAGAGTCACCCTTGGCGAAGCAACACGCTACTGAGCGCAGAACAATAGGTTCTCCTCGATAAAACGCGTTCATGAAAAGTGCCTGAATCTTCATTCTGCTTCGACACAAATCATTTTTTTTGTTATTTATAGCATATCCTTATAGATGAAATAAATTATATCAAAATCGCTTGTCATTCTCTAGTCAAGGTTTAAGAAATATTGTAAGAGAGGGGTGGCTTGTGCGTAGGCTTACTCTTCGGGTAGGGACTATTTATAATGACAAAACAGTTTCGAAAATAAAAAAGTAACATATGACACGTCAGAGATATTATGCAGTGAAGAATTTCGATAAGCCGCCCGCATTTATCTACAACCAGAAGGGGGATTGTAATCGGCCTTGCTTCAGATTCACGTTCCAAAACGCGAAATTATATTAAACTTCCTGCGTCCACCCCTTTCATAGCGGAATGGTTTGGTCCCAATAGCCCGGCTCCCAGAACGCGGCAACGCTCGACGCGCCGCATGCGGGATTTTCGCTGCTCCGGTCAGCGTTCGGCCGGGGGAGCTCATATGGCCGGCGACTGTACCTGATTAAAACTTAGTATTGAATAAATAGGTGCACGAAGGCTGCTGGTAATATTCTTCTAAAAAATATCAGTTATCCGGTTCTTCGAACAAGTATTTTTGGTATAAGTTGATAATTCAGCGATATGAAATAAAATTATGCTGATACAGAAAACTGCTAGCAAATGTTTCTATTGAGGTTCATAGCTAGGCGCTTGGAAAACGCTAAGCGTGGGGGCAAAATATAAGCTTCTTATCCCTTTTTGTGGCATTTACGCTAACATGGCGAAAAATAAACAGGTAAATAAATTAAAATATATATATATAAATAAAAAAAATGCATGCGTCCCGCACCTGGATTATGTGTGCTAGCTTGCTTGTATGCTCGTCAGTGTGAAAGTGCGATGAATTAGACCTACCTTCTGACTGTGGCCAGATTCCCTGCCCACAACGAACCGAATACTTACGTCAAAATACCGCAACTTGCCTTGGTATACAAAACGCGAGTAACAGAAAACACGACATCTCTCTTCATTACACAGGAAATCAAGGATGGCATTTTTGTCAGACATACCCCTTTACACCATACGCGTTTGCTTTTTTTTTTTTTTTGACAAAGAGGCAAATTCATTATAAACCCAACTGTATCGTCGTCCGGCTGTTTGTATCTGTGATGTTTCTTCCGTCGACAGATGTGAGCTTTTTTTTCCAATTTATGAAGTATACACTCTAAAAAAAGCCCCTGCGTCTACTTTCCCGCAACACACTTGGAGAGTCAATCATCACAACTTACGGAGGCGGCGCACCGAATGAAAATTCCGAAACATCTGTTTAGACCAAGAGAGCCTGGAAAGGTTTGAAGGTAAGTTTTCATGTGTTTCTGCCCCCCCCCCCCCCCCCCCCCCCGTTCGTCCGAACACGTGGATAGTAACTGTGAAAAGGGCAAACCAGAAACTGTCGAGCTACGATTGCTTGTGCGGGCAAAACTTTGTGGTCGACAGATGTATTTGTTGTATTCCATCATGAACGAGAGAAAACCACCAAGCTGTCGGGACCACCCGCGGGTTCAGTGCGTCTTCAAATTAACACTGCCGCCTCATCGTTCGAGCCCATAGACCGAATTTTAACCCGATGATTGCAATAAGAAGTAATTGCAGGCCTCAAAAGACTTAAGTAGGCTCGGTGTAAACAGTAGATACACGATGTTGATCATAGGTACCAGTGGTATCACGTACTTGTTACGCTTGGTCTGTCCCCGCTTCCGATTTTCAGTATTGACGTCGATCATCGCCGCTACCTTCTACACGTTTGCAGCACGAGCGACGTCGAGACCGAAAATATATAGCTAAAAGAATCTCATCATGGTTTTGGCGTCCATTCTGCGGCGTTCATGCAAATGAACCGCCGCACGTCAAATTATTTACGCAAAGTTTAGCGGCGTAGGAGCCTTGATTGTTTTGCTCAGGCGATTAAACTGGCAAGACATTGCAATGAGGATGCAGAACCGACAAGTCTAACGCGAAAAAGAGTTTGCAGACTCACACAGACGCCGACAACGTGACATTCCAATGGTTTGTTGACGCGGGACGCTGTGCCTCTTGCCCGCACTCCATGCGCATTCGTTCGAACTGTCGTCTGCTCTTTCAAACGTTTCTGCTTTTTTGCCGTCAGCTCGTTCAAATGACAGCGGCCCGTAAACCAAACGTTGACCCTGTAATTGCTATAATAAGTAAATGCAGGCCTCAAAACACTTTTGAAGGTTGTTTGAGGTAAGTAGGCTAAGTGTAAACAGTAGATAGAAGATGTTGATCATTGTTACCAGTGGCCATCACCGACTTGTAATGTCCGATTCTACTTGCGGTTTTCAGTATCGACGTTCACCATCGCAGCTGCGGTGCACGCTTTTGCAGCCCGAGCGACGTCGAGATTGAAAATAGCGAGCAGAATCTCATCGTGGGAGTCAGGTGTTAGCGCCCATTCTGCGGCGTCCACGCGGAATGAATTGCCGCATGTCACATTATTCACGCAAAGTTTTGCGGTGTAACGAGCCTCGTTAATTTTGCTGAAGCCGCTCAAGTAGCCAGCAATTGTTAGGGGGACGTAGAATCGAAAATTCCAACGCGAAAAAGAGCACGGGGACTCACACCGACGCCGACAACAACGCAATTCAATGGTTTGTTTATGGGCGACGACGAGCTTCTTGCCCACCGTCCACCGCGCATGCGCGGCGCCGGTGGTGTCCGCTAGGGGCGCTCCGGTTTGTTTGTAAACATGAGTTGGTGTATACGGGGCGCGTATGCTTTGCTTTGTGCTACAAAAGGGAGCGTGAGCCCAGTACAGGGTTTCCCGGAAAATATATTACAGGTTTCTTTTTCAAGGCAAAAATAAACTACTCATCGCCGAACGCTCATTCTTCGCCCATAGGCCTGAACTAAATGCCAAAGGTTAAGCACAAACGGTATTGTATTCAAGATTTATAAGTGATTTTCTGAAAATTTCAATGGGACAATTGTGAACGATAGAGCTCTCGACTGCATGACGATCTATGGCCTCAGAAATCGAAAACGGGCGAAAAATGCGCCCCACTTTCCCAATGAAATTTTCAGCAAATCATTTAAAAGTTTTAAATAAAATATCGGTTCATGCTGAAACTGTGGAATCCTATTTTGACCTCTATCGCTACCTTTTGGAGGAAAACGAGCGTTCGGCGATGCGTAGTTCATTTTTGAAGTAAAAAAACCCTGTATTCTTTGGGAGTGGCACCTTGTATATTCAGCGCTAGGTTCAAGCAGATGGCTACGAAATACAATGAAGATCCGTTGGTGGATCCTTATGAAATGCGTTAGCATGACCCTTGGGAAATTCGACGCACGTACACCTTAGGGAAACGCTATCACTGACCCCGTACCAAAAACAAAAACAGAGAAAGCAAAAGAGAAAGCTCAAACAGAAAAAGTGGAGTGATCAGCGTTATCTTTTCCCAAAAGGGGACGTTGTGGCGTTTTCCAATGGTCACGCTAACGCATTCCCTAAGGATCTCTCAATGGATCTTCCTTTATTTTAGAGTCTGCTTTAGAAATTTTATCATTTTCTTTTTAATTATTTTTGTAAATAACATACAAATATACAATTTTTATCGTCTTGGCCAGGGAAAGTATAGTGACAACATCTGTGTTTGCGTTGTTTTTTTAGGAGGATAATAGTATCATCATTGTGAATGCAGTACTCCCTTGAAGAGTTCCCTTCGAGGAAAGTGGACCGCATTTTCGCTCGGCAAATGAGTACTATAAATCTCGGGGGACCGCACTCTGTCCAAACGTACAACTAGTGGTTGCAGCAAGATCTCTTAATTTCAGAACGCTGTAAACTCAAAATCAAAAATAACAAAAATTAAAAAAACTACGAATAGGAAAATGCCGGCCAGCGGTTACCTCGAATTCATGCAGATAAACGCCTACGTGGAAAAGAGTGTATCTGCTCGTTTCTAAAATTCTTGCATTAACTTGGAAACATTGCGGTTAGATAGGTCGAAATTATCAACTGAGTATATCCTATTTTGCCCCTTTTAAACGTACGTATATATCGAGATTATAACGAAATCGACAACATTTAAAGCTTCTAAGACGATTATTTTATACATTATGTCATTCGGCGTAAGTACACAGTCTAATGTTGGAGAACTCATAAGAGTTCCTCTAGAATAATTTAAAGCGAAGGAATTTAGATGCCCCTAACTGTAGGTACAAATGTTAATCAATGCAAAAAAGTAATATTTGTTTCTAAATTGTTAATTTAGTCTTTCTTTCTTCTAACATCCAGAAAACAATATTTATTCTTAATCAAAAAATTACTTTAAACTGCGGAGACACACCTCGTGTTTAACATCCTTCCCATTTACGTGACTGGATCGAAACATGAAAAAAAAAGTGGTTCTAATGCAGTCACTGAAACACCTTTCCAGAGGAAACTATTGACACTGTGCATTATGAAGACGGATAGGGAAAAAAAACATCCATCTTTGTTGTACATTGCAACCGCGAGAAATAGTAATACAGAACTATATCATGAAGACTTTTTCTCGTCATCCAATCAATCAATGAATTACATATAATAACATTTTTAATTGATATGAATGCTGACTAACGCGGACGTTCGGGCTGGTTGGTATTTCATCCATAAAAATTTAAAAAAAAAACACAGCGCTAACACACGGACAAGAACGAGAAAGTAGACGAACAACAAACCTGTTTGGCTACGTTTGCGTTGTTGTCCATATCTTGGTGGTGTTTTTATTTTTACCCATTGTATAAGAGTCTAGCACAAAAAAAAAAAAATGGAAGAACAACAATATTTTATATGTTCTCGTTATTTTCTTTAGAGAAGGTGATGTGATCAGTAACTCTTTTATCACCCCAAAAATTTATGCAAAAGAGAAATTCAAAACGTGCCACGTGATTCTCCACCTGCCAATATAGAGACCTCTCCCTATATTGACGGCATAGAAAGGACGAGACTTGTGAAGGAGAAAGGCGATAGCGAGTCGACGCCAGAAGGCAGAAGCCAATGCGCGCGCGGAAGCAGAGGCGAGTCTGAACTTGCAGGTGAGCGGAGCGGTTATGCCTTGGTTTGTGCTACAAAATGGAGTGTAAACCTAGCACTAGCCCTGGTCCAAGCAGGCCGAAAAAAAAAAGGTTTACTAATGGATTTCAAAAAAAAAAAGGCGTTAGCATGACCATTGGGAACACAACACCATCGCCCTTTGCTAAACATTAGGGAGTTTTAGAATAGCGCACGGTAAAACATTGCACACGCAAAGAATAGCGTTGTGGCAACTGCGCATGCGCCGAACACTAACCACGTATTGCGCTTTGCGTGCGCTAATATAGCGGACGTTATTTCTCGAAAATTTAGTTCATACGGAAAGAATCTTTGCATCCCTCCGAGGTATTTGTGATCAAAAGTCGGCTAAATCCAAACTAGCACGTTTAAAAAAAGGGCGGCTCCGTGGCTGCTGCCGCCTTGGCGGCGTCGTGAGCGCAACGTCGGCGCCATTCTCGCGACTGCGATTTTCAATAAGGTATGACATTGCACTCGGTTTGGGAAACCCGGCAAGGACTGCAACGATCACCGGCAACTTGATGCTAGCGACGCGCGAACATTTCTCGGCGAAGGTCAATAAACGAGACCTCTCTTGCCGAGGCGACGCAAGCGGGCACGACCGGTCGACCGTTCGCGTCGCACTCTCCCGTTTAAACTAACGTAAAATGTTACGCTAGACCAAAAAACTTGTTCTTTCTCACGTTACAGCATTTCGTATCTGACATAAAAATCGTGACTCTATCTTGATGGCGTTGCAAGCGCGAGGTGCTCAAGGTTTTGCGCCGCGGCGGAGAAACGCTATTCTAGAACTCTCATGCGTCACGTGCGCTAACGCAAGCGCTACATTTAGTGTTAGCGTGCGCTGAAATTGCGCACGTTATTTTAGAACTTTCTACTAACACTTACCCCGTAACGAAGCCAAAAAGGGGCAGCACGAAATAGACCAAGGAAAAGAAAGAGTAAAAAAAAAAAAAAAAAAGAAGTGAAGGGGCTAGCGTTAGCGTTTGCCAAAGGAGGACGCGTGTGGCGTTTCCCGACAGTCATGCTAACGTATTTCTTAAGGATCCATCAATAAATCTTCTGGTAATTTTCTTTTTTTTTAACTACGTCAGATGAATGATCAAGAATTATCTAATCCAGGGATTGGCAAGCTACGGCCGGGGGGCCGCATGTGGCCCGCCAGACAGATTTATGCTGCTTCTGGCACCACCCAAACCTCCCCCCCCCCCCTAATCTGCCGGTTCCTCCCACACATTCAAGGACCACACGGCAGTTTTTTACTGCAAGGGTGATTGGTCCGGCACCCCATGCTTGAGCAGAGAACGCCCTCACTTCCTTTTCGCCCCTTCTTCGCCTGCCCCCCCCCCCCCCTTCTTCGCCTGCCCCCCCCCCCCCCCCCTTCTTCTTCGCCCCCCCCCCCCTCCCCCGACCTTTTCGCGACTTCACGTCGCGAAGGGGTCGGGTCTTCGTGACAATTCTGCCCGCCGCTGAATGAAGAAGGATGCCGACCCCTGATTTAGGCCATTACATGTATAAAAGTTCGACAGTCACGATTAAAAAAAAAAACAACGTAAGTCGGCACCATCTCAAATATATTTATGTGGGCATTATATGAAATTTTGTCATGGGGGGTACCCGATTTTATACGTATTCGTATGCCCTCTAGAATATTTATTTATTTATAACTACTCCTATGTTCAACTGGACGGCATCGTAGGACTAGGTTATGATGGCAAACGTATAAAAGTACACATGTTTTTGTTTTGTGTTTGTTCCCACTACAACAAACGAAACAAACAAGCCCAGCTTGAAGTCGCGTTTGAGAAACACAATTGGCGTTCCGCAAACCAAAAGCGTCACCAGAAAAAAAAAGCAAATAAAAAAATTAAAGCCACTGAAAATAAAAATAAAAAATTGTCAAAGTAAAAAAGAATCCCAGTATCTCATATACATTCACATGTATCCAGCCAAAAAGCGGACCAAGGAATCAAGCGGTAAGTAAGTGGCACTTAATAGTATGGTGCGCTGCCAACCAAGTCACCCTCTCCCTCTCTTACAAGATATAATCAAAGAATAAATCAAATGATAGTTTGACAGAATGCTTCGTTTCTCAAGAACTCATATGACTCTCGATCTTATTTTTTTTTTTTTTTTTTTAATTTTGCTAGCGTATCTCAGGATCCCTCACATGCAGGAGTTCGTGTGTGTGTGTATGTATATGTGTGTCTGTGTATGTGTGTGTGTTTGTTTTTGCAAACCGCGCAGAAATTCAGATGTAAACTTTTACAAAATCGTTCTGCTGCGAATCAGTTCCTAATTCTACGACAGAGTGCAAATTACAGTGCATCGTTTGTCGACATTTTTTGCTCTAAATGATAGCCAGGCTTTACTTTTCCATATTCATAGTTACTGATAAAGCGAAGCAATACACTCCATGGAAGAAAGCGCGACTTCGCCAGCAAATATTCCACTAACAATGTTTTCCCGATCGCGTGTCCGCTTCCGTCGCCTGTTTTTTTTTTTTTTTTTTTTTTGTGTGTGTGATGTTTCCAGTGACGAGCTTCTAGGATAGCTTTATTTTCTCATAAAAAATATAGAACGTCAGCTAACAACAACTTGCATTTGCCGTGTGTTGTCTTTGGTATTGACGCTCAGAAAGTTGTCCTGAAAGCCCTCTTGTTCAAAACCGGCCAGGCGAAATCAAGAGACGCTCACGGCGTAGAAGTGGAGGGCATTCAGATTCAGAAAGCTTATTTTTTTGCGTCGAGCGCTCTCTTTAGAATGCCTTTCTCGTTCAATTGTGAAAAAACAAAAAAAACAATCTTTTAAAGTATCTTGAAAGCAAACGGCGTCACCGGTGGCGAGTCGGTGTCTGCATTTGGCATAAATTCAACGTTCCGACTGGGGTCCATTTCACAATTGACAAACAAATTTCGACTCGCACAGGAAAACAATGAGTAATAAAATTTTGACAAAAGAAAAATAGAAAGCGCCACCAACAATATGATTGAAGTTCAAGCGAGTGCCATTAGAGTGGCTCGCTGAAGCGAAACGTTGCTCTTTCATCCTGAAAACAAGAACACCGCTTCGTGAAGTTTATTTATTCTTACGAAAAACATCGTGTTGTCTTTGTTTTCATCTTTCTATATATATTTTCTTTCTTGTTTATTCGTGGCCAATCAATATATAACAGGCTTATACAGAGCATTGCGGATGTTGGAACGTAGCGCACTGCATCCGAATGTGTGTTAAGAAAAATACCAGACCACGATTTTGGAATAGTTAAAAACTATAGTTTCCAACTATTCCAAAATCGTGGTCTGGTATTTTATATACATTCTTATGGCTATATAGAACTATAAGAATTTATGGAAGCCGCCACGAACACGGGAATGTAAGATTCATAAACGCATTTCAACATTCCAGGAATACTTTGTGGTATGAACGTGGTGAGTGGGCAAACGCTCGTAAAGGTTCGATCGAGCGCGAGAGAATTATGTTGCCACGAACACGGTAGTGCTGTTAGAGGATTCGTATTTTATTATAATGGTGCGGGAGCGGTCGCTATTGCCCGCACAGGGAGTTTTCAGACTGATCTATTCTTGGTTTTACTTCAAAATGGCCCGAAACAAAGTTTGGATTGAGATAAATAATTTTAAATTGGAATTCCACTAATAGCACATCGTTTAGTGAGCCAAGACAAAGAAGGCAGAAAGTTAAACGACTGATTTTCAGTACGGAAATTTGAAAACATAGCGGGATATTTTCTATTTTCTTACCTTCTAAACCTCTCCGCCCCTTTCACTGTGATACATTCGTGGTACTCAAATCGCGTCACCAGGTTCCAACGCATGTCACACGACCTCCGACCTCACTATATTCCGTTCACCCCTAAGTTGACATTGCCGTGGGAGCCACGCGCGTGCCGGACCAATCAGCCGCCCCTCTTTCATCATCCGACCCCATTATCTGCGCGTGGACATGCGCGAGGGAACGTGATCACGTGGCAAAATATATAAGCGTGGCTAGCCCAACCAGCACGTAGCTTCCACAGCACTGCCAGCTTAGGAGTGAAGAAAGCAACTTTTCTTCGAATTTCGAGCGACAGGCTTATTTTCTAGCGAGAGAACGGCGATGTACGGCTACACAAACGAGTGTCTGAGCAAATCCGAACAGGGGAGTTTCTCCTTCCCTCTTCTTGAACTGTTTGGCACTCCGCGCTTGACCTTGCCCGGTGCCGACGAGGTCAAACGCGGCGCCGGCCAATCACGGCTGCCGAATTCCTCGCCGACTTTTTCGGCAAGTGTCCATATTACAGCTCCAGGATGGCGGCGCCTTGACTGTCCATGATTGGTTTAATAGCCGTACGTAAACTTGCACAAAACGATCAGTTCCCTTTCGACGCACTTTAGGGGCTGCTTCACTGGTTTCATTGAATGGTAACTCGGCTGCAGTCGCATTTAGAGTGAAATGGATTGTAGTGTGTGTGCTCCCTTAGCAAAAAGAGGCTATACTTGAAACATATTTGAAATATATTGAATATGCATATTAATTTTGCATTCAATCTGTATTCTTTTTTTGACATTCCAAATATTCGCGTAAAGTATTCAAAATATATCGAAAATATTGTTCAGGAACGATTTTAAATAAAGCAAAAATATAATTCCTTCACTCTGCCATATGAGTATTAAAAACCAAATACACAAATTTTTATTTCTTTATCTTAGATTTTGCTAGTAAATGGTGTCCCTGTGGTATTTGAAGGTACTACTGCATGCATCTCACAACTACACATTGCAAACGAACACAAACACAAGCCGCATGCACAGCACCTGAAACACAGTCCCGTTGACTGCTCCAGAGCCTTATATAGCCTACATGTTTAAGATAATCATTTGGCCGGTGACCACCTCTGCACTTATTAAGGTTTTAGGCATTCAATCTTGTCCTCGGGAGTCTGAAAAAGACAACTGCGTTTCAAAGTTCATGGACGATATCTCTTACAAAAAAGCATTGGTACAACTAATAATAATTCGGCGCAGTCGCTAAAACAGCATCTACCAAACGGCTCCTAGACCAAATATTATCGCTTCTCTGCATAACACCACTGATCAGGACGAAGCGAGTCAAGGCTGTTCCTCCAGTTTAATATGGTATTTTGCTTTTCTTTTCTAGTTGACTATTTAATGTGGTCATTAAAGTTCCTAAGTCATTAAAGTCACCACTCATATCACGTACAATGGTCAGTCTACGCATTCAGTGAACTAACATTGTGCTAACACAACCGCGCCAAACATATCCTGCACACAGCACTTGCTGCAGCTTTGCAGCACAGCAAGTGTTGTGGTTGTAGTTTCCGAATCCCGTTTGTGATTCGTGTGCAAGAAATTTATCATGTGCGCTCTTGATAGAAAAAAGAAAACAATAAAATAAACTGTGCTGATTTATCAGTGCGATGCTGCACAACTCAATTGACAAACAAATCAAATGTTGTATTAAGGGACTTTAGTGTGGTCCACTTCTGCTTGAAATGTACTTCTGATAGGTGAGTTTTTAATACTTTGGTAGTTTAATTAAATTTATTTTGTATGTATGTAATTGCAGTCAAAAGATACTTAGGGTACAACACAACAGTATTTACAATTTTCAGCATGTTTAAAGTCTATTCTGTATATATTATTGATCGCTGCATTTTTATTAGGGTTGGAGTATATTTTGCATGAATTAAATTCATATTTTCAGAAATCTGTGTAAAGGGTATTTTCTGCTTGCTAATTTAGTATTTACGTATTTTATAATGCATGAAGGTATTTTTTTTTAAATATTTTCAGAAATGTATTCTGGTAGTAACCAAAGAAAATAACTACATTTTCGGCATATTTTTGGTGTACGTATTTTTGGTGAACTGTACTTGAAATACACTCAAAACAGAGTATGGTATATTTCAAACGTCTTAGTTTTCGCCAAAGGCTCTTATAAATGTGTCAAGGTGTTCCTCGAAATGCGGGCCAAATCGTTCCCGCGAAACGTACGCATCGCACTGAAAGAAGGTTAGTGTTGTAATGACGAAAATAATCCCTGGGGAAGGGGAACAAGAGGAACAAAGAATAAACATAAATCTCCAAACACAGCTAGGTGACCGGTGAGCGGCCAATAAAATCCGCCTGGTCCGGGTATTGAACCCGGGACCTCTCCAGTACAGGTGAAGGGCCCTACCAACTAAGCTAACTACGTCTTTTTTTTCTTTTTTTTTTATTGCGGCATTAACTGAGCTAACCACGTCGGTAGAGCAAACGGGTTTTATCAGCTGCCACCAGTCTAACGCCAACAAGGGTGAAGCTCGCAAATTTAAGGTTATTATTACAATGCAATTAAATGCAAAGGTGCAAGCCAGCTGGACAAGAATGACGAAAATAATCCCTGGAGAAGGGGAACAAGAGGGACAAAGGACAAACATAAATCATTTGTCCCTCTTATTCCCCTTCTCCAGGGATTATTTTCCTCATTCTTGTCCAGCTGGCTTGCACTTTTGCATTTAATTGCATTATAATTAGTGTTGTCAAAATTTCTGTCAAAGGGCCCATTCGAAAAAAAAAATTATCTCAGCAGTTACGTGACCGGTAAACAGAGGGCGCTGACACATGCCACGCCGGAAGTAAATGCTGAAACTAGACAACATAATTCAAAGCAAACTTTCTCCAGCGACAAAGAGTTGGAAATAGTTGTTGAAAGAATAGAGGCAGCAGTTTCAGGGCAACGGCATACAGATTGGACCTATGAGAGCCTAACTAGGCTTTTTGCTCTAGAACTAGACAAAGTTAAGAGTAAACGAAAGGGGAAGCAAGGACATAGACCAAAAAGCTGGTGGGACAAAGAAGTGAAGCAAGCGATACAAAAACGTCAGGAAGCCTCTAGAGAACACAGGTATTCCAAGCGTAGTCGGGAGTCCGAAACGGAAGTAAAAAGAAAATGGGACAATTTTATAACATGTCGCCGAGAGGCATCCAGTTTGATCAATGCGAAAATTCAGAGAAAGGGTGAGGAATGGATGAGTAATGTAAGTAAGAAAGATAGAAACGCTGCCAAGAAGTTTTGGGAGCACTTGAACTCACTCGGTGAAACAACGCAAGCTAGACAGAGGTTCATACTCTCACATCAGGGAGATCAATTAGAGGGAGATGATGCGATACAATATATAGGAGCAGTGATGGAGGAGAAATTTCGGGAACGGTTACATGTGGAAGATAGGAGAACCGAAGGAAGTAGCAGTCCAGTTTGTGACATCGCGGATTTTGGACAAAGAGAATGGGAAAAGGCGGAACGAAGAGTCCCTAGTGGCACGTCGACAGGCACAGACGGTATCCCTATCAAGCTGGTGAAGAATTTGGGTCCTAAATCTAAGGCAAAACTAAGGGAGGTAGTGAGTACCATGATAACAAAAGGAAATATTCCAGATGAATGGAGGCTTAGTAGGATGAGTATGATATATAAGGGAAAGGGAGATAAGTCTGATATTAGGAATTATCGTCCTATAACCGTGACACCGGTTATTTACAGGTTGGTAATGCAGATTATAAAGAACAGACTGGAGGAATGGGTAGATTGCGAGGGCATACTGGGCGAATTACAGAACGGGTTTCGAAAACAAAGAAGGTTGGAGGACAATTTATTTTCTCTAACACAGTGTATAGAAATAGCGCAAAAAGAAAACAGACAGCTCTGGCTGGCATTTCTGGATATCAAGGGTGCCTATGACAATGTGAACCAAAGAAACCTGTGGGGCATAATGGAGAACTTAAACCTAGATGAAGGACTAACAGCACTATTAAGGAACATTTACAAAGATAACAAGGTGATTATAACATGGGAAGGAAAGGCGACAGGGAAAATAGAGATAAGACGAGGCCTTAGGCAGGGGTGCCCGTTATCGCCTTTGCTGTTTATGTTGTATCTGAGAGGATTGGAAGATAGACTAGAGAAGAGTGGGCTTGGGTTTAACCTTTCTTACAGTAAGCTAGGCCAAAAAATTCAGCAATCCTTACCGGGATTGATGTATGCGGATGATATTGTACTAATGGCTAACAACAGGACAGAGTTGCAGGAATTAATGAGCATCTGTGGTAGGAAAGGAGAGGAATTAGGTTTAGAATTCAGTAGCGAAAAATCGGCAGTCATGATTTTTAACGAGGATGAAGTTGAGAGGCTGAAGATACAGAATATTACAGTTGAGAGAGCTAGTAAATACAAGTATCTAGGAGTATGGATATGTGATGGTGCAGAATATCTCAGAGACCATGAAAAGTATGTAATAGGTAAGGGCAACAGAAATGCAGCTGTAATGAAAAATAGAGCACTTTGGAATTACAACAGGTATGAGGTGGTGAGAGAGATTTGGAAAGGGGTCATGGTGCCTGGCTTGACTTTTGGAAACGCAGTGCTATGCATGAAATCCGAAGTGCATGCGAGACTAGAAATAAAACAGCGCGGAGTAGGTAGACTGGCTTTGGGGGCACATTGCAAAACGCCAAACCAGGGAGTACAAGGAGACATGGGATGGGCATCATTTGAGAGCAGGGAAGCGGTGAGCAAGGTAGAATTTGAGGATAGGTTGAGGCAAATGGACGGGGAGCAATGGGCACGAAAGGTTTTCAGCTATTTATACATGAGGAGTGTAGACACAAAGTGGAGACAGCGCACTAGGAAATTAAGAGGAAAGTTTTTGGGCTATAGCGAAGATACGGAAGAGCAAGTCTCAGTTAAGAAGAAAGTTAAGGCCACAGAAAGAGATTGGTGGCTAGAGGGAATGCAGACAAAGACGGCTCTGGAAAGCTATAGATTAAACAAAAGAGTTATTGCCAAAGAAAGCATTTATGACAATTCTAGGGGAAGCTCATTGCTGTTTGAGGCAAGAACGGGTGTTCTGCGAACCAGAACATACAGAGTGAAGTACCAGGAAATTGATACAGTGTGCACTGCTTGTGGAGAGGAGGACGAGACGGCTGAACACTTGATACTCTACTGTAAAGGGCTTCACCCTATGCCTACCGAAGACAACATAGATTTAGTAAAGTCATTGGGTTTTAGAGACAGCGAAGGGAGAGTGGATTTCAAGACTGTAGAGATTACCAAGCAAAGATTAAGTGAATGGTGGCAGAAATTGAGAGAAAACTAGGTATTTTCTTATCCACTGATGGCAAGGGGGTTTCATAGCCTCACTTTCTTTGCACTGCGGAGTGAATATAGATTTCACATTTAAATATTCTAAGCTTAAATGGTAAAACAAAATGGCTAGGTGGCGTAAGCTACCGCCCGATCCAAAGGGCTCAGCCGTATTCATCCATCCATCCATCCATCCGGAAGGTGGCTTCAATTTGGTTGGTTTCGGTTTCAGCGGGCTCGCGGGTGTGTTTGTGTCGTGTCGTTCTCGCTTATTCCGGGATATAAATGTATCCCTTGTGGTGCAGAGCCAATGACACAGGGGTAATGGACCATTATGAGAAAAATGACGTAGTTACTAGCCTAAATTCATTTGATCATGTTCTTTCAGCCAAGTTCGGTGACGAAACGACTGAAATGATGCATGGGATGATTACGAATGCCTTTGGCCGTACTGGATGTGCCCGCTGATGCTAGTTTTTATTAAAACAATATTAGTAGTGAATAGGCTAATGCTTGGAGGCACAGTAAAAAAAATCAGGTCGACGACCTGACTATCAATTTGGTGAATCGCAGGGAACACATGAACTTGAAAGTTCAGTGCTCACTGTTAGGTTTTCAAAGACACCAACGTATTGCCAACATTGCTAACCGTGAAATCAGTCGTGTAATTACGCATGAAATCCAACAAGGAAGCGATATTGTATCCATTTGTTTCTTTAACGAAATTAATTATTCGACATATGTTTTGGACGTCCAGACTAGGCCGAGTAGGAAGTTGTTTTCAACTATCAGCCCTGCTAAAGTATTCGTTAGCGGAATTTCACAATGTTGACCTTGGTAAAAGATTTGCTATACGGACATTTCCTTACAAGGTTGTGAGAGTATAAGATAAGGGACAAACCCGTAAATTGAAGTTTGACGTCTGTCTTTCGCATATTTTGCTAAATTAAATTAAATGTAGCAAGAAAATTGACCTCGAGCAAGCTTGGCTGAAGTCAAATGCCATGCACCACTTAATAAAATAATGTAGACAGCAGTGGTGTACCAGCTTGCTTTTGAGTGGGGGGGGGGGGCCAGCAGACCCCCTCCCCCCCCAACCCTCCCCCCCCCCCCCCCCCCCCCCGGGTCGCATATTTTTACTTGTGATGGGCCAAACGTTTGCCGAAACAAAAATTCGGCGCAACTTTTACCGAACGTTTTTAACGATTAGGCAATGATTCGGCAAAAATTCACTGTTACCAGACTTAACATTGATATTTAGCTTTTCTGACGAGAAAAGGTTAATGTTTTTTTCTTCTTAACTTTAATACATGTAGCGCCTATTGACACAGTTATTACTAAATAAAGTGATATTCTACAAGATAATATCGATGTCGCTTTTGTGTGTTTACTGGCAATTTCAGTGTTTGCTTGCAGAAAGTGAAGTGACAACGAGGTTGGGTAGTAGCCGGCACAGTCACGAATCATGCTACGAGAGTTTTGATTTTAAGACTTCATCAGCGCACGCCTGCAAGTTTGATTACATTGTTAAAATTAAGGCGATCCCTGAGTTTTTACTTTCTCTGAGAGTCACCGTTTCGCGCGCAAAAACGAATGCAATGGTTGTTTTGCCTTCACCAGAAAAGAGAACAATATTGTAAAAACGCATCTTTTTCGATTTGAATCACTTGACGTAAGCTTAGCATGAGAGTTTGCCTTGCATATTTACGACGCTACGTTTTTAATATTTAAATTCCAGTTTCTGGTATTAGGACACACAGGAAGTTGGGGAGAGTTAGGAATGCCGGATGTGCCACGTTGAACATGATTGTTCTGTGTTTAGTTTTATGCAGATAAATGGGAAATCGCGAAATAACGTGAACTAAAAAGCAATATTATTCTGTTTTGGCACAAACTGCTTGGGAGCTGAAACCAAGATTGTTATAATAATAATAATAATAATAATAATAATAATAATAATAATAACAATAATAATACCAGTAATCATAATAATAATTTTATTTGCACATACTGGAAGGGGCCCATGTGGTGGTGCGCGGGGCTAGCCAGATAGGTGAAAACCCTTACGCAGAGCTCCTGCCAGCCAAACTTGTACACAGTTCAGCTACTTTACTCAAGTTACTCTAGTTTAACTACTTTTCTCGGTAGTTTAGTAACTTTCAATTAGATTCCTATTTCGGTTATTAGTAGATTAACTACTTTTTCAAGTGAGTTCTACTCAAATTACAAATTACGTTTGAATTTTAGTGGTTAAAACGCCTAGCAACTGAGATAAGATGTTGGAAGGTCAGCTGAGCTTTGCAGAAGGGGAAGCATGTGGCGTAGAAAAGGGAGGGGGGAGGAAGAAAGTAATTTAGATAGTTCAAAACCCCCCAAAATTTTAACGAGCTCCCCAGTGCAACAGCACTGCTACGAGGCGCGGGGAGCGAACAGACACGACGCAAGAGAGGCCGAGTAACTGTGGGATTAGCGCCGAAGGCTGGCGTTTTTCTGTGTCCCGAAGCTCAAGGAGACTTGACGCATTTGAAGAAAGGGCTTCTCCCTGCTTCTTCCTAATGTAGGAATTCTTGCCCACTACAGGAGGTATACACGCCACATCCTCACTCAAAGGAGGTAACAAAGTGCAGTACCCGCTCTGAAGTTTATCTGATGGTACTGTATAGCTTGTGCTGTCTTTCGAGACGTCATCTGGTAATTTCTCTGAGTGAAGTAATGGCGCCTATAAAATCGATACAAAAAAGTGCTTGATAAGCTGATTGTGTTAAATGGTTCGGGCAGCGAGAATAAAGCAATCACTCTATGACGTACTAATTGCCGCCATTTCCAAAAAAAAAAATTATGCATTTCTGAATTTGCCGTTCTTTCCGAAAAAACTGATGCACCTCCGATTTGCCCTAAAACGATGCATACCGGCCAATTAAAAAAACAAAACAAAAAAAAACAATGTTGTGTACGAAACGAAAGGGCATGCTGAAAGAGTGTGTTAAAAAGTACTTCAACTTTACTCTGGAAGTACATTGTATTTATAGTACTTTACTTCAAGTACATTGCATTCGGTGTACTTACTACTTAACTTGAAGTACATAACCTCTCATTTACTTTGTACTTCAAGGGAGTTTTTAGACGTACTTTACGCATTACTGTAAGCAATCAAACACTGTTTGAAAAATCAAGCTCAGGCAGTTCTAAACCTCAAAGGTGAATTGATAAATCCGCAGTACATCCTTGACCAAAAATAAGTGCACAGCAATTAGGCATGCAGAAGCAGAACCAGCTATTAAAGCGTTTCTGTGAAAACAAAAGCCGCTTTATATTCGGCTAGGAGAATTCCGCTAACGTATCAAAACCTTTGTAAGTACTTCCTTGTTAGCATAGAAAAAATAAAAGTAACTTCAAAAGTAATTTCAAATTTTTTACGGTAATTAGTGATTCACTCAATTGCTTTCTTTTTGAGTAATTTCTACTCGACTCAAATTACTTTTGAGGCTAATACTCAGTAAATTACTTTTTTGAGTAGCTTGTTCATGTCTGCTGCTAGCCCGCCACCTCATATGAAGAAACGAAACAGAGAAATAAATATACAGAGGCACACTACAGAAATTACGTAAAAAGGAAAGAAAAGAAGTGAGAAAACATGTGTCACATTATGACGACGATGCCAACAGCATCCCATACACTCTGGCAAGCTCTCGTGACTCTGCCCTGTTTGACGGCAGTGGGCTGCGCACACTGATCGTAATTGTCAGTTGTCAGTCAATGTTTCAACTACCTCGTTGCATCAATGGAAACGCCATATGAAAATTACACTATACAGATTGCACCGCATCATTTGTCACTTGCGCAGTGAACTGCGTAAATTACTGGTCGATCTTCTGTACTTGAGGCAGGAAATATTGAACAGAACCACACTCGCAAAAGCTCACAAGTGCAAAGTTACCGTGTCGCTTACTCCACACCTCGCCGTAACCGCTGGTTGTACTAAACTGTGCGATGGTAACCGCGCCACTGCGCGGCGTTCACTTGCGATCCATGGCCTCGTCGCGTTCTTGTGCGCGCGCAAACATTTGCCAAATTTTTGCCGAATCTTTGTCAAACTGTCTTACAAAATTTTGGCATGTGCGGAAGTTTGCCGAATCTGAAGTTCGGCAGATTCGGTCCATCACTAACATTTACGGCGTGTGTGTGTGTAGGCGTTGTAAAAGAGGGGCGGGGGGAGGGCCAATCGTGTATGCGCACCGGGCACTTTGGTCACTGGCTCCTTTTACGGCACAGGCGATAGACCCTCTAGCAACGACGCTCACGCCGGATGGGCTCCTCCGCAAGCGCGGGAGCTTAAATTTCGGATTCGGACGGCCCGTGTATCACTCGAAGCGTGTCAACCCGCGCGTTGACCCACCCCCGCGCCTACGTTCTTGCCGCTTCGCGGCGACAGTGTGCAGCTGCTAATTAAAAAACGATTAACCCACTCACCCCCCCCCCCCCCCCCTCCTCCGTACACGCCGCTTTGCGGCGTCCAGCCGGCAACCCAAGCCCCGCTGCCCCCCATGCACCTCCGTAAATAGAGCCCCATACGATTTAGTTCAGTGATGTTTCGTCAACAACATTCGTTTTTTTGTGTGTTAATCGTAAAAAATAAATGTCTTAAATATCACTAAATGCCTTGACAAAACAAAATGTTCGAAGAAAAAACAAAAGAAGTAAGCCCACACCACGGATAGAACCCGGGTCTGATACGTCTGAGGCAGACATCTTGCCACTAAGTTATGTTTCCGCATCGGAAACTCGCATTCTAACCGCTGCCTATGTTGACGGCGGCAGCACCTATCTCCACGAATCAGCTGATCCAGCGTGCGCACCGTTGCTAGGGTTTGTATCGCCTACGCATTAAAAATATGCCCCCGCGGGTCGGGGGGCGGTGTCCTTGGTATTCCTTGGGCGCCGCCGGCCAGTGTTTGCCCTGCCCAGTTGCGGCTGTTTCAGGGGGGGGGGGGAAACTAATGTCTTGCCCCCCCCCCCCACTCTGAGAACTGGGGGGCGCAAGGGCCCCCCTTGCCCCCCCCCCCCTCCCCGGTTGGAACGCCCATGGTAGACAAATCTTTATTTGTTTGAACAGATTTTTTTTTTTACTTTCAGCGGCGTCGAGAGTAAATCCGGCATCGGCAACGCTGCACTTGAGTGATTTTTATGCAGAAGGCTTCGTTTCGGCGACACAAATTGCGTGCCTCAGGCACTTTTGTCAGGCACTCAAAAGCTGTCTTTGATACGTTTCTTACCCGGGGAGCCAACCATTTGTGTAAAAATAAAAAAAAATATTTTATTCTACATCTTACGAACATTGAATGGCTGTCGACAAGATACCTAGCGCAATGTATAGTTTCTTTAAATTTAAAAATAAAGAGATCAAGCGAATATTTATACCGCAAAAATTGTTCCCCATATAATCAAAAGCAACATTCTTTTTAGATTTGATATCAAGACAGATCCCAATATTTTCAAGAAACACATATAGTGACTCCTTCAGTTGACTACACTTGGCTTCGTCTTTAAGATGGAGCCAAATGTAGTCAAATGTGGGCATGGGAACAGCGTCACGATGAGGCTCATTCACGTCGTGCGCTTGCTTATACAGGTCACGGCATGCCTTCAGTGCTGCTTGGGATCGGCTGCCTCCACTTCCTGGGATTCTGCTGCACTAGAGCTTCAAGCAGCCAACGGCGAGGACGGCCTTTGGTGCGCGGCCTGCTGGCAACCATGCTGAATTATTCCTCGGTCAAGCAAGGCAACGTCATCGACAGCATCATCATTTTCGCTCTTCGATAAGAACGGCTGGCGGGATCCTGGCACTCCCAGTGGACATGGGAACAGCGTCACGATGAGGCTCATTCACGTCGTGCGCTTGCTTACACAGGTCACGGCATGCCTTCAGTGTTGCTTGGGATCGACTGCCTCCACTTCCTGGAATTCTGCTGCACTAGAGCTTCAAGCAGCCAACGGCGAGGACGGCCTTTGGTGCGCGGCCTGCTGGCAACCATGCTGGATTATTCCTCGGTCAAGCAAGGCAACGTCATCGACAGCATCATCATTTTCGCTCTTCAATAAGAACGGCTGGCGGGATCCTGGCACTCCCAGTGGGCATGGGAACAGCGTCACGATGAGGCTCATTCACGTCGTGCGCTTGCTTACACAGGTTAGTAATGATACGTCTTTATTCGGAAAAAAGTGTGATGACGTATGCCTCTTCCTGTTCCCATGCCCGGGAGTGATGTTCTCTTGTGTTGTCAGTGCTTTGACGTTCTTAGCCAAGTACTGTTAATGTCAGGAGATGTTGAATTAAACTCAGGACCTAAGCAGACCCAAGATGCCGCTCCATCAGAAACTAATAGTCCAATGACTGACGCAATGCAAGACCAGTTTAACGATATGTTTGTCATGTTACAAGGTGTTAACTCGCGTACAGTAAAAATGGAAAAAGACCAGTCAAGTTTAATCAGCAACGTAAATGATATTAAGAAAAGCCAGGAATTAATCGAGAGCAAAATCACAGATATCGATAAAAGGCTGACTGCGGTAGGATCTAAATCTTCGTCCAGCGACCTCCTACAGCAAGACTTGTCATTGTTACGGCAGATGACTAATAGCCTCATTGATGAGAACTCACGATTACGGGCTAGCCAGGCTGAGCTCGAGACAGGTCACGACGCGATAATCTTTTGTTTTACGGCTTGAGGGATGCTCATTCAGAAACCAGGGCCCAGACTGAGGAAAAGCTACTGAACGTCGTGTCGACCTCTCTGAATTTTCCTATTTCAAGTGAACCTATCGAACGTGCACATAAGCTCGGTGTCTTTTCAGATAAAAAATGCAGACCAGTGATGGTAAATTTTGTATCTTTCAAATTAAAACAACTGATTTTATTTTCAAGCGCAAAATTAGAGCCTATACTTCGTTTCATCTTCCGTCCGAGCGCAGCCAAAGGCTGAGGGACGGTTCGCAGCTTCGAGAAGAGCATTCCTACGCATCGCAAAGTAGTCCGCAAAAGTATTTTTTTAAAACAACTGTTTTGTGCGTAAACGTTGCACAATATTCAAGATGCGTACTGCTGAGAATGATTTTGCAACTAAAAAAATTAAATATCTGAAGTTCATATTTTTATTAATATATGTAATGCATGTGGTTTGGTGAAAACACATACATCCGCTGGCAACACGGCTGCAGCGCTCGGTTGTGATTTCGTTCCCGTAATGGCCGAATCATGTGCTTCGCTCCTTGTTCGTTGTTTTCCTCACCGAGTCGCTTCAAAACCTCCTTTCGCAAAGGCATGTTTGGGCGTCAGGCACGAGAGTTCGTGATGAATGTCTACTTTCCCATTCGGCAGGAGACTCTGGCCGCGTCGTACCGCGAATGCGTCGTATACAAGAAAAGCGTCCGGGCCGCTACAATTCCCTGATACGCGGCGAAATCAGGGCACCCCTTTACCTGCCGATCACATTGAATGCCGAGAATCTGGTGGAAAGGACTGCGCCTCGAGCCCTGGTATATCCAGACGATACAAGGAAACATAAACGGCCGGGTCATCGGGCACCTTGCAATGTTTACTTACATCTTGAAACTATGCCGAAATGCCGAACAGGTGGAAAGCTCGGATACAGGCGCCAGCGGCGAGCCTACGTACTGACATCCCCTGTGACTAAATTTCAGAACGTGAAAGGTCACTTTTTAAACCTGTAGCAGACGATTCCGTCGGTACACCCGTAACAGACGAAATACTCGGCGCGCGGGCGGCGCGGACTACCAGCGGCGCAGCGGAGTGATACAAAAGTGCAGGTGAGATCGGGTGACTTATTGCCGGCGCGTGATTGGCTCCGGCCACACGTAGCCTTGGCTGCGCTCGGACGGAAGCTGAAGCGAAGTATAGTGGCATTACCGTCAGCGAGGATTATTCTGTCCCGACACGTCGCACGCAGAAAGCTGATTGAATTTGCGAAAACGCAGAACTCGGTGTTTAAACTAAAATACAACAAACTTTACATGAATAACAAGACCTACAGTTGCAACCCAGTCGATGACTGTGTGTTTGAACATGCTAGCACCCCTAACCAGCGCAGCCTGAATCGAAGTTCGAACACCGAAGGTGACGCATCATCGGCAAGCACTTCGCGATAACAACACGTGTGAGGGGTAGTGGACTGGCGTCTGATAACAAAAATAAACTTTCTCTTCTTTTCCCTAACATTCGAAGCGTCTCATCTAAACGTGATGAACTGAGCTCTGTCATTGACTCATGCGATGCTGACGTAGTGATACTTACTGAAACGTGGCTTTCCGCAAAGGTTGGGAGCAATGAGCTTTTCGAGTGTACCACGCGATTTAACGTTTTTCGGCATGACAGAGGAGAAAGACGCGGCGGTGGTGTTTTGATTGCCGTCGCCGATTACATTATCTCGTCTACTGTAAATGTCGTAAGCATCCTGGAACTTGTCTGGGTTGAACTTCGCATGCGTTTCAAAACGCTTATCTTGGGTGTTTGCTATCGTACACCATCGTTCAGTGCGACTTTTGTTGACAATTTACATGATTGAATTAATAAAATTATGGTACGTTTCCCAAATGCTTCAATAATGTTACTAGGCGACTTTAATTCCAAATATTTTATGGTCGAACGAATCTCCTTATCTTTGTCCCTTTTCTACCGAGTGTACCAATTTCTTGAACATGTGTGCTGATTTCAATCTCTCGCAAGTTGTAACCCAGCCAACCCGAGTTACGCCCACATCATCAAGTGTCTTGGATCTTGTATTGACCACCTCCCCAGACCTTGTCAGTCCCATAACTTACTTAACAGGTTTAACCGATCATTCTTTGCTTCACTTCACATTGAATATTCCTGTTCCTAATCAAGATAACCACTATAAATGTATTAGAGATTATAAGGCGGACTTTGTTGCTATTAATCGTGAGCTATGTCTGTTTCTGGATGAGTTCCTACAAGGGTTTGGTGAGAGATCTATAAATATGAACTGGAATTTATTTAAAAATAAAGTGGCTTCACTCACAAATACGGTCATACCATTGAGAACCATCAGATCGAACCGGAAATAACCGTGGTTTAATCAGTCACTGAAAAGGTTGTCAAACAAGAAAAAACGCTTGTTTCGTTCGGCGAAATCATCCAATTCCCAGTCTCGTTGGGACTCCTACCGATGTGCAGCTACTAATTACAAAGTAGCAGTAAAAGAAGCGAAATGCTCATTTTTTGGTCAAACTTTATCTTCCATGCTCATACATAACCCTAAACAATTCTGGAATGTTGTAAACAAGACTGACAAGCATGTTATAACACTTAGATACTTAGATGTACAGATGGTACAGTAGTTCCTAGCGGTCAATGCGCTAGCATTCTCAACGCGGTGTTTGTTTCAGCGTTTTCTAGTAATGTAAATGCTACTTACCCTGCCTGTCACACTTACGAGTTTTTTTTCCAATAGACCCAGTTCTTATTGACACAGTTGGTATTGCGAGAATAATAGAAAAACTGAAGATGTCGTCATCCACTGGTGTCGATGATATCAACTCTAAATTTTTGCTTAATACTAAGATGTATAGCTCTATAATCCTGAGTAAACTGTTTCAGCAGTCTCTTGATACAGGTAGTATACCAGAGGATTGGAAGACCGGGAAGGTGACTCCTTTGCACAAATCAGGTGAAAAGCATTGTCCAAATAACTTTCGACCCGTGTCACTTACCAGCATTCCCTGTAAAATCATGGAACATATCATTTACTCCCATCTTGCAAACTACTTAGAGTCCAATTTTTTTTTTCAATTCATCCCAGCATGGGTTTCGTAAGTCATTTTCATGTGAAACTCAGCTTTTGTGTTTCACACATGATCTACATTCCATTCTTGATCGTGGATCTCTGGCGGACTGCATATTCCTCGATTTTTCAAAGGCATTCGATAAAGTATCTCACGAACTTCTCTTTTTCAAGCTTAGTAAACTAAACTTAGACACTAACGTTCTTGCATGGTTGCGCTCCTTCCTCACTAACCGGTCCCAATTTGTGACGGCTAACAATATCAATTCTGCTTTATCTCCAGTTGGCTAAGGTGTGCCCCAAGGCTCGGTTCTGGGGCCCTTACTTTTTCTCATTTATATTAACGACCTGCCCACTAATATATGTTCATCCGTCAGTCTTTGTGCTGATGACTGCGTCATTTATCGCGAAATTAACAGTTATTCTGACATCTCACTTCTTCAGTCAGATATTAACAGTGTTCCTGAGTGGTGTGTTTTGTGGAACATGAAACTAAACATTAATAAATGTAAATCTATGCGTGTTTCCCGTCTTGATGCTCCTTGTGCTTCTTATCGTCTAAACAATCTCTCTTTCGAAACCGTATCATCGTATAAATATATGGGTGTGCGTATATCTGCTAATCTGTCCTGGTCGTGTCACGTTGAATATATTCTAAATAACGCCAACCGCATGCTTGGATATCTCCGAAGAAATTTTTGTCATGCTCCCAGCTCATTAAAATTACTTTTATATAAAACATTAGTTCGTACTAAATTGGAATATGCAGCTTCGGTTTGGGATTCTGGTCAAGAATCACTGATCTCCGAATTAGAAGCGATTCAGAATCGCGCATCTCGTTTCATCTTTTCAAATTATCATCGTACATCCAGTGTGACCGCAATGAAGTCTCGCCTATATTACCTCTTCTTTTACAACGTAGAAAAATGTTCCGTCTGTGCTTGTTTCATAAGATATATCATAATATTCCAATTCTAAAAGAAAGACTACTAACAACACCTCATTACATTTCAGCACGCATCGATCACCGTCATAAAGTTGCCATTCCTTCTTGTCGTACTAAACATTTTTATGAGTCTTTTATTCCTAGTGCCTCAAATATGTGGAATCACCTTCCCGGAGCCATTGCCGAAATCCCCGATAGCGAGTGTCTTAAAACTGCCGTTTACAATATTTTTTTGTAAAAAGCCATACCTACTGTAATATATTTTCTGTTGTACGCTGTATGTTGTGTTGTACTTTTTAATACCCACTCCCCTCTGTAACGCCTCTGGCCCTGAGGGTAAATAAATAAATAAATGCATAATCATGAATATAACTTGGGATTTTTATTGAGCCACTAACACTTAGCCACTATCACCTAAGCGAATTCGCGCGCTGCCATAAATAGTTGGCCTCTTAAGCCTCGGCTGTGTTATCCCCGATTTCATAGATGTGACTTGCTCTGAAGCCGAACTTCAACTTGATCAAGTCCGTCTTGAGACGAGCAAGTGTGCTACATAAATCCACCTTAACTTGGACCCATCTTGAACTGAGCTTGAAGCGAGCATGAGGTCCCCGAATTTTAAGGCTGGGTTGAACCTACGTTGAACGCGACTTCGTAGCCATTTCAACACGGTGGCTTGCCGATGGGATGTCGCGAATGAGATCGGCGCGTTCGATATTCGTCTCCTGCAATTGTGGTGTTGCCGTCGGGGACGGGTATTTCAAGCCGAGAGAAGCGGCCACCTCTCCGTGATCGAATGCATCCCACCGGGATGTGAGACAACGAAAGGCAAAGGTGCGGGAGCTGCTCCGCTCTGGCTTGGCCGCCTGATCCGAACGGCGACAACAGGCGGCTGCCGCTGATACCCAATCTACAGCTGCTTGTCGCGCCGCAACTTTTGCTGGCACAAGGTTTCTAGCTGTCAACATTTCACAACTGACGCCGTGCCGTGCAATCGGGAGAGTGACGCTTCTTACCATAAGGCATCTGTCACACGGACGGCTCGGTCCCGTCCACTTCCCTGGCGTTTCCGTAATCACTCTCTTTCGTCGAGTAACCGGGTTCACGCACCTATGTATCACGAGCCCCGGGGTGGCGATTATGCAGACATTTTTAAGAACTTCAAAGCAGTTTTCTGCACAATCTATCTGGAGGGTTCCCTCGTTTACCGAAAATAAAGAAACCTCCAGAGCTTCTGCCGTGAAAAAGCTAAGCAAGCATGTGTGTTGTGCGCGCCCGTTTACTGATGCATGCTCTTCCCCCCTAACATGTAAAGTTAAGCTTCCTGTATGCATCCTAGCAGTTATTCCCAGATTTGTGTTGGGTGTGCTGAATTAGTTATTCATGTTAAAAGTATGATATGTGGTACTTACCTGTCCTTTGCGTCAGCAAAATAACTATGAAAATCAGGAATGCTTTTTACACTTTGGTGACACCGTGTCTTTTAACTTCTCAAGCGATCGCCGTACTGTCAAATGGCTGTTTAAAATTGGTCATAGAGCTGTTGAAAACTCGCCCAGATTAATGTAGACACATTCTACACTATACTCACTATACTGCAGTTACCCATTTCGATAATATTTGACGTTACCCATTTCGATAATATTTGACGTGTTCTTTCATTAATGTATTTGTTCACTAGCTGTTCATCACAAAACTTTACAGTTCTCGAATGACATCTTACTGTTACGTTTGTCGTATTACTTTGCTGAAGGTAAGCATGTCTCCGTTTTAAATATTTCCGCTACACTTCACAAATTGATTTCCAGAAATCGCAGACCTTTTTTTTATTATTGTTCACTCGGACTAAACTAAACTTTAAATTCATGCAGAAATTATCTGCATGCAATCTCCATAATGGGGTTGTGATGATAATTTATCATATTCTCGAATACATCATATATTTTATCTCAGACTCATAACGTTTATTAACTCATTCAGGTAAAAAACACCAAAACAAAGTCTTGCGACGCTGTTGAAAAAATATTATTCTGATTCCTCGTCGGGCGGTTGAAATCACCACTACGTTCACCGCATTACATGACCTACGGAGAACGAGCCAACCTTGCCGCTCTACCTTTCACGCCAGGCAGGGGTCAAGGCCTAGAGGATCAGTGAAACTACCACCTGGAAAGGGGTAGAGAAACAAAAGCAGACTAAAACCAGAGTTGTTCTGTATAGGGCCCTCCCTCCGCGTGGCACCACTGAAAGCGGGGTAATTCGCATGTTGCACGGTCAGCACATTTTCTAGACTTTTGAGCGGATAGTGAGCCAGAGTTCATTAATCACATCCATTTATATAATCTCTAATTTAAATGCTTTGTCTAATTGGTGTTTTCGTGAAATTAAAAATAAATATGTGATTTGTGCGCTGCTTAGACTATTGGTTCATAATGAGCTAAATATAAAGTGCAAATAAGACAAAGACGAAGGAACGTGTGCACCTACCTGTCCATGTTATATGCGAACCTTTTTCCATTCATGTCTTGTTTGCATTTTCGTGACTATTTGTTGTGGAATTATGCCTTTTTTCATTATTTTAGAAGCTGCATACTCTTTGATTTTTGTATTTTTAAGTAGCAAGTTTTGCGAATGCTGAGTCCTGTTTTTTTTTCTTGGTGAAAATACGTGTTATATTTTCTTGATTGTGTTTCAAATTAATATTAAACCCTGTCCAAATAGTATGGTGGGAAGTATTGCTTTCTTTGTTTCGGTTTCATTAATTTCTGCGCCCTCGGAAATGCAGAGCCTTAATATTGCTCTGTTGCATTTCCGAAATAAATTAATGTTTACGACAGCAACCTGTGCATCAGCCCCCTTGGTTGTCCTGTCATCCCGAAGTACTGCCGAAACACTGTCTCAAGCTATGGACAAAAAAGCATACCGACCATAGCTGCCCATTTGGTACATAGACCAACATGCGGCTCTGACGAGCCAACACGAAATAATTTTCTGGAGGCATCTCTGCACTTCTAGATGCTCCAAAAAAACTCAAAGTGTTGTTCAGAGATTGTTGTGAATCAAAAATATATAAAATCATTTTGAACAACCTCGTAGAGCCTACAGCAAATGCTGCACACACGTGTTGAGGTTGAGCAAAGTGGAAGGAGTGCAAGCTTGCGCTTACATCAAGGAAACAACTGAACTGGTGAACAAATTATCTCTTAGTGCTCCATATTGAGGTACATTTTAGTCACGAGGCTTTGAAGTTTCTGCAAAGTTCAATAGTCGCTAAATAGCCTGTCCACGGCGCTGATGTATTCCAAAGCCTAGATGCCCTGTGTGTGGCAAGCCTGTGAACGGGAACTAAAATGTCACAAGCTTCATGGGCGTTTGGCGCAGAAGAAATACAATGTGACGAGAGCACGCGAGGAGGCCCATGGTCGTAACAATCGCGGGTGATAAATGGCTTCCTGTTAAATGGTTACAAACGTGCCAGCCTTTACTGCCATGGCCAAAGACATTCGAGTGGTCATATGAACACGGCACTGAAGGCCTTCGTCGAGTGCAACGACGAACGGATGGTCATCACTGTACTCGACAAACGACCAGGGAGTCACAGTAATCTTGAAACAGTCTGGCCTGTGCTTTTATGAAAAGGTACGCGCGGTCGTACTGAAACATGTCATACCATTCTCTGGAGCAGCGTGTCGCATGCAGAATTGGACAGTCACAACTTCTCAATGAGTGTTGGAACTGCAGCTCTTTGACGTGGACGCGGAGGCGGAAGAACAATGAGGGCTTCCCTCATCCAGACGCCGGTAGGCGATAAAGGCAAATTTCTGCAGTCATGTCAGCAGGAGGAGATACTTTCTGCTGTTAGTCCACTCGTCTGCAGCATTGCTGACATTGATGTGGTGCTTCCAGGCATCATAGTCACATATTTATTAGAAGACGTTGGGTATCGACCTTTAGTGGTCGATAGACATTTAACATGAACTCGCCTATGCCCTGTACATCATATTATGCAGCCGAATTTAACAGCTTGAGCACTTCACTCATGTCATCGCCGCTTGCTCTTCCTCCTGCTAAACAAATGGTTCCCCTTTTTACCAGTCCACCATTGGCTGCAGCGGCAGACCACCGACTTGCTGTGGACAGGGGCACATATTATTCTCTGCCCCAACATAACCATGATAATTTACTTGCCTGGAACGCTTTTTCAGCCCAGATCGCATTCACTGGTTGGGGGAGCAGTTTCCTTCCGATAAAGCGAACAAAGAACACACCGTTTATGTAAAGCACTCATATCCAACATAAAAGATGTAACCACAAAATTAATATTCTCTATGGTGTAACCCACGCTCCTGGAACGCATCTTTGGACGAGACTTCTGAAGAAACATAAAGTTATTTGACTTCAATCAAAAAATCTCGCAAATGAGAAAGGGAAGGGTTCGATGTTATTAACAACAGCCGAAATATACAAAGACAAATTAGAAAATTGAAAATTGGAAAGAGAGTTCTCTTGACTACCGAACGTTAACAAGTTTGCCTCCGCGGGCCAAGCATCAGTGACAGTTCCACTGCCTCACGCACAGCATGTTCTGGGCCCGTGTTTCGCCCGTTAAAAATTGACCAGGTTAACAAAGTTGCGAAAACCTCGATGCCGGTTGCTACTTCCTTGTTTCGATCACCGAAAGCAGAGGCACCGCGCCCAACCCAACCTATTAAAACAAGCCTTCAATGCATCTGCGTATCACAGAATGACGTTTAAAACAGCTGAAAGAGGGCTTAGGCCAGGCCGCATGGTTTACAGTTCACATATCCGAGGGAGCACTTTGCTAACGCCGCATATTTTGCAATGAGGAAATGTGGCAGGAACACTCATCTGCTTTGAGCACAGCTTCAATTTGTAGTCCTCTTGCTTCCACATCGGGAGTTCCGAGCTCTTTTTTCGTTATTAGAGTCCCGTGGGAAGATCCTATAAGGGTTCTAAACTTTTGTTTTTGTTTATGGTTAGTTCAGCGACCATAGAACACATACAGTAGCATGACGAACACCAAGATGGTGCGCTTTTGACCTTCTTTGGTCGGTCCCATCAGCTCGTAGCGTCGGCTGCGTCTGGACTTAAGGTTGCTCACACACTTGCATGAGTTCGATAGAGTGCGACTGCAAAGGCTTGCGACGTTAACCTTTTTGCGGATTGCTTTGGCAACAGAGCGGTTGTAAGCGGCTTAAGAACCCGTCGCCATAGCAACCCGTAAAAAGATTAACGTCGTAAGCAGTTGCAGCCGCACTCGGGGAAACTCACGGATTTGTGAAATCGCCCTTGTGGGTGAAACGAAATGCAGACCAACTGTCTGAATAAAAAAAAAGAAACAGCGCAAGTATGGGGTTACACACAAACACACGTCACCACCGGTCACAAAAATAATCACACTTAGTAACGCACTCACCGTAGACAAAACACTCACACAACACTGACTCACAACTCAGTCTATATTTACACTTCTTTTTCTTCTACGCCTTTTCAATACTTTGGTAAATATTGGCTTCTTTTTCGTTCATCCTATAGTGAAAGATGAGTTAATTCTTTTCCTGATAAAGTGAGCGATGGACTACTAACAACATGTATCGTCATACCTGCCAATATGTTCCGCTTCAACTACCTCTCTAGTCAGTTGGCTATCGCTTTCTGCCCAGCACTGTACACCTATCTATATGTACCGCACATCCGCAATCGCGGCAATGTAGACCTAATGTCTTGAGTTGGCTCTAGTTATGTTCTTGTCATGCTCACGGAAGGGATCGTTTAAGCATCTCCCAGTCTGGCTGATATATCATTTCCCACAGGAGGAGGGAAAGGAATACACTGCCTCTGTTATGCACGAAACAAAACTAGTCTGTTTTTTTTTTTGTTTTTTTTTTTTTTGTGGAGTTTGTTGAATTTTGTAAAGGAGTATTCATGTGTGCACCACTGCGGCGGCGTTGCTGTGTCGGTACTACGCCATGCCCCGTCGCTTCCCCTTTCTGGATTGCCCTCTCACAGACTGCGGGAGAGGGGAAGCATCGGGATTCCCCGGACGCTTCCCCTCCCCCGCAGTGCATACACATGATGGGGCCAAACGCTGCCACTTGTTTCTAAACGGTGTGCTGGTGTACAGGAGGCGGACGAACGTTCTCGGAAATCGATCCTTCTCCTGCATTTGATCCTGGCTGTTCACGTAGACGCTGATGCTTCCGTTAGCGATAGAATACAGCTCTCTCTTCACTTTTCTCAAGTGTGCCTTAATTCGTGAACATAGAAAAAGTGGCTAAAGAGAAGCTATTGTTGTATCCAGGGTGTTGTATGTTCCTTTTTATCTCTACCACTTTGAAATTGTTTTCCTGCCCAGTGTTGGGTTAATATCATAATGGTTCTTTCTTGTTTATCCAGTAAATTCTGTTCTAAATATGTGTGAAAATGTTTAGGATTCGGGATCACTTTTTAATTCCATCTATTTAATATAACACTGTAGCCTACTCGCACGACCAGCTAAAAAAAAAAAATTCCAATGGGCGTACCGTGTGAGGGCTCTTGAAGTAAGAAAATATTTGTAATGTTATGCTATTTTTGCTCTGGGTGAGCCAAAATTCATATAGAAATGTTTAAGATCGTTTTGGCTAGAAATTTCTTATCGTATTATTTGTTAACAATCCCAAATTTTCTTTTGGGTGGATCCTTATTTCTGGCTGCTGCCAAAGGAGCTGCAAAGCGACAGCATTTGGAACTTTTGCCTACTGCATTGCAGACACCCCTCGAAACTGTCGTCTAGTTGCACTATATCACAGAGCGACATACATAATTTTATAGGGTAGAATAGCGTCACGGTACATGACAATGTTACGTCATATCATGTGACGGAGTGTCGCACGAGTTCACTTGACACTGGGACTCAATATTGCGTCAGACGTCACATCTCCTGGACGTCATGTGGCAGTGCGTCACATGACGAGACGTCATGGTGTTACGTCATGTAACCCGGTGTTCTATGGCGCGGCACTCCGTCAATTATATGTCAATTTAGAATTCCCCGCTAAATTCAGTTGATGAATTTACACGCTTCCTTCAGTTATTAGCGACGTGTGGGACCAAAAGCGTCACTGTGAGCGAAGTTTGAGATTGACCAAACCATACTATCAAATGCGATGGGACGATCATATTAATTGTGTTTTGCTTAAACTATCGCGTGTCGTTGGTTTGATGTATCGACACCGCCATCGTTTGCCAACAAATGTCAGACTTTAAATCTATAACTTTTATTTTTTTTTCATATGCACTGCCATCTAGTTTGGGGTAATAGTACAAGCACAAACTTAAATAAACTACATTTGTTGTAGAAAAAAATGCTAAGAAACATTCCCAACGTCCCATACGACCACCCTAGCGAACCCTAATGTAAAAGTTTAAAAATCGATGAATGGTAATAGTGTATATAAATATCGATTTTGTGTGTGTTATAAATATGAATTTTAAAGAAATTATCTTAATCTGACTGACCTGGCTTATCTTGCTTCAAAAGTTCCAACTTACCCCACTGGAAGTTTGAAAAATTGGAAGTTACCTTATATTAGAACGACCTATGCTGAGCAAATGTTAAAACGCTTCCAAACTTACTTAATTTTCTTAGCTTCAAAAATATTGATCGGAATATGTCATAGAGAAAAGAAATTCGAAAACGTTTTTTGGTGTCTTTTTTAGTAACAATTTTCAGAAATTTGAGATGTAAAACACTTCGTGTTTTATGTGTATATATTTAAACGTATATGTGTATGATCTTTTCTGTGTATGCATCCTCTTAATGTATATAAGTATAGATGTACCATGTGTTACATCAATACACAGTTTCATAGACTTCTCGATGCATTTATGTGTCACCTGTTGATGCGAAAAACGTTAATATTGCCGCCTGATTACTTTTTGAATACTATAGTGTCTTGTTTATTTTTTTTCCTTATGCCACTGCTGTTTGTGTAAAAGTGTGGGGGGGGGGGGGAATCGTCGAGCTGCACGATGCAGCTTTTTTCCTCGGTCTCCCTCCATCATTTGTTTATAGGAAAAATAAAAATTCATATTATTATTATTACTTAATCTATTGCAGGTGTTCACCTATCGAATATGTTAATACAACCAAGTACCTCGGAATATATTTTGACAATGATTTATCTTGGAACTCTCACCTTACATATGTAGCTAAAAAGCTCCGAAGTATATCGTGCATGTTATACTCAACCAAAACCTTTCTTCCAATTTCAGTCAGAAAAATGATCGTAAATGCCTTGGCTTACGGCCTCCTACGTTATGGGATATATCTGTATGCCAATTGTTCCTTATTTTGGCAGAGTAAAATTGATAGTGTTTTAAGGGGAATTTTGAAAAGTGTCGCGTACAGCCCTACAGGTGTGCCAAGTGACGGGTTGTTTTCATACCTATGCCTCCCGAGTTTCTATGCGCTTTTCAAAAGATGTGTGATTTCTAAGCACTACTGGCAGAGTCCTTACAAGATTCCTCGTGTCGCCCAACGTACCCTAAGGGAGGGCGAGCGTTTCGCGGTGCCACGTGTGTGCACGAGGTACGGAGAGCGACTGCGCTCTTACTATGTGCCTCAACTTTTTAACGGTTTGCCTCCCTTGTTTTTCCACGCCAGCTCAAGGCGTCAATTGAAAAGGCTTTTAAATAGCGTTTGTTAATGCTCTGCTCTCTCAGATCGAGTTTAGCCGTGTTTCGTCGCGCACTGGGCTGGGCTGGTGCCGGGGTTGCGGGCCGCTGGGTCCGGCTGCTGGCGGGCCTGGGGTCACGTGGTGGCTGCTTCGCCATGTAACTATCGGCGGAGCGGTTGCGGCGTGTTTGCGGGCTGGCTTGTGGTTGGATTTGGCGGCCCGTGGCGCCGGCCTCCGGTACAGTTTGGGGTGAAACGGGGTATGTTTTCCGCGAATTTAACTCTCCCTCTGTCTGTCTTTGTGCGGCTGAGGATTTTGAAAGCGAAGGTTGATTCTTTTTCACTCCGGTTATTTATTTATTCAGTTTGCCAACATGCTTTCGAACATGCTTTTGTTGTTTCTTTTTTCATCTTTTATTGTTGTCAATATGATCTATGCCGACGCAACAATTTATACTCTCGAATCTTAGTTCTGCGTTTGAGATGTGTGTTTGCCCATTTGTTTTTCCTCTTATGCTGTTATACATTTTTTTTGTTCATGAGAAGCGCTCTGTTGGGTTTTTATTTTCTTACGTCATTAGTCATTTGTTTCGTAAGCTGCACTTCAGCTCCAAGACACCGTGTATGGTAGTCTGCATGTAACTTTTTTAATGTTTCTATGTACCACATTTCTACGCCACTGCCGGGTCCAGTCATACAAGCCGTTTTTGGCTTCGACGGACCCGCATACATGTATTGATCATGCAAAAGAGATGCAATAAAATTATTATTATTATTATTATTATTATTATTATGATAATGCTTGGCCGGTTCACGGCGAGGCAGTCTGCCAATCGCGGCGGGCGGAATCAAATCCCGCCAATCACGACGGGGAAGATCCTGTTCCTCACGTCACGAAAGGAAAGCATAAGAGGGCGTCACCGAAACATCTCTGCTCTAATGGAGGTGATTACCTACGGACGCAATACATCTATTTGCTTGGTAGCTCTAAAACTGTCATTTCATTAAAAAAATTTTATTTTATTTAAACATAGGTATAATGCATGTTGCTCTTCTAACTCCAATACTTCTTTAATGTTCTTTTGCTACAGCGTACCGCTTTTTTGCAAGAACTATATATAAAATATATTTAGGGGCAACTTTAATGTCTTTCAGGGGGGTCTAGTGTCTTTAGTATTGAAAATTTGACGAATGCAGCTGTATTGAAGCAACAATTAACCTGACCCATAGTGTATAAACTTTGAAATAAGGCCATGCTGATGCGCTTTTGTTTTCTAACATTTTTATTTATCTTTTTTTTTAACGTTGCGGGTTCCAAACATTCCCTCACGCGACGCGACGTGCCCTCTGAAACTCAGTACAGGCTTTCCAGAAAGAAAAAAGTTCGACAGAGAGCACGCCTTCCGTATTTTCTTTCACGCAGCGCAGAATGCAGCCGGAGAGGCGACGCCGGACTTCAAATAAAACACAAACTGGTGCTCTCCAACCACAACATGTTCTGAGCTTGGATAACATATGACGTGCAGCAACATAAAATGCAGTCGCATTATTGATTTATGGAAGGAAGTTTGGAAAGAGAGCGTCATCCTATGATCGACTCGGGCTGCATTGCTTTGAGGAGATCAAACTAGGTATTATCCTTGTGCTGCGATAAACATCGTATACTTGTTTCTTTTTCTTTCTTTTTAATATCGCTCAAGTTTATTTAGAATTTATTGCTTCCATATATAAAAATACGTGGTGTTAGTTTATTTTTATATTATCTTCGTATATACACATAGAGGTGCGAGCGCCGTCCTGAAATAAAAAAAAAAGACAGAAATCACGTGAAGTTTGTTTCACCATCAGCGCGGCGCAGTTTGGGTTTTGAGAGGCATGCGTGCCTGTCGCACATTAAGTGTATTTCTCCTTTTGGATCTGCCTCGATGACAAAGTTTTTAAACACTCAGAAGTAGGGTTCAGCGACCAGAGCCCACCGTGTGAAGACTTTTGATGGCGTGCGATACTGCACCGGAAAATTAACCTCAACATGGTGGAAGCAAACGAAAACAGCTATTCGACGGAGAGGGCGGTAACAGAACCAGCCGGCTGCGCCAACAATCCCTCTCTAGTTGTTTGCTGTTTCCTCGACTGGGAATTTGGAAGCACAAGATTTAGTGGCCGACAATGTCACGACGAGCCAAGGCAACGAGCAGTACACGGACTGAGTGACGACGGCGGCAGATGGCGGAACCAGGGATTAAAGTTTTAGTGAGACACTTGAATTCAAGGTGGACGATATTAACGCCATCTTGGAAAAAAAGACAACAAAGGACATGAAATACGTGGCACAATCCGCATGACGCAGTTGTTCTTTTTACAAATGTACGTGTTTGACGGATCTTAAGGGATCTCTTCTTTCAGCCTCTATGTTCACTGACGCGGTGCTAACAGAGGGGTAACTGACGACCTTGCAACAATACATTACCTGGCTCTTTTTTCCCGAGGTTCTAAATAATAAAATGGCTTATCTTGAATTGTTGAAGGTACTTCATTTTAAATTAGTACCCGAATTTAGAGCTGGTTACGTTTGGTAATAAAAAATATGAACGTTCGTGTACAAGTTAGTTTACTCCTAATATTTTCACAACACTTAAAAGGAGGATTTAAGACGCTATCATTATTCCAGTTTTCAGCCACATCTTACGCGTTGACAACTGTATCCAAAGTTAGCTAATGCCTGTGATATAATTATTAAAACGTTTACTCGTATTTACATTGTCGCGTTATATAAACCCGGCCCCAGACTTGGACGATGCTCATTACAAGTAGTCGAATTCCTTGCAATAGATTACATTCTGGCGTAAATTTTTAATACGTTAATTACATTTAATATAAACAGAGATTTTAAATATAATTTTATTATTTTGGAATTATAATAAAATTCCTTGTAACCGTTACTGTTTAACCTATCTTTCTGATTGCGCCCGTTGTTTGTAAAACTTTCTACCAAAGAATCCTCCAACCAAATCTCCGAAAGAGGGATGGTTTACCTAAATTGGTAGATTATTAATAATAATTATTATTGGCTGATTTCTATACAATTTGGGAAAACATAAGAAAGACCCCGTTTAAAAACCGGCATCAAAAAATTTGTTTCTTTGGAAAATATCAAATAATCGGAAGAGTAACGCTATAGCTTTTTTAAAGTAACAACAAAATACTTTTCTCCACAAGTAACCAAGGAATGCTATGCGGAAAGCATGTCGTCTGCTTCTTGCAGAGGGGTTGCTATGATGTCAAAACGCTGAGCTCTTATTGGTTGATTGAAAAAAGAATAGTGGTAGACCTCAAAACATCTAGCATTGAGCATTGAGGTCTACCCACTGTTTTTTCAATCAGCCAATAAGAGCTCGGCGTCGTTCTGACGTCACTGCAGCATCTGCACAAGAAGCAGACGACTTGCTTTCCTCATTCAATATGTTTTAACTAATGGTAATTGTAAAGGTAATTGATTACTACTTTCGTGTAACTCATACAAGACTGCATCCCACCGTGGATCTCGGCTTTTATTCAGCTATCCTGGTAAGTTCAGTGAGTCATACTTAATCATTTTATTAAAAGGCAATGTGAAGTTAGTGTTTCAAAGCTCATACCTTTAACGCTGGCTTTAGAAATGTTATTGTAATCTTATTTCGACCTTTTAGAATAATATAATCAGTCGACTAATCCGCTAATCAAAGGTATAACTACGCATGACATAAAATATGCGTTGTGAATTTCCCATATCCAGCTGAGTGAGCACACCAACTTAGCCAAATATAGGCGTTTCTTAGACTGCACAGTGGTTTATAAAAAGCTGGATACAATTAAAAATAAAAAAAGAGCTGAAACAGGAATTGAACAAAGCATCCGCAGTGCACTCTTTTAAAGGTCGTCGATCCCCATCACTGATCAGTTTACACGACACATAGATGAAGCCTAAACATTTGAAGTAGTTGCATTCAAAGCAGCTGCAGTTCAAAATGCGCAACAATATTAGTATAAGTGAGTTTCGGTCCCCGGAGTTGGGAACCTGCCCAGCATACTTGGTTCAAACTTATTCAAATGTATAAATTCAAATTTATACATTTCTTTATAAACTCTGTTCAAACAGCGGATGCTGGCTTAGACTCAAGAATATCGGAATAATGGCCACTTGAATGCTGCCTACGTAATATACTGGTTTTGAAAATAATATCGGAAGCACCTATACGTAAGTCGATTTCGTAAACACATGTCCTAGTTGAATGCCCTTGAAATCGACCACGGGAAATCGCGCGAACTAGTAGCTTTAATGCAAGTACATACTTTCATACTTTTTGTTTAAGTCACGTGTAATCGTCAATTTACTAGGGGACAGTTCATATAACCTTGGATATGCCTTGGTACGTAAACTTCGAATGCTCTCAAATTTCTATATCATTGAATGTTGCCGGTTAACTGACGAGGGTGGTTGAGCATTCGAATTTTTTAAACCGTATATCAAGTCAATAAAGATTGCATGCAATTGTTTTTTTTTGTTTTAAGAAACTAGTTTTTTCTATGTAACGAAAGCACTTCCTCTATTTTTGCTAGAATGTAGTGTGGCAAACCAGGTATTCGAATAAGAGATGGAAACCACAATTGAAGCTGATGTATACTTTTTCTCTAGCAACTTATAAAATTTTAGAGACGTAATGTTTCTTTTTTTTAGAAAATCGGTTCACAACCGATTGAACCGAAGTTAATTAAAGTAAATGTAACATTTTGAAACTGGAGTTCAGTATTAATTGAATACTGCTGCGACCAATGCCTATCAAGCTTGCAAGAAACGTTCTTTCAGGTCTTTTCTTGCAAGTCAAATTATATTCTTAAAAACCACAGCTGGGGTTAACTGTGCTGACGTAGGCCAATAATACACTTTCAAAATTTGGCGTTCAAAACAAATTTTTATTAGCAAAAAAAAAAAAAAAAAAAGAAAGGCGGATATCATACTCCGAGTAACGTATATGTTCATAAAGCCAAATGTTTTATGTCTCGAACGGTTAAATATTATAGCAATCTGTTTTAAGTAAAACGGCATCGTGCGTTTTCGATGCTCAAGAAGGAATAGTCCAACACTTTTCATACTCAAAGTTTTGCTAATTTCGTGGTATCACTTGAAACAATTAATTTTACAGAACTGTTTCGAATTTTTTAAATAAATGTATTATTTTAATAACAAAACACGTTCTAAATATTGCGAAAGAAGCGCCAGAATTGAGCGGACGTATTCCAATAAAAAGGCATTGAGCTCTAATGCTGCTAAGTTTCCGCCTCATAGAATCTCAGAATTTCTCATAGCTCTTATAAGGTTGGCAAGTTGCATTCACAGATGTCCCACAACAATTATTGAGTCCGTAATTTGTATATCATGCAATTTACCCATACAGTTAACTTTATACCTTTAAGTATCACGCTCTTACTTGATTTGCAAGCATTACCATATACCTACATATTTATGTACGCACGTCAGCCTAAACTCAGCACAAAGGTTTTCACGCCGCTGCCGCTTTTAATATAGAGGCACTGTTGGATAGAAAATAAATATGACATTTAGAGCTTTGGGTTGACGCCAGCTAGATATAGCTTTCAATTGAACTTGGCGACTGAAATGTTCTACATAAGCTGTTTACTAAAATATTTCACCACCTTTTTCAAGATATGGTAATTTCGCAATCTTCTGGGAGCTCCAACGATTTGGATCGGACGTTTTTCTTTTCGGCTACAAAAATAAACGGGGTACGTATTTCCGAGCGTCACGCCTGATTCCTCTCTGCCCAAACAAACACGAAGAAATGTGTGAGGGGGTCGGTAATGCAGGGAGAAACTATTTTGAGACCAAACAACCATTTATCGTCTTCCTAAAACGAACCTTAATGCATTTCTTGCACCCACGTAAACTGTATACGAAGCGCCGTGGTTGTGCAAAATGTCCATGATTACTTAATCCCATTGTATACGTCGTGTAGGCAGAAGATCATAGAACATTCAGGTGTTATTTTCGCTCATGGAATAGTCTTTGCAGGGCGCAAAAATTTTGCAAATGAACCACACATATACAGATCTGAGCTCCAGTTATTTTTGAGTGCACTGACAACCACCCTTAATGTCTGTGTTGTGCTTTGATGTAGGATATAGGTTCCCTCACTACTCCCGCCTTAAATTTAAATTGCGATATACATAAAAAGTATTTAGACTGCAAGTTCCGCTTAACGGGTGCCAGCTTCAAAACACCACAATGGTTATGAACGAAGTATGGCTCTACATTCTGCCTCCTAGTAAGGTGTAGACAAAGAATCTGTTCCTGGACACACAAAACGCTCCCGAACAACTATAACATCTAGACTTTCATACTTAACGTGACCTCGTGGTATCTACATGCTAAAGATTCAGCGCAGATTGCACTTTCGCATTTTTTCACGTAGCCATATTCGGGACCTTGTAACCGCAAGATTTCGTTTGTAGAACGGCGTGACTGACTGTATGAGATATCTATGGGAAAATGAAATCATGGTCCTCGTTCACAAAGAGTTAGGATTCTGTAATAAGTTGTGAGAAGCATGAATTTCTTGTAACTATTTATATATAAACTTGGATGGTTCTTATATATTCTTATGCGATCCTTTTTGAACATATTCGTTTATTGAACCAAGAAGTTTTTATACAAGCAACATTTTTTTTCAGTAGGGTTTTCATAATGTTCTTTCTAAAAAAAATTAAGTATAATTTTCAGAATAGTCTGTGAATTATGAGCTGCTTATTGGCGATCGGCTTAGAAAGCTTAACGAATGGAGTGGTCCAAAATCTATACCTGTCAAAGAAGTGCGATCAGCATTGAGACAATGTGCCTACAAAACGCCATTCTCTTTATTACAGCACAGGTCGCATTGCTGGATAAGACAGATTGAAATCCCAATCGTTATTTTCGGCATATGGCCTCAATATTTGGCTCAGTGTGTGTTCTGCGCGAAAAAAGGAACAAGATACTTTTTCTTTTCAGAGAAATTTTTTTATCGCGCCTAGAGAAGTCACGCAACACGGATCAACTCCTAAATAAAAAAAACAAGTTTTGCAGGCGCATAGAATTTTTTACTATCACTTTTATAACGGCTGCATGTTCATCACTTTAAAAGGAAGTTAATCGAGTGTAAAATTTAATCTAATAAGACCAGAACAAATAAGACTGCCAGAGCTTGAAAATAGAAAAATCAAGCCCAACAGGCTTAAAACCATGACAAATAAAACAGACTTCCTGCTGGTGGTTTCATCCAGCGTGATATCCGGTTGGAGACGAGTGTTGAGAATATATGGGGCGGCTTTGCAGCAAGTAGCCCGAGGAATTGGTTAGCCCAAGACTTCTTATTGGGAGCTCGTGTCTCGTTTCTACTCTCCTTGTGGTTTATTGCTACTTCGCTTTGGGATTTACAAAGCCATCGTTGCGAAGGCTGCGCCCCGGGGATGGCAAGATATATGTATGTAGCTTCAATAATAAAGTCCACTCAAGGGATCGAGAACAACATGCGGTAAAAAACTGCGGTAAAAGTTTTGATCTTATTTATTGGTTATCAACGCAATGAGAGGGACAGCATTACAATGTTTCCATTTTAGCGATCGTTACTATGTCACATTCTTATTCAATTAGATTTTGATTATTCCGAGCAGCAAGGTAAGCAGAGCTGTATGCTGTTGTACATCTTATTTATTTAAAACCTTGTAACTGGGTATTACTTGATTCATGAAATATATTTTCGCAAATTTTATTTTATTTACCTCACACGCAGTATCTTTTTTTGCTTGTAGAACTTATAACGATGTTATAAATCTACCAATACACTCAAGCTTTAACGGATGAACTATCTTGTTTAACGGATGAACTGTCTTTGATAGCGAGGCTCACACACTCATTAACTGCCCAAATCGATAGCTTCTTGCGAGCAAAGAAGATAATTTACTAACTACTATTTCTAGTATTATGTCACTATTCCAGATGATGCTGGAAAAGCTTTAACACTGATTGCTTTCCTCCGAATGACTTCGTCGGATTTCGAAGCCTCTGAACTCTTTGAAAGATATTGAGGTCGCACGAAGCTAGTTGATGTGTTGCTTCGCTTTTGACTAGGCAGTGGAGTCGATGATTTCACTGAGCGCTGAGAGAGGAGAAAGAACTCATACGCATGATGTAACAGAATAAACAACTTCTCCGTCTACGTTGTTTTTGCAGCCAGAGAGCATACCGATCGCGTTCCGTTCTTCTTTTGATGGATGCCGCCAACGCTGATGCCACTTGCTACGGTTGAATACAGACAACAAGAGACGGCTTTCGATTGCCTAGACTCCCCGATTCTTGCCTTTGTTTGTGTTTAGCCTTGGTTAGTGTTTAGTTGAGGCAAAAGGTTTAACCTTTCGCCTCAACAGTGTCAGCGTGCGCGTTGTTACAAAAGCTTTCTTCAAAAATAAGTAATTGACACATTCGTCGTTCATTAAAATGCTAGCGTACCAGACGTCCAACAAAATATTTACCGGACCTTTTGCTTTCAATTATTTTTCTTGCTCATGTAGCAAGTCCTCACGTTTACTCAATAAAGCACAATGAAATTTGTGGGAAAACCAAACTTTCAGTTATAATGTTTTCCTACTTATTTTTTTTTCATTCAGGCCCGTGTTTTAAGATAAACAGTCACCTTATTTATTAATAAATTATAGTTTATTTCTCGGCTGTACCAAAAGCTAAGAGCGTAAGACCCCAAATATTGAAACCCGTTTTGCACCTTGTGTGCAAAACGGGCATGTAAAAGAAGGTTCCTTCGACGTGTTAAAGCACAGACCTACAGGCTGTGCAGACTGTCGACGGTGGTTAGCGGAGAAAAAAAAAACATTAATTCAACCAGAGTTATCTTGACAAACTGTATTAGGAGGTGCATATGTCCTCTGTGGTAGAATAATTCACGCGGCCTATTTAAAATGCAGTTGAAAAATGAAAAAAAAGATTATTCAAGATATAGAGCAGAACGCAACGTGAATGGGAACGGGTTGTTATTTGTGCGTACGTTTTGGAGACCCTTAAGAGAGCCAAGGCTCACAAAAAACTTTATTCGACATTTGGACGACCCCTCCCTGTAAGGGACATCACCAACGTCATTATCAGCTTAAGAAACAGAGGACATGGCGAGATCTCGGCATCTTCTTATCTCTCCACAGCCAATGAGTGTGCGGCATTGCCGATAAATGAGGGACTCACAAACAGGAAACGGGAGAGCTGCCTGTGTTAAGTTGGCAGTAACCTATATGTTAAAACAAAATGATAATTTCTCAGCAAAGCATCTCCTTAGATCATGCAGTCTTAAATAGATTGTTAAAATTCTCACGCGGAGTGTACGAGGAAGAGGTAGTTCGTCAATACATTTATTACCGTATATTGGCCTCTACTCATAGATCGAATAAAAAAAACAATATATATATATATATATATATATATATATATATATATATATATATATATTTGGAAACTGCACAAGCCTTGGCACATTATGGTTGTTTTGGTACTTGAATCACGCTATATTAACTTGCAGTATGCCTTGTCTGAATAGTCGTTTTAATTTGACACACCTAGTATGTGTGCTATTCATCAGGTAAGCTTACAGATAGAGTAAATTTTTAGATCACGCTGACACATTTTCTTTTAGATTGGGTATTAAAACATATTTAATCAAATTTGGTCAGCCTATAGTTTATTAGAATGTATGTATCAATAATCTGATGCAGAGAGAAGCATCAAAGTCGTACGATATTTTTCCTTGCTGGAAGTATGCCCCCATAAGAGGTTGTTTATATTTGAGTATTCAGAGATTGAAAAACATTATACTCTTTAAAGAACGTACCAGTCATTTAACTACTAGAGCTCACCAATATTGAAAACAAAAGAAAAGAAAGCATTTGAATATTTTTCTGCATAATAATTAGTTAGGATTCTTGCAGGAAATACACGTAAGTCTGTAAGGCCTCTGGCCTTGAGGGGGAAATGAAATAGATAAATAAATAAATAAGAGCTGTAGTTTTTTTCTTTATTTTTTTTTATTTATTTAACAATTTGCAGGCCGTGATTGCCGCACTACACGTTCGTCACACTTAAATTGCCGCACTGGACGTCCGCCGCCGTTTATAAATTATTCTCTCAAATTGTTATTTTCTCTTCTGAAGTGACCTTTAAAAGTGTATTCAACATAAAAGAAAAAAAATGCTGTCATTACGTGATAACTAAGAAGCGGTTAACAAGATTTTGTTGTTATTGGAAGCTTTCTCGATTCGCTTTGTCCTTGTAAAACAAGGCTCATTGCTAACATAAATGGAGTTTTGAAAGTAAGAAAAACTGCTTTCAAAGTACAAAAACTAAAATTTTATCCTTATAAAATGGAAACGCTCCAGTTGAAAAATATTTTTTTGGGGTGAAACCCCGCCACCATGTAAAGAAGATGCAATTGTAGCTTTCTTTCGAGTTCAAAATACCAAACACTTATGCCTTCTTGCCGGTTCTGCAAAGATGGCACGCCACAGCCATTGTACTGAGTGTTCTATTGAATTCTCAGTTTATAGTGAATGAGCGGCGCCAAACATTCTGGAGCTAGTACAGAGAGCCTGGTTTAAATTTGTGATTGCGGCGTTTTGCTATACCATTGAATCGGGCCGGTGTTTTTGTTTGTTTGTTTTTTGTGCTTAAACATATTTGTCTTCTTTATTTTGTTAACTATCCAACTTGTTTTATTTGGCGCCGTGCCGCGTCGCTAAGTACGCAGTTTATTATTGTTGCAAGTATGGTCGGGATGATAATGTTGAAGTCTGTTCAGCGGCTGTCACATTTTTCTTTTTGTGAGTATTGTTAAACAGGGATAATTTGAATAATGGTATTTTTCTATATTGTTTTATATTCCCTCTACCATATGAGAAAGGCACACTTCTCAAATACACGCAAAATTTGTCGTAACAATGTAGAAAACAAACCACTGAACACGCTCTTGGCATCTTTACGTTCATCGTAAATGCAATTAAAAACAATCCAGCACCTTTTCTCCGCCGCACGAATCCTATTGTTCTTCTCAACCTGCCTACTTTTTAGCCTGCCTGGTGGGAGCAGGAACTGGACAGCTTATGCGGTTGGAGGTATACATCCGTATATTTGCTTCATTTTGGGTTTTTTACTCCCAAGACACAGTTTGATTTAGTGATCAAGAGTAGCAACTGAACACCAATGAAGCAAGTTAACCTTTGTTTCCGTTTTATTCTTTCACAGCGAATTGAACAATTGCAGTGACTCAACGCAGCACCCGTGTTCTTGCACAAACATTTCACTCATCAGCCACTGATGAAAAACCAAAGAGAGCGCTGATCGGAATAAAACAAATTCCGAGGACACCTAAGCACTTGTTATGAGTTGTGAATGCGAAAGCATAAATATCGTTGTTCCGCTCCCTTAGTCCTTCTGCGGTGTACTGGCGTGGACGACCCCGTTTCGCTACTGACGAAGTTGCGGCGGGCATCATTTCGCCTGCTCTCTTGAAGCGGCCGCAGTACCCCCTCCTCCCCCCCTGCGGCAACGTTTGCCACGGAAGCGGCCGCAGTCGCCCCCCTTCCTTCCCTCTACTCCTGTAAAGCCTACCACGAAAGCGGCGGCCGAGAGCGCGCTCTCGTAAAAAGGCCGCAGTCCCCCCCCCCCCCTCTTCCCCTTCCCCTTCTTTCGGCAACGCCTGCCACAACTCCTGACACGAGAGCGGCAGCCGAGCGCGCGCTCTCGTGAAGCGGCCGCCAGTGGCTATCTAGGAGCCGTTTTGCGCAACCAATGGGAAAATTAACATTTCACTCACGTTTCTTTTTTTTTTTTTAGCGATTACAGACGCCTCCGGCGTCTGTAATCGCCATGAAAAAAATATTACAAGGGGATGAAGTCTGCTGACTCGCCTAGCTTCGGAGCTGCGAAGCCCTGATCAAACGAACGAGCGCTTGTTGGCTGATCAGTCAGAAAATATAAAAGAAAGACTTCAATTTGTTTGATAGCGAGGACGTCGATTTTATTAACGCAGCGACTGCAGTAAATTTCTTGAGTGTCAGTAGACATCAGTGATAGAGGTGCTACTTCCGTGGGATTGTTTGTGGGCAAAATCTTTTTTATATTGAAATTGCACATTCCACAGAGCACCATTAAAAAATTGCTACATTAAATAAAATTTCTTAGAGCACTGTTCCACTGCAAAATGTGGGTAGAGACGATGATGTTACTGTCGATAATGCAGAAGGAGAACGTTTTCATGTCTGTTTCTTGACAAGAAAATCTACACGTAAAAATTATTATGAGAGTATCTAATATTGGTCAATGGTATGAAAAATTAGAGAATTGGCACCTTCACTCAATATGTCTGGGCTTAATGATTGAGATCACTGTCCCGTTACGGACGTGGTGCGGTGCGTTCAGTTGACGCTGCAATGATTTCAGGACTTCGATCAATCAATTGCGGGAATTAATCTTTTTCACCTATAAAATGACGTACAGAAAACCAATTTTTCGAGGTAGCTTTGATCTACAAAAATAGAAGTAATCGGAGGTCGGAGAACCCCTCAACTCTAACACCATCTTTAGCAGTACTCCCTCGTTTCCCTTTGCGTTCTCCCTTCGTGGCCGATTGCTCCCTCCAAGCTGCAGTTCCTAGAACTCCTCAGGCGACTCCAGAGTGGGAGATATGCTTTGCCACCAGGCAGCGGAAAGGAAGCGCTCTCTGTCACTTGTGCCAAGGTATACAATATAAAAATACAAGCTACACATTCCTTCAACGCTAAATTCGTTGCACTTCCCCTTTAAAAACGCACAGGGCTCAATTATTAACTTGTTCGTTTTGCGCATGATTTTTTATGTTGTGAAAGTAATTGGAAAGCCAAGAGGAAAGGCTGAGAGGGGGCTTTTGTCTTGAAAGGCTGATTGAAGTTCAGATGTTCATGAACCAACAAAGTCTGACCCAGAACTGTTAACTACTGTCCTGCCAAAACGATGTTCTCACGCTTCGCGAATTCATCAGCCATGCCGTGATACCGAAGCTAACAAAAATGCCTCTGAGTGCATAAAAGATAGAGAGACAGAAATACAAATAAAAAAAGCTAGAATCAGATAAAAGAAAAGGAGCCAAAAATGTGCACACTGTGGCTTACTATATTTCTGCCTAATTTAGGAGTGAAACTGACAAATTTCTTTAATAGCTGAAATAGAGGGCAAAATAGTTCATGTTATCCCCCCAAGAACCTGCCCAATCCTACGCGAAATTAAAAAAGAACACACACACACACATATATATATATATATATATATATATATATATATATTATTAATTTATTTATTTATTTATTTATTTATTTATTTATTACCTTGATCTGTCGGAATTTGCCAAAAACTCAAACCCAGGACAATTGAATCATGTGCGAAAATTGGGTAAACAGATTTAACCATGTGATTCTATTTTTTACTCTTAAAAATCATATCACATCAACTTTCCCGCTTCTCGCTCAGAGGGGCAAATTAATTTGTACAATCTACGAAATTAAAAAACAAGAAAAACAAACGAAAAACGTGTTGATCAAGGAATGCTCTCTTTTCGGTCAGTATGCTGAAGTGTGATGAGGAGCCTAAGTCTCAATGTCATAGCCCACAAGGTTTTTTTTTATTTTTTATGGTTAGGTTGATACATTTTTTTTTTATTTACCTCGCTCTACAGTCCACGCCGGTACATGGCGGTTATTGTATCTCCCGAGTGTTGTGCTCAAAACATCGGCGCATAGGTATTTTTACTGCAAATACTGTCAAGGAGATGGAGTTAGGAAGTCAACATAAGTATTAGGAGGAAACAAGGGCTTTGAACACACGTCCACACAAAAAAAGAAACAACCTATATAGTTAATAAATGAAGAAAATAGTCATACAAAGCGCAAAAGTGACAAAAAATTAAAATTTGATGTTCAGAAATACGGCGTTTTGTGTGAGCAAATTGTGTATCGTACAATAAGGATCCTTATTTTCAATCCAAAAGCGCTAGTGCGTTTATAGCTCTGCTTTAAACCGGGAGGGCCTATCACTCGTTGTAAGAACGCAGCAGTTAAATTCTTAAATTTTTGATAAACGAGCAGTCATTGAATGGTGACATAACGAACTAAAAATCAAAATGACCAGACGAATATGCTTCGCACAACCTCATGCTCACCAACATGTTATGATGTCAGCTGGTGACGCCCAATCCTAAAGTTAAAATGTCATTTAGACAAAGCGTGATTGACGTGGCTGCAAGTAAGCTGTGTTCGGTGTTTGCCACCCTCGTTGTGTTGAATCGCTTACCAAAGTGAAGATGGGCGGAAGCCAAATATGTCTTCAGTTTAATCTTTCAATTCTTGCTGCACTTCTTGATCAGGTGTCTTTTGCAGACGGTTGCAAAGCTTACTTGTGCGGATATCGAGACTCTTGTGGTTGAACCTTCTACTAACAACAACACGAAAATTTCACTCAGCAAAGCACTATTATTTTTAAACCAGAACTCTTCGAAAAACACACTGGAACCATGTGCTCCTCATAAGACTAGCGTGACGCATGAAGCTTAAGAATTTGTCAGATAGAACGAACTGGTAAGGTGGAAACAGCAGGGTGCTTCTTTTGAACGGCCAGCCTGCAGCACGCGCTCGTTGCCGTTCGCTGTGCTTTGGTGGCGCATGCACACGCTAGAATCTCGAGACGCATAAGCGCTTTTAAAGGTGGGAAGCTCGCACTGAGGGCGGGACGACTGAAACTCCTCTCTGTCGCTCTCATCCTGTTAGTGACCACAGTTGCGTGATTTGTTATCATCGACGTTTGGATTACCTTAAATTCTAAAATTGAAACACGTCAGCGTTCACCACTGGCGCGTTTCTATGACTTCACATGACACCGTGACGCCACGTGACTTGATGCCATCAAAATACTGAAATGAACTTATATATCATTAGTGCGTCCCGTTGGGCGGTTCATCGAAGGAGCGGCTTGGTTATATTTTTATATAGAGATACTTAAATAGTCCTTCAGATACTAGTTAAATCATATATTATCCATCTCGTTTAAAACATTACTGCGTTGTGATATCGCTAGCGCATGCTTAATGCGAGCAGAAATTATGTGCCTCTTAGTTTACTTTAGATGAAAACTTCAATGGGACTCTGAGACCGATCGACCGATATGCGTGAGTTACGGGCTGCATGTTGAAATGCAAAACATTTTTAGAACTCTCAAAACTTTCATTCGAGGTAGCTCAAACAGTATAAACTTCTGATGCTCCTATGCTTTCCGATTCACTTCACGTCTCTTGAAAGGGAAGCGCGACTCTGTCGTCGCGCCGCTGCGATGCAGCTGCTGCCGAAACCGTGCGTGAGCAGGGGCTTTACCTCGTGGGTGTCTGGTGTCTGAGCACGCACGTTACTCGCACCAGGTGTGGACAAACAAAGTTTTGTTCGTACACAGCGCGTTGGCGTATCCGGGAAGTTCCTTAAAAAACAAGATGGATTACTGCATCATCCGCTAGCTTAAAGTATATGTTCAGCGGCACGCCCGTTGGTTCGTAGCGTTTTGTGCATATGTTTTGTGAAGAGGGAAGTATGAGCTGGGGCGCCGGGTAGCCGGCGGCATATCGGCTATTTTCAAATTTTGTTTTCACTCAGCTAGTAATTTCCCTTTCACGTCTAACGCGTAGGTGGCGGACGTTTGGAACGCACCGTACGGCGGAAAATGTATTCCCGTTTTGTAGTTGGTAAATTGTGTTAGATGTAAATATCTTGTTTATTTGGATTTCAATTTCTGACGGCAGGAAATGACGCGATGGTCCGCGCCTGCCTTCGACCTTGTTTGAGTAACTGCCAGCCTTATTCATTATTTGATAGGATGTTTACGCCGTTGTTGCCTTTAGAAGTAAACTACGATCGATGTCTCTGAGAAACCACCTTTGATAGGTAATGGAAGTTGTTAGGATAAAATTACTAAGCTCGTATGGAAAATACCGCTTAGTATGTCTGTAAGGTTATAGATTTTGCGTCGTAAACACGGTTTCAGTGGCAAGTATTACCATGCGGTATTGATTCCATGGGTGAATCAGGTACGGGTATGATAAAAAACAGTCTTTCAGAACCTGAAGTCCTTCCGCGACCTTCCGAGTATGTTTTCTCTATACTGCAAAAGTAAATGTGCGTGAACAGCAAGTTTTATATCGGAATGCATTTTTGTTTTAGAAAATTTAACCATTTCCTATCATTCAACGAAACCAAAACGGTGATTATTTCACCCAAGGAACTAAATCGGTTTTTGGGGAAAAGATTCATTGATCAACTTTTTGCAGCCTTAGCAGAATTAAACAAAATTGTTTTCCGTTTATATAAAGGAAACAAGAACCTGGGTGAGCGGTAACTTTGGAAGAATAAACAAACAAGGCACAACACGACCACATAGTTATAGTGGCAGCCACCAGTTTCTGATAATTAATATCTGCCGACAGGCACGTAGCCAGGATTCTGTTTGGGGGGTGGAAGGGGGGGGGGGGCGCCCATGAGAAAATGCTGTATGAGAGGGAGGGGAGAGGAGGCCCCAGCAAAATAGAAGATTTCGGGGGGGGGGGGGCCGGGCCCCGTGCCCCCCCCCCCTTGATAAGTGCCTGTCAGCTTATAAAGTATGAGCGCGTACTCTTATGCCGATATAAAATATCACTATAGTCTATGTAAGTATAACCAAGACTGCGGGTTAAAATTATTTGATCTCAAGCGTTGGCGCACTGCTCTATTCATGATTTCTTGAAGAGTATCTAATATCAGTGAAACCCGTTTATAGCGAACAGCAGGAAACGCCACGATCAGTTCGATGTAGCGAGTAATTCTATATAGCTAAACCATTTACAACGAACTTCCACCATGCGTTTGTTGTAAGCAGAGCTTGTTCTTTTAGCTTCTCTCTCCTGATTCGCTTCTCTCCGTGGGCAGCCGTTTTGGAATGAAATGTTTTCTTAATTTTTATTTTTTTTCTGAGCGTGCTTGCAGAGTGTATTCTTTTAGCGTTCTCCCCTTCCGAATAGCTTTTATTCGCTCAATTTTTTTCGCAACTTGAGCTTTCAAAAGTTGTGTTCTTTCCTACTTTTTTTTGGTGGGGGGCGGGGGGGGGGAAGAAGGGACAGGCTAGAAGACAATTGTTTGCGCGGTTTTGGAAGCCTTTCGGGGGGGGGGGGGGGGGGGGTCAATATAGGCTATAGCCAATGTGTTGTTGGTTATAAAAAAAAATACTTTTTACATGCATTTTTATTTAAATTTATCGTGAGTTCGATATCGACAATAATTCGCTTTACGTGGGTTCGTTCTAAACCGGTTTCACTGTATATCAGCGCTTGTCCTGACTACGTCTTTCATGTGTCCTGGTCCTTGGCGCTGCAATGTCTAATACGTATAACCAACTCACCCATCAGATTATTTAATACTTTCGCAGTCATTTTAATATAAAATAAAGCAAATATAACGGCTCGGTTGCCGAATATCTTTCTGGTCTCAAAAGTATTTTGATTATATTTTTTTTAATCCGATGCAAATTGTTTGTTTTCGCATAAGCTTGACAAAAACAAAGCTCATTTCAGCTGGAATGATACGATTGTATACAACTACCAAACGAAGTGCCTAGATTTTTTTTTCGAAAAACCTTTCTTTTTTGCTGAGTCAATTACTTACAAAGATAATTGAGATATTCCGCGAGAGCTTATCCAAGTGCTTGGTAAGACCGATTTTATTACACCATGCGACCGAATTTAAGGGATTGGTAACGTCTATTTTAAATGGGCATAAGGTTTAACGGGTTTATTTAATATATGGTAATCAACAAAATAACGTAAGTTCCCTAATATATATAAGAGAAATGAAAAAGATAAGACAAAGTGAAGCGCATTAATTTACTGGAAAACGATTGACTCTATTTTCAACGGATTCACCAGATTTGTTGAGACGTTTGTAATAGCGTGACTTCAGATGTTCCACTACATGGTGATGAAAACCTTAGTCTTGCTCTTTGAGGCATTTCATAATCTTTTTCCTGACAGCGTCATTACTGCGTTAATTGCCTAGAGCGGATGCGTTTCTTCAGTTTTCAAAACAAGTGAATTCGATCGAATCAAAACAATCTGTCATTGACGAACGCAATTGAAGTTGAAGAACGACCAAAGTTCTCTCTTCATCTTTTACAGTTGTATGGCTTTTAGAAAATTTACAGCCTCATTTCCTCCCACGTTGAATAAACATTACATCTACCTCAAACACGCAAAAATTAAATGTTCAAAGGATTTGTATTTTCTGTCCACGGAAATCGGATAACTTCAGGCACCTCATTCCTTGATTAGTCATTGAGTATATTCGAACTATTTCAAGTGTCGCTGCGCATGCATTCCGCTTGCCATGATGATGAGCGCTGTCGGGCGGCGTAGCTACTCGGTAGTGTATGACAAAGTTGCAGTAAGCTAAATTCGTTTATTTATTTTATTTATTTATTTATTTTATTTTACGTGCCCCAAAACAACCGTTTCGTTTTCTATTTCTATAAAAAATAAAAACTCGTTTATTTTTACAAAAGAAATTCGGCAAACTCACTTTCTATATAACCTCATAGGCAAAGCCATTAAACTAATTTTGAATGATGACACTCAGTTCTTTGAAGCTTTTTCATTGGAACTGTCGACTAAACTTTGATATTGATCGCAATAATTGCCGACACCTTCATAATAAAAATCAACACTGAAACGACTGATGCTTGAATTTTGATTGGGCCTCTGTGGGGCTTATGATACTCTTGACTAACTTTCGCGCGGCGTTTTTTTTAGCAAGCTCTTAGCCAGTGGTGTAATCTTAAACTACCTAACTGGAAACAGTACGCAGACGCCTACAGCTTTTGACAATTAAAGAAGCAGATCTCCTGAAACATTATATTTTTACAATTAAATAAGCCGAGATGCTTTCATGTTTTCTGTGAAACATTGGTCTCTTCACTTTACATAACGAAGTAATCGTGTAATTAAAAAAATGTCATAACAATATCTATTTATTTCATGAATTAATGTGACAGCTACTTTTCCCCGGGTCGAATACGTTCGACTAAAGTAGATACACTTAAATATCTGCAGGAGATACCGTGGATTCAAACAAAAAAAAAACTTCGTAAACACTTCGAAGCCGTCGGACGGTTATATAACTTACGCAGGGAGCAGAGTTTCGTCCGTCCACAGGGTAAAGAGGATACGCGATTCCGCCGAGGTCTTAGCTCGATATAGGCACCGTCCTGATAATCTAAACAGCTTGTTCAAAGTGGAATTAACCACATTAAAGAAATCAAGATTGAATTCTTAACGCCAACAAAACTTAAAACAATTCCACTCTTTTAAGTTACTACAATATTTGCTCGAAACTAAAATTTTCAAAATTCGAAATTAAAAAAAAAAAAAAAACATCCAAACGTTTTTTTTTGATTTGGTGTCACAAGGAAGAAAGGAGTTGGATTCAGCAAAGTAATATTCTCCAACCGACAACGAACTGAACAAAAAAAGAACTTTTAATAAATGCTTTTTGTCCTTCCGCTAGTTTTCGTAACGCCTGCTCGTAACATATGGTCGTTTAATTAAAAGCAAAGCAAGGAATAACGAAGAATATACAACCACGTAAAAAATGGAAAGTCCTTTCAAAATAAAATTTCGAGATTTTACTCAAGCCATGCCTTTTTGTATTTTTGTTTGTTTTATTTTAAATCACGAATTGTTTTTTTTCTATCTCAGGGGCACGATAGAGCAAAATGTGTTACGTGCACATTACAAGCACCATCTGGAGCTTGAAATATGTTCGCCCTCTAGACGCGACGTTTTTTGCATCGCTCGTCCGCGCACTATGTCATATTTAATTTATTTTTTCAGTCCACAAGAATAAAGCATTAGGCGGCCGTGACCAGGGGGAGTTGTGAAATAAACGAAGACAAATTTAGCTTCAGATTGAGTACCTCGTCTTTGTTAGAAAAAACGTGGTAAAGTAAAGCGACCAAAGGGAAACATCACGCACTACAGCAAGTTATTTTTAGCATCCAAATCTTTGTAGGCGTTTAATGGGGTAAAAAGACAAAACAAAAGAGACATCGTTATTTTTAACTTTAGTTTGTTAATTATGACGTCTGCAAGAAGGAAACAAATTATTTTGATTGTCCACTAAACTGTCTAGCTGTGCGCATTACGCGCGGCTGAGGAATGTATTTCGCCGTCTTCCGTTCTTACTGTTGTTACAAAAGAGAATTGCTCTGAGTCAATGTAACCAATAATGCGTCAAGAGTGCACAATATTTTTGAAGGCAGCTCTTAGGCGCCCGTTTCCGGCTTGAACGGAGTCGCCGTCGCCACCGGCGTAATTGCGGGTTGCATTATGGGACGTTTCCCATAATAGCGTCACGAAGGTCACGAGTAACGTCAGGGATGTAACTCGCAAAGGTCACGACAAAGGTCACGACCTGGAAAGTGACCTTCACGAGGCCTTCACGAGTGACCTTCGTGACGTCACGATACTCACGGTTACGTCACGAAGGTGACTCGTGAAGGTCATGACGAAGGTCAAGACCTTCACAGTGACCCTCACGAGGCCTTCACGAGTGACCTTCGTAACGTCACAAGTGACGACACGAAGGTCACTCGTGAAGGCCTTGGCGAAGGTAACCAGTGACGTCACGAAGGTCACTTGGGTCACGAGGGAGGAGGAAGGACGAGGCGGAAGAGGAGGAGGGGAGGAAAGAGGAGGAGGGGAGGAGGGAGATGAGAAGGAGGGGGAGGAGCAGAGGAGGAGGAAAGGAGGAGAAGGGGAGGAGAGGGTACGGCTGGGGAAAGGAGGATACCTTCTCCGTAAACTCCCCTCCTCCTCAAGAGCTGCGCTCTTATACAGCATGACAGCGTATCGTAAACGTCTTTCATTTCATTTTTTTTAAATATGAAAGTATATTTGCCAACCTCAGTCATAGCAAGGGAGCACCATGGCAATGCCTTCCCGGCATATACGTACAGGAAATCTAGGGTTTGTCAAGTTTTTAGATTCCTGTCCGCGAAAATTAAAAAGGTTGCCTTGATTCGAAGTATTTGCAGACGCAGTTGCCACAAGATTCCGTCATGGCAGCCGCTTCAGCGTAACGGGTTTGTCGCTGCTTTCTTCCGCACTCAAACCTATTGATTGGGGGGGAAATGAGGACGCTGTCAAACTCTCATACCTCTGCATGTTCTTGCGAGAGCGACACTGGTACAATTAGACTGCAAACTCATTTGCTAAACAGAAAATTTTGAGCATGAATATTAGAAAGGTGCTACCAACGCATAAGGATAGGAGAGACGCCAGGTGCACTTTAATATTAAATAGCACGGCCTGCAGCGTAAGATGCTGAATCAGTTTCCACCTTTCAACATTTCTTTCTTTGCAGTATCCAAGCCTATCGTATTCAGTAAGGAACAGGATTCTGTTGTATATTTCAAAGAGCCTGAATAACTAGAATTATTGAGGGCCCTTGGCTTCGCTCTTCAAGTTTAAGGCCAGAAGGCGCACTTGCTGTGCGATGGTACAGCCTGCATTGATCGAAACGTGCTAATAGCGATATACTGAAGCTTTAAAGTTTATGCCTCCCTAAAACTGTCTTGAAAGAAACGAAAAAAGCTAGGTTTTTTGTTTTGTTTTTAGTTTGTCTATAGGGTTGTTTCTCTGCCCTGTTGCTTTACCTCACTATTTTTCAATTTCATGTATACAAAATTTTGAAGTCAACAACAATTCTTTTTAAAGTTTTATTCACTTTATAAACGTCTCTGCCATGACCATTATATCACTTTAGCTGAAAGGTTGGTGCCCATCAGTGCATTACGGACAACATATCCTGTAGAGTTAGAATGCCCGCTCGCTTCTACGCCTCGTCCCAGTACAGGGAGTGCTATTTCAGATCAACAACGTAAGCTTTATAAAATATATAAAAAGTATGTAAACGATGCTTCAAAAATATCCGAATTGTGCTGAGATACCAAAAAATATGTTGAAAACGGCAGCAGAATATATAATTCTAGTTTCATTTAGTCATTTCGCAAGTCGGACATAATCGCTGACCCTGTGATTTATGAAAATAAGTCTCTATTCTTAGTCTTCTTACGAGAAAGCTGCAAAGCTCGTCCTATGACAGGTCGCCAGTTAACAAAAAAAAATATGAGCCATTCCACTAGTTAGTTGACCAGCCAAGCTGTTTAGCATACGACACAGAAGTGACACAGAATTTAGCATACGCTACATTGAAGTTGTCCAATTTAGCAGCATGGTACCTGTGTCTTTTTGATGCACTCTCCGCCCCGAGACGTTCGTTCTTTTGTGTGGTTTTCCGCATGCGCTTGGCGTTTTGTGCACGATCTTCATCGCTGGCATTTACCGCCCTCCGCCGCCGCTAGCATACTCGTTACTGTTCCCGCCGTTTCTCTTCATAGGCATGTTACTCTCCGAGAGTTCGGATTATACGCGGTCTCCCTATTACGATGAGAGAAGTGAAATAGACATATTGCTAATTACCCAAGCCTCAAGGAGAATGGAGGGAATGGTGCTTGACGCGCCGCACGTGCGTCTGTAGCAGTACCTTTTCTAAAGCAAAAGCTCAAAACAAATGCCATATCGCACGCGCGTTCGTCAGCGCTTTATTTTGACTCTTTACATGAAATCTTTTAAACCAGGAAGGTGTGCGCGTGGAGCGGGGCGAGCGTAGAGTTTTTGGTCATGCACACCAAAAATCCCCAGAGACCTAGCCATGAACAAATTCGCTGTAAAAAAAAACTGTAAAAGATTTGCGATAAAATGCTTGCAGGTTGAGATGTATTGGTTCAAGATTGTGAAGGAAAAATGTATCAACACACCCGGGTAAAAGAAAAATATGTGTTAGTACATTGAAGTCGGATAGTGCTGGGCACTATGTATTTCTATGTATACAAGTATAACCTAAAAATTAGTTACGTCCGGACGTATTTCTAGAAAGCTGATAAATCTAATGGTGAAAGTCGGCTGTCATTTTGAGGCTTCCAAAATGTTTCTTCTCAGATTTTTCATAGTGGCTTTGAGTATATTAGAATATTAGTTTTGACATCTTTGGATGAAGCATTGGTGTACAAGCCACACATTTTTCATACCAGTAATGTGCGTATAATGCAGTTGCAGAGGTTCTCGTGGGAAGACGAAAAGCAAACAAACCTGATGTACTTTTGTGAATGAATGTTTATTAATAGGGCAGCCGCAGTGGCCACATCCATAACAAAAGCACCAGGGGTCGGATGTGACTGAGATAGCGAGAACACAGCAGAAATACAGCAGCCAGAAAATGCAGGAAGTCAGGATACCGTTACTGAAACGTATCTTCGACTGGTGTCTATACTGGTGGGAACTGAGCGAGAGGAGCAGATTAAAGCGGACGCGGACGTGAGAATCTCGACCCTGACTGGAGTGGTTAGTGGGTAGAAGCAAAGTTGGCTGTCTTTGTCGCTATTCACCATTAGAACGCGTTCGAACGCGAACGCCGGATGCGGGATGCCGGTGTTTGGCAATCGAATGCATTTGAACAAGACTCTAGAGACAATGGCCGCCAGGTTTGCGTCATCCTTTGCATCATTTTATCCAGAGCACGGAGCTCTGATGCCCCTGCACGCTGTCGTCTCCTTCTCTCTTTCAGATTCTCGTAGCATAACCTGCTATCCCGCCTGTACATTGAAAGTTTTAACAAAGTAGCAAAAAATAAAGTCACTGAAACCGGCGTATCATGATGGCAAATACGCACTCCAGGCACCATATTTGGGAGGGGCAGTGCAGTATTGATGTGAGTGGCGTCTTAAAAGAGGTACATCTTCAAGGACAGCTGATGCCTTCGATTCAATTACGTTGTTCTTTGTCAGGCGGATGTCAAAACCACGTGTGAAGTTGTAGGCGACGCTGAGCCTTTCCTGTTTCAGTCGACGCCCCTGACTGTCTCTAATTCCTCGACACCCATAAACACTCACACTTTCATCCTCATGAACTTCGTAACTTTTTTGTGGCATAATTGCCTTGATCCATTAGGAAAGAAGTTGTACTAATCAAGTGTAAATAAGTATTCTTAGGCCTCTGTCCAAGTTATACAACGTAAATTCTATCGTCCAGTTTGCACTGCAAGCGAACTACTATAAACTAAATTGGAAATTGATTTTCACTGTTCTATCAAAACACCCCCCCCCCCCCCCAAAAAAAAAAAAAACGCGTTTGATAAAATAGGCAGCTCTACAAATCTGGTATTTAAAAATATTGAAATAGAAATCGTTCTTTTGAGATGAACGCATCGAAAATTGTAACGTTCACTCTAACGTAATTCCAAACACCGAAGAGCAGAGCGGCCAGATTCTCTTGAACGATTCTCAACCCGAGTAAAGAAGCCAGCCACCTACGTTTCCAGGGTTCATCAGATCTGAACGCGGGTCGATATTGCGGTGAGCAGTACAACAATTCTAGGAGCAACAACATCCAAAAACGAATGACGCGAGCCCTGCCAGCATCGCGACGGAAGCTTCCCAGGTTATTGATCTGCCTCGGGTCCTGGCTCCGACAATATCGGCACGCCCTGGCAGCTCGTCAGGTCTGCATCACTTATGAGACTTTCGGGCGCTGCTTTGGATCGGTTTTCATCGGAGAAGAAAGCACATGTGAGCCCGAGCTGTATGAATAAGCGAAGAGAGGCGACAGTTTCAATTAAGCTTTGCTCGGGGAGCCATCCACATGTCGTTAGAGGCGAGCGACGGGTCAGAGCAGACGAAGAAGGACATTCAACGCCCCGCTTCGTTCAGGCTGCAGCAGCTGTTCACGCTCAACTTACGTTTATGAATGTTTCTGCATCTCAGCCTTCATACATTCAAGAGAAGGGAAGGCAACACAGGAACAGAAGCTTTTCCTCTTTAGCGGCGCTGGATTCAACCTGCTGGAAATTAAAGCTTAGCGGGTCCTAGCGCGCGTTCGTCGTCAAAAAATGTATTGTGCCTTTTGCAGAGGAAAAGCAATAAGCACGTTCGAATTCAAGTGGAAGATAACTTAGACTGTTCATTTTAAGATATCTTTATACGACTGAGTGTATCACGTGACCCGCGCCCCATGCATCGCCTGATCACTGACACACACCCCGCACTGGATTGGCACCGATGGCTCGTCTGCTGCGGTCCATCGTAAGATAAAACGGAGAATGAGCTGTAGGGGGACTTTCCCCGCGCATCTGCTTTGCAACGTGAGGGCGTCCGCAGACGCCACTGGACGAGCAGAATGGAAGAAAAACTAAAAAAAGTCCTGAGCACAAAGTGTGTGGATTGCGCATGCGTTTATCAAATAAACCTCCCGTTGCTTCCCACGCCAGTATAAAACACATCTGGGAAGGTATTTAATGAAGAGGACGCCAATTGTATTTGCATCATCAGCACTCTGCAACACAATTGTTTCGTATGGCAGTGCAACTGCAAGAACAGTCGCACAGAAAACAAAATCCTACAGCACTGTTTCTCCAGTATGCATGGTTTTATCATGCTTCATTTGTATTCATATATTTTATAAGCCAGCACCAAAATTTCAAAATAGAATGTTAACAGATAAAGTATCGTTTCTTACTCAAATTGTAACAAAAAAGAGAAGCAGGTTCCAACATTTATGAGAGCGCAGCTCTTAGGCGCCCACTTCCAGGTTTATTGGCGTCGCCGTCGCCGTTGCCATCGCCGTCGGCATAACCGCCCTTTGCATTATGGAACGGTCCCCATAATGACGTCACACGTAACGTCACGTGTGACGTCACTAGGGTCAGGACTGACGTTACAACGGTCACGAGTGACGTCACGCTAAATTTCCCGCTAAATCTTGCCGGAAAATGTTTCCGCCAAATTTAGGGGGCAATTTTTTCCGGAAAGCGGAGAGCTTTCCCGACAAATTTAGCGGGAAAAGGTTTTCGCCGAATTAGAAGGGAAATTTTTTCCGCTAAACTTAACTGGAAAATTAGCAGGAAAATTGTCCCGTAATGCAACGCGCGCGGTTACGCCGACGCCGAGGGCGTATGAGGAGGGGGGGGGGGGAGGAAAGCTTACGGAATAGGAGGAGGGGCCATGCCCTCCCCTCCTCCTCTCAAAGAGCGGAAAATTAATCGAAATTTCCCGCTCAACGGCAGGGGAGCAGGAGAGGAGGAGGGGAGGGCAAGGAGGCGGAGGAGTGGCATTCTTTCCCCTCCGTACCCTTCCCTCATCCTCCTCCTGAAGAGCTGCGCTATAATTCGACATAACAGAGAACTGTAAACGTATTTCATTTTTGTTGATTTCAGTATCTAGGAACTTCGTGCATATTCGAATAAACAGGATTCACCGCGGAAGACTCGGATCATTTCCATAATAGATACTATTTGTTGAAGCAAATTATTCTGGAGTGAGAAGTCAACCTCAAGGCAGCATTGTGATGGCGCCGACCCCGCGGTGATGCTTTGCGTTATCTGAGCCCCGAAAAGAGGATCGAACGTAGACGTGTGCCATGATTTATTCCGAACAATACAAATATATTAAAAAAAGTTTAAACTTACTTGGGTTTACAGATAAATAATTATGGTTGTTGGTGGCTTTGAGAAGTTTGGGTTTGAGTCAGCGAGAGGAAGCGACTGGACATCTGGATATGCTAACTAATTCAAGATTAAAATATTGTTTTTTAGATAATACTTTTTCACTGGGGTAACATAAAAATGCTGAAATGGTAATTGAGACTTTGTACGTAGTGTTAACAATATTTTTAAAATTATCAACATCGATGAAGGAACGTCTCTAGTGCTTCATATACCAAGTGAACTTTCACCAGCTGGCCGACGCCCTTGCCAGTGCATATTTAACTTGTTTATCAGCAACTCGCCCGCTTCGCCACTTTAGCTAAATTCTTTTAGTCTTTTCATTGCATTTTGTACAATATAAAATTTGTTTTTTGCACGTTTTCGAACTTTGTTGTTTGCACGTTTTAGAACACTAAGACCAGAAAGGTTGTGTTCTGCGGAAATAAAATATATTAGCTCGAGTCCAAACCGCCTTACTTGTTATTTCTCCATTCGATACATCTATATGCTGCGAAGTGACGGTTCTGTCAACGTACTGTGGACATTGCATTGTGGACTCTAGGGCCTTCGGGTGCGAAAGTCTGTTTTCTTAGTGTGAATATTTTGTTTCGATAATAAAGAGTCAAGCAAGGTATAAGAGGTGGCGCCTTGAATTAGTGGTGTAGATATTCTTATTGCGCAGCTGTTGGGTTGGAATTATATTTTAGCAAAAAAGGTGTACCGACGGATAAATGACTTAAAATTGTTATTTTCTGTAAGTTAGGAGGGTTGATCAATAAAAATACTTGTAGTGTATGCATTGTGATGTGTATCTATATTAACATTTGAATGCAAATATTGTGAAAGGATTACTTTTGCGACGAACTAATTTTCGCAAAGTTTGAGAAAAGTACATAGACAGATAGATCCGGCGAATATATTACACAATGGTAACAAATACATAGCGTTCAAGTCCCCAATAGCGAACTTTTGTGCCCGCGAAATATTCGTAATTTTAATACTCCGCCGAATTCGCGAAACATCAAGCCCGCGAAAATAGAGTCGTTAACAGTATATCGATAGGGGATTAGTAATTTGAATGTTAATGTATAACTCACCTCGTAATTTAGTATAAAATGCTAAGCGTACCTAAATGACGTTTAAAACTTGTCTAGAAAGACAAGTACTAAGAAGAACGGCATTCTAGAAATTAACTGGCCTGTGTCAGCTGAGTACAATCATGATTCTTCAAAAAGACATGAAACGCTGGAAGTTGAAAAGACTGAGGGACCGTGTGATAGATCAAATTGTAACTTCCAAAGTCCTACGCGCCTGTAAGATACGTACTTTCCAATGTAGAACACGATTACTGAGCATGGTTGTAGCACATGCCTAGTATAAAGATGATTAAAGTTCAAACGTCTGAGTGTATGACATGAAGAGGTTTCGCTGTCTAATAAGCTGCAATTCGCTTCGCTGCGCAAAGCGACGGCGACAATATATATCGCTTCTGTCTTCCTAGCCATTTGGAATCTTGTATTTGTTTGTGATTACACATCTTCACTATCTTAGCTTGGGTATGTTTCAACCGATTATTTTTAACTTCACAAGTGGCTGATGACATATTAGTACCCCGTCATTGCACCGAAAAAGTATATTGAACTTCGTTTTAATATATCCCTGCAGCGGAGAAAAATACGTCCGCGCCCTCTTAAAAATGGGGATTTACTCCACTTTAAATTACATCGCATATGTCTTATTGCAAATAAATATTCCACAAGAAACGGCTGAAGCATATATTCATACCTCGACTTCGACGCCTTTCTCATTGAAAGTGCTAGTGTGCCACACCCAATTAATTTGGGCTTATCAGCGCTGGTAAAATAGAAAAAAAAAACGTGCACGCATACAGTTAATGCTAAAACTCTCCTAATTTTTTTTTCTACTTCGGAGTTTAGGGAATAGCCCTCAATTAGGGAGGCGATTCTAAAAAGGGCGTGAAGCTCGGAGGTTCGCGAAAATGAGGGCGAGAACATTATTCAAAGACCGGAAACCGTACAGTGCAGCGGATCAGGAGCTACACATTATTAAGGATTTATTATGTGCCGCACTAAGGTTCGCACGATCTTGTCGTGAACCCGCGCAGGAAAGATTTTTTTCTTGTGTGAGTAGAGTTTCAAACTAAATGCGGTGCACTCTTCTTGTAACTCATCGACTTTCGAGCGACGCCATCAACAGCAGTCAACTGCGTAGGCCACGATGATAAAACGAGTTGTTTCCGAATTTCATAATAATTATCTTTTCAAGGTTGTAACAACGTGTGTGCTGCCGGACTAAACACTAAAAATTGATAATGTTTTCGGTTGTGGCGCTTTTCGCGTTGTTTGCTTACTTATTAAAAAACAACGACCCTTGTATGACCTATACTTAGTTGGATAGTTGCGTCGTCAAATGTCTTGTAATTGCGTTGTTTCATCGTTCTAAAGAAAGATTGCGAGCGCCAGTGGTACACGGAAAAGCTGTTCACGGCTTTCCATACGTGCTGTCTCCGAAGGACGACGCCAAAAATTGGTTCGATTTAAAATTACGATGTTACACTGAGCCTACCGTGAATATGTGAAAAGCTTAATTCTTTCATAAAACGACTTTCCTCATTGTCATACTCAGAGAGTTCTTAAGGAGCCATTGATTGGATCCCCTTACAAGCTGCCAATTTTTGTCTTTTTATTGCGCATTTACTCGGTTTGTTAAAGGGGCGGGCTGTTGAATGCCAGAAACAACCAATAAGAAACTTTTAAACAACTCCGGTTAACCAATAGTTGAGAAGTTGCTGTGGCCCTTAGATATTGTACTCTTATTTGTAAAGTTTTGATTAAAAAAATATTATATTATGTGCTAAAATTTCTAAAACTTGAACAAAGAAACCGAAGTAAGTATTGCAATAGCAGTAAACATGGTTTTCGAAGTAAAAAAAAAGATACAAAATGCTAGTAATAGTTTTGAACATGTCAATATGTCAAAGGTTACACCCATTATTTCCGAACATTTGACACATGGAACTCTGATCAGAGTACTCCAATATAAAAATGAATCACCTGTAAGATGACTCAACGTCAGTTCACGCAATAATAGTGTGGGTCATATTTTTTTTTAATATTTGTACAACACTTACATATGTAAGCCATGCCCTTGGAAGGAATAATCCACTATATCTGAACGCCGTAGCTATTTTGTTTTGCAGAGATACAAAAAATGGCAGGAAATGGCAGAACTCGACATCATACATTCTTCAACGTTTTTTTTTTTTTTTTTTTGCACTCCTTCACATACGCCCCCTCTTTGAAGAACCTGACGCCCTTGACGTCGTCCTCGACGTCATACTCGACGTCGTCTCAGACGTCGTTCTTGAGGTCATTCTAGCCGTCGACTGCGACGTTTTCCTCGAGGACGTAGTCCTTGAGTTCATCTAGAGGTGGTCAAAGAAGGTCATCCTTCAGATAGCCCTAGTAGTCGTCCTAAAAGTCGCCATAGAAGTCGCCCTAGACGTCGTCTATGACGTGTCCTCTATGACGTCGACCTCGGCGTCGTCCTAGTAGGCAGATAAACCCGCCCTGCGTATACACGGAGCTGCAGTGCGCACACATTCACATTTGCGCTCAAACTACTAAGCAATTATCGGTCTGAGTTGAACCAGTTGGTACATAATGGGTGGTGAAATAGCATGAACATTGAACGATAACACAGAGACAGGAATAGACACACATACAAAGCTGCAAGTATAATAGGCACACAACTTGAACAAAAAGAAACGATTACACAGAGAGAGATACTTAAACTATTACGCAAAGACGAAGCAATAACTCAATTTGGAAGTGGCGCAATGCAGTAGCGTTGCTGTCAATGATCGCGTTGGAAACCATTCATGTCACCACCATCATTATAGAAACTAGATCATCATCATTTATGTCACCACCACCATGTACCAACTAGCTAAACACAAACCAATAATTGGTTCGTAGCTTGTGTGAATGTTTGCGCACTGTCGCTCGGTGTTTGCACGGTGCAGATTTATCTGCTTGCTATACTTCGTTTCACCTTAGGTCCGAGCGTGGATGATGTTATCAGGCGAAGGGCCAATCAAGCAGAACAAAAAGCGCAACGTCATGGCCTGCTTTCTGAGCTTTATAGGACTAGCCGGTGGTGGAGCACGCACAGAGAGCACGCCATGGCGCTGTGCCCCTTTCGCTGTTTGTTTGGCCTTTCGGTTCATAACATCGGCCGCCCTCGCACCTAAGCTGAAACGAAGTATAAAACGACGTCCTGAAAAAGGACGAAGACGACGTCTAGGATGACCTAAATTGCGATCTCAAGGACGACCTCTAGGACAACCTCAAGGACGTCTGACTCGCTCGCTGTTGCAAGCCTTTTCAATTATCGGAATCACGAAGCGGAAGGCAAAGGGCAACCATGTCGCAAACGTGCAAAGCAAATGCAAAGGCTTTCATGAACATCAACACATTAAAAACGTGCCGTCAATCACTGGAAATGAAATGTGACCAAATAAATAACGTGATACTGTATAACCGATATCTGTTGTTCTTTTGAGCCTTATCTATTTGTAATTGAAATGGTTTTATTTCTTGTTTTATTATCGAGCCGAATAAAGCCTCAGGGGCTTGAGCACCTGTGCCTGGCTTGACAGTTGGCGAAGTAAACGAGAAAAAAAAAGTTATATTTTCAAAGGAACAGCCTAATACATAAAGTATCAATAGAAAGGGTCAAAGGTTAGTTCATTAATAAATGACAACAAAAACTTTGCACAGGCATGAAAAGTAAAATGATTCCCAGTAGGCGGCAGGAATGTTTGGTTTGGTGCTCTAGGTTTCGAAGCGATATCTTGGTTTTAGTATTGATGTTATATCAAATATATAATCTGGCAGGTTGTTAAAAATGTGTGGTATAAAATACATTCGTATACATTCACCACATTTTGTCCTCATATAAGGTATATGAAATCGCAGTGTAGGTCTCATTGAATCAAAATTAACTGTTGGGATAGTTGACTATACATTGTTAAATAACAGAAGTGCGAATAGCAAGGAAAGGCGCTCTGTTCTGTCCCCGCTTCTTTTTGTTGCTGTTCGCGCATTCGATTTTTAACAAGGACTCACTGTTCGAGGCTGAATGTAGGGAGATTTGAAGTCAGAATTCAAGAAATGTCGCAGGACCACCATATCTTTATAAAGCCCTATAAAGGACGGTAAATTCAGTTGATAAAATGTATTGTAAGTCACGGCATCCAGTCTATCAAAACAAACTTTTCAAAACAAACTTCGAAAGAAAATTAATTTTGGTACGCCAAGAAAGAGAGCACCATAAGAGACGTGTTATATCGAAACGTAAATGACCATACGCCAGAGCATGTGCTAACGTCTTATGAACGGAAAACAGATGAAAAATTGTTAGTATTATAGACACAGCAAAAACCACTTAAGGAAACACTTTTTAATCGCTTGCATAAAGTCTGAACTCCATGGTATAAATATGCTGCGAAAAATAGACAAATCTTAACCGGCGGCTTTTGCTCTCAGCGTGGAATCAGTACAGTGGCTGCTACGTCGCGCGCAAAACAAGCGTGCCGCCGGGCGACGTTCGTCAATTATTCATGGTATAATTCGCTCCATGGAGTTCCGCCGTAACTATGCCATGTGAGTGTTCCTGTACAAATCATTGTCGAAATATATTTCTAGGTATTTGACAGATTTTACATATTCAAGCCGTTCATAATTTCATGATCTACATTTGGAATTGTGCAGTGATATGGGAGGTGAAAGCTCGACCTTCTTAGGCGGGTGCCTAAAACAAACAAGTTGAGTCTTTGCAGAATTTACTTTTATTAAGTTTAACTGAAACCAGTCTATCATAAAAACAAGTTCATTTTGGAGTTTCTGGAATGCGACATGATAATCAGCATCAGAAGAGACCGAAACCGTATCATCTGCATATTGATATACTCTGCTTACTGAGACAGCGCTTGGAAGATGATTTACGTATAAATTAAAAAGCAAAGGCGATAACACTCAGCCTTAATTGCTGCCCCCCGGCCGTTAAGAGTTCTGGTACTTTTTTTTTAGTTTTAAATTTAACTACGTGGGATCATCCTGAAAGATAACCTTTCTAGAGGCGAAAAACAATGGACCCCAAAAATCCTAGTTTGTAAAGTATGGTACATTGAATATTTGATTTATGCTGTCGCACGCTTTTGACACTTCAAAGAACACAGCGCAAGCGAAAAATATATTATCAAACCCGTATGCAAGGGGTCACTAAAGTCTTACAACAATTCCAACACGGACTGCGTTCCTCGTTCCGCTACAAAACCGTACAGATTATGAGACAATAATCTAAAATGTTCAACAAACCTAGACATTGTTTTAAAAATGTGTTTTTCTAGTAATTGCGCAAGGCAAGATAATATTAACATGAGACGATGTTTTTTTTTTGTTTGTTTTAGGTTATTCTTTGCTCCCCGTTTGTGAAGTGATTTAACAAAAGCAATTTTAATTCCCTTATTCATGTAGGCCATTTTCTCGATTCAGTGATGCCGCTAAACATTTCTAAAGGTGCATGTTTGATATTTTCAATATTTCCTCCCAAGTCACGTATTGAATTCCATCGAAACCCGGAGACTTATTATATATGTCTTCATCTTTAGCTCATGTTCCATAAAGGGGATGGTAAAGCCGCAGCTTGATTATGTCCGTGCGATACAGCAACTGAATTATCACTACCTTGATCCGCGCTACACGCGTGAGCAAAAGAAACGCTGAAATCATGAGTCCTTTTTTATGTCACGGGCGCAAAAAACTTCTCGATCATTTCTTCAATTCAGTTTTTTTTTTTTTGCACCTTGAATTTCATTTGTCAACTCCCAAGTTTTTGCTGTGTCGAAACGGTTGGACTGGTGAAGGCGAGCGGGTTGAACATGAATGCATAAAATTAAACAAATAAAACACAAAGGACAAGCACAGAAAGAAAGTGGTTGTCCTGTGCTTGTGCTCTGTGTTTTATTCTTTCAATTTTATGTAGGAAACGGTTCTTTTCAAACTGTGCTTTAAGGTACATGCGCTTAGCGGATCGACTTAGGAAACATGCTTTACTTCTGTCGATTTTCAATACTTCTTTTTTTTTTAGTGTGACACTCGTTGGTTTGCCTTTACAGCGTTTCTAAATATAATGTTTATATTTTATAGCTGCCAACACATCCGGTGTAAGCCATACATGTTCCGGGGCACGCCTTTTAATGACTAGTTTTTTGTTGTTTTTTAGATGTGGTCGAGGATTGCCTAAAATATTTCCACGAAAGTATCGCACATTTTTGGCCATTCGACAGGAATTTGAAAGCCATCCCAGTTATAGTTGCGAACCACTCCATCAAATTTTACTTAATCAGATATTGTCACTGTTCCTATAGTTTCTTCTGCTCCCTGTTGATTGATTTCTAACATTATCTGCAGGATGTAAAATAATGGTCTGCTAATTTTTCTGAGACAACCAAAGGTTTTGCCTTACTCTCAAACACGCGAAGATTGATGCGGTCAGTACATGACGACAAAAAATTGTTTCCCTAAAACTCTTCTCGGATCGGTACCTGTATAGCAATGTCTATGCCATAAGTTGTCATTCAGCTTAAAAATTCACTTACGATTTGGCGCGAGGAATCCAGTGTGTTTATATCAAATACGCCGACCAAACACAACTGGTTTATCGAACTTCATTCTGACAGCAGTTTATCGAGTTCATTCAAAACAAGCTCACGTTGTTTACCGTCACGTGATATATTGCTATCAGAATGACGGAACCATTATGACGGCTTATCTGCAGGCTCATCTGTTCAGAATTGGTTATCGTTATCTCAATCATAGACGTGCGTCATCCTTCGTTGATGTAAACAAAAATACCTCCTCCCCTACCAGATGGTCTTTTAACCGCAAAGCATTCACAGCCGGGAATCGAAAACATAGTTGCCATGTCTTCAATAATGTTAACTTCGGTTATAATGAACGCATCCATCACTGTGTCGAGATTTCGCACCACAAACATAAATTAATCCCAATATTTCTGTATACTACTTATGTTAATCTGTAACAAACCGAAAGTAGCGTTATATGGACCTTCAAAATTATTCTAAGCAAGAAACAGTTAGAGAGCGGAAAAACCTCCATGGAGAAGCCTAAACAATTTGGCCCAAATCTGTAACTCGGTTAATGCGCAACAGTGGTGACGATTCCTTCATCTTAGCAAAGATCTTACCGTTTTTAATCCAAGTGAACTATACTGGTTTACCTTTGCCTTTTCTTTGACCATCCAGTACATCTGACGGTTTTGCTTCGTAAGGTTCTCGTTAAAGTAGATCTTTGGTACTGTAGCTGCCTGAACGAGAGCTTGGAAACTGCCACGTGAGGCAAGCCACCTTTCTTTAGGTTGCACCGAGGCAAACTTAACCAAAACTATCGGAATCGACCCAGGTTTGGAGGGAAGACGATGAATGGCAAGGTCACAGTTTCGCCACATAAGACTACCAGGCCATTTTACGGCCAGCTGTGTCACCTTGTTGGAGGCATTGCAGGTGGCACGTTGAGAAATTCGTAACCTTTCCTGTGGCGGTAGAGGTGTTGGTCCTCTTTGGCTGTCTTCAGGGCAATGTGGGTGCCGTCTATGAACCCCAGAACCTTGGGGAAGCGATTGACCTTAAGGAAATGTAGAGGATACACCAACAAAAACTGCAACATTCAGTCGTGCCGTGTGCATTCTGAGCACGGTTTGCAGGATTGAAACAAGTGATGCAAACAATTTGCCTGAATGAGAGGGGACATAAGGTCGGTCATGCCTTGATTGAAGCAGTATAACAATAATTGAAACACTAGTAACTAAAGAAGAAAGAAAGCGGAGGGTGATACATGTGATTTTTTTTTCTTCTAGTTTCCATGCAGGCCATTGTTCAGCCTACTCCAGCTCGGACATTCTATAAGTAATCTATTGCTCACAAAAAGTCGCAGCGAGCTGCCTAAACACTCGCATTGCATACGTTATTCTAGGCCGTGATCGCCTCTCTATAGTAAGTCACACAAATTAGCGTTGCGCATGGAAAGCGTTTTCGATTGCAGTATTCCTTTGGTGCTCAAACACGAGCGCGTTGTACACAGCCATTTTGATCAAATGGCTGCGAAAAAGTTCATAAATACCTTTGGACCCCTGTCGTAGAGTTCTGTCTTAGCTTAAGCAAAAGCGGAGAACATTTTGCTTCGGGAATACTGAAACGTTCGTAACTTTTCCGTAAGTCATATTTACGAAATTGTTTGTCGTAAGATAGTTTTAAAAATCTGTCGTCTGCTTTTTTGCCTTTGTCGCTTCCAAAAAAAAAAACCTCCTCCTTGGTGGCGACGTGGTGTGGCAAAGGCCGAATAGCGGAAACAAGTCGGCTCATTTTTAGGCAAGGTTTGAGGTCGTTTCTTCTTGTTTGCAGGTCAAATGTGATTCAATATTTTGACGTCACAAGTTAATACACCTTATTTAGAATATGCTAGAATCTATGTTTTTAAGGAAATTAAGGATGGTGTTTTTTTAATATTTCCTAGCAAGTGAGACACATATTTGGTAAATAAGCTGTATTTTCTAATTAAGACTAAAGCAAAAGCAAACAGTATAAGAATAGTTTTAATAACACTCTAAGGCCTTGTAACTATGCACATTTTGGTATATTTTATCAAATATTTACAAAGTTCTTCAATATAAACTAATTTATGAACATGTATTTAAATTAAGCTTTTCTGATGTTTTTCGTAATTTATTGTACATAGCCATTTTTAATGTAATAGAATCCTCGTTCTTACTTGTATTCTGAAACGTTTGCATAATAAACAAAAAAAGTGACAAGGCCGTTAGTTCTCTCGCAAAGAAATTACCGGTGATGCGAACTATCATCTCAAACTTTGTCATTTATCTCGCCTCGGGGTTTTCCACTTCGTATATCTACGGCATTCATATAGAGTGGAATACTCTTTTCAATGACATGGTTTAAATATGTAGTTTTTGTATAAATATAAACAAATATTACCCAAACCATCATTGCATGAACTGACGTGAGTAACCCTGTGTATTTTTCTCAGACAAAACAGTGGAAGATAATATGGTAGGGCAGGCGGCGCAAGCGACACGCTAAGGATTGTTTTTTCGTTTTGTTTTACTCGCGACTTGGACGACCAGGTCTCTCAAAGCTATTTTGACAATACAGATAAATATCGCAAGCTGCGCACGATTCTGGTGCGAATGTAAACATATTTTCTTGTTGTTCCCAGTCTCAAGGCTTAAACATCGTGAGTAATATTTGCTCATGTTATAAACTTACCTGGTTTCCTTTATTATTCAATTTTGAAAAAAAAAATTCCCAGTTTCATGGACGTGTTTCGTAAGTATACAACAGATGTGTTCTGCGATCGAAGCTTATTACAAATATCTACGATGAATTTCTTCATCCATTCCCCATACGAGAGGTCCGAATTCACACTTGCCCATATATCAATGTAGAAAAATGTAGCCTTCATTCTCGCCTACGCTTTACTACGTGGGTGCCATCGTCCGATTCGATCGGTGTGCAGAAATACCGTGTACGATTGCCTGGCAGCCTCTTTTCCGGTAAAGTGAACCGGATGTTCAAGGCGTTACGTGCTTCTGTCATGAAGACTGGTGGAGGCATTTGTCAGGAGGCGATTTCCACACAGAGGGCGATCGTTGCTCAATGTCCTGTCGTGCACGCGTAAGTCCTTTGACAGCCAAATGGGATGTCAGGCAGCAGGCAGTCGGAAAGAGACGATTCTATAGCCCACATATGTGCTTTCGATTTTTTTTACTTTGTTGCGTTAAGTATGGTGTTAAAATCTCGTGGTCAGTCTCTCAGATATATGTAATGCTGCTGTATACAAATTATAAAACACAAGTTCAGAACTGAACTTTCAGACACAGTTTTACAATTGGCAAGGGAACGGGCGATTTATAATGGCTTAGTCAACAATTTCAGGTTGAGATTTAAGGCTGACTCATTATATTTGTATTAGATGCTTAACGTGCGTAAACACTAAACACATAAAAATATTGTCACTATTTTTTTCTGTCGTTAACTGCTTGATTAAATGGGTCTTTCAATCATGGGATGTTACTAAGCGGATTCTTATAGCTGCCTGCACGCAGAATGCGAGTTAATTTTAAAATTTCAGTTACGTATTTTCGCTCTAGTTGTATTTGTGTGGTGAAAAACGAACCAGGCGCCTGCAGTCAGAGCAAACGAAAAAGTAAACAAATCAAAAGAAACAATACACCTACGTCACTACAATGAACATGAAAAAATATCAAACATTTTCACAGTGCGCTTGTTTTCGTGTTTTTTTTTTTTTTTTTTTTGTCGGGCCGCATGTCTTCTCAAAAACACAAGTTAACTTTGGGAGCTCAAGCTCTAAAACACACGAGCTTAAAAGAAATTTCCCGCGTCAAACAAAAACTGTGCAGGGTAAAATATGATGTAAAGAATGTTGTGTCTAAGTCGATATCTATATGCAAAAACCGCTTGCTTCTAAGACGTTTCCCGTCAATGATTTAGAACATACATTGAAGGGCAACGACTAAACTATAATGAACGTTTTTGTAAACACGTCGCTAGTTTTCAAATACATTTGAATTTTATACGTGTTCTTCGTTGCTAAATATCTCACATTGACAGTGACTATGAGAGGCGTTAGCTGTAGCAATACCACCTAGAATGCAAGGCCTGCCCTTTTTCCCTCAAACATCACCACGCTTGCATGTAGGGACGACAAGACGGACGCGTTGGCTGCTTTGCGGCGTCTCCCATCGAGTTTCAAAGTGTTTGCCATTTTGGGGCGTGGTGGAATCCACTTACAATGACATCAAGCGTAGGCCTTGTCTTTTACGCGATATTGAGTCGGTACCCCGTTCTTCTGGCATATGTGCGCCACAATCCAAGTTTGCGAACTTGGGTGGCCTTGTGGCTAGACCTCGGGCAGCTCATAGATAGTGGGTCCGAACAACTCGACACTCAGATAGAGCGCTGTCGTGCTCATTGTATAGACAAAGTACGGATGAGGAATGGGAGCGGAATCTAGAGCGGAAGTGAAAATGGCGCGAAAAATATCCTCAGAATCAAGCTGAGAAAGGCAGCGCAGAAACGACAACGAAGTCACAATGATAGCGAATGCACACGCGAGCGCCTAGCCGCTGTAGCTCTGACACACGTTGCGCAATAGCGGGAAAACGCCTCAAATGTTTATTAAAGATATACTATACTTCTGCTTCAGGGCTATCAAGCTCAGCATCGTTATCAACATAGCAACATACCAGTAAATCAAGCAACACATCAATCATCGCCAAAGCCTGTCGTCACATTAAACCGCCCTTTTTAATTCCTGATGAAAAAATGTAGGCGCTGGTTATGAACGTAAGCCTGGATGCAATTTACATCTAACCTTTTGCGCAGTTTTGATAGCCTGCAGTCACCACTGTTGATCAAGTGTAGGATATGTACCTCTATACACACCCTTTACAAACGGTGTTTTTTGTTTTTTTTTCGGCAGTTACAATTTTAAAATAACTAATCTTCCCTCGCTCGAAGTCTATGACGAGCCCGACCACTCCTTTTCCACGGTAGAAACTATCGGCTTCTTTTGAAACCTAAACACGGTGCTAAAATATAATGAGAAGGAAAACGCTTCCACTAAATAATACACAAAAAACCCAGCTAATTGCGAAGGAGATTACGTAGCTGGCGCCTAAACCAGCGACGGGATCCTATTTTCACCTCACATGACGAATGAGATGACGCAGAGCGCTTTCTCAATGTCATGGCTACGCGACACTTATGTAACATGCTGAGTTGAAAATAGTACGAGCTGCTAGAACCAAGGCTGTTTGCTTTTGTGCAGAATATACATATATATATATATTTTTTTTTGCTCTCAGTGACAGTTTGCATGCTCGGTCTCCATCAACTACACACGCGGTGTCATTTTTCAAATCCGAAAATGTCACATTTCAATGTCTTCCATCTAAAGCAGAATAAAACACAAAGGCAAAGCTTATAGGGGTTAATGTGTTTTCGTACGTGAGTATCGAATTTACTTACATCGAAATGTTGAGTTGCTCATATAATAAAAGTGGAACATAAAACGTCTATTGTACCAAGCTAAAGGTGAAAATCCGTCTGTATTGCAGGTACAACAGAACTATATACGGCCCTAGACCTACAATCAGGGGCGTTGTCTAAGGCTGGAATAGTGCTGCAATAAAGAAATTACTAATTTAAAAAAATATATAACCCAACTTAACCCTTTGTCTCTTGTAAAATCTCAGTCAACAAATGAACTTCCCAAGTCGTGAAGATTGTCAAACGCGCGTGTGTGTGTGTGTGTGTTTAATATAAGGTTCTACTTACCTCTTTCAAAGTACTTTCGTTCTACACGAATTGAAACAAAAAAAATTCATGTAAATTGATAAATATGTAACTGTCAAATTATTGTGCTGATTGCCACGTTTTTAATAAACAGTAACGGAGTTAGTTTTGGAGGATGTCCTTTCCCTCCTACCTTAAACTAGACTGTAATAATGAGGTTAGCGGACCTGAGAGAATATGCTTAGAGCACGTATGATAAGCAGCAATATCTGCCTGGACTTTAGAAGCTCACGTCGCAATGAACCTCAAAGCGTCATTAGTGGCTCGTCGCGGTTAATGTTTCAACCTAACGTTCCAAAAAAAAATATATATATATATTACGTAAACTTTTTCAGCTAATAACAACACATGTACCAGATGTTAAATTTGTGTACTTAATTTGTTTTTTTTTTCTTTTTTTTTGTTTGTTTAGAGTCGATGGAAGTGAAAAAATTAGAAATTTACAAACCGCCCGATGCTACAAAGCGTTAAGAGATTATTTTATATAATATATTGGCTACAATCGTTTTATGCCTGATTTAGGTCTGGCTAATCATTTGACATTCAGTTGGTTCTAATTCACGCCCTTTACATGGCTAAGTATAACGCATATTTTTTGTATTTATTATTTACACAGCAAGCGCATTTACAAGATACGTAGACTATTGACAAAAAAATTTCCTACACTTTTGTACATAAATATATAAAGAGAACGAAATGCATATGCAGCGAATTGAGGAAAGCACAGTTAGCGATATTTTTGTCTACCTAAGTAAGCAGAAAAAAAAGCACCACTTCGAACGAAGAATCTGACGGTCGGCCGTGTTATCTGCATAGCTGGGATTTCCCTGACATGTCCCGATTTTTAAAAGTGTTCAGATGATATTGGCAGCTATCAATACACATCTATATGCAATTTCCATTTGGTTTTCATCAACCTTGTTGTGCCGAATCGTTCCGAGCTTACTTTAAGTGCCCCAAAAGATTCAATACTATCCCGATTCTTTTATTATGTGTTCACTTACTTACCTCAAACATTTATAAACAATGAGCCTTTCTCCCATTGATAATATTTTCGTATCGGCAAGGAGCCTGCAGCGTTTCATTTTTTCGGCAGCAGCTTCTACGGTGTTCAAACCGCATGCCTTGTTTATATAAGCCGGCTGCGTTCCCTGCCTTCTAAAGCGCTGAATATTCTACCCCACGGACCGATAGTGCTGCGCAAGCTCCTAATGGTTGCTGCCGGCGAGTCGCCTAAACTCAGACTCTGCACCAGAAAGAGCCGCGCCTGCTCCTATTGTTCTGCAATGGGTTCTGGTGATACACCGCCATTTCGGCGCGCGCTGCTGCGTGCTATTCGTTGTTGGACGGCTCTGCGAAAGAAAACTTCGCTATCTGCATGAGTAAAATTCTTACATAGAACGCGTTAGTTCACCAAAATCTCCATATGGCGTTTATGATGTGGGTGCTGAACGAACCCTCAGTTGTTGTTTTCTTACGCTTGCTCTGTGGAAGTGGAGAGCTCGTTCCTCGATTTTAAGAATGTATTAATGGAGAAAATGGACAACCGAAGCAAACAAACACTCGAAAGATTCCCGAGCTTTTCCTTTGAACGCACAAGGGTAGAACGTGTCTTATAAAATATTAAGAAAGAAGAAGGTATATTTTAACACTAAGAAACACTACTCCGAGCGTACTCAAAGAAGCGTACAAGGTTCCAGAAACTGTCCTGTTGTTTTGACATTTCGTGTTCCGATTTTCTATCGACTTCAGCGGCAACTTTGTGCGAGAAATTTCAGCTCTAATTATGCGCTTAGAGTTGGCCATAGAACATACTGCGGGGGTTCGACCACAACCGATGCTACGATCCGACGAACATGATGAGGTAGTGTCAAAAGTGCATCATCACTGCGCTCATTGTCTCGGTGAGTACGTGATCACCAGCTAAACCAATCACGCGCCAGATAAAAAAGTACACGCAGGATCGTGACGCATTCACTGTGCGCGATTGATTGCTTTGTCGGTGATAGAAAGCACGCAAATGTATAATGCGCCGTGATCTTTGACGCTGCTTCAATGGGTACATTTGATCATGCGGTCGGGATTTTATAGTGAAACGTAGTATGGGACCGTGAATCTTTTTTTTTTTTGGTAGCCTGGCGCGAGTTAACGCGACCCCCCTGGTCACGTGGTGACGGGCCCATCTTAGTGGGGAGTGCCGCCACTCCCGAATGTTGCGTATGACGGCAAATAACGCCAACACGAAAATAATGTCACTGTTTTGATTTTATAAAGCCAGGCTAAAGCCATAGAGTTATTATAATGTACGCTAGAGGTTAGAGTGGCGCTAGTGTGCTGACGCAAATTGTAACAGTCGAAAATTGACTTCCGGTAATGCATTTCTATGGGAAAAAGTGAGTGCATTTTCTCCCTTCGCTCGATCATAAGAGCAACTATCCCGAAGAATTCGTACGTACTAGGTAGCTTGGAACCTTTCCGAATCAGGTCGGCGAAATAATTGGTCACTTAAGGCGTTTTTCTTTCGAATTCATCGCATTCAAAACGGTGCTAAAACGGCCTCGTACGTGTATTTATGTGCACTGTCGGACACTCTTAGCGCGAACACGAAGTCGGGGCTTTTCATCTTGAGGGATATACGTACCAAACAAACGATGGACATCTGGAAATTAAGGGAGACGGCAAGAACTACGCAGTAACAGTGGATCAGTAACTACCCGCGCATGTGCGATCGAAATAAATTGAAGGCCACGTAATATATTTCGATTTTAAATAAGTAAGTACCCGCTTTATTCTTTCTGCTTTGTGCGAACTTCTACGTTCAAAATACACCAGCACGATCGAAATCTTTGAGAACAAGTGCAAGATAAAAGCTGCCCGGCTGAGAAAATAGTACGAAGAGTCACCTTACATAGCCGACGTGCTTTATTATTTACGTTTTGAATGTTTTTATCCGCTCATGCACGACGGGGTCATTTCCATATAGTTACAAGACTGGCATATTAGCATTATATAAGCGTCACCGGAATGCTGGCGAGCCTCGAACAGACTATATATTTGTTTCGAGTGTAATTTTGGTTTGAATCGTCGCTTGTTTTTACATACGTGCTGCGGAACACACGTTTGGGATTGAAATGTAGCGAAGTTAAACATAGTTCAATAATGAAGCAAAATGCGCTAACTAAATCAATTACACTTTTACAATGTTAATTAAGGTACATACTATTCGGTACGACCCGAATTACCAAAGTGTTCCGTGTTATTTTCCGTCGAAGAGACAAAATGCACGCGCATTTTCCCATAGGAATGCACGGGGGCACCGCAAAAGTAGACTGGTTACTGTCAGCTTCAATTTGCGTCACAGAAGTCGCATAGACACTAGCGCCAGCTGAACCTCTAGCGTACATTATAATAACTCTATGGCTAAAGCATAAAAAAAATCGACGTTTCCGCGGAATGTTTTTCTTTTTTTTATAGCTCCCATATTTTATCCGGGCACTGCGTTATACCCGCCGTCACGTGATCGATAAGTTTTACCGACTGCTTATGAACCAACGCCTCTATAAACAAAAGACAAAAAAACGCGCGCTCTAATATAGTTTTATTCGAACTGTATCTATCGCCCTTATGACAATTACGGCTTTAATTGATTTTACTAAAAAAATTATTATTTAGTCAAAACATACAAACGCTTTCAATTAAAAACTTGTTGGATATCATCGACGACTATAGAAAATAATTCAAGTTGTAAGGAGTGGTGATCTTTGTTTAAAACAATTATTAACGACTTTTTATAGCTTAAAATTATATATTGTGAGAACTTATAATGAATTATAAGGTGCACTCTTTGCTTTTTTCTTGGTTCAAAAATGAATCTAAATTCGGTGCGCCCGTGCGGCATATTTTTTTCTTTCTTTGCCCTCATTTTCGCTTCGCTAGCATTGCGCCTGCTTCACATCCAGTAACGTCGCCCAACACCACTCTTCCCAAGCGCGCATACCGTTTCCGAAGATGACTGATTGTTTGTTTTTGTTTCTTGGCCAATTTCAAAATTATGCAAAAACAAATGAGAGATCTGATTATGCTAAGCGATATTTCTACGCCAATAGATTGGCCCCTCGGCAATGATAGACATGACACCGGTCCATTTTCAATTGTTTTACTAACGTTTTCTTTGAAAACTTTTGGACGATGTTTCGTGGAACAGACGGTATCATTTATAAGTGACTGACAACTAAAATACAAAAAGCCGGTGAGCTAGCTTCATAATAAACAAGATATAGGCAACATAAACGAGGCGAACACCCACACAGAGCGTCTCGAAAGATGGCTGCAGTTTGACTTGACAAAGTCAAGTTTATTAAGACGATTTTGTGTGGCACACTATGGGCTGGGTCCACGAAACATTTTTTCCCTTCCGGTAAGCCGTCCTCCGCCATGTGGATGAACGTCATCCTCCACTTTAGACATTTGTTTATACGTATTTAGGTTACAAAACTCACAGTTTATTTCGATTCGTTTTTCTTGAGAGTCGCTATGGCGGCAAACCCGTCGGCCGCCTATCGCTCCTGCCGGTTCGCCGCCCCATTCGTCTCAAGTTAAAATAAAGAACGGCACATAGAGGACTCGAGTACAAGAGGATGATCCTTTGAGTCACCAACAACTCCGGCAAAAAGAGATAATTATGCAAAGAAAAAAAATTGACTGAGTTAGAAAACCCAGTCTACACGCATAAAAATACACACAGCAAAAGTGCATCAACAAGCCGTCGTGCGTGATATCGAACCGGAAGTATGTCACGTAAAACCGAGCTAATGCGTGCAGAGAATATGGTCGTAAAAATAAAATAATAACAAAAAGCATTAGAACTCCAGAACCTGCGACATCCCAAGCAGCACATAAACGTGAAGAAAACGTCGAAAGAACGTCGAAGACGTCGTAAAACGTCGAAGGTCCGGACGTTACCTTCCCTCGACGTCGATGAAACCTTTAAATGTCCGCGAGAAAAGGTGCACAGAAGGTCGAGGGGACGTTCCAAGTGATGTTTGTTGCACGTCACATGCACGTCTCAGTGCGTCGTTGCGTCCTCTCTCGACGTTTATGATACGTGCGTTTATGACATCCGGACTACCAACGACGTTCAAAGAACGTCGAGAAACCTTTCCAAATTACGTTCCCTAGCCGTCGTGGGAAAACTTTGTGTCCCCCTCCCCACCAAAAAAAAACAGTATTTTTTCAGTAATATTGCGAAGGCAAGTTGCTATCATGCAAGTGCGAAGGAAGTAACTAAAACACAGGTTTGGTAGGAACTGTTTATTTGAGCATTTTCAGACACGAGATACTATAGGGAGTGCCTCCAAAAGACGTCCTTGGATGTGCCAGCCTCAAAGATATAAAAGAACAAACAAATTCACGTAAATCAATGTCAACGGTGACCTACGGGCCTGCATGGTCGCGCAACCCATCGTTGTTTCCTACAAAATAAGTAAAGTAAAGCTAAACACGTAAATAAATGAACAAGAGACGATGTCACGCAGCGCGGAATGTTCCACCGCTTACCTCATTCTGCTCCTGATTAATGTGCTGACGCGCGTGCTTCAGCCGCCCCATCGCACATAGCTGGTACTCTCGCTGCGTGCACGGGAATGGTTTCACAAGGGGGATCCCGTCCGCTGGGCGCTCTTGATTGGGATCGTCGGAGGCTTCTGAAGGGTCTTGATCGGAGACTGGACTTGACGCGCCGTTGTGTGCACTGCCACTTGTTTTCTGGGGGGCGTCATTCATATCCTCACAGGCTCCTTGATCCTAGCAGTAGCACGATTCAACATGTGAAGCGTTATGGCCTTGAAAAAGGTCCTCGAGCCGTGACTGAGTACGACGGCGTTTTTGACGATCACCGACTTCTTCATAGGGGCGACTTGAACGACTCATCCAATCGCAGAACTTATACTGTATACACTCGCAAAAAAATCACGGCGACATAGCAGCCTGCCTCGTAGACCCGTAGACGTGACGGCCGGTGCTAGTGACTGGCTTTCGGAAAAAACTGGACCGGGTCCCAGAGCTGTTCTCTCTGGGCCAATTCGAAGATCAGAAAATTCAGTGAAATACTTTGGGAACGACTGAGAAAATACGTGCACCCGGAACTTACGCTTGTCAATTGTTCGTCGTCAATATCTTCCCCCACTTTTCTCTCGCCCTCTTCTTGCCGAGTTTCCCGACGCATCTCATGGGGCTCTATGGAGATGCCACCTTTCCCCCTCCCTCTCTCTCACGCCGTGCCGGCTGTTTTTTTTTCTTCTTACTTTTTTCTTCCTTTTTTTTTTTTCGGCACGTAAGTGCGGACTGGACTTGAACGCTTTTGGGACCGTCATCTGGGCCATTCAGGGGTTGGCATCATGAATGCCAATTTCCACAAACCGTTGACACCATCTACCGGATTTTGTCATTGCCGGGCATTTTATTTATTTATTTATTTTTTTTTTTAGTCAGCTCCAAAACTGCGCAAGTGTGCAGTGAAGTTGTGCTCTGACATAGTGTGTGCTGGCGTGAGATTTTTGTTTAGTTTCGTCACCAGTGGCAACGAAAGCCAGATCTGTACTGACAGTGACGTGACAAGACTTTGCGCTCCGATTTACCCAAAGCGCTAAGGCGCTGGAAGTTGGTGTTGTGGATGAACTGTGATGTTGATGCGAATTTTTCGGTTGTGCGCAGGTGATCATGGGTTAGAAAATACGAAGAGAAATTGACGAACCTTAAAACAATCTCAGGTGGTCGCGGAGGAGTATGGATGATCCTTGGAAAGGATACAAGCCTGAAATCACCTGGAGAGGGGATAGTCTAGTGGCGCCCCTGAGGCGCGTGCCAGGGCCCAGGACTTATGGAAGACGACAACGCGCGTGCAAAATGCAAGAATGGCACAATTCGATCCGTTCTAGACGCCATGGGCTTCGTAACAATATTTTAAACAAACCAAAATTATAACAAGCACATCTAAAAGGAATGATAATCCCAACATGCTTTCATATTATTTTTTTCTTTCGTGTACATTGAGTTCTGTAAATGCCCTCTTTAGCGTCATCGATGTGCAATTAAAGGGATACTGAACCAAAGAATTTAGTGCCCATAATAAGTGGCGCACGTTCTTTCCACCAGCCAGCAGCCGCCGGTGTGCGCGAGCACACGCAACAAACATGACGTCACGGACCTCCATTCGCGGTTGAGATGACAGTGAAATGCATGGGCTTCGGACTAAAGGAGAATAAAGACAGGCTTTTCATCTCTACAAGTGAAAGCTACGTGCTTGTTAGACCAATTCATCGCTTACTTTTTACACCAGGCACCACTGTGTAGATGAAAAACTTGTCTTTGTTCTCCTTTGGTCCGAAGCCCATACATTTCACTGTCATCTCAACCACGAATGGAGGTCTGTGACGTCATTTTTGTTGCCTGTGCGCGCGCACACCGGCGGCTGCTGGCTCGTGGACAGAACTCGCGCCACTTATTATGGACACCAAATTCCTTGGTTCAGTATCCCTTTAATAGCATTTTGAAATACGTAAATTAATGTATAAATAATTAAATTTCTCAACCTCTCAAAAATTAAGTTTTGTTTGCGGCTCTTGAGCACTGTCACCCTGACCAGTAATTCTGCGACTGGAGATGGAGCTGGAAAATCTAAAAATGTCGAACAAAACGTGAGTGGTCGACGTTGCCAGCACGTCTTGTATGACGTTTACGACATTTAGGTGTGAACGCAACGTCGCTGAAACGTCACTGACGCGGCAATAATGTAACGTCCCACCCTGGACTTTTTTTTAACTTCGAAGAAACGTGAGTGTTCGACGTTGCTAAAACGTCTTGTCTTGACGTCGTCGCGACGGTGACAACGTTAAAGTTGAAACGTGACGTCGCCAGCACGTCACGGACAGGACGATAATGGAACGTCATTTATGAACTTCAGTTCAACGTCAAAGAAACGTGAGCGTTGGACGTTGTGAGAACGTCGTGCATCGACGTCGTGGGAACGTTGACGACGTTCGAGTTAAAATAGAACGTCGTCACAACGTCACTGATTGGACTCTAATGGAACGTTATATAGGGACGTCACCTCAACATCGAAAAAACGTGATCGAAGTCATGCGGGACGTCACGGACGTCCGGGACTTTTACTCGACGTTTTCACGACGTTTTGTGCTACCTGGGATCGCGCACTACAAATTTACATACTTGATTATTTTTTCTACCGGATATAATTGTTAGAGTTTATGTGGTTTTTTTATCTATTTATTTTAAATACTATTAGTCCAAGTTAGGAACTTCAGTAGGAGTGGCAAAAACAGCAATCGAAGCACACGCAGAAACGCTGGTACACAAAACACAAACAATATAAATAATAAGTGGCATCCAATGCACCAGCGAGTATACATATTGCCATATACAAATATATATGTTTCGTTTGAACAAGATGGAAGCAAGTCAGGATCATGGAATGAAACAAAATTATCCGGGAGACCATTCCATTCTTGCATTGCACTGTGCGTGTGGAAAAGGAAAACTTGAAATCATCTTTATTTAACGAGAATTCATACAACTAATGCGAGCGCTTGATTCGAGTGATACGCGACTTATGAAATGTCACGTAGGTTGATAGAGTCTATGAGCAGTGACTCAGAAAATTCAAGTGACTGCAAGAAAATTCACGCGCTTGTTTTTTCGTCTAGACTCAAGGGAGGGAAGATTGGATAGAGCTTACACCTCTTTTGCAGAATGTATCCTACGATACTTCGAAAAAAGAAAACGTAAGGCTAATCGTTGCACGCGTTCGAGATCAAGGATAAGGTTTTTCGTGTGCGACTCCCATACTTCGGACGCACACTGTAGCAGAGGGCGTATCAGGATTTTAAGAGCGAGCAGTTTTGTTTTCGTGGTTGCCGATTTTAAAGACCGCCATAAGAAGGCACGTTCCAGCAAATATCACTGGTAATAGTAACCCAAAAGTATTTGTAACTATCACCTCTTTCCAAAAGAACACCATGAAGACAGTAAAAGTATATTAGTGGTTTGAGCTTGTGTGTGTTAGACATACAGACCGTTTTTTCCTATATTAAGACATATGTCCTTTCCTGCACCATTCCTAAATTTTATGTAGAGACGCGTCTAGATTTGTTTGGTCAGCTGCAATTACGACATTGGCGTACAAAATGCAATCATCTGCAAAGAGCATAGCCTTGCACCGGTGTATCCTTTTTCAGATCATTTATCAAAATCAGGAAGAGTAGGGCCCCAGAACGGAGCCTTGCGGCACCTCAGAATGAATGGCAGAAAGGTCCGAATAGCGATCTTCAATACTCACAAACTGCTTTCTACCGGAAAGAAGCGCCTAAATCTAATTTAGCAGTGCTTGATTCTTTAGCGGTCTTAGTTTGTACATTAACTTTGTGTGGTTCCCTTTATCAAAGGATTTCTTAAGATCCAGAAAAATGACTTCGATCTGTACTCTACTGTGTACTATTTTTGAAAAAACATGTACGACTTAGGTTAGTTGCGTAACAGTAGATACCCCATCTCGGAATCCGTCATGGCCACAGTTAAGTAACCCGTGCTCAGTTAGATATAGATGAATATGCTTGGAGATGACGTGATCTAATATTTTACAGCAGGTTGACGTTAAATACAGAACTGTATCTTACATCTCTAAAACACGTTGTTGTTTCTTCTCCGTATTCCCAGAGTAAGCAGCTATGTCACGATAGAACATGCTCTTTTGTTTCCATAAAAATCCATAACAATTCTAAGATCGTTAGAGTGGACCAGACTGCGAACTCGAGGTTGGCTTTACCTCATTTTGACCCTATCTGTGGCAGAGCCTGCTCAGCATTTAACATTGTTGGAAAATGGGTGTCACATTTTCACTATATTGTCACGAATGAACAGGCAGGGAAACGAAGAATAACTGGGGAAACTAAACGTTGAATGGGACGAACTTGCGCCCAAAACAAAAAGGAAGAAGATAACAAGAGAACGTCACGGGCGTCGAAGTCGGCGAGACAGCAGAATCGAACGCTGAGGTGAAAAAACTGACTAGACAAGGTCGCGGGCGGCATCTTGGCTAGAGTGAGTCACTATCTTGAAGATTCGGCGAAGAAGGCTCGAGCGTCGCGCGCTCGGGGGAGAATGCCAATGCACGTTTTAGAACAACAAAAGCAGGAATAAATGAAAGAAGTTATGTCCGGAGCAAGAATAAACGAGAACTTTCTAAAAGTCAATGACCCTCCGCGCGGCATTATACCCCCCCCCCCCCCCTTTAAAAGCGCACCCCTCCCGATGCAGCACAAACCGAAAACACAAATCCACAACAAAAGGACAGCAGAATCACGAGCCACAGTTCACAGTTCACAGATTGACGAGAGTCCAAAGTTCCATCGTTCGTAATACGGCTTGAAGCGCACGACGTGCACTACTTCGGGTCGCGGTTGACGTTGCCCTGATGATCGAGTTCCGTCGAGAAGCACCTCGTAGTTTAAGTCCCCAAGGCGGTGAAGAACCTTGCTGGGCCCAAAGTCGCGCTTGGGAAGATTCTCGCTGAGACCACCCATACCCGGTGTCCTAGTTGAAAGTGGGCGTCACGCCGGCGAAGATTGTAGCGGCGGGCGTCGACATGTTGCTGGTCTTGAATCCGTAGTCTGGCTAGCTGGCGGACCTCTTCTGCCCGTTGAGCAACCACCTGGGCGTCATCACTCCCGTCATCGACCAGCTCGTGCGGCAACATGGAGTATAGCATAGTCGTCACCGTCCGGCCATTCACAGCAAGAAGGTTGTCACTCTAGTGGTCTCTTGCACTGCTGTGTTGTAGGCAAACGTGACATAAGGCAGCACGTCGTCCCAGGTCTTGTGCTCCACGTCGACGTACATAGAGACCATGTCGTCGATTGTTTTGTTGAGCCGCTCCGTCAACCCGTTGGTCTGCGGTGGTCCGTGCGGCTTAGACGAAGGATCTCTCGGGTCAACTGTGCCATGAACGATGACACTCGGTCTGTGATCAGGACTTCGGGGGCGCCATGCCGGAGGACGATGGACTTGGGGAAAATCTTGGCGACTTCAATAGCAGTCACCGACAGAAGGGCTTTTGTATCGGCGTAAAGAGTGGAATAACCTGTTTCGACGATTATCCAGCGGTTTTCCATCGTCGACGGTCGAAAAGGACCCAGCAAATTCATTCCAATTTGCTGGAAGGGCTTGGTTGGTAGGGTAATCGGCTGAAGGAGACCTGCTGGCTTTGACGGCGGTTTCTTGCGTCGCTGGCACTCATGGCACGATCCTGCGTAGAGATGGACGGTCTTTGGAAGCTTGAGCCAGTAGTGTTTTTCACGTATTCGGACTAGAGTCCGGCTGTAACCGAGGTGTCGTAAAGTCGGGTCGTCGTGGCAGGCTTGAAAAATCTCTTCTCGAAGGCTGGTAGGGACTACCAGAAGTCACGGGGAATTACTGGTTCCGAAATTCTTTTAATAAAGTACAGCTCGCCGAATACTGAAGGTCGACAGAGCTCGTGAAAAGACAGGAGGAACGGTACATCCTCCTCCGTCTAGATGTTCAATCAGGGCACGCAGCTCGGGATCGTCTCGGAGTCATGCATGTCATCGGTGCCTACGGCACCTAGGAAACATCCGTCGTCATCGTCGTCGGCGCCGGCAATGGGAGGTTCCACTGGAGCCCTAGACAAACAGTAAGCGTCATTATGCTTGCGGTCAGACTTATACACAATGGTTACGTAAAATTCTTGCAGTCGAAGGTTCCAGCGGGCGAGGAGTCCTGACGGATCCTTGAGGTTTGCGAGCCAGCAGAGGGCGTGGTGGTCTGTGACCACGCGGAACGGGATCCCGTACAAGTACGGACGGAACTTGATTATCGCCCAGACGACAGCAAGTCATTCTTTGTCGGTTGTTTAATAATTTTGTTCTGCCTTAGACAGCGCCCGGCTTGCGTAAGAGATTACTCTCTTTGCCCCTTCTTGTCGCTGAACGAGTACCGCACCGAGTCGGTATTGCTGGCGTCCGTTTGGATTTCAGACTCCGCCGACTGATCAAAATGCCCGAGGATAGGGGGCGACTGGAGCCTTCGCTTGAGTCCGTCGAACGCTTGTTCTTGCTCCTCTCCCCACCGGAACTGCACGTCGCCCTTTGTCAGATGCGTCAGTTGTGCAAACATTGTGCAAATCACGAACGAAACGTCTGTAGTAGGCGCACAGCCCAAGGAATCTTCGAACGGCCATCTTGTTTGCTGGCTTCGGGAGTTCGGCGACAGCGGACGTCTTTAGACAATCAGGGATTACACCTTGAGCACTCACGACGTGGCCCATAAATTTAAGCTCACAATAGGCGAACCGACACTTAGAAGGCTTGGAAGGTTTAAGTGTCAGCGAAGCAGCCTTGAAGGCACGTAGCACGGCTCGCAGTCGTCTCAGGTGCTCGTTGAATTCGCTTGCGAACACCACAACATCGTCAAGATAGACGATACATCTTTGCCATTTCAAGCCGGAAAGGACGGTATGCATAACGAGCTGGAAGGTTGCCGGCGCTGTGCACAACCCGAACGGCATTACTTTAAATTCATACAATCCGTCCAGCGTGACGAAGGCCCTCTTCTCACGATCTCGTTCGTCGACCTCAGTCTGCCAGTACCCGCTCTTCAAGTCCATCGACGAAAAGTATCGGGTGTGGCGCAGCCGGTCCAGGGTGTTGTCGATGCGGGGCAGCGGATAGACGTCTTTTTTTGTTACTGCGTTCAGCCGGCGATAGTGCACGCAGAACCTTAGGATTCCATCTTTCTTCTTCACCAGGACTACTGGGGAAGCCCAAGGACTGTTTGAGGGCTGGACGATGTCGTCATCAAGCATCTTCTGAACTTGCTTCTTGATGGCTTCCCTTTCTTTCACGGAGACCCTGTACGGCGGCCGATGCACAGAGAGTGCGTCGTCATCAGTAATTTTTCGACGTTTGGCAACCGTCGTTTGGCGCACCTTCGACGACGTGGATAAGCACTCACTGAACTCGGCGAGAAGGTCACTGAGTTGTCGTCGTTGTGGGGCTGGGAGGGACGGGTCAATGCGAGCTCTGATGGCGTGATTCTCTTGTGCTGCGTCGGAGAGGCGTCTTCTGAGATCTCAGCGATCGCGGCTGAGTCCTGAATTTCATCGGCGTAGCCCACAGCTGTACCCTTGGTTAAATGCTGCGACTCGTGCCGGAAGTTGGTGACAAGGGCTACGGTATGCCCGTCCTGGAGCTCGATTGCGCCTCTTGCAATGCCAATCCCTCGCCCAACAAGTTAGACGCTTCGTTCCAACAGTGCTACACCGCAGGTGGCTTCTTCAGTCGCGACGGACACAAAGACTCTCGACAGTGGCGGCAGGTTTACGTGGCTGCCAAGGACTCGCACTGCAGCTAGCGTCGCTTTGGAATTTTCCGCCGATGGGACAGCTTTCCGAAGCGTCAGCTTCTTCTCCGCAAAGTCGATGATGGCACCGTATTCACATAGAAGTCCACTCCGAGGATGACATCCCTAGAACAGTCTTGCAGAACGACGAACTTCACAGGGCAGGTTTCACCGTGGATTTTAACGCAAGCAGCGCACCTGCCGACAGGCGTGATGAGATGTTCGCCGGCAGTTCGTATCTGCGGTCCGTCCCACGACATCGTAACTTTCTGAAGGCGACGAGAGAGTCTCCCACCCAAAACAGAGTAGTCTGCTCCGGTGTCGACGAGTGCCGTCGCGTCGTGGCCGTCGATGATAACGTTGAGGTTATTCGACACTTCTGCAGAAACATCGTTTCGGGGCGTTGTGGCGTTAGAGTGGGAGTGTTCCGACGATCTTGGAGATCTTGACATGGTTTGTCTTCGTCAACACCACCTCCCGCCATTGCCGCGCCTAGTTTTCCCGACGGGAAGCGATAGGTGACAGGCTGTCTCGGCGAGACCGGCGGAAGGGCGATGGCGAGCGTCGGGGAGACGGTGAACGGAATCCTCGGGGTGTCGACTCAGGAGACGAAAAGCGGCGATGGTAGTCCTTGATGTGCCGAGGTCGCTCTCCGAGACGTGGTCGAGGGTCGTTGGGTGCAAACCCTCGTAGGCCCAGTGGGCGGTAGGGCCATCGTCGGTATATATGGTCGGCTTCCCCGCAGTGGGCGGACAACGGGCGTCGATCGGCCGTCCTCCACACGTCGGTCTTCCTTGGCGCAACTTGTTCTGGACGAACGTGCGCCCGATCTTCTTGGCGTCGAAAATGCTGTGGCTCTGGAGGCACACGTTGGGGAGGCGCCATGTACCGACGCGTGGCTGGTTGTGCTCAGCGGACCATTGCTGCATAGCTGAACGTCGGTTCCTCCGGTGTCGCGGTGTTGATGGGAACTTCAGTGTGGACCGCCAGTTTTAATTCCTGGCGCAGAGCCTCGGCGATGGAGAGTGACGCTGGACGACTTGCGGCTGGCAGCAACTGGTGGAGTTCCTCCCGAACGACCTCCTGGATAATTTCGCGGATGTCCGTACTAGGAGCGTTTTCTCTGCTAAGCAGCGTCGTTGCAGCGACGCTTGGATGTCGTTGGTAATGGGAAGCGCGCGCTTGGAGGGTGGGCTTGATGCTTGTTGCCTCGGTGACGAAGGCTTTAACGGTGCCCGGTGGGTTGCGCACGAGGCCTCCAAGGATGTCGTCTCTAACCCCGCGCATGAGGACCCGCAGCTTCTTCTCGTGCAGAGGACATTTTCTACGAAGCTTGTGACGCTTTCATTGGGGCCCTGCGTTTGAATCCGGAGGAGATACTCTGCCCTCTCCCGCCGGTGTAGGATGGCGAACGTCCGCTGCAACTCGGCCACACAGATGTCCCACGACGTAAGTGAAGCCTCGTGATTCTCAAACCAATGCCTCGCAGTACTCTCCTGCGAAAAGTAGAAGTTCTGGAGGCACTGCTCCGCAGTCCATTCGTTGTGGCACGCCACACGCTCGTAGTGCTTGATCCAGTCTTCGAAATCCTTGTGGATCTCGCCGTGGAAGGGAGTCGGCGTACGACGAGCGACGGGCAGGTAGACGACGGCAGAAGTGGCGAGGTCGGCGATTGGTTGGCCATCATTGTCTTCTTCGGTTTGGGTTTGTCCAGTAGCGAACCGTATTCGGGATCCTGTCCCTTGATGCGGCGGCTGGTCCGAGTTTCAGGTTCCGCGTCGAGTGGTATTCTCACCGGGCTTGGAATCGGACTTGCATTGCGGGCCCTAGGAGGGGAACGCTGCACGGACATGCGCTACCCCGCACCTCCACCAAGATATTACGAATGAACAGGCGAGAAAACAAAGAATAACTGGGTAAACTAAACGTTTAATGGGGCAAACTTGTGCCCAAAACAAAAAGGAGGAAGATAACAACAGAGCGTCGTGGGCGTCGAGGTCGCCGAGACAGCAGAATCGAACTCTGAGGTGAAAAAACTGACTCGACAAGGTCGCGGGCGGTCTTTTATCTAGAGTGAGACGCTATCTCGAAGATTCGGCAAAGAAGGTTCGAGCGTCGCGCGCTCGGGGCAAGAATGAACACGCACGTGCTAGAAGAACAAAAGCAGGCATAAATGATAGAAGTTATTTCCGGAGCAAGAATAAACGAGAACATTCTAGAAGTCCATGACCCTGCGAGCGGCAATATATTGTTCCCTTCCTTTACATGTTTGATTACAAAAATTAATAACTACATATTGAAATACTTTTAACAGGGAGTATAACAGAACAAACCAAGAGTAAAATATCCGAACGTCGTTTTTTTAGGGGCGAAGCTCCTTAGGGGCTAGCCACGTCCGTATGTCCGTCCGATGTCCGGTTTCGGGTGCTCGTGCTCACGAGCACGTGAGCACGTGCTCCCGTTCTCGTGTAGGGCAAAAAACAACAACAAAAAAACGCATCTTTACGTGGTGAATGATGTTAACTGGGGCGAAGCTCTCTGGTGCTTGTCTGCGTAGACGGTGAGCCACAGCATGCCGAGCCTTTCGTTCGTTTTCATCCATGTCAGAAAGATAATGTGTGGTATGGAACGTGGTTATATACGCATTTGAACATTTGACCGCAGCGTGACATGGATGAAAAAGAAGGAAAGGCTCACCATGCTGCGGCTCAGCGTCTACGCAGACAAGCACCACCAGAGCTTCGCCCCAATCAACATCATTCACCACGTGGAGATGTGGTTGTTTTTCAGTGTCATTTTACTGCCTCCCTCTGGTTGGCGACCATCCTGGGTGTGTTTCGTTACGGAACTAAATTAAATACAAACGCCCGCCACTTACCCTGAACTGGGAGTGCTGATTGAAGTACCCACCTGTGCGAATGGTTCACAATACAATATTAGATTTCAAAAATAAATATTCGGCACACATATATTAGTGTATGGCAGAACACCATTCGTTTAGCGAATCATTATATCCTTATGCTTTCTCTTTCTATATTATGCGTAAATCAAGCTGTTGGCGCTGTCATCGCAGTGCCCGGTTGCTTTCGTCATTACATAATAAAAGCAGTTGCCATACTTCATTTTTATCATAAGTGATATAACATTCCTTTCTTATAGTCTAATCTTATTTTTTCTTTGTAATAACTACATACACTTAAGTGTTTTCGGGGATTTTTGTTTCCGTGTCCGCTGTTCTACTCTCCGTTCTGCGGTTCCTTTTGCAATGCACTTATTGAGAATTTAGGACGAAATACATTAGCTTGAAGGATGTCACCGGTGGTAGAATTTATAGTAACTGTATTGCCAAATACAGTTAGTGTATAGCAGTACCTCGGACGGATGTCTCATTCAGTTTAATAAAATGATAATTTGAACATCATTAATATAGTTCTTAATTCGAATTCGCCTATAATTTAATAACTTTATAGGTTTCCCAAATGAAGAAAATTAAACCTTTTTTCGATTGCATTGATTACAGATTGTAGGCCATCTGAAAAATCCTGCTTGTTGGATGATAGTGTAAAATTATATTTTATTAATTTATTTATTTGAACGTGTTAAATGCGGTAATATTAAAACAAAATCTAAGCAATTTGCTTTCAAGTTTTCGCTTTTCTCAATTTTTACTGATTTTTTTTTTTCAATTTGTCTAGAGTACAACTGAGCACTCAATGTTCCACTTGCATCAACTCGAGCAGTCAGCTTTGAAACAGACGTCAAAGTAAAATATATGCCAAATTTTTGTTATTTCAAAATGTGCTAAAACTTGTACTAGATTTTGTCCACAGTCGTGTTCCGACAAGCATTTATATTTATAACTCGGGGCATTGCATGAGTTTTTATTTCGGAATACATTTCCACTTAAAGTATAGCTTGGGTTTTCTATTTCGGTTTTATGTAAAGTACAACTTTCGAAACTAGCTCAGATAGCAGAACTCATTACGCCAAAATTTTGTGCTTTGCTTGGAAATTTAGGGACATAAAGAGTCCGAAGAAGCCACGGCAGAGCCGCACCTAGCTTCTTTGGAGGATCTTGTGTCTAATTCGCCAAACAAATGCCAAAGCTGTAGCCTTCACTGCTGGTAGTTTGAATGTCACCTGGCGTCTTTGAGGCTAAATCGGCAAACAAGTGCCAGAGGTTTGCTCTGCTTCTGACTGTTCGGTCTTTATGTGGCAACTTTGAACCTAAAGTTGCCAAACAATCGGAAGACCTAGGCTACACTGCTGGTTTTTTTGTTTATACATGTGGCATCTCTGGCTTAAGTCTAGTACTTTAAACATTATGTAATGATAAAACGAAATCATGAAAATGCCAACAAAACTCTACTCTTTCCTTTAACTAAACCGTATTTGGGCTAAATTAGGCCACAAGGATTCCGAAGCTTCTCGCAAGTCAGGTACTATCGTGGACACTGTTAGCTATAACACGGCAGCGGCGGCCGTCCCGTACCCCCAGCGCCTCATAGCAGGCGCCGTCCGAAACTCCGCGCATGCGCCTTGTGGCGGACTCGCTCTTCCCGCCTCCGAGCACACCCTCGCTTTGTCGTCTGCTAGGCACAGAGCAGACGACACCAGAGCGCTCGCCAATTTTCTCTGAACACGGTTCAGCGAATCACCACGTAAGAGGTGTCCACGGTTGATTCCCTGACTCCGCTGTCTAAGGATAATCGCCACTAATTGTATTATCACGGTAGACTACTTTTTTTTTTTTTATGGGACAAACTTGCAGTTATACTCCGTTCCACTTTAGGTCTAAGCGCAGCGGATGCTACGAGACGATAGGGCTAACCAAGCAGCGACAAAAGCGCACTTTTTGCACGTTATTGTGCCCCCCGGTGATGCACTCCGTGACGTTGCACCTTTGCCGTTATTTGATTGGCTCTGCCGTTTTGTAGCGTACACTGCACTCGGACTTAAGGTGAAACGGAGTATAACGATCTATTTCTGTATCATACCTGCTGCGCTCGTACTGGTTTGCGAACGCATATTGTTGAAGATGCATTGCGAAATCCTGCTTCTAAAAAAGCAAAAAAAACAAAAACAAAAAACAACGTAGGCAGGGTTAATGCCCCAATGACTCTGCAATCTGCCTCAATAAAATCGCCGGTTTAAATTGAGTTTGAGCCCAATTCGCTAGGGCGAGGGTACCAGACGAGCAGCACTGGCATCGCCTGCTCTGCGCCTAGCAGACGACAAAGCGAGGGTGTGCTCGCAAACGGGAAGAGCGAGTCCGCCACACGGTGCATGCGCGGAGTTTCGGACGGCGCCTGCTACGAGGCGCTGGGGGTACGGGACGGCCGCCGCTGCCGTGTTATAGCTAACAGTGTCCACGATAGTACTTCTCTGACAAACTTCCTGTGAAAGCTCTGCACATTTGAAAGCGAACAAATTGTTACCATTGAAGTATTTACATATTTACACTTTTCCTGGGATTTGAAGTTGTAACAATATAGATTATAATTTCACGTTGGTATAGAGGTTGAGATTCCTTTTTATTATATTGTGGGATCCTTTCATTTTTATCCGTAACTATACCACTACTATTTATATGGGTATCAGTAGGGTTTAGAGTAAGATACCTAAGAACTTATAAGTCTCTTATATTGTACCAAAACCAGAAGTCGACTTTAACGTAAGCAATTCAAACAGTAGAAAGCACGCCAGTTGCATCCGAGGTCATATTCTTTAACAATCGTTCCACCAAAGCCCACATCTCCTTAAACGTGTCTCCTACATACCTAAATTATACTGAAAACGAAAGCTTTATTATATATTTATTTTACAGCACACTGGCTGAACGAAAACCTCCTTCAACATGCCTGTCCATAACGCAGTAGTTGCCGTTATCAATCGCCGCACACATTTTGTGCGGCATTTTTGTCGAAATGTTTAACCACCACCAGCTCGTTTGCGCCCTTACCTTTTGTTCACATTTTGTGGTCGTTATCATTTGGTTGTTGGCTTTCGCAATCACTACACACACCGCAGAATTGAATCTTCGATTAAGTTCATTTTCGTTTCTTGTTTCTGAAATCCAACATGGAATCTTAACGAGTGTAAATTTACTTGTTTTATAAAACAGGTAAAAGTGGATTTATAAACACATCTAGTGTAGAATTTTTTTTTTTTTTTTTTTTTTGGCGGGAAACAATTTTTGCTAGGTATTCGGACTTTCGTGAAGCCTGGACAAGAGTGACGCCTGCATAAAAGCGCGGCCGCGAGGCTCGTCACTGGTGAGTGTAGAGTGGGTGGGGGAAGAGGGCATCGCTGTACAAAAGCGTTTACGCTAGGCGGGAGTCGAACCCAGGCCTTGCAAATTAGTTATTAAACGACTGAGTTTCCAGCGTGTCACGACACATCGCGGTGAGCTGAGGTACTATATGGTGGGAAAGCCCTGCGGGGCATCCGCTCTGCGCCCGAGAGATAGGAACTTGACACCCCTTCCGAGATTTCTATCGAGTGTACGTGCCACGCGTTAGGCCAGTCGCTAAACTGACCGATGAAGAGTGCCTTGCGCGTAGAGGCCGCACATAACACGTGCAACACAGTCGCCAAGCAATTCGCTATGTACTTGTACTTATTTTTTATGAAAACAGTTTGTAGCAGAATGGCAAAACTGTTTTGCAATTAAATACCGTACTTATTCAAGTAATTAATAGTCAACCTAAAGACGAATCCCGAGCGTTCACTTTCGACGGAGCATGAGGATATCAATACCCAATCATCGCTGTTTACAGAAGGACCCGACAACCTAGATGAAAAATATAACGTGCTCGCGCAGAAATGTAATCTCTGCAGATTGTATTTTCTACTAGAATTGTTTTCGCAAGTATTTTTATTTGGTGTGTTTATTATGTAAACGCCATGATTGGCTGCAGGCATACTCCCAAAGAACGTAGACGCACGAGCCTTTTTTGTATACGTTGCGCCCATTACTCGATTAAATTCGGTGTTTTTTGTGTAAAGGTATTCGTGATATCTTATAACCAAGTAAATATAGGTAAAACTTCACAAACAATAATGACGAAATAACATGAGGAATTCGGCACTGTTTGGATTGTTCTTGTTTGGAAATCACGTCATATTGGCTTTGCACAGTGTAATTAAGGAATTCAATATATACGGGTTCCATGAATGCTGTCGTTTAATTTAACACTTGAGATGAAAGAAATATAAAGGGATAGGGTGCGTAAATGTTTGGCGTGTGCTTGCTCTATGTAAATAAAGTACTGGGTAGCAGACGGAATGTATCATTGGAATCAAGTAAATTCAAAAGAAAATTGTGGCTAAAGGAATATGAGTGAACTGATGATAATGTGGAAGACACTTTTGCTTCCCAAGGGCTTACAGCTTACAGTAGGATGCTGATTACAACGCACACTTCTTGCAAAACCTCTAGTGGCTTTCTTTTTCTACATTAGGGTGTTTATTGAGTTCGTACCATCTCCATATTCTAACAGCTCTACCAGAAAAAAATGCTGGTAGCAGCGAAGATTTCTCCTCGCTGCTACCAGCATTGGTGTATGATAAAGCGCTGAGGTTGACCAATGCGTACTCATTTATTTGCAGCTATCACCGCGCGCCACGTCCAAAATGCCTAGGCGCCTACTTTACGTCGGCCTTTTATATGTGGCGGGGCGGCGCTCGCGTGGCCCATTTCCATTGGCCGCCTCGCAGTGCAAATTACCAGAAGCGACTTAACATTACGAAGTCCTGGTTACATGTCGTGAATCACCAGGTTCCTCTCAACCTTCAGTTCCACTTAAGCACGAAAATTGGCCGTGCAGACGCAGTCCTACTATTTTATATACGCATTAAATGGTAGGACGTTTGAAAAACGCGTTCCACTCCGGTGACGGCTCTTTTGAAGTGGTGTGATCTCAATCACTGCAGATTTATAAAACATGATATCACTGCACAGAGATTTAAAAAAAAAGCTTTGTTGACCCTGCTTTTATAAGAGGATGCATTTACTCTACGTCAATTGTGACTGAACAGAAAGTTCGGAAGTCCTTTGCTTGCCCTGCTTTTTAAATGGGACTCCATTTTGTAAACTGGTGTTGTCTCGAATTTGTTCGTTCACTGTTATTTCGTGTCGGTTCAGTGTAACAGGAAAAAGCTTCTCTAAGGCGCGCGTAATTCGTGCAAAAAGCATTAGACCGTAACACTAAAATTATCGATGAGGAACATTATTTGCCCGTCGTAAACTCCCAAACTTCTTAGCGCGAATGAAGTCGCACTGTAGTGAAATAAATTGAAATTGGGTCTTACTTTTTATGCGCTTAAAGCTTTCACACCCATGCATCTCCTCCTACTTTTACTTAAATGCCGCGTGCCTCCTAGTTTTACCGAAATGCCGCATGCCTAAAACATTGCAACCGAAACCGTTCTTTTTGTCGCGGCGTTTGAAAGAACAGCTTTGTTTTTCGCAGCGATTAATACGGCAGAAATTATATTTGATAAGTTACAATACCCACGAACAGAAGTATTTAAACTTGCAAATTAAGTGCTGTGGAAAAAAAAAAAAGAAAGTGGTTTCGGGGGGGGGGGGGGGGGGGGGGGCGGGGGGGGGGGGGGGGGAAGGCGGGGAATTATGATTTGTTCACATAAACATAAAAAATGACGAAAACAATATTCTTGTTTAGAAATAATTTTGATTAGAATTACAATGAAGTCAAAGCGAGATTTCTGCGGAAAATGCGTGTTGACGTAAATACAAAACAAACAAACATGAATCGATATTCTCTTAGTTTACTAATTATGGTACGGCACGGACCTAGAGCATAAATGTCTAAGGGAATGTAATTATTGCTCTGGCAATGCAGTTAATCTCTGATAATTGTGACTGTACAGAGAGTTCAGAAATATTTTTAAACATCTTTCGTTTCATAATATAAATTCGTTAAAAATCAAACAAGACGCTTTACGACACTCGCGAATTAATGAGATTCTCAATCGCCTCAGTTAAGGATATCTTTAAATATAATCGCTCGGAAAAGATGTCCAACTTTCGATTCCAACTTGAGGCCAACATGTTTCACTCGGATATTTGCGAGCATTTCTTGTTCTTCCTATTTTATGGTCTTCATTTTTGTTTTCTTTTCACATTTCTGGGTTTCGAAATATAGTGTATTTTTCTATTCAATACATCTATAAGATGTGCAATAAGGTTGCCGGAGTCTTTGCCATTTTTTTTCCTCTAAAAAAAGAGCACCTTTCCGCCGTCACCAGTGAAACGCGCAGTTCTCTTTCTTTGGGCCTTCTTTTCGAGCGTTATGTTCAAGGAGCATATCGAACTCCCTGTCCGCATTTCGCTTCCTTGCCAGAATGTTCTTCCACCGGCCACTTACTTGGATCCGGCTATGGATTCCTTGAAACGCTTTTGTTTAGCCTCATTTTTTCTCTTTTTTTTTGTACCGTGTCTTATCGCTGTTTTTCCCTCTACGCCATGGCTGTAATCTCTGCAGCATCGTAAAGATAGGTCAGTCGCTAAGCAGGCTTTATGCACTTCGGAAAAACTCGGCGATTTATTTCAGTTGCCAAACCTTCAGAGCACATAGGATTTTACTTATAGGATACGAGCATAAATTCAGCTAAAGCATCGGAGTAGAAAGACTCTTTACGCTGTAAAAAAAAAATAAAACAGTGGATGGACGGATATACGTGACCTAGTGTCACATAAACGATTCGAACATCGTCTCTAGTGGTATCTATAAACTGCTAACAAACGTCGCAGTTCGGGGAATCACAAATAGGCGTCCTTTAACAGGCTTTGTGTCGTGTGGACCTCAAAAACCTTTAAACAAAAAAGCGTATGCAAAAAAAAAAAAGCGACCCTGCTAAGGTTTGCTTGGTTCACGTTGTGTTTATCTGATTGCAATATAGGTTTTATGTTCATGTAATATATGTTTTATGTTCTGCAGATCTAAATTTCTTTGTATTTCTGAAATGAGGCATGCAGTCATTATATAAGCGCGAATTCGCAACTATATAAACACGTACTCGTTTGCAACATATGGCAGTCTCTAATTCAAATAAACGTCACGATGAATCTTAGCGTCGTAAGCAAAATGCAATACACCAACTCGCCCCACATTAAGCGCCAAATTGAATAGTAAAAAACAGAGGCCCATGATGTGGCATTTGAGGTACTCCAAAATGTAAATCCTATAAAGAAGGGAATTGCCCGGGCTAATGATTCATCCTACTTATACAAGTTTACTTCATACTCAATTACGAAATGACCCCGGAAAGTCAAAAACAGAAAGTTTGGCCATCTGTAAGTCATCATTTACAGGGACCCACCTTTTGTGCGATAAAAAGTAGGTAGATTACACACGATTAAAAGGCAACTTTTGGAAGTAAGTCTTGCAGAAATGACAAGACTCGCCTCACCTACTTGGCAAAATACGAAATACATGCAAAATACATGCATGTTGAGAAAAACGAAATAATGGCAATTCAAATTAAGGTGCTCATACCTTGTGTTTCACATATCCTACTGCTGCTATGTACCACATTATGCATATATATATATATACTGCGTACTCGGAGAATAAAACTATAATTTCATGAAATCTAAATTTTCTTTGTTTGAAATTTAATAAGGATAACTTCAACAACATTTGATATTTATTTCGAGGTAGCGCAAAGGGGTGAATATTTTTTTTATTGAAAAAGTAGCAAGTTTTTTATCTTATTACTTTCTTGATAATCTTTAAGTTCCTGCTAGCGTCAGGCGTAAAAGGGGGGGGGGCAGAGTACTGATGAGCATTTTTTAAGAACAGAAATTATACAGCGAAATAAAGTCACGCGAAGTAGATTCGGGTATCTAATCACCGATTGAGCGATACATCTCAAGCAACATAGTATTATTAAATTACTTCCATTGCTAGTCTATCTGAACCTTATATTCGTATAAATGAGGTTTTTTTTATATTCTCTTAAAAAAATGAATTAGCCACATTTGTTTCCAACGCACGAGGAAACAAAATTGACGTGTTTCAAACAATTTTGCCCAGGCCTGGCAAGATTTTCGAAGGTGAAGTAATATTTCAGAAAAGCTCCATGAAATATAATGCGTTCTATTTATATGTTGTTTTTATTTCTGCAACCCATACGTTTTATTTACGTTTCAATGAGTAGATCAAGTAGGTACTTCTGAACGATAGACTCAGCCTTCTTTTTCTTCAAGAGTGTATTTTTTAATTTTTATTAAAACGTTTGGTTGAATCTTACAAGGGTAATTTACACAAAATAACATTTATTATAATTGCAGGACACCACCCAGTACTAAAGACAACACGGGGAAAGATGCTTGCATTTTGAAATAAATCTTATATAAACTTTGTTAGGAATACAAGAAAACAACATCCCTACATACTTTACGTACCTTCAATTAAAATACATTTGATTTTTTTTTTGAGGAACTGGAAATCGTTACTTCTTGAAAGTAATCAGCCAACCGCAAATGTGCTAGTATTGGGGATGTGGTCTATGGTTGATCAATTTACCTTTCCGCACATTACCAACACATTACGTACAATTGTTTTCTCATTGTTAGAGCTTTTATATATTTTTTTTAACTATATGGTGTCTGGCATACGTTTTTTTTTTACTATATTATCATGTATAAAGCTCCTTTTTAATTACCTTTGTATCAAGTTTTAGGTTTATCTATCATACGGCGCACCCTTCCAATGTAAACCGAGCTTTTCTTCCAAAGAGTGTGTTGAGAAACTTTAATCTGTTTATGAGAAACTCTCTGATAATAAAAACAATCTGGCGGGATCCTATGCATCCCTGGTGGTTATAACCTAAACTTTCTCTCTTACGTCGTTGTCAGTGCGCATCAACGGTCTCGTCTGCCCCGGAGGCGTCTTCGTGAATCCGCAAAGACCTCGTAATTGAATTGTGTGCTTTCTACCTTTCGCCCAGGAGCCAGACCTGATACGTCGAAGGAGACACGTTCCAGCTCTCTTTACCTTTTTTAGACACTCTTTTCGGGGACTGCGGGGACTTCTTCCTCTGTCCTCGTCTTTTGTGCGCTTTTAAAACCAAGATGAATAACTACCAACTAGCCCAACATTCCACACTACTCTTTTCGGGGGCTGCGTTGTTTCAGGAACACGTAAAATCCGATGCCGTTTTGCCTGGTGCTGTTCTTGTAGCACATTGGCACAGAATGGGTGAAGCCACCCATTAAAAACTGTGAGTAAATGCCCAATTAAAAGACTTGTGCTCATCCGAAAATTTCCAAACACCGGGCGCACAACGCGCTTTGATGCGGCCAGGAAACTGGCGAGAACTACAGGTACCAGAATGCACCGCGGCAGCGGTGGCGTTGCGCAACTCCTAGTGAGGCCGGTCTTTTATTTAGCCAGTTTCGACAAGAATAAGTTTCGGAAATATGAACAAAATCTGAATTATATTTTATATCTGCAGCGAAGGTGTTTTTGTTCTTACTTCTGCCTGTACCTTCTTCCGGCGCTTATCCAGCAGGCGAAATATACTGAATCACTGGGCCCTAGATCAAAGAAGAAAGAGATGTCTGAACGGCGGTGCCTAGCCAAACCAGTTTGTCGAAGATTTGTTCACATTACTGGCAAACGCCGTGAGATGCGCAACATTACTGGGGCTGGAGGAACCGTTCATATTCACGCGCACATTTTCAACTTTGCGGCGCGTGCGACCGCGCCGGCGCAGGAACCCTAAACCAAAAGTTCCCCTGCCAGGAGATGCGCGAAGCCCAGGTAAAATTTCGGCCTCTTTATTGGCCTCGTTCAGACCCCTCGCTCCACTTTTACCATGCGCTAGACTGTGTACAGATGAGCAGAGTTCGATAGCCCTCAGAAGGGAGCTACTGCCCATTTTCATCAGGCGACTCACAATCCAATGCAGAGACACTTGGCTACGCATGCGTTCACAGCCCAGTCGCTTGGCAGTTTTAGACTGGTTGATAAGCGTTCGAAAGTTGTATACGGCGAGTATGGATACTGCTGCTCCTTTCACAAAGGGTCAAAGTGCCTTGCTTTGATTGAAAAATATAGTGGGTGGTCACAAATGGGGAAGTTCGTCTCTCCTCTTTCCGAAGAAGGAGGTGTAGCGTCACGACATTGAGGTACGGTGTCGTCGGCGAATCGTATTAGTGAATGTATATACTTGTCTGCGGCTGTCGGAAAACCCACTAGTTTCTTTCGAGCTATACTTCGTCTTATCATAAGTTATACCCTAGTCAAAGAGTTGAACATATACAATAGACAACACACTAACTGAAAGTGCCGTGTCACACGGCATTCATTGCACTTTATTGGTTTAGATAATAGCAAAACACGTACAGAAAACAAAAAAAAAAACAAAAAAACACAACCATGACACTGTCTTTGGCGTCTTTTAGTGGGTCACCTTCTGCTCAAAGCGTGTGTTAAGATCAGACGAAGTGCGGAGCTTCTCTTTTGAAAAAAAAAGAGGAAATACTTCGAAGGGGGTATACGTTGTTATTGTCGACTAACAACAGCCTGCCGCGCTACATTTAAAGAAGAAATCACAGCGGTAATGTTGTTAGCCGCGAGCATTTCTAACGTGTGCGATTGCGGAGCTTTGTCCCAAACCTGATGACACACTCTAATGTATTTCGCGCTTTCTACCTCAAGCGCGGAGAGACGTGTTTCAGTGGGCTCGCCCGCCGTAATAAAATGCCGACATTGTTCGCAAATTCAAGTTCCAGCTTAGGCAACCACGGTGAAAACTATTCATCACTCTTTTGCTTTTGTGTTAAAAGCGGGACACTGCAACCGTCGATAAACGATTCGAAGTTCTAACAGCATTCGGTGCGAAACGGCGCATCCAGGTTAGGGAGGGTCGGGTGACTGTCAAAGTTTGCTTAGCAGTTGCGGGTTCTCCCACCGAACTCTGCATTTGAATACTTTTTCCTCCAAAGTTAATTTGCGTAAACTTGAGGAAGAAAACGAGAAAGGACGGACAAACACAAGTTTGCGGTTGCCTCCTCCTTTAAGTAGATTCATTAGTCCTCGCATTGCTCATTTCATTCGCGCTTCGGGTGAATTACTTATTCTGTCCGTCGTCCTTCTAATCAATTATGAATAGCTACGAACGAAATTTTACATGAATCCCCTGTTATCCTGTATTCATGGAAGCACGCTTGGTGTTAACTCGGGATTTATGTCGTGTTTACATTGCAGAAACTCCCACTTTCTTAGCAAACGAGATTCAGTTCTAGGACTAAGTTGCAGGTATTCCAGGCCCTACATACACTTGAGAAACGTCGTGTAGACATATAAAAATATTTTAGGCATCGGTGCATAAAAATAACCATAATTGAACTTTATTTTTTGTAATTTTTTTTCTTCTGTTGCCTAACTTTGTGCCGGATGGTCGTACGAGACGTTGTTTTCTTTTTAATACTCACTGACAAATAAAGAAGCCCAGGGAGGGGTGGTGAGCCTAAAACATCTTATCGCTATGGGGTCAATCAGTCAGCGGCATTAGTCGATAGGAACGGCAAAAAAAAAATCACGAAGCGTGACACGTTTTTTAGGTTGTAGTGGCAAAGACACCAAGCGAGGCTAATCATTATTTCACGCTTTGTTTTTGTTTACCATCTCCAATTACAATGACTAGGTGCCTTGTTGAGAGCAATCAAGGATATAAAAACCTGATTTAACTTAGCTTGTACCAACAGCATTCACATTGTACGCTTTGATTTCAATGCACACTTTAATTTGAGGTTCGCTACCATCTACTCAATACCGTAATTTTGAATTCTCAGTGATTTGTGCTTGAGCCCTTAAAAGCAATTCGCGCGTACCACAGGACCCCGAGCATGAGAAACTAAGTCATAAAGGCACTTAACAAATTCCGGTCAAATAAAAAAAAAATCGTAAACAAATATACTATTTAGCATGGGTTCACTCGCTGCTGGTGGACTCATGTTGTTATTGAAGTGGCACTTCTTTTTTTATTCAAAACATCTATCTTTTTACAGTGCACCCAGAATAAAAGTACGACGATTGCATAACTCAGGATCAACGGGATCACGCCGAAAAATAAATATGGTCGGTGTACTTCACTTAACCGAAATCAGTTCAATGGGAAACAAGTCGTTTTCTGTCTCTTCTCTTTTCTCAAAAAAGAGAGAAGACAAACCCATTTAGCGCTCTCTGGGCGGCACCATTTTGTTCGACAGCAGCGCCCTCTCCATACATCCGGGAAATTCAGCCGGTTCGGCGGGGTAAAACGAGAGAGAGGGCACGCGCCCGACTCCGCTAGCAGACGACAAACCGGGAGGTTGCCATTCCCCATCTTTAGGTTGTATCGGCGGGCTGTACGGAACATCGAACTCTCGCTCATGGCTGCCGTTGTGAAGTGGTTCGCGTTCTTACAATAGCTATGGCTACTCCAAAATCAGCCTAGAGCTCTCTGTTGTTCTACTTCGGTAAATGATCAACTGACATATCTTTTTCCGTTACTTAAATAGCAGTTGAGTCAGCCGGCAGTACTACTCTCAACTACTGCGTGTATTGCGGCAGGAGAGCACGTTTTTATTTATTATTTCAGACATCCACTCATGGTCGCTAAAGGCCTACACCTGTACGAACTTTCTATAGTTAGAAAGGTACAGCCACCGGATTCACTTTTTGCCGAAGAGACCGGCCAGTCTGACACAGTTTTCCCTATTTTTTTTATTTTCACGCAGACAACAGCGCGATTGGACTCTGTTAGTCTTTCTTCATCTAGCATAGTATAATACACGATAACTGGCATACCAAAATCTGCGCATTTGCGCTTGAAATTCCCAAAATGACGCGATTTTAAATAGAGTTTGTACGCCAGCCGGATGCTAGGTACTGCCCACTCTGCGGAGCAGACGACATCGGGCGAGACGGGGAGGGCATTTTTTTCTCTTTTTACCCTCTCTGCTATGACCCTAATGGAACGGTCTATAAAGAAGGGCAGATATGCCACGATCCGATCTCCGCGGCCTCAGCTATGTAGTAAAAAAGAGGCCAATACAGTGAAAAGTCAAGACATTATGTTTGCATTTGTTTTATTGAACGACTCATACCAAATAATACTTCAGATGGCCGCTACCTAAGGGAAAGCTCTGGTCAAAGTCTAGTACCATGCAGTTATGTAAACGTCTGTATGTCTATACACATAGATGATGATTAGCGTCGCGGCAGCCATTTAAAGTAATTCCCAACTAATATTTCATTCAACGTATCAAGTACATAGTGAAACACATCGTGAATGGGACAAGGACTAGAAAGAAAGATACACTGGATAAGGGCTGACTAGCAACTGAAATCTTATTAGAACAGAAACACGAAATTGACGCCGATCATCTCGCAGGCAGAGACTCGATGTAATCCTCAGACAGACTATTTTTTTTATTATTTTACAGTAAAAAACACGAAATTGACATTAATGCTCCCGTAGGCGTTTGCACGATGTTATATTAAAACATTTATTGCTTTATCTCATGCGCTAACCCAAATTCTAAAAAAAAAAGAACGAAAAATGATTCCCTGTTCGCAGGGCATAGTGATGGCTTACTTTCGTAGGTGGATTTTAATTTTTATATATAGTATATTTTAAGCACTCACAACATAAAACGCATCAACTACTTCAGTAAACGGACAATTAGAAAGTTACGCGGAGGTAAAGGGTTACTTTTCGAGTAGAAGTAATGCGTTCTTGTCAAACCGTGATGAAAATTCACGCCCTTTTAAAAGCCGACGTACTTACAACCTCGGTTTTCTGCAGGGAAGATAATGCGCTTAGCGCTCTTTTCTTTTCAGTTGCGAGGAGGAGCCAAGTTGGGCAAGGTAAAAAGTGGAGAGGATATACGAAAGGAGGAGGCTGGTAAAAGTTGAAAGCGCGAAGTGTACGTCGGCTTTTAAGCAGGTAACTTTGTTTGGATTACTTTTTTCAGTAACGTGTACTGCACCCACGACTCCTTGGTTGTCTTGTAAAATACCCCCTTCGTTAAAAAACTGAAATGACATTCCTCCTAAATGGTTAAGGTCCTCATTAAAATAACACATAAGTTGCTAACATTTGATAACTCGAAGAGGCGCTTCTTGGAGGGGAAACAATATGCGTTGGTAAAAAGAAGACTAAACAATTAATAGCATTTAATTTCGTCGTTATTTCAAAATAACGGCTGGTTTTGAAAAAAAATATTGCATGATAGAGAACATTAAGCTAGCGCAAAGGACGAGAAACTGAATGATAGAGCCCTCAGAAAGAGCGTTGCCTCTCTGTCTGTCTGTGTCTTTCTTCATTTGGTCTCTCGTCCTTTACGCTGTTTTGATTCTCAAGTTCCAAGTTTCAACCGAGCTTCAACTTTTGTATGATCTTACTTAGATTCGAGGCAACCCAACACGGGATGTCTTTCGGAACCAATATTGCTCTTTTAGATCTCACAACTATCTTCCACAAAATAACCTTGCAGGCATAACATGCCACACCGGTATTGTTACAGGCTCAAATATTTTTTCTAAGGTGCAGAAAAATAAAATTATAATTCAGAGATTTTTGAGATATTATATATTAACAACACTGACGAGGTTAACGACCTTCCATTTACAGCAGTGCTATCATTCCAAGAAGCAGCTCGAGCAGATATAATCAATTGAAAACTCGAGAACCGCGCAAAAAGTGTATACGAATCTCTGCGCTCTAAACATGCATAAATATCTACCGAACCATAAAGTTTCGTCTGGTTTAAACAAAATATTTTTGAAGAAGCGCTATTCTGAATTTAAAAAAAAATACCTTGCAAGTAAACAAACGTGATACGTGTACTTTTGAAGTGCAATTAGTGCCCTTCGAATACCTGCAAGTACGTTTTCTTGCAACAGAAAGAAAGCTGGGAGAATTTGTCCTTGTTAAAGTTCAAAATGAACGACTTTTAAACCTGTAACTAATAAGAAAGCTTCTGCCAAAACAGCTCACGCACCATTCTTTCCGTCACCGTTGTAATTTACATATTGGACGTATAGCATATGGCCAGGGTAAATTTTCACTTGACCTAAATGATACTCGTGAAGAGCCTATATGAAAAGCCCAGTGTTGCCGAATCATGGAAAATTTCCAACTTTCTTTGGAAAGCCTGACGCCAAGGGGTAAATCTCAACGAAGTAGAAACGTATGTAAAATATGCAATTTTAAAACCAAACATATATCTCTTATTTTACGCGCGTTCGAGTTTAGCTCCCAGTTGTCCCCTGGAGTTATGTTTGTGAGAAATTTCTCACGATTCGACAACACTGAGCTCCACTGTCATCCGTTAGTATCTCAGGCCTTGCTACATTCTTCAGTAAGACACATTGTAGTGCAAAGTTTTTTTAATTTGTACGTGTTACGTTTCTTGGGATTCGCTCTTAAAATCCTATTGCAGAAAGTTGACGAGAGGTAGGCGTTAAAAATTATGGCTTTATAAAACATTTGATCAACGCAAAGTATACTTTTAGCTATGATGTGAAAACGCCGAGCTTTTATTGGCTGTGACGGTCTGGAGCTGAGCCAGTTGGTTTGACGTGCTTCCTTGAATACCAGCTGAACGTAGAGGAAAAGCGAAAAAGAGAAGGAAACAAAGAGCCACACTGCTGGACTATCACCCTTTCAATAAAAGCTCCCTTTTCTTCGACACTAACCGTAGAGTTAACCACTTCTTCCTCTGTCGGATCTTGGCATTCCAATGGTGTGACTTGGTTTGTCCGATGAACCGCTCCCCGCAGATTTATTTTTTCTTTAGGAAAGAGAGCAACGTAGGCGGAACTTACGCATTCCCCACCATTCTCCTCAATGGCCAGCGACTCAAAAATTCCAAGCTGATTTCGGTGTCGTGCGATGGCGGTGACGTTTGAGAAGTCGGGAGCACAATTACATTCCCGACTATGCGCCGAAAGGTGGCCACCCGACGTTAGGGCGGCCAGCGAGGATGCATGTTCTCTGGTGCGGTCATTTATACACCTCGTTTGCTCTATGTAGCATTTGCCACATCACATAGGGATATTGTAGACTCCTTTTTCGCGTGGGGCATAGGGTGTTCGATGCGCAGTGCCGCAGGAGGTTGTCACATTCTGGTCGGTCTCCCGGTTCACTCTACTGCACATGTGACTTGGCGTACGCCTTGTTGGGGGCTGAGCACACGACATGGATGCCTTGTCGACCAGTGATCTTTCTTAGACCATGAGTCATCCCGTGTATATATGGTGCTACTACGAAGGCTTTGGGGGTTTCTTTTTCGTTGGATCATTTTTCTCTGGATTATGTCGCACTTGCAGAGCTTCTCACATATCGGTACAAAGAGGGAACTCGAGTAACCCGGGTCCTGGAGTGGGGCCACAAGTGACGTCTCTGATGACGTTATCATCACTGGTGACGCCATCGTCATCGTCACTAATGACGTCATCATCAATGATGACGGCATCGTCATCGTCACTGATGACGTCATCAGTGACGTCACTGATGACGTCATCGACATTGTCATCGTCACTGATCGTCCCCAGTGACGTCACGCGTCCCAAAATGCACCGCGCAGTTACGCCGACGGCGACGCCGCTTAAGCTAGAAACGGGAGCCTAAGAGCTGCGCTATAAAAACTATTTTGTCTTATAAATTACTGTTTCTAGAACAATACTATACTGAAGTATCATTTGCCTCAAATACCTCAGTCATCTCGTACCTGTGAAATTGCACCGACGGAGTATTGGGTATAGTTGTGCGAGTAAAACACATTCTATAAACATTACTTCTACTATGTCATGCAGTTTAATATGCAGCCGTAAAAAGTTCGGCCTATGAGAAGTAACAGCATGCTATATATACAAGGTTTTCGAAACAACGCAACATACTTTCATTCCTAGACCCTACTGCAAACTGATGTATCAACTAGTGCCGTTTTGAGTGGTTGTTTACATTAAGTGTTTTCTGCCTTATTCGGAAGTAACGACATAAGGATTATACGACGCGCATGAGAGCTACAATTACTGCAGGAACTATCAACAGGCCCCTGCAAAAACAATGTTCGACATCAACAATGGGGGACACGATTCTGGTGTAGGTAGCCAAAAGGCAACACCAAAAGGACCACACAAGTCCCCTCCGCAGTCGTTGTGTGTGCTCTTAATGAGATTCTGCAAGGGATCATATTTTGACGCGCAGCACCGCGGTTAATCTAAGCTCGCAGCAGAGTAATAAGAGCTGTTCCCTTCACCCCAAACCAACACCGCTATGCGTCGTGAGGCGATATCTCGCGTGTGCCGCTTGCTTTTACTTTCATGCGACCCTACGCGAAGAGAAAACCCGAAGCGTGGAAACCGAATACTGCGTTTCGCATTACCGCATCGGGCTCCACCAGCCATCCCAGGCAAACCAGCGCTGTGAACGGTTCACGTGACTGCGCGCCTCATACGTCACAGTATTCTTCTCGAGGGTCACATGACACTTACGCAGCATTCAATTGGCCCAGACGGGTCGTAGCGTCTTCTGCGGTTCATTGTAAGGTGAAACGGATATATCAGTGCCGAGGAGCGCGACGACCCCTCGGCCAACCGCGGTCCGGAGACTGTTGCGAAAGTGTGATGTTTTTCGCAACTCGAGCGCGTATAAAGGAGTGATGGCAGATAGCTTCTCGGTATGTGCGCGCTTAAATGTTTGCACGTCGCATTTTTTTTATTTCTATCAGTCGTTTCAGTTAACTTCAGACGCAGCCGACGCTACGAGGTAATGGTGCCAATTAAGCAGCGTCAAGACCCGCCAGGACTTTTCTGTTGAGGATTGGTTGAGCAATGATAGAACACGTACACAAAAAACATGAAGAACACCATGATGGTGCGCTTTTAACGCTATTAGATTGGTCTCGTTAGCTCGTAGCGTCGATTCCCGTTTTAAATTAAGTTGAAATGAAGTATTAATAGTTTAGCTTCTTTTTTCAGTACCGCTTTGGCTATGATAAGTTGCGCCGCTGTTTCGTGATAGGAACGACCACTCAAATAAAATTAAGAAAAAGCATTGAAAGCGCAGGTAAAATAAACATATAAATCTTCATAATTTCGAAGGTTTCTAGATAAACTTTTTCAATATTTGTGTAAGTGCCTTATTTATGGTCACCTACATTATAAGAAAAACAAGTCGTGGCCTATTTACGAGAAGGTTTTCTGCTTCGCGATTCGTTCTTTGGGTTTCTTATCAGCTGCTGTCGCAAAATAACTGGCTGCGGATAGATAATAAAATGCGCAGAACGCATTGAAGTCTCCGCTTCTTAAAAGTTTTTTTGGGATTATAAACATGCGCGCACAGTGAGTTGCATTTGCGCGACGCTTGCTTTGCTTGTACAGTGGGAAACACCAGTTAAGGGAAAGGGGCGCGACAGAACCAAAAATGGGCTCTAGAGTGAACTGATTAATAAGCCGAAATCCGTTTTGATATTGTACAAACCTCCACCTCCCCCCCCCCCCCCCCCCCCCCCCCCCCCCCATTCCGGATCTTTGCATTCGACAAGTTGGTTTACATCTATTGTCCGCACGAAATACGCAATACCGCTCCTTGCGCTTCCTGTGAATGTTTGGTTCATTACCATACCTATTCACCCTGTTTGAGCCTGTGTTAGGGTTTTGCCTCTAGAAGTCTGCATACTAGTACTGTACTACTGAACCGCAGCGACGGACAGCTCAGAATTTGTGAGACCTAAAAAAACAAAGAAAGCTCTATCAAGAATATGCAAGAATCATTTTTACATTCCCTAAAATGTCTCGTTCGCGTTTTTTTCCCCTCACCTATTCCACTATTTCATTTGGTGTATTCAACAGCAGCATGTGTCAACTCATCCCGATAAGTGTTCTTTCTAAACAATTGGATGTTAGCACTGGAACATAGTTCGACACATTTTTTTGCCTCTCTTGATTTGTTCCGCTGTACTGTTTTCTCCCACATATTTATGCTGAGTTTGCTAACATTGGAGGAACTTAGTTTTAGGCTGCTTCTTTATTAACTTCTGATAACCCACTTTACCACAACCTTCAGGAGGAGGCCCGTTGTATTTATAAAAAAACAAGAAAAATGAGTGGTAGATTCTTTTTGGGGTAGTTGATACCAAGCGCTGCGAACAAGCGACATCATGCGCGCCTAGTTAAGTAGGAAATATCCTTGGATACTCACTGTATTAGTTGATTGTACTATACATTTGCTGTATGTTGTCAAATTTCATATGAAACTTAGAAAGCTGCATATAAATTTTAGAACGATTGAATACATTTGTTTTCTTTGTGCATGTTTTAGTGTGTCGTAAATATGTCAGTTCATGCATCGCTATGCGTTCAAGATCATACATCGCAGGCTTTAAATTTCTAGAACCGCAAAAAGCTGTTTCTACATTTTTGAGGGAGTCGATAAAGGTTTCTGGAAGTTTGGAGATAGGCATCGTTGATGGCACTGTTGAAAACGCTAGCGCGTTTTATGCAAACAGCGAATTTGCTTTTATTCTACCAGGGTTCGCGTTTCTGCTTACCAGTCAAGTAGTTTCACAGACAGCGATTGCGCCAGTCAGCCTAAACTATCAAGCGAAAGTTAATGCCTCTACATTGCAGAGTAGCCGCTCCATTTTTCCCGAAATGGCGTTCCTTCGGGGCTATCTTTCAATTTTGGCTCGAAGATGTATGGTCGATTCGCTTCAGGCGCAGTTTAGAATATCTTTTTTTATTATTCTGACGGCGCTACTTTTTTTGCCTCTTTAAACATGCAACACGCTCATGTTGACAAATATGTGATTATTTTGCTCACTTTCGTATTTTCTAACTCTCTTAAAATGTCCAGCTCAAGCTTATAGTTCTCATATGTGAGGTGACTTGTGATACCTCATTATATCCTTACGATCAGAGAGGAGCTACTGCGGCGTGTTTTGAATATTGCACTATGTTATGCAGTCACCTCCAGCTGAGCGGTGTTGAAGGCATATCTGTGGCGGTTTTACGTCTCTAAACATATAACATAACCCGGTTCAATAGCTTGAGCAAGTCTGCCGCCTACAACGCTCATAAAATAAACCAGAACAAAACGGTCCACCTCTCAACTCTGTCTGCTGCCCCGACAAGACACCACACACACCACACATAGAAACAGCAACACACATATTTTTTCCTCGGTGAGGTCACCCTGTGCGAATGCAAGCTCTATGAGAAAAAAATTAAAACCCGCAATAAATTGGGGCGCAAAACAGCGTGGCAAATAAACCATGTTTAACTGCATTAGCAGGAGAGAAAAGAAAATGTGGGAAACTTTATAAACTCGCACTTCGGAAAAACCAGGCCAGTCAAAATCCAAATCGTCCAAAAAAAATTGCACGTTTCAGTATGTCGCAATGAATTGAGCAGTGCAACTCTGCACTCGCCAAAACCAACTCTTGAATTTGCAATGCGCCGCACCGGCCTCCATGACCACCACTCCGTTGCGCTACATACACGGAGAAGGCGCTTTCCTGTTCACCTGTAAATCATACACAAGTCCTAAAAAAAGCCCTTATTTAAATAATTAGAATAATGCAATGAATCATTGCGTCGATTCTCTTTCATACTTGATTATGGAATTGGATGAAAATATGTATATAGTATACATGTAATAAAAGAAGAAGCAATGAAAATTTTGTAGGTTCATAACACTCACTAAACGTATAGACCAACATTTTAATTAATTGGGTATGTACTCTGAAATTAATAATGAAAAAACAAGTTTAGCTAGCAACTTCAATAATGTCACATGAGAGCCCTCTGTTTGAGCTCCTTAATGGATAAAGAGTTCTAAAATATCAAAATTTATACTGCTTCACTACGTAATCAACAGCATTAAGAATGTGTCTGAAATTACGTAAGCGAAAAAGCGTACAATTGATCAGCTTGTAAGGCTGCCGAATCAAATTTAAAAAACTATATTTTTCATTTTTACCGCGTACGGAAATATTTAATGCTTTATTGCCTATTTGAAAACTTCCTTGCTGTGATCCTTTAAAGGAACCATGAAATTATTGAGATCGAATTTCATCCACCGCACGTCGTAAAAGGTGTGCAAATAGACAGAAAACACAAAAAAGTAGCCAAATATTTTTTTTTCGCCATGGAAATTTAAAAAAAAAAGCGGACTCTTTTTTCTCTTTTTTTTTTTTTCTCTCGAAAGCTCTCTGCCTTTTCACTGCGATGCATCTGCGGTGCCAAAGCACATCAGCCAAATCCGCGTCGCCTATTGGATAAGAGCCTGCCTCACCAGAATTGTGATCATAAACAATAAACGCCCGGCGAATGTATATTAAATATTTCATTAAATAATATTCTGATCCACATTTTATAGCATAATTAGCGATGGGATGGAAATCGCCGAATTTTGTAATGCTCGGTGCCGTGCTCCATCGATCATGTGGTAAACGAAGCAGGGAAAAGATTAGACTGCGCCTACTCTATCAACTGACGAGCGTCGTCTGCTGAGGAGAACACGGCCGCGCGCGTTGCATGCCGGTCGCAATGTCTGCTATCTGTTGAAAAAATAGCGTCGGTGGTGATCGTTGATGTGGTCGGCGTGGAGGAAGCTCATCGTTCCGCGTCGAGCTCGATCCTTGACGGAATTATCGTCGTGTGTTGCGATAATAAACGATGATAGCACGAAGCGATGATAGCACGTCGTAAAAGGAAAGATCCACCTACTCTTGCGGTGATGCGGTGGCGGTACTTTCAAAACAACAAAAGCGCTCGTGCTGTCGTGTTTGTTTACATACAGTGCAGTGGTGCTTCCTTAGCATTTGTGTCCACGAACATCTCCCAGATTTTTTGTTTAGCGCACTCCATCTGTGACTCAAGTGCAACGTATTCCGGCTACGTACTGCATTTAAAGGCGTGTATGGAGTATAAGAATTTTGACGCGTATTCCTCGCCCTAAAAAAGGGAATAGTGCTATCATTCCTGAGCGCCCGCAACGTCTATGGGATCATAAATTCATATTTCTACGTTGCTATATCGCTCCTAAAATTACATCGTGTTTCCCAATAGTAAAAAGGGCATGTGGAGAGACATGTACTATCGATATAATCGTCTGTTAAAGCCGTGATCATCCACTGCATATTTTTCTTTTCTCTTTCATCCACTCCGCCCTGCGAGCCTATCCTGACAAAGTAATAATTAATAAGGCTTGAGCTCATACAAAACTCTGCCCATTTTACTACTACCCCAGTGAGTGGCAGTGCGTCTCTTTCTTTTCAGAGGCACCGCGAAACAGTTGACGGCGGCGCAGAACCGGCCGTCGCGCTGACGACGTGCTGCACTTGCTGCAGTTGCTGCAGGAGCGTGTACGCGTGGCGCAGGGCGGTTGTCCAGGTCGCTCTGGTCACAACGGACGCAGCCGTAGATAACGCGCTTGTTGCGATTTTCCGAATTAAGGATTGTGGAGTCCGGATCTTAAAGAAGAAACGGCTACACTTTAAACAATTGCCACTCGAGGAACCACGTCGAAGCACCTGGTGCAAGGCCACCGGTTTGAGGGACCCCAGGTCTAGTGTCATCCGTGAATGCTCGGAACATTTCGAACATTGGAGTCACCACTCCTTCTCGCCCGATTCCGAAGAGGAACTGGAGTCTTCGTCAAAATACTCTACCGCACTTTTCAGCAGGCGCACAAGTGTATAGGATCAGTCCCATGCTGTCACTGTAGCGCAACATATCTAATTGAATTTCGTTCAGTTGCGATTTGTCCATGGCTGTAGCGGTGATGAGAGGCGCCCGATTAAAAAAAATATGTCGGAGGCATCGGCGCCATCAACGCAGCAAAACCCAGTGGTGAAAGCTACCGGCAGACCGCAAGCTTGCCGCTAACGCTCCCATCCTCCTACTGCCGAGAGAACTTCCATTTCTGGTGCCAAAGTACATATCACGACCGTAAAAATTTCGCCGCGGCTTGTTTTGTGGTGAGTTGGAGAGAAAAAAAACAAAAAAACTCGATATATATATTTTTTTTTTTTTTGTGCAGAAGTTCATTAGCCGAAACAAAAAATGAAAGCCGTTTACAAATCCCTGTAACGCCGAATTGGAGCGCAGCTCTTGAGGAGGAGTAGGGAAGGGTACTGAGGGGGGCACGTCATCTGCGGGTAGTCACGTGACCCCGGGGGGGTCACGTGATCTCGGGGGAGGGGGGGGGTCACGTGACCTGGGGGTCACGTGGCCTGGGAGGTCACGTGACCTCGGGGGGGGGGTTCACGTGGCCTGGGGGGTCACGTGAACTCGGGGGTCACGTGACCCGCCCCCCCCCCCCCCCCCCCGGTTACGCCGACGCCGCTCAAGCTGGAAACGGGCCCCTAAGAGCTGCGCTCTAAAACGGACGCCTGTTCTGCGGTTAGCGATCATTGAAGGTTACATGTAAAAGTTCTTTGGCAAAAGTAAAGTAAAAACACATTTTATGGTCCCTTTAAGTGTGCTGCTTAGATGTCCCCTCGCGAAAATGAATCATTCATCAAGCGCCACGTGAAAGTTACTATCAGTATTGTCACAGCAGCGAATGTTATTAGTTTCACAGACTGTTTGTTCCGGTTCTTGATGATTCTGTCCCCCGAGACCTAAACATAGTCCTATCCCGTATCGATTTGCTCGCACACTACGACACCGCGGAGACGCGAAAGCAGTGCGAAGGTACTGTACAACTAGGCCCCGAAGACACCCTGCACCGAATCACCGATAAGACTGCGTTCACTCCTGTCGCCTATAGCAACTAACGCAGTGGGACGATGAATAGGCACAATAACCTGCTAATGGATGCCTGCTTGTAGGGACAGCATTTATCAAGAGTATCGACTTGTATATAACGTCGGGTGCAACGTAGGCTACGGAGCTGTTACCAAACTCATCGCAAGTATTACGATTTTGTTGGGTTTTGGTTTCTATACAGACAATTCATCATTAGAGGACCCTCCGACGCGGTCTATCCAGGCAAAATACAAATAGTTATCTACAATATATATTTATGTCGTCTTACTATTAATATAAGGGATTCAAAGTAGCATTTTACAAAGTTTTTAGTAAATGACAAGTACAGGTAGCTACAAGTGAATCGTTTATTTTGCGTTATAATCTTCGGGTAATATTCACAACGCCAAGTATATTTTCATGACGTAATCCAAATACCTTTTCATTCGCAATCTGAATAAAACTTTTACAATTAGTTCTTGTTTCATAAAGATAATATCCTGGATCAAGACACGCAAATTAAACAATATATTAACAAAATCTTTCACGTCGCTGTAAGTCTTCGTTGCATTATCATACTATTTGATAGATTTCCCAAATTATTTTAGTTTACTTGTTCCTCTTTCTTTTTTTTTTTTTTGCTTGAGGTGAGATATTATTATGCCTTAAAGCAGAGGAACATGCTAGGCATTTCCATGAAATTATATATTTCATGCAACATATAATAATATGTATATAGATATATTTTCGTATTCATTTTCTGTGTTTTATAGCAGGAAAAAAAGAAAAACTTGCAAGAGGCCATCATTTGTTTTGTTTTGAATTTTGTTTTGTGAATTCATGACACCTTATTTTTATTGTTGGAAAGAAATCTTTATTTTTGGTTCGAGCAATTTGAAAATTAAATTTCAGCTGTCAGCTCTATTAACTCGAATGTAAGTCGTATAACAGCTACTTTAACACATATTAATATATAAGATTTGTAACTTAAAATTATGGAAACACATTGAGTACCCAGATACGAAGACACACTTGCCATTACGTAAACAATCATAGTGAAAAGAAACCTTGAGACTAGAGACAAAAAATGGGACAGCGCAAACCGTCTCAAAACTCAGCTGCAAAATTTATTTTCACGCTTCTTCATCATATAGGCCACAACTCCTCAACTAACGCTAACACCAACAACCGTTAAGTACGCACACGGTCAGGTGGGCACTCTCCAAGCGGTCACAAAAGGCCCTCTTCCTTGAAGGCACAACCACGTGGAACGTTTTTTTCACGCGCCTCGCAAGCGTCAACGTAGGCGCGCGTCGCTTGAGGTCACCCACATGAATGCGACGCGCGTGCAGACGCCGAAATCTGACCGGGACAGTCATCGGCATGGAGCGCAGCTCGCTGACACGCGGGAAAAACGTCTCATGTGGTTAAGCCCAGTGTTGGCGGTAACGCGTTACAAGTAACGGCGTTACCGGTAACGCGTTACCTTTTTTGGTAACGTAGTAACGTACTCGTTACTTTTCCAAAGGAGTAACGGGTAACGTACTTACGTTACTTATTTTGAGTAACGTGTAACGAAATTACGTTACGTTACTTTACTTCCTAAAACATAAAAAAAAAATTAAATTTTTTTTTTTAAGTTTTAGGAAGTAAAGGAACGTAACGTAACGTTAATAACTTCCTTAGTCAAAAAATGCCGCTGTCCTCCACTTTTCTTTGACGTCGGTGCTCGTCAGATTTGACGTCACACGCCACCTGCCACTGGTTTTCTCCCGCGGCTCGTTGACCTCGCTACCGCTGTCGCCTCAGCTGGAAGGCCAAAGAGGTCCGGCATCGGGTGGATTTGGGAGATTCCTGCGTCGAAGCCTGCGTTTCGCTTCCCGCTGGGAAAGAGAATTACACCTTCGTGTCATTCCCTTTCCTGTTTTCCATGTTATAAATCAGCTTCATATATACTCCCGCGTCTTTTCTTGTAACTATTCGGGTGAAACCCTAAAAAAGAGAGGGTAATTAAGTTTCCGCGTGGTCATATTTTAGCTATGGCGCTTACGCACATATCAAACGTCGAAACAGCAAATGTTTAAGTTCGTGAATAAAAAGTAACGCAACAGTAACGTGCGTTACTTTTTATCGGTAACGGTAACGGTAACGCGTTCCTTTTATTTTGAGGTAACGTAGGTCGGTAACGCGTTACATTTATTTGCAAGTAACGACTAACGTATTTAGTTACTTTTTTTCGGTAACGCATACAACACTGGTTAAGCCTTAACGCCAAAAGCCGCTCACCCATGACACGTGACGGTACAAGATGGAACTCGCACAATTTGAAGCGCAGACATGCGTTAGATCATTACTGCACACGAAAAGAAACAAATATATTTTTCTATATCACGCCTGTTGTCCTCGTTGTTTAGCAGCCTTTCACCCGAAAACACATTAACCGAAAACACATTAACCATTATAACTATCGTATAATCTGCTACTAAAGGCTCGCTTATAATATAATAAAATAAAAACACTTCCTATTTTGCAGGACACTTTGAAAATTATTCTATACCTAAGCATGATGCCTAACAAATTCAGGAGCTCGAAATTCAGTAGCGTGCATACAAACTAAAACGCGAAAACACGTGTATTTGTATTGCGTTTATAATTATAAATACATAATTTAAGATAAATAGTCAGAAATATAAGAGTGGCATTACACGTGTTGAGTCTCATCTGTCAGTCACACAAAAACAAAAATCGGGCAAAGAAAAACTACCTCGATGTGCACCGGCAGCACTGAAAAGCGATCCGAACAAAACTATGACATGTGCCTGCGCTCAAAAGAATAGAAATGCAAGGAATAGAACTAAAAAGAAACAAGAAACCAATCTTGAGTTCATGTCACTTGCACAATTAAAAAAAAACATTTCTTCGAAGTCGATAAAGAAGACTAAATTCTCTGTGTTGAACTTTAACATGTGTCTTTGTGTTTTTTGTTTGTGTGGTTCTCTTGAATCATGATGCTTGAGTTCAGAAGACGAGACAGTTTTATCACCCGACGCAGCCTGATGGTATATTTGTTTTTTCATCCTCCGTTAGGAAAAATAGGGAGGAATAATTTCTAAGTAATGGTCCTTACTTTTCGTGTTCGTGAGAAATACGGGGACAAGAAGCTTTTACTCAAATTACCATTTACCATCGTCCAGATTTTCTGAATGACAGAATATGTCGCGCAATGCTTAGTTCTTTGGCAGCTTAGGGTAACTTTGTTTTCTTCTTCAGACTATTACTCACTGCGGCATGCTAGAAAAATATACGGGACTTGAGATATTGCTAATCTTCTCTAAGTACTCATCAACTCCGTACGCTGATCTGTTTTCTGCGTTTTTTCCCGGGAGAACAATTGGAGAGTGGAATAAGCTGCATAAAGATGCATTCTAGAGAAATTTTCAAAATGGTTTTTAAATAGTTGTTCGGCTTGTGTTTGATGGCTAGTGCTTTCGTTTCTGCTGTTGTTTTTTGGCATGTTTCTCACATCCCAGGGGTGCTAAAAGAATATGTTTTTTTTTAAATTATCTTAATGATCTTTTCAACAATATTTCTCCGAACAATAGTTTTGTACTAGTTGTGCTTAATAGTTGAATATAAGTATGTATATTTATATAAAATTCCAGTTATATTTTTTTGCATTCTTTGAAAAACCCACACCCAACTAAAATTTCTCACGACGATGCGGGCTTCATCGTAAATAGATAAAGAAATATATTTTGCTTATGATCAAATAAACTAAATGATGAAGCGAATTCCGCCAACAACTAACCTAAACAATCATAAATCGGCTTGATTAAATATTTACGAAAAACAACAAAATAAATAAGAAAAAACAATTATAATAGCCAAGAAAGCACAAAAGCACAAAAGAAACTGCAGACGACACGCGACAGATGAACGAGGCACTCGCAGCATAGTGGAACCATCCGTCGCGCGAGGATATAATATCTTGATATGAAATACGACATATTAAAAAGAAGTGACGCGAGAACACGGTATTATGCACTCCAACAGCGACTCGTTGTCCAAAGCTTACTGGCTTACATTTGCAATCATAAGCCCTGACAAGAAATGCCACAGCTTCGGTTATTTCGCTCGACGAGAGCAGAAAGGAATCTATATATGCGGATGTGCCTTCCCAGGAAAGGAGGAAAAGTCGACGTATGGAGAATATGCATACCGGCCTTAGAGCAGGTGGCGAAAATCAAATTCGTTGTGTCGGAAAACATCTCGGTGCGAGATATGTGTCCATAAATAAATGTATAACGAGCCAAATTTCTCATTATCATTTTCACATAGCATAGCAACGTTTGGAGCCCTGCTTCTCTGCCAGAAACGACGAAAGTCTCGTTTACGTCATGTAGACTTTCTGGATAACATATATCACATTATATTCGTAACTAACCCGTTGTTATAAGTATACTTCTAGCAGAAATAATAAAAAAAAAAAAGGACGAGACACAGACGAGCACTTTCTTTCGTGCCCCTCTGTGTCTTGTCCACTTTCTGTTTTGTTAGTTCTGCTCAAAATAAGCATATATTACTTTTCTTGAATCACTTAGGCTTGGAAGTAAGCACATCCGACATGTAATTGAATTATACCTAAGCATTTTTCCGTTTGGTTTGAGAAACATATTGGCGCTGTTTGAAAACGACACACAAAGAAAATATAGTAAGATATATTTTTGTCGATAACACTCCTCTTAATTTCGTCGTTTTGTTGATTTGAAACAAAACAAAACCGGAAGGCGCTATCTTAACCGAGACCAGGAACAAAAATTTAACGGCACGTTTTGTTCCTCAAGGTTTCGAAAGCTAACCAGCTCACCTGCTTCTTCTGTGTTATTTCTACAGCAAAGGCAAGCTTTGTCAAATTTTGTTTTACGTTGATACGAGTCTGAAATATCGAGGAATAAAAAACGCCACCACACCACTATGAATATTTTAATATAACTGTGAAAATATTGAAGTTACATTTTTGTGGCGCTGGAAAATAGCACAAGTTGAGTAGTCAGCTGCCTAGAATATATCTGAAAAAGACCATTTCGAAGCTTCCGAATTGAATATGCCTGAATTGCTTTTTATTTGTCTGAAGCATACAACCAAATATATATTTTCTTCAGTAATATAATATGCCCCTATAAGGTTCTCTTATAATTAATGCGGTACAAAATCAGAGCCAAAGAAACTAATCAAGTCCAAGACGTTTCCGGCTTTATATTTAAATCATAAGCTGATATTTTTCTATTTTTTTAAGCTAACTCAAAATTTTTCTACAAGCCGCTGTCTTTTATAACTTGATTTAAAATCGCGATTATAAAACCAGTTCTTGATAAATCTTTTTTTTTTTTCTTTTCTATGATGAAGCAAGAATTTGAAGAAGCGGATGAGCACACTATAGTTTGGCCAAATTCGGTCGGGCCATGGATTTAAATATTTCTAAATGTTTTAGGTAAATTTTAGCACAGTATCAAATTACAAAATCAGGGAAGTCAATTGATATCCTTCGTGTCATAAATCATGTGTAAGGGTACACCTCTATGATTATTAAACGTTTCCACATGCACCCCAATCTAATTATTATACTGTAAAAAGAGAAACTATTGAGGCATACGCCTTTTTTAAATGAACAATGGTAATTCGTGAATTTATGATTGGTGGTTGCCATGGGGTCACATAAATGATTAATACCTTATCACACATGATTATAATACTACATGGGTCTATGTTCATATGAACGTGTAATTTACGAAAAATGCACGTAAAATAGGCCTGACTTTTCCACCTTGCAGTTCTCACACTTAGCTGGAGTGATTTAAATATTGATTGATATGATGTGACGCCTAACCAACGAAAAGAATTATGTGCGCCCTAGTCAGGCATACGAAGAAATTTATAGAACATGACCTTCCTTCAGATGGAACCGCGAAATATTATTCTTTTGTCAACGTTAAAAAACACAAGAAACCTTAATAGACATATCGTTTTGTCGAGGCAGACTTCGATATGCCTTTGATATAATCAACTTAGTAAATAAATATTTATATGCGAACATGCGTATTTGCAACTTGCAGTCACGTGAATATGTTACTATTTCGAAGGCAATGCCTCTCGAAGCTGTTTAACAGTTCTGCATCTCAGCGACAAAGTGCTGGCATCAACACGCGTAGTATTTACGCTTAAATTTTCAGGATTCCCATTAATAAACGGCTCATAATTGTCGTTTCTTGATTTCCTCTTGCAGCCAACACTAAAGCGAGCACATGTGCTTAGTTTCTACATCATTCACTCAACTTATGCATAATATATATCCTTTTTTTACTGTATTACAAAGAAATAATAGTGCGCCTTTACCTCGCCGTGCATTCCCAGCATCCTGCCCCAAATAAACTATATCACCTCAAAGATACACACATACATTCATAGCTAAAACAGTCTTACTATGTATTTTAGCTTAGAAATGTTCCCATGTGCTTGTGAAAGAAGACAGCTAAAGTTATACAGAGCAGACATGTATAAAGATGGTAAGAATTCTTGATCTGTGGCGTTTTGCGCAAAATTGAATATTTCTGTCCAGCCGGATAAAGTTCCGGTTCTACTTGTAAAAAATAGGTACAGTGCTAATCACACTTGTCTATAACGCGCGAGCGTGCGGCTTTCTCCGGGGAGCGCTAGACTGGTGGAATTCGCGGAAACTAAGCTAGTCACGTGGCGCAACATGGAACGGCCTGCTCGAGGGGTGTCCTGCCCACTCTATCAGCTGGCAGCGAACGCGGAAGGCTGCTTGCATGCTTTTTACAAACATCATTGCTCGAACAATAAACAAACTAAAGCATGAAGGCGTATCAACGATGTCGTCATCAAAAAACAAAAATATATCATAAAGCACTTCACTTTTATCGCTTATCAAGCTGTTAGAGTGGGCAGGACACCCCTCGAGCGGGCCGTTCCATGTTGCGCTACGTGACTAGCTTAGTTTTCCCGAATGCCACCAGTCTAGGGCTCCCCGGAGAAAGCCGCCCGCTCGCGCGTTATAAACAAGTGTGATTAGCACTGTACTTACGTATATGATCGTGTTTGAGTCTCACAGTTTCCCCCGCATACAAATATGGAAATATAATTTATTTCATAGGGAAGGCCGTCTTTAAAGCCTGTAGCACAGTGATCACACTACTGTTTTTCAGAGGCACATTTTTTAAGACATCTACAGGTGCAAAAATAAATTCACTTTTTTTTTTTTGAATGTGCATAAGCGTGGCTATGTACCGTTTCTCAATAGACCAATGTCACTAAGCGAACTGCGCAGGCGCATGCATTCCGGAAGTGGTGCCTCTGCCATGCTAGTCATCCCTTTCCCTTTTTCCCGGCTATACAGGGCTGCGCGTGCATCATCGTAGTTCATTGTTTGGGACGCCCCGGTATCAGCTTGATTCTCCTGCATGTCTCTACTTTATAAGATTGTGTTGTTTGTGATGCCTTAGTTTGCCAGCAAGCGCAGAAAAGCAGTTCCAGTCGTCTTATCGTTTTATCGCTTATCGCTTTGTCGTCTGCTTCGTCGTCGTCTGCTTCTTCGTCTTCGTGAACGCGTGAGCCTACTGCCGTTCACGCAATGATCCCTTCGCGGCCGCGGGAAAAAAAACAACAACAAACGACGACGTCACTACTCGAGGATTCCGGTCGCTCGGATGTCTCAACTAACTTGGAAATCAGTTAACATCTTGTGCAATGGCAAAGAACAAGAAAATTCGGGGGACCATCGGCTCGGTGTAGCACCACGGAACAGCATCAAATGTGTTGGTGAAAAACTGAGCTTGGTAGTGCTCAGGCTTGGGCATAACTTTTAATCAATAATGAAGTGAGAGGAGATAAATAGACTTTCTCGGGAGCGATAGTTTGCTAAAGGTTGTTTCATTCTGGTTAACAGCAGGTGCGGCAGGATAAAGATGAAGTGCGGGAGGAGTTTGCTCACAAAGAAGAAATGATTTACAGAAAGGCCATGCCTGACGCGCCGTAGCAACTGAAATCTTTCAAAAAGAAGCAACCGTGCCAGACACCTAAAAGCTTGGGGTGGAGTTGATTTTTCGTGTACAATTTCTATTAAGTTTTATTTTGTTTGCGCAAGCTCCGAGTGCTAACAGCCTGTCGACGAGGGAACCGGTTTTGTGCGGTCTCGAGTGCTGTTAATGCAGAATGAATCAGTAACGTCCGCCTAATAGACTAGCAGAAAATGGATGAGGTTCGTTTGTTACATTTATTGGCGATACGTTTTGCACTTCTAAATTGCATTATGTGATGTTTTCACGTTTGTATGGAAAAAAGAGAAGAAGACTGTTTTCGGAAAAAGTTGTTTTATTTCAAGTAATGCATGTCGAAAATCGCGGCTCTTTTTTTTTTTTGTTTTAGTGAGTGTCTTGATTTTTTGAAGCACAGTCGTGTTTGAAACATGTCGTCGCAGTAACTGTTATAACCACTAAAATGCATTGAGCAAAAAGTGTATTAAAACGGCCTCCGAAAAGCAGTGCGGAGGTCCTATTTGAGATTGACCAACAGATAGACCGCTACGGAGTGAATGCTGGGAGAGATTCCAGCGTGTGGAACACTTCGGCACGCTCTATGTCTCGTGCCCTGTAATTTTTTCACATTTTAGTTGACGTGCAATAAGGTGGATATAAATTATGAAGCCAATCGCGAAACAGGTCGTAAAACGCTGTTTTTCATGCCGCTCTGTACGGCTCTGTTTACCTTTCTTCGCCTCGTTTCTTTCTTTCGTAAATACTTAATATCCGAGGCCGGTTTGCCTGGTGCTAATATTATAGCTCCGTGGCAGACAACAGGTGAAGCCACCCATTGAAAACCATGTGTAAATACCCGGCTAAACGTCTCGTGCTAACCCGAGAATTTTCAAACGCCGGGCGTACAATGCGCCTTGACGCGACCGGAAAGCTGGTGAGAACTACATGTACCAGAAAGCACCGCGGCAGCGGTGGCGTCGCGCAACTCCTGGTGAAATCGGCCTATTCATACTTTTCAAGTAGTGCTCAATTCAGCCCGAAACACACCTATGTAACACCTTTTGTTAGCCGATATTTGAGGATTAGCAATTAGAGTACTTATTAAATTGCTACTGAAATCACTCATTCAAGGTGAAAGAAAGGTCAGGACTTAGCCGGACACGACGAACTTTCTTGCCCTTTCTCATGCGCGCCACCAGATGGTGGCACAGTCGTCAAGGCCGATGCAAGGCCGCTTGCTACGCGCTGAGTGAAAAGTTCAGAAGCTGTAAATGAGCTTTGCTTAAAGGGGCATTCACACGAGAGAGAAATCCCGGGGATTTCTCCCTGGCACGCGCGCATCACGAGATGAAAACGCGACGCTCTTGCACATCGCAAACCCTGACGTTTTCGTCGCGGGATGCGCGTGCCGGGGAGAAATCCCCGGGATTTCTCCCGCATGTGAATACCCCTTAATAAACCAAGTGGGAAATGCATGCATGACATATTTAAGTGGCGGGGGATATTTCTTATGATATATAAAATGCTATTAATGATTCCATAGAAGGGCTTCTGGTCTGAATCCTTTTCAGTGTTTGTGCATATTGGTCGTGTTTACTTGCTGAAGCGAGAAACACGCACGTGCAAGCAGTCTTGTACAAGTTACTAAAAGAAGTAATCGATTACAATTACTATTACTCTTGGCTAAAAAGTATTTGATTAGATTACTTAATTACTCGACGGCAAAAGTAATTGGACATTACTTAAAGAAGTAATCGTTACCTTTCTGATTACGTTATTGTGTGAAGACATATCTTTAGCGCTCATAACAATGAACTACTTCCAACCTATATTTCAGATTTGCACAAGTATTGAAAAAGAAAAACTGGCTCCCTCTTTGTGGTCGTTGCACCTTCACAATGCGGACACACGCATAGAATTCGTTTGAAGACGTTTAATTATTTGGGCGTTCGCCAGTGTGTGTGTGTGTGGGGGGGGGGGGGGGTGGAGGGGGTTCTAGATCTTGTTTAGCTTGAGCAAGGGTTGTCACTCAGTGTTTGCGTCGCTCATTTTATTATTCACACGTGGATGAGCTCGCACGTTATACAAAAGAGCAGCAGCTCCAGGATTTGAAACGGATCATGTGTAGTATCCGTTAGCGGAAGAGATCGCCCCGACCACTTCTCAACTCGAAACATTGCTTGTCACAAAGACCACGTAGGGGAAATGGGGAAATATTTCAACTGCCTTTGTTATATTTTGCATCCGCTTTAGGCATTCTTCGGTTCTGGTTCCCCTACGGGCTGCAAGTAGTTACCCTAAGCAGGATTTTTTTTTTTTTATTTCTGTGTGTGTGTGTGTGAGGGGCTAGTTTGAACGAAGGAACGAAGGACTCACAAAGCTACATTCTGCTTCCTCAAACTTCGCCCTGAATGGCCTTTGTCACGCACTGTGGCTTCCCTGGGGCTTCCCACTCCGAGTCTCAGCACGAAAAAAAAAAACAAAAAAAAAAACGGACATTTCACAGAAACTGTGCATAGAAAGAGATTGACCTCGTTTCCTTCAGCTCCGCAAAAATCTTTCTTTTTTTGAGTTCGAAAAAAAAAAAGAAAATTTTATTTTTGTCATTTTATAAAAAAAGACGTGTGCCGGGGGGGGGGGGGGGGGGGGGTTCCCGTGAACACATGGCAACGGTTACGAGCAATTTTTATTACTTCAAAAAGTAATAAGATTACTCTTGTGATTACTGCCTAATAAAAGTAATCAACTGATTACAAAATTACTCAAAAAAGTAATCGATTACAAGTAATTTGATTACTTGTAATAAGTACGGTACAACTCTGTGTGCAAGGTTGTTGAAAACGCGAAATGGGCTGCGGAATAGTAAACATATGGATGTACACAGAGCAGACATTCAGATTAAATCTGACTATCGGCGGGTGCGGGCTAGGCTCTTGAAGTCGAGATGGACGGGACGCTGGATACGATGTGCTATTTGTGCTCCAGCAAGCTCCTTACCACGGTCGGCCAAACGCTTCTCTCTTTTGTACAAACAAGTCTGCAAAAAAAGCTACTCTTATTAGGGTTATTTTCTCAGCTCTACATGCTCATAAAGCAGGCGCGTAGGCGGGGGGGGGGGGGGGGGGGGGAGGCACAGGGCCCGCCCCCCCCCCCCCCCCCCCCCCCCGAAATCTTCCATTTTGCTGGGTCCTCCTCTTGGGGAGCAGCAGAAAAAGACAGCTTCTCCATGTATGTTGTGGTTCCGGCGTTTTACGTTGGTACAGAATATTTCTTCACCATTGTCGGTAACTTCTGGCAGTCAAAACTGGTGAGTAACATACTGATAACGGAGGTAAACAGCGCAGCGTTGCAGCCATGCGAACGCTGCACTTGCAAAATGCGGTCATATATAATGGCGATGGTGCACCCTCGTGGCACGGGAAAAATGTCGTACCAATCTTCAGCGCAACGGCTCACCGGCGGAGGCTCAGCGTTACGCCACTTGCAATATTTTAACTCCAGGCACCAAGGTGTTTTAGTAGAGCTTAGGCGCAAATGCAAATACAGCTTACGATTTAGTTTAAAATTCAGGGCTTGCATGACATGTGTTCAACGTATAGTATTATATAACCTGCCACTTGTAGTGTCCCATTTTATTAACAGTTTTAATTTTTCGTAGTACGCTACTCTCCTAATAAAATACGTCCCCAAATTTTGTTTTTCGTCTGCCGGATTGTATAAATGCGTACATTGTGTATTTCACCAAGAGCACAGCGAATCAAGGTTATCTGATCTACACTTTAGTGTTCAAAAGGACGCTTGTTCACGAATAAAAAGTTTATCTTTGCACTTTGCGTGAGAGCAACGCGGCGCGATGCCTGTGCGGCCTGAAGTGGATGGTCAAGCGTAGTCTGGCACTTGCAAGCAGACCTACGATTAGAGACTTCCTCTGTTTAACCGACATCACTCTGCCATGTACGTTACGGGTCAATATTTACGGCCTGGACAACTTCAGCATCGACTTCTTAAGTCACGGACTAATTAAAACGAAGTTCGTAAACTTGGGATGGCTTCACAAATTTTTTTTTACACCTGGAACTCGGTGGAGTGAATTGAAATAGCGTGTCTGATTAATGAGGGTTCTGACGCGTACCTTTTCGTGCCTACCATTGATCTTTGGAGTAATTCCATTCACGTAGTGAAATATTCATCGCTATATTTCTCTTGGCCAAAATCACTGTTTTTTGTATTTTCAAGTTGAATACAATTCTATAAAACCAGGGACCTTTTTCTTTTAGAATCTGCATCTTTTTTTTTTACTTTTATACAAAAAAAAAAACGCGTGAACAGTAGAACCACCGCTAAACATGCGCATTTATCGGTGTACAGTTTCTTGGGGTAATGTGAAGGTAAAGGTATTTTATGTGCTATCCACCGAAAATGCATGAAGCGACCGTAATACAAATTTAAAACACGATGCTAAAGCTCATACAAACAGGTTCCACGATGACTGCCTTACTTCACTCTATGCGAGTAAATATAATTTCAAATAGTTTTACAAAATGCAATGTTAAATCTCGAGTGAAAGCATGTTTACTGCGATATAAAGGATATCAATATAAAGTAAAACCTGTATATGCTGCTGCTCAAACAAATTCCACCAAAATCGAACAAATATCACACATGCTTTACTTTCATTATTTGGTCATACTCGTTCCACCCGGCTCGCGCCAGCGAGTAACGTCGTCGTTTTCGGCGGCGACGCTGGTACAACTGACCCCAGCTACAGTTTTAATATAAAACTTAACCTGATTGTTGACATTACATTTCAAACAATAGAGAGTTTTAATAGGTCGTTCCACTACTCCCGATAACGATACCATGGATGCGCAAAGGCGGCGGCGGAGTATAGGATATCGTTATCTGAGTCATCGGAACAATCTACTAAAACTCCCCAATACAAGGCCCGAAGTCCGAATGCAATTGGCGCGTTCAGTCGTGTCTCCCTCAGTTCCGAACGAATCAACTCCAACCAGTGTTCTCGGAGCGTGTAATGAACGGCAAAAAAGCGCGGCTCTTTAGCTGCTCCTTAGAAGTTTCCGCTCCCTTCCCTATGGCAGGCGGTCTCCAAATAAAATGGAAGCAGACGACGCCGAGGACGATGCGTTTATTTGACGCCGGTATTGAAGAAGTCTCGACAAGGCCGTTAGAGTAGAATCGAGTGACTCTTGACCTCTGCGATGCGGTTTGAAGCGATTCAAAGCGAGCGAGCCTGTCATAGTATAGGTACAAAGGCTGCTACTGATATAAAAATACCGACAAAAACGTTGTAAACACACGCAAAATACGGAGGTCCGTCAATCTACGCTCTACACCACCGGTTACGATACTTTTATACGGCTGTGCACTTGTTCTGCACTTCTTCACGAACTTCCTTTTAAATCTGTTGGTGTACACACGGGAAGTCGGTCGAAGCGAACGTCAGCCAACCTCCCATACTCGGATACAGCTGTATTTAGCTACGCAAACATAACATTAATTGGAATCATGTTCTGCGTGAGTGTCCAACCGCGCACCAAAGTCACGTTCGTAGCCTGCCTTGCTCTGTTTAGCACGTACAAAACTATCTTCGATAATGACCGATTTTCCGTGCAACGGCGATCAAAACAGGGCGTTAAATGAAGGCTTACATTGCTTATTAGCATATTCATAAAAAATGAAATAGGCTCCAAGACATTTCACGAAAAGAGCCTGAACCGGAAACGGAATTCGAAAGCGTTATTCGTTTTACCTTGAGCATTTTGCATGAACAAACGCGAGCAGACCGTACCGACGCCGCAGCCGACGAAGCACGCAGCTTATCCCGCCATTATTTTTTTTTCTCTTTCAGCGCCGGAACTTTGTCAGCGATCCGGAAATACATCATACCGTGCTCCTTTCGCTCTTCGCGTACCGTATCTAGACTCGGTGTACGAGAGCGCGGCTCCTTTGCCCCGGAGTAATCTGCATCGGAAGTCGCTTTTTGCCGTCTAGTGGAAGGGCCGCGAGCTCCTTCAGACCCAGAGCGACTAGTGAACGCGCTTAATGCATGATGTTAACATAAATGCTGCGCCACCATGGGTGTCAAGAGAGCCTCAGGAATGCTGATAAGGAATTTGGGTGGCTCTCCATGAAACATACAGCCCTAAAAAAAAAAAAGACTAGTTTTAACAAAAAAAAAGAAAAGGTTTATTTAAAAGCGGTTTTCTTCAACAATGGAGCTTACTGAGTAACGTGAAAACGTCCATTACTATATGCTTCTCAACCACTATTTTTTAATACAACGTAGTTTTTTACAGTTTTATGCCTCAACAAGGGTTGTCAGTTCTAGAGTGCTTGAGCAGAGGAAAAAAGAGTTATTCCTTTTGATCCGATGAAGCTTTCCTAAAGTGAAGTGTTATAGCTGAAACACAATTAGGTGTACCGCACCGCTTTGTATCCGACTACTTAGAGGGAACTCTTACAAAGATGGTTCAGTTTTTTTACATGATGCGCATATATTAGAATAATATAATTGACAGTAAGAGTCTCGTAATAACGATACACGAGGGGTGTTCAATATGCCTTGCCTCCTGTACTGTAACGCTCTTATTCAGTGATGGAATCGAAAGCTGTTATACTCAAATTAAATTTTTGGGATCCCCTCCTTACACGAGGCGCCATATGAAGAGACCAACTTCGTACTGGAGGAACTGCAGTGCTAAGACGGTTTGACTTACCCTCCTTATAGCTCGGACCTGGAGCCATCAGACATCAAGCTGTTCCCGAACATAAAAGAACATCCGAAGGGAACACGGTTCGCGTCTGACGAAAAGGTCAGCTAAGCAAAGCGTCGTTGGTGTCACCAACAGCCGCCCCATAACGTCTAGAACTGCATACAGAGACAAGTGCACTGGTGGTGGCAGTGAATCGCCGATATGTGGACTAGATCGAAAATTGAGGTGCTTCTGGAAAGACGGCATTTCATACTTTCACTGGAATGGAACATCCTTCATTCTATCTCTTAATAAAAAAGTTACATGCCAGGAGGGAAAACTTATTGAACAGCCCTTGTAATTACCTGCAAGACGTAGCCCAACTATTTAGTCGAGAGTTCTACTAAATACTCAATATTCCTGGCGGCGAAAGCCACTCCGAAAAAACGATTTTTTGCGCAGAAAATGTCAAATGTTTTCTTCAGTCTATGCTTTATACGACGAAACTAGAATCCAGCATCTGAATGCTTTTAAAAAAGACATAAGAAGCGATAACACAACATTTGTTTCATTTTCTTTCCATTTATGAAAAAACGCGAGTCGACCAAATTCAACAATCGACTCATACATTCCTATCATCATGTTTTTACGGAGAAAAAAAATTCAATAAACATGAACGCTTTGGAGAATATGTTCAAAGACAATATAATATTATAACTTCACTTCTTTAAAGTAATAATAAATTGACTAGGCATTACTCCCACTGAGTTTATGCTTAAGGATATTTACGCTGGCATCTGTGGATGGCAATGAAAACATTTTTTAATTAGTGTGCACAATGTTGGCAAACCGGACTCCTAGCATAATGGTAACTCACCTATGCTGCACCATTCCACCAGTGATCCCCCCCCCCCCCCTCTCCAGTCAGAAACTGCAAACACCCCGAAACAACTTAGACGCTTGAAAGAACTGGTGTCAGAACCAATTACGTATAACCTTGGTTCATAACAGTTTATCGCACAACATGGACTATTTTAGGAATGCTCATTGATGCACGTAGTATTTAAGTGTCATGAACCGGGTCTGAAAGAACGACGACAACAACAAATTTTGATCGTCGGGTACCCACAGCACGAGCAGCGAGCTTCTGTCCTCCATCATAGATAAACGACGTTATTACCCAAGTTCCTTCGTGTCAACTCATTAAACCGCCACTCCAGTGATTCGGTCCCAACTCTGTTACGTAGGAACGTACCCTCATTGTATCTTTTGCAATTTACATGTTTATGGCTCCAGATGGAGCCATTGATCACAGGTGCTTAATCGGCCTGCCTTGTTTAGCTGCAGCCTGCATTAGAACGTGCAGATATATTTGTCCGTAGGTAGCTCTTGTTTCGATATTGTATCTGTCACGTTGCCTGGATGCACGTGTCTACTGTTCGGAATTTGGCTTCTCACCAGGCATAGGCATTCTGAGGTGGCATATATTTTCTTGCGAATAAATATTACTTCTAGCGCATTCAATTTGTCCTCCTCAAAAATGCAATCAGTCTTCGTATCTTCAAATCCTCATTTAATATTTTTTTTCTATAGAAAACAGATTATCGCCTTGTAAATTAGGCATAGCTTTTTACAGATAACTTTTTTTTAAAATTTCGAAAGTATCTTGAACACATTTTAAGGGGCTGGTAACAAAACAAATTAAAAAAAATTTCCCAAATATTGTTTTTTTTCATTACAACTTCATGCATTGTAAAATATACTTCAAGTAAATATACGTTATGTGAATTAGGTATAGACAAAAAAAATATTTTTACTCAGTAAGTTAATGGCCAAAATATATAAAGTGTATAAGAGTTCCTTATTTGGAACCACTTAGTGATGCACTTTCGAGCTTACCCAAGTGTTCCTTCGCAGGGCAAGTTGGAAAGTGCCTACAACTGAGCCCCCTTCTTCATAGTGTTTGAGAAAACAGCTCTCAGGTGCCCTTCTTTTTCGGGAAGAATTCTGCTTCGTTAACTTGGTAGAGTACCAAGTCTTTGCAGGAAGTTCAAAAAAAATTTAAACATTTTTTTTTAAACCATGTCTACCTGAAATCATGATTAACGAGCGAGCATTTATTGTCCAGGCGAAAAATATCAGATTAAATATTTGTGTGTAAATCAAAGAAACACGCCACTTAAAATACTTTCATGCTCAACATCAGTGTGAAAAAAAAAATTGCACAAGCCTCTCCTGTGTTGTTTTCTCGAAACCACGTGTTCTTGACTCATCACTCCCGAGTGCGACCCAGAAACAGGGAAGTCTTCCTATTTTTACATAAATACGGCGAGTCTGTTTTCGAGCATAACAAATAGAGCCAATCGTGGTCTATGCAAGAAACTAACGCATGACGTTGTACTGTTTGCGCTGTGATTATGAGCTCATGAACTAGACTATCCTAAAACAGGAGGAGTGTTAAGTGGTACCTGCACGTGCTTTGAAGCCAATGTTTGTCTCACCTTGACAGAGGTGAAGTACTAGTTTAGTTCTGATGTCAATTCCGGTAAGGTTAGCACCGACAGGAACGTTGACAGCGTGAAGTTTTAATGCCGTGGCATATACTTTGCATATTACATTTGTCATGTGAACGCTATCCTGACACGTAGTGGTACCACCTAACAAGTGGATTTCAGATGTACAGGTCGTTCTTTTGCAGCTCGTTTTTCTCTCTGAGCGCAAATTCGTCAGGTGGTTAGTATTTTAAGTTTTATTGACTGTTCGATGATTAAACTGCCGGACTTCCGCTTGCTGGTGCAATATCTAACTACCGCGTGGCGGTAGTTAGATATTGCATGCCAAAGTGCGAATCTTATTTCATGATTTATATATACGGGGGATTGACGCGCTTAATTTCTGGCCAATATTTTTTATACAGCTACAATCGAAGTGACAGTTGTTAAACGAAACGTTCCTTAATCTTTTCTGAATTTCATAACAATCTGACGGATGTGTGTGTTTGTGGCAGTAAGCACTCATTAATACAACTTATGCATCTACTTTTACACATATATCAAGCGTTTATCATTAAATTACGAAAGACATTCCGGCAGTATTGCTTAGACCAAGTAATACATTTTATTCAGTAGGATACCAGAAAATAAGCTAATTCATTATTTTAGAGTTATACCAACTATTGTTTTCCTCTCGAGGTACATGCGTATTAGTACTCAAATCATTGGTAAATCTTCAGCCTTTTCAGCACTTCGTCCTGCTTAATTATATAATTCTTATTACTAAAAAGAAACTGAGGGTTAAAATTTAGCTCGCATTCTGCGCTTGTTTCTTCTAGGCATTTGTCTGACAGATGCCGATTTATTTCCCAAAGTCCTTTTCCCGTGCTGAATTTTAGGCGCCCTGCTGTGAAAAATCTTGGTAGAGATGAAAACAACACCAACCGCGCAAACTAAAGCACCACAGTGTGGTGAACAGGTGATGATGAACCGCTCTCACCATATAAGTTGGGCTGCCGACTGTCTCCCGTGAAAGTGAGTGCGTCGCCACCAAATTCTGTCTACACACGCGGTTCTTCCGGGCCGACACTGCCGAGTCGCAGCACTCCTCACAGTAGAATGCAAGTAAACGTCACGCTCATATTTCTCTTCTTTTTTTGTCTTCTTTAAAAGGAGGGGGGAGGGGGGAGGGAGGCGGGGGCATTGGGGGAGGTAAGTTGACGTGTTTTCGGTGCTCCCTAATTTCCCTTTCTAAAGAGCAATATATCCTCTAAAGAGCAATGACTAGCTAAATATCAGTCAGTCAAACAGCGACACGATCACTGATCTCTAATAACCGACATATATATTCATTTAGTAAGGATTATGGCGTCATATCTTTGGAAGGTAAAAATAGGAATGGTTGCTCGCTTGTAGTGCGTCGCAGGCCGCTCAGTGTACTTTAAGTTCAACATCTTGCCTGTCTATTGTAAAAGACGCAGATTTTCATTCTTTGAAGCAAGAAAAGAATATCGCAATATCGCCCTAAATGGAGCAAAACCGTAACGAAAAAAGCTACCGCAAAGATCGAGGCCATTTTATTTGCCTTTCAAATGCTATGTCTTACGATTCTTCGTGCTTGAGAATCGTCTCGCACTGCTTATCTGTACTCAGTATTCTTGGGCCGTTCCACGCAATACCTAACACTCTCAGTGTGCTTATCAATACAGTCCTACGGACAAAGCAAAAACACTTCAGCTTTGCACAAGGCGCAAACAATTTGTGCTCTTGAGGCACGCGCTATAGCCGTAAAGATCACCAACGCTTCAGTTGTTGTTTTTAGTTTCTTCCCCGCAAGGGCACTGCCTTCGCTTTATGACTGCGGGGCACATATGTTGCGTCAAGAAGCAGCACCAAGGCTGCCGGGACTACTGAGGTAAAACAAGGCGGAGTAAAATTTATTTATCCTTTGTCCCGTGAACCCGCCACTTGATGTCCGTGTCGCAACTTTTGCAGAAGCTCCAAGTCTCCTTGCTCCACTTCGCGGCCTCACGAGTTTGTGTCTTGGCTCGACTATCGGCAGACCAAATGAGCTTCGGTTTTCGTCTGTCGTCATATCATCGAGCGTTTCGTTCCTTTCTCTAAAAAACTATGCGTGAAAACCAAAGAGCCCCTTCTAATGCCTCGGTTCCAAGTGGTTTTGAAATCGCGGCTTTGTTGCTTGCACGCTAAGTATGCTATACACTGAACGTTCATTTGTAAGCCGAGGAAGCTTTATCTCTGAGTATTTTGTTTTAATTTTCAGTCTGATTTGATGCGTAGCGTCAAGGCCCTTTTTAAGTATATCGTATTTCTTGTTGCGAAAAAAAAAAATAGAACTTCGTCTTGCAAATGCTGTTGAAGTGAGGCGTAAGCCTCCCTCCCCCTCCTTTTTTTTACTGTTTCCCTGTAAAAAGAAAAATATAAAAACTTGAGTTGAGTTTACAGTTGTAGGGAACAGATATGCCTTGGTTATTACAATTCAAAGTTAAATTAAGTCAAAACAATTAAAAATTACTCCAGAGCAATCTGTAAAACTCCTGTAATGTTGGCAGTTCGAATGCCTTCGGTTAAAAGACCTTTGAAATATTGGCGACTCCAATCGCGAACTTATCTCTTCTAGGTTTCCAATAAAAAAAAATGTTTTTTAAGTGTCTCTTTGAAAAATATGATGCAACGATAGTAAGGGGTGTGTAACTGTAACGTGCTTACTCGAATATATTTTCCTCGTTTTATCTTGCACATATTATAATAATAACAAAAAAAAAAAAAGAACACAAAACTAGCGCTTCTTCAAAAGAAGTTTACTTTTTCTAGACTAATTGTTAGGTGACTGAAAGGATGGCTCTAAAATGGATTAAACCTTTTATTCCTCATTAGTTTCACCGGGAGAAGCAAGCATATACATTCGATTCATCTGAACTATTGCTAGAGATAATATCTCCATGCGTATTTTGCTACAAGAATCAAACAAAGAATAGAAAGAGTTAGTGACAACGACAGCCAGCACAGTTCTCATGGTTTGCTCTAACGCAACTTCAAATAAATTTTCAGATTGGCTAAACAAATCCAACTTTTTCTGGTTCAATAATTTCCATAAATTTAATATTGGAGGCCTCACACCGGCATGTTTATATCAAATGTAAATGAAAAGTGAATGCCTGAAAAAAGAAGCAGATATCTGCGATGCTGTGCTTTTGAGCGGGCATTACCTGTATGAGTCAAAAACAAACATGAAAAAAAATCGAATCATTGACGAAGGAGGCATTTTATATACTAAAACTAAAATTTAATCAGCAACCGAAGATTTAATATTTTCCCAGAACAAGAAAAAAGAAAAAATTAATTGACGAAGAAATTTTTTGTAAGGATCATGGACTCTATTAGACCAGGTTCGGTGTTGAATATTAGCATATAAGGAATAAAAATATCGCCACTCGTTGATCTCACAAATACGCAGGAGTAGAAAAGGATTTTAAAGATTTTTCTGCTATATGATTCTAAAATGAAAACTGTGCAGTTAAAATTTGCTGGCACTTTTTCAAGTGAACTAGTGTCTTGGCTGCCAAGTATGTAGCCAAGAGTCAGCCATAGCCGTGTGAACTTGGCGACATGGTTAGAGCAAATATGTAATTACCACCTTTTCGTTTACTGGGGTGGGATATCGGCAATCGTCTTATGTTTTATGCATGGGTTATTGCCCCAAATTGATGCTTTCCCAAGTAGCGGTACTTTCGACGACAGTGTGTCAATTTTCAAACAAAGTATAAAAAACGACCAAATCAAAGCCAGCCTTACCTAGCGCACAAAAGCTACCCCTAACTTCTGGAAACCCGTTGAACTTAAATGAACGTATCCTATCCTACCATGTAACCTAACAAGAAGGCAAAATAATTAAGATCAGAAATCTTCCTCAAAATTGCTTCAAGGCATGGATAGACACAGCGAAATAGTAAGCAAAATTACAAGTTCCAATAATCTTTTTTCGCGAAGGTATTAATTTTTCTAATTTGGTCTGAAAGACTGGGGGGCTCTACTGGGAATACTTAAAACGTGACGTCTAATGTCCTAATAGTGAGGGGGAGGGGAGGTAGTAGAGCTTCTTCCCGACGGGATACAAAAAGTTTGATTGCATGAAAGTTTGATTGTATGAAAAGACAAATAAAACGCGCAAAATACTATTTTATTTACACTGATTGCTGGGCATGCAAGTTGTACAGCGTATGACATCACGTCACTAAATATCGCGGGAAATTTTAATGCTGGTTTTAGCATTACCTTCATTTGCCGTTTATTAATAGCAATAATATAAATATAATAAATACCATGCTGGGAGGGGTAAATCCTGCGTATTACGAATATGAGTTTAGTATGGGTAGCTCAGAAAACCAACGGAGCTTCCCTTTAACCGCTTAGATCAGACCTAACCTATCCTAAAGTAGCCAGTCTAACCTTCTTGGCGTAAATTAACACAACACAAGGTTGTGCAACGTAACATATCTTAACGTAAAGTAACGTAACTTGCCCTGACCTATCATCAACGATCCAACCCATCTCAAATATAACTCAACTTATCCTAACTTGATATCGCAATATGTGTACTCGTGCACTGAGCACACACTTAAGGTTGGACGCGTAAGCAAATAAAATTAAAATTACGAGAGCCTAATTAACGAGTCATACTGTGCAGTCTGTAAGCGTTTCAAGATATTTTTTTCTCTCTCTAAGGCGTTGGCTGTAGAGTAGCTGCAATGCTTGCAATCTCTCTCTCTCTCTTTTTTATGAAATTATTTCGGTTATAATTGCGCTGTATCGGGCGTGTCTGAAACAAAATATTGAAAATATTTACCACGCTAATAAAGCAACCGCATATCCTAGAACCTGCAAATTCATGTGAATGGGGTCCTCCAAAAAAAGAACACCAAGGTTTCATTCTTATCAGGTTACTCCAACGTAAGACGTCGCACACCCTATCTATAGGAGTGGATATACGCTCACGTCGAATGAAGTAGTACCCATAAAAATGTACATCCCCACACAACGAATGATATAAATAATGTTGATAATGTGTACAAAAAGACAGACATTGAAAGACACTTTCGAATGTGTATGTAGGGAAGCTTATACTATATGGTGCCTGACACACGTTTCCGACTTGTGTGTTTATCGCGTCCAAATAAGTGGTCCCTCGATTTCCGCCTGATGACGTCACGCAAGTGTCACGCTGTCCCCGGTCGCGATCTTTGCGCGGTGTCCCAGCTGCGGTGGTAGATGTGGCAGACGCCTGGTCTGCTGCAGGTAGCTCTACCAGTTCGACAGTTCACAGAAGCTTCAGCATCCAGGAGTTGGGACGCCGAGACGACAGCAACAATCGCGTTCGCTCGTACTTTTCTTCAGCGTCCCTACGACCAACCGCCAGGATCGTTACACTCCGGCTCTGGTGACGTCATTTGTTACCACTTCGGGACAACTATGGGCTGGATAGGACACTAAACACACCCGCCGGACACGCGCTCCAGGCACCTTACCTGTATTGGTACGCGGCCACCCGAAAGAGGCTTGGGGTGCCGGCAAAGCACACGGTCATAGCAATCAAACGATCAATGGTAGCGTCCGGAGTCATATAGTTGCTCCCGGGGGAAGCCTAGGAGACGTATATCTGCGCCAGAAAGAAACTGCCAACTTTGAATTGGACCATATATTCTGCTCTTTCTTTTTTGTTTTTCAGAAATGAGGCGCTTGGGTGCAGCTGCAGAATTTTCCAGCTGCACTTCAGAGAATAGGTGCGCAGACTTACCGCTGGTCAGAGCAACGGTGTGCGAACCTCCTTTAGTCACTCAGCGATTCTCAGAGCAATGCAATGCAATAAAATGTTTCCAGCGACTGTTATCAACAAGGTACTGTGCGCAAAACTGTCACATATAACGTGCGAGTGGTGACCAAAACGGATAATACAGCCGCGTAACGATGAAGCGATGTTTCATCAGAGAATAAAGGGGCTCTTCCCAAAAGTGTCCGTATTCTTCAGTATGTGTTTAATAACATCCTAATTTTTGGGGTTTCTGCAGGTGTCATGTTTAATATTTGTTTTACCTCCTGTTTATAGTTTTATTACAAATGAAGTTAGGTTATTATTATTGGTATAACGGCAATATAGAGAGCATAATATGTTGTTTATATTCGGAGTATCGTATATCGATGATTGCAGAAAATGTTCTGATAAAAACAAACAGTATAAACTAAACAAAAAAATGGCAAAGATTTCTCAATGTTATTGTTAATGTCGTCGGTTATCGCGTTTATACAGAGTGTAGCAGAAGAAAATAACAGCAGCATAGGATCTGTTAGACTGCGCCAGCACGTGACGCATGCAGTCTCTCTCGTTAGTTCTTGCGTGATTTATTTATCTCTTGAACAAAATGTACTATCTTGAAATAAATGCATTACAGCAGTTATCATTTATGCTTATAGAATACGTCAATGAGTTGTTTCGGGTATTCAAAAAGAATATGGTACTTATTAACTAAACATCACCATGCGCAACGGAAAGTATCGGCCTATAATAATTATAGTATCACACGTACTGCATAACCATGCATTAGTCAGCGCACGTATAACGTTACGCCGCTGGCGCCAAGATAGCATTTGGGGCTGCGACGAGAGGTTCTGAATTTGTTTCATAACGCGGAATGACTCTACAGGGTGTTTTCTGTTTATATAGCTGCACCAAATTTCTGAATAGAAAAAAAGGGGGGGGGGGGGGAGTTACATGAACCCGGTTTTCACTGCGTGTTTATATAACTCGACGGATATTAGATGGGAATAAACCACTATGGCACTCATTAAAATACGTTAAATGACTTTCTAATCACTGTAATTACGATATATATCTTCATACTACAAACTCTGAGACGGTCATATACGAAAACTATTCCATCTCGTAGAAATCGCGTAACCAGCAAATAGCGCTTGTTCCGCGCTGTTTTTCCGCGAAGTTTTAACTTTTATCCGGCTAATGTAGAAACGTTCGGCTATAGTGGCCACTTTCGCGGGTTTGCGGGATTGAGTGGAAAAATGTCATATTGAGTAGAAACTTCGGGGGAAGATATCTCGGAACACGGGCTCGTTACGCGAATTCTACAAAATGGAAAATTCTCATTGCGTGTAATATAAATATGTGTCCAAATTACAGTATATAACAAGTTAATTATCGAATTTGATTTAATTCGTTTGATAATAGGGATAGTTATATACCCATCTAGTGTCCGCCGAGCCATACAATCACGCAGTAAAACCGTATTGATATAACCCCCCTCCGTCTTATTTTAAAAAAAAGTTGGTGCAGCTAAGAAAAACAAAAGCATCTATATCATATTAATTGTATGTTCTCGTACGAAACATCAAGCAAAATGGGTAACGAAATTGGTTGTGCCGACATACTCTGCCATCTATGTACCGCAGCCGCAGGTGGTTGTGCGGACGCACAGACGGTCCCACAAACGGAGGAATGAATGGACAAATTTCTACCAGAAGCTGCTTCTTTTAAAAAATTCTAATACATCCCACCACGCCATAAAGAAATCACCTGCCGCGAAAACGCAAATGCCCGGAAATACTAATTAATCTTACTTTTTATGTCGTAAGTCCTGGATAGTTCTCACGACCATATTAAAACGATTCGATTTTTTGTAGCGCGAGATTAATGTACTAAAGATGTCGTTATCATGAAACTTTAATGCTGTGCTCTATTTCCGTCGAATATCCAGCTGCCTGCCGCCACGAAGACAGAGCCAGTCAGCCCGGCCGCTTAGGTGGAGTTAGCCAACCCTACACTCGTGTCCGCCTAATTCCTTTCGTTGGAACGCGGTAGAGGAAAACAACTCCTAAAGCTCTCCAAAAGTTTCCGAGAGATAGTTTTTATTAGTTGGGAACTTTGGAAGTAAGTGTTGAAGTCACTCTAACGCGAGTGCGAACCAGTAAAGGCTATGACAGAGCGCGTACCACTCAACGGGGAAGCATTCCAACTGCTGTGCGATACTTGACACCAGGACACGCTTGACTACCTCTGGAGGGATCTCTATCTCTGAATTTAAAGCGACGTCTGCCACACATGGTGAGCTTGAAAGGGCTCTTATGTGTGGGTCAGAAAAAATCGATTGAAGTAATCTGCCTAATTAACACTGTACTCCTTTCAGAATTTCGTATTTGTTCATACTCGCAAAAGGATCCTAAAACTCTTTCTGAGGACGATAGTTATATTATGCTTTTATGCTTTGATGTCTCATATCTTATACGATATAGTAATTTTGCACTGGTAGCGAATTGGCGGTCGAAAAAGTTACGAACGATTGAAAACGTCTTCCCGAAATGCCATGTTTTGACTGACACCTTGATGAATTACCCAAGACCGGGGAAAAAAATAACAAAGAAAAAAGTGACCGGAAATCAAAATCTCAAACTCAGCTAAATATTAATCTAAGAACGCCTCTCTTATATGCACCCTACCCCGAAGGTCACCGCGCTTTGCACACGGAAGGTCAATCTATTCACTCAGCTCAAACTCTGCTGGGAACCCTGACCACTTCGCTTTCAACCCGCTCCCCTTCCCCCATCCCCCCAAAAAAATAAATTACACACACAGAGCAAAAAGAAAACAAAAAGAAAAACATTTACAAATATAGGGAAGACATAGGATACGGTACTGAGCTGCAGAGAGGTCTGGCTAATACTATTGCCTTTCGTCTACTTTAATCTTGCTGTTTCTCTCACCACCCTTTTTATGACATGGCGTTCTTTGTGCACTGCTGTTTCTGCTCACTGGATTGCACAGTTATTGCGTTCCCGGGCATGTTTCGCTACTTCTGAGTTAGAAACTTTGAATTTGACGTTTCGCCTATGCTCGGTTAATATGTCATTTAGACATCTGGAAGTTTCGCCCGCGCATTTGAATCGACAAGTCAAAGGGTTCACGATGCCACACTCTCGCAGAAAACCGAGTTCTCTCTGTGCGCTTTTTAACACCCCTTCCTCTCCGGCAGAAAATGAGTAAGGTTCCCCAACTTGAATTCCGTACTAACCACAACGACCCCACCAAACTTCTCGTGTGCTTTCACATTGTGCGACATCTGATGATAATATGTCATAACGGCGTTCCTTTTCTTGGATTTCTCCTTGCCCCTTACTCTTCTTTCTCACATAAGAGCCGTTTGACTACCGATGAAGCATTCTTCGTTTACCGCGCCACATTGTCTTTTATACTGCCTTTTTCCTGAGCGTGTCAGATAAAGAATACACATTTGTGATACGAGATGTCTATTAGGGGGTGCAAGTGAGACGTGTGCAAAGTGCATTTGTTCAGAAAAGGAGGGGCAAGTGCCATGGCCGAATTGGTCTGGGTTTGCAGCAGGGTTCGAGCTAAGTGAATTGATTGACTTTCTGCGTGCAAATGGCGGAGACTTTGGGGCTAGGATGTATATAAAAGAGGTCTGCTTGAATACATTTCTACCTGAGTTTGAAACTTTGTATTTCTGTCACCTTCTTCTTTCTAAGTTGATTGATCAAGATGGTAAATATGCACTTGCTCGCCTGCGCTCTCAATGTAATTTTAGACATGCCGCAATGTCAAGAAATTGAGGCTATGGACTATTGTGGCCATAATTTAGACGCCAACAAATGTGATACAAGGAAAGTCTGATAAAAAGAGTCATATTCATTTGCTACATGTAAGATTTTACCTTGGAAGCAACAGCCTCAGGTTGGTAGATTTTTTTTTTAGAGGAAATCAATCACTTTCATTTTGCAGTAGCGCATAAAATTTATTTGTAATTGAAGACAGTATTACCAAGGCAATTTGGTAATTTTATACGACCGGCACAGCTGTCTGGATTATTTAAAGCTTATTCCGATCAAAATACGTTGAAGTGAACGATTATTGCATAGCAGGTTCACTATTTCGTGGGCCACACTCTTAAGCCTTGCTCAACAACCAGGTATTTCAACAATCACTTGCTGTACCCATAAAGTATTTGATTAATAAAAGAAATTATAACTCTGACGTTGCTTTATTCTTACGAATAGATTTTTGTGCATATAAAGTAATTTTTTATTACATATTTTGTTTTAAAAAAAATTTTAGAATGTAAAAGACGATTTTTTTTTTCGGCGGTTGACTTTCACCTGCCATTTTCAATGTTCTCGTTGTCACAGGTGTACAGTCGCCGGCCATATGAGTTCCCCCGGCCGAACGCCGACCGGAGCAGTGAAAATCCCGCATGCGGCGCGTCGAGCGTTGCCGCGTTTTGGGAGCCGGGCTGTTAGGACCAAGCCATTCCGTTATCAAAGGGGTGGTCTTATGAAGTTTAATAGCATTCCGCGTTTTGGAGCGTGACTCTGAAGCACGGCCGATTACAATCCCGCTTCCAATTGTAGGTAAACGCAGACGGTTTATCGAAATTCTTCACTGCATCATATATCTCTGACGTGTTATATGCTACTTTTTTATTTGCAAAACCGGTTTGTCATTTTAAATATTTCCTACCCGTAGAGTAATCCTACGCACAAGCCCCCCCCCCCCCCCCCCTTTCTTACAATCTTTCTTAAAACTAGACTAGACAATGACAAGTGATTCTGAAATACTTTATTTATTCTATAAGGATATGCTATAGATAACATAGAAAGAAGATTTGTGTCGAAGGAGAACAAAGGTTCAGGCACTTTTCATGAACGCGTTCTATCGAGGAGACTATTATTCCACACTCAGTAGCGAGCTGCTTCGCCAAGGGTAATTCTCTACACTATGACGTTGTAGGAGGCTTCCTGGGCCGCCACTTCTCGCTTGCCGAGGGATAATTGTTGTCATGCCTAATATCATATCAAACATAGGGTTTTGACATTTGTATACGAAAATGGTCTATGGACTTCTATGGAAAGTCCTACGGTGAGCTATCACCTTCTATGGCCCTCTATGTTCAGCCATAAGAAACCATAGAACACGCTATAGCCACCTTTAGAGAAATTTTTGTCTTCAAAGCTTTAAATCTTGACCATTCCGATTTCCATAGCTGGCTATAGAATAATTTATAACTATGCAGCTATAGACTCGCGACCATTCAATATTCTTTAGCGAGCTATAGAAATATGTATGTCCTTAATGCTATAGATTCGTTACTATTGAATGTGCTTTAGCCGGCCATAGAGTGGTGTATGTCCCTAAACCTATAGACTCGTGATCATTGAATCTTCTTTAGCCGACTCTATAGTGCTTTATGTCACCAAAGCTATAGGCTTCCGACCTTTCATTGTGCTTTAGTCGACTATAGAGTGGTGTATTTCTCTAAACTTATAGAATCGCGACCATTGAATTTTCTTTAGACGACTCGATAGTGTTCTATGTAACCAAAGCTATACGCCTCGCAAGTGGGCTCATTTTCGTCTTCTGCGCATGAGAAAGGAAGTAGCGGTGACGTCCAAACGCCGAGTCCTGATTGGCTGATCGCGACCCCCTATTGAGCGTCGTCTGCTCCTTTGCAACGTCGTCTGCTCGCAACATCGTCTGCGTCTGTCTTACCTTTCCTGCGACTTTCGGAGCGAACTCGACTTGGCCTTTAAGGGAGGGCAGACGAAATAACTCGAGCGGTACGTTGTTTTCGTCTAACAACTAGCAGACGCGCATCAAGGAGGGAAGTCAAAGGACTCACTGGCGAGGTGACCCGGGGCGCCGAGGTTTGTTTGCTTTGTGTCCGCAAGTTCCCTCCCAAATACTTTTTACCTCCATTCGTGTGCGTCGAGACCCCTCACTCTTTAACGGCGCCGGCGGGTTGGCGCAGTTAACGTCGTCTGCTTTACGTCTGCTAGTCAACGCGATGGCTGCTTTACCTTTCCTGCGTCTGTCGGAGATTCGCCGCTTTTTCACCGGCGAGAGTCACCGTTGCCTCGGGAAACAAGGAGATAACAAGAGGAAGAAATTGACCTCTTAATCTAAAATTGAGGTCAGCGATCAAAGTATAACACGGGAAGGGTTCACAAGGGTCGCGCGGGCATATTCCATTCAGCACGTCAGCCGGTCGTGGGCAGACGGTCGCCGAGTAGCGGAGTGCCTGCTAGGCCTAACAGCCCAGCTCGTTTGGTCGCGTTCGGTGGAATCGTCGCCGTTGGAGCTTTTCCCCGGTGTCTGTGGATCCAGCGTTCTTGTTCGTCGTGCTCTGTTTCAAATAATTTTTACTTTTTTTTTTTCTGCTTGAAGTCAGGACGCGTGAGAAGCTCACGTAGAAAAATAAACGTCCGTGGGTCGTCGCGACCGCGACGCTGTCGGCCATGCTGACTTGATCGTAAGAAGTGCGTAACAGCTTCGGAGCTGTCGTAGGATTTCGCCGTAACCTGCGCAAAACTTACGAAAATTTCGTTTCGTGAATACGAATTTGTTCTTAAGTTTTGTCTTACGCACATTTTTGGCGTAAGATCGTTTCGTGAATCTGGCCTCTGCACTCCCGAAAGTCGCAGGAAAACGTAAGACAGACGCAGACGACGTTGCGAGCAGACGACGTTGCAAAGGAGCAGACGACGCTCAGATAGGGGGTCGCGATCAACCAATCAGGGCTCGGCGTTCTGACGTCACCGCTACCCCCTGCGCAAGGAGCAGACGAACTTGCCCTCCGCATAGCCTCCGACATTTCATTGACCTTTAGTCGGCTATAGAGGGACATATGTCTCTTGAGCTATAGTCTCGCGACCACCCAGTTTTTTTAGCCGGCTCAATGGCGTTTTATATTGCTTAGGCTATAGGTCCGCGACACTTTTTTTTTTTACTGCATATGTAGGGAAGTGGAAGAGAGCCATTAATGCGCTCGATCGGGGCGAGAATTTCCTTTAGCCAGTTTAACGGGGCGTACGTCGCCGCGGCTATACGCCCGCGATCACAAAAGCTTCCTTAGCTGCCTATAGGACTATTGCAGTTTTGCCGGCTGCTTTCCTTGCGCATTGCCTTATTTCCGCGTTGACGTCATCTCCATCTTCCGCTTTTTAGCTCTAATTATCTGTCTTTTCCAGCGTGGTATCTAAGCATATGTACTTTGTCGCGCGCCTTCTACTTTGTCCGTGTCCCTGCCATGTTTGTATTTCTTTCTGCCTGCTCTGCTAAATATCTTTAATGTTTTCTGTGTATATTTCGTCGTTCTCGACGCGGAGTCAACGAACATAAAGCTGCTGCTTACGCCACTAGAGAGGTGAGCTTCACTCTTGTCACGAGAATCTATCGCGCTATAAAGTCGTCTATTGGTCTCGAATAAAGTCTCGAGAGGGCTGTTTCGAATGCCGGTGCACATGTCATCAGTGTAGGTAGGGCAACGACGTATCAATCGCGACGCGAGAGCCGACTCCGCCTCGATCTGGCCGGCCGCGCTCGCTCTGTGGAAATGTAAGCTTGGGATTCTCGAGCAGCGTTTGCTTACTGAAGATGCAAGACACTACTTTGTCGTCGCGAATCCTTTGCCCTTCGAATGGCTGCGAAGCCGTTCCAGCGACGGGCGTACCTTACGCAGCGGATCCGGGCTCCAACAACCGTTCGCACAGCATCGGATCCTTCCGTCAGCGAGCGCCGGCGGTTCGTCGTCACGGGGTCATGTTCGTGGCAGTTCATGTTCGTGGTGTTTCATGTTTGCGGGGGCTCATAAAATGCTCCCATTCAAGTCGAGACGACAAATCGTCGGCGCTTGCTAATAACTTATAAGCTCCAGAAAGTTTGCGAAGCTGCGCGGGCGGTCGCTGACAGGCGCTGCTGCCTAGGGTACGCCGAACACTGCACGTTTTCGCCGGCTTTCGCAGGGCGAAAATACTCAACGACAAAGCAGCGTCCTGCATCATCAGCAAGCTGATGATGCAGGACGCAGATGAACAGATGACGCGTTAGCCGTTGCCACTCCCGGAATGACTGCCTCCGGACCTATAGTTTCGCGTGTCGTGCGGCCCGCGGAACTGCTGTGGATTTCGCTTCTTTGGTAAATGGTATCTAGATCAAAAAGTCCTTGCCGTATGTCGGCAACAAGCGATTTCTTCAAAAAGCCCAAGTCATTCTTCTGATGCTTTCAGTGTTAGGTTCGGCAAATGACAGCTTGTGCTAGAACATGGTGAATCTTCGCGGATCCCTTCCTTCTCGGTTGTTTGTTTGAGTGCTTGTTCTGCAATGCCCGTGTCGACATATATCTCGAATTACACCTTTCAAGTCCGGTATTTTCAACTAAGTGCGCTGCAACCTACTCGGCGACAATTGACCGTTCTGTAGTGTCTATCTCCTGGCAGTGCCTATCTTCTGACAGCTGGGAAAATAATTTCCCCGAAATTCTACCGCAGTCGCCTGCCATTAGCTGTATGAAATCATGTGAAAATTGCAGTTAGAACACTGACTTTCTTATTCTCCTTGCGTTTTGTGAAAACACATTTCATGGACACCTTTTTGCTGGTACACGTTTCCTGGACACGCGTTTAGTCGACACTAACGTTTGTCGACACTCTTTACGCGAATTGCAAGATGCAGGGACATTTCGTCGCGCTTGTATTCCCGAGGCGCGTGCTCACCGACCCAGCCCACCCGTTCACGCCACTTCTTGGCGAGTCTGCAGCAACTCATTACAAAAAACAACAAAAAAACAACATTAAAAAAACATTTTGAGTTGTCTATAAACATCACGTGTTGATGAAACGATCTGTCGATGAAACTTCGTTCGATGAACTGATTGCAGCGCCACTGACTGGCAGTAGAATTTCAGGGGGGGGGGGGGGGGGGGAGGGGGCGGAGGGGCGGAATCCGACCGGCTGCCGGGAGACTAGACACTACCCAGGAATTGCCTTTGGTTCTTGTTTGCTTAACAATATTCTCAGCTGTATAACAGCTCAATAGTGCCTCTTCACATATTACAGATTGCTTAGTTTGTGCTTGTCTACAGAATTGGCTGTATTTAATGAACTTATAGGAGATTTGAAAACAATTCTTTATGTCTGTATACCTGCGCTTTTGCAAACACCTGGGTGAGTGCATTTGTTTTTTGTTGTTTTTCTGTTGGAATATTAGGTCTTTGTTTTGAATGGGGGTATAAAGTTCGACACGGTTTCATAAGTTTTTTTTTTTTTTTTTTTTTTAAGATGCGCTGTGACAACAGGTAACTTGTTTCACATTTCATACGATTGCGGTAAAAAGAAAAACTACAGGCAGCTATAGCACGCAAGTAAAGAGACCCATAAGACGAGGTATAGAAAATCTATAGCAAACCATACAGAGAGCAGTACGCGGCTAAAGAAACCATAGAAAAAGCCATAGGCTGCTATAGCACGGTGTCTAAAAATGAAAGCCGTTTACAACTGCCTTTAACGCCGAACTAGAGCGCAGCTCTTGAGGAGGAGGAGGGAAGGGTTCTTGGGGGGTTGAGTTGACCTCGGGGGGTCACGTGACCTTGGGGGGTCACGTGACCTGGGAGATCACGTGACGTGGGGGGTCACGTGACCTGGAGGGTCACGTGACGATGACGTCATTAGTGATGATGACGTCACCAGTAACGTCACTGATGACGTCATCGGTATCCGCATCGTCATCATCACTGATGACGTCGCTGGTGACGTCATCATCACGTGACCCGCCCCCCTCCCCTAGGTCCTCCCGAAGGAACCCGAGGTCCTCCCGAGGTCCTCCCGAAGGAACCCGAGGTCCTTCGGGAGAACCTCGGGTTCCTTCGGGAAAATTTACCCATAATGCACCGCGCGGTTACACCGACGGCGACGGCGACGCCGCTCAAGCCGGAAACGGGCGCCTAAGAGCTGCGCTCTAAAAGATCCATAGCGTAAGTTATAAAGATCTCATTAGCAGACCATTCAAGAAGCTATAGGCGGCTAAATGAACCATACAAAGTGCTATAGGCAGCTCTAGCACGATGGGAATAGAGAACCATAGGACGAACTATAGAATGTGTTATAGCGGACCATACAAAGAGCATAGGGCGGCTAAAGAAACCATAGGAAAAGCCATAAACAGCTATAGCCATAAAGCTCTCTATAGCAGACCATACAAGAAGCTATAAGCGGCTAAAGGAACCGTAGGAAATGCCATAGGCAGCTGTAGCACGATGGGTATAGAGAACCATAGGACGAACTATAGAATGAGCTACAGCGGACAATACAAGGAGCAATAGGCGGCTGAAGAAACTATAGGAAAAGCCATAGGCACCTATAACATGCTGACTAAAAAGATCCACAAAGGAAGCCATAGAGATCTCTATAGCCGACCTGACAAGAAGCTATAAACGGCCAAAAGAATCAAGAGATAAGCCATAGACGGCTATAGCACCCTTTCAAAAGAGACCCCATAGATTAAACCATACAAAATTTGATAGCAAAATTTCCATTGAAAAAGCTATAGAAAACTATAGGGGAGACCATAGGAGAAACTATAGACTACCATAGAAGTGGTTATAGCTAATTTGACCAATTTCTATAGCCGGCCATACAAAGGATTTTTTATAGCCGACCATAGCCCATTTTTGTATGGGATAAAGGCTGGAATCCCGATAAAAGCTAAGCGTCCGCCCCTTAGATAGCGGAATGGTTTGGTCCCAGTAGCCCGGCTCCCAAAACGCTGCAACGCTCGACGCGCCGCATGCGGGATTTTCGCTGATCCGGTCGGCGTTCGGCCGGGGGAGCTTATATGGCCGGCGACTCTACACGTCCTTAAATCATCGCGGTTTTTCTAGAGGCGCATAACCTATACAAACACGCTTGGCGCAACTATCATTTATGTAGAATTACGCTGAATAATCAGCTCTTGTTATTTGTTTTTGTTCTTCTTTTCTGAAAGGTTTAGTTTCGTACTTCTCCAGTTATAGTACGAGGCACTCTAAACAATGTCCGGATTCAATACCCATGATATATTTCAAATATTTATTATAGATCTATTCTAAACGGAAATGTGAAAGGTGACAAGTGAATGAACTAATATTTCTTGACAAAGCTATGTATAGTAAAAGCTTTTTTTATACTGCATACGTAAAACTTTGTTGTATGTATTCATAATTATTTACATTTCTCAATAAAAGTGCTCTCCAGACCGACGCGCATTTCGTTTCCGTAAGTCGGATCATGTAAAAAAAGGGAAAAAAAGCACGTGTTTCGGCGCAATTATACAAAGGCGAATTTTACGTATTAGTGCAGACGGCCATTTCGAAAACATGAACGTACTGAGAATACGTGTGAGCTAGAAAGATGATACGCAAATGGTGGAGGTACTTCGGCCACAGGTATAGTGTCACCCGCCTCAAGTGCCTCCTCTATTGAGAAAAAACCGCTTTGTCTAGTCCGCAACATGTCGACATCAGCAATGTCGATCAGTTAAAGGAGCAAAGCTCGGTACCAATCGAGCGGAACGACATTGTCGTGAGGCGGCCAAAGTACCTGTACTGCTTCGCACAATACGGAAAAGACGCACGAAAAAGTTTCTCGTCGAAGGTTACAACAGGCCACGATTTTAACTTTGTAACTTCACGAAGCCTCCATGTGCGACAGTAGTGCGACGCGGCAGTTATTGCTTACCTGATTTACCACGCAACGGATAGCAAACTACGAGACCTGTCATAATACCATGTGTCACAGACGATTAAATACTGGTTTGAATGCGTAATTTTAGTAGGCATCCTTCATTTATTAAAACCAGCAGAAGAGTGGACGGAGTCCGGTGGGGGTGGCGACGTCATCCGGGTGATCACAGCATTTTCAGTGGCGCCGGCAAACAATACTCTTTCGGTGTCGAAGGGCGCTTCGTCTACGCTTGACCAAGCGCAGATGCGTTGAACACCTGTCCGGGCACAACAGTCAAATTCTCACGTCATGACGCAAAAGTTACCGCGCACAAAGGTGGATACGGGTATTAATTTGCTACGAGTGCAACGTAAACCGGATATAGCAAAGTGCAGAAATATCACTGCGAGAAGCCGGCAGCACTAGGGATGTTTCGTATTTTCTCAGCTCCGCAAGGCTCTCCGGAACGAAGACTCCTGTGCTGCGCATCCTCGGAGCTAGCCTTGCCTGCAGAGTCTCGGATCTCGTAGTGTGTAGCGGAGAAGGTTGCAGGGCCAGCCGAATCCATCCACAAAAACTCCCTACTGAGCCAACCCGGTGCCCGGCGACCCCGGCGTCAAAGACTGCGTTCGTTCGTGAAGCACGTGTATAGCACGTGATCACCGACGGTGGAGGCAGAAAGAAGCCCGCTCCTTGAATGTTCGCTCCCTCAATACGTGAGCCTGCGTGACAGTACGGGAATCAGGAAAGGCTTTAAGCACTGAACCTTTGATACGGAGTCTGGAATACGTAAAATGTAGTGGGTGACGTAAGAGGCGGCCGTTGGAGTCTTTATGCGTTCCGGCGCACCTAATCGAAAGACGGGTCGTTTTAAACCGCGCCTATTGGTCGGAAAGTATAGATATGTTTAACAAAGGTAGGATGAACACAAGTGGAGCCTTGCACGAGACAGATGAGACTGCCAATAAACGTGTCGTCATTACTATCCTTCCCATTCTAAACATACAAATAAACCTTGTCGGATATTAGGCGCAGCCATAAAGGCGCTGCTCAATTTTTGCGCTCATTCCATGCTGACTGCTTCTAGGAAGCCGACGTTTTTGGGAAACGAGGATGATCAATAATCTAAAAAAAAAAAAGCATTCCCTTCTGCGATTTCGGTATATACTCGTCCCAATTTCCTGGTTCCATTCAGCGATAGATCCTTTCCGAACAGAAACGAGATATATATTTTTAAAGTAAAACAAAACGGATGTGTTAGCATTACCATGTAACTGGGCGTGTTTTATTTATTAGCGCCATATTTCTCCTCCTAAATCCCGAAGAAATTCGGGATATGCGTCACTGCCCCAAGGGTGAGGCTCCAATCTCAAGAAGAAACTGAGAATATGCTCTCGTTTGCGCGAACGATCTAGCTTCAGATTCGGCAAACGTTTATATAAATGGGGTGGTTTCGAAAAAAGGAAAGATAAAGGCGGAACACCAAGACAACGCTGCATGCAAAAAATAATTGAAAGATTGGCGTCTTTCAGATATGAAGGAAGTAGAAAACGGCAATGAATATCATTTTCGTTTTCTCTCTTTTCGTGGGTTTCATTTTCCTATAGCACTTCCGGGATTGCAGTTAGTTGATCTTGTTCTAAAAATTATTATTGTCAGTCAATGCACCTTATATTACTATTTAATATTGTTCATACTTTAATTACAGTACTCGTGTGGACGTCATTAAGGGGGGGGGGGGGGTATTTGGTGTGACCTTCTTTAAATCAGCCAATGCATACACCAAATTCTAAAACTAAATTAATCGCAGCCGCATAAATATATCCAAAATTATATTGATGAGATAATTCTTATTTAAAATAACATTATCGGACATTACGCGTCAAAATTTTATGTTCATTTCACTATTAAAGAAAACTGAACATTTAGTTAAGTACGAAGCCTTGCGCGGCCTAGCAGGGAATTTTAAAACTAAAACAAAAATCACGTGTTCACAAACTAAAGTGCACATTAATGGTAACTCTAAGGCACACCTGCGTGACATCTTTAGTGAATTGTTAACAAAAACGCACTAGGGATTGGGATTAGGAGGAAGAAATAAACGATGCAAGCTCTGAATGAGAACTCTATATTTACAGAGAAACTTAAATAACCCAAACAGTCACCTTAAAAACATGACAAGAAAAAGGTAAGTAAACATTTACATTAATTTTGATTCACTACTGTCAATAAAATATGCCTACTCTTTCCTATGTAGATGAATGAAATCCGACTGACAGAACTACAGGTTAATTTCATAAGTGTCTATCGATTTCCTTGCGGTTTCACTTTTCGCGCTCCCAATGACCTACATAGATTTAAAGTTAACACGACAATGCTAACCTCCACAGTGCAAACGTAGGAGCACTCCTGACATTGATCCAGTGGCGGATCCAAGGGGGGGGGGCGGTGGGGGCGATCGCCCCCCCCCCCCCAAACGCCTCGCCCGGCAACCCCCCCCCCCCCCCCCCCCGGTGTTCTTCGTCAGCTCGAAGAAAAAACGTAAGCAATCGACGCGACAAACAAAAGATAAAAACAGCGGTGGGTGGACGCGCCAGCTGGGCGCTTCCAAAGTGGGGTTTATCTCCGTCAAGGTCACGGTACATCCTCCCGACAGGGACGGCGCCAGGAGTTTCGAAGTGGAGAGACAGTGGGGAGGCGCACCAAATATCAGAATCCTCGACTGCAGGCACACTTCCAAACAAGGCCAGCACGTCGAGCATGGGGGGAAAATACCTTCAACATATCTAGTCCCCTTTCTCTCTCTCTCTCTGTCTCCCTCTCTCTGGGGGTTGTCTGTGAAAAATGTGTGCCCTGAAAGCTCCCAAACGCAGACGTCAAGCAGCCTTCCTCAAGGGTAGCGGATCATCCTTCCTCTCTAGCGGCCGCCTTTTCATCACTTTTCGTTTGATGGTTTCTTCGTGGTTCTGGGCTTGTCTTTTGGCATGTCTTTTTTGGTTTGCTTTGAGATGCTGTCCCCCACGGGCTCACTAAAGGTATCTTATTGGCACGGTGTGCTAATTGTCAAGGGAGGTGCGGAGGGGACGTACCGGGAGGAGACGTTCCGGGGGAAGGGGGATGCAGCTTGTACAACCAGGTGACCAATTGCTTTTCTCCTCAACTGAGAGAGGATGCAAATGCTCTAGGTACAGTGTAGTCTGGGTCTGACGTTCTCCTGAAGACGCTCCGGACTTCCCCACGACCTTGGCTTAAACATAAGCCCGCTTACGTCCTCGCCTCCATCCCTCACTGAGGATCAGCGCCGCAGCGCGGAATACAGAAAGAAGCCGACGAGCGCCAGAAGGGGGATATGTTTCCTCTAATGGGCTTCGTACTGCCTGCGCTACGACTTGTCGTGGCGGGAAGCTAATAAAAGAAAGATAAATGGTACGAGCACTCTAAAGGCTGGATGCTGCTTACACGGGGCCCTCAAGCCGACGCCGTAGGCATTTATTTGTATACAATGCCGTTTCAACTTAGGGTGGCGGGACATATTTTAGGAAAGGCGCCCGCTACCCCTTGTCTCCCCTTGGCGCCGTCTTTTCCAGTTAAACGCGGCTTCTGTGGATTGACGGCAGAACTTTCGCGCGGCTTTGCAGGAGCGAATATGTGTGTGTCGAACGGACTTGGGGAAAACGAGCCCTTTGAAAGATGCGGCTATACATAAATTAAATAGACAGTGCCTGTGCCCGTTCGAGTGAACACCGACTCCCAAACATCCATGCTGCAGTCGTGATCGGCCTTTAGCCCAGTTGAGATTCGCCGACCTTGCAACCGCTCTGCCCTATCATATCTCTGCACCTGTCCTCTCGACCCTGACGAATGAGCTAACTACCCAGAAAAAAGTAAGTGTTCCTTTGATACAGAAAATATCCAGACGAAGTGCAATCGAATATAATTTGGAAGGATCCATTGCTGGTTCCTTCCAAATTATATTGTCTAAGTTCAAAAGTTATAGTTGCCGAACTGCAACATGCTTTCAAAAATATTCAACAATAATTCGCTTTCGTTCTCTCGAATTGCATCCAGAACACGTGAAAACACGAGTTTGGGTTGGCAATGCCGCATGTGCTGCGCTCTGGACATTCCAAATATACGGCGAACAACCGACGAACTTGCATGGCAACGTTTGTTTCGCTCGCTACGTCAACAGTGTTTTGACGCCGCGAGCAGCGTCGAAGCCGCCGGGCCATTTTTGTCGCTTGTTTGCGCTGTACTCGCTCCGCTGATTTAAGCCGCTCTTCCCGTTGCCGCTGCAGTTGAGCACTAGCTCCAACCAGAATGTTTGCCAAGGCAATGTCTTTAAGCTGCCCTAAATCGACTGCTCACGTAGTGTCGGTCTGAAACCCAAGTTTTAGAAAGGATAGTGTCACCACAATTTTCGAGATACTTACCTCTAGCGTGGTCACCCGAAAGCTTTTAATTCAAAGAGTTCATCCCCGACAGGTAAACCGATACAAAAGCTCTCAAGATCTATATTATGTTATCAGAGTTTAGTAAAAACGATAACTCCACAAACAATATAAACAGTCCCCTCCTCCCCCCCCCCCCCCCGCCGTTTTACACCGAGGAACCGCCCCCCCCCCCCCCCCCCAAAATGGAGGTCTGGATCCGCCCCTGCATTGATCACAAAGACAATGGATGCTCTGGAGCTATTTCACTGATGCACGTTATGTATGTCTGATGAACACTTTCCCACTGGTCAAGGAAAGTTTGGAAACCACTCCTACTACGCGTTTTAGACATTTATGCTTGTGGTTCTCATCACATGGCATCTTAGGAATGAAACGCTTAGTGAAAGCAAAATTTTAGGCGAACTCGTCGACTGCGCCGGAAAACAGTCGCTGTTAAGAGCACTATTAATACTTTGCTTTTAGCATTTTTTTTCTTTATAAAATCACGTTCACTGGGAAAATCTTGTGTACAACCTTTTCAAGCGTAGGTCTACTATCAACATAAACGCCTGTGACACTAAAAATTAAGTAATAAAAACTAAATTCATGCTAACACAAATAGACAGCTTTGAGAAATAATGACGATGGTGGATACCTACCTGGTTGCAGTTGGAGGTAATAATTTATTTCAAAGACTCGTGCACAAGCAGGCCGAGCTCGCTTGTTCCACGTTCCGCTAATGAAGTTACCCGATTTGCGTGCCGCGCATGCAAATTAATGGCGAACCTCTAAACGCGTGAGCGGCTCTAGGCTAAACCACTCACCAGTGTATTATGATATTGTGTTTTCAGAAACACCACACGAAACGTTAGCTTTCTTTACTATTCTTCGTTCTTTCTTTTTGATGTTATTTTATGCGTTCATTTGTTAGATAAATACATCGCTAATGCGGTAAAATAATATTAAACAAAAGCCAGGGCGGAACCGAACTGCTTTAGGTCTTACATGGTAATCCTGGAGAACGGAATTTTTGTGTTTTGGGATTGTCTGTCCCATATTCTTCTTGCTCCAGGGTTAGTAGATTCAGATTAAACAAAGGATAAAAAAAAAAAAACTTTAAAGATCAGTCCTATGTCAACCGCAATAAGGCTAATGAAGATAAAATTGCTAACACAAAATACTACTAACATTGTGTTGACAAAAGGATGATGATTCTAACGCCTTTTACACATTTAAATCTTTTTTAGGACCTGAAATAGTAAAAAAAATGGTACTCATCCGAATCTTTCTTATGTTAAACACCTCATTGCCAGTACTAATTATGAATAGGGTGCATCAGCTAAAACTAAAACATAAGAAACATTTATAGTGCAGGATTGGGTAGCTTGTCAACAAGAAACCGAATCCTGCAGATATGTATAGTGGCGTCAAAGATCAGAAGGGAAAATATACTGCCCCCCGTCGTCCACAGTCCTTACCCGGATCCGACGACGTAGCGCTTGACATTCGTTTGACGTCATTTTGATAAAATGCTGCAAGCGGAGAAAATGCAAAACGTACCTACAGCTCAAGAACTTTTTTTTTTTTTAATCTTTTTCCTTACACTTATTCATCTCAGGCCTAAGAGGCTCAAGTTGATACATTTTATAGTATTGACATTGTTTCTGAAACAGTTTTCTAAAATTGCAGTCATGCACCAACTGTATCAACTTATATACCTGTTATGAATCAGAAGCAACTAGCACAACTCGCAGTCTAAAACAAGGGATGAGAAAGCTAACGACTCGTACTTCCTCCTTTCCAGCGTTCGCTCCGCTAAAGTGGAAATATGTCCGAGGTGCTTCCCCTTAACTCTTTACCTGTCATCGATAATAGGACAACTTTTTTGTGACAAACCATTTTTTTACGTGTCGGATAACAAGGCATAATTATCTATTTTTTTAAATTTCATTTAATTTATTTATCCTCGGGGTATAAAGCATTAGAGAGGGGGAGTGGCGGAACAGTGAGTCGCTAATAAAAAAAACTCACGTGTGAAAATTGATAAGAATCATGGTTAGGAAAATCAGAGAAAAATACTAATCAATGCCTTTTTGAAAACAACACTGTCTACAATTGAAACAATGGGGGCCGGAAGGTGGTTCCATTCATGAGATGTGCATGGTACAAAAGAATTGCAAAAAGCATTGCAATTTGAATGAGGGATGCCAACTTTATGTTCATGATCGACTCGTGATGAAACATAAAAAGGAAGTTCAATAAGCCTTCCTCGCAGTGTACCATTGGTGTAATAAATTTCGTGAAGTAGGCTTAACCGAACGATTTTTCTGCGTACTGAGAGATGTGGAAGTGAAAGGTTAGCCTTCATTAACGATATACTTGCGGTTCGATGATAGAGCAAATGAAACGTACTGAGTAAAACATTTAAAATAGCGCAACAGAAACAAGGACAAGAACTAAACAGGACAGGCGCTACCCTGTCCTGTTTACTTCTTGTCCTTGTTTCTGTTGCGCTATTTTATGTTTTACTAAGATGAACCAACTAGCCCAACGACGTACCTTACGAAACGTACTGAATTGTTTTGTATGGCTTCAAGTGATGCAATTAGTGAAGATTGACCAGGATCCCAAATAGATGATGCATACTCTAGCTTTGGTCGTACGAGTGTTTTGTACAATATCACTTTTAATGATGAGAAGTTTCTCTTCAAGTATTCCAGCATGCGATTTGCATTGATAGTTACGTTTTCTATGTGATGTGTCCATGTTAGATCAGACGTGATATGTGTATACCCAGGTACTTATACCCCGAGACCGACTGTGATGCGATTCATTTAATATTATAATCTGCAGGTACTGCTGTACCTCAGGATATGCGCATAGATTTATATTTAGTTGAGTTTAATTGCATTGAGCATGATTCGCACCAAAGTAACACTGCATTAATATCATTTTGTAACTGTCTTGATTCAAGGTTATTGGCTACTGCGCTGTATAGGACGCGGTCATCAGCGAATAATGAAATATTGGATGAAATATTAGAAGGTAAGTCATTGATATAGATTAAAAATAGCAAAAGTCCTAAGACTGAACCCTGCGGTACTCCTGAAGTGAGAGAAACTAAAGTGGAACTAGAGTCACTGATGGTAACGAATTGATTTCGATTAGTCAAGAAAGAATGTATCGAGGTGAGAACTTTAGAGTCGATATATAGTTTACTGAGTTTTAACAGAAGTAGTTTGTGAGACACTTTAATAAACGCTTTTAAAAAATCTAAGAAGGTGCAACCTATACTTGACCTAAGGTCAAGTATGGAATGAAGGTCATGGTGTGAACGATGCAAGCTATGTTTCGCACGAGAATGATACCTGAAAACCATGTTGAAATGTACAAAAGAATGTACAAAAATGTACAAGCAGTTTGAATCTAAAAAATTTACTAAATTGGAATAAGTAATATGCTCAAGAATTTCGCGTGGGACACTGGTCAATAATATAGGGTGAAAGTTTAGAAGACTATGCTTATAACCTCCCTTGTGAACAGGAACCACCCTGGCGACCTTCCAATCACCAGGTAAAACACCGAACTGTAGGGATTGAGTAAATATAGCATAGGGCAAAAGTGACGCATACATCTTCGTGTTTTTTAGGAACTTTGTATTAATATCGTCGATTCCTGCTGATGATGAAAGTTTAAGGGAATCAATTATTTTAACAATGCCCTCAGGATCAACCGCTAGCGTATACATTGGCAGGTAGTCATAAGACATGCAGTCAGAAGTAGGAGAGCTTGAAGGAACCGAGAAACAACTTACAAATGCATCATTGAGAATATTAGCGCAATCTACACTAGCATTGAGACTACCATCATCGGCCTTCAATGACACTGAAGTTTTACTGTTTCCTTTCGTGACATTCCAAAACTGCTTAAGATTATTTATTAACATGGACGATAAGGTGCAGTAAAAACTATATTTTTGGCTTGATCTAGAGCAGTTTTGTACGAATCAGCAGCAGTATAACAAACGACCCATCGCCGACCAGTGAAACCTTTTTTCGCAGCACGAAATAAACGCTTCTTCTTGTTACCCAATCTATTGAGCGCTCTATTAAACCATGGCGCGCCTCAATTGAAATACACCCTCCTCAGAGGAATAGGCCAATTTGAAAGTCAATCAAGTTCCACCTTGAATAAGTTCCAATTATCATTAACAGACCGCTCATGAAAGCAGGGTAAAAAAGCTTCCATAAAAGTACACAGGTCCCTATTAACTGCCTCGAAGTTAGCTTCACCGTAGTCTCGTACACGTTTGAAGGTATTTGGTTCAGCCGCTGACGGTATTTTTATACAAAATGTAATAGGCAATGATAAATTAGACCAGGTAAATATAATATATGGACGAAACTAATTTCGGGCATGTTGTTATGATAAGGTATAGTATATTTGCTGATGAGCTGGAAGTGGGGTTAGGTTTGGTTACCGATTGCGAGATGCTATAATCAGAACATAAATATAAATCTACAAATCTATTGCTTTCCGAAGCAAATGGCTAAGCAACTGGGGAAGTTCCAGACCACACAATGGCAGGAAAATTAAAATCACCTATAAGAATCATGGGCGAAGTAGGAAATCAAGAGATTATCTTATTAAGTGAGTCATGTAAATCTTCACAAAAAAAGTTGTTGGCACTTGAAGGGCGGTAACAGACATCCAAAATCAGTCGCTTGTGGTTTACACACAGGTCGATCCAGACAGCTTCAGTTTGGCTACATACATCCATGATTGAAGATGCAATGTTATTCACAACGGCCATGAGCACTCCACATCCAAGTCTACCACTTCTATCAAATCGATATATATTGAACCGTTTATGGCAGTTAAATGTTTCATTGTTTTGAATTTTGCTAGTTAACCACGTTTCCGATAGAACCACTACTTAACAGTCTTGGGCAGTAACGCGTTACTGCCCAAGACTGTTAAAGAGTTACAGTAACAGTTAAAAGTTACAGTTAAAAGTTACAGTAACGCGTTACTAGTAACGCGTTACTCTAACTTCGTTACTTTCTTCGTAACTTGTAACTGTAACGAGTTCCTTTTTAAAAATATAACTTATAACTGTAGTTCTATTACTTTTCCTGAGGTAACTATGGAAGTAACGACGTTACTTTTGTCGTTAATTCACATTTTTTATTAATTATATATCATAAACGAGTACAATCTACACTAATCCTTGCACTTTCCAAATTGTCTGTTCCGACATTTCGAGTGTCAAGTTGGCCTTGCACAAACTTAAGAGTGCGTTCTTTATCGCGAATCACGACCAGAATATACCCACGTGTAGGTTGGATGAAAAAAAAAATCTAGTCATCTTTACGCACGCGCTTGTACTTTGTGACTGAACACTTACATCTTTTTATCGTGAAGAGCTATCTATCATGCAGTTGTCCTTTTTTCTGCGGGAACGCTTTTTAATCTGGTAAAGTAACCGTGATACAACAATACACGCAAAGGGTACTGCGCCTATTTCGTATTTTTATTAGCGCCACTACTCTGCACTGCGCATATTTCGTGTTCGTCATTAAACGAGGGAACGTTTCAGATATTAATTTCGAGAAGCAACTGCTCCTGAGTTACAATATGAAGTAAAGAGCGAACTTTATATTTATGCAATAATCCTTGGTGACAGGAGTTTTCTAGTTTTCCCAAAATTTTTCGTGTTATAGAAAAGTAACTGAAAAGTAACGTCGTTACTTTTTAAAAGTAACTGTAACTGTAACGAGTTACTCTTTTTTGCGGTAACTTTAACGGTAACTTCACTACTTTTTTCTGAGAGTAACTGTAATTGTAACGAATTACTTTTAAAAATAACTTACCCAAGACTGCTATGTAACAATCACTGGAATCGATGGCGAAAGTCAGATCCTATCTACAGCGCATGACGCTGCGACATTACCAAAAAGAGCTGATATATTACGTGTTTGAAGGAGCTCTGCGACCGAATCCCCGCTCTTACCTAGCTTGATGTCCCTTCGAGCGCGTCATTGCTGTCAGCATGATGATTACGAATAATACGCCGTGCGCTAGAAGTAATAACCTCGCGTACCAAGTCTTCCCTCGGATCGTAAGCATATACCTTGTTATTAACGTGCAATTTATTATAACGCACGGAAAACACGGAACCCAGTGACTTTCTAAAATCAATCAGCTTGATCTCGCAAGTCGCGTCGCAGGTGAAAAATCTTCATTTACAGACAAACCTTTCCCTTCTATGAGAGATCTGGATTGCAGAACCTTGTCTTTCGCTTTGAAAGATTCAAATTTTACAATTACTGGACGACATTTATCTTTCATAAAATATCCGATTCTCTGAGCACGTGCAATGCATTCGGCAGAGATTTCCAAAATGAAAAGAGCAGCGATAACTTTTGTTCAGTCTGAGCCCAGGATTCTGAAGGACAATCAACAAACCCATGAAAGATTAGATTGTCCCGACGCGATCTATCTTTCATCTCATCTATACGAGAACGCAGTGAAACAGCGCCATCATGCACATGACCAATACCCTACCGCACAGCGCACAATTTTCGTTGAGCTTCGTTAAGCGAGGACGCTCCATTTTCCACAACCGCCAATGTTTCGTCAATAGCGCTTAACTTAGTTTCAATCGATGCTTGTTTTGTTTTTAACTCATTCAGGAATGTAATCGAAGTACCCTCCCCTCTTTCGGACTTGATCGAGCGGTTGTTCATCTCTTGCGACAATTCAAACATTGCATTAAATTGCTGAACCTGAGATTGACTCATTGTTCCGGGGTTAATTTCAATATCGTCAGACAGCAACAGTATTCTCAAGATATCAAAACACTCGCAAGCATCTAATGCAAGTGTTTGTAAGCATGGGAACACAAAAAGAAGGATGTCATCTGACTTCCTGGCATGCAGGGAAGGAATTGCACCAACCTGCGAAAGTACGAAGCAGTAGGCGTTAGTCGACCGCATCTTGCTGTTGCTCCCATGCCCACTACACGGTCGAACGCTTTCGCGCTGGCTTATATCGATGCTCGATGATGTTGACGACGTTAATAGCGAAGACTTGCCAATCCGGTTTTGAACATCAAAAAGTTGGTGACGTTGTTCGGGAATCCATCGGCGTCACCCGCCTGACTCGGCACATGCCAGGGAACAGACTCGGTTGTCGTGTTCACGGGCTTGAACGGAGCATGGCCGGCCAAGGAATGCAGCACGGACAGAATCTGCACAAGTACGAAGCAGTAGGCGTTAGTCGACCGCATCTGCCTATTATCCTCTTTCAGCCATTAAGAAAAAACAATGACGCAACACACTCTAAATCAAGAATCGATCAGTTTTATCTCGCGAGCCCCGATTAAAATAAAGGACCTCGCAAGAAAATGACAGTTTTTTATAGCATTGCCTCTATGAATGTTCAGTGCCAGAGATTCCTTAAATCACTCCAGGGTAAGAAAAGTATACCAGGGGCTGGATGAGGAACCCGATGACTGAAGACAAAAAGAGTTCATCGAGTCTTCCACCTACCGGTTAAAAAGTGCCGAGATTCTAAAAGCCGCAAAATATCACACTGCCCCCAGCATTTTAAATGTAGTATCCTTCACCCTGTTCAGACACATAACGAACATGACCCGAAGATGTACAGTCGTCGTCAAACTTATGCCAAAAACTTGTGGAATATTGAATGCAGAAAAAAGATAAAATATGAGAGAATTGCACATATTTATGTGAATTGAAGGTATGCTACGGATATAGTGGGAGACAAAGAGAAATAGCTTAGGACTAGCGCCAGTAATGCACGCACAGATCGAAAAAAATAAAATAGAACAAGCCAAGATTAGGCTTAACATGTGTTCCAGATAGGTTTGCTGAGCACTGTACATACATGTGCTCGGGGTTCTGTGCTGTGACGACATTACGAGCGTGCTTCCCTCGGGGTTATCTGGTACAATTTTTTTTTCATAGCTCTTCAGCTCCATACCAGAAGTTGCCTGGTCCAAAAGATCGACTGTGATCTGTTGACATGTTGCTGTGGACCGTAACGATTTTTGGAGTCCCATGTAAGGAGAAAATAAAAATGTTAAAAAAATCCACTAAAGATGTCTCCAGTTTAGAAGAGTGGATTGGTCGCCCCATTGCGGATGTCCGGTTATATTGATTTTATCATGGATCGTTCTCTGGGATAGGCCAGCAGCAGAAAATGGTTTTAACAGCCCAGCTCTTAGGCGCCTGCTTCCGCGTATAGCGGTGCCGCCGTCGCCCTCGGCTAAATGCCCCGCTAAATATAGCGGGAAATTGAATTGGTGTCGAGGTCACGTGACGCCGATTTTCCTGCTAAATCTAGTGGAGAAACTAAATTTGTTCATAAGTGACGAGATACAAAGTCATGCAATGTCATTTTCCTCGCTAAATTTAGCGGAGAAACTGAATTGGTGTTGAGGTCACTTAGCGTCAATTTTTCAGCTAAATTGATCGGGTAAACTGTAGGCACAACCGTAAAACGCAGGCACCGCACACGAGGAAGGACTGTCACCGCGAAGTAGTATCTGGAAAGTCGGTATCTTGCTGTTCCATTTTGGGTGACGGCAAATAAACCAGCTTACCATTTGTAGGTGTCAATATGTACCGTGCAATGAATTACAGATAAAAAGTGATAGCTACAAGGGTTTTGTGGTTGACTTTTTTCATGTAAGCTCATGCAATGATAGATCCAGTCATATTTTGTATATTTTTGTAAAATAAATACTACATTCATATCTTGTCATCATAGACACCACTGTTCCCACGAAAATTGTCCATAACGTGAGTTGTCCATAATAACGAGACAAACATTACTGTATTTGCCAGCTTGTCGCCGAGAAGGGTGTCCGTATTGCGTGATATCTATGTTAGAGTGGTATTAACAAGACATGCCTGTCTATAAAAGGCATGCCTTTGGGTGAAGCACACAGTTGTACACCTTTACGTGTCACAAAACGCGTGTCAAATCGTTCCCATAAAAAGTAACCATGGCAGAGAAAAGAGGTGGATATACAGGTCTTTTAGTTTTTTAAGCTTAACATATTGTTTAAAAATGCCGTGAAAGCTAAACTTACGCAGTTTGTGCAGGTGAGTTACACAGCCAGTGGAACATAGTTCGCCTATTGTCTGTCAGCGGGGTCAGGTTGACACTGTATATTTTGATATGTCTAAGGTATTTGATTTGGTTGACCACTCGCAACTTTTACAAAAGCTGAAATCGTACGGTATGGGTACTACACTATGCACATTGCTTCACAATTATTTGTCCGATAGACAGAACTTTGTACGTATCCTTGGTCATCTCTCCAGGCCTTTTGTCACCCTGTCTGGTGTTCCCCAGGGGTCCATTCTTGGGACGATCCTTTTTAATGTTTTCATCAACGACCTTCGCTTATGTGTTCCACATTCAGAAATCCTGCAATACACCGATGGCATCAAGTTATTTAGGCAGATAGTATCTGTAGAGGACTGTGTGAAACTAATGGATGATGTAAAATCAGTGAGTGATTGGTGTAGTCTCAACAGGCTGGCACTTAAACCCACTAAGACTGTTGTTATGTCAGATGCTAAGAAGCTAAGGCTTTTTCATTTCTGTTACCAACTCGGCAATGCCCCATTGCACAAGGTGGATTGCACTCGTGATTATGGAGTTTATATAGACTCTTCTCTGTCATTTAATACACATGTCAATAACATTGTCACGGCGTCTTTTCGTACGTTAGGTGTCATATCCAAAATTACACGTGCGTTTTCCATGTCGGCCTGTATTATGCAGTTATACTTTTCATTGATTAGGTCTAAGCTAGAGTTTTCCTCAGTTGTGTGGAATTCTATTGGGCGTACGCACCAAGAGTCGAGTGAAAATGTCCAGACACGTTTTTTTTCGAATTTTTTACGACCGCTATGTTGTTTGCGCTGTTTACTTTGAATATAGAACACTTTTAGAGCGATACAATTGTTCTACTTTGAGTGACAGACGACGCGACAGAGATCACATATTGTTGTTAAAATGCCTTCACGGAGTCATTGATTGCCCTGACCTAAGTTCATCGATAAATATTCATGTTCCGAGAAGATTTTTGCGAATTTCTCTTCCATTTTATGTTAATGAATTCTTCCGAACCTTCCCCATGACACGTATTCAGACTTTGTATATTACTTTCAATGATTCTTGCATTGACATTTTTAATCTATTTTTTGCAGCTTTCAAGTTTTCTTTTACAAATCTATAACCATCTTTTTATAGCGTTCAAGTTTTCTATTGTCAATTTGTAGAGTTATTCTTCTTTTTGCTGTATGTTATTTGTGCATCATTATCAAGGCTTCAAGCTGTCATGAGCACAAAAAAAATAAACAAATGAAAAAAAAAATGAAAATAGTTCTGGGGGCTGATTGTAACGACCAGTCGGCTCATTACAAAAAATGTGTTATTTACACTTTTAATATGTGAAAATAGACATGATCCCAATTAGAAATTTGCTAAGCGTCATCGAAAACCACTAAATCAACATTTTTTAGGAATACTATGAGCACGTGGGAAGCGTTGTAGTGAGCCACAAGGCTTAGGCTATTATAAAAAAAAACTGAAAAATATGGCGGAAGCGTTATCGCACCGGTAGCCTTGCTCCTGCTACAGGAGTGTAACTTGAACGCACTACGTGCTGTTAAGGAGTAGAACCACTGACCTGCACTGCAGACCACAGCACCCGGGCACTTACCATTCGCAAGCATGCCAAGGTGCAAGACTTCTTCATGAACTACCATTGAAAGACTCGCGCCATCCTGAGCAACAGGGTGGAGCCAAATTGCTGTCTCTACCACCTCCCGCTCTCCCAATCAACGGGAGCGAAGTCTGCGCAAGCCATGAAGCGCATCAACGGACCGGATATAAAAAGGGGAGCGCGGGACCAGGGGAGCGCGCGAGCAGAGGGACGCTCGGTCTGGTTGAGCCGAGAGCGACCACTCACTTCCTCAACTTTTTAATTATAACATCTAAAACTTCACCCTGGCTTGACGTTCCTGCGTTCTCGTCCCTCCCTCCGGAACCTAACAGTGCGCTTCTACCACGCTCAAAGTATTTCTAGAAATTATTTATTTAGTGGTTCCCGATGCCGCTCAGCGTGTTTCTAAATGGAAACATATGTGTAATTTTAAATTTCCAAAAGGTAATTCGCAAATTTTACTTAGCCGACTGATCGTCACGATTGTCACTTTGTTCTACTTCCCCCTGCACTCTAAAAAAACTCCCGTAAGTCTGCTTTTTCGCGCAACACTAGGAGAGCCAATCACCGCAACTTACGGAGGCAGTTGAGCGAATGACAATGCCGAAACATTTGTTTAGACCAAAAAAACGCAGTCTGAGTTGTGGCATTAAGCAATGCAAGCGTGACGCTTGCATTGCTTAATGTCACAACTCAGACTGCGTTTTTTGGTCTAAGAATATGTTTCGACATTGTCATTCGCTGAGCTGACTCCGTAAGTTGCGATGATTGGCTCTCCGTGACGTTTTGCATTGCTTAATGTCACAACTCAGACTGCGTTTTTTTGGTCTAAACAAATGTTTCGGCATTGTCATTCGCTGAACTGCCTCCGTAAGTTGCGGTGATTGGCTCTCCGAGTGTTGCGCGTGAAAGTAGACGCACAAACATTTTTTAGAGTGTGGCCATTTAACTCACCTGGACGCATCGCATAAGTGTAGCTTCTACGGCTTTTTTGAAACAAATCTGTCAAGCTTAAAAGTAACACCTTGTATGTGTTGGTCTCCGCCAAGGGGCAAAATTTAGAAAAAGAAAGAAGTGTTTTATATAATTCTGTTCTTAATAACTTTTAGGAATTTACTTTGTATTTAATGAATGTTCAGCAATTATTTCAATTAGGAACATTGTGTACATAATTATAACTTATTAAATTCACCCACATTATAATGAAATAAGGCATGCCCTGCATTTTACGGCGCACCCCTCCCCCCCCCCCCCTAAAAAAAACGAAAAACGCAACACTCAATATGGACGCGTTTTAAAAAAAGAGGATGAGTCTTAGGAGGCAACGCAAGAAAGCACAAATATAAAGCTAAGCTAGGGACAGCACTACTTTCTATAAAGTACGATAGAGCAGCACCGCAGTACAGCTTTTGTCGGTTCAACAAAAATTTTTTGGGGGCCGACGTCGCCCTACAAATCCATATAACAAAGACAAGCTAGCTCAATTTGAGTAAAGGTTTGTTGTTGTTTTTCTCTTTTGGGAGTGATATGTTATTCAATCTTTTTATATTACAATTTAGGTCAAGGCACTGCAAAAGTTTTCGGAAAGCTCAAAATATATAAAGATGCAGTTTTCTTTTTAAATATTGACATACAATTTTCCCACATTGAGAGAAATCAGCTACATTTCTGAATTAATCACACAACTACAAGTGTGGCTAAACCTATATTTTCATATAGTTTTAAACTTCATTTAACGACGCTAATTTTAAAATTGTTTGCGACATTCTATTTAAAATAGTTTGTTTTTTAAATATTTTGTGAATGTATCTCTAAAACTTGTTTAGTTGACTTGTTTAGTAGCGATTTTCTGTTTCATAGCACAGATATCTTTGATTGTAAGTTTTAATACTATGTGCACTTGTTGTAACCTTTTCGTAAAATAAGTAGAATAAATTATTACAACGCGCATGCTTTGGTGTAAAATTGACAGCTGTGCATATTTATATTGTGAAAACTTGACAATCTTCAAACCTCGAACTTCAAGATTACATATCTTGGGAAGAAAAATTAGCTACAACGTTTAAATATATCTGAATGCTTCTCCCAAGAACATGGCTTACACTTATATTTTTACATAAATATGACCCGAAGCGTTATTTTATGATCTGACGTGGAAACACTCTACTACGCAATGTTTAGTTATATCTGCACATTTGACCGACAATAACGTGTTCTTTGCTACTCAAAACGCTTGAACACAATGGTTGACAAATGACCCAAGATCGCTTTCCCAAGGTACACTCTTTTTCACCACTTCACACAAAACATAGCATCAATGCTGAGTGGCACTTCGCATGCTGTATTTGTCGTAGAACGCCGAAAATGTCACATTTTACTTAAAATAACTTTAACTCGAAGTTCACAGTTCATGGCTTAGGTAACTTCATACACATTGATGCTTCCGGGAAATGATTCCGTACAAATTCAATCCTATGTTTAATGTGACAAGTGTGCGAGGGTGGTTGCATAAGAACTAAGTTGTGGCGAATTTCAATCATTCAGAAACATCTTAGAAAGCAATCTATATTCACACTATAAAATATACGGTGCTGTAACGCCGTTGGCGAACCATACAAATCGCGTGCGAAGAAGCTACGTAGTTCATTTAACGCAAGAAGACAAACACCCATCCAACAATCTCCCTGTTGTCTGAATACCGAGCCTAACCAGTTCCCAGGACACTCTGATAAGCAGTGTCTGGAGCAGCCGGTGTCCATTAGTGCCCCATTGTTTGGATTCGCGGCTCCTCCCTCGTGGGAGATGGAGGGACCAAGAACCGAGCGCGCTCTTTTCGGGAATTCTGCGCAAAGCGTTGTCGGGGCCATTCACCGCGCGGAACCTTGGCACTACGCTGTTCAGGCGTCTGCCATCTGTCGACGTGCGTCGACAGCTGAGAAAGTTAAACGAGTTCGTTGACTGAGCTCGCGGATAGGAATGAGGAGGCAGATCAACAGGCGCTGTGGCGTAAGCTAATAAATAACACGTGCTGCTGGGGCTGTGCTTTTTAAAATAATGACCGCGCTTTTGAGAAATGGAGTGAGAAATACGAATTACGTTAAGAAGTAATTGACGGACATTAATATTTCAAGCTGAAACATTAAGAAAGGCACACAAAATTAGGCGTTTAAAGGGTTCGCAGTGGTAATTCGATAGAGCTTTATTTAAATACCTTAATATCCGGTAGCTTCTGGAGTTTTAATAACGACTCCAAAAAGTAGGAAATAATAAATACATTATTTTTCAATACAACTTTAAGTTTTGGAAAAAGTGTAAATTATTTTCTTTCTTCTGGTCGTTTTTTTCTTGTTTTGGACTTTGTGGCTATCACACTTTTTATATACCGATTCTTCGCTGGATATACAAAGCAGATTCAGTTCCTGAAAGAAGTTCGCAGATATAGTAATGAAGAACTAAAAAGCATACTCTTCCAAATGTAGTTTGAACCCCTAAAACTGAATACAAGTTCTTTCTATGATTGAACATTATGGGACAGATGGCAATGAACCCTTATTCCAGAGTGAGGGCACTTTTAGAAACTAAAAGAAACAAACAAAAATTAAAATACTACTCCGCCACTTGAACGTTGAAGCCATGTAGAGTGTGCTTACAAGAGTTTTCCAACTCGTAATTGAGCCGTATGCCACCTCCCCCGTCCCCTTATTGCGAAATATTTGTTCCTTCGTAATATATTTTGACAGCAAGCACTCGTTTTTACACAAAATGTTTCACGCGTTTAACTTTTCGTAATACATTATTTTAAGATTGAGACCATCCCCATAAACGGCGAGTGTCATATATCCCCATTGCACTTCCCTAAAACTATAAATGCATTATATTACCTTTATTTTTAAGAAGATTAATGAATTTATTTATTTGAGTGATATTGGCAATTTTCCAACTATATTGTTTGAAGTACACCCGGAATAAAAACAAACTAGAACTTCAATAACCGGCAGAAAATATACAGCTAACTCTCCTCTAGTAAACTAGAAAAAAGGTGTCTGAACATATTGCGCTTTAATTAATCGCGCTTCTGTACAATTCATTGGCTAAGCACCGTTTCCTTTGGCACATAACTGGTTAAATTCATAATTAAAGCGAATCTCACGTCTAGAACACCACCTGCTATTCTCGCATTCTACTAGTGTAGGAATTAAGTTTGCTCGAGTTATTTTTTGTATTTGCTATAGTCAAGTTTTACACGCACTTTTAATAATTCAATAGTTTTAAAGATACCGAACTAGGCGCTTTTAGCGAAAAAATATTATGAATATATGCATATTTTGCTTGAAGCGAGGTACCTTAGTGTTTACAAAAATGTGCCCTAAAGAGCAGGTGCGGCAACCTTAGCAGAACATCTGAGTTTTCATGTATCACGTCTAGTTGGCTCTCATCACGTCTGGCAGGACCGGCCCTTATGGTTAGAAACTGACAAGGAACCGTTTTGAGGAAGCTCCAGTTATGCAAACTTAAACAAAATTAGGTGCTGCACAAAGAAGCTCTTCGTTAGATTGCAGTAAATCGAGTTACCCAATATCATGAAACGTGACATCTTTTTTTTCGCGTTCATAGCACGTCGTTGATTATGTGTGATATGTGTATGATGAAGACAAAAAAGTCGCGGCTTTAAAGCTACTAAAGGAAAATGTTATCCCTATACTTCCGTGTTATTGTAAGTTATGTCTGTTCCTGGCCTCGAAAAAAACTTGTTTCTTATTTAAAGGGTTCTTTCGCGATCTAGCGCTCAGAGGCTTTTTTCTAAGGGTACCGCCTGACGAAGTGAAATGATGCAACGTGGCGTTAGATAAAGGGGGTCGTATTCTATTCATATTTCTTTTTGGCGATCTGAGATTGTTATCTTGTTTACCAAATATGACTTACTCAATGAGCCATTCGTTAAAAGTAACGTTCCAGGTACCTGGGACCACAAGATCATATGCGTGTTATATCGTTATATTGTGTGACAATAAATATTACGCGTCTTGCGCCTTTAATATATATTATCGCCAGCGCCCCTTGAGGAGATTGTAAAAAAATGAAAGACGTTTACAATCCTTGTAACGGGAAATTAGAGCGCAGCTCTTGAGGAGGAGGAGGGGAGGGGACGGAGGAGAGGGTATGCCCCCCTCTTCCTCTGTCCCCTCCCATCCTCCTCCTCCGTACCCTCAACTCCTTCCACAGCTTTCCCGCTAAATTTAGCTGGAAAATTGACGCCCTGTGACCTCAACACTAATTCAATTTCTCCGCTATACTTAGCGGGAAAAATGACATCCCGTGACTTCATGTCACGTAACTTATTAAAAAAAATCAGTTTCTCCGTTAGAGTTAGTAGCAAATTGACGTCAGGTGACCTCAACACCAAGTCAATTCACCGCTAAATTTAGCGGGGAATAAAATTGGCGTGTAGGTCTTTGACTTTCCATAAAGCAAAACTAGGCCTTCAGATTCCCCGCTGAATTTAGCGGTAAAACTGTCGTAACATGATCTCAACACCACTTAAGTTTTCCCGCTAAATTTAGATGGAAAACGGTGACGTCCCATACTGCAAGACGCGCGATTATGCCGGCGGCGACGCCGACGCCCTCAACGCGGAAACGGGCGCCTAAGGGCGCGTTCACACTGAGCAAAATATTGTAGGAGCCCACCCACCTCTCGTGAAGATGGAGGAGCAGCGAGGGTGTTATCGTTACGACAACTTTTCGACAACTATACGACATCTATTTGATTTACATATGATTGTAATGAAGACACGTTCACGACTTCGTTGCTGAATTGTATTTATTCAATTATTAGTGACTAAAGTGATTACTGCCTTATGGTCACTTATGGGTAAGTTCTAAACCCAATATTTCGAGGCACATCTCGAGGACATTTGTTTCCGACTGAGCCCAAGTCTTTTTATCAGCATCGCGGAAGCGAAAGAAAAGAAGATTAGACGGCGCGGTTTGCCCTCAGCCTCGTCACAGCGTGCTCTAAGCTAAGTTGGTGACCGTCGATGATCACAAGTGATCAGGACTTATAATGCCAAGGAAGGCTGACCCATGTGGGTTGGCACTCTTTTATTTGTACTTGCCACGACCAATGAGAACGAAGGAGTCCCGTTTAAATGGGAGTTTTTTGTTAACATTCAAGGACGCATTTTTTTCCAGGTCCTAGCATATAACAGCTTCGATGTACAACGCGCGTTGCGGTTAACGTCGACGGAGGCATCGAAAAAGACGAAGCAGACACACAGGGCCACTCGGCGTCGGTGTCTTCTCGGGGGAGCTCGTGAGAACATGGATTTTTTTTTTTTTTTTTTGTCTGCTTTGTACATATGTTGTTGCCTTGCCTTCGCGATTGCATATGCGCTCGGAGACAACCGCCTTCACTGAATGGACAACGGCGATCATAATATATACGTTTAAACTCGTTTTGAATGCAGCACATGCGAAAGGCACGTACTCGAGCACGCAGCTTCAGAGGCTGCTCTTTTGCCGCGTTTTAGAGCGCAGCTCTAAGGCGCCCGTTTCCGGCTTGGGCGGAGTCGCCGTCTGCGTCCCCGTCGCCATCGGCGTAACTGCGCGTTGCATTATTTGACGGCTTCCATAATGACGTCACGAGGGTCACGAGTGAGGTCACGAGGGAGAAGAAGGAGGAGGAAGGAATGTTTTCCGCAAAATTTAGCAAAAAAATACCCCGCTAAATTTAGCGCAAAAATTTCCGCGTTAAATTTCGCGGAAAAAATTCCCCGCTAAATTTAGCGAAAAAAATGTCCTGCTAAATTCAGCGAAAAAAAGTCCCCGTTAAATTTAGCAGAAAAACCTAACCGGAGAAGGCGACACGTCACGACCGGTCACTCGCTGATTGGTTCAAGCGCGCGCTTCGAGGGAAAAATTGGGTCCGGAGACGTCGTCTCCCTGCAACGTCCCCCTCGGCGCGCGGATTTTTTCAATACAAAAATAAGCAAAAAGAACTCACCCCACGACGCGCGTTTTTCTGTGGTTTAAATGCGCCATTAAGAGCTGCGCTTTAAAAATAAAATGTGTGGTCTGTAGTTTGGTTGGTTCTAGCTTAAAATAAAATTATTAGATTGACTTTCTTGCTACCGCCTTGTTTAATATGTATGTACAATTTAAATCCCCGATTTAGGTCCAGCTCTAACACAGGGAGTAAATTACGTCCCTAACGTACTACAGTTTCCAACTTGGTCATGTTAAAGCGTAGTAATAAAATAACGTTTCTTGCTACTTGCTTTTAGTTTTAAATTCAATTTAAATATATATATATATATATATATTTTTTTTTAAGATTGCATTGGCAACTGCTTATAGTTAGGGGTCTACGAAGATCCTTGCAGATAGAGGGCGTGGGGTGGAATAAAGTGTAAAGCAAATAATTTACTCGGAGAATACACTCTACTCATTAGATAGCGCGCCTGCAGCACCAAACCATTTCGCACCGTTGGGGACAGCCTGCGTCCGAGAGAGAGAGAGCACTCGTATTGCGCTGTCCCCTCTGTAACCCTTTTGTAATGCGAAGGGGGACAAGGGCTGCCACCAACGTACCGGGATACCGGATTCCCCAATCAGCGTTATTCATTTTGACGCTTCTAACGGCCTACGTTCTGGGTAAAGCAGGGTTATGCTGTTGGAGTTTCGTGGCTGGGACATTAGAACCCTTGCAAGAAGTAACAGCTCTAAGTCTGAAAATCTGGTCAATAACCATTGTTTAGGTAACGAATTTGATTTTTTTTTTAAACAACATGAAACGATTTGATATGTGGTAATGGTCGGCTTCGCACTGCACTGGTTATAATGACACTACGATGGCAACGAGTAATTTGCACTTTTGGAGGACCTGCTGATGTTGAAATAATTTGTAGATCTACAAAACTTTTGAGTGATACGAACAACACCCTTATGGTGTTCCAATATTGGCCATTTGTTGCGTTTTTCTTACCTGAAGCAACCAAGTGTTCATAACAAAAGTCGTTTGTGAAAAACAGACTTTTTGCTACCTAAGAGTAAGCGAAAATTCGACTGTCCTTATAGGGAGGCCATTCTTGTAAGACAGGTTTACGTTATAGCAATGTGTATGCTGCAATAAACTAATAAAGCAATTTTTAAAACTTAAAATTCACTTGATAGTTTTTTTTTAAACTATGTACACTTAAAAGCAAGGTTGAATTAAATTGCGCAGAAGTAATATTTAACAAACCTGACAAGAGAGGCTATGCATTTTTCTAACAGAAGACATTCAGAGCAAGTTCTAGAGCGCAAATTCTCATAATTCGAATAATAAATGAAAACACTTGAGTATTTACTTGGCAATCCTAATACATATATATACAAGGGTTGACCAGAGTGCCATGGGGCTAGAGACGCGGTCAAAACTACAAAAGTTCAAAGAGCCGCAGTAGAAAAATGTATGTGTGTGTGTGGGGGGGGTGTACTTTTAGGAAGAAACGATATCGATGGAACAGTCCTTTCCAAAGAAGACAACTATAATAATCGACAACAAAAAAGAAAAAAAATTAAGGGAAGATCTATTGGCGAATTTTCAGGGAATGTGCTAACATGACCCTCGGGAAACGCCACACAGGTCCTACTTTGAAAAGCTCTCACGCTTTCCTCTTCATTTTTTTTGTTCTGGCTTTCTCTTCTGCTTTATCTATTTTTTGCTGCCTCCTTTTGGTTTTGTTATGGGGTCAGAGTTGGTGTTTCCCAAAAGGAGACATGTGTGGCGTTTCTGAACAGTCATGCTAACGCATTCCCCAAGCATCCACCAACGGATCTTCCCTTAACTTTTTTTTTTTTTCAGCGAAGCCCCGCTTCTCCCAGCTCCTGTCGCACGCAGATCCGCGTCGGTTTGCCGCATCTTCCGACTCATTTCGGCCAGCCGACTTAAGAGCTGCCTCCGCTCCTATTACTCGTTCGCCTGCGAGTTCAGACTCGCCCCAGCATCTGCGCGCTTCCGCTTCCGGTTCGTGACGTCGCCTTCCTCTTTCCTTTGTCCTTCACTACTTTCCTCTTCTCTACGCGGTGCGCTTCCCTTTCCAGGTATGTAGGTAAAAATTTTAACTCATTAATAACACCACGCAGCAGAAAGTTTCCTCAACCGCTAAGCAAAATTGTGAATGCATATTTCGCTAGTTAGCCACTTCCCCTGACGCCCGTTAAGCGCGTATACAGTTCGAAATTCTTTTTATAGCAATGAAGGAAACAGGGTCACAGGACACATATATGTGTCAAAAACCCGTCCAGCTATATGCACGTAGTGTCGCATAAAGCAAGACTGTGAGTTTTTTTTTTTTTTTTAAATTATAAAAATCTTTTTATCTTGGGGACACAGGAGGGAACGGAAACACGCTTACCAGGGAGCCGTGAGCTACACTTGGAACCCCAAAGAGCCGCAGTTCAATTACATGATCATCATCATCATAATCATTTATTATCCTTGAAGGCCCTTACGGTCATTACACAAGGGAGTGGTAAATTTGTTATTTTTTTTCCTTACTCGAACACCCCTGGTATATAACTTGTAAATCGTGGTTGCTCATTTAGGAACGCGTGACGCCTTGTGGCAGGTTGTGAAATGGTAATGTAAAGTCGCTCAATAATTCGGTAAAAAATACAGTCACTGGATTGCCTGCTTTTTTTAAGGTCTGATAAGGCCGTAGAAAAGCGAGGAGTTTTTTTTTAAATTATTGTTTAGTACAAATAAACGTGTCCAAGCAAATTCATATTGGCTTCGATATAGCTTAATTAATTGGCACGTGATTACAAAACTTACGTAAACTTTGTAAACAGATGGAAAGGGCCCCCTTTATCAAACGGACATTACAATCCAACGTCGTCTTTAACATCTGACTGTAATAGGTATTCATCATCAATTAGCAACTCAAGTTATAGTCTGACAGCAGGCCCACGGCCATCAGCCCGCTTTTAATTCAATTACCAAAAGTGAGCTTAATACCTACGCTTACCTCCGTTGATTAGGAGCAAGCTGGCGGTCTAATATACGATTCCCCACAAGCACAAACAAAGTTGGCGGCACGATGTGAAGGTAGATGAGCGCACCTTTGGCGGCTTAATTGCCTTTCAGAGCCCTGCGGGCAACTGGAAACCTAATTTAGAAGGAAGTTAAATGGTGCGTGTGCTAGGGAAGTGACATTCTCGCAAAGTTTGGCTGAAGCATCACGTGTCTCTGCGGCGTTGTATTTGCCTTAAATCTTCATTAGATGCAGTGCGACGTCTTGTTAGTTAACCGAGAAAAAGACTTAGAACTGAATGCATATGTATATTTAATATTTATGTATAATATTTGCTACGCTCTTTAGTTCTTGAATTAGGTGATTTTTTGGATTTATTAGCAACGGTTTTTTTTTCCGCTGTAAACGTTAAAACGTACGCATAGCTAATAAGATTGCACTGTTTTGATGCGTCGTTGAGGTAATTTCTTGGATAAACTTGTGTTAATTAAAGTATGTTATAAAAACGTAGATTTGTTTCATGATTAATCGCAGCCTAATACATTTATTATTCCGTGTGTTTTTTGTATTCCACCGAACAAGTTAAAAAAGTAAAAATGACAAAGGCAACCACGTAAAAAAATGGTGCTTCCTCACCAAATGGAAAAAGCGCCAAAAAGAAAGAAACAAAGACAAGTTTAGCAAGACAAGGCGCACTCGCAACTAAAGTTTATTAAGAAAATTTATATAAATTTAAGCCATCTAACCTTATATAATCATCTATGAGTTAGACCTGTTTGATCATAATTAGATATTTCATATGTTTTAACATAGTTCCAGCAATGAGGCCAACGCAGGTTTGCATGCGTGTAAAAGTACAAGGGCACTTAAGCATTAGAATAGTTTTCAATAAAACGACACACATTTTTACGATTTACAGCATCCGATAAGCAGTTTGATCCCTCAGTAAATTTAGCAAAACATAAAAGTTTTACAAGAGTATGTGTTAAAACTATGCGTCACAATCAATTTGCTATATTCACTTCTAGTTCCATTATCGAATTTTGCACATGTAACAGATTTCTCAATATCCATTAAGTTATGACCGCGTAAAAATTTAAAATGAAATTTTATAAGTGTTAACATCATCCTGGTACTTATGGGAAGAAGTTTCGCATCGGATTTTAGAATACACATAGAGATTATGTGAATCGATAGCGATTGAAAATATATCGGACACATTTGATTTCTATGAGTTCTTTATTTAAAAGGTGTTGTTGCAAGGATGGCTCTAAACTTGGCTTGCATATGCAATCTTTGGTGTCCTAGGTTATTTATATGCCGTAAATGAGAACTCCGGAAGAGCAAATTATAGGTGAACTGTGTTGGTATATTTTTCTAGTTTATTTATTAGGTGCAGTTTTGTTTTTGTTTATTTTCATTTGTCATTCGTCTCACCAGCTTGCCAATTTAAATGCTCAGCTAATCTATTCTGATCATCGACTGTCTGTATTTTTTTTAATATATAATGCTCAAAATCCTCGGCTCATGACACTGGCATTTAAAATGAAATGCCGCGGCCCATAAAGAGACCCCTGAGTGATTCTTTAAATGACGGATAAGGTGCCTAACAATGTAATATTCATTTACACCAACTGCTCTCCGTCAACCAGACGAGCTTTAAGTCAGGTCAAAATTTTATCACTAATAAAATATTTTTGACTTCATGAGGTAGCTTTTGGTGAGAAACACTATAAAATGCCCTGGGAATGTCCAAGATAAACATATCTGTTTGTCCGCCCTTGTCGACGCATAAACGTAGGTCGTTGGTTACTTCTATTAGCAGTATAACTTTTGACCGACCTCGCCTGAAACCGTAACGGCCATTTCGTAGAAGGTTATTTTTCTTAACAAAAGGAATTATTTATTTATTTATTTAATTATTTATTTATTTAAATAAAATAGCCTGCTAATATATTAAACATAGTAACCTTAACAATTATAGATTGCACATATTAGAAAATTTTAAAACAAAAATAATATCAGTGACATTTGAGATCGAAGCGGGAGGTGACCGGCACGGGTACCTTAGTTTAGTACCTTGTTAATGAGCAGCGCTTCGTGCGCGCACTTTTTGAATTGCCGACAAACATTCGAAAACGAGTCGTTAAAAATCTCAAGGAGCATTGTTTTAGAGCGCAGCTCTTAGGGGCCCGTTCCCGGCTTGAGCGGCGTCGGCGTCGGCCTAACCAAGGTCACCCCAAGGTCACCCCAAGGTCACGCGACCCCCCAAGGTCATCTTAAGGTCACGTGGCCCCCAAGCTCACCCCAAGGTCACGTGACCCCTCCCCCAGGGTCACGTGACCCCCAAGGTCACGTGACACCCAAAGTCACGTGACCCCCCCAGGGTCACGTGACCCCCCGCCGAGGTCACGTGACCTCCCCGATGACGTCATCGTCACTGATGACGTCACCGGCATCAGCATCGTCATCGTCATCCTCACTGATGACGTCATCAGTGACGTCACTGATGACCTCACCGGCATCCGCATCGTCATCGTCATCATCACTGATGACGTCATCAGTTGTCACTGATGACGTCACCGGCATCCGCATCGTCATCGTCATCATCACAGATTACGTCATCAGTGACGTCACTGATGACGTCACCGACATCCGCATCGTCATCGTCATCATCGCTGATGACGTCATCGGAGTCCGCATCGTCATCGTCACTGATGACCTCACCGGCACCCGCATCGTCATCGTCATTATCACTGATGATGTCATCAGTGACGTCACTGATGACGTCACCGGCATCCGCATCGTCATCGTCATCATCACGGATGACGTCATCAGTGACGTCGCTGATGACATCATCGGCATCGTCACGTGACCCGCAAGGTCACGTGACCCCCCCCAGGTCACTTCACCCCCCAGTACCCTTCCCTCCTCCTCCTCCTCAAGAGCTGCGCTCTAACTCCGGTGTTACAGGGAGTTGTAAACGGCTTTCACTTTTTTTACCGAAATTTATAAATTGGCCTAAATATTATTAGTGATGGGCACTAAAACTGACGTGATTCATGCAATAATACTTTAAAAATTTATTAATAAATTTTAGCTACTTAGTGAACAAATCCTGATAAATACTACCCAGTATGACGTCCGCCAAGCCCGGTGAAAACAGTAAAAACAGCACACCTGTAAGGGTCATCTACTTAAACAAACAAAAAAAACTACACGTAAAGAAAACAACCTGTATATTCGATTAAGATAATATTGTTGCAATATGGCACCACACGTCTGTTGTTTTGTTTTCTTCAATGGAATACGCCATCGTCAACCAGCAGGCAGATGGAAAAAGAGATGTTCGGTAAGCCACTCGTGTAAAAAAGAAAGAGTGGTGGACCAATCACAGAACACCTTTGATTGAGGAATATAAAGTCGAGCGATTAAAATCAACTTAAAGGGTCGAAAGGGCATTATAATAACGCCATCCCGCTAACTTAAGGCCTCCGAAAATTATCCCTGGAACTGTGCAGACAGAGCTAGCAGTGTGCATGCTCAGTAGCAGCGTCTTCCTCCGCTACGAGATTCGACGCTCAAGAAGCGATCTACGAAAGCTCCGTTTTAACTCGGGTGTTTCCCTGTTATTCAGAAGAAAAGAAAAATGTAATTCTAACGTTACAATGTTTATCCAATGCAGAATGCCCGAGTCCCTTTAGAGTTTGTTGTTCTTGCTGATGACAATTTTTTTTTCTTTGTTTATTTTTTTTTCTGGCAAGCAAAGTATGCACTGAGACTCTAGGTCTCGTTCTCCTTAATGTCCTAAATTTTGAACATCTCATTAAGAGATGGCTATGGAGACGACGGTCACTCCATGACCGAAAACTCGACCAGTCAGCGAAAAAGTGGCGATTACGGGTTATCGATCGTTCATCGGTTCTCACTTCCATACCAATATTCGTAAAGGTCAGGAAAAAGGAGGGCATAGAGAGCGAGAGAACCGGTGGTCATCGGTCTCAGAAAAAAATTAGAGGATAACACCACGCTTACGCGCTCTCTCTTTCCCTGTCAGCACTCCTTAAATGGCTTAACCCCCACCCCCCTTCCCCGTTTATGTTGACAGTGGCTGTAACGTGAGGAGTGGACTCGACCACCATGTTCATACATGTAGACCAAAAGAAGTATCGTTTGTACCCTCGAAGACAATGCTCTTAGCCTCGTGCCGGGCGATTTTCTGCCGTGCCTCAACAGGGTGCTAGAGTACACCACCGCACATTAAAGACAAAGAGAACTCGACCCTCTAGCGCGAGGCCACATCGTCTATTACGCGAATTGTGAACGCGCTAATTGGGGGGGGGGGGGGGGGTACGGACCCGCGCTTGATGCCTCTGCAGGCGGCGGGAGACGTCGAAGAAGTTGGAAAGCGTGGAACGGCGCAAAAGACAAAAAACAAATAAACACGAACAGCTTTTACCTGCCCGCGAGAAGCAGAAAAACACGATGGAAGGCGAGGGAGCGCATACTCGGAGTCATCCTACTTGATTTTTGTATTTCGTATATTTTTACATGCCTTGCCCGTTTTTCTAGTGGTTCTAGTAACCGGCCATACAAAAAATTGTGTTTTAGTTTCGGCTATTCTCCCCTTCCTGGGGTTTTCTATTTTATTGAACTTGTTCTCTGTATGCTGCTGAATGTTCGGCTCGTATTTCTCCAGATACCATATTATGCTCATATTTAAAAAAAAGTATGGAGTAATTAAAGTAGTCCATTACCAATATTCTGTAACGAAATTGTAGTGCAAATTACTTCCGAAAAAAGTAACGTGGAAATTACAAAATTACTTCAAAAAGTAACGAATTAGAAGTAATCCGTTCCCAAGTCTGCATGAGAGGTACATTGATATTGTCTGTACAGGTGAGTTTTAACTTGTACGAACAGGGGGATATAATACGGGGGGTTAAAAATCTCAAGTCCAATAATGAACTAAAATTTGGGATTGATTTCGTAATTCTTAAAAATACACTACATGTCAATTAGAAATTCGATTATCTTCATCAGAAACCACTAAATAACTTAACTTTAGAACAATTTGGAGCATGTTGTAAGCGCGGGAGTGCGGTAAAGTTGTCACTCGTAACACAGGCACAACGCTGGCGGACGGAAAACGCGGTTGATAATCTTCATCAGCATTTGTGGATCGACAGCGTTACGTCTCTTGCATGTTGCACCACGAGTGAAACTTCTGGCGCATCCCCGGACGTAGCACTTTATCCAAACCCGTCTCAAATTGATGACTTAGCGGTTTCAGATGACACTTGTCAAGTTTTAGTAGAAACTATACGTTAATTTTTAGTATTAAAGGTTAATTGACAAGTTTTATCGTTTATCATTCGATTTGTCGTAACGATTAACCCCCTAAATTATGCACCCATGCTAACCTCACGTTCACAAACCACATTACTCATGCTTTCCGCGGCTTATTAACGTATATCTGTTCGAATTTAACTCAAGCAGCCTGCTATGCGTGTCTAAAAGATTATCAGCGTTTTATTGACCAGTTCATGAAATAGAAAGATTTATTGAATTGAGGTACTATATAAAAATTTAATATAAACATTACAACAGGATACATGTCTTAGCCGAAGAATATGCACACAACCATTGTAACCACTGTCGAAGATATTTAATGATTATTATACCGGCCATATTGAAAAACAACACAATATGCTCGGTACTGCATTGCACAGTTCAAAAATGTTAGAGTGTAAACATAATAAGACAACAAACGCGTTTAGGCACAAAAGAACCACTGACCCGATTCAATCGTAGCAAAACGCAACAATAAAAAAAATTTACCCAATGTCTCCATAGGGGCGTCCGAATGGTTGGCGCCGTTTATTTACTATGAAGCGCGAATTCAATAGAGCACTCAAAATAAAAGCTAAGTCGTGCCATCTCTGCAGAAACGACAAGAATGCCTAAGTGTTTGGTGTTGTGATCCCGGAAGAAAGCTTACAATTTCATCTCCCGTTCATTGCCCGGCGTAGTGCGACTCAAATGATATTTCACTTTGTGTGTTCTAACTTTCATCTTGTTAGAAATTGTGAGTCAGTGTATTACTTTTATGTGAAAGACTTCAGCAAGTGAGAAGCTAAAATGAAGACGAAGACGAATATGGGTAAATATGTCGTGAACAAAACAGTGAACCCAATGAAACAATAAAAGTAAACGCAATCCCCCAGCATTGGTCGGTCTAAGAACCTTTTGTGTTTCGAAAGCGTAATGATTCTTCTACGAGCATATTTCTTTTTTACTTCAATAACTGCATTGATATTAACAATAAACATAACCTTACTTGGACAAAACCAAGCAACATATTTTTCAACAGTTTCCTAATAATCTTGATATGGCGTTTTGTGTTGTTATTTTGTTTAAAGACAGGTTTAAAGAACATTTCACAAGAAAAAAATTATTTTTCTTGGGTCAAGTCATTGGGAGTGGCGAACGCCCCGCGCTGCTATATTTAGATCTCAAATACCTCTGTTATTTGGAAAAATGGAAGCTACGTTAAAAAAAAATATATAAGTACAGTTGATATTAATGCTCGTTAACAGTTCCCGCAATAAACATAACTTTACACGTAGATAGTGTATACATATATTTTTATTAAGGCAAAAGCCTCACTTCTCCCATCACCTCAAATGCCGTCGGTGTTGTTCCCCGAAAGATGGTCATAAAACTACGTCATGAAGCACGCGGCCTCAGAAATTACGCAGAAAGAAAAGCGCAGCCACGCAGATGCTTCGTCAAAGTAGCCAGCGGGGCGCACAAGGTCAAAGCGGACGCGCCTCAGAAATAAAACACAAAGAAAAGCACAGCAACGCAGATGCTTTGTCACGGAGGCCTTATCGTGAGGCCGGCGGGGTACGTCGCGCATGCGCAGTGGGGGAGCCTCATTTCACCGACGGAGCGCGGTGTGCAACAGGCAGACGTGGCGCGCTGGTGTGGCCTAAGAACGCACCTGTAAGAACGCGCTTATAAGAACGACCTTGTAAGACACTTAAGACTGCTTGCGCGTAGGAATGCTTTCGCATTCCTACACGTTAGCACACTTAACTGTCTTTGGCGAGGTTTTGTTCTAGAGCGCAGCTCTTAGGCGACCGTTTCCGGCTTGAGCGGCGTCGACGTAACCGCCGAGCCCCCCCCCCCCCTCTTCCCCCCCCCCCCCCCCCCCCCCCAGGACCTCGGAAGGATCTCGGGTTCCTTCGGGAGGACTTCGGGTACATTCCGTAACCTCGGGAAGAGGGGTCCCGTGACCCCCCCCCCCCCCCCCCCCCACAAGTTTACGGGATCCCCCCCCCCCCCTCAGTACCCTTCCCTCCTCCTCCTCAAGAGCTGCGCTCTAATTCGGCGCTACAGGGAGTTGTAAACGGCTTTCACTTTTTCTTCCTATTTTATTCAAAACTTTGTTAGCTTCAAGTAATAAATGAAAAATCATCCAAATTTGATCGCTTGTATTTCTGCTGGTTTTATAAAGAGCAACGTTTCTGAAAATTTATAGACTCCAATATTAAAAAAATATACTTCCTTGAAAATATGTCTTTATCAAACGAGCAATACTCTAAGTCTTATGCAACATTGCACAACATATTACAGGTTCGTAATATTCCCACAAAACTATATGCTGACAAACTTTAATAAAGTATGTTTTAATACTAAATAACTAAGAGACCTGTAAGTATACTTGACGAATAAAGCCTACAATACTTGCGTTCAATTAAAACGACTGTTGAGGCAATCTAAGTGCGTGCGAAACTAGCGAGATCCCTAAACTAAAGTAACTATTGAGTGGAGGTCACCTTGAGTATTTCACGATTTGCATTATGGCTCTTTAACAGCGAAGCTGTTATGTGCTAAAATGTCGGGGGGGAAATGCGCCCATGAATGGTAATCCAAAAACTCCCGATTAAACGGCTCTCCTTCGTTTCGATTGGTCTTGGCAAGTATAAATAAAAAGAAGGGCAACCCGGCAACCCGCGTGAGTCAGCCTTCCTTGGCATTACTAGGTAGTGAAGTCCTGATCACTTGTTATCCTCTACGGTCACCGACTTATCTCAGCTAACAGTGCGCTGTGGCGATGTTGAGGACAGAATGCGTAGATCTAATCTTCTTTTCTTTCGATTCCGTGATGCTGATAATTTGATAAAGAGACTTAGGCTCAAATGGAAAGAACGAAGTCGTGTACGTGCCTTCATTGCAATCATATGTTAATAGTATAGATGACGCATAGTTCTCGTAAATTTGTCGTAAAGATAACAGCTTCGCTGGTCCTCTATCTTAACTTGAAGTGGTTGGGCTGTACAATTTGTTTTTCGACGTTCTAGCAGAGACACACTTACGGTAATAAATTTATTGATGAACTAGTTCTACATCGCCAACTCGGTGCGAGAATTTTAACCATGTATTTAAACTGCACGCTCTAAGACAACGCTTTCTTTAGAGATTCTGATTTCCCTTTAACATATAGTCACTGACAACTTAAAAATCCCGGGACGGGGTTTATAATGCACCCGTTTCTTTTTTCCGATTCTCTTATTTATCGGCAATGCCGCAATCTCATTGACTGCGGAGTGATAATAGAATGCTGATGACATACACCACGCCTTGCGTTTTTAAACTGTCACTGACGATTGCGACGTGCCTGACAGTCAGGGATCGCCAAAAAGTTTGGCGATCCCTGATTTGTTTGTGACCCCTTACTCTCGTCAGGGGTCTCCATAACGTACGAACTAACAACGCCCCTTCGCATTCACGGTGCTTTCAGCTCTGTACTGACTAAAGTTTCAAATTTCACCGGCATTTTGAACAGGCAGCGTGAAGTATTTTACTGCAGAAGAGATGTACGCCTTCTAAGCACAATTTGTGAAGAAATCTCTGGTTGAACTACTGTATTGTTGTATTCTGCTAACCACCGTCGACAGCCTAGAAAACCTTCGGCGCCAGCTTTATCACCTTGGAAAGCATCTTTCACATGCACACAAACCAGGTGCCAAACGGCTGTCAATATTTGTGTCTTATGCCTTTAGTTTTTCGGTCTAGCCGAGAACTAAACTATAATTTATTAGCGAAGAAGGTGGCCGTTAATTTTAAAGCATAGGCCTGATTGTGGGACGTAGTAAAACGGCCTCAGTTCCCTACTTTTGAAAAATAAAATCACTACAACACGCACGCTGGGATTGTTGAAGCTCGTTTCCAACAAAAGGCTCTGCCGAATTGCTGCTTCCTTACGAAATATTTATTGTTATCAAACGTCTCCTTATCAGAAGATTCAAAATTACTAAATACGCAGCGTAAATATGTATGGCAAACTGCAAGGCAATTAATTCTGTTGGATACGTGAAATGTCCTAGCGTCAGAAGCGTTTAGCGAGAGCTAAATGTTTCTGACGCTGCACCAATATGGCTGCACCGATATGCAATCGGTGCCACGCAATGTAATTTTCCCACTAAACGTGGAGGGGAAGATGAATTGGTGTCGAGGTCACATGAGACACGACGTCAAGTCACGTGACGTGAATATCATAGTGGGGAAACTGAATTTACGTGTAAGTTACATGACGCCAATTTTCCCGCTAAATCTAGCGGGGAACCATAATTTTTTTATAGGTCACGTGACATCATGTCACATGCCGCCAATTTTTCCGCTAAATTTAGCGACACATCTGAAATTGTGTATAGGTCACGTGTCATGACGTCATGTTATATCATTTCCTCCGCTAAATCTAGCGGGATAATTGAATTGGTTTGGTCACGTGGCGCCCATTTTCCCGCTAAATTTAGCGGGGAAACTTATTTTGTGTGGAGGTCACATGACATGACGTCAGATGGCATTATTTTCCCCGATAAATCTAGCGGGGTAACTGAACTGGCGTTGAGGTCAAGTGACATCAATTTTTTCCGCTAAATCAAGTGGCGAAACTGATTTCGTGTTGAGATCACGTGAGACGAAGTCATCTGGCATAATTTTCCCGCTAAATTTAGCGGGGAAACTGAATAGGTGTTGAGGACACGGGACGTCAATTTTCCCGCTAAATCTATCTGGGAAGCTTACTCCGTGTTCACGTAATCTGGAACAGCTAGCGAAAGAATGTTTCAAGTTAAGAATTAAGAAGCAAAATTCAGCATCAACTTGAAATTGAGGCAACGCACGACATGGCGGCTGTTCAACAAAAACACGAGCGATAAGCGTGAAATCTCGGTAATCGAAACCATCTCTTTCTTTCTTGTCATTTTTCAGCAGTAGGCAAGTGGCAACAATATTGGGGTATTCATCAAAATAATAAAGGAACACGTCGGGAATGCTCTTTAGCCGCAACGGCAACGTGAACGGCCAATTTGCTAACTCTGATTCATCATATGTTTGTGCTCTTTCTTCGCACTCAACGCTTAATGAAATCTCTAACTCCACTGCCTAGTTAAAGGTGAAGCAACATATCAGCAAGCTTCGTACCGAGTCAATAGCTTCGAAAAGGTTTAGAGGCTATGACCTTTGAGAGTGTCATTCAGAAGAAATCAGTTCGTCCTAAAGCTTTTCTAGCGTCATCTGAAATAGTGACTTAAATTGTAGAAATTGTACTTCAGTGAATTGGCGTCTTTGTTAGCAATAAGCTATCAGTGAAAGGAGTGGATAAGTTTGCATGAGTCTCGTTATCAACATAGTTTATGCGTTAACGAGCATATTGAAATGAGTGTAGTACCCCAAAACGAGAAACGTGTTAACGTGTTCCGTGCCCTTTCTTCCCAGGGGCAATGTTCTTGAGCCTGGGAAGAAACGATACCCTTTCTTCCCAGGGTCAATTTTTTCGTTTACTCTCTAGCTTGACGAACTCTGCTGCTGACTGCTCGCTGTGCTCTTTTAGTGCATGTAACACTAAACCTAAGGAAATACGTTTTTTTTAAGCATCGAGGGTAAGGTTTAATCACTTTTTTATTATTGATGCAATGCCGAGTTTCCGGTGGCGTGCTTCTAAAGCAACATTTGGTGCTTTCTACTTGTTTTACAAACGTTTATAGTAACACAATCCGACTTGTGGCCATAAATTATTGTCATATTTAAGCAAGATTGATAGCTAAGGATAAAGTTTGATACATGGCGATCCCCTCTTGCAAAGATCTCTTTTGCATTCTGCGCTTCTGCGTAAAATCAGATTAACGTCGCGTGTATTCTTTCTCACATTCCACCCTATACAAACCCGCACTTTCTAAGACAACCTGCGAGAAATCACGGTTTTCTTCAAGTATCGAAATAAAATTCAATGAAATATGGTCTAGATTAAAATGGCTCACATTATTTTTTATTCCATCTCATATATAATAGCGCCGCAGGAAACCTAAATATATTCGAGCTTCTCTCACTGTTTCAATTTGCCGGAGTTGAAATGCGATGATAAAATATTTTGAGATCTGTTGTAGTTTTGACAAGTTTCACTCGAGACGTTACTCTTATTATTTGTTTTTGTCCTTTGTGTTTATTTGTCCCCCTTTCTCCTTGTTTGTTCTTTGTGTCTTTCCTTTGTCCACCTTGTTCCCCTTCTCCAGGGATTATTATCGTTATTTTTGTCCACCTCGCGTGGACCTTCTGCATTAATTACATTAATATTATAATTATCAGCTTTAGAATTTTTCGTGCGTGCCTGGTTGCGCGAATTTAAATTGAATAGAAAAAAAAAACATTTGGTCCAATTTTTAGTAAATACGTCATTGTGGATAAATTTAGAAAAAAACAAAATTATGCTTTTTGTTTATGACTTCATTTTGTTTTTTGACCAAGCAATCATAATTGCATACAAAATTAACACAAGCACAGGACTTTTTTTTTCGCCAGAGTTTAACTTTTTATTTGGTTTATACTTTTTGCTTTTACTTTGTGTGCATTTGCAGATTTAAAACCGTTTTAATATACCAATTCGAGCAACAAAAAGAAAAGATACTTGGTGTGAAGCAGGTGAAATAAATTTTCCAGAAATGGATTTGAAAAGCGAGTAAAAACAAATTACGATTGTGCATATAAATAAGAGGTACAACGGTATAAAACAGGGCTGGGATATTGATCGATTAACCTACCGATTAATCGATTATTCCTTTATTCGCAAATACACATTTAACCGGTTAATGGGTAATGTTTTGATGAAGCAAAATAAAGTAAAAATTAATTGCTTTCACCGCACAGAAATGGACGAGAAGACCTATATGAAGGGCAAACTTTAGGCGAACTTTTATCCTAAAGTAAATTGTAAGGTCAAAATGTGTAAGTGCTGACAAGTGCAGAAGGGTACGCGCATCCCGGCCACTCCTACGCCTTGCGATTATTCGTTCAGCGCAGCAGAGAGCATTTTGAACAATGAAAAGGGGCCGTTCTTGCCGGAAGATAACAAAGAACCTCTCCTTCGTGCAGTTAAAGTAACACTCTGTGAGTGAGTGTTTTTGAAGTGTTCTCAACTACGTATCGAAGTTGATTAATAATCGGGATTATATATTGCATGGCTTATCACATATTTAGCAAAGTAGAACATATATGTGTAATTTTGACCGTTAGAAAATGTTAGGTGTGGAAATGAAAAACACTGTTCAATTGATTCTTTATCTGATTAAAGAGCGGCGATTAATTGGGTTAAAATATTTAATCGACACCCAGACCTACACTCTAAGAAATCCCTGCGCGTCGATTTACCTGCAAAACACTCGAAGAGCCAATCTCTGCGATCTACGAAATCAGCTCAGCGAATGACGAGGCGGAACATCTGTTTAGACCTCAGTATTAAGTCTTCGCTGTGGCATTTCGCAATGCAAGCATAACAGTTTGCATTGCGTAACGCCACAGCGCGACTTAATATTAAGGTCTAAACAGATGTTCCGCATCATCATTCGCTAAGCTGATTTCTTAGATCACAGATATTGGCTCTTTGAGCGTTTTGCGAGTAAATAGACGCGCAGGCATTTCTTAAAGTGTAGGGTCTGCTTAGTGTGCTGCCGAAAATAAATTATATTCTGGTTGAATTATAATATGACTCAGTAACTATATCGCTAAATTCGAACAATTCTGTCTTCCTTGTTCACGATTATAGAACATTAAAGAAAAGCAAATCTTTTCTAATGAAGTCTTACCCTTTTTCGTTCTCAAGCCTTAAAATTGTCTTCTTCGTTGTACACTCACCTTTTCCATCTCCGTTGCTGAGCCTTCGCAACGATGGCTTTGTAAAGCCCAAAGTTCGGTAATAAAAAAAAAAAAAAAAAAAACGGAAGGAGATTAGAAACGCGGTTCGAGTTCGCAATAAGAAGGCTTAAGCGCTAACCTACTCCACATGCTGATGCTTTAAAGCCGCCATATCAATTCTCAATACATGGCTCCAACGAGATATTGCCGCACGCAAGGCCGGAAAAGCGACACTCGGTCACGAACTTCTAGAACATTCTCGTTTATTCTTGCTCCGGACATTATTTCTATCATTTTTTCCTGCTTTTATTGTTCTAGAAAGTGCGTGTTCATTCTCGTCCCGAGCGCGCGGCGCCCTCGAGCCTTCTTCGCCGAACCTTCGAGATAGTGACGCACTCGAGATAAGAGGCCTCCCGCGACCTTGTCGAGTCAGTCTCGCCCAGGGGAATAAAGGTGGGTGAGGAGGAGTGGCAAATCCCGCGCGCCGACATCCTGGGTCCCGAGTGGAAGATCGCGAAAGAGAGCGACAGAACACGAGAGAAAAAACCAATGTTGCCAGCTGAAGGACGACAGTCGCAATGGTAATCGCGAAGACTGAAAACTCAGCAATATAAACAGTGATAATTTAACGTTGCAAACTAAATTCTGAGCTATTCTAAGGTTTATAAAAAAGCAACATACTCATTACGCTGCATTAACTTCCCTTCTGTCGAAATCTCGAAAATCTGGTAGTTGCGCGGTTTCGTATTTCCGGGCGCGGCCACCCGCGCCCAGAAATACGAAATTAATCCAGATAACCGAAACCAGTTATCTGGTTTAGTTGAGTGTTGACGGGAGGCCATACATCTGCGTGCTGTGCAGAAAGAAAGCTTCGAAAGGAACGCGAATATCTTTCCACCGGTTAGTTCGTGGATTGTTGAAGTTCATGACACTGCTCTGATGATATATTTGTGACATCGAAGGCAGTTGGTAACCATGTGGGACCCCGAGGGCCTGCCTGCATACTCCGCCGCTTGCGGCAGCCAGAATGCATGGGAAAATGGCGGATTTTTTCTTCTAGAGTTAGTATGTATGATCTCTATGGTCTCGCCCCAGCGTGCGATTCTGCTCTTACGCCGACTTCGACGCCCGCGACGCTCTGCTGTTATCGTCTGTTTTCTTTTTATTTTTGGGGCACAAGTTCGCCCCATTAAACGGTAAGTCTTCTCAGTTATTCGCCGCCTCAACACTTCTCATTCGTGACAATATGATTTTGAATGAAGCCGCCATGGAGGAAGTCTGTTTCGTTTGCCGTGGTTTTCAACCTGTTGGACTTCATTTTTCTATTTTCTCGCTTTGGCACTTGTCGTTAGCCATATGATATTAGATTCTACACTTAATTAACTCTCCTTTGAAGCGATTATACTTGCAGTCGTTACAAAATTGACATTGAGAGGCTAGAAGCACGCGAGTAAGATTCACTTCATTATTTGGGGGTCTTCTATAGAGCGTGATTTTTTCAGGACCAGTTAAAAACTTTCACTGAAGACAAAGATCAGTGGCTTAGGAAAAGGGGGGAATCGGGGGTCGAAACCCCCCCCCCCCCTCCCCCCCGAAATGCCGAAGCTAGACCCTCTCTGGTTTGGGCCCGCTCGCTACCCTGCTTACGCAGTCGGTCTTGCACGGGGCAGGGAGCAAAGGGGAAGCACGGACTATCTCCAACATATATGCTTTCGGGAGTAATGTTTGTGGGGTAGAAAAGGCTCATATAAATAAAATAGTCAATACTCCTCATTCATGCTTATTTTGTGGGATGCGGAACTTAATCTCAGACATATAGAAAATGGATATTTCGAAACATTTGTGGGGTGAAGGTTGGCAAACTCAAGGCACAGTATAACAAGCTAACCTTACTGAAATACATAATTAAATCAAACTAAATTGGACATAATAAAACGTACACATGGTTATAATATAAAACGATGTTTGTGATGCAGGGAATATTAAATGAATTGTAAAAACAATTGCACTGTAAGCGACAGGTGGAGCTGCGCTCACGCACACCTTGTGTACTGATCAGAATTACGCGCTTTCGACTAGAAATTCCCGGGAATAATAAAGTAACTGTGATAGTTATTTCTGAAAGCAATTTACAGGCTGTCTTGATAATTTCCTTTATACCAAGCGCCTACATTTTAAGATAAAACCACCTTCGTTCACAGAAAGGAATATCCAGGATGTCCGCTGCTTGAATCTCAATGTCGGGGTGAACATCCAAAAGAGCTAGACCGAGCAGTGGCTCATTCGAAGTTGACGCTCTCAGGTATGGTTTCAACCGCCGTGGTGAAGAAAGCGAGCGCTCAGCTTCCGCCATTGTTACCCGCCGAGTCGCTAGGATCTTGAGGAGACGATAGACGTTTGGGAATAGGGCCTCCGGACAGAGGGCGATCGCCTCTAGCGCAGAAATGACGGGTGTTTCATGTTTCTCCCTCCTTCGTTGGACTTCTAAAATGACCCTATTTTTGGCGAAGTTTTCCTCACTTCGAGAAATTTCCCCCCATCGAGCCACCCGTCTTGACAGTCGCCCACGGATGCGATGAAGTCCGTCTTGCTTTCTGCTTTGCCAGTCGAGGCGGCATCCGATGCAATTCGTTATTAGATAAATCTTAGTTGCACGGAACATCATAAACTCCGAAGAGCCTTCTTATTCTCACTACGTATAGGCGCAAGGGTATTCGAAGTCGTTTCCACGTTCAGCATGTGGTTTACGTGTTTGTGTGTGGTGTGTGGCGTCATTTCTCTTAGTGACGAAACGACGAGTTCGGACTGACGACTTCTCATGTCCCCGAAGATATGCCGCTGCTGCCTTTGGACCCCACTGCAAGACAAAGCGGTCTAGCAAAAATGAAACTTTATTTCCTTCGGCATTTTGTTCTGTAGCACGAATTTGTTAAACCTTTAATAGATAATAGATTTCGGTTTTTCTGATTGTTCAGAATTACACTCGCCCTGTATATGGGCCTCTACTGTTTGTGCCAGGACGGTTGCTGTAATTTTTCACAGTCAATATTTTTTTTTTCTTGCTGCTTAACTTCTTGTGGCAGTATAACCTGGCGGTAGCAGCCATGCTGCCCAGTAGAGTGAGAACCCACGGTTATACCCGGCCTTGGTGTAATTTGGCAAAGGGTGAACAATAATTCCCCGTTGCGTGCCGACGGCTTCGATATCCACTGCGTATACGAGCGCAAAGCACACATATTGGAGCATGACGCAGCGAAAAGCCTGATACTTCTTCGCAGCAAAAGCGCACCCCGGTAATACGTATTGTCATGTTCAGATTGGCCCCCCAGGCCGCAGCTTCCACCGTATTCGCATGTTATGTGATCACGGCTTCCTGACCTACGCAGTATTTCTTGCTTCAGTCGCTAGATAGCACCAAACCAAACAGCAGTGCAGGTTGCCTATTCGCACCTCCAACGCCCTATCGGTGGCGGGGCGGTATGTTACAAGATGGCCGAAGAGACGGGGATAATCTCTCCAGGATTTTCCGTGCGGCTGCTTGCTGACGCTAGTCAGTGCGCTAAACTTGATTTAAATGTCTACGAATGCGAACTGGTTAGGGGAGGATTTTATTACAGGTGACGGGGATGTTGATGTGCATTAGCGAAACAAGCATGCTGATATTTAAAAGTTGCATAAACCTCAACTTGCGAAGCTTCGTGGTGGACGAGCGCGTTTTAGGCACCGGCCACATCACTGTTTGTGGCAGAATATTTTTGAAGCTGATGACGATATTGTGTTCGAGCTTTTCCTGGTCATTAGTACTCTAAAACATGAGCCCCGCATGGTGACCGTCAAGCTTCGGAAAAGCAGCGTTCACAGTATTGATATTGTCACGGGTGGTGACCAAAAACAATAGATGAACAGGAAGAAATAAACGTTTAATGTGGCGAACTTGTGCCAAAAATAAGAATAGTACTAAAGATAATAACAAAGCGTCGCGGGCGTCGAAGTCGGCGAAACCGCAGGATCGAGCGCTGGGGCGAGACTGAAAGCAGATCGCCACGCGGAGCCCCTTATGTACACGTGTGGGCTTCTGGAATAATCGGCGTAGAAGGTTCGGCGTGTAGAACATTCCGACCTCGAACAAGCAACACGGTTCTCGAATTTACTAGAACATTACTTTACAGAGTCAACGAAAAATGTGCCTCTGCAGCCAGGAATCGAACCCTGGCTTTCAGCGTGGAAAGCAAGCGCGATAACCGTTAGGCCACGCGCGCGCTGCCTACTTGGCCAGCTGCGCGCGCGGCATTACTCCCCCCTTTAAAAAAGTGCATCGTCCCGATGCAACCCAAAAACAAAACAAAGCAAATAAAAAGGACGTTAAACTAAAGAGTCATTTGGAACACCTAGGGTCCACAGTCCTATCGAGCGTAGTACGGCTTCAGTCGCACGACGTGGACGACTTCCGGTCGTGGAGGGCGGCGTGAGGAAGTCCGTGTTCCGTCGGGCATCACCTCGTAGTTCAGATCCCCGAGTCGACGAAGCACTTTGTAGGGTCCAAAGTAGCGCTTCAGGAGTTTCTCGCTGAGACCACGACGGCGGATCGGCGTCCATACCCACACCCACTCTCCGGGCTGGAAGTGGACGTCCCGACGACGAAGGTTGTAGCGGCCAGTGTCGACACGTTGTTGAGCCTTAATCCGGAGTCTGGCGAGCTGACGGACTTCTTCTGCTCTTTGGGCAACCACCTGGGCGTCGTCGCTTGCGTCGACTGCCGGTTCGTGGGGTAACATAGCGTCCAGCATTGTCGTTACCTTGCGCCCATGCACCAGTTGAAAGGGTGTCACTCCGGTGGCCTCTTGTACGGCCGTGTTATAGGCAAATGTGACGTACGGCAACACCTCGTCCCATGTCTTGTGCTCCACGTCGACGTACATGGAGATCATGTCGGCGATGGTCTTGTTGAGCCTCTCCGTTAGCCCGTTGGTCTGCGGGTGGTACGCCGTGGGGCGACGATGGCTGGTGTGGCTGAGACGAAGGACTTCCTGCGTCAGCTGGGCCATGAATGATGATCCACGGTCTGAGATCAGTACTTCGGGAGCGCCGTGCCGAAGGACGATGGACTCGACCAAAAACTTCGCGACTTCAACAGCCGTTCCTGATGGAAGGGCTTTGGTCTCGGCGTACCGCGTGAGATAATCCGTTGCGACGATGATCCAACGGTTTCCTTGCGTCGACGGTGGGAAAGCTCCGAGTAAATCCATACCGATTTGCTAGAATGGGGCAGATGGCGGCGCAATAGGCTGACGAAGTCCTGCCGGTCTCGTCGGTGGCTTCTTCCGTCGTTGACACTCGTGGCAAGATCGGGTGTAGTGGAGCACAGTCTTCGCAAGCTTGGGCCAGTAGTACTTTTCGCGTATCCTGGCAAGAGTCCTGCTGTAACCAAGGTTACGTCGGGTCATCGTGGCAGGCTTGAAAAATTTCTTCTTGAAGACTGGAAGGGACCACCAACAGCCACGCCGTGCTGTTGTCGCTAAAGTTCTCCTTGTAGAGCACACCTTGTCGGATGGAGAAGGTTGGCAGTGTTCGTACAAAACCGCGCGGAACTGCGCTTCCTTGTCCCTCTAGGTGCTCGATGAGTGCTCGCAGCTCAGGGTCGTCTCGCTGGAGTGCTGCCATGTCGTTGACATCTAGAGCGCCGAGGAAACACTCATCGTCGTCCTCTTTGGTGCAGGAAGGACCGGCCTCGACTGGGGCCCTCGACAGGCAGTCGGCATCATTGTGCTTCCGGCCGGACTTGTACACCACGGTCATGTCGAACTCCTGCAGTCGTAGGCTCCACCGAGCGAGGCGTCCGGAGGGGTCTTTCAGATTCGCCAGCCAGCAGAGCGAGTGGTGGTCTGTGACCACGCGAAAAGGACTTCCATAGAAATATGGGCGAAACTTTGTTATTGCCCAGACGACAGCAAGGCACTCCTTTTCAGTCGTTGAATAGTTCGCCTGCGCGTTAGACAGCGTCCGACTTGCGTATGCGATAACTCGCTCTGCACCGTCCTGCTCTTGGACTAGTACCGCACCCAGTCCGGTGTTACTGGCGCCGGTGTGGATCTCGGTTTCAGCAAACTGGTCGAAATGGCCAAGAATCGGGGGCGTCTGGAGTCTTCGTTTGAGCTCGTCGAATGACCTTTGATGTTCTTCTGTCCACTCGAACTTTACGGCGTCCTTCGTGAGGTGTGTCAGCGGTGCGGATAGTTTGGCGAAGTCTCGAACAAAGCGCCTGTAATAGGCACAGAGTCCGAGAAATCTTCTTACTGCCTTTTTGTCAGACGGCGGCGCAAATGCAGCTACGGCGCGCGTTTTCTCGGGGTCAGGTAGAACACCTTTGTTGTTCACGACGTGGCCGAGGAACTTTAGTTCCCCATAGGCGAACCGACACTTTGTTGGCTTGAGTGACAGGCCGGCGGTCTTGATGGCTTGAAGCACAGCTCGAAGTCGTCTGAGGTGTTCGTCGAAATCTCGTGAGAATACCACGACATCGTCCAGGTAGACGAGGCAGCTCTGCCATTTCAGACCTGCCAGCACGGTGTCCATGACGCGCTGAAATGTGGCTGGTGCTGTACAAAGTCCGAACGGCATCACTTTGAATTCGTACAGTCCGTCGGGAGTGACGAAGGCAGTTTTCTCTCGGTCACGTTCGTCGACTTCAATCTGCCAGTAACCACTCTTCAGATCCATCGACGAAAAATATTGGGAGTGGCGCAGTCGGTCTAACGTATCGTCGATGGGGGGAGCGGATAGACGTCCTTCTTCGTCACAGCGTTCAGTCGACCATAGTCCACGCAGAACCGCAGGGTCCCATCCTTCTTCTTTACAAGGACGACTGGGGACGCCCATGGACTTCTTGAGGGTTGAATGATGTCGTCGTCGAGCATCTCCTGGACTTGATCTTGAATCACTTTCCTTTCCTTTAAGGAGACTCGATACGGCGACTGGTGGACAGGGAGTGCGTCGTCGTCCGTAATAATGCGATGTTTCGCCATTGGTGTTTGGCGAACTTTCGATGTCGTGGCAAAACAGTCACTGTATTCGGCGAGGAGGTCAACCAGTTGCCGGCACTTCGGAGCTGGGAGCTCGGGGTCGATGTCTAGCGGCGGCGGCGTCGTACTCTTCTGCTGTGGCGACGAGGTTTCCTCGGAGATTGCGGTGACCACGGCTGGCGCCTGAAGCTCCTCGATGTGGCCCATGGTGGTACCCTTCGTTAGGTGCTGCGGCTCCTCTCGAAAGTTCGTCACAAGAACAGTTATACGTCTTTCTTGGAGATCCGTCACGCCTCTTGGGACACCAATTCCTTTTTCGAGGAGCAGTTGGACGCTGCCTTCCAGAAGAGCTTCACCTGGCATGGCTGCGTCGGTTATAACGGTGACGAAAACACTCGACCGCGGCGGTAGGTTCACATGGTCGGTGATAACACGGATCGCGGTTGACGTCATGTTGATCTCCACCGGCGGCACGACGGGCTTTCGAAGCGTCAACTGGTTTGCAGCGAGGTCGATGACGGCGCCATACTCGCAGAGAAAGTCCATTCCGAGGATAACGTCCCTCGAACAGCCTTGCAGAACGACGAACTTCACAGGGCACGTCTCACCGTGGATCTCGACGCGAGCAGTGCACCTCCCGACTGGTGTGATGAGGTGCCCTCCGGCGGTTCGTATTTGAGGTGCATGCCACGGCGTCGTGACTTTTCGAAGGCGGCGGGAGAGCCTTCCACTCAAGACTGAGTAGTCTGCTCCGGTGTCCACGAGTGCCGATGCGTCGTGGCCGTCGATGATGACGTTTAGGTTGTTGGACACCGTTTCAGGAGCGACGTTTCGGTCTCCGGTAGCGTTCGAGTGGTTGCCCTCCGACGTTCGTGGAGGATCTTGGCGTCGGTCGTCTTCGGCAACTCCACCTCCAGGGGTTGCCGCGCCTAGTTTCCCCGGCGTGGAGCGAGGGGAGACAGGCTTTCACGTCGGGGTCGGTGCATCGGCGAAGCTGGACGTCGTGGTGAAGGCGATCGGAACTGTCGGCGGGACGCAGGCCCGAGGGACTGGGGTGGTCGCAAGTACTCGTCGATCTCCCGAGGGCGTTCACCATACCTGGGGCTCGGGTTGTTTGGGTGGAATCCGCGCAGCCCGAGTCGTCGGTATGGGCGTCGGCGGTACACATGGTCAGCTTCCCCGCAGTGGTAACACAGCGGGCGTCGGTCGGCCGTCCTCCAGACGTCTGTCTTCCTCGACGCAGGTCGGTCTGGGTGAACGTGCGCCTGATCTTCCTGTCGTCGGGGATACTGCGGCGTTGGGGCGTCTCTTCGGGGTGGCGCCGCGGCTTGGCGGGGAGCTCGCGGCGGTCGTCGGGCTATGGCAGCGTAGCTCAACGTCGGTTCCTCCGGTGCCACCGTGGTGACGGGAACCTCTGGTTGGAGCGCCCGTTGTACTTCCTCGCGCACAGCCTCGGCAACGGAGGGTGTCGCTGGACGACGTGCGGCTGGCAGCAACTGGCGGAGTTCCTCCCGGACGACCTCCCGGATAATTTCGCGGATGTCCGTACCAGGAGCGTTCTCGCCGCCAAGCAGCGCGGTTGCAGCGACACTTGGATGTCGCTGGTAGTGGGAAGCGCGCGCTTGGAGGGCGCGCTCGATGTTTGTCGCCTCGGTGACGAAGGCTTCGACGGTGCCCGGCGGGTTGCGCACAAGGCCTCCAAATATGTCGTCTCTCACCCCGCGCATGAGGACCCGCAGCTTCCTGTCGTCTGTGGCTCGTGGGTCGGCACGGGCGCTCAGGCGGAGGACATCTTCTACGAAGCTTGTGACGCTTTCGTCGGGGCCCTGCGTTCGAATTCGGAGGAGATCTTCTGCCTTCTCCCGTCGGTGTAGGGTGGCGAAAGTCCGCTGCAACTCGGCCACACAGATGTCCCACGACGTAAGCGAAGCCTCGTGATTCTCGAACCAATGCCTCGCAGTACCCTCCAGCGAAAAATAGAGGATCTGGAGGCACTGCTCCGCAGTCCACCCGTTGTGCCGTGCCACACGCTCGTAGTGCTTGATCCAGTCTTCGACATCCTCATGGATCTCGGCGTGGAAGGGAGTCGGCGTACGGGGAGCGGCGGGCAGGTAGACGACGGCAGGAGCGGCGGGGGTCGGCGACTGGTCGGCCATCGTCGGCTTCGTTGGCTGCTTGGTCCTGGGTGGCAGAAGTCCGAATTCCGGGTGTAGGCCTTGGGTGCGACGACTGAACCGGATCTCGGTAGTGCCTTCGTCGGTTCTTCGTGGGTTTGGCGTGGGACGTGCACTGCGAACCCTTGGAGGGGAACGCTGCACGGGCATGCGTTACCCAGCACCTCCACCAATATGTCACGGGTGGTGACCAAAAACAATAGATGAACAGGAAGAAATAAACGTTTAATGTGGCGAACTTGTGCCAAAAATAAAAATAGTGCAAAAGATAATAACAAAGCGTCGCGGGCGTCGAAGTCGGCGAAACCGCAGGATCGAGCGCTGGGGCGAGACTGAAAGCAGATCGCCACGCGGAGCCCCTTATGTACACGTGTGGGCTTCTGGAATAATCGGCGTAGAAGGTTCGGCGTGTAGAACATTCCGACCTCGAACAAGCAACACGGTTCTCGAATTTACCAGAACATTACTTTACAGAGTTAACGAAAAATGTGCCTCCGCAGCCAGGAATCGAACCCTGGCTTTCAGCGTGGAAAGCAAGCGCGATAACCGTTAGGCCACGCGCGTGCTGCCTATTTGGCCAGCTGCGCGCGCGGCAATATCTTCGTGTCACAGGCTCGCAACTCGCCACTTACCGTCTCGATTTTAGTGTATCGCAACACGTGATTAAACTGCCCTATGGTTATTGATAGTAAGATTGTTACCGCAGGCAACCGTGCGGTGTAGCATTACAACCGGAAGCTCGCCCTGCGCCTTTGAAGCACAATTTTCAGCGCGCGCCAGGAGCGTTGCCGTGCACAGGGCAGCCTGCGGTAACGCTATGCTAACATATTACCGTAACTGGCGTGTTTAAGGTTTTTTTTATTGCTCTATTAAAAATTAATATTTTAATATACCATGCATTTTTGTTTTTGCAATGTTGCGGCCCCTCTCGCCAAAACTGCCCGTTCCAAGTTCTCGTCACGAACGGCTGGTTAAGACAGACGTGCTTAAAATGGTTCGGGCATTAATGTTCCTTGTAACCGCCTTAAAACGCTAAACCATTCCCGATGTGTATTGCTCTACATATTGTCGCGCGACCAGGTTTCTCCCACTTAAGGAAAATAATAGACTTTTTGTAGACAGTACGCTACAGCTCTGCATTACTAGCGGGAGCGTTTGCCGTCACGTTGACACCGATTGAGCTGGTGTCTATGCACAAGACCAGACGCTCGCAGCGTATGCGATGTACGAAAAGTACATGAAGAAATTAGACATCCCGGTCCTTCGTGCAACGCTGTTGCAAGAAGAAGAACGAGAATCCCTAATTTAACGCGCTCACGTTTTCGTTAAAACGGCGTCACGCATCAGGGCCGACAGCCTCTGCCAACGTTTCCGCGCCGACGCCGCCGCTGCCGTCCTCGCTCCTCTGGTACTCCGTTCATCCGCGAGAGGGCGAGCGGCGGGCCGGACTTGACAATAGTCCAGTGTCCGAAATCCTAGCCCCCAGCGATGAAAAGGAGAAATAATAATCTCAAGCGCAAGTTCTTGTGAAGAGAGAGGCTGCGCATAAAACAAGGTTTTTGCTCTTTGCAGCACTCTTGGCTTTGGTGTTGTTCTTGTGGCTTGGTGACTATGACATTCCGACGTTCTTTTAATACGATATGTGCGAAGGTGTTTTAAAAAGAAAAAACGGAGTCTCGCAAAAAACGCAGTCTCCCCCCCCCCCTCCCCCCCCCCCCCCCCTCCCTCACAGCACACAACTCCCTTTACCGTATCATATTGACGCGCGTGCAGCTGGCCAAGTAGGCAGCGCGCGCGTGGCCTAACGGTTGTCGTACCTGGCTCCCACGCGAAAAGTCAGGGTTTGATTCCTGGCAGCGCTACATCTTTTGTTATTCCTGCAATTTAGTTTTCTGGTAGGATTCGAGAATCGTGTTTGCGTGTTCGAGGTCCGAACGTTCTACGCGTCGAACATTCTACGCCGATTATTGCAGAAGCTCACGCATGTACATAAGGGGCGCCGCGTGGCGAACCGGACTCAGTCTCGCCCCAGCGCTCGATCCTGCGGTTTCGCCGACATCGACGCCCGCGACGCTCTCCTTCCTGCTTTCTTCTGTTTCATTTTCCTTTTATTAATTTGGGCACAAGTTCGCCCCATTAAACGTTTAGTTTACTTCAGTTTTCGTCGCCTCATCACTTGTCATCCGTGACAATATTGCATCAGCATAAACAAACGTGGCTGTGCCCATGGAGCAGAGCAAACACCGGTATATAGCTATCCTTTTGTTTTGTGTGACCGACACGCTTTAGTAATGCAGTGGTACCTCAAAAGCGGAGGGAGCTGTGCGCTGTGAGGAAGCTTTTAAAGTTGGTGGCCGCAACTACGACGACAGTAGAACAGCCACCACGCCCGTATTTATGGTAAATGAAGCCTGCTCCGTTTCGAAAAATAACAATGCGGCTATCCCATTTTATCCTAACAGAGCCTCCCTAATCTTTGCGTGAGCGTCCGTACCGCCGAGCTTACCTTGCTCCGTCATTGGGGGGGGGGGGGGGGGGGGGGCGATTGGACTCCCCCCCCCCCTCCCCCCCGAAATAAAATCCTTGCTACGCGACTCACAGAGACCCATGTTTTTTTTTTTTTCTTTTTTCTTTTTTTTTTTTTTAATTTCGAGCAATACACGTGGTTAACCAAATGCTGAGTTGATATTCCAAAAACCAGAGCGAGTACCGAGACCTGAGTGTGCCTGATCCAGCGATTCGAACGCGCTGGAATACAGAGAATGGCGTTTACATTGTCTCAAGACTGGTCGCCTTTCTCAGACAGGTATAGTTTTCCGGCCATGTGGTTCTATAAGCTTTCTTAGCAGATCGTAAATAAACAGCTTATCATTCAAGGGCAATTTTATGAAAGGTATAGTTACAGATATCGTAGTTCCTTCGAATATAAGGGTACTCTTTACGAACAAGGTCCGCAATTTTATATTTCCGAAGAACTCACATGCTCTCAGTCGTAGCATTCTACGGTAGGAACGTATAGCGGTGTCGTGGTCGTGAAAAAAGTTGATTTGCAAAAACGCCAAAACGCAATCTGCGTAGCGTTTTTGGTATGTAGATACTAGGAAGTCAAGGTCCGCATCGAAATGTAAAGTTACTGTTGTTTGAGTTAGATTTGTGTGTTCAGTCAAACTTTCTCTCTCTACGCCGTGCAATTGGGAAGAATAAAAAGGCACAGTATTCGTTCATAAACATTGCGGTGTTTCCAAGCCCGCATTCGATAAGCAGAACTTGCAGTATAAATTGCCTTTTTTTATTGGAATGTCATATAAAGCGAAATGTGCAAGGATAACTATGCTCTATCTCTAAAGAAACGCTGACATTAAAGAAGGCGGACAGTGCATTTAGAAATAACTCAATCTCCTATAGAGATATATGTGATTAATATACAAGATGTGTACGTCAAGAAAAGCCCATTCCCCAGACGGGGAAATGATACCCGATTTCTCTATGATCCTGCGGGTGCATGATGTACACTTTTAGATTAAGTAAACATGGTCACATTGTAAACAAAGGCGCTTCAAAAAACGTTTATGGAAGTGTAAAAAGGACGGATTAACGTTGTGTTGAAGGCTTTAGGTTATTTTTCCCCGTAATGCTAGAGACGCTTTACTGACACAGTTTATTTGTTTATATATTGATTTATTTATGCTGTAGGTACATTTAAAACCCATTCAGGTGTGGGGCAATATAAATTTCACGCAAAAAAATCATGCACAACATGCACAAATAGCATGCACTTATAAATAAATGTGTCATTTGATTACTCATTAGAAAACAGCTCCGACAAACAGGAAAAAATACGCTACTTATTAACATATGACACATGACCACATTATAAAGAGCATTAACACAGAATGCATATTGTGAAAACTAAAATAAGAAAATATAGATCGACAGGTGCACTTAAGTCAGTGGCATAAGACGTAGCAAATCACTCGGCGGTTAACTATTTACTAGCGACTCTGGTAGGTGGTTCCACTCTTCAACTGCACGAGCAAATAAATGGTTCTTAGGTACATTATTGTTATTTAAGAACGATCTAATTACTTGGTTGTGATTAGTTCTCCTTGAGCAAGAGATGTTATGTTAATTTTACCATGGTATAAAGAATGCAAAAAATGAGACATTTACAAATCTCTGTAATGCAAAATTAGACCGCAGCTCTTGAGGAGGAGGAGGGGGGGGTATGCCTCTCCTGCTCCTCCGTACCCTCCCCTCCTCCTCTCCTCCTTGCCTCCCATTAAGAGGGAAATATCCCCTAAATTTCTAGCTAAATTTAGCGAAAATTCCCCGCGAAATTTAGCGCGCTAATTATCCCGGATAAATTTAGTGGGAGATGTAGCAAAGCCTTTTCCCGCTAAATTTAGCAGGAAAATTTTCCCGATAAATTTAGCGGGGAAATCGACGTCGCGTGGCCTCAACCCCAATTCAGTTTCCTCACTAAATTTAAGCGGGGCAACTGTGACGTCCTATAATGCAACGCGCGCGGTTACGCCGACGCCGACACGGACGCCGCTCAACCTTGAAACGGGCGCCTAAGAGCTGCGCTCTTAAACAAAAGTTGGCTATTGATCTTCTCGATTCAAAAGGTTCTAGTGCTGCGTCATTCGAAATAGAGGTACATTACATTTTCGCGAATATTTAGAAACATTCGCCAAAGACACTTGAGACTGCTTACGTATAGGAGTGCGAAAGCATTCCTGCCGCTGCGGATTCCTACAAGCAGCGCGCCACATCTTACTTTTTCACAGGGCGCGCCGGCGGTGAAATTACGCACCCCCAATGCGCAGGCGCGGTGCACCCGCCGGCTCCACGGCTTCTGGGACGATGCAGCTGCGTTGCTGTGCCTTTAGAGCGGAGCTCTTAAGCATGGATAACATGAGCGGTGAAACTGGGCACCGCGCGCCGTTCGCCACTCGCCGCTAGGCGCGCCTCAGCCGCACCGCGCAGCTTTATCTGAGTCGACCAGACACGAGCGACGTCGCGCCTCGCGGAAGTGAAGTAGGGACCCAAGCAGCGGTTGCTATGGCACTGCCGCACGGCGCTGGTTTTGGCCGCTCATGTGTCCCCTGCTCTAGGCGCCCGTTTCCGTGTTTAGCGTCGTCGGCGTCGGCGTAACAACACAAAATTTAGCTGGAAAATTGAACTCAACACCAATTTCATTCCCCCCTAAATTTAGCGTAAAAATTCAGTTTCTCCGCTATATTTAGCGGACAAATTAAGTTTCTCCGCTAGATTTAACGGGAAAATTGACCTCACATGACCTCAACACCAATTTAGTTTCCCTGCTAAATTTAGCGGGGAAACTGGTAGGAGGAGGGGATACACAGGAGGAGGAGAAGAGGGTACTGAGGAGGATGAAGAAAGGAGAAGGAGTAGGGGAGAGTAGGAGGAAAGAAGAGGTGAAGGATGGAAGGAGGAAGAGCATTGTAGGGGGAGGAGGATAGGAGGAGAAGGAGGAAAGGAAGGGAGGACGAGGAGCAGAAAATGAGAAAGGGAGGAGGATAGGAGGAGGAAAGGCATACCCTCCCCTCTTGCCCTCCCCTCTTCCTCCTCAAGAGCTGCTCTCTAAGTTTGCGTTACAGAGATTCGTAAACGTCTTTAATGTTTTTCTTTTTTTTTTTGTTTTATTTCTGAGATATGTCCGCTTTGACGTTAAGCACCCCACCGGCTTTCGTGACGAACTATCTGATATGACGCGTCGGGCCAATGGGAATTCAGCTTGTAGCTGCCGTTTTTCTGCTACAGACGATTATAGACGACTCCGGCTTCGGTCCATTGCACAGTTAATGCTTTCGCATTCAAAATATACCTTGCTGCAAGTCTGGGAACACATTCTAACTCGACCAAGAGGTACATATTATGAGGGCTACAAATAACGCTGGCATATTCAAATCCATGTCAAACAAGCGTTTTACATGCGGTAAGCTTAGTTTTTGGAGTAGGGTGTCTTACTTTCCCTCTAAAAAATGCTAGTCTCCAAAAGGCAGTACTGCAAACATCTCTAACGCGCGTGTCCCTCTTGAGGTTATTTGTGGTCGTAACTCCCAAATATTTATGTAGTTTGATTTGTTTATGGTGTTGCTGCTTATTGTGGTACTTCAAGTCTAGAGAAGTTTTCCTGTTACTAATTGTGGCGACTGTTGTCTTTTCCTAGTTTATTTACATTTCCCATTCCTCGCACCAACCACGTATATTTTGCAAAAATAAAGTTAAGGATGTCTTGGTTGAGCCTTTTAGTTACTGTGAAAAGATATGCAACCGCATCAAGCGGAACCCTGGGGAAAATGACCAAACTAAGATCAAGACACGAAAGCCTGTAGTGATAACGCCTTGTATCCACGGCATCACCCAAAGAGTGAAGAACATTGCCGGACGGGCAAGGGGGCCGTCAACGTGGTTTGCTCTGCACCGAATGGGGCGTAAATGACGTGTCATCCTCTAATATTCTCACCTTTACGGATGAATCTACACACCACGCGAATCAATAATATAAATTAGAACGAGCAACACTCAACAGGGGCACCACAGGGTTATGCTCTAGCAGAACCCTGCGGTGCCCTGTATACACGTCTAACATGCTAGAGCTTTGACCGTTTAACGACACAAACTGCTTACGTTGGGAAAAGTAGCTAGCTATCCATCAGACTAATGAGTTACTTATGCCAGCAGACTATAGGATAATAAAACATTTTTTTTTATGAGGCACACGATTCGCCTTCGATAAATCGATAAAAATCGTATCCATTTGTTGTCGAGCGTTTAATGGTTGAGCAAAGTTGTGCGTAGTTTCTACTAGTTGAGTCACTGTTGACACTTTAGCCCGAAGTCTACGTTGATAAGAATAGAATATATTGTTAGTCTCGAAATGCATTTTAATGGACTTAGAGACAATATGCTCAAATAATCTGCAAGACGTACTTGTTAATGAAATATGTCTTTAATTGATGATTATACTTATTTCCAGCCTTGTGAATCGGGAAAATCTTTGCACAAAACTAGTTATTGACAGCCCTAATGTCCGCAATGACTCAACGAAGATAACGTGCCGGTAGTGTGACATCCACTCAGCATATCGTTTAATAAATTTGCTATCAACGCTGTGAGGCCCTGATGACTTAACATTGAAACCGAACACCGAAATTCCCGGTGGCGTGACCTGAATATCAAGGAAAGTCACGTTTTCTCTCGTCATTCACGCATCTGAAGCTGACGTTCTTGAAAAAAAAAATAGACTGGAAGTATGAATTAAAACAGGAGAATAACGCAGAGAGCTCGATTAACATGACATCATTGATTTCAAACTGAGTAATCCGACCTCGTTTTAATAAATAGCGCCATAATATTTAAGAATCATGCAAAAGCGAGTTGGGCAAGCTGACATTGAAGCATCTTTCCCTAGACGATTTTATTTGTGATGTTAGTTCACGTGATAAGTTGTGTACCTCCGCTGCATTAGACTTTTTCGTTTTTTTGCTTGCTCTTAATCCTACGTTTTAGGAGTATAATTTATCTTCTAATTCAGGGATTGTCTTGATAAATATTCTTACTTCGGTTAGGTATAAAGTTTGACGCACAAGGATTAACTATATCTTCAAACTTACGCCACATCCCATGAACATCGCCAAGGTCGCCAAACTTATAAAAACAAATGTGAAGGTAATCCAGCACACTTGTGTCGTCAGCCCTTGAATAATCTATCTTTTCTTTTCTATTATCAAATTCTTCGTATTCTTCTGGAAGTGTTCTTATACCAAGTTGCAACATTAGTGTCGAAAGATATCCAGGTGCCCCAGGTTAGTATGACTCCAAAAGTTTAGCTCTGTCTGAAAAGAGACTCTACAGAGATATACTAGAGGCGTTTTAAGTTAAAAGCAGGCTGTCAAGAAATACAAGACAAAAACAACAACAACAAAAAAACAAGAAAATATTATTTGGGTGCGGAACAAAAGAATAACCGAGACTCTACTTGATATTTTTTGCCGAAGGCCGACCAATTAAATTTTCTTATCGGTTTTTTGTTCAAGGTGCAAGTTCAGGTATTTCAGTATTCAATGCACGAAGCAAGATCGGAGACTGCCGTCGTTTCGTCGCCATTATTGCTCAAGCAGCTGTACAGAAGTAAGCTCGGTGGCCCCTGCTCCAGATGAATCTATATATGCCCTCGAAGCGATTCTAAAAAAAAGAAAAAAGAAAGAAATGATTTGAGGCTGGCGCTTACCTTGATTTGAAAAGTGAGCTAGGCTCGCAGGACCAGTGAGCTAGGCCCATGTTTGCTCGAAAATTCGGGTAAAAATCCACGCCTTCTAAGAAACACGGATATGTTGACATCTTAAGAAAAACGAAATGAACGCCATCCAAAACATCTCACTTTAGTGTAAGTTGCCCTTGGTGTACCAGACCTACAGGTGAGCGTGGAAGGGGGCGGGGGGGGGGGGGGGGGGGGGGCATTCTCGACGCTGAAGTTTACTCTATAGGAACAGACGCGTTTCACCGAATAAAGCTCTAGACGTGCTTCTTCTAATTTGATCCCTGGTTCCCCGGGGTGTTTTTTACCTGATTATTTCATTCTCTGTTTTACAGTAAGTGCGCACTTGCTGGATCTTTTTAATGGCCCAATTCTTGATAAAAAAAGACGATTTGGTTTCTTCTTTCATTTTGATTTCAGCTTTGTTTAACACACACACGAACCGTTCCGATCCATCACGAACCATTAAGGAACGTTATTTTTTTCGTCACGGAGCAGAACCGGAAGGAGACTTTTTTCTGTAGAACAAAGTTGAAATGCGAACAAAAAAAACAGCAACACACATTTCTTTCTGACGCTTTGGTCAAAAGTAAAGGTAGAGACTCCGTCAGCGATGCTTTCCAAGCATTCTCTGTAAAAGAGTGCGATTTCATAAAACAGGGCTACTGCATATCGATGACTATTTACTTTTCGATGGCTTATATTTATCTGTGCTTGTTAATAAACGTTAGTGCCGAGTGCAACTTTTCTTTTTTAACATCTCCTGGTCCATTCCTTTTTGTAGCGTGAGCTACACTGGCCGAGGTTGAGCAGTTCCGCGTGGCTCCGTGCTGCGCATGCGCAAGGAGCAGTGACGTCACACGGCGCACAGCTGGCGCGCCGGAGCCGCCGCCGCCGCGCCCGCCTCGCCGGTCTGCGCATTCCAGAGGGGTGACGTCATAGCCACGACAGACACACTGACGCCACCGCGAGCCCAGCTGTGCGCCTCCGTTTCGCAGTGGCCAAGTGTGACGTTGCAACGGAGCCGCTTGATAGCGCCTCCCATTTTGTGCGCATAAGCTCACGCTACGTATATTCTGGCATAGCCGAGCTAGGCCACCGTAATTTTTTTTCTGCGCCTTTTTTAAACAGCGCTACGAACTAACTGACCCAAGTATCCACCCTCGTTTTCTCTTCTAAACCAAGACCATGGAAGGATAGACGTGACGCAAGCCGCCCCCTTCCCCACCCACCATTCAGACATATTTCCCTGCATTGTATACATCAGGGACGGCCAAACTGCGGTTCTTCGCGAGTTCAAGAGCGACTCGCGGCTCCATGGTAAGCGGGTTCTATCCCCTCCTGTGCCCCAAGATAAAACGAGTTCTAGAAATTTAAAACAAGCTCAAGAGTCTTGGCCGCCTTGTACTACACTACATCAATACAGCTGGACTGCTTTTTAACACATATTTGTGTCCAGTGACCCTGTTTTCTTTAATGTTTTAGGAGAATTTCGAATTGTTTACGCTTAACGGGCGTCAGGGCAGCGGCTGGCTATCGAATCACGCATTCATTTTAGCTCAGCGGCTGAATAAATATTGTGCTGCCTGGTGTCATTTCCTGTAGTCGGCAATTATAGTTGCCCCCTTTGGGAATGACTGTTTTCTCCATATCGTTTATTTTTAGAAGTACCCTCCCCCCCCCTTCTTTTTAGAGCGCAGCTCTTAGGGTCCCGTTTCCGGCTTGAGCGGCGTCGGCGTCGCCGTCGGCGTAACCGCGCGGTGAATCATGGGAAATGTCCCATAATGCACCGCGCGAGCCCCCCACCGGGGTCACGTGACCTCGTGGGGGGGCACGTGACCCCCCGAGGTCACGTGACCAGTTGCATCATGGGAAATGTCCCATAATGCACCGCGCGAGCCCCCCACAGGGGTCACGTGACCTCGTGGGGGGCACGTGACCCCCCCGAGGTCACGTGACCCCCCGGTCACGTGACTCCCCGGAGGTCACGTGACCCCCGCCGATGTCGCGTGACCCCCAATGATGTCATCGTCACTGATGACGTCACCGGCATCCACATCGTCATCGTCATCATCACTGATGACGTCATCATAACTGATGACGTCACCGGCATCCACATCGTCATCGTCATCATCACTGATGACGTCACCGGCATCCACATCGTCATCGTCATCATCACTGATGACGTCACCGGCATCCGCATCGTCATCATCACTGATGACGTTACCGACATCCGCATCGTCATCGTCATCATCACTGATGACGTCATCAGTGACGTCACTGATGCCGTCACCAGCATCCACATCGTCATCGTCATCGTCACTGATGACGTCACCGGCATCCGCATCGTCATCGTCATCACTGATGACGTCACCGGCATCCGCATCGTCATCGTCATCATCACTGATGACGTTACCGACATCCGCATCGTCATCGTCATCATCACTGATGACGTCATCAGCGACGTCACTGATGACGTCACCGACATTCGCATCGTCATCGTCATCATCACTGGTGAAGTCATCAGTGACGTCACTAATGACGTCATCGGTACCCGCATCGTCATCGTCAATGATGACGTCATCAGTGACCTCAGTGATGACATCATCGGCATTGGGGGTCACGTGACCCCCCAAGGTCACGTGACCCCCCCCCCCCTGGTTAGTTTAACCCCCTCCCAGTGCCCTTCCCTCCTCCTCCTCAAGAGCTGCGCTCTAATTCGGCGTTACAGGGAGTTGTAAGCAGCTTTCACTTTTTTTCCTGCATCTCTCTGAACTTTTGTAGTTATGTCTGCGGCTCTAACCCCGTGCCATATTGACCACCCGTGGTATAGATGTTTGCAAGTACTGCGTCTAAATGCCGCCGTCATGTTGGTGGCACGTGTTCAGCATTTGTGCGCCTTCATCTCTGTGTTTCTCCGACTTTGTCCCCTCTAGTTTTACCTATTTCTACTTGTGTCAACTATTCGATAGTCCAGACCTTCAAAGGCGGGCCCACGTTCGCCATATTAAGGCTAAAAAATACGCGTTATTTTCATCCACGATGGCCAGAATAGCATGAGAGCCGAGGTTGTGAAAAACGTCTATAAGAAAGGGCAAATCCTTAAATACCACATGAAACAGCAAGAATAAAAGCAAAACAGTAGTCTATGGAACTCCCAAAAACTAAGGGAGATGAAACAATATACAAATTGTTTTAATGTCCCATAAAATATTTCTTACGGAAAAACAATTCGCGAATGAAATAAAAAAGATCAAACATAGCGGGTATACTTTGTTTTCTCAAATCTTGAAGAGTGACCACCATTTTCACGCAGTTGTATCTGTGTTCCAACTTTAGATATGACGACTACCGCCCTCCAGCTGGCATCGCGGTATAATTTACTTGTGCCTTACTTAAAACGGAGGCGCCATTCAGGCGACCATTATCCATAGGATGTAGGTTGTACCTCGATAAAGAAAATATGATACGCGTCTGTGTAAGTTCAAGCTGCCTATAAAAACAATGCAATAAATAAGAAACATTAAACTACAAGCTCGTTAACATGGAGGCTTGGGCGAGTTGGTAATTCAAGCGCTACAAAAATCGCGCGCAAAAAAAAAAAACAGAAAAAAAACGAGGGACAAAAGGGAGACACAAAAGACGAACAATGTGTCAACTTACAACTCGGATTATCATTCATTCATTCTTCGTCTTTCTCTACATGCACCTAGCTGGAACTGGTGTGTGCGCCAGATCATTAAATGAATTCATACATACAAATGCAGGTATGTACATACAAACACATATAGTTCTAATCCTTGCTAAAAATACCCCGCTAGGTATTTTATTTCCTTCGCTGATAATATTAAAAAAGGAGTGCTGACGTAGTGCTGTTCGTGTAGCACCATATGTCTGCTTCAAAATTTTATCCCGTTAGCTGTAAAACTTAAAAACAAAAGAACTGTATTTATACCTTACATCCGCCAGATATCAAATGGTCTCAGGATGATTGGAAACCGGATAAACTTAACGGTATCTTTGTCAGCGCCTAACAAGCTTGATAGCTTGTTCATAAAAGTCAATCCCCATTCACATCAAAATTGAGACTGCACAAGAAAGCACAAGACGCGCTTTATTGCTTGTACTGAAGGAGTACCTTATTATATTCTCATCACGAAATAAATTATTCATGCAGAAAAAAATAGCGCTACACGTAGAGCACTGCGTCAACACCCCTTCCCTAACATTAATAGGGAAGGAGATGACATATCTAGCGGGGCATTTTTAACAATTATTCTATTTATATGCGTCTGTATCTATGAATCTATTTATTACTCTGGGGCACGTACCTTTCCCAGCTAAGTAGAAATCCCCAGATATTTGTGCCATCGAATGCTTGCGCCATCTCTCAGCGGTTTACGGCAGCGCTGCCGTAGAAACCCATGTGTTTAATATAAACAAAATATGGACATAACACCGAAGAATTACGCTTTGAACGTTTGCCATGCTAATACTCTATACTATCATATACCGAAATTCTTGTGCCCAAAATATCAAGATGATGACGTGTAAACCGCAGGTTCATCAGTCGAATAACCTTTTTGATGTATTGCCACAACGAATAGTATACAAGTTAATCGATGTGTGCAGTATGTTTCTCGGTATAAAATATTTGTTATGATTTGCATAAATTGAATGCAATCCCTTCCGAATAATATGCAAATTCTTTAGTGGCTAAGATGAGTATTGCACCTGTAGAAAACGTAGGCCCGAAACACCTGGGGCAATCTTTAAAAGAAAATTCTCAAATGACAACAATTAAAAACAAAATACAGGATTTGCCTCACGATTGCAGCAAACGAGTAGGATTGAGCCTCGTTTAGACGTTTACGATCATCTCCCATATGCGGCTACTGACAACAGGAAACTAGAAAACAAAAGCAGATGGTTTATACTACGATAAGCTAATTTAAAGTTATAAAAATATTTTTTGAAATATTCTAAAAGAACAATATTAAAATGTGATTATAACAAACTCAATTTTTATTATAAGTAATAGGAGCACAGCGGTGAAGAAACGATTAATGAAGGGATGACTGTTCTTGCAAACTTAACATTCACATTTCAAAAGTAATATTTAGGCACGTACTAAATGTTGAGATGAAATTGATTATCCCAAGCAACCTGCACACAAGCAGCAAAAAAAAAAAAAACATGTAGAAGAGCGTTTTGAAATATTGGACTTTATGTCACATTCTTTGAAGAGGGCTAAGGCTAAGCACTGGCTTGAATTCGGCGGCATTAAAGTGTGTACTTTTTCACCAGTCAGGAATTTTGCCGAACTCAAAAAACTTCTGGAAGCGGCGCGGGTGCCCAAACTTCAAAAGATAATGCGTAAAAATGGCGGAAGCATCCCCACTTTGAGATCAGATTTCTGAAAAAGGACTATAATTGTGGAGTATTTTCCTTAGTACCAAGGGCAGGCTAGAGGGCTCTACTATATTCCGTCTTTAGTTGGGGATTGAGTTGTGCTCAAACATTCCCTGGCAAGGCGTGGATGCACACATTTCAAGAAATCAACGAATAAGTAAAAATTGTGGAACCATTCCCACTTTGAGACCGTTTGCCTCAAAAAGGATTAACTTTAGTGTATTTGCCATCCTAGCAGGATGGGCTAGAGGGCTATTATATTCCGCCTTTAGTTAGGGACTGAGTTGTCCTCGAAAATTGCCCTGGCGGGGCGCTGGTGGACAAACTTCAAAAGATGAACGAATGTGAAAAAAAAAGAACAGCCGAACCGTGCATTTCGAGACGATGATACTCGGGTTTCGTTGATTTATGATGATTTGACATGATGGACGCGGATGATAAAGTTATCATTCAAGTTTTCGCACCGCCAGCCTTTCACCTTTTTCAAGAGTGGTAACTTCAGTGCACCGTCGCGTTTCTTATGTGCCGCGAGTATTTCGAAAATTTGCTAATTTATTTGCTTTCGATGAAGCTCAGCAAGTTTCTAACTTGAGCGATGTCCTTTGTTTTTTTACAAATTGAAGCAATTACCAAATTTTGGGTATTATTCAACTTATCGCGGTAATTGGCCTCAATATTATGTCCTCCTGGGTCCTACACTTGCGTGATTATACTGCGTTAGTGTAACTTTAGCGGAATTAAAAAAAAAAAACGCAATGGGAAAAAGCCTAAAATAAGCATCCTGGATACATCACATAAATTTAAAATTTTAATAACCTAGTACTGTCAGACGTGGTGTAAATGTCACATAAGCGATCGTTTCTATGCTTCGTTTCAGTTGAAAGGAACAGTAACACTCCCCAAATATATCTTACTTTTTACTAGGTGATTTATTATGGTTTCAGAAGACTACACAATTAGTGGTTTTCTACAGCGTCACGTATACTTACAATCAAGCAAAGAAACGCTTCTTCTCGAAACTGAAACTGAAACTCGACTAACGAGAAAGAAGGAATATAGAGGAGGAGAGAGTTGCCGAAACTCACGTGGCTGTGCATTTTTTTTTTAATTAAAAGTATTTGCAGCTTTTTAGAAGCCAGAAAGAATGGGTGTCTTTTTTTTTCTGTGCTTAATATAGAGTGTGCCTTTTGATGACCCACCACTTTGATTATATTTGGTGGTTGTGTCTAAACCATTAAGAATGGCACTTCCTCGATCGGCGGTATTCCGGTGGAAAGAAAAAGAATTCAAAGCCGCAAAGTGGTCCTCGGTAGTTGGGCTTTCATGTGTCATGTATAAATGGAAACTTTGGCGGGCATAAATACCCTGTTAGTGTTTCTTAAAGTCCATACGCAGCCAACGCTACGAGCTAATGGGAGCAGTGAAGCAGCTTCAGAAGAGCAAGTCAATGGGCCTTTCCTGTTTCCAGTTGGTTCTGCGATGATCGAACACCTGCAGAAAGATGACAAACACCATAATGGCGCACTTTGACGTTGGCTGATTGATCCCAGCAGCTCGTGCCTCGGCTGCGTCCGGACTTAAGGGAGAAACGAAAAATAGGTTATATTGCTGCGTCCGTGGCGGTGTGCTCTGTATGTACGCCTCTGCTACGGCGGAGGAAATTTTAATATTTTTTTTTCAGCACACTGACAAGTCCGTTCAAACTGATCGACTTTTTATCTATGCTTCTACAAGGCATGCCAGAGAGAATGGCTCGCGATGTAAAGACATTAGCAGCGAGTTTTTGAGCAATATGGCTGAACGCAGTCAGTTATAAGATGTTGCACTCTGCGCGTCAAGTGAACGAGCTGTTCAGTAGCAGTACAAAAACTTTCAAGGTGCAAGCCACGCACGTTTGGATAGAGCGTACGTTCGTCTTGACCTTGTCAGAGGGGCAAGCAGTATGAGGTTGATCACGTGGATCACGCAACGATCGCATTGATCACGTGCTTTGTTTCTTTAAAAAAACGCCGAAGATGTTTGTTAGGAATTTATGGACGTTTAATATAAAACTACTAAATTATTAATGTTTTGCAAACAATGTTCGCGGACATCTTGAATATTTGTAAAGAGAAAACAGGAAAGAGTTTGTCATTAGATGGGTATTGTTTAAGCAGGAAACGAAGATAGCTCTTGAACGTTACAGTTTTTAAAACACAAGAAAGAAGAAGCGAGCGGTTCAAATGCAATACTTCAGAAGCTAATGAGGGAAGAATGCACTTCTTGCGGTTTGTTTTTTGTCAAAATAATCAGTATAAAAAATCACCTCGAGGTTTTTGATACCGAGCAGTGTCTTTGCAGTATGGGGGGGCGATGGTGCAAGCATGGTGGAAGCGCTAATTTCTCGAAGAGATGCACACGAAAAGGCGGATAGGGGCAGAAAAGAAAATACGTGAGGAAGAATGGAATGAGTTAGATTTTTATCAAGAGCTGCTCTCGCGCGATAGAGGCATAATCGAGCAAGCTTTCGTAGAATATCATCAAAAAAATTTCCGTAACCATGCGCCAAAAAAAAAAAAACAAAAAAAAACAATCCGGTTTTATTTGCCTTATTGCGGATATTGGAAGCAGATTTTAAAGACAAGTTAGAAGAACTCACCATGTTATCGAAACTTGAAACAGGCGATCGACAATTTGAAGCCATGCAAAGCTCCAGGACCAAGTTTTGGCGCTGAGCTTTACAAAGAGCTAAAGGACCAACTTGATCCTCTTTTTCACTGCGTATGCTTAGAGAAACATACATAATAATGTTGTATAGTTTAAAAAGCCAGAAGTAAGTTAGCCCAAAGGGGCGTCTGGCATCTCAGCTGTAGATGAGCAATTTAGCCAGTGCAGTATAGCCGCTAGCCTATGGTCTTTAACGTGTACCATGCAGTAGTGATACACGAACGCACGTCGGTACGATGCTCATCCAGGCAGGGTGGGGGTTGACCCCAGAGTCCCTCCGTTTTGCAGAGCGAGCTTTCGCTCCACGTGCTCTGAGCTGGTGTGCGCTATACTCCGTACACCCGTAAGCTGCGACTAGAAGTTCCACCTTCAGCGCAAGCTTTCTGCACTTGCTAACACAAGTGTGAGCGCATTGGCACGTGCAACCAAAGGACTGCGGAAACCAGCAAGATCGCGCAGAAGGCGGAGCTTCTAGTCTCAGCGTAAGGGTCAAGGGAGTTTAGCCCACTCGGCCACCGATTGCCCTAAATCAGGCATTTTGCGCAAATACGACCTAAACAAATATTGCTGACGTTAATGACCTATGAAACAAGCGTTTTCTTTTCAGCATACGCAATAGAACTCGCAAAAAACAAAGAAAAAGAAAAATAAACGCGCTGTTAGGGCTGGCTACCCCCGACGCAATGTGCGTGGCACCTTTCTCTTTAAGTTTGTTGGCACAAGTTCACCTCATTAAACGTTCATTTCTCGTTCTGAATTTACATGCTATTTTTTTTTTGTGACAACATTATAGCAGGCGGAAACTGGATGTAAATCAACGCATAAAAGAATTATATCTTAACTACATAAGATTACAATCCATCCGTGTATTTGCCTCGTACGGAATGAACCACTATTTATAGAATGCGTTTTATGCCCTATACTTACTCACAACACAGTTATCTCTAAAGGCATGTAACTATATCGAACTCCTAGTCAACTGCAAAAAGTATAAAAAGGAGCGCGATGATTTCTGCGAAATCGATTAGAAGTTTCGATGTTCTCGCTTTGATCGCAGTATCACCTTGAAATGGTAAGGCAAAATGATAAAGTTATCAGCATGTTGCAACTGCAAAACACTCATTGTGTCATCGTTTTTTTGTCTTTGAAGGTACCGTTTGTTTGTTTTTTTCACTAGGCACACACTCCGCTTTTGCGGGAATGTGCAAACGGCGTAAAAGTGAAAAGTGAATACCCGACGTAGGGACAAATAAGTGAACTATAATCGCTTGTTACGACTTTCTGGCCGTGTGTAGAGAAGGCAGAATTAATGAATTATTTTACCTGTTGTCAGTTAGCGCTTTCATCGACTTTTGTGTCTCCCCCATGCCCCTTATTTTTGTGCGCTATTTTTATACACCGAGTTATAAGCAAGCATTTGTACATTTTGGGCGAAGTGTTCACAAGTTAGCATTTTTTTATAAACCTCATATCCTCGACTTTAGGCTATCAAACACATATTTTTTTTATATTGCGTTGTTTTATGAAACGTTTACTCATGCTAAGCGCTGTCTCATCAATGACTGAAAATAATATTTGTACCAAAGCTTGGTACAAATATTATTTGTACCAAGCTTTATATAGCTTTATATATACAAATATTAATAAACAAAATATTTTATAATTTCGTCAACCGCTGCCAAGTCACGGCAAAAATGAAAAGCTAAAATTAGCATTGGAGTTGCCGAAAATTTCACATCTAACTTACTTTAAATATTTTCCTTATTCCTCGTATTCGAATTAGAGATGTGTTGGCCGTCGTCCGAATACGGTATGGCATTCCTTAGAAGTAAGAAACTCATTTTTTCACGTTAAGATTCGATGGAACAGTTATTCTGTCTAGAGTCTTTTATACCAAAACCAAAGGAAAACAAGCCCGGAAGTTTAGTGCTCATGGAGGCATCAGAATGGGAAACGTGTTTTTCCGACCACTTGATTCAGACATCTGCAACGAGAGGGTTAGCTTCGACTGCGTCCTTTGCGACCAGACCATCCGGAACGACCGCTCTGTGCCGCGCGTACACACTCCTGCAACAAGCCCAGCAACTTTAACAAACATGGTGGTCGGCCGCGCGGCGGCTGCTTCTATGCCACCGTCACCTGCTTCCGAGGTGCCACCAAAATTAAGGGGACACGTTGCTTCTCACTGGCCTAACAGCAAGCGGAAAGAAAGCTCGTTAGAGCCTCAAGACTTATGTTTTTTTTTTGTTTTTTTTCAGGGTCGGTCTTGCAGGGCTGGGTGGAAGAAAAAGGAAAGTTAAGCAGTCTTGGACGAACTAGAATATTGCACACGACTTTACCGCTAGTTCATATATCACCGCACAGTTTTTCTGCAATTATAAAAGACGATGTATTTATAGCAGCGATATAGCAACATAGGGATTTTTTTTTGTAATCACATAAACCAATATTCACTTTCCTCGGGTTATGAAAACGTGCGAAACCTAGATTCTTTCATTAACCTCTTTAAAGAGAGTATGCACCAGCAATTCCTTGAACTTGAGTACACGCGTGAAATACACAAAAATTGCTGCCGCAATTGTTCATTTGTCCGAACTCGATGAAATGCGGTAGCTTTACACGAAGCTCGTTCGTGAAAACTATTAAGAAAGGAAATGGTACGGTGATGAAAAGGTTCTAATATGCCGTACACACAATTTTTTTCTTGAAGTCAAGGACGACGTCAAAGACGGCGTCTAGCACGACGTCGTAGAGGATGATGTCAAAAACGACGACTAGGACGACCTCTAGGTCTACCTCAAACACAACGTCTAGAACGACGTCGTAGAGCACGATGTAAAAGAAAACGACTTCTAGGACGACCTCTATGAAAACCCCAAAAACAACCTCTAGAACGACGTCGAGGACGACTTCGATTACGACTTTCTAGTGGACGGCGTCAAGAACAACGTCTAGGACGGCTTCTAACATGACCTTAAGGAAGACGTCTAGGACAACCTTTGGACGACCTCTAGGACTATCTATAGGACGACATCTAGCACGACGTCAAGGCCGACGTCAAGGACGTCAGGTTACGTCAGCTTCTGCTACCGGCGCTTTCGAGCTTACGCGACGGGAGCTTACGCGACCGGGGCTTGCGCGACCGACGCTTAACAGGTTACGCGACCGGCGCTTCAGCCAAGGGCGCTTGAGCAGCACTTTAGATGTAACGATTTTGGTTCCATCTTGAGGACCATGCCGACGACAATAACCGACGCCACGCTTGTCACCAGATGCCAGGAAGTACGACCGGCTGTCAATGCGAGCGGCAAAGCTCTCCTCGATCCGCGATTGGTTGATAGTTCCCAACGTAGCGAAAAAGTTCAGCCGGGCTCAACTTTTTGCGTTGTCAACGACACGGGCGTTTGGCGCTTCGTTGCCATGGCAACTCGTCGCTCGAACTTGTCCGAACCAATTGCATTTGTTCCTATACTTCGTATCACCTTACGATGGACTAAAAGCAAAAGCTACGGACCACCAGATCCAATCACTAGCCATTTAGAAATTGCCTGGTATTTGGCTTCAATGCACGTGTCAATGCCCGCGTCTAATGGGGATGGGCGGATAGTGGTTCGAAGTGAATAGCACTGGGTGACTCACCAATTTTACATCGCAAAAAAGGCACAACATACAGGCTCTTTTCAGTTTCGAAGCTACAGAAATGATGCAGCACTTTTTGATTCGGAGCATTATTCGTCCACCCCTAACCAATGTTAAGCATGACATAGTTTAACGTGTAACGTGATTGGACCTGGCGACCTATGGCTGTAACCTTTAGTCCATCGTAGGATGAGACACAGTATGGTCGTTGGGTTCGTTTCAGGCAGAAGTGTGTGAACGAGCTTTTAACGTGACACTTCAAGGTCGCTTTGGAATGATTCGCCACCCGTGGCCGCGGCAGAGGTTTACGACGCTCCCATGCTGCCGTGCACTTCTTTGAAAGGTTCGGTATCTCACTGTTTACTGATAGGTAAAAAAAAAAAAAATATTACGAGGCAGAATTTACTCGTCTGAGTACTAACAACACTTGTGGTATTTTTCGACGGAGGGCAACAAACATTTCATTAAAAAAAGCAAGTTAAGATAAATGTAAAGAAAGCATATTGCCGAATTTAAGGCATTTATTTTACTGAATATCGCTTTACACTCCTAGCCGGTTATAGGCCATGATTCATTTTGTCGTTTTTTTTTTTTTTCGTTTTTTTTTTTTTTTTTTTTGTTATTTTCAGTCTTTTGTGCAACACTCGTCTATGTTCCGAAGTAATCTGAAAGACACAATGGAACATCTGCAGTTCATATAAACGTATTTTTTTTGCAGAGAAACCTAAACAGCGAAGAAGAGAAGTCGGTTACTGCATTTCACAAAAAAAAATAAATAAAACGTCCTTGTTATGAAACCACTGAAGTAGTTGAAGTGAAATTTGTCAAAATCGAATTCTCTATATTATGATATAGCGCAGTTTCTATCGCTCTTGTAAATCAGTCAATCATGACTTTACAATTATGAACTCCCCTTTGATCTGTGTGACCCCCACTATTCAATGCAGAGCTAAAATACTTTAGGCGCTGTCTCAGATTTGCTGCATCGGGCAACAAACGCCGACATGCAACATTTAAATTGAAGGGGAGCATGTGGACTGTAATGAACGAAGAGCGTGTTGGTGAGGATCATGATTGAAGAAAAATAAACGTATTGAATGAAGACAACACAATCCGCATCCTTCAACTAGCAAAGCTTTTGAAATTCCTATATGCCCTAGCAACGGACATATAGGAACTACAAAAGCGTTGTCAGTTGAAAGATCTGAATTGTGTCGTCCTCATCTTACCTGTTTATTTTGTCTTCAATCCTACATGTAGACTTTAATTGAAGAAATATAACTGGGTTAGTTACGTCAAGCATTTTGCTTGTCTATTTTTAAGCTACTCTCGCATATGGTGTTCAGAGTAGGCGTAAACGAGACCAGAATATATTTACACAAAAAAAAATTATTGAAAACAAACGACCGCTAACTTCGCAAAAAAAGATTTAAAGATTTGTATATTTATTTAGTGTCCTTTGACCCACTGAACTCTTTTAACCCAGAATGGTTAAAGGCTCAGAGTAAAAATCAACGAAATAACAACAGATGTGTTCAAAAGACCACAAGGAAGATACAGGCGATAAAAAATCAGCAGCCACGCCTCTTCTTCATACGATTACGTCATTGTAAGCTCATTGCAACTTCACAGTGATAAATTAGTACCAGAAATTGCTATTGGCTTCTGATTTTGTTTCTCTAAATTGAGCTTCTTCATATATTATAAATTGCAAGTCATTCTGCTTTCTGCTTTTTTCGCACGTCCAGCGAGTCTTTTTTTTATTAATCGCGTAGCTCTTTTTAGCTTCGGACAAAGGCTTTTGCTATGGCACTTATACCGCATTCAGACGGGGACATCAAAGGCCTTCAGAACAAACTCCTTTAAAGATTCGGCGAATTATCCGCGGACTTTCGCTTTTCGGCGTGCGCTGGTTTGCCGACCCTTTAAAGGAGTTCGTTCACAAGGCCTTTAATGTGCCCGTCTAACTAGGGTATTAGCCTGTCACCAGATTGTCAGCGTCCTATTGCATATTAAAATACGCAGTAGATGTCCACACATTAATTTCAGGCTCATCAGTGTTTTTGGTTAGAAACATTTATCCATTGTAAACAAAAATAAACCCCTATTTAGTGTGTTCTCGAAGCAGGCACTGCATTTTATTAGGACAAATTATATTTTAGCTTCTCATAGAATTAGGCATTTAGTATGATTATATTTACGAAGCTATTCAACGGTTATTAAGACCAATCAATGCATTTTAATTGTTCATCAGTTACTCAATTTACCTCGCGGCTTTTTACAACTAAGTTTTTAATTTATTACATGCTTTAATACTATTATTCGACAGACTGCGTATTTCTGACAGTCATCACTATGTAAAATAATCTACATTCTCACGTCGCGAGAAGCATTAGCACCATGCCACAAGTTTCGTATAACCTTTTTCCATGTCATAACTCATCCAGGCAAAAAAGCATTTTCCTGTGATAGTTAAATTTATAATTTTTCTCATCGATCTTGAACCCACCTTGATTTGTGTGAAGATGTGTTCGATCATCATTAGGTTGGCAATCGTTGATGGAACATTTGACATCAACTGAAAACATTCTGAAATTTAGTTACTCATTGAAATCAACAATAAAAGGGACAGAGCATCCCGTCTGGATGAAAGGAATAGGCCAAGAAATCTCATAATTAGATTCAACGGTTCGATTCATTTAGAATCAATTTTCTTCAGGGTTACATTACAAGTTTTATATCATTTCTGACTTCGATCAGATGTAATCTAAAACAAGTGTATATTATACGGATAAGAAAAAAAACATATTTTGTGATCGCTGCTCTTTGCGGAATATTGTGCATAATTACTCTATTGCTTTTTTCAATATCGCCCACATGAGACCGCACTGCACAGCTCTGAAGGAAAGCACACAACAGACAATAAAACATACATGTATTTATGGCTACCCAGAAAATACCAAGACTAGTAAAATCGGGGACTTGAAAGTTAAAAGCTTGTAAATGTGAGGCAGTAAAATAATAATAATAATATATAGATAGATATCACAAATGCGCCACATAAAAAAATATATGGGCCTCCTATTTTTGAATATATATACTGCGTCGGAATAACGTAAACAATAGACTGCACCGTCATTATCAAACGCATTTACACATTTTGGCAAACATATTGTAATTCATTAACACCATTTTGGTAAGAATACAGACATTAATGTCGCAACCTTTAGCGAAAATTTTCAATTTAAAGCTGTAATATGACGCTGTTTTCTAATAAAATTTCTCAACCTCTGAAAGCGTATACACAGAAACAAAGAAATTCCAATACCGCGTCGGATTTAGCAAAATATATGCCTATACTAACAAGTAAACCATTCTAAACATGGAGTGTATACGACTTGAGTTTTTGTTCTGAAATTTATGATATTTCTCTTCTTATGCTTCGGATTAAACAATATTGTACGAAATAAGGGGGATCACATGGCAATTTCCAATGGAATTGCGTGTTTATACTAATTGACATCTAATGCTGAGCACCCTTTCTCTTGCCCTCAGGGAAATCTATTACCGATTTGTTTTCTGAAAGTATGAAATTCAGATATATTTTATTTTTCCTGAAGTGCAAATCGCGTTAAAGGAAGTGTTAATATAGTGTTTGCTTGCAAAAGTAACATTTTTTCCAATAACACTATTTTAAAACTACACTTTTATTTGTTCTAATTTCGAATACTTCTTGGACTATCTTCCTTTAGTCAAATATTTGAGTCTTCTCTGTTTTTTTATTGTTTTTGTTTTGTTTTATAACAAAATATTTGATTTTGCACTCGCCTGACAGACGCCCGCCTAAAGTTGAAGCTTACATCAATTTTGCACTTAAACGAGCTCATATGGAAAAAAGCTTTCACTTACGATACGATCAGTATTAATTACAAAGATCGTCTCGGAGTGAAGGCTTCATCAAATAATTGTTGACCGAGCTGGCTTAGCGATTCGAAAATACGCTATAGCGTCTAGTGCTTCGATTTTGGAATCACAATTTTTGTGAAACCTATAAGCCGTGTGTGATTAAATAAAGTACGAAATTATTGGTTATTAATTATGCCGACACTTTTCTTAATATGTCGCGGGTTTTCTTTTCTTTGCAAAGATAAATTACAGCAGATTTTATATTTTACTCAACATCACTGGAACGTTTTGTGTAATAGGTAATAGCAAGGGAGCGACTGCTCTGGACTGAAACCGAAGGCGTGAACTCGAGATGTAAAAAGATAAAGAAAAAGGGGAAGATTTATCGCTGAGAAAAAATAGCGTGGCGGTCCATATCACAATTTGCGCGAGGCGCTCGAGGTGTATAAAAAAACAATGCAAAGAAATCGCCGTTATGCATGAGTAACAACACAGCTTGTATTGCAAAGGGGGAACCCTTGTCGGGCGGGATCATATTTGAAATGTCAAAGATGACGAGAGTGGGGGGAACAAAAATGCGAATGCGCATTTTCTTTTTGTCGTACAAGGCGGTGAAGAGAAACTATTAGAGGCCCGTTGTGATTGACTAATAAGGAGTGTGTGATATCCAAGACCTAATATATTTCAATTTAGATCACGTATATTAAAAAAGCGGGCAATGTGCTTGGTAAATAAATATTTTTTTTTAACATCCAAAGGTACGTGTTCGGAATTACGACAGATATGCGCTCTCCTGGTGGACTTCTATTTCGCTGCCATTATTATTTTTAGCGTCTACAAAATAAAATAAAATATGCCTATTTCACAAACAGCGTTACCTAAAATCTGAAAATCTTTTCCCGTGTGCGAGGATTTGTGATATTTATTTATTCGCACGTTATATATTTTTGATAGAATTACTCAGATAAACCAAGACACACACCTGCAGTTAAGCTGTATTGTTAAATGCTGCTCAAGTAACGTGCATGCTTTCTGCGACAAACACAAATTGATTTGTGGATTTTAAGAACCTTGTAGCCAATTGTCTTCGAGTATAGCTGTTATACGACAATTTTGTCGTATGAGAAAAAAGTATTTCTTATATTTGTAAGTGCACATTGAGCATCGTCTTTATTCTTGTCTTTAAACCCCGTGGTCTTTGTTTTCTTGAGTAATCGAAACATTCACCATATGAAAGAAACGAGTCTGAAATCTTTCCAGAACACAATACCTAGAGTTTCTCCAAACTTGTTCGGCGGTACCGTGGTCTATTCTGCAAGCAACAGTATTTCTCAGCGCCGAATTGAATGAGAAAGACCACATACTTTAAGAACATATACTTGACATGGAAACAAAAAGATCTAATCTTTGGCCGCTTCAAAGTAAAATGGATACCAAATAAAGTTCCCAGTACCGCCATAGAATACATAGAATGAACAATGTTTCAACTAGATCGATAGTGCTGAAGCCTAACCTAGAACAGACCTCGTCGAGGCCAGGAGAATGCCAAGCATTTGAGGCCATTGTCCGTGACATCCATTGGCTTCCAGCTTAAGCCCTGGGCTTGAGCTGGAAAGTGTTCAAAAGTCAAGCAGCATCGTCGAATACAAAAGTGCGATCTATTTTCGTTTGCGGACACGGAGGCGTGATCTGCGTAAAGAAATAGTTTTATAAACTTGAAATTGTTGAGAAAAGAATCCAATTTCGCACATCACATTACTGCTGAGTTCGTTTGTAGTTATTTTCTTGTTTAATAAACCTGCTCGAGTCAGTTTGACGCAAATACCATTGAAGTAACTGAATATATTCGTTCAATTAACTTTAATTTTTATAGTTTTGATGTTCTACTTTTCTCAGATCTCGTTCTCGCTACATAGCTTTAGGCGTAAAAGCGTGCCTTGCTAACACGGTCATCGATTTATATATCTTAGAAAGGTTAACTATAACCTTGTAAAGCCAGCCCTGATCAACCGTTTATCAAAAGTCACAGCATGTAATAAACATTGCGGATTCGTCAAAAAGCGACTAACTCTATTGTAATCCGTGCCTGGCTGACTTTACCCTGTTGGTAGCATTAGCCCTAATTGTATATAACCGAGACAACCGAGATAGAACAGACCCACAAAGACTTCGCTTTCCCTTCTATCTTTTCTTATCTTAGTTATAATTAATGTACAACCCATTTCCCAAGCTTTAGTTTCAGACAGATGAACTATATATTAAAAAAAGACATTGTGAAAATTCTTGTTAAAATAATTCAGTTGGTATTTTTATATATCTAAAACTCGTCCGCGTAGCACACCATTTAATGTTTGAGCCATATGATTGGACACTATCTTAATGTGATCGTACTTTTCCGTATTGTAGCTCATAGGGAACAACGTTTGTATTCAGTGAGTGCACTATCAAAAGTATTAGCATATACGACTTGCAGAACCTAGTAGATTTAACCACTGCGATCAAACCAAAAACTATGAAAAATGCGCAGAAACATTGAAGAAAAATAAATAAATCTCTGCTTAAAAAACTGAAAACGCACTATACGATAAATGACAAAAGTATATTCGTCTTTTCTGACGAAAATTCATTAAGATGTATGTGAGGATGATGCTAGCGGCGCCATGCATCCGTGGCGCGAGAATAAAGACAAGAAGTGTCTGGCATATCGAGCTGCCTGCACACGCACGCTGAGAACGACGGTGTTCATTCCTTCCTGCTTCCGATTTACTCGGGAAAGCTTATCACAAATTGGCGACGAGGATGGGATGATCACTCTTGATCCCCACAGTAAACAGTCTTCTTGGACGCTGAGTTCTGTCAGCTTTGTTCGAAAAGGCGACCACTGTGGTCCTCCTTGGATGGGCTAGACCCAGAGTGTCGAACCGAAATTTTTGTCGGTTCGGTTCTGGTTCGGGTTCACGGTTTTCGGTTCGGTTCCGATTCAGTTCCGGAGAGAAAAAAATAACAGTTCAAACCGGTTCGAACCGGTTCGAACCGCTAAACTGAGAATATATTTTTCGCGTTGTTCTGGCAATATACACTATTTACGCCGTGAAAAGATTAACTATATAGTTTCTTCGATCGTCCGTGCAATTTACTTTTGTTTTGAAGCATCACAAATATTAAACTCAGTTATTTAATTTCGACGCAAGAGTAGAAAAAAATCTACATTAACATACATAACGTCGAGTTCATACGACTTCATATAATTTTGTTAAGCAATAACATATATTTTACCTGAATCAACATGCTTAAGTACAAGAGTAAAGAGCTGTGCTGGTTGGTACATACCTGTAAATATGTCAGCTTCAAATTTAGAACTATACTGTATTTTATTGAGCTTTCGTCGTATTTAAGTAAAATTCTAAAGCTCAACCTGATCTATTTACACGGTATAAAATGTTGTCGCAAAGTGTGGTAGCTAGGTCGACTAAAATACCCGTGATTGGTACAAGTTTGTGTCGCAGTGTTAAAAATTAAATCGTGATTGTGTCCTTGAACTAAGGAATTAAATACATCACATAAGATTATGAAATGAGCAGGTCGTGCTCATGCCAATTATGAAATAAGGTTTATGAAATACACTTCACAATATATATGTATATGATGACGACAGAACTGAGCTAAAAGCAATGAAATTCTCAGAATGCAATGACAGTTTTAGGATATATCCGTTAAGTCTATTTTTTATAGAAACACCGAGCGGCAATTCAAATGCTTGTTGTTCTAACCAAACATTGTTTACACTCAGCACCGCATGCATGCGACTAATCATGCAGCAAGAAGTAATCGCAAGTGTTCACTCTAATATATACGCACCTTCGCACTCAGATCGGATCTGGCCCAAAATAGCGCTTGTCCAAGTGAACATTTTCTTATGCAGAATAAGCTGGCATAGCCTGGCTGTTGAGGTTTGTTCTTGACAAGATGCCGGTCAATTTAATTTGCAAATGAGCATCACCTTTGCTAACTGATAATTTTAACTCGATAGCGTTAAGGAGCTCATGTAGCAGAAAAGCCGATGTCGGTGGCGTGACTAGAAAATCCTGATTGGTCGATAGGTTCATGACGTCAGAGCTACATACCCTCGCTCAAGAATTTCAAGCAACCCACAATTTTATTCCTATATGTTCATTTTGTGATACTAACAAAAAAGAAAAAAAATATTACCTTGAACCGTTTTGAACCGGTTACCGTTATTTTTTTTTCGGTTCGGTTCCCGTTCAGTTCCAAGATGGCGGCGAAGATTCTGGTTCGGTTCAGTTCCGGTTCGGTTCAGTTCCGGTTCGGCTAAAAATAACGGTTCTGTTCCGGTTTTCGGTTCGGTTCGGTTCCGGTTCGACACCCTGGGTAGACCACAGTATCACGGCAAAGCTTCAAGATTGTCGTGAATGCCAAGAGCATCACCTCCATATGTTACTACTTTGGAAGTGGCGGGGAAACCACTTCGGCTAGAAGTGGACACCGGAGCCAGCGTCTCCATCATCGGACAAAGAACTTTCGTAGAAGAATTTCCAGAGCTTCAATGTGAACCTTCGGATGTCATCTTAAGGAGCTATCGCGGCGACCTTTCTAAGGTTCAGGGAAAGGTTGTCGTACCTGTTCAATTTCTAAACAAAGAAGCAACGCTTCCTTTGTATGTCGCACGTGATCAGACTCCTACACTCCTAGGAAGAGATTGGATCAACGCCCTTGGAATAAGTTTGGCCGATGTGAAAGAAGTTACCGCTACATCCAGCATGGAAGCAATTCTGAAAATCACAAGGAAGTTTTTTCCGACGGACTAGGAACGCTGAAAGGTGTGAAAGCTAAGATAACCATCCAAGAGGGAGCGCAGCCCAAGTTATTCAAGCCTCGCACGATTCCATTTGCGTTACAGGACAAGGTTGCTCAAGAACTGCAACGACTTCAACGCGATGGAATTATCTGTCCTGTGAGAACATCCAAATGGGCAGCACCGATCGTGCCTGTTCTAAAGCGTGACGGCCGAGTGCGGATCTTCGGTGATTTCAAGGTTACTGCCCTACTGAAAAAAAACCATTTGGCGCCCATATGAAAATAAACGGGTCCATACCGGTAACCGTTTAACCATACTGGTCACCAGTTTGTCAAAGGGGTCGCCCGTATCGCTCAAAGGGGTCCCCCGTATGAGCCATAACGGTCACCTATTTGGCAAACGGGTCGCTCGTCTGGGCAAATGGGCGACTCGTTTGGGCAAAGTTGTCGCACGTTTGCTCAAACCGGCGACCATGTTGCAAACTGCACCGGTTTAATCAAACGGCTCTCCGGAGCCCGTTTGATATTGAACGTACTGATCGGCGGCGTGGGCACGCCTAGCGTTTCAGCCGTGGCAGCCAATGTTTTCCGGAAGGCTGGGAGCGCCGGTTCATCGATTTCAGATCGTCCGCGTAATGCAAGTAATTATATTTATATTTCAATTGCGCTGATTTTCGATTATACTGCAACTAAAACTAACACCTTTTTTTTTTGTTTTACGTAAACGCGCGACGTTGATGAGCAATATTTTTGACAGACCTTTAATACTTTGTCCATCTTTGTTGCCTCAATTTACTTATTCAGCTAGAATCTCTCTCGCAGAAGACGCGACCGCGTGAAAGAATGTACGTCTAGACTCCGTTTCACTTTAGTTCAAGACGCAGCGAAGGTAGCACGCGTACACGCGGCTGCAAGAACATCGAGCATTGCGAGAGCACGCCCGCCTTTGCAGCACTCAAACTATGAGCTTGCGCTGAGTTCTTTCTTCGCTCGGGCGCAAGCCGAGCTTCTGGCAGCCCCGACGCCATTTCCAAAGTTCGAGCGCGCGCGCTCGCGCGCGCTTGTTCTTCGGGACTACAAAAACGCATCTCCCTGGAATGCCTGGGGAGAGGGAGAGGGGCTGTCCCGGTGGTCCCACCGCCTTGACCTCGCCCCCTCCCTCCTCTCGTGTCACCCCTATCACGTGACCCACAGCAGCGCGCGAGCTACACGCTGATAAGCATAGAGATGCGGAAGGGCGCGCCTTGCAGCCGCTTTTTTCTTTGTCTGCTTGTTGTCAGTTGCTGCTCGAAGTTCGCTCGTCCCTTCCTGCTTCAATCTGTCGCCTAACCCTGCGGTCTTATTGGGATGTCTCTCGACAACGTATTGGATGTGCACCAAAGCTATCAGTGTTCGAAAAGACCCACGTGTATGTCGGCAACGAGCGATTCTTCAAAGAAGTCGCAAATTCTCGCGGTTCGGTTGGGTTCGGCAAATGACAGCTTGTGCGCCGCATCGTGTTGAAACTTCCAAGGAGCCGTTCCCTCTCGTTTGTGTTTGTGTGGTTGTCCTGCTTTGACCGTGTCGACAAATATCACGGATTACCTCTTTCAAGTCCGCTATTGTTATGGTAAGTGCACTGCAACCTACGTGTTGGCAACGATTGACCGTTCTTCTACGCGTACTCTTCTAAATTATCTAAAGAATTATGCAGCGCCTATTCGCGCGGCAGCCAGGAGAATAATTTCCCCGGAAGTCTACCTGTATAGTGTTCACAGATCGCTTGCACGTTTGTACTTGTCTACAGAAGAGGTAATAAACTTCGAGGAGAATTGAAAACAATCTTTTGTGTCGGTTTTCCTGTCCACTTACAAGCACCTACGCGAGTGCATTTGTTCTACGTGTTTTCTCCATGTTATAAATACGTTTATGAGTTTCGGGACGTCTTAAATATGTTTAAGATAACCAACCTCCCAGACGATACCGATTTAGGGCTAGCGCATAATTTGCCATTTCGAAGGGCACGTTCAAGCGTGTCGTCACGTGCCATGTCGAACGGGTACTCGTACCATACGGCACCCGTATCAAACGGGCACCTGTATCAAACGGGTACCGTTTCGAACGGGTACCGTTTCCAAACGGGTACCCGTATCCCATAATCACGTTTGATCCAAACGGATCGACAGGTTTGATTTCAAACGGGCGACCAGTTTGCCACCCGTTTGAATTTCAAATGGTTTTTTTCAGTAGGGTGCAAATCCTGCAACCATTCTCGAGAAGTACCCGGTACCCAGATTGGAAGATCTGAAGGCCAAACTTTCAGGAGGCGTCAAGTTTACCAAACTGGACCTGAAGGACGCATACCTACAAGTGGAGCTCGAGACTGAGAGTCAGAAGATTGTCACCATCAACACTCCAAAAGGACGTTTTCAATATACCAGACTACCATTTGGAGTATCCTCGGCTCCTGCAATCTTCCAGAGAGAAATGGGAAACCTACTGCAGGATATGCAACACGTCGTCGTATGCTTTGACGATATTCTCGTGACTGGACTCAATGACAAAGACCACCTAAAAATTCTTGAACAAGTGCTGCAGCGTCTAGAGGTCGCAGGTCTCAAGCTCAAGCTAGAAAAATGCACTTTTATGGCCCCTGAAGTGGAATACCTTGGGCATGTGATTGAAGCTGGAGGATTGAAGCCAACGCCACGCAAGGTAGAAGCTGTCCTAAATGCGCCTCGACCAGTCGACCTCAAGCAGCTTCAAAGCTACCTTCGGCTCGTCAACTATTACCGGCGTTTCCTTCCCAACTTGTCTTCAGTACTTCAACCGTTGTACCACCTGCTCGCTGCGAATACATCATGACGATGGGGGAAAGAAGAGGAGAAATCTTTTCACAAGAGCAAAGAGCTCTTGTCATCTGCAGCAGAACTTCAACACTTTGATCCTAACAAAGAGATCATCCTCAGCTGTGACGCATCTCCTTACGGACTCGGCGGTGTTCTTGCCCATCGAGATTCAAGGGGACAGGAACGTCCCATAGCTTTCGCCTCGAGAAGCCTCCTACCAGCTGAGCAAAATTGTAGTCAGCTTGATAAGGAGGCCTTGACACTCGTTTTCGGAGTGACAAAGTTTCATCAGTACCTTTGGGGTAACCAGTTTGAAGCCGTCACTGACCATAAACCTCTCCTTGGACTTCTGGGCCTTGACAAGGCCATTCCAGAAAGAGGATCACCTCGAGTCATACGTTGGGCAATTACACTAGCAGCGTACAGGTACAAGCTGGTCTACCGACCCGGCCCGAGCATAGGTAACGCCGATGCGTTGAGTCGCTTGCCGTTATCAGTGGACAACTTCCAACTTCCGCAGCCAGCTGATGTCCTCATGTTGGAAGCGGCGTACCCTGCTGTTCTCTCCGCCGCAGTCGTTGCACAGCATACCGCGACTGACCCAGTTTGTCACGAGTGAGACAAGCACTATGGTCCGGTAGCGATCTCCCAGGAGGACCACAGTGGTCGCTTTTTCGAACAAAGCTGACAGAACTCAGCGTCCAAGAAGTCTGTTTACTGTGGGGATCAAGAGTGGTCATCCCACTCAGGTTACAAGAGCAAGTACTTCAATTACTGCACGAAAGCCATCCAGGAGTGGAGAAGATGAAGTCCATTGCACGAAGTCACGTCTGGTGGGATGGGCTAGACCACAGTATCACGGCAAAGCTTCAAGATTGTCGTGAATGCCAAGAACATCACCGTTCCGATCGGAAAGTACAGTCAAACCCGTGGCCTTTTCCAGAACGGCCATGGTCCCGCTTACATGTTGACTTTGGTGGTCCATTCCAAGGACGTTACTTCCTGGTATTGGTCGACGCATACTCGAAGTGGGTTGAGGTCATACCGGTATCGTCACCCTCTGCTGATCCCTGTTGGAAAATCTCGATGATGGAAAGATGACGGAAAAGGCTCATACAAGCGTAACCGTAATATGGGACATCCTATACAAGCGAAAACGGCGGCTCCAGTATAGTGGAATAAGGCGGAATGATACAGGTGGGCGGAACCATACAAGCGTGTCGTATTATAGGACATCCTATACCAGCGTAGTGGATTAGGGCGGAACCATGTAGGCGGACGGAACCATACATGCATAACGTAATATGGGACATCCTATACCAGCAAAAAGGCGATACCAGCACGGTGGAGCCATATGGCTCCAGCATGTTGGTTTCGCCTTTTCACTGTCGTACAGGGCGATTTAGTTTTAAGCTTTACATATATGTTTAGAAAGGTCGTGCAAGCTAAATTAATGCGGTTTGTGCAGGCGAGTTATACGGCCAGGCGTACGTAGTATAGGGACCTAGTCGTAACGATCAGTCAGATAATTAAATACAATTTGTTAATCAACTTTTTAATTAGTGAAAATGAAAATATGGTTTCAATTAGAAACTTGCCGAGTCATTGAAAACCACAAAATCAAGTTTTTTTTAGAAGGATATAATTCAGGGGTAGCGTTTTATGCATTCTGTAAAAAGCTTTATTTGGACGAGTTTCTAGGTTTCAGTTTCTTATCAGAGCTCATCTCTGCGCCCACGGTCCTGTTCCCCAGGGGCATAGACACGCAACACACATGCGCCTTGCTTCCCTTCATCCTACGAGGGAGGCGAGGGGGCGGCTTCGCACTGCGGTCACCGGGCAGCTGGACCGCAGGTGCAAAGATGCGCTCTGGTAAGAAACCGAAGTCTGGAAATGCGTCCAAATTGACCATTTTTTTATAACGCCATAAAATGCTACTCGTCTTATATCTTTACAAAGAAAATTGATTTAGTGTGTTTTGATGATGCTTAGCAGGTTTCTAATTGGAACCATGGGTCTATTTTCACTGATCAAAAATTTCACGAACATACTATACTTAGAGAGAGGCTGAAGCAGTTTTGTATTTGAGAAAACACTTTTAAATCTTCTTCATTCGACCTCCAGAATCTCAAATATCAAAATTATTTGCTAATTTAATTAATCAAGGCTGCATAGTCATTTTTAAAGCGCTGTGAAAGCACCTCCCTAGAGAGCGACATCACAACAGCAGCTTTCAAAATCTTTGTTCACGCATCTTCAGTGCCTATCAAAGCTATGCACGTACATGCTATTTTTTAAAAGGGCAGAAAAATGTGTCACGACTGGTGCCAGTGCCGGAGAATATACCTAGAAAACTTGCGATTGGACGCGCGGCCCTTAAGCGACACACGCTTGGCGGCCGAAAGGTCTTCTTACGATGTCACTGTTGGTGGGATGTTTTTTGTGTTTTCTCACGTTTAGTTATATCTTTGAGGAAAACGAACGGGATATTCAGATTCGCGGGATAAAACTACGCTAGAATGAACCTCCATCTAGTTTTCTGAAACATCTCTGTAATAAGCCGACAGATCATTACAAATTAGCCTTTTATACTATGCCGCCCTGGCCATATAACTCACGTGCACAGACCGCGTAAATGTAGCTTTTACGGCTTTTTTAAAAAAAATCTGTAAAACATAGAAAAAAAACTCTGTAGAATGTCCCCCAATACGATACGATTGTATGGTTCCTTCCCCGCTTGCATTGTTCAAGAAAGACTTGTGGACATCCAGCGTTTCATTGGAATGCTGGATGTCAGCGAGTCTCTACATCAGTGAGTGGTTTCAAACAAGCATGGTGTTTGCACACCAGTAAGCTCTTATCCGAGGCTCACCAGGACCACTAAGAGCAGAGGCGAAATGTCGTGACCTGGTAAATTTGGTTGCAGGTATTTATTTTTACAAGAACTGCATGCAGCAAAGCTTAACTTTGCTTAAAAGAAGATTATTAAAAATTCAATACTGAACAATGGTGTCCCTTGAGCTGTCAGACCAAACTCCCACTCTTGCCACTCAGGAGTTCCTAACTTGTGCGTAGAGGATCAGCACAACCCAGATTTGTGCTGCGAGCGCACCTGCAATATAAAAGTTGAATAAACATGAGATGAAATATGAGACGTTTACAATTCTCTGCAACGTGAAATTAGAGCACAGATCTTGAAGAGGAGGATGGGAAGGTATGCCCCTCCTCCCCCTCCCCTCCTCCTCTTCTGCTCCCTCCCATTTAGCAGGAAACTTCCCTGAATTTAGCGGGAAAATTTCCCCACTAAACTTAGCTGGTTAAGTTTCCCACTAAATTTAGCGCAGAAATTGATGTCACATGACCTCAACACAAATGCAGTTTTTCCGCTAAAAGTAGCAGGGAAAATGACGTCGCATGACCGTGTCACGTCAGCCATAAAAAAATTCATTTTCTCAGCTAGACTTAGCGGAAATATTAACGTCACATGACCACAACATTAATTCAATTTCCTGCCAAGTTTAGTTGGGTGGTTACGCCGACAGCGACGCCGCGAAACGCGGAAACGGGTGCTAAGAGCTGCGCTAAAAACTAAATGCATCAGGTGAAATAAAGTGAACATTAGAGATACTGTAAGAAAAAGAAGAGAATCTAAGATACCGTTCTCAGATCCTTCCTTTTGTCCGTTCTCAAATGTTTTGATTTCAAGAAATGTTTATCTCTTTATTCATACCCAGAGAACCCCTCCCAGTTTCAGCATGAATGCAATAAATCAATGCAGACTAGACCTTGTAAACTATAATCCACATGAAAATTAATGTTTGCCACATAGTCATGTATGAGTCAGTGGCTCAGATCTCTAAATACATTTGTATTGAGGAACATTCTTGAATAAAACTTCTGGGCTTCGAATTCAACAGTTTGTACTTCCATAAGGAACACTGTATGGCACTGATTTTTTTTTTTTTGTGACACATCAGAAACAGCACAGCACTGTCATCCTCGCATACCTAACAAGAATTTGTATTTTTTTTTTAGCATGGCATGTGCTATTCTAATGCCCATACAGCATCCTTTAACAAAATTTCCTTTGTAGAGCTTTTTATTGGTTCTTATTTAGCTCGCACGACAGATTCGGTACCTTGAATTCTCACTCGGCATCAACAGTTTTATATATTAATGTAATAGCAAAAGACAAGATGTATGGACTTGAGTACGGCTCAGCAAGCACAGATGTTGAGAAAAGTACTGAAGAAAACTCAAATGTCAAAATAAAAATAAGCTGGAATGTGGAATTATGGACATGGACATGAATACAGTTAGCAGATTCAATATGAAGAATATGTGTTAGACGCACGCTCAAAGAAACCTGTTGCATCTATATTCATTCAAATTACTTTGCAGAACCCAGCGCTGCAGTCTCAGGTGGGAGTTCGCTGAATGAGTCTACTGAAAATGAGTGTAGACGGAAAAAGCAGTTTGATCTGCGATAATGAACATTACATAAGTGACATGTCATTATTACTGTTACAGTGCCGAATGTTCCAAACTGTCAGTCGCATCATTCTGTGAGTTCTCTCCGTACATTACAGGGTTTGGCTCTCTCGAATGCTTTGCGAGAAAAATGATGAACTGGAAATATCTAGAGTAGTTCTAGAAAAACTATTTCCAGAATCTTATCTCAGCATCGCAAAGAATATAAAAAGTTTCTAAAGACAAGGTTAGTGCAGGAGTTGAATAAACTAAATACTTTGTTTTTCGAAACCATCTTGCCGTAGTAAACGTATGAAGTTCCCCTAGGTAGAGCTAGTCATTACGGATGATTGTGCCCATTGCGTACCATAAAAATTTAATTTGCGACCTACAATATTTACAAACTCAATTAACTCTGAATAAGTGGACCACTTGGCATTAAAGATTGGCCTCACCATGACTGTCTGCCAACATCTACATAATAATTTCCATGAACCTATGTATTTCAAGAAAATATTTGGTGCGAGCTGCTTAAAACACAATAGCACTTTTTAGCAAGTGCTGATTGTTGGGCAAGTTGGCACGGTACGTTAGAAAACATGATTGTGCTTTGAAGACGGGGACATAGGAAGGACAGACACCACAGAGTGCTAACTTTCAACTGATTTAATTCAAGAACCTCGGCGTAGAAACACACTGCGTCACCGCACCACATCTCAACCAATCCGTGGCCCTGCCACGGACCGCAAGTACGCCAACTCCTTATCCGCCAAGTCAATTGACGCCACACTGACACAACACGTGCCGGAACTATTTATAGCATCAGCCTCCATAATCTCTCTAACAGTCATATCTTTGTGCCTAGCAAGAACAGTAGACTGAGCAAATAATGGTTTGCACTCGCAGTCATGATCTGTCGTGTCACTGTCATGACCGCGGGTGCAAACCATTATTTGTTTCGTCTATTGTTCTTGAGAGGCACAAAGATATGACTGTTAGCGAGATTATGGAGGCTGACACTAAAAATAGTTCCGGCACAAGTTGTGTCAGTGTGGCGTCAATTAACTTGGCGGATAAGGATTTGGCGTACTTGCGGTCCGTGGCAGGGCCACGGATTGGTTGAGATGTGGTGCGGTGACACAGTCCGTTTCTACGCTGAGGTTCTTGAATTAAATCAGTTGAAAGTTAGCGCTCTGTTGTGTCTGTCCTTCCTATGTCCCCGTCTTCCAAGCGCAATCATATTTTCTACCGCACTTTTTAACACTAATAGAAAGCCTGTAGTGGGCCACAACGTAAGCAGTTTTCACTTCATTATAAAGAGCAATTACACATATGTGAACCATGAATATAGGACTGCACTGAATTTTTTTCTTAAGCTGAACGTGCTATGCTCTGTTTACTATATAAATCTTTGCAGAGCTGACAATGTGCAAGTTCCTGTTTTTTTATATTTCACATGTCCCGACTGGTGAGTGTGGTAGGGACATAAGATTGATGACACCAACGAAACACAATGATTATTTTAAGAATTTGTTTGGGTATAGCACGAGCAAGGTGATCTGCGGGAAGTTATTTCTGTGACACCGTCGAACCTACATCCGCGGGCTTTAAGTTCACATGTTAATCATGTCTGCAGACTCCTTTTTGTAATTGGAATTTCATCCAACCCAAGATTTGAATATGTTTTTTTTTCATTTTAGGCTTAGTAGTGCTTTTGCTGTTCTATTAATAGGTAAGAAAAATGCTTATTTCAAGTGGCATACCTAACACCTGGTGGCACGAGGACTCCCCTGTCGTGACGCAGACCGAAAGTCACAGCCAGGGAGATACTGCGATGCTCTTGTTGCTGGGATTACCTCCCCCATGGTCCTGCCCAGACCACAGAAAAAGATTGAGTCCAAGCTTGTGGCCACTAGGATCTCCAGATCTTGAGGCACCCAAGTAGCTGAAAATAAAAACAAATCACAATCAAGTACTTGGCAGAGCTACATTAGAATGGCTAGCATATTCTTTCGTGATCAGCACATAGATCCTCTTATTTTAGTCATAGTCACCCCCCAGGACAAAGCTACGTAGGCGTTAAAATGATGGGTACCGAATTTAGGCGAATGATCAAATGCATTCATTTAACCCCCTTTCGCCCCAACCTGAGACTTCTGTCAAATATTCACATTCAACTGTAAAGACTACAAATAAAACTACTACTGCAATGCAAAGCCGTATAGTGGGAGAGTTTAGCCAGCGGGTGTGGCAACGAAGGCGCCGGAGAGGAGGAAAGGGAGGAGAACGCCGAAGGAGGGAGAGAGAAGGCAGCAGAGAAACAAAGAGGAGACGACCACCATTTTGACGCAAAGCTGTCTGCACGGAGCACTGTTGAGGCTATGTGTCGTCCGCTACGGGCTTATTTATTTTTTTTGCCTAAATAAAAGTGTGTTCAAACATGGAGGAACTTCTTTCTTTGGGTTTTTAAGCCACCGAGGAATAACACTATATCATTTTATTGCCAGAGCCTGCCAAATAAAAGGAAAGAACCGAAATTTGAATATCGATCCCATGCCGGGCAAATTAATGAAAATGGCGGCCCTCCCCGCTCAGCTGGGAGCAGCCTAGAGTTCACGCGCACGTGCTCACGCCTCTTGCTCTGTGCCGCGGGCTGATCAGCTCACTCGGAAGGGAGACGTTACGGCAGCGAAATCATAGACTGCCAGACTCTCCTCATATATGGCTCTGCTGCAATGGAAAGATTTTCCTACCCTCGTGCTCAGCGAGTGTCGACTGTGGATACAACTCCGGTTCATACACTCGCTGAACATGAGGGTAGAGTGTACCAGCAGAGGGCAGGTGTCTGTATACAGAGTTTAGTTGGCACACCAAGAGGCTAACGAATAAGAATGGGTACCACTCTGAGCAAAATGCCAAAAAAGCGTGGATCTCGGCTTGACACTAACAGCGGCACACAGTATCTATTTTAGTGACAAAGGGGTACTAAATCATTATTTTCAGCTTCCTAACTAAACTAAATATTCTTCCCGGCTTGCTTTTTAGGGAAATCTCCAAATTTACAAGAACTACTAAGACAACGTCTAAAAAAAAAAAAAAAGCAATGGCAAAACCAGCAATCGAATTCGCCTGCTCTCCAGTAGCACAACATCTATGGCAGGCAGACCTGCAGAATGAGCAAGCAGTTTAAGAAACAGAGTATGTCCTATGTATAATTTTTTTTATGCTGCAAAGCAAGCGCTGGAAGGAGGTTTCACGACATTAACGAAATTTCTTGCAATCAGTTGAGAACAAATTAGAGCAGTGAACTTGTCCTTGCTTCTGGCATAACGTTTTAGTGTTGCCCATGGAAACTCACATAAATTTGAAAATAGAAACAAAAAAGACTAACCTTCATAAAAAAAATCTAACTTTGGCAAAGAAAAGTTACCTTGGAAAAAATATGTACAATACAGTTGTACAGCGTGCATTTGTGTGCTTAACCAATTTTGAGGCAAATCGGCGACAATGAAAAGAAGACGTTTGAGTACAATTAAGGGAAAGACAGAAAGGATGCATACCTACAACAAAAACATCTAGAACGACCACGGGCAGGAAACTCTGGTGAGGCTCTCGGAGTGACTCCCTCATATGGGCCTGCGCAGACCACAGAACAAGATCGGTCAGAGCTTGCAGCCATAAGGTGCTTCATACCATGAAGTTACAGAAGCGGGTGCAATTGGAAGCAAAGTGCATTTCATTTCTCTGAAAAACGAAGAGTTTAATAGGTAGCTTGCATTCATAAGGTGATACAGTCATGAATGCACAGACTTTTCAATGCAGCGCTATATCACCAACTTGTTAACCATGCCGGGCAACACTAAAAACTGAGAGCATTATTTTAAACTATCTCAGCTTAAAGTTAACCATGACAGAAGCTTCAAGCCATCCTTGCAAATTCAGTGCACAAAGCAAGCCATGTGACCTTCTAGTTGGACGCCATGGTACGTCGAGCTTATAATCATGCGTCATGCTGTTTTTGCTGCAAAGGCTTGTAGTTTCAAAAGTGGTCCAGCTTAAAGAGACTAAAAGTATAGACGTTTATGAGTGGGGCCCTCATTTAGTCTGCAGCTACATTGCGAAATAGGACGTTCCAACCGGGATGTTTGCTGCCTGTAACCACACGACCAGCTTGTGCCCAGCGATTGTTTGAGCTGAATACATGTCCTCGACAGTGCCATTATTTGACAAGCATTTCTATGACTGTTAAACATGACTGACTTACAGAGAGACTCCACCTCAACGACTAATGACTTGGGATACCTAACTGAATACTGATATATCAACTAAATGCAACACAATTACCTGGCAAGCATTAAATTTTTCAAGAGGCTGGGTCGACTCCGCATTAAGTTGAAGGAGTCGATGCGTAATAGGACAATACAAACAAAAATATGCCTTAGCATTCCTTTTGCACCCCCAAAATGATGTGTTTTTGAAGGTAAGGTACACAATGTTCTTGATTTAGAAAGTGCCTCACCAGTACAAATGCATATGCAATAAGGGCACTTGCCAAGCCTATTCTACTCAGCTCTGTGCAGGTTAAGCTAAGTTAGAGTATAGAAGTACATGCTCACTGACACCATCAGAAAGGCACGGAGAAGTCTCCGTTGTTCGACCTCCAGCCCGTCTGCTACCTTCGATGACGTTTCAGCGCCTGATGAGCCTGGAGCGAGCACATCTGTCTAAAGCGGGGTTGAAAAGCACAAGCATGTGCTGGAGGACGCCCAGCCATTCTCTTTTTGTCATCGGCTATACTACATATTTTTAGTAAGACATATTTTTAAGTGAGGAAAAGTACTGCAAATATGCAGTCCACCTTAAAGATAACAACAGTTGCCATTCACAATTTTCCAAATAAGTGCTCCCACGTACCGGAACATCTACACATGTGGTGCGTAAGTAGGTTCAGGACTGAGAGGCTAGAAAACGAAGCGCTCGCAAGGCTTGTCTGGCCCTTCCAACCATGCGGGTACATTCGTTGCAAGTTCCCGATTTGTAGACAAAATGATTTAGAATGAGCAAATCTTGTCTACGCCCGAGGTAGAACATTGAATTGCGATTCCCCCATATTGTGCGAACCATCCTTCAAACTGCGGTACCACCTGCAAATAAACTATGTTGTGCTGCGGCACGCGTCCATGCTGCCTGCTTCAGAGGAAAACCACTGCTCGTGTTGAAGACGACATCCCACAGTGGACAGGCAACAATTTTTAACGAACAAAAACAAAATTGATATCATTCAATAGACACGGATAGGCTCACAAAGTGTCGGCACCATGATTGTTGTTGTTGGTTTTACTCTTGCATACAAACAAAGGTGACTTCCTCTCTCCTCCGATGGACAGTAAAACCCCCTTATCTTGGTGGCCCCTATTTCTTCTCGAATCGGTCACAGAGGACATAATCGCAGTCACTGAATTCCGCAAAATTAAAGGCCGCGAAAATTAAAGGTTCGCCAACATTAAGGGGTTTACTGTTCTTCTGAGTGTCACATGATGTTAACATTTCAAGGAGGCTGAAGGTATTGGTTTAAGAAAAAATTGACCTATGAAAAAAATGCCCTTCTCCAGGTTACGCACGCGAGGTTCTTTTGTACTACCTATAAGGTGGCAAGTTTATTTCGGCAGAGCTTTTGGTAAAATGGAGTCACAAAAGTAGCTATACTTGGCGTCAACTATTTTGCGCTGCATTATAAAGCCAGAGTAGATTCCACAGTGCGTGCTTCAGCAGAGCACTGTTTGTTGCAAGAGCATATGTGGTTTAGTGTTGCATCCCATTTGCATAATCTAGAGAAACTAGCGCTGACAGAGTTGGAGCACTCCAAATATTAACAGCCGACTGTAGAAGCATTGAGAGATGCACACATGCGAACTGTGCATTTCTTAAAGGTGGGTTCGAGCAAAGGTAAAAACAATATCTATACTTACGGCGGCCATACTTGCCTTTCCCAAGCACGACCACTTTTCCCTCGGTAGCACCATCCAGTAAGAAGCACCAGCAACACGCCCATGAGACGCCGCCGCCTCCTGGATTGAATGACGACCCGCCTGAGGTCTTGGAAGGAGATCCGGAACACTGCTTTAGGCCAGATGTTGTATCTGGTGGGGCAGAAACTAAAAGCAAAAATTAACAAATTTATCTGAAGCGCTACATTCCTATAGGACAGCAGTATTTTTTTTAGGCCAGTGATTCGCTTTAATTAAACACAAATGGTTGGTTTATATGATGAACCATCAGCCCCTATTTTTCTTAAGTGTAACGCAGTGTCTAACGTTACGTCCGACGGAACCCGAAATAAAAATTAAAGTTACGCCCAACGTAACTGTCAAGCATTTGAGTTACGTCCGACGTAACCCAAAATAAAAATTAAAGTTACCGTATTTACTCGAAGATAGGTCGAACTCTATTTGTTGAACCCACCGAGAATAAAAAAAAAAAAAAAAAATTCAAATATAGGTTGACTTTTTTTTTTTATTTTTAAGAACAGGGGAAATTTTGGGCAAAAGAAAGAAACCTTTATTTACATCACTTCACAGCTTGGTAGACATCCTCGCAAATCCGCCACAATACTTCACTGACACCGTTGTAAAATGACGACAAGAAACGAAAGAAGGTACGAAGCGACGGAAGACAAACTACAAAGACGCAAACAAAGCCGCCGTGTCGCCATGAGCAACACGCGAGCCGAGCCGCCTCAAGCAACTAACAAAAGTAACATCTTTTTTTTTTTTCTTTTTTTGTGCGCGTTTGCGAGGATGGAGGACAAAGTGCATGGCGCATCGCGTTCCTCTCCTTCCCCATTGCCCAGCAAGGGGAACGCTAGAGGTGCGATGGCGAAATCCAATGCCCCAAGAGGTGCGCGCGATAGCGGCATCGGCCACCGCTGTTGTTTTCGGTTGTTTAACAAAAGCCTTTGGATACAAGAAGCGGCGCAGCTCTACGGCAACGCCGGCTCGGTGACTCGATAGCTTCATGCCTCCGGTACGGTCGCAAAATTTGGTCGCGAATGTAGGTCGAAATTCTTTAGTCACGATTTCCGAAAAAAAAAAAAAAATAAATAAAAGAAAAGAAAAAAAAAAGGTCGACATATATTTGAATAAACACGGTAGTCAGCTGCGCGACGAGACACACATTATGAAAGCGATTGGTGCGACCGATCAAGGTGATGAGCGACGTTTTCTAGAAGCCCAGGAACCGAGCGGCGCAAGCAGCGAGAGTGAGAAATCTTCGTCGCTCGGCGCCGGCACTCGTAGCTTCTCGTCGTCGCTCGTCTCGTTGATCGCTATATTGCTTACATGCTGTTCAGAAAGGTGCTCTAAGTGGTTACCATTGCATTGGGACCAGCCTCGCATCCAACCGTAACCAGTCTTGACTTTTTTTTAAGCCGCCCAGGTAGAAGTTAACATCGTACATACATCGTTTTCAAGCATGGCTCCTCGTTCATTGCTCGATTTACTTTTTCGTAAATGACAAACCGCAATGAAGCACAATTATTCTAATTCAAAATTGTCACGAACACTTGGCACGCATGCTTACACTGTAGCGCACCTAACGTAATTTAAAAGTAGAACGAAAACGGGACGAGATTCGCTTACCGCTTCACGGAAACAGAGTCCTTCGGATCCTAGGCCTAACGGCCGAAATCGGAAGTCGCCTGCGGTCCGGCGATCGGACGAGTTGAGCCGGCCGCGCTGTGCTGACCCCGGCTGACCACGCCTGGTTGAACCATGAGAGGCGTCGTCGAGTTGAGAGCCAGAGACGCAGTAGAAACGGACCGTAAAACATCTGTCCCGTAAAACGCAGAAGGAGCCAGCGCCAAAACCGCTACGTCTGGCTGCGTCGCCATCTCCACGACGACCGGAAGCGTGTAAACCGGGACTGGCCGGGAAGTTAGAAAAGGCGCGGCAGCGGAAGCCACTGGGCGGAAGCTTTACGTTTCGGTTTCGCTTTTCTCCGACATCGGCCACGGTCGCGGGCTGGTATGTTTGCGGCTGGTTGCGACGACGCGAGGGGCCACGAAAAGACGCCGAGTTGGCCGAGTACGAGTCACGGCCCACGATACGAGCAACGGGCCATTTGCCCCTGTCGACCGGCGATGCGGTATCCGCGGCTTAGTGTCACGATCGGTTTGTTGCCGTGCACGTTGACTCAAAGCTCGAAGTTATGCAGTTCCGTCAGTTCCGTTCCGGCACCAGCCGCACCACGTTTTCCGGTGCATCGCACGTGGAGGCCTTTCGACGCATTCAGTGAACGTAAAGATCGCGCCCGCTGTCTTCGGTGCTGTGGAAGAAGTTGGGAGACGGAAGAAGCATCAAAACCAAGGCGTTTAGGACTCCAGTCCGGGCCGCCGGTCCACTCTGAACGAGAGGCGACGTGTGTGTGCACGCTTTGAGGAAGCCTCCACGTTTCGCCGCGCCAGACCTCGCCGATCGCGACCAGACCCCGAGTCCGAGAGGCTCTTGCGCAGCCAGGAACGGCAGCGAGGTAGGAGCTGCTCGTTCTGCGCAACCATGCAGTGCTCTACAGTGATCGGAGCTCTCGGTGTCATGCGTGCTTGCACCGAAGCCTTTGTGACCCCTTCGGACGCGCAAGTCGTACTTCGCAAAGGTTTGGACGGGGCCGCCCTCACCGAGCAGCTCCGCTAAATTCCGCTTACTTATGATCGCAATAAAAGCTTGCGTTTGTTCTCGGGAAAAAAATTGCGGGACCGCTCTCCGCGCCGCCGACGAGGTTGGCCGCCACCATGTTCTCAGCTGTTCACTCGCTCCCGCAGCGAGCGCCTTCCGATAATCCTCCCCGTTCCAAAATGCGATGCGATCTTCGTTTACATGGGCTGAATGAATGCGCACTCGCCATCTCAATCCACCTCTGTCTAGCGACTTTAATGCGATGCGCTTTGCGCATTATGCCGTTTACATGACCACATATCGAATGCGGCAACTGGATTCAATGCGACTAAGTCGCATTCATGTAAACGCGGCTTATGTTATTTTTCGACATGTATGATGTATGTAACGATACCGGTGGTAAACGATGGACGTTTTTGTTGGAAGATGGCGGTCGTCTTTCTGCATGTATGGTTTAGTTATACCGGTGGTCTTGTGGTATAGGCGTTTCGTTGGAAAGATGGCCTTCGCGTACGTCATCGGACGCAAAATCATACCAGCCATACCGAGTCATATCGGCGAGCAAACCGGCTGCCAGTATAGACAGACCCGGAGCCATAGCGGTGCCGGTATCTCCAGTTATGGAAAACGCAAAACCAAACTAGCTGCATGTATAATAACAATAAATTATGGTGGTGTCATACCAGGACTGTACAAGCAGCAGGTTTGTTTCTTGTACGTTTTTCCAATAGGGATGCTACGATCAAATGCCTTCGGAACATCTTTTCGACACACGGTCTACCAAATATTGTCGTTTCGGATAACGGTCCGGCCTTCGTAAGCGACAACCCTATTGGAAAAACGTACAAGAAACAAACCTGCTGCTTGTACAGTCCTGGTATGACACCACCATAATTTATTGTTATTATACCTGCAGCTAGTTTGGTTTTGCGTTCTCCATAACTGGAGATACCGGCACCGCTATGGCTCCGGGTCTGTCTATACTGGCAGCCGGTTTGCTCGCCGATATGACTCGGTATGGCTGGTATGATTTTGCGTCCGATGACGTAGGCGACCGCCATCTTTCCAACGAAACGCCTATACCACAAGATCACCGGTATAACTAAACCATACATGCAGAAAGTCGACCGCCATCTTCCAACAAAAACGTCCATCGTTTACCACCGGTATCGTTACATATATCATACATGTCGAAAAATAACATAAGCCGCGTTTACATGAATGCGACTTAGTCGCATTGAATCCAGTTGCCGCATTCAATATGCGGTCATGTAAACGGCATAATGCGCAAAGCGCATCGCATTAAAGTCGCTAGACAGAGGTGGATCGAGATGGCGAGTGCGCATTCATTCAGCCCATGTAAACGAAGATCGCATCGCATTTTGGAACGGGGAGGATTATCGGAAGGCGCTCGCTGCGGGAGCGAGTGAACAGCTGAGAACATGGTGGCGGCCAACCTCGTCGGCGGCGCGGAGAGCGGTCCCGCAATTTTTTTCCCGAGAACAAACGCAAGCTTTTATTGCGATCATAAGTAAGCGGAATTTAGCGGAGCTGCTCGGTGACGGCGGCCCGTCCAAACCTTTGCGAAGTACGACTTGCGCGTCCGAAGGGGTCACAACGGCTTCGGTGCAAGCACGCATGACACCGAGAGCTCCGATCACTGTAGAGCACTGCATGGTTGCGCAGAACGAGCAGCTCCTACCTCGCTGCCGTTCCTGGCTGCGCAAGAGCCTCTCGGACTCGGGGTCTGGTCGCGATCGGCGAGGTCTGGCGCGGCGAAACGTGGAGGCTTCCTCAAAGCGTGCACACACACGTCGCCTCTCGTTCAGAGTGGACCGGCGGCCCGGACTGGAGTCCTAAACGCCTTGGTTTTGATGCTTCTTCCGTCTCCCAACATCTTCCACAGCACCGAAGACAGCGGGCGCGATCTTTACGTTCACTGAATGCGTCGAAAGGCCTCCACGTGCGATGCACCGGAAAACGTGGTGCGGCTGGTGCCGGAACGGAACTGACGGAACTGCATAACTTCGAGCTTTGAGTCAACGTGCACGGCAACAAACCGATCGTGACACTAAGCCGCGGATACCGCATCGCCGGTCGACAGGGGCAAATGGCCCGTTGCTCGTATCGTGGGCCGTGACTCGTACTCGGCCAACTCGGCGACTTTTCGTGGCCCCTCGCGTCGTCGCAACCAGCCGCAAACATACCAGCCCGCGACCGTGGCCGATGTCGGAGGAAAGCGAAACCGAAACGTAAAGCTTCCGCCCAGTGTCTTCCGCTGCCGCGCCTTTTCTAACTTCCCGGCCAGTCCCGGTTTACACACTTCCGGTCGTCGCGGAGATGGCGACGCAGCCAGACGTTTTGGCGCTGGCTCCTTCTGCGTTTTACGGGACAGATGTTTTACGGTCCGTTTCTACTGCGTCTCTGGCTCTCAACTCGACGACGCCTCTCATGGTTCAACCAGGCGTGGTCAGCCGGGGTCAGCACAGCGCGGCCGGCTCAACTCGTCCGATCGCCGGACCGCAGGCGACTTCCGATTTCGGCCGTTAGGCCTAGGATCCGAAGGACTCTGTTTCCGTGAAGCGGTAAGCGAATCTCGTCCCGTTTTCGTTCTACTTTTAAATTACGTTAGGTGCGCTACAGTGTAAGCATGCGTGCCAAGTGTTCGTGACAATTTTGAACTAGAATAATTGTGCTTCATTACGGTTTGTCATTTACGAAAAAGTAAATCGAGCAATGAACGAGGAGCCATGCTTGAAAACGATGTATGTACGATGTTAACTTCTACCTGGGCGGCTTAAAAAAAAGTCAAGACTGGTTACGGTTGGATGCGAGGCTGGTCCCAATGCAATGGTAACCACTTAGAGCACCTTTCTGAACAGCATGTAAGCAATATAGCGATCAACGAGACGAGCGACGACGAGAAGCTACGAGTGCCGGCGCCGAGCGACGAAGATTTCTCACTCTCGCTGCTTGCGCCGCTCGGTTCCTGGGCTTCTAGAAAACGTCGCTCATCACCTTGATCACTCGCACCAATCGCTTTCATAATGTGTGTCTCGTCGCGCAGCTGACTACCGTGTTTATTCAAATATATGTCGACCTTTTTTTTTCTTTTCTTTTTTTTCGGAAATCGTGACTAAAGAATTTCGACCTACATTCGCGACGAAATTTTGCGACCGTACCGGAGGCATGAAGCTATCGAGTCACCGAGCCGGCGTTGCCGTAGAGCTGCGCCGCTTCTTGTTTCCAAAGGCTTTTGTTAAACAACCGAAAACAACAGCGATGGCCGATGCCGCTATCGCGCGCACCTCTTGGGGCATTGGATTTCGCCATCGCACCTCTAGCGTTCCCCTTGCTGGGCAATGGGGAAGGAGAGGAACGCGATGCGCCATGCACTTTGTCCTCCATCCTCGCAAACGCGCACAAAAAAAAAAAAAAAAAAAAAGATGTTACTTTTATTAGTTGCTTGAGGCGGCTCGGCTCGCGTGTTGCTCATGGCGACACGGCGGCTTTGTTTGCGTTTTTGTAGTTTGTCTTTCGTTGCTTGGCACCTTCTTTCGTTTCTTGTCGTCATTTTACAACGGTGTCAGTGAAGTATTGTGGCGGATTTGCGAGGATGTCTACCAAGCTGTGAAGTGATGTAAATAAAGGTTTCTTTCTTTTGCCCAAAATTTCCCCTGTTCTTAAAAATAAAAAAAAAAAGTCGACCTATATTTGAATTTTTTTTTTTTTTTATTCTCGGTGGGCCTAACAAATAGAGTTCGACCTATTTTCGAGTAAATACGGTAACTTTAATTTTTATTTTGGGTTACGTCGGACGTAACTCGAATGCTTGACAGTTACGTTGTGCGTAACTTTAATTTTTATTTCGGGTTCCGTCGGACGTAACGTTAGACACTGCGTTACACTTAAGAAAAATAGGGGCTGATGGTTCATCATATAAACCAACCATTTGTGTTTAATTAAAGCGAATCACTGGCCTAAAATAATACTGCTGTCCTATAGGAATGTAGTGCTTCAGATAAATTTGTTAATTTTTGCTTTTAGTCTCTGCCCCACCAGATACAACATCTGGCCTAAAGCAGTGTTCCGGATCTCCTTCCAAGACCTCAGGCGGGTCGTCATTCAATCCAGGAGGCGGCGGCGTCTCATGGGCGTGTTGCTGGTGCTTCTTGCTGGATGGTGCTACCGAGGGAAAAGTGGTCGTGCTTGGGAAAGGCAAGTATGGCCGCCGTAAGTATAGATATTGTTTTTACCTTTGCTCGAACCCACCTTTAAGAAATGCACAGTTCGCATGTGTGCATCTCTCAATGCTTCTACAGTCGGCTGTTAATATTTGGAGTGCTCCAACTCTGTCAGTGCTAGTTTCTCTAGATTATGCAAATGGGATGCAACACTAAACCACATACGCTCTCGCAACAAACAGTGCTCTGCTGAAGCACGCACTGTGGAATCTACTCTGGCTTTATAATGCAGCACAAAATAGTTGACGCCAAATATAGCTACTTTTGTGACTCCGTTTTACCAAAAGCTCTGCCGAAATAAACTTGCCACCTTATAGGTAGTGCAAAAGAACCTCGCGTGCCTAACCTGGAGAAGGGCATTTTTTTCATAGGTCAATTTTTTCTTAAACCAATACCTTCAGCCTCCTTGAAATGTTAACATCATGTGACACTCAGAAGAACAGTAAACCCCTTAATGTTGGCGAACCTTTAATTTTCGCGGCCTTTAATTTTGCGAAATTCAGTGACTGCGATTATGTCCTCTGTGACCGATTCGAGAAGAAATAGGGGCCACCAAGATAAGGGGGTTTTACTGTCCATCGGAGGAGAGAGGAAGTCACCTTTGTTTGTATGCAAGAGTAAAACCAACAACAACAATCATGGTGCCGACACTTTGTGAGCCTATCTGTGTCTATTGAATGATATCAATTTTGTTTTTGTTCGTTAAAAATTGTTGCCTGTCCACTGTGGGATGTCGTCTTCAACACGAGCAGTGGTTTTCCTCTGAAGCAGGCAGCATGGACGCGTGCCGCAGCACAACATAGTTTATTTGCAGGTGGTACCGCAGTTTGAAGGATGGTTCGCACAATATGGGGGAATCGCAATTCAATGTTCTACCTCGGGCATAGACAAGATTTGCTCATTCTAAATCATTTTGTCTGCAAATCGGGAACTTGCAACGAATGTACCCGCATGGTTGGAAGGGCCAGACAAGCCTTGCGAGCGCTTCGTTTTCTAGCCTCTCAGTCCTGAACCTACTCACGCACCACATGTGTAGATGTTCCGGTACGTGGGAGCACTTATTTGGAAAATGGTGAATGGCAACTGTTGTTATCTTTAAGGTGGACTGCATATTTGCAGTACTTTTCCTCACTTAAAAATATGTCTTACTAAAAATATGTAGTATAGCCGATGACAAAAAGAGAATGGCTGGGCGTCCTCCAGCACATGCTTGTGCTTTTCACCCCGCTTTAGACAGATGTGCTCGCTCCAGGCTCATCAGGCGCTGAAACGTCATCGAAGGTAGCAGACGGGCTGGAGGTCGAACAACGGAGACTTCTCCCTGCCTTTCAGATGGTGTCAGTGAGCATGTACTTCTATACTCTAACTTAGCTTAACCTGCACAGAGCTGAGTAGAATAGGCTTGGCAAGTGCCCTTATTGCATATGCATTTGTACAGCTGAGGCACTTTCTAAATCAAGAACATTGAGTACCTTACCTTCAAAAACACATCATTTTGGGGGTGCAAAAGGAATTCTAAGGCATATATTTGTTTGTATTGTCCTATTACGCATCGACTCCTTCAATTTAATGCGGATTCGACCCAGCCTCTTGAAAAATTTAATGCTTGCCAGGTAATTGTTTTGCATTTAGTTGATATATCAGTATTCAGTTAGGTATCCCAAGTCATTAGTCGTTGAGGTGGAGTCTCTCTGTAAGTCAGTCATGTTTAACAGTCATAGAAATGCTTGTCAAATAATGGCACTGTCGAGGACATGTATTCAGCTCGAACAATCGCTGGGCACAAGCTGGTCGTGTGGTTACAGGCAGCAAACATCCCGGTTGGAATGTCCTATTTCGCAATGTAGCTGCAGACTAAATGAGGGCCCCACTCATAAACGTCTATACTTTTAGTCTCTTTAAGCTGGACCACTTTTGAAACTACAAGCCTTTGCAGCAAAAACAGCATGACGCATGATTATAAGCTCGACGTACCATGGCGTCCAACTAGAAGGTCACATGGCTTGCTTTGTGCACTGAATTTGCAAGGATGGCTTGAAGCTTCTGTCGTGGTTAACTTTAAGCTGAGATAGTTTAAAATAATGCTCTCAGTTTTTAGTGTTGCCCGGCATGGTTAACAAGTTGGTGATATAGCGCTGCATTGAAAAGTCTGTGCATTCATGACTGTATCACCTTATGAATGCAAGCTACCTATTAAACTCTTCGTTTTTCAGAGAAATGAAATGCACTTTGCTTCCAATTGCACCCGCTTCTGTAACTTCATGGTATGAAGCACCTTATGGCTGCAAGCTCTGACCGATCTTGTTCTGTGGTCTGCGCAGGCCCATATGAGGGAGTCACTCCGAGAGCCTCACCAGAGTTTCCTGCCCGTGGTCGTTCTAAATGTTTTTGTTGTAGGTATGCATCCTTTCTGTCTTTCCCTTAATTGTACTCAAACGTCTTCTTTTCATTGTAGCCGATTTGCCTCAAAATTGGTTAAGCACACAAATGCACGCTGTACAACTGTATTGTACATATTTTTTCCAAGGTAACTTTTCTTTGCCAAAGTTTGATTTTTTTATGAAGGTTAGTCTTTTTTGTTTTTATTTTCAAATTTATGTGAGTTTCCATGGGCAACACTAAAACGTTATGCCAGAAGCAAGGACAAGTTCACTGCTCTAATTTGTTCTCAACTGATTGCAAGAAATTTCGTTAATGTTGGAAACCTCCTTCCAGCGCTTGCTTTGCAACATAAAAAAAAAATTATACATAGGACATCTCTGTTTCTTAAACTGCTTGCTCATTCTGCAGGTCTGCCTGCCATAGATGTCGTGCTACTGGAGAGCAGGCGAATTCGATTGCTGGTTTTGCCATTGCGTTTTTTTAGACGTTGTCTTAGTAGTTCTTGTAAATTTTGAGACTTTCCTAAAAAGCAAGCCGGGAAGAATATTTAGTTTAGTTAGGAAGCTGAAAATAATGATTTAGTACCCCTTTGTCACTAAAATAGATACTGTGTGCCGCTGTTAGTGTCAAGCCGAGATCCACGCTTTTTTGGCATTTTGATCAGAGTGGTACCCATTCTTATTCGTTAGCCTCTTGGTGTGCCAACTAAACTCTTTGTATACAGACACCTGCCCTCTGCTGGTACACTCTACCCTCATGTTCAGCGAGTGTATGAACCGGAGTTGTATCCACAGTCGACACTCGCTGAGCACGAGGGTAGGAAAATCTTTCCATTGCAGCAGAGCCATATATGGGGAGAGTCTGGCAGTCTATGATTTCGCTGCCGTAACGTCTCCCTTCCGAGTGAGCTGATCAGCCCGCGGCAGAGAGCAAGAGGCGTGAGCGCATGCGCGTGAACTCTAGGCTGCTCCCAGCTGAGCGGGGAGGGCCGCCATTTTCATTCATTCGCCCGGCATGGGATCGATATTCAAACTTCGGTTCTTTCCTTTTATTTGGCAGGCTCTGGCAATAAAATGATATACCTAGTGTTATTCCTCGGTGGCTTAAAAACCCAAAGAAAGAAGTTCCTCCATGTTTGAACACACTTTTATTTAGGCAAAAAAAATAAATAAGCCCGTAGCAGACGACACGTAGCCTCAACAGTGCTCCGTGCAGACAGCTTTGCGTCAAAATGGTGGTCGTCTCCTCTTTGTTTCCCTGCTGCCTTCTCTCTCCCTCCTTCGGCGTTCTCCTCCCTTTCCTCCTCTCCGGCGCCTTCGTTGCCACACCCGCTGGCTAAACTCTCCCACTATACGGCTTTGCATTGCAGTAGTAGTTTTATTTGTAGTCTTTACAGTTGAATGTGAATATTTGACAGAAGTCTCAGCTTGGGGCGAAAGGGGGTTAAATGAATGCATTTGATCATTCACCTAAATTCGGTACCCATCATTTTAACGCCTACGTAGCTTTGTCCTGGGGGGTGACTATGACTAAAATAAGAGGATCTATGTGCTGATCACGAAAGAATATGCTAGCCATTCTAATGTAGCTCTGCCAAGTACTTGATTGTGATTTGTTTTTATTTTCCGCTACTTAGGTGCCTCAAGATCTGGAGATCCTAGTGGCCACAAGCTTGGACTCAATCTTTTTCTGTGGTCTGGGCAGGACCATGGGGGAGGTAATCCCAGCAACAAGAGCATCGCAGTATCTCCCTGGCTGTGACTTTCGGTCTGCGTCACGACAGGGGAGTCCTCGTGCCACCAGGTGTTAGGTATGCCACTTGAAATAAGCATTTGTCTTACCTATTAATAGAACATAAAAAGCACTACTAAGCCTAAAATGAAAAAAAAAACATATTCAAATCTTGGGTTGGATGAAATTCCAATTACAAAAAGGAGTCTGCAGACATGATTAACATGTGAACTTAAAGCCCGCGGATGTAGGTTCGACGGTGTCACAGAAATAACTTCCCGCAGATCGCCTTGCTCGTGCTATACCCAAACAAATTCTTAAAATAATCATTGTGTTTCGTTGGTGTCATCAATCTTATGTCCCTACCACACTCACCAGTCGGGACATGTGAAATATAAAAAAACAGGAACTTGCACATTGTCAGCTCTGCAAAGATTTATATAGTAAACAGAGCATAGCACGTTCAGCTTAAGAAAAAAATTCAGTGCAGGCCTATGTTCATGGTTCACATATGTGTAATTGCTCTTTATAATGAAGTGAAAACTGCTTAAGTTGTGGCCCACTACAGGCTTTCTATTAGTGTTAAAAAGTGCGGTAGAAAATATGATTGCGCTTGGAAGACGGGGACATAGGAAGGACAGACACAACAGAGCGCTAACTTTCAACTGATTTAATTCAAGAACCTCAGCGTAGAAACGGACTGTGTCACCGCACCACATCTCAACCAATCCGTGGCCCTGCCACGGACCGCAAGTACGCCAAATCCTTATCCGCCAAGTCAATTGACGCCACACTGACACAACTTGTGCCGGAACTATTTATAGTGTCAGCCTCCATAATCTCGCTAACAGTCATATCTTTGTGCCTCTCAAGAACAATAGACGAAACAAATAATGGTTTGCACCCGCAGTCATGACAGTGACACGACAGATCGTGACTGCGAGTGCAAACCATTATTTGCTCAGTCTACTGTTCTTGCTAGGCACAAAGATATGACTGTTAGAGAGATTATGGAGGCTGATGCTATAAATAGTTCCGGCACGTGTTGTGTCAGTGTGGCGTTAATTGACTTGGCGGATAAGGAGTTGGCGTACTTGCGGTCCGTGGCAGGGCCACGGATTGGTTGAGATGTGGTGCGGTGACGCAGTGTGTTTCTACGCCGAGGTTCTTGAATTAAATCAGTTGAAAGTTAGCACTCTGTGGTGTCTGTCCTTCCTATGTCCCCGTCTTCAAAGCACAGTCATGTTTTCTAACGTACCGTACCAACTTGCCCAACAATCAGCACTTGCTAAAAAGTGCTATTGTGTTTTAAGCAGCTCGCACCAAATATTTTCTTGAAATACATAGGTTCATGGAAATTATTATGTAGATGTTGGCAGACAGTCATGGTGAGGCCAATCTTTAATGCCAAGTGGTCCACTTATTCAGAGTTAATTGAGTTTGTAAATATTGTAGGTCGCAAATTAAATTTTTATGGTACGCAATGGGCAAAATCATCCGTAATGACTAGCTCTACCTAGGGGAACTTCATACGTTTACTACGGCAAGATGGTTTCGAAAAACAAAGTATTTAGTTTTTTCAACTCCTGCACTAACCTTGTCTTTAGAAACTTTTTATATTCTTTGCGATGCTGAGATAAGATTCTGGAAATAGTTTTTCTAGAACTACTCTAGATATTTCCAGTTCATCATTTTTCTCGCAAAGCATTCGAGAGAGCCAAACCCTGTAATGTACGGAGGGAACTCACAGAATGATGCGACTGACAGTTTGGAACATTCGGCACTGTAACAGTAATAATGACATGTCACTTATGTAATGTTCATTATCGCAGATCAAACTGCTTTTTCCGTCTACACTCATTTTCAGTAGACTCATTCAGCGAACTCCCACCTGAGACTGCAGCGCTGGGTTCTGCAAAGTAATTTGAATGAATATAGATGCAACAGGTTTCTTTGAGCGTGCGTCTAACACATATTCTTCATATTGAATCTGCTAACTGTATTCATGTCCATGTCCATAATTCCACATTCCAGCTTATTTTTATTTTGACATCTGAGTTTTCTTCAGTACTTTTCTCAACATCTGTGCTTGCTGAGCCGTACTCAAGTCCATACATCTTGTCTTTCGCTATTACATTAATATATAAAACTGTTGATGCCGAGTGAGAATTCAAGGTACCGAATCCGTCGTGCGAGCTAAATAAGAACCAATAAAAAGCTCTACAAAGGAAATTTTGTTAAAGGATGCTGTATGGGAATTAGAATAGCACATGCCATGCTAAAAAAAAAAAAATACAAATTCTTGTTAGGTATGCGAGGATGACAGTGCTGTGCTGTTTCTGATGTGTCACAAAAAAAAAAAAAAACAGTGCGATACAGTGTTCCTTATGGAAGTACAAACTGTTGAATTCGAAGCCCAGAAGTTTTATTCAAGAATGTTCCTCAATACAAATGTATTTAGAGATCTGAGCCACTGACTCATACATGACTATGTGGCAAGCATTAATTTTCATGTGGATTATAGTTTACAAGGTCTAGTCTGCATTGATTTATTGCATTCATGCTGAAACTGGGAGGGGTTCTCTGGGTATGAATAAAGAGATAAATATTTCTTGAAATCAAAACATTTGAGAACGGACAAAAGGAAGGATCTGAGAACGGTATCTTAGATTCTCTTCTTTTTCTTACAGTATCTCTAATGTTCACTTTATTTCACCTGATGCATTTAGTTTTTAGCGCAGCTCTTAGCACCCGCTTCCGCGTTTCGCGGCGTCGCTGTCGGCGTCCACCCTGCTAAACTTGGCAGGAAATTGAATTAATGTTGTGGTCATGTGACGTTAATATTTCCGCTAAGTCTAGCTGAGAAACTGAATTTTTTTTATGGCTGACGTGACACGGTCATGCGACGTCATTTTCCCTGCTACTTTTAGCGGAAAAACTGCATTTGTGTTGAGGTCATGTGACATCAATTTCTGCGCTAAATTTAGTGGGAAACTTAACCAGCTAAATTTAGTGGGGAAATTTTCCCGCTAAATTCAGGGAAGTTTCCTGCTAAATGGGAGGGAGCAGAAGAGGAGGAGGGGAGGGGGAGGAGGGGCATACCTTCCCATCCTCCTCTTCAAGATCTGTGCTCTAATTTCACGTTACAGAGAATTGTAAACGTCTCATATTTCATCTCATGTTTATTCAACTTTTATATTGCAGGTGCGCTCGCAGCACAAATCTGGGTTGTGCTGATCCTCTACGCACAAGTTAGGAACTCCTGAGTGGCAAGAGTGGGAGTTTGGTCTGACAGCTCAAGGGACACCATTGTTCAGTATTGAATTTTTAATAATCTTCTTTTAAGCAAAGTTAAGCTTTGCTGCATGCAGTTCTTGTAAAAATAAATACCTGCAACCAAATTTACCAGGTCACGACATTTCGCCTCTGCTCTTAGTGGTCCTGGTGAGCCTCGGATAAGAGCTTACTGGTGTGCAAACACCATGCTTGTTTGAAACCACTCACTGATGTAGAGACTCGCTGACATCCAGCATTCCAATGAAACGCTGGATGTCCACAAGTCTTTCTTGAACAATGCAAGCGGGGAAGGAACCATACAATCGTATTGTATTGGGGGACATTCTACAGAGTTTTTTTTCGATGTTTTACAGATTTTTTTTTAAAAAGCCGTAAAAGCTACATTTACGCGGTCTGTGCACGTGAGTTATATGGCCAGGGCGGCATAGTATAAAAGGCTAATTTGTAATGATCCGTCGGCTTATTACAGAGATGTGCCAGACTTCTTTCAGAAAACTAGATGGAGGTTCATTCTAGCGTAGTTTTATCCCGCGAATCTGAATATCCCGTTCGTTTTCCTCAAAGATATAACTAAACGTGAGAAAACACAAAAAACATCCCACCAACAGTGACATCGTAAGAAGACCTTTCGGCCGCCAAGCGTGTGTCGTTAAGGGCCGCGCGTCCAATCGCAAGTTTTCTAGGTATATTCTCCGGCACTGGCACCAGTCGTGACACATTTTTCTGCCCTTTTAAAAAATAGCATGTACGTGCATAGCTTTGATAGGCGCTGAAGATGCGTGAACAAAGATTTTGAAAGCTGCTGTTGTGACATCGCTCTCTAGGGAGGTGCTTTCACAGCGCTTTAAAAATGACTATGCAGCCTTGATTAATTAAATTAGCAAATAATTTTGATATTTGAGATTCTGGAGGTCGAATGAAGAAGATTTAAAAGTGTTTTCTCAAATACAAAACTGCTTCAGCCTCTCTCTAAGTATAGTATGTTCGTGAAATTTTTGATCAGTGAAAATAGACCCATGGTTCCAATTAGAAACCTGCTAAGCATCATCAAAACACACTAAATCAATTTTCTTTGTAAAGATATAAGACGAGTAGCATTTTATGGCGTTATAAAAAAATGGTCAATTTGGACGCATTTCCAGACTTCGGTTTCTTACCAGAGCGCATCTTTGCACCTGCGGTCCAGCTGCCCGGTGACCGCAGTGCGAAGCCGCCCCCTCGCCTCCCTCGTAGGATGAAGGGAAGCAAGTCGCATGTGTGTTGCGTGTCTATGCCCCTGGGGAACAGGACCGTGGGCGCAGAGATGAGCTCTGATAAGAAACTGAAACCTAGAAACTCGTCCAAATAAAGCTTTTTACAGAATGCATAAAACGCTACCCCTGAATTATATCCTTCTAAAAAAAACTTGATTTTGTGGTTTTCAATGACTCAGCAAGTTTCTAATTGAAACCATATTTTCATTTTCACTAATTAAAAAGTTGATTAACAAATTGTATTTAATTATCTGACTGATCGTTACGACTAGGTCCCTATACTACGTACGCCTGGCCGTATAACTCGCCTGCACAAACCGCATTAATATAGCTTTCACGACCTTTCTAAACATATATGTAAAGCTTAAAACTAAATCGCCCTGTACAACAGTGAAAAGGCGAAACCAACACGCTGGAGCCATATGGCTCCACCATGCTGGTATCGCCTTTTTGCTGGTATAGGATGTCCCATATTACGTTATTAATGTATGGTTCCGTCCGCCTACATGGTTCCGCCTATATCCACTACGCTGGTATAGGATGTCCCATAATACGACACGCTTGTATGGTTCCGCCCACCTGTATCGTTCCGCCTTATTCCACTATACTGGAGCCGCCTTTTTCGCTTGTATAGGATGTCCCATATTACGGTTACGCTTGTATGAGCCTTTTCCGCAATCTTTCCATCATCGAGATTTTCCAACAGGGAAGTACAGCGAATTCCTCAGCCGCAATGGGATCCGACGTATGCTGATTCCCCCTTACCACCCAGCATCAAACGGAGCTGCGGAACGCGTCGTGCAGACCGTGAAAGGAATGCTGAATAAAGCGTCATCTGGAGATTTTCAGACCAAGATTGTCAGGATGCTTCTGACATGCAGAACTACAAAGCATTCACTAACAGGTCATAGTCCAGCTCTGCTGCTAATGGGCAGAAAGCTAAAGACAGCCCTAGACCTCCTACATCCGAACATGCGGAGTGAAGTACTCTGGAAGCAGCTGAAGCAAAAGTTACGCTGTGACCAAGGAGCACGCAAAGGCCCTCTACCTCAGCATGGTCAAAAAGTGTTTGCCCGAAATTTCAGGTCAGGGCCTTCACGGCTTTCTGGGGTTGTTATAAAACCATCGAGTTCATCATCTGTGCAAGTAGAACTGAGAGATGGGACTCGTTGGAACCGTCATGGTGACCATCTTCGAGAACATCGTCGTCCACCTGTGACACCCTACAGAGAGCACAGGGCAACCGACTCCTCAGCTGAGCGAGACAGGTCAACCGGATCCTCTGGGAACGAAGATCATTATGGACCAACAACAGCACCCCCTGACAGAGGACCTCCTCGAACTCAGGAAGTTTCATGCCAGACGTTGCCAACCGTCCAGACTCCGAGTAGTCCCCAAAAGCTACGCTCTACGAGAGTAAAAAAGCCCGTAGATCATTAAGGCCTTAGACCATAGAGACCCGAACTTTGACGTCTAGGTTGTGAGACAGTTGTTGTTCCTTCGTATAAAAAGGGGAGGAGTGTGATGATGATGCTAGCGGCGCCATGCATCCGTGGCGCGAGAATAAAGACAAGAAGTGTCTGGCATCTCGAGCTGCCTGCACACGCATGCTGAGAACGATGGTGTTCATTCCATCCTGCCCCCGATTTACTCGGGAAAGCTCATAACAATGTATAGGGAGCACCACCTTTTGTCCCTATTCTCCTTAATGTTACGACTACGTCGGACGATTCTTCAGTCGTGCACCAGTTCTATCTCTTCTGGCACCAGAAAGCCATTATTAGATCGATGATCACAAAACTTCCCTAAGCCTTAACCTAAAACAGGTGTATTCGTGCTCGATCGGTGGATAACAATGTAAAATGCCCTGACACTTTTTTTCAGCATAATTATTAGGAATGATAGTTAGTGCACTACATTTTATGCTAAACCGTGCCACGTACTTTTGTTAAAATACATTTTATGAATCACGTGAACTAGTAACAGTGTAAGTACCTTGTGGAGGACCCTGTTGAGCTGAAAGTAGTTTTTACATATATGTTTTAAGGCTTCTTATGCACACTGTTCCCAATGAATTACACCCACTACAAAGTGATCACTAAACAGGTTTTGTGTGCTTGTTCACTAATTCTTACGAGTTGATGTATATTGGCGAATTTGCTTACTACAAATATGCACGTAAGAAATTTGGGATTCAACACTTCATATACACCACCGAAATTCAAGAGTGAATTGTCTAAAAATTTATCCTGCATTCATGTTTGAACATCGACATTGAAATACTCTGGAATCGTGTGAAATTAACATTTTTATGCCCTGATTGGTGTATGCCAGGGGTGGCCAAGCTGCGGCTCGCGAGCCGCATACGGCTCTCCGCGTGTTAAAGTGCGGCTCGCCGCTCCCTCCCTTATCCCTCTTCTCCCTCCTCCCCCCCTCCCATTCCTCCCTCCCGGAGCACTTCCCCTAAAAGAGAAATGAAACGCGTTTTAAGTCGAAAGACAGGTTGCGGTTTGGTAGTGTTGTGCTACTGCTGCCTTACGCATATTAGGACTGCTTTTGACTCAGATAGACCGAAATTAGTTCGAGTTTCGTTCATTGCTCTAAACAAAAATTAACCCCCCCCCCCCCCCCCCCGCGGCTTTTGAAAAGTTTGCGGCTCTTAGGCCGGGTCAGCCTGGCCACCCCTGGTGTATGCTATAGACCGCCACAAGCTGCATGGTATTTTATTTGTGATCTTTGTATTTGCCATGATGATGTTACTTCGTGTTATCTCGGATGCCTGTATTTTTCGAGGGTGGTTTTGATTACCCAGGCATTGATTGGGACACTCGTGAACTGTTGTGCCTGACTGTAGAAGTGATTTTGAGTGTTCAGACTTCTAGAATGTTTTCCACAAACAATTTCTCAACAGGTTGCTGTTAAGCCTGCTCGAGGTCACTTCATTCTAGACTTATTCTCAACGATTCTCCCTGGAGAAACTTAAGCACGTGAATGTTCTCGAGAAAATCAGAGATCATAAAATTGTTTTGAAAGATGATATTGTTATTCAGCACCCCTATAACCAGTGCACAGTAATCCATAGCTACTCCAAGCCAAATGTTGCCGAAAGTTTCACAACCATGAAAATTTTGTTTGTTGACTACAATAGGTTTTGTCACCTGCAGTGGGCCGAAGCAAATTGGATAGCGTTTAAAGATCAACTAATCTCTAAGCTCAACAACTTTGTATCAAAAATCAAAATACCGAACAATCCGTCTCGTGATTTTCAAAACAAGCTAAAATCTTTACTTTACGAAAAAACAAAACGTGTATGACAAGGTTGTAGAAAGAAACGTCGATGTGTCCTGAGACTTGAATAGTTCCCTTTAATGATATGCGCATTTTAAATTAAAAATGCTAAAGTGACATTTTATAAAGATGACTAAAACGGCCTCTTGAAGTCAAAACCCAGAAAGTTTTGTGCTCGCATAAACCCACCCAAAATCAAAACTTTCTTACTATGGCTTTAAGGATACTGAAGGAGAAACATATTCGGACCTTGAAAGTTCAAACAATTTTAATAAATTTTAGTGAGATTTTCACGAACGAATTGTTTCCGCCTTCCTCTTCCTGAACCACGATTTATTGGAAGAGATAACGGTATGTCCACGTGCTATTAGTAAATTGATCCAAGGCTTACGATATCGATCATCGCCAGGTATAGACGGTATCACCACTAAACTTTTAAAACTCACCGAACCTTCCTCCAGCAACGTTCTGGCTTTATGATGCAAGCAATTTCTTAATAAAGGAAGTTTGTCAAGGGAGTGGAAACATGCGAAGGTGACTCCTGTTCACAAGTTTGGTCCCGCTTCGTGTTTAGATAACTACCGACCCACATCGTCTCCCATGCAAAATTCTAGAACATGTTATTAATAGCCGCATTGTTAATTTTCTTTCGATAACGAGCTTTTTTTGAAGGACAGCACGGCTTAAGGAAAGGTAAATCATGTCAAATCCAACTTTTTTGAACAAGTGTCAGATATTTGTGACAGTGTTCATTCGTTTTACCAGACCTACACTCTGGTTTTGCAAAACGATATTAACTCTATGTTTTCATGGTACAGAAAGTGGCAAATACGTATTAATATCAACGAAACAAAATGTATGACTGCATCAACGACTAAAACCTTAATGGGTGTGGAAATTACACAAAACAACGATGTTCCCTTTGAAAGAGTTAAAGTATAAATATCTGGAAGCTGTATTTTCTGATAACCTGAGGTGGCATGAACACATTGATTAGATTGTATAAGGCAAGTCGATCAATGGGGTTCATTAGACAAAACTCGATTTTAGCATTCACGGAAATTTGTCTTCTAGCTTTCAAATCATTTGTCAGGTCTCACCTTGAGTATACTGGTATCATATGGGCTCCTATCAGGATTATGAGATATATTAAATAGACAGAACTCGAAACAAGGCGTTTTATATTTAAAGTCTATTCACGATTTACAAGCGTAACGGCTCTAAAACATACAGCCAAGTTGCCTCGATTGGACGCCATATATGTAAGGTTTCACGTCTCGTGTCGATTCATGACATTTAATATTTTACTATTGCCATCAAGAAGTGGTTATTACTTCCGTCCTATTGCACTTTTTCTGGACACACCGCCCTTATAAAATTTGCTGAAAATATCTCGTAATTACCCATTCCTTCACTCCCCGTTCTAGCTTGCCATTTGCGAGGGATACGCTGCCCCACAATATTATGGAAATTACGGACATGACAGAAGCCAAAACATCATGTGAATTATTGCTTTACGGTACTCAGGACTGATTCATGAATGCGTGAGAATGTCTTTGTATTGTATTTATGAACATTATTATTGTTTTCAGATTTTTTTAGATGTATAGGCTTCTTTTTTGGTTTTTTATTATTTCGTGTGGTAATTTTCCTCATCAAATTTTGCATCGCACCTCATATAATGCCCTAACCAGCCGACTTGATGTATGTTAAATAAATAAATGTTCGTGCAAGGAAATGTTTTTGTTTGCATTTATGCGTTCTAATAAATTTTCTCTCTCAATCTCGACAAAAAGCCAGTGTTTTCTACGATGCGGCATAAAGTTTATCCTTTATTCTATCAAAATGAAGTAACGTTGCTGAGTTCATATACCACTTATTCTAGCTTAACATAAAAAATACGAACTTGAGCTTGATCCATATGTCCTATTTTAGTTTGCCTCTGTTTTTGTTAGTAAGCAGAATTTACAAGTGCATGCCGCACGTTGGCAATGGGAACTATACCGTATAGAATCATATTTCAAATATCTGCGCATGATACCATTGGTTAACAAATTAAATATGTGATTAAGATTGCCTTTCACCTAATGCACCGGATTATTGTTTCAATTGATCGGAGACGCGTACCTCTTTCTTGTACGAGTGAGTTTAATCTCATGCTTGAAAAACATCTTGGCAATATACTGTTCACATTATCAAGTTACACAGTGTTGGAGTCACCTTTAGTAATCACCAACTTCACCGCGGTCAAGCAAGCAACCTAATATGTGAAGGAAATGATGGAGTCACCGTCAAAGGACAATTTTCGTGGCTATCTCTTGGCCATGTTTGATTGTGACGGCGCCTTCACGACGCAGGTAATTCGACCTAACATCAGCGGTATTTCAGGTTTTACTTGTAAAATTTGGTGTACAGAAATGACCACCCAATCTTCAACACCACACGAGCATAGTTTTACTCTACTTTTATGCGAGCACTCATGTGAATAGTCATTATTTCCCTTTTTAAAGAATACAAACTGGGCGTCCCGCTTCTAATATAACTACGCGTGTTTTTCACATACCTAAGAATTTATAAGACATACGTGAAAATATCACGAACGTTTACGTAACACTCAAAACTGTTGTAACTTCGCCTCGGTGGGTGTCGACCGGGATCCAGACAACAGAGAGACGGCTTCGATCGCACCCGCGTTCCAACTGCCACAAGGAATTTATTAGTGAGACAAAGAAGAAAAAGACAAAACACGCGACGCCCTCCTAGCGGAGGTAATTCATTCAGTCACTGCAAAAACGTTTTTTTCTCTCTCTACTTTTCCGCGTTTATATATCGTGACCTTGTGTTGTTAAAAATTACGCCAGCTGGTCTGCACCCAAACCTGTATTTACCTATCTATTAATTTAAAATATATTTAATTGAATAAATTTTATCTCACACCCAGAATACACAAGCGGGGAAAGGTGACAGGGAAACCGCTGCTATAAGGCAGTTTTACAGCACCGCTTGCCTGCTACGTTTTTCAACTCGGTGGGCAGAAAAAAAATATTTAAATGTGAATTGAAAGTTCATATGCAATGAATAATTCACAGTTAAAAATGAAACAAAGTTACAACGCCTTTTTGTTTCCTAATTCAATTGGAATGCCTTCCTAGACTAAGACTTCCAGACCATATGTAATTTTTTCCAACTAGGCTAGCATTTTATTGCAAAAGATGATTTCTGAATTTAAGAGATGCTGCAACAATTAAAGCAATTTCAAAATTGTCACTTTTTATGACCTTATTTTTATGGGAGTGTGGTTAGGTGTGGAAGCAATGGCTAGGATGCGAATGGCCTTGTTATGCCGCAGAAGTAAAATTATTTATGTTTGTACAACTTGTAGTTCCCCTTATTACCAGAGAATATGGTAACAATAGAAGTGAATATTGCATTATACATTTAGAGTTTTACATTGGGTGGTAACAGTTACAAATATTTGAAGAGAACACCTTGATTCTCGAGAGTTTTAGAGTGATTCTCAATATGGGCGTCCCCCCTATATAGTAGCGCGCCCGGCAAACGTATATCTTGGCATAAGCTCGGCGATTCTAGGGTCGTAACTTGGGTTGTGCCCAGGGATGCGCAAACAACTTTTATCGACATAAAATACAAATTAGTTTCTCAAAAATTTATTTAATTACAAGTTGTGGGAGCCGAGGCAGAGGGCACGTGACAGGCGGTCGGCGGAGAAGACACGAGCTGGCGGCAGACGGTGCGAGCTGAACGAGGTTGAAGCTGGACAAGGAACGTCGAAGCCAAGCTGCCTGGCGCGGCCCATGGCGAACCCCGGAGCGGTCCACCAGCGAGGTCTGGAGCAAGACCGGTGGAAATGGCGAGCCCTGGCCTAATGACCTGGGCTACGACGATCCCGGGGTGGTTCCGCAGCGACACTCGGGCATTGATAGCCCGGGACAGCCAGCCTACGCAGCGCTGGCGTGGGAAAAGCGATCCAGAGGCCTGGACATGGACCCCGACTGTGAGCTCTGATTGACGGGGGACAACATGGGTCGACGGGCCTCGAATGCCGGTTCTCGACGGCGGGCAACCGAGAGGTGCAGTAAGCCCGTTCGCTGTCTTCCCGTTGTATTATGTCACTCCCTGGGGGACGAGCGGAGCGTATACCGATCGGGCGGTGATTATTAGTAGAGGGACCTCCGAAAAAAGAACCCCGCAAAGTTCAATTACAGTTTTTAGGGAACTACATAAACACAAAATAGAAATACAACGTAAGCATTTCACCATCTTCAAATACGTTTTACAAATACATTTTGTTCTCATAGTCTGACATCTTGCTTAGATTTACGTTTAACCCCGTTTGTAAAAAAAAAATACCTTGCCCCAAGGAAGGTTCGAGTTTATGCGTACCAAATTACCAATGCATATACCAATGTATTAGGTATTAGTTTAACCGCAAAGGCTCAGTTGATGCCAGAAAGCCTTTCCGAACAACATGTCGCTAATCCGACGTTTAAAAAATTGGATATCAACCAAGACGTTTCCGTTAATTTTTTGTTCAACGCTTTTTTCCTTCAATGTTTTATAGCAGGTCAAACGGAGCAAGTTCCCCGTTTTTTTTTTTTTGTATATAACTCGCATCCCGTTGAGTGTCAAATATATAATAATCTTATTCCCCCAGGAGAGCCACGGTGCTGCAGAATGTCAAGAACCGGTACCAAGGAGGCCCGCGGTGCCGTGTCTGGTGACGGTTATGATGAGAAGATATGTACCTGGGCAAGACGACGCGTTTTTCTGAGCGTCGCAAGCACTATCGACCGAGATTCGAAGGTTGAGAAAAGATTCAAGTGGATATCAAATTTGTATCACTGGATATCACGAATCAAAAGTGTTTCGTGTATTTATCAGACTTAGTAATAGCAGAAGTCACGACATATATGGCATACAAATAAAGTCGCTGAAATTTGTGATTGGTATAATTGCACCAGTGTTAGTAGATATATTTAGCTTTTTTTGTCAACTGGCAAGTTCCGAAATACCATGAAACTCGCAAAAGAGTTCCTTTTGCATAATTGCATAAGGGATGTGGTAGAAATGTAGTTACAAGTTACAGAGAAAGAAGTGCTTGGTTTTATTGCTCATGTTCTATAAGACGCTCATGCCGAACCACTATTTCTGAGCTTCAATATCATCAAAATTTACAGTTTTCATGACTATCGTTTGTTATTTGCTTATGCCGTTTTTAACTTCAGAGTTTCATTTTTTCGGATGATCTACCAACTTGGACTAAACGGCTTGAATCGGTCATCAATGTTCGTCAGAGAGAATTCTGGAACGTTCTTCATTTCCGTACAAATTATGGAAAGCAATCGCTTGCTCATAATCTACTTACACTGCTTAACACCATATGCATTAGTCACATTGATATTAATTGTATAACTAAAAAAGAGTGTGCTTTTTTGAGGGGGTTAATATTTTGGTTTTGTTGGAATTTTAGATAAATATTTCAATGGTTCCCTAATGAAAAATACACCAGGCAATCCTGGTGTGACATCGAAGGATCCTGATGTGACACCAGAATATCTGGTGTGCCCACCAGCGATGCTGATGTATCCAGTACACCAGCTTGGCGTGCCCAACAGAAATGCTGGTGTACCCGCACATCAGCCTGATGGGTACACCAAGGGTATCTGGTGTCACATCACAAGGACTCATGCGCCGACCAGGCAGCCTGGTGTGCACACCACGCAGTTTGATGTGACACCAGAGTTGCGTTTTTGTTGACTTCTCCCCCCCGTCCGCGCGCGTGTTTTCTATTAGTTTGTGTGCCGCTCCGTCCCCCGACGGGGTGCCTTGTTTCCTCCCGTCTTGGTGGTCGCCGGAGACCCCGCGGCGGGCTCGTTTGTGCTCAAGAAGTGTCCCCCTCGTCCCGAGCACTTTCCCGGGCGGCCTTGAGCAGCTCGGGGCGCTCGCCGGCTCGCCTCTTCGAGGGTTTCTCTTTCCCTTTCCGCCGGTATTCTTGTTTAAGTTTGAGAAAGTAAAGAAGTCTTCTTTGTGAGTCGAAGCCGAAAAGATGTGTTGGTGCGCTTTCCTTACTTCCGACGAGCTTGGTTTGGTAGAAAAGCAACAAAGGAAGCTAGTAATTATTACGATTTTTTGGGCCGAAATGCCTACTACGAGCGAGGAGGGCGTCGACCGCCTGAAGCGAAAGAGGATTACCCTGCGAGCCGCCACAACAAAGATCATCAACGAGACTGGTGTCTGCTGGCCACGGATCCAACCGACATCGGTGAGCTCGAAGAAACATTTGATATTCTTCTACTTAAGGAGGCTCCCTGAAAGAGCTGGACAAGGAAATCGAGCTATCTGTCGAATATAATGCCTTAGAAGAGGAAATTTTTGGTGCGGAGGGGTACGCGGAACGGATCAGCGTAACTAAGACACGAGTCAACCGCAAGCTGAAAGGCCAAGAATTTCGAAACGACAGGGCGTCCGGTTCTTCGACGCACGGCAGTGGCTCCGGACAAACTCCAGTTGATCACGGCCAACTCCCTACAACAGTTAAGCTTCAGAAGCTTTACTGTTGTGCTTTTTTGTTTTTTTGAATAAAGTAATTATGGCAGCAGCGTTGTTGTCAAACTTATCATTGTACGCTTTTTTGTGAGTAAAGCAACACCCAGTCAACAGGTGGTCTGGTATCATATTACAACAAAACCTGATGTCCCGCCAGAACACCAGATTTCTGGTGTGACATCAGAACACCAGATTTCTGGTGTCATACCCACACATCAGATTTCTGGTGTCACAACAGAACACCAGGTTTCTAGTGTCACACCAGAAAACGTCCCAAATCACATCTGTGAAAAAGTCTGGTGTAACATCAACTCACACCAGCCCTCGAGCTGGTGTATTTTTCACTAGGGTTCTGATAGGAATTTCTCTGAAATGTATTGAGCTGTTCTGCATAATTTATGGGAATGTTTAAATATATATATATATATATTAAATCATGCCTGCTCTGTACGTGCAACGGCACCGGACCCAGTCAAGCTAGCTCTTGGTAGCTTTCTCCCGGTATTCTCGGCACAATGTGACCGAAATAAAGTTCAATTCAATATAGGCCCAAAGATGGCACATAAATACAAAAACCAGAAGTTTATTCCCAAATATTCGAGATGAAAACCCACTACCGGCATTGAAGCCTAACTTTGAGTATCTTGTGCCTAGTTCGCCATACAAATACCAGACTCTGGTCAATAAGGGTCAAGTTTGCCTCTACCTTATCTTATTCGGGCTTTCTAAGGCCCAACATTCCAAGACAAAAACCATTTGGCTCAAGAACTGTGCACCTGCATATACTCGAGGTATACCGCTCCTAATGATTCCACACTACTTGCCAATTAAATTTCAGAAGCATTGAATATTAATCAAGCAGTCGCAATGTAAGTTCTATGTTTCGCTTCAAAATATGTTAATTTTTTCCTTTGTGTTTAAATACCTTAATACAGTCCAGGACTAAGCATGTCTAAGGCGTTATATGCTCCAAAAATCATAAACTACCAATTTTATTAAAAAGAAATACCCGTATCACAAATATAAATTGCAAATAATGAATTTCATCGAATAATGTCAAATATAATTTATAAACAAGTTACATATTAGCTACAAGACGCTGCCTTGGGGTACACCTGTCCGAGCTGGTTTTATCATTGAGGAACGCCTATTTGACTCTCATTCATTTGAGGGCATACCAAAATAACATACCACCAAAAATGTGAGGCAATCACGTGAGTAGCGAATCAGCCTCTGTGCGCTCCCGTCCAGGGTGAAGCTCACGCAAAATGGCTTGCGCTACATCGGTTATTAATAAGAGAGGGTGGGGACGCGCACGCCACACTGCTTTTAATAGTCACGTAGATGTGAGACACATGAAAGCCTCGCCAAATGCCACCATACATAGCAAACTTGAGAAATAATCCCTATCAAGTAACCGATTACTTATAATCCGTTACTTTTTCAAATAGTTTTGTGATTATTATTTTACTTTTTTGCGGTAGTAATTTGTAATGTAATTTCGTTACAAATAGTTTTAATGGATTAATTTAATAAATCGGCACTTTTTAAAAACATTAACATAGTACTGAAACTTGAGCAATATCAGCAGTCAATACAGCTGCATAAAGAAAGCAAGTTCAACAAAAGAATGACCGAAAATAAAACACTACTTTTTGTATGACCGGTCACTAGAACTACTAGAAAAACGTGCAAGGCATATAGAAATATGCAAAAGACAAAGATAAAAAAGACAACGCCGAGTAAGCGTTGTCTTCTTGATCTCTTAGCGGAGGTACACGCTACTACTGAGCATGCGCACAGCCAGTTTTGTCTGCAGAATTCCAGGAATCATTTCCGGTCCCCATTAGTTAAGAGGGATGGCGTATGTGCCTGCAGCTTTCGCTGCCTTCTCAGCTTATAGGTGAACAGAGTTCAGCTACATTCTTTCTCTTTCCTACGATATTTTATTTTTACAAGGACTACAAACAAAGGTGTATAAGAAATGTAAAGTAGTGATGCAGAAAAAAGTTTAAAGACCTCATAATTGTTTTTATTGTTTCCTTGATAAGTATGGGAAAAGTAATGTGAACGCAATAACCTATGTTCGATTGAGAATGTCAGAAACTTAAGCATGTTTAGTAATATTCAGTTTATATATCACTTGGCCCATATATCCATGAACCTAAAAATATTGTTCACACACCACAATCAAATACTTAAATTCTAAGATTGAAAAACATTTTAGGACATTCACTTAGACATTTTTTGTAATCCTATAATTTTTATAAATGCCCATTTTCCTAAGCCTGCATACGTAAAGTCACGTTGTATGACTGCTGGGTGGTCAAGGTTATTTTCTTACCTGATCTCATGCGCGAGTGACAGCAATACGAGCAGTGGCGCCTAGGAATAATATTTAACTATTTAGACCAGGTTCTCAATGCCGGAAAACGTAACATGTCCTCGCTCAAAAATAGGAAATTGTTCAAGTCTTGCATTTTTATTTTGCTCAGTTATGAAGCAAACCGATAGGGACGATTACCACTCGTTGTCAAATTAGGTCCCCTTAATTCCCAATGACATGAAAAATTTGAACTTTGCTTTTGTGTGTGTGTTTGTACGACTCGTGTTCTAAAATATTTTGTATGTAACCCACCCCCTGCAATTAAGCCTCAAAGTGACACAGATTCTTTTCGGTAAGTAGATAAAACTCTAATATGAAGTCCGTATGCAAAGTAACGATGGCTTGAGTAAGCCTTGTATTGAAAAATAATATGCACGCTGTTGCATTCTACATGTTGAAAGTGAACATTTGAGAGAAATTTCTCTAGTTGGGAAAACAATAAATGACGACAACCAACCAAATTCGTAAAATAGAAACCGAACGTTTCGAGACCTCCTCGGTTCTTCTTCAGGCGTGACTATGGCGATGGCCGATGAGGAACAGTATTTTTAATGTGATTCATTCAGCGATATGGTAGGACCCAGTGGCATATACTGTTGGCCAAGCGGTAGGGCACCTATATTGTTTTATGGCGTCGTTTGAACCTGTCAGGATTCTATGAAACATATATATGCCTGTGGCTTGGACAGCTCATGCCTCGTCCAAAAAATTGCCCGCGAAAAAAAGGCATTGTATAAAAGATTCCTTGCCCGGATTGCCTAGCCTCCTACATCGATGAGATAAAGAAACCTAATTTAAAAAAAAAACAAAAAAAAAACACCAGCACAATAACGACGAGCGCAAGTTTGTCTACGAGCGCAGCGCAGTCGTTGAGCACTGCGACGTCAGAGCCTAAGCCACCGGATTTCTTTCAACAACCCCAGCATCATCCACGCATAGACTAACCCCCGGCATATACTTTTCATTAAACCCAGGCGCATTCAAACATCTCCAGGAAACATAAATGCGTGCGCTGGCGCTTTGGCAACAGTCTGTGTCAACGGGCTCCACCATATTGCTGAAAGAAGTAAGAAGGAGCACCATCGCCATAGGTACTCCTGAAGAAGAGACGAGTGTAGGCCTCGAAACGGTAGGGTGCCTATTTTCAAGATTTGGCTGGTTGTAATCTTTTATTTATCCTACATGCTGTTTTAGGAGAACGCGTTAACCCCCTCGTCCGAAAACAAAGTTCTAGTGTGGACTTTTCGTGTAGCTTCGAAAAGCTTCATAAGAGCCGACGAACGTACTTTACAAATTACGTAACAAAACTTCTGCAGCATCAAGTTGTTACAAAAAAAGCAACATTAATTTTGTTCTAGCTGTTCAAGAACTCTGCCTTCCAAATAGCAATTTATACCCTCCTATTAATATTCGGAGTGGTGAAAATAGCACCCTACCCTTCTTTTTTCTGCCGTACGAGAGTTTCGTACTTGACAGTTCACAATACTAAGTTCTTGAACAAACATCTCACAGCGTCGCTCTAAAATGGCAGAGATTACTGAGGCGACTCTTGGTATATACCATTCACAGATAGGCATGTGGTTCTGCGGCCGAATGCATCCGAATATTTTCTTCACATAGATTATTTTTACTTGCTTGGCACTATAAGAAAAGAAAAGATAGAGAACACGTTAAACATTGTTGTTCCACTAGTCAACGGCACGCTTATTCTGGGTTCATCCCAAGCAAGGCACACATGATGCAGGTCTATGTCTTTTTGTTTTGCTTTTGATTAGATGCCTAAGTACGGTGCCTGCGGTTCTAATTCAGAAAAAGCAGTGGCTTACAGCTAAAAATAAAAAAAAAGTACTTCGTGTTTTTGGCTTCAACTCTTCCAGAAATTCAACGTTGACGAACTACCAGTTTCCTAAAGTTGTAATATGAATTAAGCGCAAACAAACGTCCTCGATGGTAACATCCAAGATAATCGCGCCCCCTTCGCGTTATAGTTGGAATGAGGGTCAGTGTTTTCCTATTTGTTCAGTGATCTGATCTTCGGAAAATAGTATACAACAATCTGCACATATCTTTACGGCTTCAGCTTTTTTGTTTATTTTTAAATGTATATCGAACACGTCAATGTTAAACCGTATACTGTGTGCATGCATTATTGAAGTGATTTGTGCAAGCTTCACTCTTACGGGTTAGAATCATGCCTGAACGAAAGTGTCGAAAAGCCCCAGAAATTATAGCTATTAAATTATGCGTTCCTAAATCCTATATATCTGAAGGCGCGGGAGTCTTATATTAAACTCGTAGATAGGTACTTAAAGTCATGAATGGAGCTGGTTATGGAATCGTTTTCACCGTTTTGATTTCTACGTTAACTCTTACACCTAATATACAGGGTGTCATAAAAAAAAATTGATAGGATTTTTTTTTTATCTGCAAGAATAAACTATTCATCGCCGCACGCGCATTCTCCGCCCAAAAAGTAGCGCTAGAGGTCACAACCAGAGGCCAAAGTTTCAGCCCGAACGGACCGCTTATTCGAAAGTTATTAGTGACTTTCGGAAAATTTCAATGCGAAAATGGCGACCGGCAGAGTTTTTGAATACATGGGGCTCCGTGGGTACCGGAAACTGAATACGGACAAAAATGGGCTCAATGTTCCATTAAAATTTTCAGAAAATTGCTTATAACTTTTGAAAAAGGTGTCCGTTAGGGCTGAAACTTTGGCATCTGGTTGTAACCTCTAAAACTATCCTCTTGCGGCGAATGAGCGTTCGGCGACGCCTGATTTAGTTTTGCGAAAAAAAAAAAAAAGAAATGGAATATTTTTTTTTTAGATTTTGAAGATTGTTTCACTGCTTATAAGATGTAAACTTCCAGCGTACGATAATTACAGCCCGGCTGCGTTCGCTTGCCACATCGGCAAGCGGGGGAAGTTCACAAAGCAGACAGCAATATCTAAAGCGGCCCCTGCAGAAGCCAGTTTTTGACGTAGAACTACGTCTTTCTCGACGCTTAAAAGGGGGTGCAAGGTTGCGAGTCAACTTCACGAAAACTTGGCCACAGAGTTGACGTCACAGAAATGACGTCAAGGAAGTGAAGTCATTCCAGTGACGTCAGGTGACGCTGAATAACGGGTCGTCAATTTTACCGATAAATTTAGCGGGGAAACTAAATTTGTGTATAGTTCAAGCGACGTCAGATCACGTCATATCAATTTCCTTGCCAAATTTAGCTGGGAAACTGAATTGGTGTAGAGGTCACGTGACGTCAGGACACATGGCGTCAAATTTCCCGTCAAAGTTAAAGGAAACACAAATGCGTGTATAGGTCATTGTGTGTGACGGGATGTTACACACAGTCGTGACGTCCCGTCACATGAAATCAATTTTCTCGTCAAATTTAGCGGGGAAAACAAATTGGTGTGGTCACATGACGTCAGGTCACGGGACTTAGTTTATAGCAACATTTAGTGGGAAAATAACTGATGTCTAGGTGGCGTGACTTCAATTTTAGCGCCACGTTCAGCGGGGAAACTGAATCGGTCTGTAGGTTCTGTTACGTAAGGTCATGTGACTTCTCTTATACCCGAGCCAGGGGCATTCGCATCTCGTGTAACCGCCATCGGCATGCGGCGCGAGCCCGTGGACATAACTCCAGATGCCACAGACAACAGATCTGGGACGAGTGGACAAGGCACGGCCTCTCATATATCGACCCCCTTTCATTTCTTGCGCAACCCACACGTAGTTCTACAGAAATTTATCTCTATGCACCAACCAATGTGTTTGTCGGTAATGTAAATGGGGTGCAGTCTCCAAAAAGCGTCATTAACATGTACTGATACAAAGATGGTGACATATAGGTGCTAAAAATAACAGAGCCATAAAGCTGCAACGTAGATTAATTCGAACAAAACGAAAACATTTCTTCGGCTTACATGAACATACAGGCAAAGAAATATTTATCATGGAATGTATTTTAGTGAAATTCCAAGAGGGAACCTATCAGTCTTAATGACCGTCCGTTCATCCGCGCACATCCGCGCACTTTCCCACACAGTTTAGCGATAGATGCATCGTGACAGCACAAGATCACATGACAGCACAACTAGGAATCGTAACGTACGGTCAAGTTATGTCAGTTTTCCGCTATATTTCGAGAAAAAAAATTACGTCACCTAAAGCCACGTAACATGACCTGAGGTCACACGACGTTGCCACGTTACGTTACACCATGGTGTCAAGTCATGGTATCACGTAATAGCACGGCGTTACGTGGCGTAAGCTTCAACGCTAAATTTAACTAAACTGACGTCAGGGCAGGTCAAGTCACGTTATAATATGACGTCATTTTACCTGACGATACGTTGGGTGTCGTGATGCCAATTTCCAGCTAAATTAATCAGGAAAATAGCGGGCTTTGTAGATCGTTTTTGCCGTCCTGCTACGCTCTCCCCAACCCGCTACGGTACCCGGAACTCTACACTCAAGGCTATCGGCGCAGGCGCAGTAGCGGCTTCTTCGTTGCGGAGGACTTAGCGGAGGGGGAAACGCGATCTACGAAAACTGAAAATTATACAATACGTTCGTGCACTCCCCCCCCCCCTCACGCCCACCCCGCCAACGCAGACACACACACGCGCAAAAACAATGTATTGTCTTATAAATCCTAACGAGGGGTCTGCAAACCCCGGCCCGTGGGCCAGACAACCCGCGGAGGCGTTCTGGCCGCGCCGGGAATGGACGCCATCTTTCCATTGACGCTGCTACTAACGTAAAAATAAGGGTGCGTAAGAAATGCAAATTGCACCACGACGTGGACCAAAATGGCTATTTCAAATATAAAAGAGCCTAAAGAAAACTTTAGTAAACCACAGGATCTCTCGCCATAATATTTATTTTACATTGTCATCCACATAACTACTATTCGTAATTCCCTGGTTTATGTCTGCAACTATACGATAAACTTCCTTAGCGTTCTCATAAATATCGGGCTTAGTGCCCTGTATCATAACTCTTGCACATTGTCATTAGCCTTCTGCCCTGTTTTAATAGGCCAAAGTTCCAATGCGCACTCCAGGAGAGCAAATGCTGATGATCGGTTTATGGGTTATAGCAGTACATTTTATTCTTTATTATAATAATCTAAGGGACCTTGAATAAATACTCGTATAAAAGACATGAATGTCGTTAGGTGTGTAATAACAAGTTTGCAATTCCGAACGTGTAAACACTATAAAGTCGCAATGCCGAAAGTGGGTTTTAAGACAATTTCCGCCAGTGCCATGATACACTCTAAAAAAATGTTTGTGCGTCTACTTTCACCCACAACACTCGAAGAGCCAATCACCGCAACTTACGGAGGCAGCTCAGCGAATGACAATACCGAAACATATCTTTGGACCGAAAAACGCAGTCTGAGTTGTGAGATTAAGCAATGCTAATGTCACAGTTCAGGCTGCGTTTTTTGGTCTAAACATATGTTTCAGCATTGTCATTCGCTGGGCTGCCTCCGTAAGTTGTGGTGATGGGCTCTCCGAGGTGTTGTGCAGGAAAGCAAACTCATGGGCTTTTTTTAGAGTGTAGGAGGGGCCTCAAGCTTAAACCCTATGCGCTACATAATCTATACTACGCTAGAAATATCAAATTATAATATTGTAAAACATTAGAGTAAAATACACTTCCTATTGAAAACTTAGATTTTTAAATGCGAAATTTTATATTTCTAATGCTAAATTCATGTTGATAACACAACCGAATCATTTTTAGCATATTCAGAGGCTTAAAACTCAAAAACAGTGCATATACCTCTAACGGAATGCATTCTGGGGTAAAATAAATATCTAAAGAAACCGTGAATCAAAAAAATAAAATTAATTAAAAATATTTTTTGATACAGCGTGCGGAAATTGAACGAAAAGTGAAAACCTTCTCTGTTTCATAATTTATATCTCAGTTCTCGTACGTGATAAGACACAAACTTTACATAATTTGGAAGGTAATGAAAGGTTCTACATGTGGTAATATTTTAAAAACGAAACTAAACATAGGCGACTAACAAACAAATCCGCAGTGTAGGCCACAGTTGTTCGCGAAGGCATGTTTGGGGATTTTTACTAAGATTGGATCGACGAATACTAAAAAGTAGTAGGAGTTTCGTTTTACGGACTTCCATATGTACCACAATAAAAAAATATAGAATCTCTCTTTCGAATACTTTGAGAGTGAGAGTGGTTCAAGAACGCCACACATGAGAATCGTCAAAACCCACCATCGGCAATTGCTCTTTTTTAGCATATTAGAGGCTTAAAACTCAAAACAGAGGCAAATACCTTTAACGTAATGTATTCTCACTGAAAGAAGGGTGTGAAGAGAACATGACGCGAGAAAAAAAAATAAAAATGTTATATATATATATATATATATATATATATATATATATATATATATATATATATATATATAGGTGAGGCAGAGTAGCTTGAGAACAATGGACCGGGAAAATGTAATAAGTCAGAGATCCGTACTTGCGGAGTTGCTATGGTAGGAGTTTATTGCATGTATTTCGACAGTTTCGCCGAGAGGCTCGGCTTCGTCAGGACGCCGAGCCTCTCTGCGAAACTGTCGAAATACATGCAATAAACTCCTAGCATAGCAACTCCGCAAGTACGGATCTCTGACTTATATATATATATATGGGTGGTTTCATCTCAAATCGTGCAGGCAAAAAGGGTCGAATTTTTAATTTCGATGAAAAAAATATATGTTATGGCGATGTTTCTAAAACCGCAGTCGACACAAACCGCAAGTTCGTCGGATTTTTTGTTCTCGACTTATGAATTTTTAAAGAGGCCGCGGCGAAAAGCAGTGTTTTTCACACCCGTCGTGGGTCGGATGTTTCGCTTGATCTCCCGCCATGGCTTTTCAGTTCACATTATATTATCTTTTTTGAAGCACTCTGTGGACACATTTAAAAGGCTCCAATACCATGAAATAATTTTAGGCCTTTTGCTTTTTTTCTGTAAAAATGTCAAAAACGCCTCCTCGGTCAATTGTTGACGAACTTTGACAATTAATTACTGGCGATCTACTTGGGTTACACCGATATTTTTTATGTCCACGGAGAGCCCAAAACACGCTCTTTATATTTATTATAAAATGCCTCGGCTGTATAAAATATCCTTTGCGGTACGTGTACGTTAATATTATGCAAAAACCAAAAAGTACCATTTTTGAAATTGATTTTCTCAAAAAACCCATTTTTTATTTTTTTATTTTTTGTTCAAATGTAGATATGATAGTTGTCTACATGAAAATCGAGCCTAGAAAGTGTATATTTTGTTTGTATGTTCTACATTTAAGCATCAGTATCGTACAAAAACGTGTTTTTACGGCTCGAAATGGACTTGCGAATTGCGCGTCTTCACAAGCTTGGAAATAGTTTTTTTCTTTTTTTCAACGTTCCCACATAAAAATGAAATACAGTATTTTCACCCTGATATATTTATAGATTATTTACATTTTATTATAGGCGGCAAGCTACATTGGAGGAGTTCCAAAAAGAGAAAGCAACACTTCTTAACAGACCAGCAGGTGTCGTAAATTTTTAACGTGTAGGAGTCGGCAGACGTCTTATTGATTCGGGGCCCTCATTGGCCTGCATGAACCTCCCGCCCTTTCGGAGCCAGCAGATGACCACGACCTTTCGCGCTCGTTGTGTTAGATGGGACGGCCCGTGACAGTAAAGCGAGCAGCGCACCCTGTGTCACGAGGAGTGAAATGGTACGATTGTGTCGTTGACGCGGCGAACAGTGACAGCCACCCAGGAGGAGTCTGTCAGAGTACTGCACAAGGGAAAGCAAAGGAATCGTTGCCTGAACGGATGAGGACACCACGGCCTTACAATGTCGACGGTCAACAACTGTTCTGTCAGCCAAAACAACGCCGCGTGCGCGCTAAAACCGGCGGCGCGGGACAGAAATCCCGCAGACGCACACACGAAGATGGGCCGGTTTCGTTAAGGATGTGTGGAAATTTGAAACCAGCCATCCGTGCATGCTTGAAACGATACCGCCTGTTTGCCCTAGCTTCGAGCGCCCTATCCTTACCTTGAAACGGCCGTGCTCTCTCTCTCTCTCCGGGGAGATCCGATAGCACCGAAGGATTATCTATTAAACTTGAGGAAGAAAACGAGAAGGGACTGTTTAAGTTTAATTATCCCCACCAACCCGCTCGTTCTGTCCTTATAAAGGGTTATCTCTTTTGCAAACAGCAAAGCCCGGAGACTGACATTAAAACGAGCGTGTTGGTAAATATACTTGTGTTTGTATTCTGCCCGGTGACTAGTTGGGTCGAAGTCAGCCTCCTTGTTAACTATAACCGTTTGTGAAGAGTGGGCTTCTCCCGAGATGAAAAGTTAGCGCCGGCTGACCTGTTCTTTTGAAAAAGGGAAGGGGAAAGAGAAAGTTTGAGTAACTGCAGAAACTACCTCGAAAGCTCCTCTCCCGATATGAAGCTTGAAGCATAGTCTCGGTTACCTTCACGCGCATCGCCTGCTCGAATCTATTCTTCACTTTCTTTCGTACAGTCACTGTTCCGCACAGCCGTCCAGGATTTGCGTAATAGAGGGAGAAACAGATTCGAGCATCACCTGGACGCCGTCATCCTGCCAGACTTCAATGTCGTGGGACCGACTCGTGTGTGTTTCTTCGCCCCGCTGAACTTTGTTTCTCGGGTGCGTTTTTTTCTGAACGTTTTTTTTTTCTTTTTTTCTTTTTTTTCAATGTTTTCTTACTAACCGTTTGTTAGCACTGTTCAGTTGTTGGGTTTATTTTGTCATGGCGTAGCGGCCTGGCGGTGATGTAGAGAGCGTGTTCGCACGCATTTGGTTGCGTCCCGTTTAGGGAATGCCCGGGGGAGTTGGTTTTTGTTCTTGCCATGTGCGGCTGAGTTTTCCCGTCTTTATTAAATTATTAATTTTTTGTTTGTTTTACCTTTACGTGCCGTCGACTTCTTTGTCTGACCCTCCACCAGGCGTGGACCTATCGCCTTGCCACCGCTCGAACCTAAATACTTTATTTTTTTTTTTTTTAACGCAATTTTTGTTAAGATCGGAGTCGGGCAATTTAATTCCTATTTATTTATTTTTATTTCCTACCCCTCTCCATGACACACTCTCTCTGTGTTTCGGACCGTTTCTGTGTCACCACTTTTGTGTATTACGGAAGTGAAAGGACATTCTCTGGTGACCTGTGCGATGTGCGGTGAACAAGCCCCAGTGTTTGGTTTCGTAAAGAATTGTATATAATATATCGACGATGTGGTGACTTTCTTTGTCTTAGTAATATGACAGCTAATAGCTAGTCGTGCTAGTTTACTTTGAAAGGTTTATAAATCGAAACAATACAATGTATGTGCCTTTTGGTTATTGAAAGTCTACTAGGCCTGCTGATTTGGTTAGATATGTATCTCATGGTTCCCGCTCTTATCAAGACATACATAAATATTCAATACCACAAAATCCGTTTATAATTGATTACGAAATGCAGAAGAAAATTCAAGAAAACTTTTTCACGATTCATAGAGACGCATGGGTCGCTATGTCTGACTTAGGTCTTGCAAAACAAAGACGTCTTTTTCCGATATTGATGCCTAAATATAAAACATGCAAACAAAATATACACTTTCTAGGCTTGATTTTCGTGTAGACAACTACCATATCTACATTTGAACAAAAAATAAAAAAAATAAAAAATGGGTGTTTTGAGGAAATCAATTTCAAAAAATTGTACTTTTTGGTTTTTGCACAATATTAACGTAAACGTACCGCAAAGAATATTTTATACAGCCAAGGCATTTTATAATCAATATAAAGAGCGTGTTTTGGGCTCTCCGTGGACATAACAAATATCGGTGTAACCCAAGTAGATCGCCAGTAATTAATTGTCAAAGTTCGTCAACAATTGACCGAGGAGGCGTTTTTGACATTTTTACAGAAAAAAAGCAAAAGGCCTAAAATTATTTCATGGTATTGGAGCCTTTTAAATGTGTCCACAAAGTGCTTCAAAGAAGATATATAGTGTGGACTGAAAATCCATGGTGGGGGATCAAGCGAAACATCCGACCCACGACGGGTGTGAAAAACACTGCTTTTCGCCGCGGCCTCTTTAAAAATTCATAAGTCGAGAACACAAAAACCGACGAACTTGCGGTTTGTGTCGACTGCGGTTTTAGAAACGGCGCCATAACATATATTTTTTTCATCGAAATTAAAAATTCGACCCTTTTTGCTTGCACGATTTGAGATGAAACCACCCATATATATATATATATATATATAAAAGAAAAACATTAAAAATGATTTATATATATATATATATATATATATATATATATATATATATATATATATATATATACAGCGTGCTGAAATTAACCGAAAAGTGAAAACCCTATCTGTTTCATAATTTGTTTCTCAGAACGCGTGCACGATAAAAACACAAACTTTGCTTGATTTGGAAGGTAGTAAAATGTTCTACACGTGGTATTATTTTAAAATCGATACTAAACATAGTCGACTCAAAACAAAATCCGCAATTTAAATTAGGTCACAGTTTTTCGCGGAGGCATGTTTGGGGATTTTTACAAAGATTGTAGCGATAAATAATAAACAGTAATTATAATTTCGTCTTACCTACTTGCATATATATCACAATAAAAATGTAGACGCCCTCTTTTGAATACTTTGAGATTGAAAGTAATTAAAAAACGCCACACACGACAAGAGTCAAAACCCCGTCGTTCTTTCCCGCTTTGAGATTTTTTTTCTCAAAAACTAAGCATGCCAGGACATTAAAAAAAATGATTTTTATTCTTGGAACATGCGCCAGAAAATATTAAAAAAAACATTGAAGCAAAATAAAAAAATACGACTGCCACTCGTTGCCTGAATCCAAATGAAACCGCCCAGCTACATAATGAGCAAAAATATGCCAAAATAAAGTCTCGGAAACAGCTTACATAACTCACCCTGGCACGTTTAAGATAATAGCAGGGATGCCTCCGCGCACTGGCACCAAGTTTTGCGTTACCTCCAGCAGTTACAGCGCCCGGGGAAAAAAATAATAATAATATGCGTGCATCTAGTCTCGGCTGTCCTTGCATTCTCTTCGCATGGCCGCAAAGCCCTCGGGGCGACAGAAGAAAACGACCCTTGCTGGGATTTCGGGAATTATCGATCGCGAGCATGAGGAATACACCAGTGGAATGCAGAATCGAGCAACGACCTCGACTCGTGCAAATTAAGGTTCACCGCAGAGCGAAATAACCAAGCCCACACTAACAATAGACCTCGCAGCGTGTCCCTTGATATTGAAAGAAAAAGAATAAAAAAACATTCAGCAAAAAGCGCGTTGATATTTTTATTTCAAATTTATAGCCACCTTCAAGATGATAACGGCTTGGAGGAGTTTCACTTCGCCCGCCTCCACAGTGATCTTCGTGGCTTCCATTTATCTTCGGCGTCTCGTGAGGAACTTAGAAGAGAAGCTCCATAGTTATAGTTCTGCCAGAGACTAATGGCAACGTGCGCGATGGAAAGCGTAACTGTGATCGGCCTTCCACGATTGGTCCAGTGGTTACTATGACGTCAGCAAAGGATTTCTGTTCGACAGAAATAAGAGGAATCGAAGAACTTCTGTCTTGGTGGTGTTGGCAGCGTTGGTTTCAGAGCCCAATGATTTCAAGCTTGAACCATGCTCATTACAAACATCATCGAAGTTGTTGTTCGCGAGGTAATGACGTCACGAAGGGAAACAATAGGAGGGCGCCATCAAAACATTTTGCCGCTAATACAAGAGTTTCGAAAAACGTGTCTTTTCAGAGATTAAGCGATAGAATCAACGACTCTCCTGCATTAGGCGTGATTGTGCGAAAAAGAGTTCAGTTGCTGAAAGCCCAACAGCTGCGCTTAATGGTAAAGAGAAGAAGTGATGGGAAGGGCGTCCCTGTCATTCAGCAATCATTTCTGTCTGCTTCGCGAACGTGGGATTATACGTAAGACCTGAAGCAATGAACTTTTCTTTAGAATTTCCCAAGCATCAAACTATGTTGGAAACAAAAGTTCACGCGCTGCACGTGCTCGCCTTCCCTATACAAAAACATTCGAAGCAAATATCTAAAATAAAGCGTCAGTGGAACGCGCTTGCGAAGTGCCATTTGGTTTAGATGTTTGCTTTCGAACAATTAGAGTTGAAGACGCCAGCACGCGCAGTGCATGTACCTACGTTCCCGGCATTTATTTTGATGCTTGGGTAATTCGACAAAAAAGGACTATTGTGTCACCTACCCTTAACAGAAATAAAAGTCTGCGATAAAAAATACACAAAAGTGATGCGCGATCTTCAGACTGCGACGCCGATATCACATTCTGCAGTTGGCGCGTAAAGTACCGTCGGCAGTCACATGTTGAAACAATGCTCTTATCCCAGGAGATTTGAGGGGGATAGTTAAAGATATGTCAGCCAGTAGCTCCGAGTTGTATTTCACTAATCTCTTGTTTTGCGTGCGACGTTTTCAAACGCATGAAGTCTACAGAAAGGACTGGGATTTAATAGAGAAATACGGCGCTAACAGAAAAACCATGTGCAAAAAAAATACTACTGCGAACTCAAAGTCTTAATTATATTTTATTACTTGCTGTTCCTTTAACCGTATACGCATACTTCGCTCACTTTTTTTTCGACGCCGTATTGGTTATTGTGGGGCCGAGAGTATGCCGAACGATTTATCTACTTTTGTTTAACTTTTCAACGGGCACGAATATGGTGCCGCCACTCCGATATGCAATAAAAATATTCTTAGAATTTTATTCACAGCAGTACTGGCTGCCAAAAGCTTTCCATAAGCAATGTTTCCTTCAACCTAATAAATACATATACTTCGTGTGTGCTTCCATAAGCTATGGCAGGAGTCTCCAACGCTATTCTACACTTTATTCTAATGTTTGGCAGGGGAAAAAGGGGGGGGGGGGGGGGGGGTGAGTTGAGGTAGGACATCTGAGAATGCAAGGCCTCACCTACCGTCACGAGGATGGTTTAGTAGATTGAAACCCCCGAGGATGACATCTTAAATTGGCAGCAATTTAATACGCGCAGTAAGTTTTTCTTTTCTTTAGGCGGTCTCCTGTGCCAAAAAACATGCATTTAATATTTGTAGGGCTTTCGGATCAATGTCGACGACCAACGATGCACCTTGTTTGGGCGTGCTTACGGCGATTAGCACCGTATGCGAAAGATCGAACGTAGGTCGATGGCCTCCGCGTAGATGTCAGACTATATGACCCTCCATATAGGCCTTTTACAGGGGAATCGATAGAGGAAGAAAGAGCATGGAACGAGCAAGTAACATGAGAAGCTGAAGAAAACCTACCGAAGTGCTTCCGATAAAATAAACATGTGTTCTTATAAGAAAACAACTACTTCGCAAACGTTACTTCTTGCGAACAATACCGAAACTCGTATTTAGCTTCCCTTACTCTCCGTAGTCTTTCGTAACCACTGATACGAAGGTACATACATCAATATTATCGGCTACCTAAGCTGCCGCGCTTCGATAAAATCAAAGAAAGCTATTCCCGCGTTCAGACAGATTGCTAAATCGGCAACAGTATTTTATCGCGAGCGATTTTTTTCTTCTAATCGCCTTCTGGATGCTGCAATCGCTGTCCGCTGGGATGTGAGACGCGTTATGCGCATGCGTACTAACTTTCTACTTTGAAATAGCCTCGGGGCGTTAGCATTCCGTTTACTCGGCCGTTTTTGCCCACGTGGTAAGCGCCTAAAACGTGTATTATACCGAGGGGGGGGGGGGGGGGGGGAAGGGGGGTTATCCTTCTACAGTAAGTAGAGACAAAAGCAGCTAGCGTGGCGTCTACTCCCTAATCCTTCCAGTCAGAGCTCGATGCTCTGTCGTCCCTGCACCTCTTGTCTCCTCATCTCTCTCAGCTTCTAGGCGTATAGTCAACACCACTCAGATAAGAAAGCCGAGGTGTGCTGAATTTTCATGCGTCATTAAAGAAGGCCACTGCAGGCAACAGATTGGACACGACTGTGGCGTCACCATTCGGATAGGAGTCGTGTTCAGTCTTTGAGAACACGACCAATAGGTGAACGCTGACGGCGCGCAGTCGTGTCCAGTCGGTAGCCTACAGTGGCCCTCCTTGCTGACGCAGGAAAATTCAGCACATTTGGGTTTTCATATCAAGGAGGTGTTTGTATAGACATTTGCATCGCGTATCAGCAAGGGCGAAATATGCTCAGTCACTGAGCCGTGGATGCATGCGCAGCGTCTGATATACCGCACAGCAGAGCAACAGCACATGCTCAGAAGGCGTTCCACAGCCCAGCAGACAAATATGGCAGCGCGGAGAAGGCGAGTTTTCCAAAGGTCACTAGAAGTACTAAGTGCAAATATTCACATATCGCGCCTTTATGCAGTTCAATGTTTTTTTTTTTTTCGGCAAATGAATTTCTTTCGTTTGTAAATTTAAGGAATATTTCTAGGGGTTCATTTTGCAGTGACAGCTGTTAGTCAGAACCTTCCCGGGGAACTGCCTGGTCATCCCTCGCAAAAATTCCCGGTGACGTCATTAATCCCATGATTGCTCCCAATTCGCCGCTGCTACAGCGTTTTTGTGCGCGGAATTTCAAACCACACTTTAATAAAAGCCCGTGCGTCTACTTTCCCGCACAACATTCAGAGAGCCAATCAGCGCAACTTACGGAGGCAGTTCAGTGAATGACGATGCGGAAGCATATGTATCGACCAAAACACGCAGTCTGAGTTCTGACATTAAGCAATGCAAAACGTCATACTTGCATTGCTTAATGTCACAACTCAGACTGCGTTTTTTGGTCTAAACATATGTTTCGGCATCGTCATTCGCTGAGTTGCCTCCGTAAGTTGCGGTGATTAGCTCTCCAAGTGTTTTGCGGGAAAGTAGACGTACGGGCGTTTTTTAGAATGCAGCGCCCCTTGGGGAACCGCAATATATCCCTCTACAGACAACGACTTTATCAGCTGAGCTATCGAAGGAAAAAAAAGATTGGGCGAATTAAATGTGCATCGGTGCCACCTAGAAGACGAGGCGTGCGCGTGACGCGACCGCAAGCAGCAAGCTCTACGAGGTTCGTCGAGAGTCATCGCAGAGAGGCAGGTGAGCGTCCGTCTTGGCGACATCGTGTGCTAGCGCTGTGCTCAAGCCTCATTGTGAGACGCTACGAGCATAGAGTTATCATAATGTACGCTAGATGTTCAGGTGGCGCTAGTGCGCTGTTGAAACATTGAAGCAGACAGCAACCGTTCGAGGATTTACTTCCGGTAAACCATTTACACAAAAAAAAAAAAACGGGTGCGTTTTTTTTTTTTTTAAACATAACCCGCACGGTTCTACTTTTTTTTTTTTTAATATGAAGAAGCAGAAAAACGGGTGCCCAATAAAAGCTGTCCGGCATAGGAAACATTAAAAATATATTTTTTCGTAGCCAACATACATAAATATTTGTTTTGAATATTCTAACCGCTCGTAAATATGCACGATGGGGTCATTTTAATATTTGAGTGACAGGACAGGCATATATTAGCAACACATAAGCGTCATTGGAATTTTGGCGAACCTTGAACACATTTTCATTCCTTTCTATGGGTATTTTGCTTAGATTCGTCGCTGAAGTTTACACACCTTCTGTGGAACAAGGATTTGGGAATTTCATGTAGCAAAGTTTAACATCGCTCACTGGTAAAGAAATTGCGGCAAATAAAGCAGTTTTACGTTTACAATGCTAATAAAGCTACATACTATTCGGCATGACCAAAATGACAAAAGTTGTTCATGCTATTCTGGTGAAGAGACACAAATGCACGAGCGTTTTCGTGTGGGAAGGCACAGGAGCAGCGCCAAAACTAGACTGGTTGCTGTCTGCTTCCATTTGCATCCCGGAAGTCGCATTTAAACATTATCGCTAGTTGAACCTCTAGTGTATATTTTGATAACCTTATAGTTATAAGACGCACTGGCGGCGATACCGACTCCGGCTGGTCGGCTTTGCGTGCATCGCTTATACACAACGTTTATGGAGGAAAGGCGCAGGCTAATTGTGTCCTAGTTTGTACTGTTTAGATTCCATTTCTCTCTACCTTAGATAACGCTTCAGTGTCTCGTGAGCCTCGGGAATGCATGCGACGGAGGAGCACGACAAAATGCAACGCAATGCAAAATGCGAGAAACAAACGCTCTCCCTAACCAATTCAACCCAGAATAAAAGGCCTGCAGATGATGTGATTGTCAGTTTACCGCCAACCCGCCCCCAAGTGCCAAACACGCTGAAGCTCTACAAGAGTAATTGAAGGCACTGATCTCTATTGAAGTAGGCTGTATTGCGGTTCGGATGTCCGTGGGTGGCATCACCGGCGACCATTGCTTGACGCCAGGCAGTACACGCGAGCCCATGGCAGAAAACACAAGAGTAGAAGGAATATTGAAGCTTGTACTCAGTGCTCAAAGGCGAGTGTTTTGGTGATGTGCGGCGATCAAATCAGTAGTTGTAAAGCGTTCAAACACCAAGTAATGAAAAACCGATAATGTGCAGAAGCATCACCGTTTGCGTCGGCGTCCCTCGCTTCAGTTGCTAAATTAATTACAGGTTCAGCAAACGAACGACACGCTCCGATTTTCCGTTCGTCACAGAAGCGATCACTGCAGTTCGAAGTCAAAGCTTGCACAACAAATACCCTGTACAAGCGCTTGAAACGATGCGAATCTTCCCAGTAAAGGCCTTGTGACTTATCGACTGGGAAGCTCTGACCACTTCGAGAGCACCAACGAATCCACAGTGACTCTCTGCAACTCTTGCCTGATTGAACCGCATCACAGCTTACGACCATCAAAGTCGCGATTCTCGACCATCGGCCACAAAACACTTATTTAAAAAAGTGTGCTCTAACCGTTTTTTATTTACGCCGAGAATATGAACAGTCATTCCCGGAAAAATCGTCCAGTACAACCATGACTAAGGTAAGAAATTGCCGTTTTCCCCGTTTCTCCCATAGAGTCCCATGCATTAAATGCTATCAAGCTATGACTGTCGGAAGTGCTACTCGACCCCAGCGAGAGAAGCCTCGATCCGCTACGCAGCCTACTACAATAGATACCGGTGGCCGCAAAGACACAAACGCTTACGTCTCGGCGTCGCGCGCGCTGACAACGCGTTTTTTGCGAGACGCTGCAAGACCCACTGGTGGAGTCGTTGATGCGATCTAAATGGCGCTTTGTGGGCCTTTTAATGTTGACTTCTTGGGGAGAAAGGCCTTTTCTTCTAGGTGTGATTGGTCGGGCACACCGTTGGGCCTGAGCTTTCGCACGACCATTCGAGGATGAACTTGCCAAAAGACACGAATCGTAGTGACGGCGCGCTGAGAGGACATGTCGTAGAAGAGGAACGGATAAGGCACCACAGCGAAATTGAACGAAAAGGGCGTTGAAATCCTAACAATCCCGGTCAGTAGGCAGCGCAGAAACGACAACGGCGCCATAATATTTGCAAAGTATACGAGCACCGAGCCACTTCCTTTCTGACACGCGTTACAGGGTAGCGTAAACGCGCTAGAATTTTTTATTTTTATTCTTTATAACTTGTTGTTTAACGCCGTTCAACAGTCGACTCCTACGTTTACTTACATGTATTTTATTTCGCTGATACGTTGCAGGACTATGGAACAGTATTTTAAGATAATTACACGCGCATAACTTCGTGCTTTTCTAAATGAGTTTCCGTCACATTTTTTTGTTGTTTCATATAGCAGGTTTCTGTATATTTACTCTTCGCCGATCATAAATTAGTTTGGATGCGCAGCCTCCTACGTATACGGAGCTTCTAAGCCAGTGAATTACCTTTTAGTAACGCACTTCTTCTACAAATGGATTAAGTGCACCCAAATGAACACACAACCGTGCAAGAAAAATTAAATTATCTGCGCTTGAAAAACTAACATAAATAACACTTTAAAAAATAATATTCCTTCCGAACTATGGTAGACTACGACGTTCTTCGTAAACATTTTCCACTGGTAATATACAGCAAGCTTTTAGGTGAGGAAATGCGTAACGCAAGGCTCTTAGGCACTTTAAGACATTCTTCGACATAATTTCATCACCCTCATAAGGATTGCTACGTCTTTATCTCGCACCATTGAATCACAATTCGCTAGGCAAAGTTTTTGTTTTATAGTGAGGCATAGGTGCTTAATGAAATAGCTGTAGTTCATCTTAACTCATGGAGAGATTCTAGGATATGTAGTTAGCGAAAATAAGGTTAAAGGGCACTGAAATCAACAAAAAAGTTATTTTAAAAGGCGAAGATGGGATTTTTTTGTTTTTTTGCAAGCTTTACTTAATTAGATGCAATTTAGGTGGAAAAAGCCCTACCCTAGGCCCGCCCAGTTCTTCGTTAACTAAGCATCTTTACTGAACTCTCACTGGTTGGATAGATGATCGACGTATGAAATGTTGGTTTCAAATTGTACGTCAATGTGGTAATAGTATATCAATCGACAAATTTTTTTTTTTTTTTTTGCCTTTGAGAAACAAATAATTTAGATAGAGTCATTACTGCTTTCAAGAGTATCCCAGGATTTCCTTTTCCGCATTGGGGTGTGTATCGTGCCAAGTAGGCACAAATCAAGAGGACACTTTGTTTCAGAACGTTTATGTGCCGGCCGCTTTTTTCGTCACGTTTATTTCCTTGTCTTCGCATAGCTCGTGTGCGCTCAGTTAGCTTTATAGCAGATCCATCTTCTCTTGAAAAGTTCAAAAACATAAAAGAAGTTACAATATATACAATTTATAAATATCTACGATATATGCGACTGTGTGCACTGTAAGGCCATTTGCGAATTTCAAATCATGCCATTTCCAGATTTCAAATCACTCGCAAACAATATTGCAATCCTCGTCATACGTTTATTATCCGGTACACGAACTGCCCGAGTAGATTGACGAGGTGCAATCAGAGGTGGAATTCTACGTCGACAAGCTTGAGTTCTGTTAGCCAGCTTGAATGTACCAGGGCTTGATATATCTTGACTGGAGTCAGAGACCGTTGGCGCTTGTTTTCCAGGGCTTTTTATATCATTGTCTCCACTGTCGTATGCCTCGGAGCCTACATCATCGTAAGGACCGAATGTCTCTGATGACTTGAGTAGGTGTTGGTGATTACGCCGTATAAGTGTACCCTTTTCAGTATGTGTATTGTACGACCATGGGTCCTTGTCACAGATCCCTTATGCTTTTGTTGACCATCCTTTATCTTTATCATCTCGTACTCGTGCAGTATATCCTTCTTCTCGCTGAGAGAGCGCACGGCCTCTCTGCTTCTCTTTTTTGCGTTTTAACACAGGCCAAGCTGGTGGAGACAAAATCTGGCAGGACTGTAGGCGCTTTCCTTCTCATTAATAGCTCTAACGGAACTGATCCGCATTTTAGTGGTGTGGCCCTAACCCTAACCAGAAGTTTTGGCCAGAACGTGGGCGCCTTTTGAGCAGTCTTTTCATAACTTGCACGCCTTTCTCTGCAAGTCCATTCGACCTTGTACAGCGTGGACTAGACAATACATGTTTCAAATCGTATTTTGCTGCGAACTCGGAAAAAATGTCTAGCTGTGAACTGTGGCCCGCCGTCAGTACAAACCAGGAGATGATCTCTATGACGAGAGAACATACTCACCATGACGTCGATTACAGTTTTTGAAGTCGTGTCTCGTAGTTCGGCGACCTCCGGAAAGTTTGAGTAAGCAACGTAGAGAACCAGGAATGATTTCCCAGCATACATGCATTGGCCTGCACCAATTTGTGCCCAAGTATGTAGTGGCGCCTCTTGCAACTGAAGAAGCTCTTCCTGCTGGCAATAGACATATTGTTTGCAGGTTCCATATCGTTCGATCATCGCTGTGATGTCTGTATTCATTCTGGGACAAAACATTAGTTGTCTTGCCCGCGCTTTGCACTTGTTGATTCCAAGGTGGCCGCTATGCAAGCATTTCAGCATCTCTAGTCTGAGGGCCAGGAGGATAATAATTTTACCTCCCTTCAGTAAGACACCCTTTACAACAGACAGTTCGCCCTTGCAAGGTTTAAACTCGCCTTGAAGTGGCGTGTTATTAGCCAAGTTGTTGACAACTTCATGAAGTTCTGTGTCTTCTTCTGCGGCTTTAAGGAGCCGGGCCATAGTTCGTCACTAACGAGCGTAGACAAGACGGTGGCTGCATGAATGTCCATTTCATCGCTAAAATCTTCTCTTTTCGTCGGTGTCTGCAGTCGAGAGAACGTATCAGCAAGTACCAGCGCTTTTTCTGGCAGGAACTCTAGCTTCAAGTCGTATCGTGATGGCATATCTCTGATGCACTTTTTATCTATGAAAATTAGCGGGCTGTGATCTGTTTCGGGAATAATGTACCGTCCGTAGGTGAAGACGTGAAAATTTAACATCCGTATACTATTCCCAGAGCCTCTTTCTTAATTTGAGAGGAACGGTATTAACTATCCGTTAAAACTTTCGACGCGTAGGCTAGTGGGTGCCAGTCTTGACAATGCCTCTGAAATAAGGCTGTACCTAAGGCTCCTTTGAACGCATTTGTAGAGGCTTTTGTGTCCTTCCCAGCGTCAAAAAAGCGAATATCGGTGCTTTTGTTAACATTTCTTGTAGCATTTTTCTTTTTTTTTTTTGCATGCCTTCTACTGCACCCAAAAAGTGAATCATGTTTATCTACGCAACAATGTGGTTTTATCTGACGAGTTAAGAATGAACTTCACGAAGTAGTTGACTGCTCCCAAAAGACGCTGTACATTCTTTCTGTTTTTGGTAGTAGCATGAATATAACGCATTTGACTAGTTCAGGGTCTGGCGTGATACCTTTAGTTCTAATGTCAGTCAAAGGCCATGTTCCTCATGAGTACTTCCCCTAAATAAGTACATAATCTATAAAAATTCGTACTTCACTTAATCCTTCAAAACTTTGCGTCATTGTTTTCTGAAACACTTCCGGTGCAGATGAAATTCCGAAAAGCAATCTGAGGTACCGGTATGGATTAAATTGTATTTCAAAGGTACAGATTCGCGACGTGCTGTCGTCAAGTGGTGTCTGATGAAAAACCACTGTTAGCATCAACCCTTGTAATATCATTTCCTCTTGCCAACTCAGCTTCAATGGCCTCTCTGCGAGGAAGTTGAATATGTTCTCGTTTCAAGCTAATGTTTACGTACTTTAAATTCATGCACACACGATTTTTTCTTTCAACTTTTAAAAGAGAGCTTACCCAACCTGTTGTATCTTGGACTTTGGCGATTCTGCCACTGGTAGTCATCCGGTACAGTTCGGCTTTCAAAGGTTCCCGGGGAGCATGCGGCGCTCAACGTGCTGGCTGAACCACTGGACGGCAGTCGTCTTTAAGTGTCAGGTGATACTCGTTTTTGTGCATCTGATGCCGCGAAAAACATCTAAAAACTTGAAGACAACTTACGTTTGGACACGACTTGTTTTCTCGAGGCTGTCTATGCGGAGAACCAAGAAAAAAGACTCGAAGCTCTGAAGCCCTCACAGTGCTTGCTTGCCCTTCTTCACGATGAAAAAGTCCATGTTTTTAATCGTTGATCCAACCTCTACAGATATGCAGACCTAGCCCACATGCTCTAGCTTTCCTCCTGCATAGCTTCGCAATGCTGTTGCGCTTGGTACTGGCTGTGTCGACACCGGAATTTTGTTAAAGCTGCTGAGAGGTAGAAATTATTCGCACCCGCTCCGGTGTGAACCTTCGAGTAACATCTCGGTCTTCTATCTTTGCCATCACTGTCTAGTCGTGCTCGTTCTTTACTTTGCGACCATCGACTGAAAGAATATCAAAGGTGTCGTTTCGACATCTTGTCCGAGCTCTTGTTCACGGGTATTGTCAACGTTCATCTCCTTGCATTTACAGGCTACCACAAAGTGTTGTTTTTTTTTACACTTGCTGCATGATTTTCCAAATTCTGGGAATTTTCTCGGCTCATGCCTTGAGCTGCAGAACTGACACTTGGGTCTTCCGGGACAATTTCTGTCGTTACGATCCACCGGGTTCACAAGCGTATCGGCGCTGATTTGCAGAAGTCGACGGCTTTCTCAAGTGTTAGGTCTTTTTCCGTCAGCAGCTTTTCTTCGAGTTTCTTCCTCTGTATTCCGTACACAATTTGATCTCGAAGCATTGACTCGTCTAGCACTCCAAAGTTGCAGAACTTGGCCTTTAGTGGCAAGACTCATAAGAGCAGTTAAAAACCCTCACTTTCCGTCCGCTGGCGTGTTCTAAAGACGCAGCGCTCGAATGTTTCCTTGCACTTAGTAAGGCAATATTCCTCGAATGTTCGTACGGCCAGTTCATAGTCATCGTTTTCAAATTTTTTCAGTTGGAACGTGTCATGGACGTGAGTGTCTTGCTGGCCAGTCACGTGAAGAAATATGTCTGTCGTCTGCTGCATCGACCTCACCTCCTTCGTTTCTGTTGCCCAGAAGTAGAGTTCGACGCGCTGTTTGAAGCGCTCCCAATTCTCCGTTGTGTCCTCCGATAGCAGTAACCCTTCAGGTGGCGGTAGTTCGACCATGGCGCCGGCTCTTTTCACACAAAAGGAACACTTCTGACACCATGTATTGCGACAAGTAGGCACACATCACGAGGACACTTCGCTTCAGAACGCTTATGTGCCTGCCGCCGCTTCCGTCACGTTTATTTCCTCGTCTTCGCTCAGCTCGTGTGCGCTCAGCTAGCTTTATAGCCGATACAGGGTGAAACGATAAAGAGCGTGGCTGCCGGCGTCTGTATAGTGCTGAACGAGCGCAGCTCCTCCAGATCGTCTATTTTGATGAGTGCGAGGTGTTTAGCATTACTGAGGTGTTTAGAAAAAGATCTTCCTAACGGATGTAGTCTGCAACAAACAACTGTCGCAAGTACACGCCCTCAGAAACGCTGTGCGGTTCCTTGTTTTCGTAGCGGGACTGGCCTAAGCCTCGTCTCCCATGCAAACTATGTAGCTTGATCTAGCTTAATATGTTCGTTTGAGCGTGTTGATGCTGAATAAAGATGGCTCCCGTAAAAGCGGCCCTGCTGCTTTGTGGATTGCATAACCATCGTAATCGCAGCCATGGTTTTAATACCGAAAAGATACCTACACAGCCAAGCATTTGCGAGCCAGTTGGCTGGAGGCAATCGGCAGTTCGGCTTACATCAGGCTTGTCTAGGTATGTTCCAGTGTTGTACACGTTCCTGAAAAAAGGAACGAAAGCCCGTTCCTCGTTCCTTCTGATTTTTGGAACACGTTCCCGTTACAGGTTCCATATGTGAAAAAGGAATTCGTTCCCATTACAGTTAAAAAAATGGAACGTTACGTTGCATTTGTCTTTTGCTGATTACCATATTTAGTTAGATAGATCAATGTTTTTTATGTTTTTTTTAATCTATCCCATCAAACGGCAACATACGAATTTAAATGCCGTGATCGAAGGGCACCAGCAGACGAAAGCCAGCGAAGCAGGGTTTAAATTGTTGATATATTCGCCTTTAAAAATCTTAGCATTTAGCCATATTAATGTTTGTGGTGGGCGAATTCAGACGATTAAAATATACTGTTGCCCCAGATAGCACGAGCGCTTTACAACCTCACGCGTTTTAATCTAACAAAATCCCTTGTTCGAACTTAACAACAGTTGCTTCTCGATGTTGCTGTCCGCAAAGCGATCAAGTGAAGAAGGGAGTAGGACTTTTGGAAGGTCAGTCTTGAAAACTACAAGCCCTTCTTTGTGAAGGTTGGATTGGTTGTTCAGTTTGAAGGTGGGGGACTGCGGGAAAAGGATTAAAGGTTATTTTTGTGTATCTTTTAAGTTACCAATGTTCAGGATAGAAGGATGCTTTGATCTCTTGTACTTTTGTTGTAACTCTATGTCTCTGTGAAAGTTCAGAGATGGCTAGACTCGTCTTTTAGGTGTATGAGGATTCGTGGAGGCCAAGAAATTAGCTGAGTTTGAAACATCCCTCTTTCTGTGTCTTTTCCTTTGACTAAAAGTTTTGCTTTTAGTACAAGCAGTCTCGGGCACTGAAAAAAAGAAACATTGTCCACGAGCTTTCCTGCACCCGAATGTTACTAAACCAGGACCACACAAAATAAACCCTAAGGTAATTAACCAAGAAGTTAACGAGATTCTGCTCTTTGTAAAGAAATTGTTTTTATACTTTTAGAAATTAAAAACAAAAATCACCGGACGAAAAAAGGAACGCCGTTCCTTTTTTGTTTCAGTAAAAATGTAACGAGTTCCTGTTCCTGTTCCACCGATGCAAAATGGAACAGTGGCGTTCCTTCGTTTCCCCTAAAAGGAACGCGTTCCACGAACGCCGTTCCGTACAACGCTGGTATGTTCCCCTAATTTCACTTCGAAAGGCAAGTAGCCCTCAAGTTTTGCAGTGCACCTGGTTTGCCAAAACGAATATTTTAAGTCGAGTTCTAATTGTGCGACAGGACGCTCCACCTTCCTGCTCAAAGATTCCTCTCGAAAAAGATAACAACAAAAACAGAAAAGCTGGAAGGACTGAATATTCTTTCCTTTTTCTCAGTCCTCTTAATTTTTTTTTCTGATTTTTTTTTTGTTTTTTTGTTGCATATTGACAGACGCTGATAGATGCTTGTATTGGACCCTGGCTCTTGCGTGAAAAAACAGTCGAACGCCGCTTTCGTGGTCGCTTTTTGCGTGCGTTGAAGAAGTGCCTAAAGGGTTGCGGGATAGCGGACGGACGAAGGCGAAAACGGACGCCGATGCGCAGCTTTCATGTCCGCGCCTGGGCATTGCAGACGACAATAGAGAGTGGTGGAATAGCAGACGATGCCCGAGGGCTCCGCCCTTCTGCACGCACGACTAGTAGGCAGTGTCGGAGGCTAGACTGGGCGCAACGAATGTGGCAAAAGAGAAACATAGGTCTCCAAGCATCTTCAGCCGAACTGCCAAGCCAATCCAGTAGTAATGGGCGGGATCACTGATTTGTGGGCGGGGTTTAGGACTGGCAGTGACCTCTACCTAAGTTGCGTCTAACGGCGTAAGTATTGCACACAAAAGAACATTTTTCTTGGGAAAATTATAAAGAATTACGTGCTCCATCTATACCCTTTAAAACATATTTGTTGATTTCAGTGTTCCTTTAAGGCATTTCGAAATCTCAAGCGTGCTCTTAGATCGCGATATGACGTCAAATGCGTCCCGGACACAAACCCCGAAAGTACGGAACCCTACCAGTAATGTATGGAATAGAACATTTAAGGATCAATCGTTTGAATTTGTTTAGAACACATTAATCATTTGTTTCGGGAATTTAAGAATGACCTATAATTTATCTTTTTTTTTTTTGCTTGGGGGGGGGGGGGGGGAGGCGGGCATCTAACTTGGTGCATACGCTACGTGACGTGAATTTTCCCGCAAAATTCTCGAGAAATTGAAGTTGTGTTTTCGCCCGTGACGTCAGGTCACGGAATGTACCCATAACATTTAGCTGGAAAGTGAACGGGCGACTAAGTCACGTGAAATCAGTTCTCTCGCAAAATTTTCAGAGTAAACTGAATTGATGTGTAGGTCACGTGGCGTCTTGTCATGTGACATGGATTTTCCTACCAAAATGTAGTGGGGCAACTGAATTAGTGTGACAGGTGTCCTCACATCACTCTTCCTCCTAAATTTACCAGGGAAACTCATTTTGCGTTTGCGTAACGTGAAGTCAATTTCGCCCTCTAAATTTTGCAATGACTAGATCCACCAGATTAAATTAAAAATCTGAAATTTGTAAGTAAATACATTCTACACTAGTTTATAACAAAAATACAATACAGGGCTTCTTCCTGCCAAGCTCAATGGAAAATTTATGTCTTTAATTCCCGTTCAAAGAAATGTTTCGACCACCTCCAACCGATCTAAACAAAAAGTTTTCACCTTTTTGGGAACCCACGAGGTGAAGGAAGAGGTGTGCGGCACCACTTGGATTATTGGAAATCCCTAGAAAACATAGATCCAGAGACCAGCTGTCAGCCGTCTGACAGCGGACAGCGGCCGACAATCTTTCAAAAGCACCCGTTGCTCCCGGCGGTAAGGAAGAATGCCCATACATATTTGAAGGTCCAGTTGGAGAGAACCCATCAAGACGCCTTTCAAAAGAGCGGCGCGCATTCCATCTCTCTTGGGGCTCACAAAAGAATAAGCTAAAAAGAGCTGGCTGGGGTCGGCTGGCCCGCTTTGAACGTCATCAGCGAGCCTTCAAAGCAGTGCGTCCAGACAGCCTTCCTCGTTCGGAATCGATCTTATATCGACTGGACCGGTGATTATTTGACCGAAGTAATTTGAGACTGCAATTTTGCCGCTCGACCACCCAAGCGCCGTTTTATCTTAATCTTGTCTTGCTGACTTCAAGACCCGTTCAATATTAGGGGCTGCTGTCAGAGTTTCATCGCGTTAATAGAAACAGGAGTGGGGTGCTCCTAACAAAGTTTGATGGACATGGATCAAAGTAAAAGAAAATTGTGTGTTAGTAAAAGACTAATATTGTATCCTAAATAGAGAACGCAAAGATAACATATTTATGTGTGTGTCAGAATTATGGGAAATATAAGAACTCTCCTTCGATGTGACTGATGTGTGTCTCAAGCGTGTTAAGTAGGCTTGTTTTAGAACGTTACTATTAATACCTAATCAATTCTTATTAAAAAAGATCTCTTTCATGTACGCCATTTGCTTTTATAAAGTGATGTTGTTACAGTATATTCGTATAATTATTTACAAAAACAACCCGCAGTGATGAAATAATATGGCGATAAAACCTTGTAATAATTACAAAAAAAAAAGTTTGAAGAAAATGAACAGGTAACAAATCAGTAAAGGCAGTAAAAAAGATACAAAATCAAGTCAAAACGCAAACAAGTAATTGTATAATGGGAAACTCAAGCTATGCATTCGACTCAATAATTGTGAGTGCGCAAAAAATATTGTTTTGTGTCGTGATATAAAACAAAATATTATCTAGACACCATGCCAAAAGCGAGACAAGCAGCCAATGTGGCGCCGTGTGTAGTACGGGACCATGCATTGTTCCAGTGAAAGAATGCACAATCAAAATACTTCTTTTTCCACGCTACTCATACAAGTTTTTATATTCCTTGCACTACAGCGCTTTCGGAGAATGATAGGCTTTTGCTATTCCAGTATGCCATGTTGATCCGCTTTTTTGTTTATAGGAAGCGAGCATGCCGGCTGCGTCGCGGCGGTCGCCTATTGTTCACCGCCACCCAGCGGTAGCCGGCTCAGAACCACCGGGGAGCAATGGACGCGAAGAGCGCAACGGATGGCGTCCCCGCCGTGATTACGACGGGATTTAAGGCAGTTATGAATTTGGGAAGTTTCTTCGGTAGCCTGTGCCGCTGGCGCTGAATCACCGGAAAGTATGGCGACAAACAGAACAGCGGACAGTGTCCCCGACACGAATCCGGATTACTTCTTCGGTAGACGGTGCAGAATCATCGGGGGGAAGCAATGGCGACGAGCAGCACAACGGACAGTGTTCCCGTGGTGATTACGACGGGGTTTAAGGCGATTACGAATCCAGAAAACTTCTTCCGTGGTGCGAGTATTACGAAAGGGAAACTCTTTCGTGAATCTGGCCGCGTGTACGACGTGAAGGAGGTCCGTTTCGACGGACACGTGGATGTCACGGCGCGCCGTACTCCGCAGACGAAATCGAGCGCGCCGAAAAAAAAAGCTTTCGAGCCCCGCGCAATTAGGTGAGAGCGCCTTCTTGATTGGCGCTGAGTGGACTGCGCTAATGATGTATGTTTATTACTTTCTAAATCAGCTTGACAATAACTGGGCGATTGTTTTCTCGCCGTTCCGCGATTCCAACTACTATCTACCTGTAGGCTGATGGAAACATCCAAGGGTGGGCGACCGCATTCCGCTTCTCGATTCCGCTGAAGTATTTGATGTATATCTTAGAGTTTGCCGTAAATGTCCATGCTGTTCTATCGTCGCTAAAATATAAAGAAAACAGTTAATTGTATTATTCTTCAGCAGTTTAAAGCAAAACGCGAACTGCAAGGCAAGAAATGCCACTTACCTGCACCGACGCACAAGGCTGTGTTCCAAATATTACCCAAATGAACCCGAGTCACTGCGGCGGGTCGTGTCCTGTGACAACACAGATTGAAGAACGCTGGACGCGGGTAGGTTTTGGAACGCCAAGGTACAAAACGTTTACCCTGGAGTAAGATCGAGTACATTTTGGAACACGGCCCAAGTCGCACCCAGGTCGCGCGGCACTCCGCCTCGTACGGATTCGAAAGGAAGCCGTAGAACTTGTGCGTACTGTTGCAGCCTACCACGATTCAGTTGTTGTGGCTTTCTTGGTGCGGAATAGATATCTCGTAAATTACATCGCTAACCCGCTTCAACGCACAACCAACGCAGCGACTGGCAGAAGATCCCCGGTGCAAAGGATTCGTTTGCCGCTAGGGGCGCCCTGGTGGGGGCTTAAATTAGATCCGCACGGTTCCTATGTATGTATGTTTAGATACTACAAACTTATGATTTTATTTAATAAATAATATATACTTCAAATCAGTCAAACATGTAACTGAAACTTTCTATCAATATTTTAAACAAGCTATATTAGTAATTTCGTTTCTGTATTTCGGTGATGTGCTCAGTAGTAGCGTTCGCGACCGAAGCTCGCATACTGCTAGGTTGCAGAGCTTGTTAGAATTTTATTCATCAATGCGGAGTGTCTTTCCGCTGTAGTAACAATCTTTGCATCGATTTGGCTCAATTTCAAGCCCCGGAATAGCGAGACCGCTAGTTTATCCCACAGCTCATGTTTATATACCGAGATCTTATTCCTCCAAATAAATAGCAGAAAAAAATTAAAGACAAGCGCACTCAATCTGCCCAACCAAAACGAGGTTGTTTTCCTCTTTATTATACTAAATACTCTATACATAATTATGTATATTCACGGCTAATCTTCATTGAACAGGCCAGTGTCAAATTAGTCTAATAATTCTTGAGGCCGCGAATTACACTACACGCCGCCTTTCCTTGCGCCACGCGGAATTGACAACAAAACATAAGCCGAAAATTTGTGATAAAAACAACTTCAACAATCCGCTCGGGCACGATGAGCTCAGAGGCGCGTTTAGTGTCTGAAATCTAAGCGGATTTCCATCTGGGCCGTAACGACATCAGGTTCGCTACCGCGACAACGGCATAATTCGATAAGTCCCGTATGCTCGCCGCCCATCGACGGAGCATCATTTTCGCGCCAAAGGATCCGTTGAAAGCGAAAAGAGCAAAAGCTCCAATTTATGTAAGTAACGCAAACCTTGGCTGATGCACAGATAAAGTCTATATTGTCGACAATAAGATCCCGCGACGCCGATCAATATAAAAGGAATCTCTATTCTTGCCGAAATTCGCGCCAATCTAGTTTTTTTTCGTCAAACTGATGAACGTTTTACAGAAATATCTAGCAGTAATCACAGTTCATTACCTTCGGATACGTGTTGATATATCTGTCTCGGTTGTTTGCTCTCCTTGTCGAGGTACGCACGAATAAGGCCAAGAGGTGACGGCGCATTTGACGACTTGTTTTTTTAAGTTCTTCTGCTGACAGAGACGGAACGTCGAGTACGCTTCCTTATTCGAAGAAATCGGATGGCCTGCATAAACAACCTATGCGGGTTCCCTTATTTCCACACCGTCAAGCTGCCAAATTACCCAAGTACAAATCGCACCGCAAGAATAAGTCGTGAACATAAAAAAACACGCCCCACGCTTCCTGTGCTATTTGCGCAGGAGTTGCGGGGACGTCGGAATGACGCCGAACTCCCATAGGATTTCATTGAAAGGATAGTGGGTAGGACTCAATGTGAGTTGCCTGGAAGTCTGACAACTATTTAATTTCAATCAGTCATTAAGAGCTGGGCGTTGTGACATCATTTCAACCCCTGTGCCAGATGCAGACGAATTTGAGCTCCGCATAGCTGCCTCATGGTCTACGGTGTCTAACCATTTAGCCAAGTGTGGCTGTATAATACTACAATGGAAGAGCTAAACTTGCATTGAACTGGACACATACATTGCTTGCCAAACAACACCTCGCGGAATCGTCCGTAATTATCGAAGTGATGAAAAGATAGACTGGCATCATAGCTTATATTTCAGTGCAAAAATGAATACATTCGTGGATTGCCCTCCCGCGCGAGTATGTTTATATCACACAACAAAGTGTAATCTATTTCCGTAATTTCCTTCTGCGACCAGCAAGAAGTTTTAACTGGACCGTGAATTACGTGTTGAGCATGTGCAATAACTCTCATTTGCAAAATACTGTACACCGCGCATGCACCCACAGTCCAGCCACTGCGCATGTCTTGTCTTGCCCGGGTGGTAAGCGGTGAAAAGCTACAAAGAGCCTGAAACAATGAAGCCAATATTATTATTTTATTGTTAGTTTTAATGAACGCTCTCTGCAATTCGCACCACATAGCTGTCACTCCACATATTTTGGTACAATGGAAAAGGGGAGCCAGGTGACCAGAAACTAGCTCGAAGTGCACAACGCTCCAGAATATTACGTAAAAGACAAAATACGATCCGCCGATAATTGCGGATAACCTCATGCGGCTCGGGTGGTAGCTCATTTAATCTATCTATCTGGTGTGCACCGGACTATGTCGTGGTAGGATCTTGGACAAATGAAATATCCAGCAACCCTATCGTCTGGGCTAAATGAACACCAGTGGAGCTCCTGTGCAGAAAGGTATATTGCGGTATGGCCCATACGAATGAAATTTTACACTAAATGTGCAAACTTTTTACTTGGATATAGCTAATCTTCGGGACCTTAACTACAACACAAAATCAACAAAACGTGAAACAAAAAAAAAAATTTCGGAAGATGTTGCCCGTATTTTTGTTGTTTAGATTACGTTCTTATTGTTCCGTTTCCATTCGGATCCCAGAAATGCGTGTTTACCGAATATATGTATAGTCAGAGCGAACTGATGCATTTTTAGGGGGTTTGTGATAAAAAAAAGTTAAAAAGATCAAAAAAAGAGATTTTGGAATTTTACATATTCAAGAATAAAACATTGTGTTTGAATTAATATTTTCTTTCTAGATCAAAACAAAACCGTTGAACTTAATCCTTAAATAGGGCAAGAAGTTTTTCTTCTACGCTTGTCAGAAGTAAAAATTATAGCGATCAAAACAAAATATTCACTATATACATATCATAGTCGTTTAGCATAGTCAGTCACAGAATCCCATCTTCTTTTAAGAAAATTGGCGCAGTGCGTTAGAATCTAAACCCTGAGACCAGGAGTAATAAAATAACAGAAAATGACAACACAAAATCTGTGTCCTCTTCTGTCCTCTCGTGTTGTCTTGTCCGTTGTTTTATTAATTCGTTTCTCAGGGTCCCGAATAAGAAGATTTCTTACCAGCTCGCCTTCACACTTTTGCTCCTCTCAATGCGTTGGTTGCTTCTGCGGAAAAGGAGCATTTTAATATTATCCGGTGTGTAGCAGCAACAAGCACTGAAACGCTTTTTTTTTTTTTTGTGTGTATGTGTATGGCCCAAAATAAAACTAAATACGCGTAGTATAGGTTTAAATTTAAAAATTATGGAATATTCGCGCTCAGCATTTTTGCCGGTTTAATTGAAATCCAAGTTTACGCAAGGAAAAACAGACATCCAAGTGTAAGAACGAAATCTTGAGATTTTTGTTTTATACCAGGCTGTTGTCGCAGAAAGATTAAAGCAGTTTAAAAACTTATTTCTCCTCTAGAACGAAAAAAAAGAAAGAAAAGTTTTTTGTGCGCAAAAAAATAATAATCGTTACAGAGTTTTTAAACCATTCTACACCCTTTCTTTTCATATTCATCCAGCGCGCTTGCAATCTCAATTCAAATCGCATCGCCTTCGGTTTTCAGAATCTGTTCCTAGATATCAACTAAATTAAATTCCACAGAATGACAATAGATGTAGAACGTCCTTTTTCACTCTGGTTTAAAAAAAGAAAAGGAATAAAAAATACATGAATATCAAATTGATAACCGTACGTCTGATCAAACCGTCAACATCTCTGCTTGAGAAATGAGTGCGCTACTAAATGGCTGGACTCATTTTAGCTAATTTTAAGAAATCCGGCTTCCTGCAATCACTTTAACCAGCGGTATGAAAACCGTGTAAATTTTCTGCATTATAATAGCACCCGTCGTGTAACTTGCTTTACATTAATAACCGTACAGTCAATGAAAGCATTTAAAAACGGGCAGGACCTGCTTAGACCCTAAAAACTTTCTTATCGCTCCCCAGCGTATAAGGTTGTAGCATGTGTTGATAAGAACATCGAGAAACGAATCAGGATGCAAGAAGCGTAATCGTAACAGTGCAAGCCCTGCGCATTATTAGCTATCAGTAACATTTTTATAAGTTGATCGGCTTAGTATTATTAAATTCAAAACGAAATTGCGTTCACACAAATGCTTCGAGTTTATGACCTCTAAAGAAAAGGCAGTTTTTGCTTTGATCATTGATGAAGCCATGTGTTGCTGTAGTTTTGTTTTCCTTAAAGTTTCGCATCTCGCAGCAGCTTGCAATTACACACATCGACAAATAAGTATCTCAGATTATAAAACGAACAGTTGTCGTAGACGTAAGTTAAAATTATGCGAATTTATAATTAGTTATCAATTACATGTCAAGATCTCAAATGAACACTTCGTTTTCACCAATGAGCCAGCCCTGATGCTGATACTGTGTGTTGCGAGGTAGATGAACCAATCCCCTGATTGTTGGAGAACATAAACACAAGAGCACTAGCTGAAAGATGAACCTAAACAGAGTCACTGAAAGAACCTCTCTTTGATAATATATTCATCATTATACTATATAGGCATCCCTGCGCGCTCTGACAAGATATTTCAAGTGGCTTGAAAGAGCCCATGGCGAAATCTAGCAGTCACACCTTAGTTCGATTAATGCCACCGCCCGTTTCAATCTTACTGAGCATCGTGTTTGTCTGCACTCGTCTAAACACTGCTGAATGATGTACGTTAAAAACACATAGTTTGCAGCCGCAACAATTTTTGTACTTTCATTAAATACCGCTATAAATTATTCGTCGGCATTCATTACCTATAAACGACGCGTCAGTTGTTTCTTTTCTCTCCGCGGAACGGCAGTCCCAGGCGAAATTCCAGAAAACACGTCCAGCGTTCACCCCATCAACTCGCAGCCAGAGCAAGTGGCCACGGGATCTGGAGCCGACTAAATGACGCCAATGTTTATCATAGCCACGCGCTGGGATCGGCAAAGCACAGGGCACGTGCTGAGTTCAACAAATTGTTAAGAATCAGCTGTTCCCGTCATCACAGCGATTGTGCACGAACAACTGCTTGAAATTATATCGAGGCATCGAATGTCACCAGCCCAAATCAAGTTCTCACTCAGTGCTTGTGTCCGTTGTATAAGCCGCATTTACCTATTGTCACCGCGGGGATCGCAAAGCTTGATGACAAACTCCTGACCGTATTGCCGAGAGCGCCAGGGATACAATCCACACTTTGTCATCGAGTTTTGTGAAGAAGAGTCTGAAAGGAAATGTCAGCTTTTATCCTTCTAATTACGCTGCAAAAAAAAAAAAAGAAAACACCTTTATTGGGGGTGGTGTTATTTGTAAGCACACTTGTGTACCACTAGTGCCGGTGAATTTGTGTAAAATTAAAAGTTTAGTTCTTCGATTTTCTTTTTTTTTAGTGCACAAAAACAAAACGCGCATTACCGAAAGTCGAACGCCTAACAGAATGAAGGCACTGTGCGGACGCTTTAGCTACTATGTCACATAAATACCCAATGCAATATTACAAATATGTTAATAAAAAAGCGTCCTTCGCTTGCAGCAGACATACATTGTGCGTAAATGACGCAAGCTGTCGTTAGGATGTCAAATACCAGTCATCATCGCTGCCTTTTCCACTGGGACTACCTTTGAGTTAAGTTACGGTGCACTGTAGGCTATCAGCCATTTATCAGCTGCCATGCACAGGAATATATTCTTAATCAGCTCCGGTATGCATTTTGTAGCATTGTATTAAAATATTGAGCTTTTTTTTTTTTTTGCAATTTCAATTTAGTGTACTATGGTATGCCTAGGCACAATAAAATATATATTTCTGAAGCACTCTAGAGTCACTTTTATTTTTTTCACTTTTAATGGAGGAAATTATATCTTTAAAAGGAAATGATCATATAATTGTTTGAATTGCATCATTGTTTTTACAAAACGAAATCACTCGGCGCGAATTACACGGAGTGTTCAATGATGCATCTGTCTAATATAGTAAAATGTATTCTCAGTCGTAACGTCATTCCATTTCATTTCATTTATTTACATTGAGGACCCGAGTCCGGGTATTACACTCGGAATGGTAAGTGAGACGATATTTGTTTAAACGCAAAAGTAAAAATAGAGGCATGCGTTCTCAGTTCAGTGGCGAATATGCAACACACGTATTCATTAAAAAAATTAAATGATTAAATCTTTCAGCTGAAAAAACAATAACGCTGAATTTCGAAAGAGCATTTGTTTTGAATTATATCCTTTTTAGGCATTATAAAAGTGATTAATGACTTTTGTAGCCTTCGGGCACCCATTTCATTCAAATTAACATTTATGTATTTGATCCAGTGCTTCCTCTGGTTACATCGAAGTACTTTTAATGTTAATTCGCATGGTTATAGGAATTATACATTCGTTACTAAAACGACCTTGCCAGTAACGAGAAAAGAGTCAAAGTCTCAGGGTAAACGACGAAATGGCTTGCCAGTAAACCTCTTATAAATGAGTTCCTGCATCCCACATATTGTAATCACAACTAAATGTCATCAACAGAAAGCTATTCTTTTAGAGAACAGTCCTCTCACGTAGCTCACATCCATAACCTTAAAACAAACAAAAAAACACCATTTTTATAGAAGGAGTATTCTTGGCTAAGCCACCTTCACCACGAGCCTACAACCTTAAGCTTTATTTCAAGTGAACCGTAGCCTAATCCGTGGGTTATGTTTAAAACAATTAGAACAGCGCGTAGAGAAGTCAGCCACAAAATCGCAGTGTTGTTCATAAAAAACAGTTATAAGAACTGTTTTGTTGATTGCGGCACGGAGGTCGTTTATCCCATTTTCATCATCTGTAGGAAACCGCATACTGTCCAAACAGGAAGATAAACATAATATCACTCAAAAGAACATGAATATGATATTCATAACCTGGCTTTAGACTATATTGTTGTTCACTGACACGATCGTGATTCTGCTCCTGAATTACTTGTATTGCCTTAGGTAAAGGTTGTGGGAGCCGAGGGTGAACGACCAGGCAGAGGGCACGTGACAGGCGGTCGATGGAGAAGACACGAGCTGGGCGAGACAGCGCGAGCTGAGCGAGGCTGGTAGCTAGACAAGGAACGTCGAAGCCAAGCTGCTTGGCCTGGCCCATAACGAACCCCGGAGCGGTCCACCAGCGAGGTCTGGAGCAAGACCGGTGGAAACGGCGAGCCCGGGCCATATGACCTGGGCTATGACGATCCCGGGGTGGTGCTGCAGCGAGACTCGGGCATTGATAGCACGGGACAGCCAGCCTACGCAGCGCTGGCGTGGGAAAGGCGATCCGCAGGCCTGGACACGGACCCCGACTGTGAGCTCTGATCGACGGGCGACAACAAGGGTCGGCGGGCCCGGACTACCGGCTCTCGACGACGGGCAATCGGGAGGTACAGTAAACCCATTCACTGTCTTCTCGTTGCTGTATGCCACTCCCTAGGTAACGGGCGAAGCGCGTACCGAGCGGGCGGCGATGATTAGTAGAGGGATCTCCATAAAGAAACCCACAAGGTAGCCAGAAGTTAACTATACAGAAAATGTTGAAGCCAGAGATATTGTACAGTACAAAGAAAACTGTCAGTTCTCTCTCATTTATGATTTTTGAGAGGGTTGATATATCTTGATAAGGAGGGGTGACGCTAGTGAGATTTCCAAGGTGCTTTTAAGTATTTCGTCTACGCATATTGTTTGCTGACCAGTGTATATATGCTATACCGCAGACATGACAATACGTAAATATTTTATTCGCAAGTCAGCGCTGTGTGTGTGTGCGCGTGTGCGTGTGCGCCTGCGCGTGTGCGTGTGTGTGCCTGTGCGTGTTTGTGTGTGTGTTTGTGTGTGTGAGAGTGTGTTTCTTTCTTTCTTGACTGGCCATCTTTTGTGTGTTCTCTTCTCACAGTTCGAGAGAACGAGTTTTACTGTAAATATTCAATCATAGGCACTTGAAATCTAGATCTGTTTTACTGCTGGGGAGACAGGACGTGGAGCTGTGTAAGATATCAGATTTTTTATCTTGCTGATGCTGAAAAAATAATTACCAGTCGGACACGCCTTGTTTCAGAGCTCAGCTCTGTATCTCATCGCTTCTTTGGGGGGAACTAATTATCGCGCACAGCCTAAAGCTATTTAGAAGGTATTAAGTAAAGCTAAAGTCTTTTCTTCTGTCCCCAGGAGACATTCAAACCACAGCGTGAATTTGTTGTTTCTCTTTTATAGTATATATGGCAAGTGTGTTTTGGATCGTCCAACATCATTTGTATAAGCAAAAAAACCTGAGAAGTTGATGGACCTTTGTTTTATATACTGCGTTAATTAAGATATCTAAAAATTGACTTTCCTATTGATTTTAGTTAATTATGTAACCAAGAAAAACTTTATGGGAATATTTCCCACAATATTAAAAACGAGAACACCTCTAGAAGCATAAAATAGGGTGTTTAAAACACCAAGATATAGTTAATGTGCATTACAAACGTTTGGTTCCAGAATGTTTAGTATAGAAACAATACACTAATCTGAAACCATCAAATATAAAAATACATTACTTCTCTAAGAGGCTACAAGGTGTTTCCCAACTACTTTTATTCCTAGGGCAACAATGCAAAGCGAACGTTTTACAAAGCGAACGTTTTACAATGACTATCGTTTTTGGCGTTAACAAGGATATAGTTTCGCACCATAAAATGTAGAGCGCAACGACGTTCTAAACGTTTAATAAAAAGGCAATAAGCAAAAAGAGGCGTCCAAGATAGTATTAAGACCTATTTGGAAAATAAGAAGCTTGGTCACTTGCTGTGGATTTAGTGTCAATTTAGTCAAGTGAGTTTGGGTTTAATTTAAAGAGAGAAATGCTATCGAGTTTCTGCGATGACTGCAACGAAGCGCCGTAGAAACAGAACAACTTTTTTTTTTATAAACAAAATCTCCCAGGGTTAAAACCCTTATTTCCATTTTCGTAACTGAAACGAAATAGTGACACCGTAGAGAATGTCCACGCAAGGATTCAACAATCTAGCTTTTACCAAGGTGCAACACAGCCACATCGTCTTTTTTCTGATTGGGGGCGGTATTCAACAGATGCCTGCCGTCACTTGCGCTAACAGCAAAATTGTATTTGCTGCGTGACTCGTTGCTGCTGCCAAAATAAAGATTTTTGCTTTCGTGAACAGTATTTCAAGTATTCGATGATTTTTTTGTTCAGAGTTTTGTAACTTTCTGCAGAGCAATATAACTGGAGTATACTAATATTACGGTTGCTGTTTTTCTTACATTAAGAAACTCCAGCTAGTGTCAAACATATGTTTGGCCTACTTGCTTTGTTTTCTGTAACATCAGTTGTATAAAATTTACCTGTGCGCAATACTAACGTGCACATAATTGATGTATATCAGCATTTCGTCTTCGTTATGAGAACCCGTCCTTGCTTGATTGTGTCACTCATTTGAGGAGGCCGGTATATACGATAGAAACGATATTTTAAATGTAAAATAAAAAAAATACGTACAATAGTTGTCAGATCCATTATATTGACTCTATTTTCTTTTCTTTTCTGGGGAATGTTATTTTCCCGACAGACACAGTCTAATTTCTTTTTATTTATTTAACCTATTCTTATGCAGTCGTTAATATATTTGGCGAAGTAAACTTTTGCGAAAATCGCTTATAACTTTTGAATTACCTAACTGCAAGTTCTGACTTTTGGTCTCAGCCGCTAGCACTACTCTTGGGCGGGGATGTAGCATTCCGTGATGCATAGTTTGTTTTACGGTAAGCAAAACACGGTTTAAATTTTCCCATCATCAAATACATGCAGGGTGTCATAAAATGTTTTTTTTTTCCGCAGAAGTAAACTAGGCATTGTCGAACGCTCATCCTCCGCCCAAAGGTTGCGCTGGAGGTCCCAACCAGACGCCGAAGTTTCAGCCCAATCCGATTCCTTATTAAAAAGTTGTAAGTTATTTTATGAAAATTTCAATGAGAAAATGGAACCTTTTTTTGCCCGTTTTTGGTTTCTGGTGTCACAGAGCCCGAAGTATTCGAAAATCCGCCGGGCGCCATTTTCCCATTAGAATGTTTAGAAAATCACTTATAACTTTGATGAAGGTATCGGACCGGGCTGAAACTTTGGCATATGGTTGTGGCCTCGAGCGCTACCTTTGGTGATGAATGAGCGTTCGGCGATGCCTAGTTTATTTTTGCGGTAAAAAACCCTGTAAAATTTTTTCCTGATACCCTGTACACAGGTTCACAGCAGAACAAAAACACAAAACCACACATTACCAAAAACGCACATTATGATCCCGATAGTACCGTACACTATTAGTATACAAAGCAGTGGCTCAAATGAACTGTGAAATAAGAATCTTCTATGCTTATTTAAGGATTGAACATTACCGTTTCTCAGTGTGTTGATTAGTAAATTTTTTGATGTTATCGATGTCAGCCAAAAATACAATTGGATATGATAAATACTGGGACGATACAACAAGGGCTTCAATATCAACTGCTTCAAAGATTATACTTGCGAAATTAAAATGGGTCATGGTAGAACTTAGATGTGGTGAGGATAATTTGAATCAGGAAAGTCGAAGTATAGCTTTAAATAAGGAATGCAGAGTTCAAAAAAAATACCGCATCTCCACGTGGTGAATGATGTTGATTGGGGTGAAGCTCTGGTGGTGCTTGTCTGCGTAGACGCTGCGCCGCAGCATGCCGAGCCTTTCGTTCGTTTTCATTCATATCACACTGCGATCAAATGCTCAAATGCGTATATAACCACGTTCCACATCTCACATTATCATTCTGACATGGATAAAAACGAACGAAAGGCTCGGCATGCTTCGGCTCAGCGTCTACGCAGACAAGCACCACCAGAGCTTTGCCCCAATCAACATCATTCACCACCTGGAGAGCTGGATTTTTTTTGCCCTACACGAGCACGGGAGCACGTGAGGTCACAAGCAGGAGCACGTGCACCCGATGCGGACGGGCATACGGACATGGCTAGCCCCTAAAGAGCTTCGCCCCTAAAAGGAATACTTTAGGTGAGGTTTTTGCAATCTAGCCACAAGGATCCACGGAGAGCATAGTAAACAGCACGGGAATAATTATACGTGCGAGTAATAGTCGGTTTTTTCTGCTTATCTCTTGGATTTTAAAGGCTGCCATTAAAAATATTAGTGTGGTGCATATTGACTCTTCAGGCAACCATCGCAAGTGATAATATATGTAGCATATTAATATTTTACCCAAAACATATTAAAAAATCTTGATGTGTTTGCGTATAGTCTCCTTTATAGAAGTAAAGCCTGCGATATCCGCGCCGTATTCGGTCGCTAAAATGAAAGAGGAAAAAAACAAAACAAAACAATCTTGGCGTTGGTAGGAGATTGCACTGTGTGGCCACTTTCGAAATACTCCTATTTTCTTATTTTACACGATAATAATCTCTAAAGAAGCGGAGCAAGGGAGACAAAAAACAAATACAAATCGCCAAACACAGTTTGATGACTGGTGCGCGCTGAAATCTCGCCTGTACCTTTGCATTAATTGCAGGAACATTATTTATCGTTTTTTTGTTTTACTAGGAAACATAAGTTAGTACGTCACGTCACCCCTTCCCACCAACGAGACACCCTCCCCTGTCAGTCCATCGGCGTCTTCTCCTTTAGGATTTGCTCCTTCTCCACGAAGTCAACAACGTTCCCCGTTTTCCCTTTCCTCTCGAAGAGCACCAGGACCGGAGGTTAGGTTGTTGAAAGCAGATATGGAGGAAGCCGTTCGTTTTTTTTTTTTTTTTCTTTTTGTGTGTGCGTCTGCCGAAAAATGCAAAACGAAAGAAAAAGAAAATTAACTCGTTTTAAAAACCAAAGTGGTGCTGCAAACCAAATGGTTCCTCCTGGCCTTCTCCCTCGATCTTTCTCGCTCTTTTACAGCGACCAGATAAACTATTCTTATGACGTCGAAGGCGCAGGCTTTCCCCGTAAAAACGAGGCTATGGCTTGAGCTAGCTACGTTGTGAGTCAAATACTACACTCCGTACTGCAAATGGTAGAAAGCTTTCGCTGTCAATACTACCATATCTGCAATGCCAAAATAAATTGAGCGTAATCCTCACTTGCTTTGGCGTGACACTATCTGAATCAACTTGTTCAAATATACAGTGAAAATATAGCCAACAAACCAAACGCAACAGGAAACGATGCACGAAAATTCAATGGTACCTAGCTTGCTTTCGTTTCCTTTTCGTCACTTGGAGTGTGTGACTATCGATTTTTTTTCTTGTAATAGTAACGCAACGGATCGGAGGCCTATAGTTTCAAGGGTAGACATAGCAATGAACCGCCTTACAGTTCAAGCACGTCGCAGAAATATTCATGAAACTGCATAGAGCTGGGCTGCGAAACCCTTCGGTAAACAAACGGAGCCTTTTTTGTCACGCCTTCATTGAAGAGTTCAGGGAGGCAAGACAAATTCATCTGAAGAGCCTTGAGACACGACCGGAATGCAACCGCGCCGAATAAAGAATGATGAATGCGCATTTTTAGTGGCCGTACTGCATAATTTTATTGAATTCACTCTCTACTGAAAGATTTCTTCGATATATTTCCAACCAGAGTTATTCTGATACCCAGCAACGCAGCACCATGACCTCTGCCCCCAGTTTTTGCTCGGCCTTGCAGGTCAAACATGTGTAAGGGCTTCTAAGATATACCAGCTTCTTAATGATTATAGTTTGTGATACTTACTTTATATCAATGACTTGAAAACCCCAGACCGAAGAATAAAATGGGGGACGATACACACCCCTTCTAAATTCGCGGTCCCGCGTTTTCATTATGTTGAAAGTTCACCAGCTCGCCTAGCTGCATAAGCTTTGCTATCTATAAGTTTTTACATTCTAAGAACTGTCATTCCAATTTGTAAGAATAGTCAATCGGTGACATCTATAGTCTTCAAGCTATTGTACCCGAAACGCAATATTAGCTTTCATCTTCATCTTGAATTTTGCACACAGTACAAACAAAAAATATTAAAATAACTTTTGTAACAATAAAACTATGGGGTAGTTGATGTTTTTTATCACACAACAGAATATCCCAATTAACTCATAATAAAAACGAGTCTGGTTTTGTGATAATTATTGAACATGTAGCAATTTAGTTCATACCTAAACAGAAATGAACTTACTCTGCAAAGATTAATATTTGTATTTTGGGTAACTATCGTCAGATGAATGTATTTTTCTTGTTTGTTGTTGCTCTCTTTTGTCAATAAAAGCCCTCTTGAGAAAAAACCTCTATGCAAACACTGTTCTTTATACAAATATCTACAATGAACCTTCTGTAATTTGTGTAGTTGCATAGCCAGGATGCCGAAATATATTATCACGTTTGATTGCATCACGATTTTTTTTTGTGATAGAGAACAAGAGATTTTGTTACTGTTGCCAAATTGTGATTTCCTCATTTTATTACACATTTTATGACGTTCGTCATTATTATTCACGCTAATCATAATAATGAATCGTTTCAAGGGTTACATCACGGTTACTTGAAGAAGTCCCACTATAGAACCTGCATCTTCAAGAAAGTTACAACGTAGGCAAGTCAATCCGCAGAGGCTTGAATGTTCCCACGAACTTCGCAGAAGCCACCCCACGGTGCCGTAAAAAAAGCTTTCCCAAGATCTTTTTTTTTTTTTTTGTCCTGCCTGGCGAGTGTTGGAATTTGTGTCTGAAGCCCAAAGGGCGGATCTCCCGCAAGCACCAGACCCACGCCGACTCCACCGGATTCTCGACCGGAAGGTTCTTTCGCCTCCTTGTTCAGTCGACTTCTAAACGTTGTATAATCTCACAAAGACCAAAAATGCGACTGAGAAGGAAAGCGACTCGGTCCGTGATTCGAATGCGCCATCTGATGGCACAATTGCAGGACTCTCTTGCTTGCGTCATTAATTCTTTTTTTTTTTCCTGCGCGGTGTCCAGCGGATACGTGATTCGAAGCTTGAGACAGCCATAATCTGTGCTTATTTTTGGTAGACCTAGCAAGTATAGTGAATTTTTTATTTGATTTCGTTTTCTTGCTTGCGCTTCGGTGTATTTCCACACCATTTACTTGGATTCCAGTAGGGAACTATAGGAAAGGAGCGCTGAGCAGTCAAAACGTCCCTACCAGCCCCACTTTATTTAACGAGCCTCTTTGTAAATGTGAACTCATAAGGAGAAGCAAAAAAGGTAGTCGTAGAAAGAGGTGCTTCTAAACATTTTAGATGGGTGCAAACATTGCGAAAACATATCGCGATAAAAATGGTAGTAGACCAAAATAAAAGACCAACTTTTCCGGCGCTAATATAAATAATAGTGTAACATATCATCAGTGGAATAATTCAAGAGGCTAACTGTATAACTTTTTAGTGGTGTTTTCTACGCGTTTCATGTATTATCCCTCTTTCTACCTGAACAAAAAGGAAAATGAGACATTACTTGTATCCCCCTGCTTGAAGATTGCAGATTGGTTGACAGTCCGCAACGCCGTGAAAGAAACCGGACTTTTCAAACCAAAACAAATTTTGCATGACGAGTGAATTAGAAACAATAAGCAGAACGTACCCCCTTACCAATATGACTTTCATGTATCCCAGGGGGAGTATTTTTTTTTCTTAATCTTTATACCCATGTGCCGAAATTAATATAAGCGTGGCGTTCAACTCTTGGAGGAGAATTTGTGAACTAGATGTTGGCCTCCGCACAATGTTTCCACTTGGCTAGCTCTATTCGTGTGCTAAGGTGTAAGAATAATATAAGGCAACAATTTAACTCGAGGCAACCATACCAGTATAGTGCGCATATGTTAAATAAGCCCCCCCCCCCCCATTACGCACTAGTACCCGTTTCCAAAAACCCCTTCAGTCTTCCTCAGGCCATACATTGTGTTTCCACTTCTTAAAAAATGGGTTCAAAGCAAGTACCTTCATCGTATTTAATCGAGCGTTACTTCAAACCTTGAGATTACTTGTTACATAAAATGCAACTTGTAATGTTCTACTCTTCAATATTAATAAAGTGTTATCATAGATTAATCGTTAGGAGTGTGTTAGGTTCCACCAGATAGCGGCCAAATAGCGCTAGAATGTTTAATCGTAGATTTATTGCAAAACAACTGTGAAACGTAGAAAAATATTACCACAGCTGTTTGTGTGCTCGCTTTCAATTTGCTTGTGAAAGCATTGCTTTGCACACAGTTTCTTATCTGCGTATATTTCGTATCCAATTGCTTTTACGGAGTACGAATATGTTTGTCCTCCGCGTCCTCTCATGTAAGACACACTTTCAACAGTAAGAGTTGAAATCTAAAACAACCTGCATCTTTAAGCAAGCGGTGACTTGATGATCAGCAAATACTTACACGAAATATGTAATAAAAATTACGCAACGTGACTACAAAATAAATACACGGAAGCTTTCTTTGGGGGCAAGGCTCGACTGTTGGGAGCATATGATACCAACAGGTGACCAACTCTGGCTGGCGGCGTTCGTTCTGCGCGCAATAAAATGAGAGCTCGCTCTAGATTTAGGCGCGATCGATACGGATAGGCTTGCTTTCGGCGCTACACTCTAAAACACAGTCTGAAAAAAGCTCGTGAATCTGCTTTCCCGCACAATACTCGGAGAGCGAATCACCGCAACTTACGGAGGCAGTTCAGCGAATGGCGATGCCGAAACATATGTTTAGATCAAAACACGCAGTCTGAGTTGTGACATTAAGCAATGCAAGCACGACGTTTTGCATTGCTTAATGTCATAACTCAGACTGCGTTTTTGGTCTAAACATATGTTTCGCCAGTGTCATTCGCTGAGCTGCCTCCGTAAGTTGCGGTGATTGGCTCTCCGAGTATTGTGCGTGAAAGTAGACGCACAAACATTTTTTAGAGTGCAAGAAAACAGTGCATCTATTTTCCCGCACTACACTCATAAAGTTATTCACAGCAACTTACGGCGCAGCTCAGCGAATGATGATGCCGAAACATACATTTAGATCAAGAAATACAGTCTGAGTTGTGATGTTAAGCAATGCAAAACGTCACGCATGCATTGCTTAATGTCATATATCAAACTGTTTTTTTTTAAATCTAAACATATGTTTTGGCATTGTCATTTGCTGAGCCTCCGTAAGTTGAGGAAATTGGCTCTCTGAGGTGTTGGGTGCAAAAAAAAATCAACGCACGATTCTTTTTTAAGTACATCGGAATCGGCCAACGTATGACGCGGGACACCAGCCAATCAGGAGCCAGCACTGGTTCCGAATTCAGCACTTTGCGAACGTCGTTTGTCAACACGCAAGGTATTGCTTCTATGGTGGTAGTGCACGCGGGTCATCTATGCGTTTTATTAAAGAAATTCAAGAGCGACAGTATGAGATTAAAAAGGCATATACACGCAAACAAAAAAGGGCTATGAAGTAGCCGGCATAAAGTAAAATAAAATACTGAAATTCGCGTTCCAAAAACGACATTTTATTTTTTTTTTAAGGGGCGGGGGTTGCCGGCGGGGAGGGTTTTAGGTCATTGACCTCTTATGTGAATGCCAAGCTTGCTCCCCTTGGCCAGCGTTCACAACTGCAGACAAGGCAATATAAATCTTAGCTAATGAACGAAGGAAATGGATAATTTCCCTATGAAGACGTCACCCCAGCGGCCGGCGCACACCCTATTTCGGTGGGGTCGGGTGAATGCATACCACTGAGCCCTTTTTTAATCGGGCGGCGGCTTGCACTACCGATTGTCTCTGTGGGGACGAATGTAAAACTACATGCCACGGCCATTCGGTTGAGTAACACCATATATTTTAATTAAAAAAAAACAAAAACACTGCGATCAAATTGGTCTCGCAAAATATTTCACCATAATTTCTAGCATCTTCAGGCGACTCTTCAAACAGAATTACACTGATGGTCGAAGATATCGGGAGAGAAAACCACAGTACTTGGTTCATTAGGTTCACTTTTCTTGCGTCCTCGTTCGTTCTTTGGTGTTATTATCTGATAATGACGCAATCTCATTGGCTGCCGAGCGATAAGCAGACGCCCCGTCCTCACCATGCCCTGCATTTTTTAGCGATCAGTGACTATAAGGTATGCAAGTTCGTCTGCTCCTTGCCACGTCGTGCGTATGTTTACCCCTCGAAAGCGCCCACATGCTTTCGTTTCCTTCTCCCCAACCTCAACCAATGAAGGCGCGCGCTTGACTGCGTCGTCATTGCACGTTCCTTGCACGTTATCTATGTTGCTCGTTGATCGGTATGTCTCTCCTTGGGTTACGACCAACCGGGTAGAGGGCCTCAGGGCGATAAACTGGGAGCTGGAAGTGACCCCAATTAGCCGCCACCATTTTGCACATTTTTTACTGCTAGACACGTGATCCTATAGTTTTACGTCTAGATGTTAACGGAACACCGCGCACAAATAATTGCTTATTGATCCTTAATAACAATATCGACGAGATAAGCTATGTTTAGTTTGTTTTAACTCCAAAATGTGCTTTTACGGAAAAAACTCGAGCAGGTTCGCAATGCCTCCGCTAGATGCCGTCACCCGCGGTTCTGTATTTTGGGATTTTATTGGGGCTTGTTTATCATGTTTTTACAGCGAACGCAATACAAATCTCGACTCAGTTTTGCTTAAAAGCCTCAGTACTTAATACGGTCACGAGTCTAGGGGTCAAAAATGTACTGCGTGGTGGCAGCCAAAAGGGGGGGGGGGGGGGGGGAGGGGAGTTACTTTCGCCTTTTGAACGGAATACCAATTTATCGTTTTAAGCCCCTCTACCCCGTTGGTTACGACTCAACAAAGACATATTTTTGGAACACTTACTCCCGCATAGAATTCCTGGCACTCGGCAACCGTCGCGCTCGCTTGCCACAATAGGCAAGCGAGAGCCATCAGCCGTGTCTAATGACGTTCACGTTCTTTGTCAAGTTCGATCGATACCAGTGCTCCTGCTCCTTGAAGCGGAGATCCCACGGGCTGCTAAGTGGCGTGACGTGATCGGGTTGGATCAGGCTCCTCCCTGCTTATTCTACACGCTGATACGCTTCTCTACCGTCTGTCGCTGGCGTTTGGGGAGGCTCGCAGTAAATCAGGCTTTTGGCCGCGATCGAGAACGCTATAGCTTTAAGAGATGGGAAACGCATCTCCGCGTTCCGCTTCACTAATTGAACACGGGGCCCAGCAGAACTCTGACGCAACGTCCGGCTATGTGGATCGAGCGCTGCTTCAAAGCACAAAACAAATTATCTATGTTCTTGTTTGTCCCCATAGGTGTTGTTGTCACGTTAGCCACTAGGGGCGCGACGGTTGGATTTTTGAATGAATGTTTGAATGGGTTTATTTGAGACAAACTTAGAGAAAATCTCAGGGGACATGGCTAAAGGCACTTTGAAGCGCCTGACGAGGCAAAGCCACCCTTTTTTGGCAACAGCCGTAGCAAAAGAAGACAACAAGAGTGACATGCTTTCACTGCTATACAATAAAAAACAAATACAAAAGAAAACAAATAAGAAACAAACCAGTGGTGTGCGAAGAGATGTAAACTTGTTATCTGCAATATTACATTTCGCTTCAGCCGATCTTTAACAAATTACTTTTTTTGTGCTAATACATGCATTTTTTCATTCAAAAAGTTTAGGACATATTTTTTTGTTCTTTTATTCATCCGTAAATAAAATTTCTTTCACACTTTTCTTATAATGAAGGGGTGACCTGGTACTATTTAGAAAGTCTAAAATAGAGGGGTGTTGGTTTAAAAAATCTGGTATATGAGAAGTTAGCTTCTGATGTCCATAATTTGTCCGTGAACGAGATTTCATTTATATATTTTGTCTTAAATGGTACGAGCCAATTTTTATGGGGTACTTTGCATGGAACAACAATTTGTCAGTATGAAATTGCCGCCAAATCTCTAAGGAGAGTTTATATTTGTGTAGAACTCTTAAGCGTAATATTCGGTATGCTCCAAAGCATGGTGTGGCATCCCTAAAAAATCGGTTTCCAATTGCTCGTAATGCTCGCTTTTGAATAGATAAGAGACGATCTGAATGGACCTTTTCCACATACCGACGGCACCAGGCGGTGGCTGCACAAACTAAAAATGGAGGAAGTGACCTACCTGCGCTACCAATCGATAATGGGAGCTACGCTACCAGTTTCTTCGCACTCTGAGCAGCGGCGCCTGCCCAACGCGACTTGAAAGAGGGGCATCCGTGGCGTCCACCCAAACGTCGTGTTTTCCTTTCCGTCGACGTTCTTTTTTTTGTGTAACACAATTATATATATGCCGCAGTTACGTGTTCTACTCTCTGATATACAGCCTCCTTCCGAATTTCCTCGATGTTTCGTTACGACTTCCGCCGCTTGGCATCGGGCGCTCGCGCGTGCGCAGAACGCTTCTCGGAAAAGGTCCATTTGTTTGGGACGTACCACCAAGAGACAATAACTTATGCGGGAGTGTATGAGGGCGAAATAAATTTGACGTTTAGCTTTTTGGGGGAGATAATATCTTAATCTATTCAAAATACGACAGTTGGGCAAAGATTTCCTATGAGCGAATCATTATGCGGTGCCCGTGATACGTTTTCGTGGAAAACAACTCCCAAGAATCGAATTGTTGAATGCTGTTGGATGAAAGAGTCCTGAAATTCTAATTAAAAATTTGACGGTAGTGTCATTCCTTTCGGTTTAAATAGTAAGTACTTAGTTTTGTCTTCGTTTAAATAAAGTTTAGTTGATTTCAACAACATGTCTAACTCCATCAACTATCCTTTTGCCCTTGCAAAGAAGCCGCAGAGGAAGATATTTGTATCATCTGCATATAATACTATATTTGAACTACCATGTATGTTTACAATGTCGTTGATATATAACAAAAATAGTATAGGTCCAAGAATAGATTTCTGGGGGACTCCATATCTAATGTGCTGAAGGTCTGACTTCACTCCGTTTATTGTTACATACTGCGTTCTGGACGCGAGATAGTTTTTAAATAATAATAACGCAACACCGCGGACTCCGCAGAACTGAAGTTTCTTTAAGAGTATGTTATGTTGAACGCAATCGAATGCCTTTTTAAGGTCAAGGAACATACCTAGCGCATATGCATTTTGTTCTACATTCTCAAGGATTTGTTATTTTATTCCAAGCAGTGCAACTTCTGGTGACGTATTTTTCTGAAAACCGAATTACTCCTTTACTAGAATATTATTCGAAGTAAAACATTTAAGAAGTCGTTTATTTATAATATTTTAAGCTACCTTCGAAAAAAAACCTGAACGCACAGAAATAGGTCTATAGTTGTTTAGATCATTAACTGTGTATAACAGCCACACGTGCATGTTTCATTTTGTCCGGGAAGACGCCTGTAGATAGAATGGGGTTACAAATGTGAGCCAGTGGAAGGCTCATTTCTTCACAAACTGCCTTTAAAGGTCTAGGGTTAATATAATCAGTACCGGAAGCGCAGTCATATTCTAGTGCCCTAATTAAGTCTATAATTTCACACTGATCAGTCGTTTATAAGAAGAGAAAATTTAGGCAATTCGTCCTTATGAATTGTTCACATGGTATATCTACGCAGACGTTTAAGAGAGCACCAGCAGCAGCTAAGTGGGTGCTAAACCAGTTTGCTGTCTGTTCTTCCGATAGCCCCTCATCGTAAAATGGCACTTTTTTTTGGCGAGACGTTTTTAGAACTTAACACATTTACTGTTTGCCCCATCAAGCGGAGATTCCCCATAACGTCTGAAAACGTTTGCAGGTAGTATTCACATTTTGCTTTTTTAATATCAGTGTTTAGTTCATTTCGTACTTTTTTTTATATATTCCGAGGTCATTTTCACTTCTTGTTTTTAAAAATATCTGCTACAGCTTGTTTCGATTTTTACTCCTTTGATATAATTCATTAGATATCCATGGTTTTATATCTCCAATCTACATACGAGATAAAATCCTTAAACCGCTGAATATTTTGTGTAGAACAGTCTCTAACTAACGCTTCTTGTTTGTAGCCCCGTGGCTGCTTACAAGGCAGAAGACAGTATATTGGTAAGTGGTCACTTAGATCGAAGATTAATGTGCCTGATCTCAAATCATCAGATGGAAGATTTGTTATACAAATGACGAAGAGCGGTTTCTGTTGTTGAAGTAATTCTAGTCGGTACAATTATTATGTTTGTGGAGCCACACGATTCAAATATTTCTTGTAAACCCGTGTAAGATACATTTTCCGCGCAAGCAATAATGTTGAGATCTCCAACCAAGACAGCCTGTAACTTCAGCGATGCGCTTAGATCAAGTAACGCTTCTGAGAAATAAGGAAATGACTCACGGATTCTGACGGAAGGCGGTACAAAAAAGCAAACAAGATATCACAGCACTATACTGTAACACACTAAAAGTTACCTTCTACAATTCTGTGTTCGGAAAGTACGTTTTATGAGAGCTATGAACAAATATAAATGGCAACCCCACCACCACTCTTTTTTGTGCGGCATGCAGACACACAATCGTAGCCATCTAGCGCAACGCAATCACTAGATGAGAACCATGTCTCACTAAAACAGATAATGTCAAAACGATGGTTGAGTTCGGATAAGAAGAAGTTCACGTCATCAATGTTATTTCGTAAGCTTCTGGCGTTTAAGTGAAAAAGTGAAAGGTACGGCCTCTTTAAAGATGCAATGTCACCAGAAAAGTTTGACATAGAAGATAACAGTGTTCAGAGGATACGTCGTGTATTTCACTTTAGCCTGGCAAGATCCTTCTCACCACGAACGACAACTGCTTGGTCACAGTTCTGTTTTCGAACTAACATTTTTCAATTTGCGTGCCAGACAAACGCGTAGCCTGACTTCTGCGCCCATTCCCCTGTTGCTGACAGAAGAGTGCAGGACAGCCATGTCCTATTCTCACAAATGTATTTGTTGTATTTTCCTTTTTTGAGTGCCTGCCTCTTTAGGAGCCAAGAATCGCGAACCTCCTGACGTGTGAAACGAATATGAACTCCTCGATTTTCGCCTGGTTTTGCTGGAAGTCTACGCAAATCTGAAATGTCACTTCGGGCCACAGCCGGCACATCCAGCTTTTATGCCAGTTTATTTATTTTGTTCATCAAGTCCTCATTCTATGTTTCTGGGATGCCATGAGTTCGACGTTCAAGCGACGACTATGCCACTCAAGATTATCCAAATCTTGCCTAATCTGAGGAAGTTATTGGGTGAGCCAGCGTTCTCCAGCAGGTTTACTCCTTTCGTCAGCTCCTTCGTGCGTTTTTCCTATTCAAGTAACCGCCGTTGGAAATCGCCAAACGTGTCCGAGAGTTTCTGTACAGACTTTTCAATCGCCCCGATCACACTTGGCAAAGTCATGAGCGAATCAAGCTTGCTACTTATTCCCAGTAGCAGTAATGACAAGTCTACCTCCAATTTCTGCGCTTTTGTTTCATTGTACCTTCCTTTGACCTCTCTACACGCTTCACATTTCCATGTTTTCCCAAAATCACTAGGTTTTACTTTCAGCCTTTCTTCGGTTTTAAAAGAGCAAGTGCCGAAATGAAACGTAAATTTACATTCCGAGCAGCTGATCGATAGGCCATTATCGGGAACAGATAACCGATATATGCAGCACCGTGACATGATAAATGCACAAACCGAGGGTACACTATCAGGCGCCGGACTTTGGCAGCAGCGGCAGAGATAGTAACACTGACAGAAAATTATAAATAAGATTTCAACCAACCTGGGGGCAAAATACAGAAGCAGAGATTCAGCAGACGTGTCGACAGTTCGCTTCCGCTGCCGCCAAATGCGAAGATACGCGCCGCCAAAACTTTTGGCGATCAGTGATGTCACTGGCGTCGCTGATGTCGTGGCCGATTTTGCTGCACAGAACAGCCTGTCCTCTTGGCTCCTGAGATAAAAATTTAAAATCTTCGGTTTGAGTTGACAACTTGAAGAGATGTCACACTGGTTACCAGACCCTGGAGGACTTATAACTCGTGGGCCACCAGGCTTTGGCAGCTGCAAAATACAGCAGCAGAGATTAAGCAGACGTGTCGACAGTTCGCTGCTGCTGCCGCCAAAATCTGTAACGTAAATTTACTTCCCAATACACCAACTCATGATTACAACCAAACCGGAGCGCACCTAGCGGCACGCCACCGGCATGCTCGAGGGAATGTGAGCAGAAGAGCTGCGTCCTCCATACACAAACCATTGTAATGGAATGCTGTGGCGTCGGTGTGAGCCCCCGTGCCTTTTTTCGCGTTCGAATTGTGTATATTTTTTGTGTTCCTACCGAAGCCTTAATACTTTAGTGACATGGGCGGAATTAACGAGGCTCGTTACATAGCACAACTTGGCGTAAATAATGTGACGTGTGCCGATTCATTCCGCGGGAACGTGACAGAATGTATGCTAAAGCCTGATTTACATGATAATATTCTGCTCGCTATTTTCAGTCGCGACGTCGCTCGGGTCTAAAAAGAGGTGTGGACGGTAGATACGAAGTTCTAGTTTAATACTGAAAATCACGTGCAAGATCGAACCAAGTGAATCAGGCATAACAAGTCGGTGATGGCCACTGATAACAATGGTCGCCATCTACTTGTGGCTACTGTTTACACCGAGCCTACTTACCCCAAACAACCTTCAAACTTTAAAAAGAAAATCGTTTGAGGCCTGCACTACTTCTTATTTGAACTCTTGATCTACTTGCCACTGTCGTGAGCAGACGACAACTTGAGCGATCACACGGCCATTTCAACGTGAAGACGCATTGAACGTGGTCCGTGGGCGGTCTAGAAAACTTGATGGTTTTTCAGCGTTCTTGCTGGAACAAAACGAGCAAATCTGACGACAACCAGTATACGTGAATTATCCATGAATTCAAGCCAAAGGGCTTCCCGCACCAGCAATCGATGTCCGACGCTGTCTGCTTTTCCATTTTCATGGTCTGTAGACCATTCCATTTAGCGCTCTCTGGGCGGCACCATTTAGCTCGGCAGCAGCGCCCTTTCCATACATCCGGAAAATTAAACGGTTCGGCGGGGTAAAACGAGAAAGAGGGCACGCACCCGACTCCGCTAGCTGCCGTTGTGAAGTGGTTCGCATTCTTGGAATAGTAATGGCTACTCCAAAATCGGCCTATAGCTCTCTGTTGTTCTATTTCGGTAAATGATCAACTGGCATATCTTTTTTATATTACTTAAATAGCAGTTGAGTCAGCAGGCAGTACTATCCTCAACTACTGCGTGTATTGCGGCAGGAGAGCACGTTTTTATTTATTATTTCAGACATCCACTCATGGTCACTAAAGGCCTACAGCAGTACAAACTTTGTATAGTAAAAAAGGTACAGCAACCAGATTTACCTTTCGCCGGAGAGACCGGCCAATCTAACACAGTTTTCCCTTTTTTTTTTATTTGCACGTACGTAACAGCGCAATTGGATCTTGTTAGTCTTTTTATCTAGCATAGTATTACACGATAACTGGCATACCAAAATCTGCGCATATGCGCTTGAAATTACCAAAATGACGCGATCTTAAACAGAGCTTGCACGCCAGCCGGATGCTAGGTACAGCCCACTTGGCGAAGCAGACGACACACGGGGTGGGGGGGAGGGCATTTTTTTTTTCTCTATTACCCTCTCTACTTTGACCCTAATGGAACGGTCTATGCCCACGTTCTCGGACCAACCGAGCAGGCAGAAAAGATGTGAAAACTAATCTTCACACTTCTCTCGTTTTTTTTTTTTTTTTTTTTTTTACAGCTATAGTTGCGGAATGTTGACGAGAAGGCAGCTTTTAGTCTGGTTTCTTCGAAATGAACACAGGAACGAACGTCCCGGATGGCGAACTCCACCCACACCCCTGCACCGGAAGTGAGCCCGAAGAGCCACCACCGCGGCGTAACGTAACAGAGTTAAGTGGGCGTATACGTGGCTTGCATATGACGTCATTTCCGATGACTTCCAGAGAAGGGGGAAGAAGGAGCTCCCCTCTTATCAGGATCCTTCTTTGTGCCTCCCGGATTCGCACAGGCGTCGCCATTCTCTTCCCAGAAGATTACAGAAGATTAACCTGTCACTCAAAATTCTCGCAAAAGCAGCTTCCTTCTCCTCCTTTTACATGGTGTTCAAAAGTACGCCGTTTGACGTCAGTGCAAGGAGCCGGTAGGCTCCTCGCACTGACGTCACATCGCATACTTTTGACCACCATGTAAAGGAGGAGAGGAGAGCTGCTTTTGTAAGAATTTTGAGTGACAGGTTAATCTTCTGTAATCTTCTGGGAGGAGAATAGCGACGCCTGTGCAAATCCGGGAGGCATGAAGGAGGATCTTGATTAGAGGGGAGCTCCTTCTTCCCCTTTTCTCTGGAGGTAATCCGAAATGACGTCATGAGCAAGCCACGTATAGAAACGCACACCACCAACCATTGAAAGGCTAGCGAAGAAGGCAATCTTGCCCAGCGATTAGGAAATTTCACTATGCAATATCCTTAACCAAGTCAAAATAACAGTAAAACTTTGGTTGGGGCTAGTTGGTTCATATCGATTAAAAGGTTAAAAGGCGCTAAAAAACGCCTGTCCGTGTCGCACGTGTGTCTTTTTTCGTCCTGTTTGTTCGCGCCTTTTAATCAAAATGACCGTGTGTTTTGTTTGAACCTCTAAACTTACAAAACGGTACTTATGACACTGGGGTCTGCGGTGTCTTGTCTGGAAGCAGTCTTCTGCACGCTGGTGCTTCCCTATGTATGTCTTGAGCACCCGAAACAGCCGACACACGTACCAGAAAATAGATGTGTGCATAATCCTAAGGCCCCGGCGTTTGTAAAGAGCAGAACTTAAAAAAGTAGCATTATTATAATTTTTAATAATAAAAATTAGATGGACAAAACACATAACTCTTTTTTTAACTGATGTGCGAAAGAAAGGGGGGGGGGGGGGGGGGGGTGTCGGTCTAGACACCGTTTCTAAGTATGGGCAGTTTCGAACAAACACGGTTCCTCTATTCAACCGAGCTTCGAAGCATAAAGAGATACTCCAACGAAATTTGAAATATTCCTGTCGTGTTCAAAAATAGGTTGAATATGATCCACAATATCCGTAAATGACAATCGCACGTTTGTATTTTGAGTCTGATGGCTGTATTTTTCGTTATAAACGGCCCACTCTGGCAAGCGCTCGGAGAAGGCCCAGCAGAGACCACGTGACAGTCAACGCAATCGTGACATAGATCGTCTCGGGACGGGCAAACCTACAGCGAGGCTAACGTCGAGAGAATGGCCTAGTCGTTTCAGCCACCGAAGCGGCTGCATTTGTACGAGTTCTGAGTGATGGGTTAATCTTCTATAATCTTGAGGGGGACAATAGCGACTCCTGCGACATATAAAAGGCATTCTCGGGAAGAGAGAGTTCCTCCTTCCCCTCTTCTCTCGTCATGGCCGGAGCCGAGACACTCACCGTCACTAGCTGTCAATGTTCCTAGACGGGCATTACAAGCGAGGTGTTAGCGACATCCACCAGGTGCTCTTTGATAATCGTTTAATTCGTTTTAAAATTCTTTTTCAAGACTTTCTTTAACAATATATTGGTATGTTCGATGTGATACTGCTCCTTTGAACATCTACATATTAAAAAATGAGCGCCGAAATTTAGTTGTAGTATCCCTTTAAGGCCCGAAAATGAAAATATAGTTCCTAAGTAACATTCCGAAAACGATTCCCTTTCAATGGCGCCTGTGTAAAAATCAATCTTAAAATTCGGAATCTCTGTGCGGACAGCACAGACATGTTGACAAACTATATTTCTTTCTTGCAATATAAATTGCCACAAAATACAAAAGATTTTGACTTTAGTTGAGTAACTCCTCCTGTAAATCGCTGTTCTCGGCAGTTGAAAAAATAATGCACATTAGCAAATAGGTGTTTTTATTTTCTGGAAGATCTGGAACAGTTTGACAGTGCAGTTTGTTAGAATCTCTATGTGATACGGCACAATTAATGATGGAAATACACGATCATAATCTCCTTATTTACTGGCGCTAGACTGCACGCGCCATTTAACTAGAAATAGGTGAACATTCCTGCAAATGTACACAGAATAATATTCCCATAGAAGAGACATTCACACGCCACCCCCTCGAAGACTGAATGACCTTTTAACAAACCTTATGCCCGTCTCTTGTCGTGTTAGCTTTAGGAATACAATTCAAAATTCAACTCGCGTCTATGTGGCGCTTGCATTGGTATAGCTTTAAACAGAAATTACTGAAGCATGGCGTTACCTGTTTAGGAAGTGTAAAAAGTCTAGAGAAAAATGCAAAGGTTTCCCCGACTATAGACACTGGCAGGATAAAAACTGCATGGCGTCCCCTTCGAATGTGCAGCATCCAGCTCACGCTCCTTACCTTGCGACGTGCTTTGGCTACGCGAGTGCACGCCCAGAGTTAACGAGACGCCGAAGGTTTATTGAAGGTAGGAACCTCGCTCCATAGGCCTCCTACGTTTCCCAGGGGATACTGCGAAAAACGTATTGTTCATCGGTAATGGTTAGTACAAACTTGCGGGTCTCAAACTGTCTCCGGTGCGGCAGTGCTCCGGCTCTGATGGTGCACGCTATGCGCCGATAAACTGAGAGAGCGGAAGAGACGAGAGGGCATAGGCGACGTCAGAACGCCGAGCTCTGGTTCGAATGATTAGTGGGTAGACCTAAAGCTAGCTCCGTTTGTCTTCACTACACTCGTATAACGCGGAAATCCGGCGCCCAGTGTTTGGCTTTGGCATTGTAACGCGTTCGGAGAGTACACTGAAGACAAGGGTGGCCTTCGCCTCCCGTGCACTCGTCGAACGCCCTAGAATGCGGAATGCCGGCGTTCGGCCGTTTGGGTATTCGCATTCGAACGCGTTCGACGACTGTAGTGGAGACAAAGGTGGCTAGATTTAGGTCTACCCACTAATCATACGAACCAGAATTCGGTGTTCGGACGTCACCCCGCTCTCTCGTCTCCTTCTTTCCCTCTGCTTCTCAGCGCATTGCGAGAAAAATACGAAAAAAAGCAAAGGTCAAAACGCCCCTCTAACGCAGCTCAAAGCTAAGACACTAAGGGCTTTGTTATAATCCAATGTTGAGCGCAGCAAACATAGCGTAGCGCAGAACGTGCGTGTTTCATTGGCCGGCGAGCGGGAACTCGAGATCTGCGACCAATCTGTATTTGTGTGCGCTGCACTACGCCGCGTTTGCTACACTCGACGCTGGAGTATAACACAGCCTTAAGAACACGAGCCCGGAGACAATGTGTTAAGCTTTCCAAAGAAAAAAAGACAAGAAGACAAACAAAATAAGAAAGATAGAATCTTGAAGCTAGGTGTTTTGACATTTCGACCCAGAAGTAGGAGACGCGTACTTTAATGGTGCGGGAATGAGTCTCACCATTTCGACAGTTTTACGGCATTGAATCTTGCCTCTTTCAGACTTGGAGGGGTGTTTGCCGTTCATCAGCATTAAAACATTACAAAGACCATCCAAAAAAATTCAAAGATGAGGTTGTTATATACCTGTCTCTCTCGGCTTCCATGAGACGCGACCATTTAATTATGGTGGCTGGAGCGCTTCTTCAACTCGTGTGTTTACCGTCTTATCCTTCCCATACATCAAAAATGGACCCGAAGTAGAAACAAATGACGTTACAGAAGACGAAGTGTCATGCTGTCGCATGTCGCGACCCTGGCGGTTGGTCGTAAAAATGCTAATGAGAAGCTGCGAGTAGTACAACCGAACGCGATTGTCGCTGTTGTCACGCCGTCCAGACTTCTGGCTACCGAAGCTTCAGTGAACTACCACACTGGAGAGAGACCTGCGGGAGAACCGGTGCCTGCCGCATACACAACAACTGTTGGGACACAGATAGGATCGCGACCCGCGACAGCATGACACTTCTATGATGTCCTCACGAGCAAATCGAGGGACCACTTTTTGGACGCGGTGAACACACCACTCGGAGACGCGTTCGAGGCACCATAATTTATTGTTGACTCGCAGTGGCGTCCTAGCGTCCCATCGTGCACCAGAGATGTACGATCCCATGGCGCACACTAGCGCCTATCCACGTCCCTCAGCGTCTGTAGGCGGGCACTAAGTCCCTTAGGGTCTGTAGGCGGGCACTAAAACAGAGCATCTGAGGTATGAAACGCGACACACAGCAAAAATGCGACCTACAAAAACTTTCGTATTTGCTTGCCAGGGGCGCTGCTCCAAACTGGAAAGCTACACGTCTATGCGAAGTCCTTCCGGTGCCTAATGAGGTGGTTTTGCACTACCCAAAACGGGGGCCTTACAAATAATGTTAGGACCAATCAGGTGATTCTAACTACGCAAAGAAAAGACGCTACAGTTCGTTCCAAATTTTAGTACAGGAGGCCTATTTAGGCGGAAGAACTTAAAGACCTCCCTGTTCTCTTCATCCTGCCAGTCACTATAATATGCAATATTTCTGTATATTAAAAAATAAACCTACAATTCCCAAGCATTTTACCGTGGATTGCTATCAGGATGAGTTTTCGACGTACTTTAAAGAAAGGAATTAGCTAAGTTGATTCAAGATTATAAGTTGTGAGACACTGGGGCACCATTCAAGCAGTGACTGAATGGTAGGAATTAATGGATGCTGAAATATATATTTCTTGTTTAACATGTTTGTGCATTCGATAGCCTTTTTAACCTAGGGGTTAAATTTCTCGCACTTTTTTTGAACAATTTTTTTTCTGTTCATCAGCGAATCTAGCGTACACCGTTGTTTTCTACTATTTACTTAAATTACTTAATGTACGTCCTCTTTCTCCTGCTCGCAATCGGCTCATAACCCAACAAAAATGTCTCCGACATTCGCAGCAAAACGTAGACTCTGTTTCTTAGTAGTTTTATAACTGGCTTTTTAAACTTTTTTAAAACTGAAGCGCATTAATGTTATATGGTCAACATTAATGTTCAAATGAAACATCGAACCAACAGCAAAAAAAACCTCCAAACTCGCGGTTTTTTTGATCTTCAGCGTTTGAAACATCAGTTGGGAACCACCCATCGGGACAGAGCTTACGATTTCGCATTCTTACTGCCTCAATCTGTTAATATGACAAATAACTATCAGAATATTTGAGCTTCGTTTCAAGCACTGGGGCATGAGGGCTTCTGATATTGGCTTGTGAATATTAAATTAGGCCTCTACCACTGACAGTGTTTAATTCCACATGTGACATCCAACTTCACCGACTACTCGGACTTTAAATTTAAAGGCATTCATAAAAGGTGGACAAATTCGATATTGCGAAAAAAAAAAACGCATCGCACCAAAAACAAGGCTTGTGTCGTTTTGCTTTAAAAGGACAATGAAGGCAATTTCGGATGTCTTTTTGGCGATTGAACTGGGTTCCAGGCACGTCTCAGGCCACGTTGCCCAAATTTCAGCCGAAACCGGCGCTTGTGTGCCGCACAATTCAATTAAACAGTCGCGGTAAGAATCGTACCGGGATCGACTGGGGCGACGCCCCAAGAGTTGCGGGAGAAGCCAGGAGAAGCGGAGCTCACGTGACCGATGCGGGGCCAAGGAGCGCGACGTCACAAGAGACGCGTCAGCGATTGGTTGAAACGAGAAACGTGCCCTCGGTCACGTTTTAGTTCGCGATTTTTAGAAATACTGTTCTAATTTCCGCTTGAATAACCATCAAAAGTATAAATCGGATCGGAAATGATTACTAAACCGTAAATAAAGCAGCTTCATTGTTTTTTTTTCTTTGCTACGCTGGACGCGAAACCGGCAATGAGCAACTATGGGCCAACACAATAAAATTAAAAAAGAACACGGTACTCGAAAGATTATGCAAAATGGTAGCTGTAGATGGCTGTTCTAACGGTCGACTGAAGACCAGTATTCGTTCCGGCGACGCTAGTTTTCACGTGTGGGTAGCTGTTCGTGTTCTTTGACGACAAAAAGGGGACGTCTGCGGAGGAACCGGATCCCGGAACGGCGGAATCGCTGCCGCTTTCCCCTCCGCGTCTCCCCCGCGTCCGTCCTTCGGCATGCGCGCCGCTCGTTGCCGGCTGGGCGGTCTCCGTCGGGTGATGGCAGTGGCCGCCACACACGTACTCCCGTTCCGTTGGTGTTCGGTCACTGAACGGAAGCTCGAACTTGCTCGCGAGAGCGGCATTCGTCCATGTTTACAGAGTCGGCGCAACGACCGCGCCACCGCGCTGCTATAACCCACCGCGGTAACCAGAGTCTCCATCTCCTAAATACTACCGATACCGACTATTCACACTTGACGTCACTCCCTACGTCACCTCCGTATTCGGAGGCCCAGAAACGAGACTGGAGATGGTTCAGTTTCGGTTTCTTTGCTTCTTTCGTCGGCACATAAATACGCGTCATAAATGTCTACAAACAATTGGGCGGCATGCTATGTTCCCAGAAGCATTAAAACACCATTTAAAAAAATTAAATAAAATCGTCTTCATTGTCCCTTTAAGGCCAGGGGCCTAATAAGTAAAATTATTAAAGTTCGGCATAATTAGGTTGCTCATTCTTTTCGCGTAAATAATTTGTTTATGGTTTGTCCCACATACTGCATCCCACGAGCCTGACACTCAAGGGGGTAAACAACATTAGGAGTGGACCAAGTCCCCGTCGCTCGTCATGAGGAAATTGGATTTCCGGCTTCGCGCGGTATCGGTCGTGACGATGTGGGCGCATACCTTGCACCCAGGGTTCCTGCAAGGTCTGCATCCGGAGGAGGAGGCGCCTGTGGTGCGGAAATTAACGAGCATGTCCTTTAGGTTTCTAGAACGTCGGTAAGTTACACGGGGAGGCGATGGAAGTATTTTTTTTTTAGTCGGTGACTTAGTTCGATTATATAAAGGTGTGTTCTAAGAATTTTGTTGACGTTGAGAACGAAAACTTTCGGGCGAAAGGGCGTTGTTCAACGCCCTTCCGCCCTTCACGACTGGCTCTTCCAGCCCACTCAAGAATGACGACCACTTTTTTTTCCGCTCCCGCTGACACGCCCCCCCACCCCCCCCCCCCCCCCCCCCACCCCCCACAAACACACTTGCGCGAGGAAGAAAGCCGCCGTCTAGACATTTTTTCCTTTCTCCTAGCTTTCAAGGCATTAGCAAAAGTGATTTTGGGGTCTGTCGCGGAAGTGCAGATGTACCACAGCTAGTGAGTTCTCGCTCTGCCCTAAGGACCTGGCTTCTACACGATGGTGGCGGCAAGACTGAGTGCTCTTCTCTTTTTTTCTTTTAGATTTTTTTATGCTTCCCTCGTCTTGATAATTAAATCAGGATGAAAACGCGATATCATCTGCGATTTGAGCCTATAGGAAAAATTCTCGCGGGTTCACCACTAAATGAGATTAAGATTACTATATTTAGGACAGGGAGTGTTAAAATTAATTTTGATTACAAAATGACTAATATTTTAGCTGTTTTTTTTAATTAACACAAGCATGGGTTTCTTTAACAAAGAACATTCGCGTATTGTTAAACTGATTTAATAGAATATTTTAAAATAAAAACCATAAAGTTTTGTAACGAGACAATTATAAAATATTCACTTTCATTTAAAAAGAGAAAAACACTTGAGACCCTTACAAACAAAAATGATTTTACTAGTCGGCTTTTTTTTTAATATCAAGACAAGCGTGAGCGTTTCTTTGGAAAATATAACTTCCGCTCTTAAACTTTATTCTGAAAAATAATTTTAAAATACAATTTTTATTTGAATACGAAGACGAGAATAAGACAATTATAAGGAGACAATAAAATGTATCAATTCTATCTCAACGTTCAGTTAGGTCAATGACGCCATGAATAAGAAGCGATATAGAAAAAGAAATAATGATTATTAACCTCTTTTATTCTGTTTTGCTATAGTAGAACACGTAAATGAAACCAGTGGTTTTCGTATACCAAGGAGCAGCAATAGCATTCTCAGGTAAACAACATGGTGAGTACTTGATGACACTCCGGAGTCAGTCATAAAGTCAGCTTTAAAGCAGTCACGGCAGGCCTCGCTTCGCCCACATCCCGTTTACAGCCCAAAGAAAGTCGCTCATCTAGACCTTGTTGTCTTCCACAAAATCATATTTTCGTCCCCGAAATCATCGCCTGCCGCCTCCAGAAGAAATAACTAGCTCAGACACTCCATGTGCGGCGGAGATTATGATGCATATAACAAAAAAAAAAAAAAAAAAACAACATTCAATAATATTTTAATTCGGTTTTGCATTGTATCGGTTCATTAAATAATACCAACAAAACATTTTGCATTTCGTTCTGAGTGGCCTCAATAAAATCTATAATCCATCTTTTCAGACGTGCGTCCGTGAGTCCGTGGTCACAGAGGTGGCTTGTTGGTCAATATGATGTTCTATGTGTGCTCTAGTGGCTTATACTAGGGTTATTCAATGGGCAACTAGTTACAAAAACGTCGGTCATGGTTTTGTACAGGACCTAAAATGGCCGCTAGGGGTGCCACTGCCTTGGAGGGGTAATTATTGTTTTGCCACCACCTCACTGCCTTTGTGCCACCCCGAATTCGCGATTAAATAGAAGACTTTAAAAAACAATTTTTCGCACACCGACATTTTTTCGCCCGTAATTGATCACTGTATGCAAGCACCGATGAATTGTCATTGGTGTCTAACAGAACAAAACGGAATTATCGGCGACATATAGCTTCCCTCTTGTTCGTTGTCCAATAAATAAAAGACGTTTACAATTCTCTGTAATGTCAAATTAGAGCTCAGCTGTTCAGGAGGAGCAGCGACGGCACGGAGGAGAGGGTATGCCCCTCCTCCCTCCCGTGACCATCCCTCCTCCTGTCCCACTCCCCTCCCATTTACTGGAAAGTTGTTGCGAAGTTTCCCGCTAAACTGGGGAAAATTTTCCCGCTAACCTTAGCGGAGAAGTGTTTCCGCTCAATTGAGCGGAAAAATTTCCCCGCTATATTTAGTGGAAAAATAGCGGGAAACTTTCCCCGGAAGCTTAAGCAGGGAAACGTAAAATAATGCAACGCGCGGTTACGCCGACGACGACGGCGACGCCGCTTATCCCGGAAACGGGTGCCTAAGAGCTGTGCTCTAAAAAATTTAACACCTTTCTAATTCCCCTGTAATGCCGAATGAGAGCGCAGCTCTTGAGAATTAGGAGGTGAGGGCGCGGAGAAGATGATATGCCACTCCTCCTCCACCGTACCCTCTCCTCCTCCTCTGACAGGGATTGTGTCCGCCGAAACCAGTGGCCAGGATGGTCTAATCGGTTAAGGCGTCGCCCCGGACAGGCGAAGGTTGCAGCTCTCTTTCCCTTTCTTTTTTATATATATCTGCTGTTCTCGCGCACAGCTTGTTCGGAGATAGGAAATATAGTTCTCACATCTGGAAGCTGTACTCTAAGTTCTGCCGCTGCCAGGAAACAGTACAGCAGGAGCAAGGCGGGAGAACGAAACACCGTTAGAGTTAACACTTTGACGAAGCACGTGATTCTCTTGATTTCATCCAACTTGCTTTCGGCTCTGTCGAAGACTGCTTGGCGTTTTTGATTTCCTCAGCATGAGTCTTGAGCGTGCTCCCCCGAGGTGGCACAGCAGAACAGCGAGTGCACATCCCTCTGGGCCAATGGGATGTTTTCCTGCTTGACTGGTACAAAGTTCTTTGTTCTTACACGAAATATTTGGTGAGTGCTGTAGGCGACAGATAGAGCTACAACAAGCAAGCCGTTGTCGACCTTGGCGGCACACAATTTACCAACTTCGTCTGACGTGCCACAGAGATCGGTGGGTACAGCACCAACCCGTACCCAGGTAGATAGCCAGCCACTCGGCTGACGAGTATACCAGGTTTTCATACGTGCCTCCATGTGATTTATGAATGGTGATAGCACTTTTTTGCACAACGCGTAGCTGGGATCTCCCCTCCTCCTCCTCCTCCTCCTCCTCCTCCTCCTCCTCCCCTCCTCTTCCTCCTCTCCTCCCTCCCTTCTCATATCCTCTTATCCTCCACTCCTCCCCCTTCTCCTCCTCCCATTCTCTACCCCCCCCTCTTTTCGCCTCATCCCCTCCTCCTTCTCTTTCCTCTTCCCTCCTTCTCCACTCCTCCTCCTTCTCTCCTCCTCGTCCCATCCTTTTCCTACTCAGCTCCTCTCCTCCTCCTCCCCTCGTGACGTCGCCCGTGACCCTCGTTACGCCCCTCGTGACCCTCGTGACGTCACACGTGATGTCACGTGCGACGTAATTATGGGGAACGTCCCATAATGCAACGCGCGATTAGGCGGACGGCGACAGCGACGGCGACGCCGCTCAAGCCCCAAACGGACGCCTAAAAGGTGAACTTTAAAGTATCTTCGGAAGCATACACTCTTGGCCTTGCATGTCGACCACACCGCTGGCCACATGGGCGTTTTCAAAACATACATGCCTGCTCGCAACCTGCTTTACTGGCAAGGCATGTATAGTGATGTCTTGAAATATGCCATATCCTGCGAAAAATGCTGATGATGCAAAAAGTCTACCCAACCGCCAACTGGTCACCTTCAACCTCTTTCCCCGCCCCATTACATCTTTGAGCGAGTAGTGATCGACCTCCTTGGACCGTTTCTTAGAACGTTTTCGGGCAACCGTTGGGTGATAAGCGCGATCGATTATTTATCGCGGTACGTTAAAACGTGCGCCTTGCGTCAAGGAGCACCGACAAAGATTACAATTCGTTTCTTCTTTCACGCGTTATTATACGTCATGCCGCACGTCAACAACTAATCAGCGATTGTGGTCGTGCTTTTCATTCGCGGGTTCTCCGAGACCTTTCAAATATTTGTGGGACTGTGCACACACTCTCGACCGCGTACCATACCAAAACATACTGAATGGTGGAAATATTTAATCGCACCATTGCTGATATGCTCTCTATGAACGTAGCGGGAGGTCAACGCCGCTGGGGTGCGACACTCCTCATATACGCATACGCGTACAATACATACACGTACAATACATACGCGTACAATAGATCGACACGCTGTTTACAAACAAGCCCGCGTTTGCCCACACCAGGTGTGGGTACTGCGCGTGCGCAGATACCGGATTCGCGTGAAGTGAAGCGTCTGCGTATGCGCAGTGCCGTCAACAGCGCCACCGCAGCTGCGTGACGTCAGGGCCGCCTGTTGGTCTATACATACGCGTACAATACTGCCGTTCATGAAACACATGTATACTCACCATTTTTTCTGCCGTACATGCGTGGGGCCCACATCACCCGTGACTGACCTGAAGTCGTCCACGTCGTGCGCCTGAAGCCGTACTACGCTCGATAGGACTGTGGAGCTTATGTGTGTCAAATAACTCTTTTGTTGGTCGTTCTTTTTATTTGATTTGTTTTGATTTGTGTTGCATTTGGTCCATGCACTTCTTAAAAGGGGGCAGTAATGCCACGCGTATAGCTGGCCAAGTAGCCAGCATGGCTACTTGGCCAGCTACGTGGCCAGCAGCGTGCCAGCAGCGTGGCCTAACGGTTATCGTGCTTGCCTCCCACACGAAGAGCCAGGGTCCGATGCGTCTTTTATTAATTCTTGCAACTTAATATTCTGGCAAATTTGAGAACCCTGTTGCTTGTTCGAGGTCTCAATGTTCTAGTCGCCGAGCCTTCTACGCTGCCTATTGCAGAAACCCTCGCGGGTATATAAAGGAGTCCGCGTGGCGAGCCCAAGTGAGTCTCGCTCCATCGCTCGATCCTGCTGTTTCGCCGACATCGACGCCTGCGACGCAAACTTACTTCTACTTTGTTTTGGGCACAAGTTCTCCCCTTTAAACGTTCAGGTTCTTCAGTTATTCCTCACCTGATCATTTGTCATTCGTGACAATATCACAGCGCCTACTGAGGTTAAAGTGTACTGAAAAGTAGTGCCAGGGACTTGTAATGCATTGCTTAGCTAGGAAGGAATTCCGCGATATCGTAAACTATTAAAGGGAGGCTTTTTTTCAGTAATTTCGTTGGGGTATTTTCTACCCTAAACGAAATCCCCGTCTTTAAAGCTGAGAGCTAAAACGAAAACAGCGGAAGCCAGGCGTGTAAGGCCAGACGACAGACTTCAATATTACTTTTAAACTTTTGGGATCATATTATGTGACACGTTTAAAATAATATATTTACACAAAATATCATCGCCTTATTCCCGAATAAAAATATCATACGCATTTGCATTTATAAATGCTTTCACAGAAAAGCTCAGCTTCAAATGTTTTGGTTCGCCTTCTATTGTGCACAATATCTGAGGCATCTATGATTAATGCGGCAGAAGATTGAGCTCTGAGCAAGCGATATATCTCGTTCTGACGGGAGAGAACTTAGTCTGAGAAAGTGGGTAGCTGTGCGAATTCCGTCGCAGTCGTCATTATTGTAGGTGAATGCTCCTCGTGCAAGTGAATGTCACCTTTGGTGTCTCTTTGGGGGCACTATTCCATTCAATTCAATTCAATTTAGAATTTATTTTCGCGTGCTTACCAACAGCTCAAAGGCCCTTGCGGTAAAGCACGAGCATAAAATACATATTCATCGCAAATTTACATGCTTCAAATTATACATATATTTTGAAACTTATGCTTATGCCTTACATTAATCCACACGCAAACAGGTTTAGTAATTTCAGAACAATTCTGTAAAAACAAGGGGACATTTGGTGCAAAAAATATAAACATTGCAAAATGTCATGTTTAAAACATGTAGAGTTCGGGATACCGGTGAGAAGTTGCTATGAATATCTGGGTAAAAAACTTAGCGTTATATTTCCCAACTCCTTCCTGGTATGCTTCTTTACAAAGCATAACAGGAACAAGTTGTTGATGTAGACTACAGCCATTAGTCTACATCAACAGCACACTCGGCACCTGTGCAGCAAAAGTCCCCTACCCCTGCCTCTTTTGATCTGGATGAGCATCGTACTGGCGCGCCGTCGTGTGTTACTACAGCATGGCGTACGTTAAAGACCCCAATGCTGGCAGTGACACTGCACTTCCTGAAGTTCTCACCGACGGCGGAATCCAGTGTCGCCGCACCTCAAGCGCAGACCGATCTTTTGCTGTCTAAACACGACCGTTATTTTCGTTTTCTACAAGCCAAGAACGGTGCTTTCTGGAGTGCCGTCCGTAGGCAGCGCGCGCGGCAATATCTTTAACAAAAAACTCGTGTTTTCCTTCTTTTTTTTTGGGGGGGGGGGGGCACAAGAGCAGTAGCTCTTTTCAAAAGATCCCGTGTTTACAAATCATTCTGTCCTGATATAAAAAAGAAAACAATTTCAATTATAACAAAGTCAACTAGAGTTGAACTAATTTTGAGCTGTACTTATGGCTAGTTAATCACGTCCACCAGTCGTGAAGACTATAGACTTTCAGTCCAAAGAACATTCTAATTATGTTATAATTAAATCTTATTTATTATATAGTACGAGAAATATATTTATCAATTGAATCGATAATAACGTTGATATAAGTAAGGGATTCTAAGGTCTTTGAATCAAATAAGGTATCCGGACTGGTGACCAGCGTAGGAATATGAATATGAAGAAAATTTAAAGAATCTTGATGTCAAGATAAGCATTTTAAAATGTTATGTAAGGTTCGTTCTTTATACAGCTGTACTCGTCCACGACTGCGTGGTGAAAGAGTTTAATTTTTACTTTTTTCTTTCTTTTTTTTTTGTTGTTTTTTTTTGGGGGGGGGGGGGGGCTTTGTCAAAATATTATTTAGTAACCTGTTAAAAGTATTCGCAATTAAGGCTTGTGATAGCTTAATCGGTAGGTTAATTGATGAATTGTCCAGCCCTAGCATAATATATACTTTATTAAGTAACCCATGTAATCTAACTTTAAAGATGATAACACGCCATATATGTATAAAAAACGAAGCATACATTGCATGAACTGCTTGAGAGCAGAAACGAACGAAAAGCTCTATGTTCCAATGCCTGTTCTTGAATATTTAAACTGAATTTTAATTGTAACAAAATCGATATGATCTATTACGTAAAAACGCATACAATACAAAACAAATGTACAAAAAAAACGGAAACTCAAAGTATGCCCCTTCGTTTCGTCGATCCTCGTCATTAGAGCACTGGTATTTGCCAGTGTGAATACCGTCATGCTGTCAAATAAATTATCTCCGCGGCCCATATACAGTTTAATGTATTAATAGTAGCCTTCCTCGTGTTAGCAACTAAGATATTTATAAATGACCAAAATGCAGCACAAGATACTGGAATACACAGAGATAAAAGAACGACAAAAATAGTAAAATTTTAAAGTAAGGCAGAGCTTGAATCACGACAGAGAGCGTATTAAGGTGCCACAAAAAAGGAAAAATAATTAGCAAACACGAAAAGCGCCTAAAAAAGGCGCATATAACACAAAAAGAAATGGGGGAAGTTGTTTTCACTGACCAGTCAGGTATGCCATACCATTAACCTAGTGCGTTGCGCAACAATGCGGGATAGCACACGCCAGTAAAAATTGCAGCACTCAGACGATTAGGAGGTCGGTTGTAGCCGTTATCCCCATAAACATATTCCCAGGAGAAAATCGACCGAGATCCAATTTTACCTTCCTTGCATCACAGTATAGCCGCTTAAATAAAATAAAACAAAAATAGAGGCACCATATCTCCGCCAAATTGCGTTACGCCAGCTCCGTTCTGCATCCGAATCCATTTACCTCCGAGTCAGATCCGGAACATCTGAGGCTTAACGTCTTTTTGCTGTATTATAGCGGAATAAGATATAGGTGCTTTTTTTTCTTATTATTTTTTGTCCCCCACAAAACTAATTTTCCTAACTCAGTGCTTCATCTTTCACCGTAACCGACACGAACAAGTTTCACATAGATCGCAGTTACGACTACCTACCTAAGAAACGTGTCATCAAAACTACATTGCATTTATCTGATAAACGGAACAAAGTAGACTCCACACGTGCATAGGGTTGGTGGTTTTAAATTAACAACTATAACTTTCTTTTCTTGTTTTTTATATTTTTAAAGAAAAGAGCGCGACTGGAAGCGCTTGTCATTAAAGTGCTACTCACCCCACCGCTCAAATAGTTCAGTGAGAAACGCGAGGGCGGTGACAGAGCCGTCAGAAACAATGTTCGTTGACAACAAAAGTGAGCTAATTTTCATTTTCTTGGAGGGAACTTTTGGTTCAAATCACCGTTTTTCAAGCATCACTTCTGGAACTGCTACGAGCACTACATTAGTAGCAGTTCCGAAAACCGGAAGGTGAGAACTCGTCATCTGTATACATAAAAACAATTGTGACTGCTGTGCAGAGAGAGGAGAGCCTGACTGATCGAAATCTTTCCCATGTAATACGTGGAGAGCTAAAAAAATGCAACACTGCCTACATCCACGTGGCAAGATATTTCTGGAAGCTAATTATTGACTGGGACCAGAAACGCATATTAAATTGCTGGGGTCGTGTTGCATAGTTGCTTAATTAGTTTAGTCTAGCGCCAAAGAGTGTTCTTTCTTCATATTTAGTTGCAGATTTGCGAAAATTATATTTCTTACCAGGACGCATCCAGGAAACTAAAAAAGTCAGGTTATGTGTGTATTGACCAAATATATATACCTAAAGCGCACATGCCCTCCTGAGTTATGAGATCTCGAATTCTATAGATACTTTGCGTTCACGGCATCTTCAGAAATATTTATTCACTATTTTGAATTCAGAAACTTTCCGGCCGGAGTCTAATATTTGCCTCTTATCGATCGCAGTTTTTGTGTTTATTTAAACATATTTTTCGTCAGCTGCTCCGTTGGTACCAATAAGGAAGGGCCTGAAACTAGAAAGCATGGGAGCACCAATGCAATTTTCTAATGAAAAATTTTCATTTAGATTCCGCCCCCCCCCCCCCCCCCCCCCACTCAAGACATTTCAAAACAAAAATGAAGTTTGCAGTGTGAGACTGATAATAAAAGACGTGTGTGAGACTTCATACTCACGGCTTCGTCGTGCACTTAGAATGTGAGTGAGAGAAATTGATTTTCCTGCAAATGGTTTAGTGCTTAAACAAAGTTGGATGTTAAATAAAGATATTTGGAAAACAATACGGTAAATAAAAAGAGGCTGAGTAGTCAGCTACCTCAGTAGGTGGCACTGATAGGATATGTGAGTGTTCGAATGGGAAAGTAGACGCCTGCGGATTTTTATGCTATTCTGGATGCAACATGTTGATTAAGCAATAAACATATTGTTTCATCCTGGCTTCTCATTCAGTGGGTGCCCGTCAGAAGATCTTTTTCTCTATAGGGGCCCGTATCATGTCGCACACGGAACCACTGCCCTCCACTTGTAGAATTTCTGGCAGCAGGGCGAGATAAACAACCGCCCAGGCGAGACAAGAAAAAAATCCGGTGATCCTTGCGTACGGGTTGACTGCATCAAACTATTTATATGTGCTGTGTCGGAAAGTCAACGAACCGGACATTTTCATGAAATGATGAACCTACTTCTAATACATAAGATGCAAAAAGGGTAGCTTGAGGAGGCAGAAGGAAAATAAGGGAGCAAACAAGTTGAGTATTCGCAGATTTGTCTGTTATTAAGGACCATATTTCCCTTCCCTATAGAGCAGGTTCGCACCAGTTAGTGAAAAATATTGAAGTATCCAAGCAATTGAAATAGGTGCCATTCCCTCTCTTAACATCTTGGTCTTCGCTGAGCAACTGCAAAGCTGTTCCAAGTACACCAAACCAATACCGGTCACATATTTTTGGATATTCACTTAAAAAGCCTTCACATTAATTAAACGTATTGCGTAGGTTGTAAATATAATACTACCTATAAGACTACCCTGGAAAACTTACTTACAAGTGATGTTCATTCCTAAGTTTGTGTAAAAAAACTAACCCTGACTTTTGTTTTCTCGCGTTGGTTGTTTTAAAAGGTTATGGTTCCTTTGTATCGTAAGAATGTTTCAAATATATCGGGTGCTACAAAATGTTTTATGCGACATCATCTTACCATAAATCGTTAATGCCTAGAACAAAGTTCGAAATATGAAAACGTTGCCCATGATTTATCTTTGAATAAACTGATATAAAATTTCGCTGGAGGTTAAACACAAAAGTATTTATGTGGAATACTTCCGGGAACACTAAGCGAGTACAATATTACCTAGTAACAAAATAGCTTCTTAAAAATATTCACCGAACGCTAAAGACCTCGCAAGATAATTAAGCCAAGAAACACAGCCCATGTGAGCGATCCATGGTAATCGCCGGTCGTTAATCTCCCACCGTTCATGCCTTTTTATTGCCTTCTTCTGGCTTGTCAATAATGACGTGTAGATTTCTTCTTTTTTTTATTTAGAAAAATGGTCTAACATGGACACTAAGGAACATGTGAATTCTATAGTGTTTTTTTTATCGTTTACAGTTTTATATAATTGATTCCCTCAGTTCAGAAGTTACCCAGATCCCCTCTAATGACTGACATATTACGTGCTCCGGACGACGCTCGATTCGGTTCGTTTTTTTTTTTTTTTTTTTCTATTTTATGTACATTGCCAACTTGTATCTTTTTTTTTTCACCAGTCCTCAACTTGTGCAGTTTTACACAAGCCGCAATTCTTGTCTCATAATTCGCTATAACCTGGGTTTCGTAACATACGAGTTACACTCTAATAAAAGTCCGTGCGTCTGCTTTCCCGCAGAATACTCGGAGAGCCAATCACCGCAACTTACGGAGGCAGCTCAGCGAATGACGATGCCGAGACATATGTTTAGAAGAAAAAAACGCAGTTCGAGTTGTGACATTAAACACTGCAAAACGTTACGCTTGCATTGCTTTATGTCACAACTCAGACTGCGTGTTTTGGTCTAAACATATGTTTCGGCATCGTCACTTGCTGAGCCGCCTCTTAAGTTGCGGTGATGGACTCTCCGAAATGTTGTGCGCTAAAGCAGAAGCACGGGCTTTTTTTAAGAGTGTAGAACCCCATCATTATCTAAGGACAACTTAAAAGATAAATCGTCGAATCGAGAGCGCGCGTTTGATGATACTGTATACACCACCTAACAAATGTGACACCCAATTCGACCCAGCCACCTAAGTGCAACGTATTGATCTAAGCTAGACTAATAAATAGATTCGTCTTACCACACTGATTGCCTTAATTCCGGAAAGGAGAGATTACAAGAGGTTGAGAAGTTACGCGACTTTCGTGCGTGAAAGGCTGCAATAGGTAGCGGGTTCAAGCTCTTAATGTGTTACTATGTACTCATTGTAAGCTCACTTTATAAAACTGTGATACACAATATTTTTCAGCTACCACTGTACGAACGTTTAGCTTGATGGTTTAAAAAATATTTATGCGGTCCTATTGAATAGGCAACAATCCAGTGGTAATATGATGAACTTTAGAGATCATTAGACTCTCAAAACTTTTACGCGCTCAATTTTTGCACTGCGTCCGGTAGAATAAGTAGTGGCTGGGAAATCGTCTTTAGTGCAGTATGTTTATTAGGTGAATGAAATATCGTGGAGGTATCTTATTGCATATATTAACACCTTCATACTTTAGGCCCCGCTGGCCGTAGTCATCAGCGAGATCAAAATCAAAAGTTTATCATGTGCGGCGGAAGGGTAATTTTTTTTTTCAGAATTGAATATGCCGTAAGGGAACCAAGCCTCGTTGCTAATTACCTAGCTCACCAGCCGCACCACACGATAATTTAGTATTTTTTTTTCAAATGCATTGTTTGATTACTCGTAGAAAAAGGAATCAGGCAGGGTGCCAGGATGTGCAATATTAATAATTTTCAGTTTCCTCTTCTACAACTTAATGACGGGTTTGGTATATATGTACGTATGCTTTGTACGTGTATTTCTTGACTTAAAATAGTTAGCTAGATGAGAATAAAAACGATAAGATACAAAACTTTTAACGTACATATTTTGAAATATTTTGGCATTTTAGATACATTGACTTAAAAATAGTAAAAGTTTTTTTTTTTTCACACAAGGCATCTGTTCAAGCTTTACGAATAAATTTGCTATCTGGTTCAACGCACAAATGAAATATATTTTTGACTCATAATTCTGCATAGCCGTTCATTTCTATTCTTATAGAAGAATCGGGCCTAAAATTTAGCTACTGTTTGTATTTTTCTTTACTTTCAAAAGAAGATGGTTCTGCCCCTTTGTTTTCAAAGGTCGTAATTCCCTCTTCGAGAAAAAAACCACTAAAGAAACTGTACTTTAGTTTTCTGAGTAAAGAAAAATATAAGGGTAGCGCTGTTAAGTTCCGAACGAAATACTTATGTCAGCTTTTTTTTGTGCAAAGGGTTCGGAAGTGAACGCACGCATTTTTCGTTTCTTGGCTCCTTCATACGAGCTTTGCGGAAAGATGGATTTTCAGTTTGCGAGATGAAATTGGTCGCGTGCGTAATAATGCATTTATGTATCACAAAACTGTTCATTGCACATTCAAAAACTAAAGTAACAAAACTCACACGCTTAGAATTTGAAGCACTATTAGCTTTGAACACATTGAATATCAATAGAAGTCCTGCGAATTCGTCATCTTTAATTTAGCAGCTGAGTAACTTTCTAGCTGAAAGCAAAGTGGGATTACTTTTATTTTCATGAATTCAGTACGAAAAGAAACAGATAGTGATGAATTATACATTGGTAATTTATTATGAGGAACGGTTCCTATCTCTTGTGGAATATATTGTGTGACAAAAAAATAATACAAAATATATCATGCAGGGGTGCAGGTGAAACTTACTTTTGAACAGGATCTGTAACTTAGGAGAAACGTCGCTCTTCCGTGTCATTTCAGCTCCTCAACCTACAAATTGTGCCATCAATTGAAAAAAAAACGCAGCCCCAATTCTCGTTTTAGAAGTCGTGTGTCTATTTCTTGTAGTTTTCAATAACTTATGTCATCTCAACCAGCGGCTTTGTGTTTCTGAACGCAACACTTCTTTGAACTAGTTGAAACATGGCTTAGATTATATTTGAAAAATACTGTTTGTTTTCTATGACAAAACACTTATCTGCTCTTTATTATCTAAGCCCTTAAAATGCTCCTGCTTGTTTTTTCTAAAAAAAAAAAATTCTGGGAAGTATTTAATGTGATATTCGTTGCAATCTCGACAAATGACGAAATCGAAAAACTGCTTTTACTTAAAATAAAATCTATGATATCACACTTGGCATGATGTTTCACATGTGCATGTTATCATCTATATAACATATAGAAATTCATATTTAGGCGGATTTGAGTTTTACTTTTTGTTCTTTTGTTTATCCCAGACCTAAAACTGCAGTTAGTAGCTAGTAGAGGGTTCTGCCAGAAATAATACATTGAACTTTTTCTAGGGTACATAATGCACACTCTTACCTGTAAGTTAATAAAATTTTACGTGCCGTTATTCGAAAGGCCTTTTTTTATACTATTTTCACTTTCCTTGGTAAAACAAAAGCGCAAACTCGTGTTAAAAATAATATGTTAATCAACCTTCAAAAGGTAAGAAGGAATGATAGAAAACAAACATCTATATACTCGCATTCGCAAACGAAGAGGTTCGAAAAGATATTATAATCTTATTCGTGAAGGTCTAGAATCATGTCAGTTTCTAAGGTTATGTTCGGTACTCATATATATATATACATATATATATTGTCACGAATAGCTAGGTGACGAAACAAAGAATAACGAAGGAAACTGAAACGTTTAATGGGGCAACCTTGTGTCTAAAACAAAAAGGAGTCAGAAGATAACAACAAAGTGTCGTGGGTGTCGAAGTCGGTGTAACAGCCGGATCGAACGCTGAAGCGAGACTGACTACAGCTCTAACGCCGACTCCGACTGGCGTCGAAGTCATCGTAACAATATATATATATATATGTGTGTGTGTGTGTGTGTGTGTGTGTGTGTGTGTGTGTGTGTGTGTGTGTGTGTGTGTGTGTGTGTGTGTGTGTGTGTGTGTGTGTGTGTGTGTGTGTGTGTGTGTGTGTATAGATCCAACACGGTTATGTAATTATTTTGTGTGCTGTGACATCTAAGAGCAGTAATATTAAAAATGCAATCTTCACTGTATATTTCACGCATAGAAAGTGAATGATCTCTACTGCTCAGTGGAAACAACGCACTGTTTAGTTGCATTGGGTGCTGCCAGAGATAGCGGTTTTTCGGTGGTTGGCACAATATAAATTTTTGCTCCTGCTAACAAAGTCACATTCACTAAAAAGATATACTCAATAAATTAATCATAGAAACGCAACGATATGAGTGTTACTCCAACGCGTCCTATATTTAATTATGCATATTGAATGGCAACAAACTTAAAATACAATAAGTGAAAGAACGTGATGACTGAGCTATGGCAAGAACTCAGAAGTCTGTGATAATAAAGCTCGGAATTTTCGTGCTGCAGCAATCGCTCGCGATCTTGATATAGTATTACATTTTTATAATAATGGTTACGATTATTCTACCATGCTCTCACAGCTAGCTATTGACGTTTGAAATATCAAAACATCTGCAATAATCGATGTTGCCGGGAAGCACTGGGCAAATGCTACCTCAAAATATAAAATAGAAAATATTAAGCGCTTGAGTAATTTATTGTCGTTGGTACAGTGCAGTGCGTTACGAGAGCGTATTGCATCACATTGAAAGCCCGCTATATTGTTTTTAATTCATGAGAAAAGCGTGATCCGTCCCCGAGACAAAGATTATGATCTGCTTTTATTTTCTTTGATAACATTTCTAGCTCTCTGCTCGAAAGTTGACCACTTATCAGGAACCTAAACTCCACACCAACTAATCCGCTCGTTGCGAAAGGAGGAGACGAGGTATAGCTTCCGAGTTATCAGTCTGCAATCAGTTACTAATAATTTGATTTTGTTAGTTGGAAACGCGGTGTAAGAAATATGCAGTATAACAGCAAAACAGAAAACCAAGCAATTGAATACTTCCCACTGAAACAAGGATTGCGACGATCAATCCTTTGGGGGAGCATGTAATCTACTTTCTTGCTTTTTCTTGGACGCTCGATACTGCAGTCAGATACGCGTTCCAGTCGCCGCAGCTGTATATTGAGCCCGGTTTTACCTTTAATACTATTTCTAACATATTAAAACTTGGCCGGTGATATGGACAGTTCGTTTGATCATATAATTTGAAACTACTTTACTTACACACGTTGGATCAAATAACACCCGTAACATTATGATTGATTATGTTTTGTTGGATTCCAAATTAGCCTAACTAGCAAGAGCCGTTCCCATGCGCATTCTTCTTTCTGACGTTTCCTTGAAGTCATAGGAACACTCGGATATAACAGCAACGGCAAATACACGCAAAGAAACATAATAGAGGTTTGAGAGTTACATTGCCGCTTTCCCTACTCAGTGACCAACGGGTTGTTGGATGCCACCATAAAAGTAGAAAGGCTATTTATTCATGTCTTCAAACCAAAGAGGACAGACGCGTCGGTAATCACCTCGTGTACTTCCAGTGAGTAGTATATAGAATGAGCTAAACGCGACATTTTATTCAAAGAAGTTTTAAAAGGGGGAAGGGGAAATTTTACCACTTTCGTGGTTCTTTACATTTTTTTTCTCTCCTGTGAGTGGTTTCTGCCTAAAGAAATATAATACAAGAAAAGAAATTCCGACAATTATATTCCCTTGTAATAAAGCCAGCTGGTTTTCAGGTGTTTTTTTTTTATGAAGAGTCAAGAATATTTCCTCTGGAATCGCCAAATTTATCAATTTTATAAACATTTCTTGTATACATGGAGCCCGAAAAGGCTGTTCGCAGCACCTAGCATTTTGAAATATCTCTATCGCGATGGTGATTCTTGCGTACCAGCGTTATTTTGTTATGTTAAATAAATGTATGACTTAGACACATCATAAACACCTTCACACAAAACTTTAACTGCGCTGCGGTTTTGCGTAGCACGAATCACAAATGTCTTTAGCACCAAAGCTTCTTTTTTTTAATTGGGGCAGTGGTGAAATAAATTACGACACATGATGTTTTTGAAGTGCTGTACCCTTCTTATCTGAAACATGTTCGACAACTGCGTCAGCTCACTTCACAGCATAATCTATTATTGGACTGTATTTGCCAATACTGTTTCCGCTTTCATCGTCAGACGAATTGCAAAATGCTTTATTACCACCGTTTCTTCTGTCGTCTTCCATCAGTACAGTGTTACAAGTACAGTATATTTTTTTTTTACTTTTCTTTCCACACGCTTGCAAATTTTTGAAGTGTTCTCGATCAAGGTACAACTTCAGCACAAAAATCATACTGTAGAAACACTTAGGCGCTTGAAAGCAGTCCCGCTTTACGTCATTTATACAATAATTGTTTTTCAAATGGTTAAACATTTACAACTAAGGAACAAGAAGCCTTTTTTTCATTTGAGAGCAAGTACTTGTTCGCTATTCATTCGGCCTTAAGTATTAATTGTGTGGATATGTCAGCATACACTTTTAAAATATTGTTGAATCCAGTTACTTCCCCGTGTTTACATAGCCGGCTGCTAACCATCGCTATCAAACTTTTCGCGTCAGCGGTGGCAGCGGGTATGCATTGTGCAGTTACGTGCGCATTATTTTGTCGCTTTGTAAATAAACAAACAGGCACCCTACCTCTAAACGCGCAAACTTTCACCCTACAAACACTCACGTTTTTTTTTTTTTTTTTTTAAGCAAATCCCACACAGCAGTTATGATTTACTTCTAAAGTGCTTGTGTTTCTAAGTGGCACCCAATGAACAGAACGCCGAATTACTTAAGTATGAGGATTGCGGAACAGGATTGGGCATTGGGTTTCAAATGCTCCGTGTACTTCCACAATCGCAGCCTAATAGGTTGTCCTTTCTTTGTTTCTCGTGATTCATAAAAGTTTTCTGAATATGACGATATCTTAGTGGTTAGGTATCAATAGGTTTTAGAGCACACACGAGTGTACTTTCACATTATCAACTTCAGGGCTCAACAAACTTACTACGTTTCTTCTTTATTCGGGTATTCTAAAAAAGAAAAACTTATACTCCAATTTAAAGAATAAAACGCGTCAAATTTCTCTACATATCTTTTTGTCTTAAAGTATTACCCTCAGCCTGTGTTCAAGCGTCTTTCCGAAACGTCGGATCAGTAAGGCATAAATCTAAAAGAGAAAGACGTATCTCATTCACCTCCCAACAGTAGAATGACGCATACTCAAATATTCAGATGAAGCGCAGAAGCTTCCAGCGCTCCGACGGGTCCGATGTCGGCAGTGTGCCCCTTCCCCCCCCCCCCCCCCCCCCCCACACACACACACACACACACCTTCCCTCCCCCTTTGACATCAGCGGACGCCCGCTCAGATTTCTGGAGTGCCACACTCCCGACCAAAAGAAAGAAAAAAAAAGCTTGTGCTTTTTCGTGGTTTTGTTTAGCACGCTCCTGGGTTATTCTCGGAAGGTGCCAGGGGGCATAATAACGCGGGAGCAGCTACAGTAAGCCTCACAGGAGTCGATCGCCTCGGGGCAACCGTCCTTCGCTCGAACGTGTGGGCGCACAGAAAAATAAGATAGGCAGACACCTCCAATCAACTTTTCTCCTCTGGCTAGCTCGTATCTCACAATGCCATAAACCCGTAAACAGCAGCTGCATCTATTTAGTGAGTTGAGAAATGAATACTGTGTGAACCATGTCAGTTCAGTTGTTCCTATAAAAAAGGTAAAACATGCTTTTTTTTTTTTTTGGTTTTAGAATGTACAGCTTGGAATTAGCTCTTGACTTTCATAACCTAGAAAACACGTGTTATTTTTTAATTCCACGCTATGGCAGTCGCATAAAAAGATAGAAAAAAAACGAGCACCGTTTGCCTTTACAACTTACAGCCAAAATAAGCGCATACGTCATATAGAGGTGATTCAATGTCCAAAATGTTCACCACACCCACGCGCTGTGGTTGAACCCGATGGAACTCGAGCACGTAGTGTTCGAAATCAATCTGAGCCACATTAAGGGGTAATGGCTGTTACCACAAGAACGATTCAATCCCTAAGATTACGTCATCCAGTTTTGCAAAACTAAACAAACAAAAAGTTGTTCTTTTTGGCAAAGTCATTTTTTGTTTAGTAGTGTTACCTTTTAGTATCCTTGGACCACACTATTGCCACTAAGCTTGTTGACAGCAAGAAATATTCATACCGAATATAGTTGCACGGCCTCAATAATGATAAGCTGTCTTGGAGATATAAGATACGTTGTTGGTAAGTGCTCGCAGTACAGCTCTGTGTGATGAACTTATTAAATGTCACTAGTTTAGATATAGACTTCGTTTTGCTTCAAGCGAGCATGGCAGATGCCACAAGAGCGCGCTTTCAACTTTCAGCACTTAAAGTCCCTTGATAAACTTCGCGCTTAAAACTACCGCCGACCATTGTTGTGGAAACGCGCAAGACACGTGACACAATTGTGTGCTCCGCTATTCACTTTCAGTGGTTAATCATTTCAGTGTTGCTTCCGACATTTGCTTCCAAGGGCCGCTGAGACACTGGCCTCGCGCACTGGCACATTTGACGCTACTGGGAAGTCATACCCAAACAGATCGAGGTGCTTTATCAGCACCCTTGCCAAGCACGAGCACTCGTGCGGTGCAAGTGTCGTAAAAGACAACACGCTTCTGGTTGTAGCTTCGGCTTCGCTAGCACATAAAACGAGAAAAACTTTAGGCGTCTTTTTAATCGCTGTAGCGTGGATATTCTCTGCCCAACTATATTTGTAATAAGACCGAACTATATATGTAAACTGTGTTTTTAGGAATTTAATATTCCTAGATATACTTTTGGTCAACCCTGATTAAAGCGCGAAAATTTATGCATGAATAATAAGAAAACCAAAAGGAGCTTTTCATTCGGTTTTTCATTAGTTTGAGAAAACCAATCGAACATTCTTGGTCCTTAAAATAGTTATCTATTTTGTGCACAAAAAACATTAAATAAACCTTTTGCAATCCTACAGGTTTAATCGCTTACCACTAAACAACATCAAGCACATAATATCTATATGCTAATGTCTTTCATTTCTAAGATTATATATGCCCAGCGGCTTTGGTAATCCCCGTTTACCCAAAATGACCCAACGTCACGCAAAACAGACCCTCTCATGCGCAGCCCACACGACAGCGCCTTTCTTTTCACGTCAAAGATCAATGAATTCATGCAGATGCTTGGCGGCACGTGCAATTGCGTCATCAATCCCTGCAGAAGTTTGCCATTCTGAGCCAGCGTGACGCCATCAAACAACGTAACTTCGCGACTACCCCGTTTACCAATACACCGATTTATTGAACCTAAACGTGGAAGCCTTCTCAGGCCTGCGAGGCTCGGAAAATGGGCAGCCGTTGTTGCGATAGGAAGCCCCCATGAGTGAGTGCGATTTCCTCCAAAGACGAACCTGGAGGACATGGTCAATAAAAGGCTCGTGAAATTGGCACTCGAGTCATCGGTAACGCTAGTAAAAGCACTTTGTTTATTTTTATACTTCCGTCTCTTTTTCTTTTTTTGTGTGTTTGTATCTGGTGGCTCCTCGCAGAAAAGTGCTTTCTGCTGAAAGCCCAGATGGGTAAGGTTTGTTTTTGCCGCACATCAGAATAAATAAAAGAAATAAAAAAAAAAACGAGCTGCTCCATTCGTTCGCATTTCTCGCTCGCATTTGTGAACTGTTTCAACAAACCACGTGATGGGCAAATTTATTACTTGATTTTTGCATTACCGTAAAATGCGCGAGAAGATCAAGGTCACGCTTTTACGTAACAGCATTGCAACATTCATTCTTTGCTCTTTTTTTTCTCTCTTGAGTGGACCGAGCGGAAATTAAGATAGCTCTGCTGCTTCGTGAGTCACACTTGGACGTCAATGTAGATATAATGCAAACCCTTCAAAGACCTACCCATCCGTTTCCCTCGGCAGGCTTTGCCAAAACTTCAATCGCGCTTGCGCCCTTGTGGAGGTTTGTTTTCGTTTCGAAAGGTGAAGCTTTGTACCGATTGCATCGGAAGCATTCCCCGAGATGCCCGGCGGCGACCTTACAGGTTATTTCAGGAGGAGATTTCGAAGGATGAATAATATATGCCGCAACATGATGGAACTGCGCGCATGCCGTCAAACGCGCGTTTTTAAAGCATCCGGTAATTCTTCTTTTAGGCTAAAGAAACAAGCATATAAAAAAAAAATTTGAAAAATAATGTTAAAAAAAAACTTGCAATGTATCGAGGAATGTGGGAAGAGTGTAGTGGCGCCGTAGCTACGCAAAAATAAAATTATATTAAATGCAGCGGAATTAAAAAAAAATAACGCTAAAATAGGGTGCACGTTTTACTATAGAGCACGCTGCACATTTTTACTTAGTTTTATTACGGTGAGAGCACTGCCTTAATAGTATTTAGTTAGAAAATGTGACATAGCTGTGTGCGCGAATGCTTAGCACGTGCTGATGTAGAGCTTCCACAGTTCTCTGGCAACGTCCCTACCATATATACCATCAAGATTTCCGGTCTGATCAAGCTAATAATGTGAGCTTGCTCTCAGCATGCCCTCTAAACAGCGCCCTCAAATGTGGCGTCCAGTGAATAGGAAGTATTCACTGGAAGGTGTACGCAACTGCGTACCGCGTGCTGACGGCGAGCTTCCAGAGTTATTTTGCATCGTTCATTCTATACCTTCAATATTGCCGGTCTTTTCAGCCTTTTAATGTGAGACTTTTTATGAGCAAGCGCTCTAAAAATCACTCTGAAATGTAGTGTACAATGCAAGTCACCTATAAAAATTTTCAGTATAAGAACGGCAGAGAGGTAATTCAGTCTTCACAGCAATTTTCACACCCCCGAATTCGAACAAAAGGAAGCCCCAAAAACACGGAGGCCTAATCATAACGCACAAGCGAATAGCCCAGCGGGCGTATGATATTGGGACTTCCCAAAGCAGCCAATAGATTACGTAGCGGACGTCATAACCCACCTCCCGTCAGGATTAATTTAGTTGCCACAAGGGTATCCTTGAAATCCAAAAACAGAAAGATATCAAGGTGCTACACGCGCCACTGGAAGAAGCACCAATACATGCAACCTTCTCGGTAAACCATACATACATATACTCCTCACACACTTGTCTATATACTTTTGATAAACCCGGAGATCACATGACTGTGGTGAGTTTGCAACGATCCGAAACCAGTGAAATCTCCCCATAACAAAGCATAACAGGCCATAACTCCCGCGAAAGACACATGCGACATATTTTGTGTTAGCTGGGTGTAAGTGCAATGATCAAGGCTAGATTTTTGCATTGGATGCGTTTAAGTAGGAAGATGTCCCGGAGACAGCGTTTTCTGTTTGATTGAGGCCCCTTAATCTCAACCAATACGGGTTTTCCCAATAGAAGAGCAAGAAACCGTGTCCCCCACATGCACTCAGAACAAATGACGATTGACATATCTTCTTGTTAAAGAAAAACAAAAAAACAGCTTGTTTTGTATCTCACCGGCTCAAAACGAATGTGTAGAAAATCATTGTCCGCCTCGCAGGAAAGTAGGAATTCCTCGCATTTTTTTCTTTCTTTCATTCGTTCTCCGCAAGACCCTCTACTCTGCCCTTTAACAGCAAGTAAAACGTAAACGAGATCCGAAGCACATTGAAGGTAAATATAATTTTAGTAGAAAGGGAGGTACTCCTCTCGCGCATTGGCTTTGAATACATATTTTAAAAAAAAAGAGAGAACCACGCAGCCAGAAGCTCTGCCATCCCGGGAGAAACAAAGTATAGATCGTGTTCTAGTGTAAGACTCAAAGATAATACGTTGTACAGTTATTTGGCCAAACAAGTTTCAGAATTCATTTAACCCATGATTCTTGTTCAGTTTCGTTTATTGCCGTTAATGTCAAAATTTGTTTGATGCGATACACCTCAAGCAAATCTTAAGTATAAAATTCCACGCCCCTTCGGCGGTCCGACACTTCCGAGGTATTGGTACTGATATTTATAGCGTGCCGAAAACAACGTGAAGGCATTGATATCGGAGCCCCTAGAAGTCACAAATGAGTTCGCTATGCAAAGACATGAAATACTGGAGTGACCATATCAGTCATAATAAAACAAAATTACAACCATTACTTAGTATTCAAAGTAAATTAATGCATAAAAAAGAAATCATGCTGCACAAGGCTATTTCAAAAAAGATGAATTCTATGCATTGGTGACCCTTCAGTCTGCTTGTCACGATAAGAAGTATCGCAGAGTCGCGTGTGTTTAGCTGGCACAGCTAACCATGTACTACTCAAGATATCAGGTCCATCGAAGCGACCTTGTATGAGTTTCTGTAAAAACACCACATCTCGGCAATGCCTGTGGTCAATAAGAGTTTTGAGGTTTAAAATTTTAACAAGAAAGTTATACTCGAAATAAAGTCTCCTGATAACATTCTATCGTAGACTATGCGTATCAAACGCCTTTGTCCCTTTTTAATGCGTCTGCAATCGCTAGGTGATAGAAAGTTCCACACTACAGACGATTTATGATGGGACAAGATTCATCACTGATACATTGTGTTTTGGACGACCTTGTTTATAAGGGCGTGCCGCTTTTTGTAGAAAACTGAAGTTAGTGTGGTCTTGATTTCTAGGTGCTGTTTTATTGCGAGAATTGCGTGCTTAATCACTGACTGCTGACCGCAAGAAGTACGTGGGCCACACTCTTGTACGTGTATATTTTTTGTGCAGTTATTTTGGCGCAAGCTTGTCTACGCTCTAAAAATGCATGTAAATTCACTGTTTCAATCATTACTTCTGCCTGTTATCCGGTATTATTGAGACAATCGATATGAAAATTGTATTCATGGAGACGAAAATTGTAGCCAGAGCTGACGTTGAAAAAATTTGAATTGGGAACCAAGGATTAGAGATGTCGAGACACAGCTAAGTGTATTTAATTATTATAACATTGTTGTTTTTCTCGTTCGCTCATAACTCTGACTTGGAGGTTTCTTTAGTACCCTTTGTGAATAATGCTTTGAATACTTCTATTGAAGGCTTTCTAGAATTATTTTGCAATTGAATCATAAAACCGGTGTCAATTAACTAACATTTTTGATATTCGCAATTTTTTTTAAACATTTTTGTCTATAGGAGTCATGAACTGATCTACAAAGAAGAATTAATGATCCATATTATAAAGCTTAATGAATAGATACTAAATTAACCACGGATGTCTATCACTTCCGACGCAAAATAACACACGAATACTATTTCAGTTTGCGTCCTGTATCACATTGCCCAGGCACATAGACCATGGCAAATCATTGTTTTCTGGTTTTTTTTCGGTCAACAGAGGACGCAAAGCTGTTTTATTGTTTCATTTGCCCCAGCGAGTGGCAAGGCGTAGGACAATGACCCATTCTTGACCCGCGTTAGCAAACATACAGTCTGCTGTTTATATCTTCGCTCGCTCCCCGAAAGCCAAATTAGATATCAGTCTTCCGATAGCCGAAATCTAGCCAGCAAAATGTGCCTGGCCCTGCAAAGGCTTGTTTAACTGGACCACGGCAAACGAATGAAAAAAAAAAAACTGACTCTGATTTTTGTTATTTTCGTTTGTAATGGTTAACTCACTGAAACCTAAAATGAACTGTTTTGGATACTACGTCCATTCATGGTTTACAGTGATTACTATTCAGTCAATGTTTGCAAATCATTTCATGGTTCCTTTATAGCGTCCTTTCTTAACTCTGATCTACATAATATGGGTGAGATAAGGTCAACCACAAAATGGTATTTCTATGCTGCTTTTAATTTGATACTCATAGGGTTAGGTTCGGAAGAGGCAATTAAGCTAATGTATCCCATTCAGGGCACACACTCGAGAGAACATTACTTATGAGCGGGTTGGGTGCCATTCAATTTTCCGATAAAATGGTACTTGAACACAGCCATTTTTGAATAGGTCTTTTCTGTGAAAGAAGCCCTCGATAATTTGATTTTCATTGCGTAGTCTGTTTGCACCGCTATTACGCCCGAAGCCGTTTATTGTTGGGAAGTTGAATGGAAGTAAGTGTTCGCAGTGTTCTTGTGCGATGATCACTTTTCATAGTTCCGTTTAATTCGTCCAAATAAAATAAATGTTCGCCTTACCATGAAAATGATTATTATCGCACCTTAAGACACCTGGAGATGAAAGTTAAATAATTCGATGGTAAAAGTATTTAAGTAGACCAAAGAATACAACAAGAACCAACATTACGGTTTAGGGTTTGCCGTCTTAGTAATCAATGTACTGATTTAGGATGAATGTTCAATACTGCTGAACTTTAGAAAGGTGACGAGCTGGGCTATATATTATAAAGATATGTAGTAAAAATATATTCTAAAAACTTTAAGCTGCTGCCATTAGCTCCGGCTCATGTAAAGTGAGGTGCCAAGCTAGCCTCAAGGCTCAACAGACAGTAAATATAACACCTGATTTCCACGAAAATAAAACACCACTGTGCGTGAGACATTTTTAGGAGCATTACATAGAGATTTTTTTATTCATTCTTCTATTTAAAAAGGTAGCATTTATATCTTTAAGAACCAAACTCAGTAGTCGTTTTTTTGTGGCATTCATAAAAAAATAATTAGTGAAACAAACACCACAGACTGGAATGATAAAAAATAAGAATTCCAAATGTTAATACCTCTATGTGCGTATATTCCAGTTACGCGACACCACAATCTACAAGATAATGCGCAATCCCTGCCATATTTTTATTAGTAAACTATATTTTATTTATCTAGTGTATTAAAAGATCCGATCATGGGTTTATTTTCCGCCAGCTTTCCCAACAAGTATTCAGGTATTCCATAAAATTAGCAGTATTATATCGCCTGGTCTTTCAGTGTGGTCACTTACAACCAAGCGGGTAATAAAACTTGGAACTGTGAATGTTAATCTGTTGTTAATTTAGCGTGAGACGAAGCGCAGTTTCTAGATGGACGTATTGGTCACTGTAACGGCAAGGAAATCAAGAGAATGTAGCTGTTTACCGTCTTCGGGAAGTGCGGAGAACCTCTGCAGAACGGTTGTTATGTACAAGAACATCTCGACGTACATCAGTGTTTTCCATAGACAAACTTTTATTGCGTGAGAAAAAAATAGAATATATGTTTGAACGTTTAAAAGGAAATTGATGAATAATCAAGACGATTGAATTTGGTATATATCTGAGCATTAGACAAAGCGTCGAAATATGTAATGTAACATTTATAAAGTAAATACTAGTCAAATTTGAGCATACTTCACAATTACTTCGCTCTATGCTGCACCTTTTTTTTAAACTAAACAGAAATGGTTTATATGATTCGCGCCTTAGCACACAAGGCATGTTTTTAATGTGTTTGAACGTGTTTAATGACGTTGAGAATACAAACTCATATTTATAAAGCGGTTTATTTCCAAAAACAATTCATTTCAAACCAGAACGAAGACAATTAGTTGTCATCATCACCGGCACGGTGTATCACTGTGAAAATATCGCGTCGCTGATTGGCCTTCTGCCGCGTTTCAATCGTCTTTCAATTTCTCCGAGTTGCTCGCTTTTTTCGAGCCGGACCCGATCTCAGCAATTCCTGTTGATCTATGGAAAGTTAGGAAATAATCCGCCAGCAACACCGAAATTCTAGAGAAAGTTGCCCTGTCTGAAGCATGCCATACGATTCTAATTTAATAACCGAGCCGGATACTGGCTCACACGATGCCCCGCCGGACCCCATTCGCTCGGACTCAGTCACCTCGAACTTTGTCCTCTCGGACCCAGTGCCGCCAAACTCCGTTTTCCAATCAAGCCTAATTCCAGCGTGTACATTATTGACAGAATAAACTTCGTTAACCTTCGAAAAAGAAAAGGGAGGTCGGATGGGAGCATTGTGCTTGCCCACAGCGCCGAACTTGCCTCGGAGATAGGTGTTGACGAAGGAGAAGCAGAGAACACGAGAGAGCCAGCCCGTAGTCATTCATCAGTCATGACTGAACTGTCGCTTTAGAATTCTATTTTATTTCAATTCAATAAACATGTTTTCTTGTTCCACAGTATCCCAGCAGACTTAAAATTGAAACCTTAAGACAGCTTGTGATATTGCGTGCTCCCGTGAAACTTATTTTACGAAACCATGAACTTCAGTGATAATTTCTTCAATGTTCCTCAGAAGCTTACCTTGTAGAGTTTGACTGATTCTCATCTGCTTCATTTACACAAGGTATTCATTATGATGTATGAACTCGCTTCAGCCTTTTTTGATGCTTTATGTTCTTTCATGTGCTCACTGAAAAGGAAGTCAAGCATCATTACATGTGAAGAAAGCAGTGACTAATGCCCATCTAATGATAATAATATTATATGGATAGTGTAATGAAAAAAAAAATTGCGCCGCACAATTTTTACATTAACTCATTTCCGGGCAGCCAGTTGACCGCTCTCCAACAAGAGGTGCTACCGCTTCTGTGCCTCCCGGCCTTACCATGCATTTTGGATATATTTTCGTCTACCTATAGCTTATAGTGTGCTGCTATAATGTGGAAGTTGTATCTCGAAATCTGTACACGTATGCGATAAACTGTGCTTTCGCAAAAAAAGATTTGTTTGGCGCATAGTTTTTTTTTTTTTTTTCATACTTGTGTTTTAGTGTCGTTTCCGACTGATCATTACTTGGATACTTTAGAAATATCGCGCGGTTGAATCCTTGGCTTTTTTGCGAATAGAAACTATGCAATATTGTAATATCTTGAGGAAGTGTACGTACACCCAGTCGAATTACCACAGTCTTACATACTGCCTATACGCAAAAACAAAAATGCAAATGATCCAACTGCGCGAGATGCCCAAACAGCCATATAAAATTCTAAGGTCCCCTCCTCAGCGGTGCAGACATTGTGGATCTCATGAGAAGTTCGCGCAGGCACCAGCTCAGGGAGCTGGTATCACCATTCACCACGTCCAAGCAAGAGTCAAAGTACGTTTTAAAAAAAAATATATATATTTGTTTGCCCACACGAGGTGTGCACAAACGAGCACTACCACACGAGGGAGGGTAAGGGGGGGGGGGGCGCACTGCGCTTGCAGAGAAACCAGATACACGTGAGGTAAAGCGTCAGGGCATGCGCCATGTCAGCCGAAGCACCACTGCAACGACGTGACGTCAGAACCACTTGTTGGTCTATACACCAACCCAGTGTTTCAGAATCCACAACCCAGCGTGCGATCTGCACAGCCTAGCACGTGCGCTGATTCCTTGCTTACCAGAGCTTAGCAAATCAGGCTCCATACGCGCGGAAGCTGAATATGCCGTCGTGCAGAAGGCCTTTTTGGGGAAAGGTGTATATAGTCTTTTTCAAGAAAGGGCTTATGGTCGGTTCCATGTGTGGCGTCGGGCGTATGGCGCTTGTCTTGCTCGCATCGAGGAGTGAAAAACATGCGCGTGCTAGACTGTGGAGATCGCACGCACGGGGCTGTTGATTTGTAATCATTGGAACGATGCATAATCACTGAGAAGATGAGAACGTAGAGTATCAGAATCTCTCTTTCGAGTGTCTGGCCTCCAGCACGCTATCGTTAGCTTCCGCCGTGCTTTCACTGCACGTGAAGGCTAACGAGAAACGTAAGAGTTATCAAATGCAGAAAGCTCGCGCAGGAGTCTGGACAGGTGCGAGTGACTATAGACTTTTGTAAAAATCGCCTTCAGTGCGCTGCCATCTTTGTTTTCAGAGCAACAGCGCATGCTTCTGAGCATGCGCTCTTGCTCTGCTGTGCGGTATATTAGACGCTTCGCATATGTGTACAGCTCACTGACTCAGCATTTGTCGCCCGGATGATAAGCGATGCAAAGGTCTATAGTGGTGTTCCTTTGCGTTCGGACGCAATAGTCATTCGACACTACCGGTCGGACATGTGCCTCGACCAAGCTGTTTATCTGCCAATGCAGAATCTCGATAAGGTCGCCGACGCCGCTGACGAAGTGGTCTTTTGCGTCAATTTCGGTCCCTGTTTATTTTAATTTCCGTCAACCCGGACTCCTTTCCGTACACTCGCACAAATAAGCTTTGTCTCATTGCAATATTGTTTCTGTGTGTTTTCTTTCCCGGACCTATGGCGGAATGATTGGACCACTTTGTTTGTGGCGGATGACGCCGGGAGAAAACCAGGTGATGCTGCCGCTGCCCTTAATCTCAAACTCAAGTTCTAAGAAGCCCGTATTACAGAGCGGGGCATACGGTTTTCTTGAACGCAAATTTCACCCGCTTCGCTTGAGTTGTTTCCCTGGATACAGTCGGCTAATGATGTAATGCACCTATGTTTCGAGGTATAATTTCGAGTTTTTTACCCAATCTAAGGATGCTTTTAAAAAATGCGGGTTAAGTATTGTCCGCTTGCTCTTTCCCCCACTTTGTTCTTTCTTAATATTTTCCCGAATATTTTTTAAACCGTTTCCACCTCTTGAAGCAGGATAAAATATGGCTGTTTGAGCAAGCTTACACAACAACCTAAACTGGGGATTTTGTATTTTAATAAATAAACTGTGTAAAGTGTTTCTTTCTTTGTCAAAAAACTCGCCTTTATTTTAAGATAAGACGCGAAGCTGAAGGCACCATTACTCTTAAGATTGTAAGGGGGCATATACTTTCTACCGCTTTGGGAGTTTAAAATTATATCTTTATTTTTTCGCTTTTTCTTCTTTAAGCGACAACTGAGACATTTCCCCCTTGTTAAGTTCGGATTAGCGTTATTCCCAATAATAACAGTTTGCAAAAATAAATGAAGGGCGAACCCTAGAAGACGGTGACGGATAGTGAGGCGTCATCTGCGAAGCTCACAGCTGACGCGACGAACCGGATAAAAAACTCCGTTTCAGGCTTTCCTTATGATGGATTAAAGCGGGGTTACGAGCCAACCCAGAAAATGTTTCTAGTGTATCACGTGAGTACGCACCTTGCACGTCGCTGTGCGCTTCCCGAAGGTTATATGTCACACAGCGTTGAATGGGCTTCAATAACTCGTAGAGTCCTCTACAGTCCATCTTATTGTTAGACAGAATATAGTTGCAGCCATGAGACCCCCTCGTTGTAGCAAAGGAAAAACGTCCTCCTTTAAAGAGCTCTGATTTTTCTATCTTGAGACACTCATGATAGCGGCCGAGTGCGGGACAGCACCTTTGCTCTTAAGGTTGTCAGGGGCGCATCGGCGTTCACCATCAACCAAATGGCGACGCCTCTCTTTGCATGACAGCATGCACCGTCTCCCACCAGAATTTTGCCATTTCGGTGCGATATAGAATTTATATCCGCGTCGCTACAAATAGTATGGAGTAATAAAGCCACATCATTGTTCTTTTCCTGCCAACTGTAATCATTTCTGTACTTTTTTTCTTCTTTTTTTTTTTACTCTTGGAGGGGTTGGCTATTTGGCGCAGCGAGGCGCGGTACGTATCATGAAACTTGAGTGCGAGAGGACTATACTCATAAAAAAAAAGTGTCCGCGGTTAATGAGAAAGAAGAGAAAAAATGAAAGGCGTTTACAAATATCTTTAATGCGAAATTAGAGCGTAGCTCTTGTGGAGGAGGAGGGGAGGGTACCGATGGGAGGGTAAGCCCCTCCTCTTCCCCTCCTCTACTCCTCCTCCCCTCCCCTTCTCCTCTCCTCCTTTCCTCCTCATCCTCATCTCATTCTCCTCCTCCTCCTCTTTTTTTCCTGCTTCTCCTAGTTTCCTCCCGCTAAATTTAGCGGGTTAAGTTTCCCCGCGAAATTTAGCGGGGAAATTGGCGTCACGTGACCTGAACACCAGTTCAGTTTCCCCGCTACATTTAGCAGGGCGGTTATGCCGACGCGGCGCCAACGTGGACGCCGGTCAACTCGGAAACAGACTGCCCCATCCCAAAGAGCTGCGCTCTAATAGGATGGGGCAGTGTTGTATACGTTCCTCAAACAGAGGAACGGAAGCTCGTTTCTCGTTCCTCTTGATTTTTGGAACGCGTCCTGTTACAAGTTCCACCTGCGAGAAAGGAACTCGTTCCCGTTACAGTTTAAAGAATGGAACGTGTCGTTACATATACGTCACATTTGTATTTTGCTGATTAAAATATTTAGTTAGATGAAACCAACATTTTTTTTATCTATCCCATTAAATAGCAACGTACGAATTTGATTGCCGTGATGGAAGGACGCTAGGAGAAGAAAACAAGCGGAAGCAAGTTTTCATTTGTTGACATATTCATTTTTTTAAAAATCTCAGCGTTTTGCCATAGTCACGTTTGTGGTGGACAATTCAGACTAGCCAAATATACTGTTACCCCCATCGCACGAGCGTTTTGAAACAACCTCACACCTTTCAATCTAACAAAGTTCCGTGTTCGAATTTAACAACAGTTGCTTCTTGATGCTGCTGTCAGCAAGACGAGCAAATGGGGAAGAAGGTAGGGCTTTCTGAAGGTCAGTCTTGAAAACTAACAGTCCTTCTTCGTGAAAGTTGGACTCGTTGTTCAGTTTGAAGGTGGGTGAAAAGGACAGAGGAAGAAGGTTAATTTCTGTGCATCTGGCCAATGTTTGGGATACAAGGGTGTGTATGATGTATAGTAATCTGTTTTTTTGGTGTAACTGGTTTCTTTGTAGAAGTTCAGTGATGGCTGCAGTCGGCCTTAGATTTCTGGGTGTATGAGGATTCGTGGAAGCAAGGAAAGCAACTGAGTTCGAGACGTTCCTTTTCTGTCGTTTTCCTTGACCAAATGTTCTGATTTCTGTGCCGCAGTCTCGGGCACTGAAAAAATAATCAATGGTCACTAGCTCTCCTGCACCCTACTGTTACTAAGCGAGGACCCCACAAAATAAACCCTAAATATCAAAACAACTGAAAGAGATCCTCCTGTTCGTAAATGTAATGTTTCTCATACTTCTTTTCAAAATTCCCCTCTTACAAATAAAATAAAAATGACCCCACAGGACGAAGAAAAAGGAACGCCGTTCCTTCTTCTGTTCCCATAAAAATGTAACGAGTTCGCGTTCCAGTTCCATGAATGCAAAATGGAATGGCGGCGTTTCTTTGTTCCTCCTAAAAGGAACGCGTTCCAGGAACGCCGTCCCGTACAACACTGGGATGGGGCAATAAGGGGGGGGGGGGGGGGCTATCATCGGCTGAACTAATCAACAGCAACGAATGTATCGTTGCCTTGCGCTTTTATTGCGTGTGTGTGTGTGTGTGTGTGTCTGTGCGTGTGTGTGTTTGTGTGTGTGTTTGTGTGTTCGTACTTGGATGTGGTCTATTCTTGACCGCGCTGGGAAGTAGGACGAAACGGAGCGTAGAATCCTTTCATACGTTTGTCCGCACCCTCTTTTCTGTGTAGTCACACCTTTTTTTCAACATTTACCGAGTTTTTATAGTAAATTAATATTTAAAAAAAAGCAACCCATATTGTTTTGTATCTCGAGCGCTTTTCATCAAACGAAAAAATAATTAAAATGCTATTGAAGTTGATAGTGTTTGAGCCCAGAACGCTGCGGCTCATATGGAGGCATTTTGGACTCCTGGGCAAAGATCCCAGAAAACAACGGCAGAAGATACGGTCGTTGCCGTCGGGGTCACCGGAGCAAGACCGTAGAATATTTAGAGCTTGAAGTACTGACGATCCTATCCGAACACCTTATAACTGAGCGCCACTGCGAAAAATGTCGAGTCACTGGGTTAAGGATGCCTGCGCTGCGTCTGACAGTCCGAAGAAGTGACCTATAGTATATGTTCAGAATGCGTTACAGAGCAAATCGAGTCGACAAAGGTGACAGACGGCAGATACGTATTAAAAAACAATATAGAGTGAGTTTTAGAGATGTACGTATTCTTCTGGATATATTATAATATTTAATGTGCTTTGTGGGCGGTTCAAAAAAGTTTCTCAGTGATCGATCGTGTCTATAGGCTGCAATTTCATCAATATCTTACTGAGTACTTGCCGGTACGGTGGAAGCAGTGCTTGTAAAAGTCGTTGGACTTTGGCTTCACTGAAACAAATATAGACGCATCCGTCACGAATGATCTACCTGAGATATCGCGTCTTTTTTCAGGCATTCTTCTTCCGATGAGTGATGTGATAGGTTCGATGCAGTGATAGCAAAATTTCCGGTCTAAAAAGCGGCTAGCTTTTACATGTTGTCATATAAAATTGCTTATCACTATCATTTTAATGATGCCCTGAAACTTTGACACTGAATTATTCACCCTTCTTGCCGAAGCTATAAAGACGAAAATTTTGAAATCAGTTTCTTTTTTTCTCGCATCGTTTCCAGACTATTTTTATACCCGTATATTACAATAGTCTAGACAACCACTTCGACCCGGAAATTCCATATGATATTGCGTTTTTGTTGTCGGTCCCAAACAAAAGTGATGAAAAAAAGAAAATAATCACTGTGAATGAAATACGAAAAATGGCTCGCCGCTTATCGCCTCCCGCTGTGGAAACACCAACTCCTCAGTGCTGCACAAGAAACGCCTGTGGGCTTCTGTCCCGCCCCCAACCCAAAACTCATCTTCGGTGGCAATCCCTGGAGAGCTTGGAAAACGGGAAACCGCGCGTAGACGGGGGCTTTCTTCTGCGTGCAAGTGTGTTGCGAGGTGCGCGTAAACAGGAGCGAAAATGCTTGGCCGGCATCGATGAATTCAGAAAAAAAAAAAAATACGAAAAGGGTTACATTTTTTTTTTTTTTTTTTGTTTTATAAAAAAGGGTAGTCGAAGCGTTTTCAAACTGGAGTCGCGATAAATCAAGGAACTAAACGCGGTTGAATACTGTTACTAGTCGCCTTGTGCTGCCCTATCGAAAACATAGGAAGTAACGCAATGCAATCATAGGAAAGTCTGATATGATACAAGTTATCTATATATTAATGCGAAAGCAATAAATGACTCATGGAGAGATCTGACGTTATCTGAGGGAAGCCGGCGTTATCATTGCCTGTAGGAGCGACAAACGCCACCTAAATTCTCCTGAGCGAAAACGGGACCTAAATTCTTATTGGCTGCGACGCGTCATGTGGCTCCAGAGCAACGGCGTTATCGTGGCTAAGGAGCCAGCCGAACTGCTGGCAGCGCAGCGAAGCGGAAAGGGGGGACGCGAGTATTCGCTGGCCTGACGTTAGGCCTAACGTTATGCCTAACGTGACGCTTTGAGGTCTAACGTCGTCAAGCGGTACCCGCAGCTAGAGCGATGATGATGATGAGAGGACACGTGATTTCCGCACACACCGCGTCGCTGCTTCACCCATCGACGCAGCAGTCACCTGCGAGCCAGGGATGCTTTCGCATCCACAATTCCTAAGAAGTACTTAGGTGTCCTAGAATTTAAAAAAAAAAATAAATAGATCAGGGTAGGCTCAAGGAGCAATTGTAAGGTGAGCTAGTTAATTCATTACCTGTGCTTTGAACGCGGGAACAGGAAAGAGGGGGGAGGGTGTATGTATTGACTTGTCTGCGATTTCGGCGTTCAAAGCAGTTCAAAAGAAGGACTCCAAAGTTATGCACTCATAGAGATTTAGGGCACTTTAATGTGCTACCAATGCTGAAGTAATTAATCATTGAGAAATAAAGATTGTACCCATAGACGAAGCATTTCTAATTGCATTTTTTGTTTTCGCTAAGTCAGCACCTTTAGTGGCACTTCGGCGTATCATTACCTATATTCTTGAATCACGTTAACTTTAAAGGGGCCCTGCAATTACTTTTTTACTAATTTTTAATTTGCACCGAACCTGAGCGCACAGAACGTAGTAAGTTAATAAAACTTTTCTTTTCTAGAATTTCCCTTTATTTCAAAAGTTATAGCCAAATTAAAATTACAAAAACAAGCAAAAATAACCTCCTTCATGACGTCCTTGGTTGCTTGAGTGACCATTAACTAGAAAAGGGGTAGTGAGCTTAGCGAGCGCTCACGGACTGCCGCACTCCTTGTCAACGGCGCGAGAGGACGCCACGAAAGCATGTTCTGGATAGGCTGTATGCAGCGGGCAGCAAGAGCGGCTCTCATTGCATTTGCTGCGCGTTTAAACACTAATTCGGCATGACACCTCATTGGCCACAAACGACAGCAAACACGGGGTAAAGATCAGTTCAGAATGGGAGTCACTTTGCGCTGCCATACCGCGAAACGGCTAAACCGCCAGACACAGCTGCTCGTCGAAGGCCTTCGGAACGCTCGGAGCCGGTCGGATCCTCCAGTACCTACGACCGCAGCGCCGCCGCGTATATCCAAGACCTTTCCGTGTCGGCGCCTGATCCCACTACTCCTTTCTAGTATGCGCCGCCTTTCCCGCCGCTTCGTGGCGGGTATGCCGACGGGTCATTTCTTGTTTCCGTTCTTTATTCACTGTTTTTTTTTCTGATCTAAAATACTGAACAAAAACTACTTTTACAAATAATTGAAATGGTTCTCGCCACTTATATTTTGTATGTCGACTAAAAAGATGCTTTTAGCGGCTCTGACCAGTAGTAAGCCCAGGACCAAAGACGTCACATATCGCGCGCTTTCGGTACCGGAAGTCGCCCCAGTCGGTGGAGGAGGTTTCCGCGTCGTCCGGTTAAAGTATGACGCACTGATATTTAGTTACTTTCTCCGTGCCCGCTGGCTTGCCCGAACCCCAAGAGGCATGGAAACCGCAAAAAAAGGTAGACGCTTAAATATGATTGCAGGGCCCCTTTAAGTATTCCTTCCTTCAAGGTACGCCAAGAGTCTCCTTAGTTTTCAGAATGTCTAAGTGCTTATGACCACTTTGCAAACATCGATAGGCTTGGTATACGGGCGACCCATTTAACATTACCTAGAAGCTTCCGTAGAGCGAAATATATTTCTGTTTTACATTTATTTTACGAAAAAAGAAATTCACCCAGAGCGCTGTATGTACACTCCAATTAAAAAACAAAAAAAAATAATCAAAGAAATTGGTAAGGATCCCTTTGGAATGTCACTGTAATAGAAGGACCAAATACACGCTTGTGACTTTTCCGCGTTTTAACAAAAACATAAAGCAACACCTCTCTAAGCCGATTACAAAGTTTTAACGCTCCAATCAGCCGAGAAGTCATGCACCAGTTGCTCTTCCAGAGAAACGCTAATAGATATGTGATTAGTAAATTGTTTATCTGCATAAAAAATGCTTGTACAGTTTAGTGTGTAATCCAATGCGTAGTTAGCCAGGAACACCCTTTCTTGTTGTAATATTGATCCTTTAACATTAACAGTAAAATATATCAGAGAATTATTTTTCTTGTAGAGTGAATTGCATAGCAATGACTAAGTAAATATTCCACTCAATGCCCTCATTTTTAAGTTACAGTTATATTCGTTGAGAATGAATTTAGTGAATGAGTATAGTATTACATAGTCGTGCTATATATCTTGAATCTTGAACCTTTGAATGTCTTGAATATCTTGAACCCTTGAATGTGCACTTGTTTTTTTAGTAAAGCGTCTGTTTAGCAGAGGTAATTTATCTGCTACATCGGAATGTTCTACAATGAATTACTGACCTGCGTTTTTTTTTTCTTTTTATTTCGTTTGTTTGTTTACAAAGTGATACATTTCTTTTGTGACCTGCCGCTGTTGGCAATCGGGGAGGGGGCTCAGGACTCGTCAGCTGCACAAATACAACTTTTTTCCTCAGTCCCCTTCCATCATGTACTCCCAGGTAGCACACCGCGTCGGCCGGTATCGGGACTACGCCGGCCGGTCCTGGTAACAGGATGGCGGCGCCCGGCCATTGGCGCCGGTGAGCTACCGGCCCCGGCCGGCGTCGGGGTTTCGTCTTGCTCACTGGCCAGTTCAGCCGAAGAAGTTACAGTGACTGGCCGGCATCGGGTTTTTGCTGTCTTTGCTGGCCAGTCTTTCCATGGAGGTTCCAGTAACTGGCCGGCATTGGTATTTTGCTGTCTTTGATGGCCAGTATTTACATGGAAGTTCAGTAACTGGCCGGCATCGGCACTTTGCTGTCTCTGATGGCCAGTATCTACACGGAAGTTCAGTGACTGGCCGGCATCGGCGCTTTGCTGTTTAGGCTGGCGAGCCCCGCCATGGAAGTTCCGTTTACTAACCGACATCGTTTTATCTTTTTTTTTTTTTTTTTTTTTTTTTTTTTTTTGCCGTTTTTACTATGCAGTCAAGTCATTCAGATTCTGACGAACTGTGTCAATTCATGAATAGCGAGTGGAAATATTCGCATAGATCAATCCTTCGCAAATAACTGCCGACGCTGGTGTATTTGATCCCAGCATGGCAAGGCTGACGTGTTTTATTGCGAAAACGCGAGAAAAAAACAATGCGGCGAGGAACATTTGCAGTTCAGGATTCGAGAATCTGACCACCAACGCCATGAAGAATAAATTACACAACGCCGAACGATACCTTTTCAGGAAGCTAGTTTAATTTGATGCACTATACTTAAGGTCGGTGGTATACGCACGTATTTGGCTCTGATAAGAAAATTAAAATAAAAACGGTATAGCGGAGAATCCGAATGAAGAGCAACAACCACAATTAACAAACACGTGGCATGATTGAGCACGCGCTTTGAGTTACAAAAACTATAATTTGCATTGCATTGCAGAATCTGGACAAGAAAGAGATGTGTGTATTGCTTATGACGCTACGAGAGGTACACAACTCTCCCGAGATCGTGTTATTGGTGATTTTAATTGAGTGTGAAAATATGCTATTTCAGTCAAGAATCGGCTGTTTTCTGTGGTAGTTACGATCATCTAACAGAAATATTTCAAATTTTGACATAGCCAGACGATCTGTCCCCCGGTAGCTTATGTTATATACGACATACCGCACCAAAAACAAAACAAAAAAAACAAATATAAAAACATTTTTTTTTTTTTAACACGATAAAGGCGTTGTGGATGTTTACACTGCCGGGTCGTGGATTTGTGACCCCTTGACGCTGCGAAACAAAAATGTTCTAATACCGAACGATGCCGTCTCTGAAAGCTAGTTTAATTATCCGCACTGTTCTTGGATCTCAGGAATAAAAACATGTCTAGGACTAATAAAAAAGTAAAACTGCGGAGCGCAACCTCGATAAGTACAATCAGGCGGCAGGCGAGGGAAATATCACTGATGTACCAGAAGAAAATTAAGTACTACTTTCCGTAAGTCAGAAAAATAAGAGATGTGCTTAATACGTACCGCGTTGTGAGCTCAGCTAAATAACTGTCTTAAAATAGCGGTATTTCTGTTTTAACGGTGGGTAAAGTTGACCACCTTCAGACAAACTTCGGCTGCATCACTGTGGCAGTTTGACCACTTACTCATTTTCTCATTTTGCTCTCAATATTCCCATTATTATTACCTTCTTTACTTCGTTGAAAGGACTTGCGCTGTTTGCCTACTACACTGACCCAGAAATTAGCACGGAGGGAGCGAATTATCCCGGCAAAACAAGAGGACCACGGCTTGTGCATTGCATCAATTTAAATTTGGGCTCGCACATCTTATTTCCACATTTTGCGTGATTTTTACCCTAAAGTAAGGGGCCGGCAACTGCAAAAAACATTAAAAAAAATATTAAAAAGAAAAAAAAACGTAGTAAAAAAAACAATAAAAAACTTCGCGCTTCCGGGATTCGAACCACCGACCACACGATCACCCGCATCGCGCGTTAACCACCAAGACCAAATCGCCAATTTTTTTTTTTTTTTTTTTTTGAAACATTTATTTACATTTATTTACACAATATCAACAGTGTTCAATTTTGTACAAATTATGTACAATATATACAGGTGACGATTTTTGTCAATGACGCAAAAACTTTTAAGCAAGCGATAGGTAAATTAACTAAGGTGGTAGGGCACCTGCGTGACCTTTGCAAGGCTGACATCTTGCTACGGTAATATGTTCTCCACGAGTAGTTGCCTGTTATATAATATCTGGCGACTGACTGAGGTTTTTAACTATTTCTTTCCATTCATCGTTCTCTTGGCATGCGAGTATGCTGTGGCCAACTTGAATTGCTATGTGTTTAAAATTTACCCAGGAGGGCTTTGCAGCTCCCGCTTCGGTATCTACTTTTCGCGTCTTCCATAAGCTATAAAGGCCTAGTACAACTAAAACATCTTGGATTGTATCCAGGCTTTCGGCAAAATGTAAGTACCGAAAATTTTTTTCAACCACTTCAAAGTCCTTTTTCAGTGTCCTTTTGAAAACGTCCCAAAAAAAGACAGCGTCTACACATAAAACGAAAGCGTGCGTGAACGTTTCAGTTGTTTGGCAAAGACGACAGTTGGTGGTTCCATATACTCCAATGCCGCGGGAGTCGAGCCACTCTTTTACTGGTATGGTACGTGAATGAAATCTGTAAAAGAAAGTCTTGCACTTGGGAGGAATTTGCATTTTCATGACTCTTTTTAGAACATCCGTTCTGCAATTTTTTGGAGGGTCATAAGGTTACAGGCGAAACACTGGGTCCGGAAACAACGAAAGCAGAAGTTTCCTTACCAGTAATCTTTTTGAGCACGATGTTAAAAAGCTTAGGTCAAACCTCGCTCTTAGGAACTCCAACGTGTCTGCTACTTCTTTATAATATCCTCGTAACGATATTTTACTTGTGGTTAGTGAATCATCAGCTGGTGGTACCAAGTATTTTGCCAAAAAGAACTTTTTGCACATCTCCAAGAAAGGATGCTGTTCGTGTCTAAAAAAATTCCATCTGGCAATTAGTTGCCTCACAAAGATGTGACCCAGACCAAGCCCCCCGTCTTGAATTTTCCGAAATAAGTTTGTTCTTCTCATTGGCTCATACGGTGACCTCCAGATGAATGTCGCAAATATCCTGTTGAAACCGTTAACTGTTATTCTGGAACAATGCATAACCTGCAGAAGGTATGTTAGTTTTGACAAAAAGAAAATATTGCAAACGGCAACTCTACCAAAGGTTGACAGATATCTGAGGTTCCACATGCGTGCAGCTGATTTGACATTTTTTCCAACGTTGTCCCACATTGCCTTTGGATTGTCCACTGCCTTCAGCGGTACTCCTAACAGTTGTGGTTTCTCGGTGGACCATTTTATGTTCACAAATAGGGGTGGAGTCGTCCCCCACTCCCCACACCACGAGCCGCAACTTTTGTCGTTGTTTACTGCCGCACCAGACACGGCACAAAAATGCGAAACGCGCGACATTGCATTTTCTATGCTTGGCTTGTTGGAGCACACAAGCACAACGTCGTCGGCGTAGGCCAGAAGCTTGACTTCGCAGCTGTGGAGACGAAAGCCTTGAACTTTGTTGTCGTTCAGGATGCTTCTGCGGAGTGGTTCAAGGTAGAGATCAAAAAGAAGGGGTGACAAGGGGCATCCTTGTCTGACCGAACGCTGAACTTCTATTGATCGTGTAAGAGTTCCGTTGACTATTAATTTGGTTGATATGTCAGTATAACAAAGTTTTATCCCACGTTCGACATTTTCTCCTACTTGTATGTGCCTCAGAAGAGAGAACAGAAAGGAGTGTTGGACTTTATCAAAGGCCTTTGCAAGATCGAGTTGTAAAATTGCCGCGGCTTCGTGTGTTTGTTGGCAAATTTCTATTATAGATCGAACTATGTGAAGGTTGGTTTGTATATTCCTTCCCTTGATGGAGCAAGTCTGGTGGTCACCAACAATCAAAGATATTACGCTTTGCAATCGACCTGCTAGCACGCGTGCAAAAATTTTGTAGTCGTTATTGACTAAACTTATAGGTCGATAACCTTCTACCCTCTGAAGCTTGTCTAAGTCCTTGGATTTAGGTATTAACACTGTGTGTGCCTTCCGAAATGATGGAGGTAGACATTCGTTGCAGTACGATTCCTTGAAAACATTTAAGAGTACAGGTGCAAGTCTCTTGCTCCATTTCTTGTAAAAACTGGCTGGTAAACCATCTGGGCCTGGGGCCTTCCCGTTTTTCATCTCTTTTATATTTAATTCAACTTCGCTTACATCGATGGGGGTGTTCAGGTTTTCGGTCGTCTCTTTTGGTAGTGTTGGTAGCCCAGATAATAAGGATTCTTGCATTTGCATGGTTGTGGTAAGTGGCTTGGAAGTAAATATGTTTTCGTAATAGGCTTCAAATGTTTCGCGAATTTCCTTTTCATCAGTCGAAATTTGACCAACTCCTTGTAGTGTGTCAATTCGCTTCTTTTTCACATATTCTCTCTCTGCATTAAGGTACCTCTTCGTCGGTTGCTCTCCCTCTATGACTTCCAAGGTACGTGTTCTTACTGCGGCTCCTCCGTAGTGCAGTTTATCATGTTCTTCAATTTGTTTTCTAAGGTTCTTTATGTCATCTTTGTATTTCCCTGGTTCCTGGCATTCAAGGCGATACAGGTAGAGAATGTCTTCATTAAGTCGCCTTTCTTCCATTTTTTGTCGGTATGCCACAATTGATGACAGTTCGATGCTCATCTTCCTTATTTCTTGTTTAAACATTTCCCATTTCTGTCCCCACCCATGTTTGGTACACTCGATATTTTTAAGAGCTGATTCTACTCCCTTCTTGAATTCCTCGTTTTCAAGTAGGCTCTCATTCATTTTCCAAAGGGACCAGGCCTGTGAGTTCCTTGTTCTCTGAGATGTTCTCGTGCCTATTGTCACCTGAACCATACAATGATCAGAAAAGAAGGCAGGAATCACGTTGTAGCTGCTCATTGCACCGGAGACTGCTCCGGAGATGTAGATTCTATCCAATCGTGCATGAGACGACCCTTGGAAGTGAGTAAAGCAGATCGCTTGGTTTGATGTTGCTGATGAGTCTAACAAGTCGCAGTCTCGTACCAGTGATTTTAAAACTTCTGCGCTTGGATCTACAATGTTTGTTCGTGGAAGTCTATCCTTTTTGTTTAAAACGCAGTTGAAGTCTCCTAATAGGATGACGTTAAACCTAGTGTCGGCGTAAATTCTAGCCTGACAGAAGAGGCTTTCCCTTTGCGCAACGTCGTTGTACGCGTACACAATAATTATTCGCCAAGGCTGGTTTTGTAGGAGGACGTTTGCTACCATTAGGCGCCCGCTGTCAGTCCCTTCGAGAACGCTACACAATTTGTAATTCATATGCTTCTTGAACAGAATTGCGCACCCTGCTGAGTAGTCGATTGCGGGACAGTGGACCACGTCATAGGTGTTCATCCACAGGTTACATCCCGAAAATAAGGTATTCTGTTCTGACACTTTCGTTTCCTGCAGGGCTACAATGTCGCTGTCATGTTTCTCTAGAAACCGAAACAGTTGGTACTGTTTTTTTCTCGAATTTATCCCTCGTACATTTAAGGTGGAAATAGTGAAGGGACTTATCTGGGCGGGGGTGACGCGGTTCCTATTCATTTTGTGGGTCGGGTTTTAGGGCAGCCGGGAAAGATGGTTTCCGGTCTTTGAATTTTGGCTTTAGCCATTGCTCTTTAGGAATCAGCTGCTTCTGTGGGTCGTTGGAGGTTGTTGGAAATGTTGCGACCTGAGATTCCTCCTTCGCAGACTCGGTGACGTCAACCTTGGGTTTCTTGCTGTGTCGCCTATCGGTTCTGTCATCATCCGCCAGCTGTTTGGCTTGCGTCAGTTGCTTTCGCGGGTCCTTTTCTATGTTTGCAGAAATCTCTGGTTCGGCTAGTGGTGCCTCATGTCCCAAGTCTTGTTCTACACTGTTCTTTTGCTCCGCTAGCACGTCTTTGGTAGCGCTGTTAGAGTTGTCTTCTGTGATAGCGTGGTCGTCCGTCGCTTGCGAAGGTGTTAGCTCCTCGTTGCACATTTCCTCCACATCCATTAGATGCTCGCTGTGGTCAGTCTCCGGTGATGCATTTCCTTGGAGCTTGGAGGCATACGTCACGACGCACTCTTCAGTTGTATGTCCATACCGCCAGCACTCATGGCATAGAGGAGTGCGGCACTGCCGGCGGATGTGTCCAATCGCTTTGCATCTCAGGCAGAGTGGTGGCCTTCCTGGTATTACAACGAGCACATTCGACCCGTATATGTTTAAGATGTGTGGGATCTTGTCTACTGTGAGATCCTGTCTCAGAGTAAGGGTTACATCTAACGTCGTTGATTCTAAGTCCTCGAGACCTGAAAATCTCCACTTTTCTCTCGTCATTTCCTTGACTTTTCCAAAGGGTTCTAGGACCTTTCTCACCTCCGAGTCCGGCATGGGGATAGGCACCCATAGAAGCTTCAGCTTGATTTCCTCTTTGCACGGGTCAATGATGATGCATTTCTTCCCTTTGATTACGAGCTCCTCCTGTGCCTTCAGCTTGTTCTTTGCAGCAGCGTTTCCGAAGGTGATCATCCAGACGTGGCTCATTTGATACTGCCCTAAGCCGACGACGTCCTTCCGGTCGACGATAGAAAATAGGGCTTCCTTGAAATCGCTGGCCTTGTATGGCCTTCCGGTGATGTCCGCATGAATAAATATTGAGTTCAGGACGAGAATGCCTTGTGGTAGCCTTGGTAAAATAACTCTGTAGTCTGAAGATTCGAAAGTCTTCTTGGAAACCCGGCCATCAGATGCCGTCGAACCGCTCCCTCCAGAGCTCATCTCCCCACTCGTGGCGTGCGCCATCCTCTCGAGGCAAAGATTAGGCAAACAGGGTCACCCGGGGAAGCCCCGGGCCCCCGTTGTTGAATTAAATTGCAGGAAGGTAAATTAATGGCTTCCACTCACGGTCGCTTCTTCTTCCTCCACCGACCAAATCACCAAATCGGAAACGCGTTGTTTTTAGTAGTTTATATGTCTGCTGAGTTCGTTTGAATACATTGTACGGTTAGTTTCGTATGTAATTTTTTGTTACGTGTTCAGGACGTATTTCTAATATTGTGGCAATTTTTGCATACTCAATGATTTATTATTACTGTGTCTTTTAATAGTTTTTTAATGCGCTTTGCTGATCGTTTTATTGCAAGCGTGTTGAAGATACGCGCACAAAGATTCCGTAAAGTCGTTAGACAAACATAATAGCCAACGAACGCGATCCAATCCAATCCGCAGCCTTGTTTTGCCGGACGTGATGGCCGTGTGTGTTTCACGTCTCTGTCTTGAGGTCAAGTTACCGATTAGTCGTGATGCGTGGAGTTTAACTTAGTTTCAAATGTGTCCGAAAAAGAAGGAAGCGACTGTGAGCCGTGGAACTACGTCGAATCTGCTCAACAGCCAAGATCATGGCACGGTCGTTTCAAAGTAAGTTCCTTTCTTTGCCCGTTAGGGCTAGATTATTCTTTTTTCCGTTCAAAATGCTTGTTATTGTCTAGATCGCTTGCTTTTACCAGTATTACTAATTGTGCGCGAATGGTGCTATGCGAGGCTGTTTTGCTTCGTTCACAAATAGGCTGTGTACTCGGTCCAGGTCCATCAATAGCGGCGGAACTTTTTGGGAGATGGGGGGGGGGGGGGGGGGGGGACGGCGGCGCCGCCGGCGGCGGCGGCGGGCGTGCGGGCGGCCGGCCGGCCGGCCAGCCGGCCAGCCGGCGGGTGGAGGCGGAAAGGGGAGGGGGAGGGGGGGAAGTTTGATTGCCTCCCTCCACCGTATTGTTCACTGGTAAACTAGGATGTCTGGAAGAGCGCGGTGCCCCCCCCCCCCAAAAAAAAAAATAAAAATAAATAAAGCACTTAACTCAGCGCGGTGCCCCTCCATCGTCTAAGCTCTAGGTTAGTCACTACGGGTGGATTCCGTGTGCGTATTTGCGTCCGGAGAGCTGAGCCAGGCAAAAGGCAGAGGAGGATCGAGCAAGTCCGTAGCTTCCGCCGCGCAGTCGTCTGCAAACGGCTTTATTTTCGTGACTCGTTATCAGAAAAGAATTGTCAAAAATTGGTGCCGCGATGAATTCATCCCATGGTGATTTGCATAGCATACCGCTCCTGATCGCAAAACTTTGTGCCCACGAAATAATTTTTTGATGCCGCTTCTGGGGAAATTTACAAGCATGTCCTGGATTAAGGTAGTGTCTCGCCAGTTTATGAGAGGTATATTTAGTTCAGTGTAAGTATATAGTGTTAGACATGCCTCACCCAATCCCTGTATTTTTTCGTTTGGTACTGCCTTGAGCGAATGGTGTAGGTTGTAATTGTTTTTAGTTGTTGCATGATTGTAGTAAGGTGGTGAGCTTTACTAATTGAACAGCTTGAAAAACAGTTCACCACAAAAGGCAAGGAGACAAGCAGAGTTACGTGTAAACCATACGCAAGCGCAGACTCTCGACTCGCATGAACAGAGAAGGAAAAAATAAAGAATGCGGAAGGAGCTCAAGCACAGGCCCAAGTGGAATGCGCCGATTCACCCATTAGCAAGAGCAGATTTTAAAACCATAATTTCCTTGTCTGTTAAGGCAACAGATTGATGGCCAATACATAAAGACAGCTTAATCTCTCTCTAAAGTCTACGATGAATTGTCACCTACTTATGCACTATTTACACTGCTCGTGTGTCATCCTTATAGCCTCGTCCCACTAGAGCGACAGACAGCAACAAACGACAGCGACACACGACGCACGCTGTCCCACCTGGCGGACACGACGCAGGACATGGGGACGAGGAAACTTCTTTCCTAGTGGGATTGGAGTTGTCAACAAAACACTTCAAAATACACAGATAAACAGTCTGGCGATGCGGTTTTCATATTTTGCTCTTTGGGCATTAAATGCGCCGACAAACACGGTGAAAGTGGAGACAATTACTTTGTTTCTTGATTAAAGCTTCCGCTTCTCTTCATTTGCCGTTGGCGACTTTCCACAAACAGTCGTGACGATTGACACCAAACTTTTTCTGAACTAGAATACCCGAATCGTTCCTTTTTTTTGGGGGGGTCGTTCGAGGAATTCTAAGTTAGCACCAAGGAATTTCACCCTGATTTTGAGGATGTTTAAAACTTCATATCCGAATGATCGAGGGCAGGCGTTTTATGGGGGACAATACGGCATCCCGATCATCACAGAACGTGATGACAAGTCTCGTCTGCCGGAATGGCTTGCCGCGGAACGTCGTGTCCTACTTCGTGGTGAGCGGTCTTTGGTCAGTCCTCGAACATGGGTGTATCCATCCTGATTTAGGGGCGTAGACCTCGGCGTCTTGAAGCACCAAATCGCGCAGCAAGTTTTTGCGAGCAAAACCAGCCACAGACAAGCCTTTTGCAACATGACTGCCCAGCGCCAGCAAGCAAGCCGCGCCTGCAACCACTATGAGCAATCGAGGGACTGGAACTGCGGGAACGGGGAGAGGCCGCCAAGGGCTTCTCTGAAGGTCGAGCGGTGGAGCAAGCCACGGGAGGAAGGGTGGAAGGGTGGAAAGAGAGGCAACAGAGGGCACAAGCGGGCGAGGAGGATAAGTTTGTATCCCACAGATGTTCCTCGGTGGGACTGCTTGCTGCGCTTCAAGTCTAACAACAGACAAGAACTCGTCCGTCGTCGATGGTTTGTCGGCGATTGTCGCGGGTGTTGGCCGTTGCAGTGGGACAGCATCGGCGACACGGAACTTTGTGGTGTCGTCGGACAAAAATCGGTGTTTGTCACTCTAGTGGGACGAGGCTTTTAGAGAAAACGTGAATAATTAGCAGATACTGTGAAAAACATACAAGGGAATTATTGTAGGCCTTTGTTATTCATAGTATGGGCCACCAATGTGTTCGCACATCCATCTGTTACCTGAGCTGCCAAGAAAATCGTGTTTACAGTCTTATGCATATGGGTGGGAGTCAGCACGTTCCACTTGGACCTGTTCGAACTTTTGCTAAAGCTCCTTCCGCATTCTTTATTTTTTTTCTTCTCCAATTTGTGAGTTGGGAGTCTACACTCGTATGTAGTGTATGTATTCCTCTCCTTTATTCCTTGTTTTTTGTCTGTTATTTTTCAGGATGTTCATTCAGAATGAACTCACCACCTTATTACATGGAAAGGCTGTTGTTAATTCCAAAGTGTCTGTAAAACAATCTACCTGACATCTTTTGCTCACGCCCCGGTTTCTGAAGCTCACGTTCTCCGAACACAGTTTTTCTGATTTCTCTGATTCTTTTTCTTTTTTCTTTTATGCTCAATAGATCAAGTTGTGAGTGTGCACCAGTCTGCGTCCTCTGTGTTCCTATCCTTTTGTCCTTGTCTTTTTGTGCACTTTTTTCAAGTTGGTCCATGATATTTTTTATCGTATATTCTAATCTGTGTTTTCATCTTTATACTTGCTGCAGTCCTTACCAAGTAGAAGTTGGCATTCACTTTCACCATCCTGATGTGAGTGTCCTGAGGCGACACAGAATGACAGCTTCCTCTGCTGAAGGCCAGGCTTGATGGAAGACTGCCAAGGCTGTTCATGGTAAGGTGCTCTATATATTGAGCAATATAATAGCAACTTATTGCTGATAGGATTGTTTTTAACGCAGACTGTGTTTATGGACTGGCCTTTAGCAATTCCGATGCCACTCACGTGGAATGAAACACTCTAGGGGAATTGCGCATCCCATTCGTAAGCGGAATGCTGAGTTTACAACAGAAGTGCGTCTCAACTTGCTGCCAGTATTGCTGTGTGTGTTGTGTTTGTATTTTTATTTGTTTGTTTAATGTTCCCAATAATGGCTGCAGCCTTCCCATTGGAAGTGGCAACACGCAAACACAAATGGACAGCAAGAGAGGTGCACAGCGCCACTCACGCCGTTCGCCACCGCACCCATTGGTTTTCGGAGAGGTTTGCAGTATTGGTCTCTATGGTATTTGGTCATATATCGCACATGAACACAACCAGGGCACTGTGCCTACAATTCAGCACTCGCAAGATTTGCGTGAATACACCCTGCAGCTGGTTGCACTTTCAGAGTAATTTTAATGTTGCAAAAATGAATAATGACATTGGCATATTTCTCGTGCCAAATCCTTCATGCCTGTTCCGAACTCTGATCTCCACGAGATCACAGTAGAGTCGTTTCTGTTGTACAGTAAAACCTCGTTAATTCAACCCCCGCTAATTCGGATAATTTGAACTGTCGATCCGGTCCCGTCAAACATATGTATTAGTCAATGGCAGCAAACGCTCATTAATTCGGAGGGAACGCGGCGCACTATGGTTAATTCGGACAAATTCGGCAGGTGGTGCTAGCTACCGTCTGTTCCAAAGGGTATGACCGCTATCCATCCGAAGTGCGCACGTGGTTTTTCCGGTTTTCCCATGGTTCTTCGCTCTTTCGGTTCTCCGTGTTTCGCACCAGTTTTGCTCTGGATCGCCGTGCTTCAGCTCGTTACTCTCCTGGCATGGAAGCAGCAGAAGCATTGCTGCAACGGAAAAAGGGTAGCACAAGTGACCGACGACCGGAACGGCAAAATCGCGACACGCGGGGCTATTGTTCCCGAGCGTGCCAATAGCAAGAGTGACAGTCACGTTTTATGCCTCAACGCGGGGATCCTAAAGCCCGCCATTTTAACAACTATCCTATCCCTCAATTTTTCGCCGGCCACCCCTGCATTGAAAAATGCATCGTGACTGGCACTCTCGCTATCGGCGCTCGGGGAAAATAGCGCCGGCTGTCGCGATTTCGCCGCTCCGATTACTGGTCAGTTTTGCTACTCGTTTTCCGTTGCAGCTGTACTAGGCTAAGAATTTAGCGACGAAAGTGGAAATACTGAGGGCCTTGGAGGGCGGCGTCTCTCGACAAGTGATGGAAGGTTGCGACGTCAAGAGAAGCACTTTGGCTACATACGTAAAAATTGTGGCCGATATCCTACAGGCTTTCGAGAGCGAGAAGTTCAACACGAAAAGAAAGCGGCCTTGGAAGGTGGTGCACCCGAAACTAGAAGAGGCCTTGCTGTACTACATTGTCAGCGCACGGGATGCGTAGCTCCGACAGTGCGAGTGCGGTGGAGCACTCAACCGCGCTAAGGAAAGTTGCCGTCTCCGCCCAAGTGTCGTCCAGAAAGCAGGCGGTAATAACAGATTTCTTCTCAAAATAAAGGAAACGTTTTCGCGCAGCTTTCTTTGTTCTTTCGATATTTCGACCTTCGGATAATTCAGACATTATTGCCGGTCCCATGAGATCCAAATTAACGAGGTTTTACTGTAGTGGCACGGCAGAGTCTATACTTGTTTTGCTTCAATCTTTGTAAGGGGGATGCTGTAATCCAATTCTACTCATCCCTGGTGTACTAGATAGCACCATATTTGCAGAGATAGTCTTCAGATTTTGTAGTTCCATCGAAATATATTTCAGCTTATAAAATATTTGTTATTTGGCTTGTAAATTTTCAAGCAGATCTAGATTGAAGGCAGCAAATATCTTACCTGCAGTCATGGTATGTGTCCGAAGTATATTGCATTAACATAATTGACCCAACCTCTGATTTTTGTTTTCAGTGCCTCTAGCGAATTGTGGATGCTAGGATTGCTTTTGTTTGTTTCACATTATCTACAACACTTTTTTCACCTTTATACTCAGTGCAGCCCTTGCCGAACGGAAGCTAGCATCGACTGGGCCAATTCGTTCGTGCATCACCAGCCGACCCGAGGATCAGGTCCATGGCAGTCTGCAAAGGTTGTTGATGGTAAGCTGCCTTATATATACAGCTGTGTAATAGCAGCTTGTCCTGGATGACAATTTGAAATGCATGTTTATGTTTTAGAAAGTGAAATTCGCATGGGCATACTTGCAACGTGAAAGCTTACCAAGCCTGTTCTGATCTTTCATCCTTTTGAGATTTCAGTACAGCCGTTTCTGCTGCACACATACTGCCTACTTCGGCCAGGTAGAGACTTGATACATATGAAGGTAAGCAGGCGATTATCAACTGCTCGGTGCTGTCCGTGGTGACGTTCTCTCCTTATCAGATGACTTACCATGCTTGGTTCGCAAGGCATTTTAAAAGGAAAGCAAGTCCGCTGGTGCATGATGCTCCCAGTACTGAGCAGTCGACGATCGCTTGTTCACACTCGTAGAGATCACGACTGTACTTCAAGCTCAGCAAGTGTGACACTTATGTGATTCAGCCTAGCTGTGGTGTGCTGAGCGGTATATGTAGAGCTAGTTTACTTGTGCACACACAGTGGCTGTGCGGTATAAAACGCGCCCAATCGGCCACTTTAATGCAGTCTCGTGTAGTTCCATTGATGTTTTCTTTTGGCGTGCATGATATGTGTTCACACTTTTTTTTTTCCTCGCTTACCGACAGTCCTAGCTGTCTGCAGAGAGTAAGTGTGAAACATGCCAACAAGCCTCTAAAGCAGTATGCAGTGCAATTTTGGTCTATTGTGCAAGCGAGGAAGAAGACTGCTCGTTTGGCTGTTAAGGCTGCGACATAGACATTAGATAGTTTTATCTGAGCATTGTTACGACCCGCTCCACTCAAAAGGAAAGCACCTGCATGCTCACAACGCTCAGTCAGCAACGACCAGTCGGAACGCAGATGCCGATGGAGCAGACAACTCCTGCACCCTGATGACCACTGCCGACTGAGCGTTACGTGCGTGCCTGGTTACTTTCCTGCTCAGTGGCTGAGCGGAACGGCCCGTAAAAAGCGCTCGGCTAAAACTTTTTCTGATAGGGGGTGGCTGACACATAGATATTTCAGGCAGAAGGATGGCCGACATTGACTCACATCAATTCTCAGTATGAGCAGCTCTCATCGCAATACGGAAATTATGATTCAAACTTCCTCTACCCCTTTCTGAAGGTTTTGAAGGTACTCCTAGCAGTATTGTTGGGCTAGACATAATCATACCCAGATCCACTCCAATAAATTCTAAGAGGATGAAGTCAGTTGCCACATAGCTTGTGCAAAGCTAAATCTGGAACTCACTCCTCCTTCCTGTTTTTCACTGTATTGAGAACCTTGTCTCAGTATGTGATGGGTCTGTGAAGAAAATTGACCAGATAAGCAATATTACTCAGAAAATAGATGTCCCATACATATTAACCTGCACCTACCAGCCACTGTACACCACCTCACTACTGATTTGTTATCTTTCTATTGATTTGCCTGAACTGTTCGCACCTGTAGATATTAATGATGATCACGAGGGAATGTTTGTTGTCATATGATGTTATATGCTTAAAGTAAGTGAGGCTTGCGGGCGTTTTCAAGGGCTATGGGGCATGCCGATGGTAAACACTCAATGTGAGTTTATGGTAGACGCTAATAGTATATACTAGTTTCTGGGTAAGTCGCTATTTTTTATTTGGTGAAGTCTGCAGATGAGTTTTAGTCAGGTTGCCATTATGTGGGAACACAGGGGCCATACTCTGCAATATATTATATGTTTACATGTGTCTACCCAATCTCATTAGTATGTGTACAACAATGAGCTGTATTCGCGACTCCAACAATCTATAGGGGGCGCCACCACCAAACAAACATGGCGGCTGGGAACAGGTCGCGTCGGCTCGGCCGGGCCGCCTGAACGGGTAGCGCATTCAATTTAACAGATTTTCTTTTGTTTAGTGCCCTATTTTATAGGTATTTCAACTGCGACGGTTAAGTGTAGCCGGTGCAGATAAACTTGCAGAGCATAGTTTTGTTTTCCCGGTGCTTTTTGTTCTTTTCATGTCAAACTTTTGTTTCGGAGGTTTCGTTCATTACCGAAACTATGGGCTCCGGAGAGACGGTAATAGACTCTAATCAGTTTTGATCAGGTAAGGAAAGCAGCGATGACTACAGAATTGTTCCACCGACAGTAATTTTCAACTAACTCGCATCACTCGACCATACGACTTATCTGTCAGCGAAATCGAGCTTTTGTGCGTATTAAGAAACAGCTCCAGTCGTCTGCTCGATCAGCAACACAGGCTGCAGGAAAATTACGAAAATTAAGCAAGCGCTTCTTGAGCCAAGCTTGAGCTTCTTGAGCCCCACTAAGCAGCTGATACTCGTATTTCAACTCAGGTTTTAGTGACAATCGAAGTCATTTTGACGAATGTGCGGGTTATGCATTATATTACGTACCATGTCCCACTAAAGGGATATTAGTATATTATTTGGGCTGAAATATGAGCTTGCTTGACAAGCTATTAGGTGAACTGCTGAATCAAAGTATATTTGACAGACGGAGAGATACTACCTAAACTCAGCCATATGGTTCTAGCCGGCAGCACGGAGATGATTGCGGACAAATTTGAAGATAGTCTTCATCGGAGATTCACGCAGAACCCCTCTGCATTAAACTTGACTTCAAATCCTGAGTGGAGAAAGAGAGTATCTTTTGTGGCCGGACAACCTGAGCAATGTAGACGGATATTGCTGCTGGCTTCAACGAGGGTATATTATAAATATTGGAGGCGCAATAGATCATAATGTCGTGACAGCTTCTAACTTTGCGAGAGGCGTCCCCCATTTTTTGAAAGCAGACAATATCCCTCATTAATCGTATGCAGCGAGGAGGTTTTCGAGAATCAAGTAGATGCGAAATCAGCCCAACTTTTTCGGTGTGGTCCAGAGGCTTTTTCGGTGAAAAGCTGCCAAGATGAATAGCCAATGCACCGACCAGCGTGGGTGGCTCAATCTTGACGCTAATCAAACACAGCCAAATTCAAGAAAAGCAGCTATTGAACCTTCCCATTCACTTGACTGCAGCATTGGGGTTCCCTCCAGTGAAACACCTCGTCTGTTTTACATACCACTTATCAGTTACCGAGTAGTCGTCACTTTGAATGTCATTCGAGACAGAGAAGATATCAAAGCGTTTTTCCTTGATTCCTCCCCATCCAAGAAATTGAAAGCACGCGATTGTGTGTTGTGGAGTAAACAGGCTTTCAAACACGTGATAGAAAAAAACAATTTACTGAGGCTTCATCACACTGATGAACACTCAGGCAAACTTGAGAAATATTCAGACCTTCATCAAATTACATTGTTTGCCACCGCGTCGACAACACGTGTCCGCGAAAGCCGCCAGAGACGTGGAGAGGCGCAGAGCGACCTGTTCTGGCTGGTTCCTGGTTATCCCGCTTGATGCTGTCCGTTTTGCTAGGGTCGCGAATATGTCAAGGATATGATTTGTCATTGTCTCAGTAAGACTAATGAATCGCTATATTTACCTAAAAATGCTGGATCTCTTGCACCTATCGGGACGAACGGCAATGTTAAACTACATGCCAACTACTCCGGCGAGTTTGCCCGTCTCTCGACATGCCCTTTTGAATTAAAGTAGATGATTTCCACGAGCCTTTCTTTGAAGTGGGCCTTCTTCATGCAAATAGCTAACCTTGATTATGAGATAACTGGGCCATTTTTGCCGCTTGGTTATCCAGTGTGTTGTAACAGGTGTCCCTTAGGGCAATCAAAGTATTTTTGTTTTGATATAGTTTCCATATTGAAAATGAAATGAAGACAATTAACGCATTGGTTACAAAAAGTTTTTCTTTTACATGGGCTTCTTGTCTCATGCCTCTGGTTTTCTGGCCACTTGATTAGCTTGGTTTATCTTTTTAGAGGTGATACTTACTTAGTTTTTGTGCTTTTGTTTTGGGTGTTTTTCAGGCTGATTTTCTTTTTTTTGTTCTCAATAGTGTGTATATATTGCGCCGTTGAGTTCAATGCAAATTTGGTTTCGAGTCAGCGCTCTGTCCGTGTCCTTTACCCTGTCCGTCGTCCTGTGCGCTGTTTTAACCTTTTAAGCGCTTGCCCAGTTTGGAATTTCTGGATTATCATGTGCAGCTGGTATTGATTTACCCTGTCATTTTACTGTGCTGTTGATTCTCTTTGCAGGTGCTCTAATGAAGGACTCCCCTTCCTGGGTGCATGGTTGACTTGCATCACAAGCTGCATGAAAAGTGTGAAGAACATTTCCTAGGCCCGTGACATGCAGCCTCTTTCATCCAGCGCACTCCTCTAGCGACAAGCCCATGATGACCAGCCAAGCTGTAGCTTCACTGGAACTGGCAATAAACAATTACGGTAACAATTTTGTATGTTTTATTTGCTATCATGTGTATGAGCGACAGATGGCTGTGGCAGCCGCTTTACCATTAAGGTGTATACCTATGCCAGAAATTTACTTTCATGTACAGTGCAACATAATTGTTTACACTCATTTGTTGTTAAAATTATTCTTCTTATGAACTACATCATTTCTATTCAGGTGTAAATTGCACACAAAACCACATGTTAGGCTGTATGACAAGAACGGGAACTGTACGATTTTAGCCCACTAGCCTGGGGTCTTGCTGGTATCTTGCGGTACTGCTGGTAGTGCACCGGGGATTTGTGCTGGCAGCAGCCCGGGAACTCGCTGGGACAAAACAAGCCCGGGAACTGTATGGCTTGAGGCCGCTAGCCTGGGGTCTTGCTGGTATCTTGCCGCGTTACTGGTACTACGCTGGGGATTTGTGCTGGCAGCATCCCGGGAACTGTATGGCTTGAGGCCGCTAGCCTGGGGTCTTGCTGGTATCTTACCGCGTTACTGGTACTACGCTGGGGATTTGTGCTGGCAGCAGCCCGGGAACTCGCTGGGACAAAACAAGCCCGGGGACTGTATGGCTTGAGGCCGCTAGCCTGGGGTCTTGCTGGTATCTTACCGCGTTACTGGTACTACGCTGGGGATTTGTGCTGGCAGCATCCCGGGAACTCGCTGGGACGCCCAGTGCCGGGCGTCCCAGTCAGTCCCAGTCACTGGCCAGTGACTGGCAATCTCACTGGCCCGTTGTCGCCCCGCGGTGCGTTTTCAGCGTCGCCCCAGTAGGATCTTACCGGCAGACCGGTACCGCCCCAGTCCCAAACCGGCGAGTTGTGCTACTTGGGCTTGTGCTTGATGGAAAAGTAAACATTATATTTGTTGTGATCCTATGAGGCGAGTTAAACCTTGTGGTCAAAGATGTCGTATGATATCAAATTGTGTTTAGCAAACTGCACGCCGATGTATTTATAAGTATTATTTAAAAAAAAACTATTGCAAAATGAATAATGGCTAACTTAATGCGAAGATTTTATTTATGTGGAGTGTATTCATCGCTACAAAAACGCTTCTGCCACTCATCTAAAATCGCACAAGCTGTCGAACTTCGCTGACATATATTTTTATTTGTAAAAAAAAGACTGATCGTCAATCAATAACGTCATTTTCCACAACTGCATCCTGAACCAATACCATGTACTTGAAAATTGCTTTGTTTTACAGAGATTCCAAAGGTGGAATCATTTATCAAAATGTTTTTTTCGAAGTTTTGTTTCATTTTTACTCATCACGAAACTATACTGAAACGGGCCACAAAACTTTGAAACTCGGTTCAGTTGTGAAGCATGTGTTCAGCGACTACCCTAAATAAAAATTGGCTTACTCGTCCGCAAAAACAAAAAAAAAAAACATACAAGAGCGGCGTTGCCTGTATAGCCTTTTAAATATGGTTACTGACAACTTCATAGACGCGGTGCGTGTCAAGTACCGTGCATCTAATTATCGAACCGCATACGATGAAATTCCTTGTTAGCCTGTAAATATGCCGAAGAATTTATTACAAAGCAAAAAAACGTGAACATAATAGGCCACGTATTGTTTTTTTTTTAGTTGTCAGCTACCCCAATTGGGAAAAGAATCTGGCTCTTCTTACATTATCTCTTTAGTGAGAGGTAAGTAGAGCTGGTTTTCAAAGTTTTTGCATTTCACAGACAACGGGGCCTTACTAATATATATATATACATAACAGACCAATTGCATCCAACTTCTCTTGAAAATTTACGCTGCATACATTTTGGGAAAAACGAGCCAACACTCGTTACAAAGGTGAGTAAGCGAAACGCGCACCTTTATCATAAAAAGTGCTTATAAAATATTTAATGATTTTTTTCATAGTTGCAGTCTGAAACAAAGCAACGCATTGTAGTCTCAAAGTATTTTTAGAAAAGGTGTGAAACCTTGAAGTAATTTTGTTTCAAGCCAACAAGTGGTGTAGGAAGACGAACAGCTATTCTGACATTATAAGTTATAATACCTTCGTATCAGGCTTTGGTGAATATAGAACTATTCATAGCGCATGCCATAACCATAATACTATTATTTCTAGTTTTACAGCGATTACGTGCTTCCTCCCGACTAAACTTTCGAAATCAAATCGGGCTTCGGCAATTGTGCGAGGACACGGTAATGAGGATGCTTTCCGTCGCTTGCAGACAACTCAAGTTCAGCGTCTTTTGCTCCTGTCAAGCGGAGCCAAAAAGCAGCCTAGCCAGTATACAGCGCCGTGTGGGGATGGTGCCATTGAGTAGATAGGAACATAACAATGGCTAACAAATAATTACAAAACGAGACAATATCTTAAACGTGGTGACAACTTACGTAATATTATCTTCCAAAACACATTAAAATGTAATTAACATTTCCCGCAGTAAGACGGTGCGATTAATAATGTATCGCAACGCAACGATCAGTCCACGTAGGTGATTCGTCGTTAAGTAGGAGGATAGAGTAAGCGGCTTTTAGGGTTCATCTAAAGCCCCTCCTGTACCGTTTTTGTAAAAAAATTACTACAAGCTCATGTGATTCCGAAGTCATTTTTGTGTGTGTCTGTGTGTGTGTGGAGTGTAAAAAAATCAAGTAAAATTGAAGAGCTGCGTGCGCTCTTACCTTTCTTTGATAGAACAACACGCAACGTATACGAGTTAGACTATAACAAATAAAAATTTTGGACTCGCAAGAATTAGTACCCCTTGTGCGTTTCATATAAGCGTATACGTTAAGAAATTTACTACCTTGTACATTTCTTTATATTCTACAGCAAAGAGAATGCTGATTTGCGCTTAATCTAAAGGGAACATCTACAAGCAATAGAACTCCCATGCGAGTTTAACTTTGCTCTTCAAATTGGTGGAGTTAAAAAAATTATATATTGTCACGAATGAAGGTGACGAAAAGCCGAACAGTGAACTGAAAATAAAGATTTAATGGGCGAACTTGTGCCAACCAAAAATAAATAAAGAAAGAGCGTCGAGGTAGCAGAAAAGCGGGCGGCGGTTCGGCGGCACTACAGAGCGCTAGCAAAACTGGGACTGACTCGACAAGGTCGCGGGAGCCGCTTATCTACCCTGCGTCACTATCTCGAAAGTTCGGCAAAGAAGGTTCGAGCGTCGCGCGCTCGGGGCGAGGATGAACTGGCACTTTCGAGAATAACAAAGCAGAACGAAAGTTACGTCTGCTGCGAGAATGACCGGGAATCTTCTAGAAGACCGTGACCGAGCGTTGCCTTCTCGGCTCTGCGGGTGGCATTATCCCCCCTTTAAAAGTGCATCGCCCCGATGCAAAACGAAAGGAAAACGGAAATGGCTAAAACAATTACGGCGAAACAAAACAAACATGCAGTTTCACAATCCTAACGCGCGTAGAACGGCTTGAGTCGAACTACGTGGACGACTTCGGGTCGTGGCTGGCGGCGTCCTGATGGGCGAGTTCCGTCGGGGAGCACCTCGTAGTTCAAGTCCCCAAGGCGGCGGATGACCTTGTAGGGTCCGAAGTAGCGTTTTAACAGTTTCTCGCTGAGGCCGCGGCGGCGAATGGGCGTCCACACCCATACCCTGTCTCCGGGCTGGAACTCCACGTCGCGGCGGCGGAGGTTGTAGCGGCCTGCGTCGACACGTTGCTGGTTCTTTATTCGAAGACGGGCTAGCTGTCGTACTTCTTCTGCTCGTTGGGTGACCAGCTGGGCGTCGTCGGTGCCGTCGTCCGTTGGATCGTGGGGCAGCATGGCGTCGAGCATCGTCGTCAACTTTCTGCCGTGCACCAGCTGAAAGGGTGTAACGCCGGTAGTTTCTTGAATCGCCGTGTTGTACGCAAACGTGACGTAGGGCAGCACTTCATCCCACGTCTTGTGTTCCACGTCCACGTACATAGAAATCATGTCGGCGATGGTCTTGTTTAGTCGCTCCGTCAGCCCATTGGTCTGCGGGTGGTATGCCGTGGTCCGGCGGTGGTCGGTGTGGCTCAGGCGGAGTATCTCTTGTGTCAGGTGCGCCATGAACGAGGATCCTCGGTCCGTAATCAGGACTTGGGGAGCGCCGTGTCGGAGGACGATAGACTCCACGAAGAATTTGGCTACTTCCACGGCGGTCCCCGACGGGAGTGCTTTTGTCTCGGCGTACCTGGTGAGATAATCAGTTGCCACGATTATCCACCGGTTTCCCTGCGCCGACGGTGGGAAAGGTCCGAGAAGATCCATTCCAACCTGCTGGAATGGTGCAATCGGGGGCGCGATCGGTTGCAGGAGACCTGCCGGCTTCATCGGTGGTTTCTTGCGTCGTTGGCATTCGTGGCACGAACGGACGTAGAGGTGGACAGTCTTCGGAAGCTTGGGCCAGTAGTATTTTTCTCGGATCCGTGCAAGGGTCCTACTGTAGCCAAGGTGACCAGATGTTGGGTCGTCGTGGCAGGCTTGGAAGATCTCTTCTCGAAGACTGGCAGGAATCACCAGCAGCCACGTCGAGTTGTTGTCCCTGAAGTTTTCTTTATAGAGGATACCTCTCCGGACGGTGAATCTTGGCAGGTCACGTGAGAAGGCTCGGGGAATCGTACCCCCTCGTCCCTCCAAGTGGTCGATCAATGCACGCAACTCAGGATCGTCCCGCTGGAGCGCTGCCATGCCGTGAATGCTCACCGCGCCAAGAAAGTGGTCGTCGTCGTCGTCGTCTTTGGCACATCCGGTAGCTGACTCGACAGGGGCTCTGGACAGGGAGTCGGCGTCGCTGTGTTTTCGGCCTGACTTGTAGACCACGGTTACGTCGTACTCCTGCAGTCGTAGGCTCCATCGAGCGAGGCGTCCCGATGGGTCCTTCAGGCTCGCTAACCAACACAGCGAATGGTGGTCGGTGACCACCCGAAAAGGAGTTCCGTACAGGTATGGGCGGAATTTCGTGATGGCCCAGACGACGGCCAGACATTCCTTCTCGGTCGTTGAGTAATTGCGTTCCGCGTTCGACAGCGTCCGGCTAGCGTATGCGATCACGCGCTCCGCACCGTCTTGTCGTTGGACCAGTACCGCTCCGAGTCCTGTATTACTGGCGTCCGTGTGGACCTCCGTTTCGGCTGATTGGTCGAAGTGGCCGAGGATCGGTGGTGACTGGAGCCGTCGCTTTAGTTCGTCGAATGCCTGTTGTTGTTCTCCACCCCATTCGAAGTTCACGGCGTCTTTCGTAAGGCGCGTTAGCGGCGCAGAAAGCTTGGCGAAATCCTCAACGAATCGCCGGTAGTATGCGCAAAGTCCAAGGAATCTTCGGACGGCCTTTTTGTCGGTGGGCGGTGGAAAGGCCGCTACGGCGCGAGTTTTCTCAGGGTCAGGACTTACACCTTCGTTGCTCACAACGTGGCCCAGGAACTTCAGTTCGCCGTAGGCAAACCGGCACTTCGTCGGCTTGAGTGTGAGTCCAGCGGTCCTGATTGCCTCTAAAACGGCCCGAAGGCGTCGCAAATGCTCGTCGAAGTTGGCCGAGAATACCACGACGTCATCGAGGTAAACGAGACAGCTCTGCCACTTGAGGCCTGCCAGGACGGTGTCCATGACACGTTGGAACGTTGCCGGCGCCGTGCACAGTCCGAAGGGCATCACCTTGAACTCAAACAGTCCGTCGGGCGTGACGAAGGCAGTCTTTTCTCGGTCCCGTTCGTCGACTTCGATCTGCCAGTAGCCACTCTTAAGGTCCATCGACGAAAAGTATCGGGAGTGGCGCAGCCGGTCCAGCGTGTCGTCGATGCGGGGGAGCGGATACACATCTTTCTTCGTGACCGCGTTGAGCCGCCGGTAGTCAACGCAGAATCGAAGCGTTCCGTCTTTCTTCTTTACCAGCACAACTGGAGAGGCCCAAGGGCTGCTCGAAGGCTGAATGATGTCGTCGTTGAGCATCTCCTGTACTTGTTCATGAATGGCCTCTCGTTCCTTTGGGGAGACCCGGTACGGCGGCCGATGCACAGGGAGCGCGTCCTCGTTGGTAATGATGCGGTGTTTCGCAACTGTTGTCTGGCGCACCCTCGACGTCGTCGCAAAGCAGTCGCCGAACTCGGCGAGGAGGTCTCCGAGCTGTCGTCGTTTCGTGGCGCTGAGCTTGGGGTTAACGTCAAGCTGTTGCGGCACTGTACTGGACGGCTGACATGGCGAGGGCTCTTCGGAGATCGCGGCGATTTCGGCGTCGGCCCGGAGTTCCTCGACGTGTCCTATAGTTGCACCTTTCGTTAGATGCTGCGCCTCCGGTCGAAAGTTCGTCACGAGGACCACACAACGTCTATCCTGCAGCTCTGCTACGCCCCTTGCGACGCCTATTCCTCTTCCGAGAAGCAGTTGGACGTTGCCTTCCAGAAGGACTTTCCCGCTGGCAACTGCGTCGGTCACGACGGGCACAAGAACACTCGACCGTGGCGGCAGGTTCACGTGGTCCGCAAGGACTCGGACGGCGGCTGGCGAAGTTTTGGATTCCTCCGGAGGTAGCACGGGCTTTCGCAGCGTCAACCTGTTTGCTCCAAGGTCGATCACAGCACCGTACTCACAGAGGAAGTCCATGCCAAGGATGACGTCTCTCGAACAGTCTTTGAGGACGACGAACTTCACGGGGCAGGTCTCTCCGTGGATGTCCACGCGCGCAGTACACCTTCCCACTGGTGTGATGAGATGTCCACCGGCGGTTCGTATTTTCGGACCTTCCCACGGCATCATCACCTTCCGAAGGCGGCGAGAGAGCTTCCCACTTAAAACCGAATAGTCTGCTCCGGTGTCGATGAGCGCCTTCGCGTCGTGGCCGTCGATGGTAACGTCGAGGTTATTCGACACCGTCGAAGAACCGTCGTTCCTATCCGTCTCGTGGCTAGTGTGGGAGCCCTCCGACGTTTGTGGAGGATATTGGCGTCGTTCGTCATCGGCAATACCACCTCCCGGTATTGCCGCACTCAGTTTTCCCGGCGGGACACGGGAGACAGGCTCTCTCGGCGGGACCTACGATGAGGCGATGCAGGGCGTTGCGGTGATGGCGATCGGTAACCGCGGCGGGGAGACGGTCCTGGGGATGGCGAACGGCGGAGGTATTCGTCGATGTCCCTAGGTCGCTCTCCGTAACGTGGTCGCGGGTCGTCGGGGTGGAAGCCTCGTAACCCCAGCTGCCGGTACGGGCAACGGCGATAGACATGATCGGCTTCCCCGCAATGGTAACAAAGCGGGCGTCGGTCGGCCGTTCGCCACACGTCGGTTTTCCTGGGTGCTGGTTTTTCCGGGCGCACGTACTGCCGTTCTTCGCGACGTTGGGAGTACTGTGGCGCTGGAGGTTGACGTCGTGGTGGCACCGTAGCTTGGCGGGGAGCTTGCGGCGGTCGTCTGGCCATGGCGGCGTAGGTCAGCCGCGGTTCCTCAGGGGCTTGCTCGTTGACGGGAGTTTCAGGCTGCAAGGCCCGCTGTACCTCGTCGCGCACGATCTCGGTGACTGACAGCGACGCCGGACGCTCAGCAGCGGGGAGCAGCTTCCGGAGCTCCTCTCGGACGACGTCTCGGATAATGTCACGGATGTCGCGGGTACGGGCGCCGATGTCGTCATTAAGCAGTGTGGAGGCAACGACGCCGGGATGTCGTTGGTAGTAGGAGGCGCGTGCTTGGAGGGCGCGCTCCATGTTCGTAGCCTCCGTGACAAACGCTTCGACGGTGGTCGGCGGGTAGCGGACGAGGCCCCCAAAGATGTCGTCCCTCACCCCGCGCATAAGGACACGCAGCTTCTTGTCTTCGGTGGATTGTGGGTCGGCACGCGCGCTCAGTCGCAGGACGTCTTGAACGAAGCTGGTGACGCTTTCGTTGGGGCCTTGCGTCCTCGTCCGAAGGAGGTCTTCGGCTCTCTCCCTTCGGTGCTGACTGGCGAACGTCCCTCGGAGCTCTCCTTTCAGCTGGTCCCATGACGTAATCGAGGTTTCACGATTCTCGAACCAGTGTCGTGCCGTTCCCTCGAGGGAAAAATAGACGTTTTGCAGACGCTGTTCCGGAGTCCATTGGTTGTGCAGCGCCACCCGTTCGTATTGCTGCAACCAATCTTCGACGTCTTCGCAGATCTCGCCGTGGAAGGACGTCGGTGTACGAGGGGCGACGGGCAGGTAGACGACGGGGGCGACGGTCGGGGTCTGCGACGACTGGGGGTCCATGGTCGGCTTCGTCGACTGGTTGATCTTCTTCGGCAGTAGACCGTATGAAACCCGTGCAAAGTACCCCGCACCTCCACCAGAAATGTCACGAATGAAGGTGACGAAAAGCCGAACAGTGAACTGAAAATAAAGATTTAATGGGCGAACTTGTGCCAACCAAAAATAAATAAAGAAAGAGCGTCGAGGTAGCAGAAAAGCGGGCGGCGGTTCGGCGGCACTACAGAGCGCTAGCGAAACTGGGACTGACTCGACAAGGTCGCGGGAGCCGCTTATCTACCCTGCGTCACTATCTCGAAAGTTCGGCAAAGAAGGTTCGAGCGTCGCGCGCTCGGGGCGAGGATGAACTGGCACTTTCGAGAATAACAAAGCAGAACGAAAGTTACGTCTGCTGCGAGAATGACCGGGAATCTTCTAGAAGACCGTGACCGAGCGTTGCCTTCTCGGCTCTGCGGGTGGCAATATATATATATATACATATATTGTGTTTTTTGCAGACCGGTGGCGTTGCTGCGTTTCCATAGGAGCTAAGGCTTTTTCTTTCTTTACTTTTTCCTCAGGTAAGTTCGCTCTTTGGAAATTTTACAAACAAAATGCACCATCTGTGGGCAACACTGCACAAAGTCGTAGCGCGATAGGTTAAGAAACCGAATTTTCCGGTCGATTTAAAAAGCCTGCCTTCTCATTGAATCACCCGGTATATTATTTTGGCGCTTGAGCATTTCCATTTGTGTTTTTCGACAATCCCTTGGTTTCATAAAAATGTACTTAGCAAGGGGAAAAAAAATGCCATGATAATGCTTTACATATTTTACTACCGGCCAGTTGTACTAAAAGTTCCAGTAAAGGCGCACAAGATATTCCAGCGTAAAAAAAGTTAATCCTCTTCATGCTTAGGATACCGTAAATGTAGTATGAAATATTATTTATCCGGAACTTGTTTTTTATAAAAAATATTTTTTTACTAAGGCACAATACAGGTATTACTATTTCTTTCGAAGTTAACATTTTTTTATTGGAGGAAAATACTGATAGATTGCTAAAGCAACTATTTGAAGGACGAAATGCGCTAAGGCGACTGACATCCTTAACATGAAACCAAAATAAGCGTGACTATTCAAACAAAAAAAAAATAACAACGATTACAATTAAAAGGATCTCAATTACTGATATCATTAATTCACTATGAGCTGGTAAAACCCTATTTCTGTCAAGAGTCGCCTTCAGAGTAAACCACCATCAATTTGGTGCATAGCATCTAAGATGGCGCTTACTGAGGACCAAAAGCCAATATCCACAAAGTCTGTAATTGACGCCACCGAAAATGCACGGGTTAATGTAATCTCAGAACCAAAGGGCTGCTGGAGCTTGCTTTCACAATAAAAGAGAAAAAGTGGAAGCTCAATCGGTGAGTTGAGGAAGACGGATCGCATTCTCGGAAACGGTGTCCTGGCCGAAAGTTTTTATTTTTTCTCAAACCTTTTATTACGGTTTTACAGTCGGCCCTTCAATTTTTCGTCTGCCCACTTTCCCACAAACACAGCTATTTTGTAAACATTGCGAGAAGACGAATAATTTCCAGTTCAACGAATCTGCTCGAGGTGTGGGTCGCCTAGCCGAGATTTCCTTAGGCGCTCAGGTTCAGAGAGTTAAGAAAAAAAAAAGACCCCCCCCCCAGGAGATCGATACCCGGTCAAGCTCAACACGCGAAATAAAACTATGCGGGGGGATTTTATGTTAAACGGGTGGTTTCCTCATACGAAAGCGTAGGTTTTGGGTATCCGCGTTTACCCTGTTTTTTTTTGTGTGTCCCAGTTTAAGATGGTCAAGTGATGCGTAAGCGTGGTCTCACAACCTTTTTTGTTTTGTTTTTTTAAAGCACCACGTTTGTTTTAAGACACTATTTGTATCTGTTATAAATTAAAGTAAAGAACAGTTTTAGAAAAAACAAAAGTGATTTTGAGCAGAGCGTTCACAATAAATAGATTAGGGCCTTGATTCTTTTAGCATAATAAATGCGTTGGCGAAATCTTTGATTTGATGGTCTTTGAAAAATAGATATAGCGCTTTAATAGTCCATAGTAAAAGTATAAACACCCAAATTAACGCCTTTTATTACGAGCCATCTTCCTTTGTGATTTCTAAACACATACCCCAGTTTCGCTTAGTATTTATAAGTATAGTGTGGTAAGCGGGAGATTTATTCACATAATACTTACACATGGCTTGCTAGCTTGCATCTGGAAAATAGGCATCTACTTCGTAACTCTCTTCATTAGTTTTGATATTTTTCCGTTACATATGAACGCTCCCGATTTTTCTAACTTAAAATACTGTGCACTACATTAAGTCCATCATCTTCTAGTGCACACATCAAGCAGAACACAAAAAAGTAAACCAAGAACAGCGAGCTAAGTCAGTCAAAATTTATCTCATTACGACTGGTTTCAATACAACTGCATAGTATATTCAGGCGAGGGTGCCAAAATCTTCAAAGACAACCTTTTTAGGGTCCCCATTTTTTAACACCGTGAGTAGGCGATTCACTAATTAACTGTACATAAAGCTAATTATTTCCAAATGGCGACCAAACGAATGACGGCACTGATTGTTAACGCGCTTCTACTCATGCCCCATTAATAGGTTGTTAGTTTCATATAATATGTATTTTACATTATAATGAACTCTCATAGAATCAGTTGAGTATTTCACAATGGTGCTGATCCAACCGTTGGCCTTTGAATACCAACAAAACAAAAGTCATCTCGCTAACGAGGCGCAGGGATCACGTACATTTTCAGTATATACACGTAGGGAAACTGTATTATTACTTGAGCTGATGTCATTTTTAGGGACCTTGGTGTGTTACTCAATTGCGCACTCACGTTGTGGTACCGGTTTTGAAATTATTGCTATGATCCCCCGTTTGACATGGCACTTTTAAGCACATGATGCCATATTACGTTTATTTTGTGCTTCAATTCGACAGGATTTAATTCTTTCGCGGGGCACCATTTATCGAAAACTGAATGTAAGCATATTGATGTGGTACAAAGGCGTTTGGTTCGAATAGTTTATGACCGACATTTTCACAGGAGACTTTATTCGAACACTGTTCTCTGCTTAAGATTTTGAACGTCAGTGCTTTAGGTGACCGAAGGCATTGCCGAGATGCGGTGTTTCTACAAAAGCTTATCCAGGCTGTAATTTACGTTCCTGATCTTTTGAGCACCATAACGTTACGTGTGCCAGCTAAATTTACATGAAATTGGGACATGTTTTATCCTGACAGGGGATTAGAAGAATCGCTAATTTATCGTATTCCGACATCATGCAACATACTTCTCCATCACGATTTTTTCCCATGCCTTACTTAACTTAAGTACCTGATCTGTCTATTATATCTTTTTTTTACGATAGTCCTATTGTGATGAAGGTTTTAATATAAATATTGTGGTTCCATATGGGGTGTGCATGCTGGAAATTCTTATAAATCTGACTTCTGTCCAGCAATGTCAAAACCATTATGGTGGTTTTGGGTGAGCAATAAACATCGATATCAATATGAACACTGTACAAAATCTGGAGCGGCTACTTTCCCCCAGAGCACTTGAGAGTCGCTTTATTAGATGGAGGTACTTGGCGAGTGTGTTTAGACGTGCAAAAAACATGTCATCAATGTGGCACTGAGCCTGGTAAGCATCATTATTTTTGCGCAGCGCAGACACTTTTTTTAGACCTAAACATAATTTGAGCCTCGTCATTCAGCTTTCTCCGTAGATTTCAGTGATTGACTATCCCAAATGCATTACAGGAATATTAACGATCCAGTTTTCCCAGATTATAAATCCGCGATCAATCTGAAAAATTCAACTTTATTTTGATACATGTCCCGCACTCGCCTAACTTTAGGATTGAATACATGAATAAAATAGCGCTTTGTTTTTACACTTTACAGGTTTGTTTAAAAGAAGCCGTGAAAATTACACTAAAGCGGTTTTTGCAGGTTGGTTATACGGCCAGGGGGACATTATATGGGTAGATAATGTTTGCGATGAGTCGGCTCATTAACTAAAATTGGTTAATTAACTTTTAATTAGTGAAAATAGAGGTATGGTTCCAATTCGAATCTAAGAAAAGTCATCGAAAACCACTAAATGAACTATTTTTAGAACGACTTGAAGCTCATTGAAAATCGGGGGCGCACAAACGTTACCACTCGTGGGGCAGTCGCGATGCTGGCAGAGGCGGAACGCAATGATAATCTAATCATCCGCGTTTTGCCACTGCCAGCTTCGCGCCTGCTTCACGAGTGGTTACTTTAATGCGCCCCCTACTTTCCCACGAGCTTCAAGTAATTTTATAGAGTCGAATTATGGGTTTTCGATGGCGCTCTCTAAGTTTCTAATTGAAACTTTATGTCTATATTCACTAACTAAAACTTATTTAACGATTTTGTTTAATTAATTAGCCGACTTATCGTAAACATTATCCACCCCTATAATGCCCCCTAGCGGTATGACTCAGATGCACAAGCCGCATAAGTGTAACTTTAACGGCTTTACTTAAACACATTTGCAAAGCTTAAAAAAAACACCCTGTAGGGAATATCAAAGAAACGTGTCGCAAACCGGCTAATGATATGAGCGAAGCGTGAGGCATTTGATTGTTTGTTTGTTTTTAAAGACGTACATGGGGGGGGGGGGGAGGGTTCAGGCCCCCTACGTTCCACCGTGGAGGCTATCCACACAAGCCTGCAACAATGCACTTGTGACCCAAATAAAAATGCAAAGCAGCATTCTTTTACGAGATCGGTCGTCTTATTCAAGCCGCCGCTCTGCCACTCAGACTAAAAGCAGAACTGTGTTTTCTGGGTGGCACGTAGCTGCTGTTTAACTAACGATATGTGCTTTTGCGAGAAGTGGCTACCGTGCTTCCCTTACTCTATCCTATTTTCTTGCCCTCAGATCTAGATTATCGTAAATATATTTATGCGACCTAAGTAGGGCACTGCCACTGCGATGGCTATTGTGATAAATTTAGAAAGCTGATGAAATGTTGGCTTTTTGCTGCCGCCTTTGTTTTGTTTATATTGAAATAAGTACTAGAAAAATTATTATATATACACAATATTTTACACACCTGAATAACTTACATAGGTGCTTTTACTCCAAAATTATAATTCTAAAAAATATTTGGCTTCATTTTAAAAAGCGTTTTTACTGGATATCTTTAACAAAGGCAGATGGTACAACAGCCTGCCAGTGACAGTGAAGTCTGAACAAATGGTCTGCAGTTAGAACTTTCTTCATTCAGACATGCTTCAGTTCCCATCTGAGTAAAGAATGTAAATGCAATTGAGGAAATTGTTTAAAGCCTGCGGCAATTTTTATTTGAGAACTTATTGTAATTGGAGTTAATACTTGCTTTTCTTTCTCCAGCTAGGTCTTTTTTTTACATCTTAAAAATGTTTCATCAAGAAATTCTAATTTTATTAACAACAAAGACTCAATCAAAAACATATGTTTCGGGGGGAAATTTCCCGAAAGGATCCTGAAGCGCAACGTGTTTTCAGTACAAGCACTTTGTTTTAATGGCCTTCACGATTAAATAAAATGTAAGTTTGGTTATGCTTAGTTACCCCTTGGATTACGAGAAATGTTTTCCGCTAAACTACTTAAGTCCATTAGTTTCAAAGGCGGCTTCTGACATACAGATGCTTAGAACCCCAGAGTAGCATTAAATGCGTTCTTGACAAGTTGCATTCATCGAGCAGTCTGTCTACTGAAAGCGAAACATTTATTCTGCCCATATACTACTTTTTTTCTTGTGAACTTTACACGATATGGCGGTTTGGACATTTCAACTTCAATGCTGTCTTCTTTCCGTCCTAGCTAGGCAAAAAACATTAAAATACTTCTCATGGATTCCGCTAATGCTAAAACCCAATTAAATAGGCAGCCGTAATTGTTGGTAGATGGTATCAATGTTCTTACAACAATGATATTGTCGTCTATTGCGTATTTTTTCCGAGAACTCGACTTTGTGGAGGTAGATAATTTAATTAAGTTCGAGTGTAGTGCTGGGGTTAAAAAAGCAGAAAATGCGTGGTAACCTCCAGGCATTGTTAGAGTTCGGCTATTCTCATCACACCGGTGGTTGGACGCGAGCCACTACCCGAATTTACACCGAGGCATTGATTGTTATGAGCCGAAGTCAAGTCCTCACGCAGATCTCGTGTCCAGTCCATTAGCCGTGCTCGACTGTCGCCATTCGGGTGATTTCGATCCCGCAATTCCGTCATGAAGCTTTGCGAACGCAGGAATGAAAGAAATGGTCCCTTTTTATTCTCGCAATTTCACCGTAACAAAGTAGCTCCTGAATCCGCGGCGGTCTGTGCGAACTCTGTGAAGTCATGAAAATTCCAACCCAATATTGTTGATATTGTTTAATGACCCTTTTAAAGTGCAAATTTAACAACAAATACATGGCTTTAGTCAGATACCAACACAGGTAAATCTGCTGTATTTGTCGCGCTCTGAATATTTGGCTACGAAAGTTCACTCACCCTCACTCGAGGCTGATTACCGGTCAACACACCTCTGCAGAAGAGAGCAGATTTTATTGCGTTGTGTTGATCCCGAGGCATATCTATTGTTTAATCTGTCGCAAGAACTTCAGTAAAGAAAGGTCGTTCCGTTGGGGTTGGGTAAGTTCGTTGGGTCTACTGCTCTTTCACAACTCTAGTCGTATAAAGTAATCTGCTCTTCGCTGGAATTGCCTTTATGCTGAGCGCAAAACAGCATAAGTGGTACTATAGTAACATGCTTTAGTTCAGTTGCGCTGCGTGAATGGTCTCAGTGTAGACCTATGAACCTTTAGCAAAACCCTATGCCTTATCTGCAGCAGTTTCCAAAGATTCAGTTTACTCATCTTGACGTAACTTTGTGCCCGGTTCATGGTGAAGTGATCCTGGAAACAACACTGTGTGCCATATTGGGCAAAGTAGGAAAACGCATTGCACTTAATGCAACCTGTTCTCAGTACTTATTCGTTATGTTCGTTACGTGTTCCTTCCTTTTCGTATACAAGGTGTTCGATGTTAATTCGAACACATTTGTTGGACAAAAATTTCTGGAAGGTACACTCATGTGGTGTATGCACACGAGTTATACGGTGAGGGGGATATACTATATGGAACTAATCCTCACGATAGATCGCATAACTAACTAGAATTTGTTAATCGTCGTTTTGATTAGTAAAAATAAGCATACGGTTTCAAATAAAAACTTAGTGAGTGCCTTAAGAAAACTACTAAATCTGTCGAATTTAGAAAGTCTTCACGCACGTGAGAAATTTGTGGGTGCGCCGAGGTTACTGCTCAAGCAACACGCGCAAGGCTAGCGGTTCGAAAACACGGGTGATTCGGTGATCATCCGCGTCTTCGCACCGCTAGATTGACGAATGTTGCGCGAGTGTTAACCTTTTCGTGCTACCGTGTTTTCCGCGTGCGTGGTCTTTCTTAAATTTACTTTTTTAGTAATCTTAGATGGCGTTTAGCAAGTTTCTGATTGAAACTGCATCTTAATTTTTGCTAGTTAAAAAATTTCATTAGGGAGTTTGAGTTCAGTTTTCTACTTATCATAAGGATTAGCACCCTAGATTATGTCTCTCTGTCCATATAATACACCTGCACCAGACTAGTACACGTTACTGAAAAAGAGTAACTGATTACAATTACAATTACTACAGTCAAAAAAGTAACCGATTACCGTTACTGATTACTGCCTCCCAGAAGTAATTGAACAATTACTGCAAAGTAATTGATTACTTTTCAAGTTACTTTCACGTTACTTCTTATTGCGATGACAGAAATACACAAATACACAGTAAAATATTGCGTACACAATTTTGTTTGGTTATTGTTCCCTTTTTTGTTTTCAGACCCGGACCTTGTCGTGTAGCTGACGCGTCGACCTAAGGAACAAAGCCCACTAAAAAGTCAATAGCGAGTTCCCGCTTCCCGTCGACTTTATCAGCAATCTGCAACGAGATCCGGAACTCCCCAGCCAAGGTTGGAGGCGCGCTTGTAGAAGAGCGTGGCGCAAAAGAAAAAAGAATTTGTCGACTAATCCTAGTTTTATTTTTTTTAGATGTTAAAAAAATGTCAATCATTTTTGCTCCATGGCTGAGTGACTATGTTGATTTTTGTGAGAAAAAAAAATTGTGGAATGAAAAATGTAATTGGTAATTGTGTAATTGATTTTGTAATTGATTACAGAAAAATAGTAATTGAATTACTCCGAGCGTTACAGCTTGACAAATGTAATTGAAGCGTTACAAAATTACACTTAACTGTAATTGATTACAAGTAATCAATTACTTGTAACGCGTTACGTACAAGTCTGACCTGCACAGACCGCATTAGTGTACCTTTGACGACTTTTTTTTTCAAATAATTCTGCTCGAAATAATATTATACACAATGCATACATTTATTGTTTATTAGACCACCATCTCATTTGCGTAGCTTTAATAACATTCGATTTCCCTGTACGTCCAAACAGGTTGTGATACAAGTGGTTCTTATCAAAAGGCTGGTTTAAAGGGGTGGTGCAACAATATTCATTATGAATGTTTTAGAGCGCAGCTCTTAGCGCCCGTTTCTGGCTTGAGCGGCGTCACCGTCGCCATCACCGTCGCCGTCGGCGTAACCGCGCATTGCATTATGGGACTTTCCCAGAATGACGTGCTCATCAAGTCCAATATGTGATATAATTTTAGTTTACGGCAAATTTCAAACCAAGAAATATATTGACGAATTCGGTAAATTTACGTGAAATTGATAGAACGTCAAGGAATATATGTCGCGTTAGAAGAAAATAATATAATTAAAATGATCTAGCGTTCCTAACGATTTTTAAAGCAGTATGCCTTCCCAGAATATATAAGATATGATAGATAGTGTGAATAAAAAATGTTGGTAAAACCAACGTTTTAAAAGTACCAATCTTGCAACAAATATTCTTGTCACCTTCAAAGCCATACGACGTCATGAAATTGTTACAGTAATGTATAAGTATCACAAATTACCCGAATATATGGAGATAGTAAGGTTACTTAAGTCTCAATGAAAAAAGCCCTATGTAGAAAGTGTCAGAAACGCGCGTCGCGGTATAATGAATGCCTTAATATGAGGTGTGATAGACTTTTAAAAATGTATTAAAACCTGCCAAACACATAAAAACGCATTTATTTTTATTTTATAAACTATACTTACTTTCTGGACAGGTCACGTGTGCTCCACCTCCTTTGTATTTTTCATTTGTATTATAAGGGAGTATTTAATAATTTTTAAGCATTACCAAATGTGAACATCGGTTTTGAAGTACGGTCGGATTCCCAGAAGGCACTTACAAAATTGGGATTGAGGATTGGATTAACCACGCGTGTCTTTGGAGGATTTGTACTCACTGCAAAATGTGAAGCAACGGGGATTGTGCAACTTAGCGAACGTTCTTGGTAGTAATTTTTAATAAAACAGAAAAAAATTAAAAACGCAAGGGTCAAGTTTTTTTTTTTATGATGCAATGTGAAAACCATTTTTATTTATGAATAGCGACGACTAACCAGGCTTGCGCCGGCAAAGCGAAAGTGGTACTTTCTAGTGAGCCTCGGGCAGCTAAGAAATCAACATTCGTTTTCATAAAAGAAGTCGAAGACTGAAATGTTGGACCACTTTGCGCGAAAAACAATTCAGAGGCCATTTCACCATGCACTGGTTTGGTTTGTGGTGAGGGTATTGTGAGGTTCTCTTGATTCAACTGTAGAGGTTATGAAATCCGGGCCAGGCAAGCAAAAGAAGCCGCTGGCCATGTTCATAGAAATTGCAAGCTAAATCTTAGTGGAGACCGTACACATCGGTGTGACATTTAGGAACGCACTTAAGAAAGCAACACCTGTTTCAGTAAAGTATATACAGTCAAGTCTCGTTGATATAGACTCCATTAATATAGATACACCATTATATGGACACCATTTTCGGGGACAAAGTGGGAAGATAGACACATTTTCTCTCTTTAATATGGCAAACTCATATTATGGACGATTTGGGGGGGGGGGGGGACGGGGTTGTCTATATTGACGAGACATCACTGTATCTCCTAAAGAGCCAAGCGCTTGGATGGAAACTCGAGTAGAAGAAGAAAAATAACAAAATTAACACTCATGAGACAAGGACAAGGCTTATTTTAAAAAGAAAAAACTGACACAGAACAATGTAAATGCCAAAACGCGCCAGTAACCTTTTAGCGAAGTCGCATTGGCGCTTTGAGGAGAATTTCACTACTTTTAACGAGACTGTTACTCAAAATAATGTAGATGGAACGGCAGAACTTACGCAGGTAGAGTTAGTGAGCACATCTAACGTAGTATTGCACATTGAGGACGCTAGATGGGGTACAGCAAACGTGACTAAAAATGTGATGTTCATTCAGATGTTCCCGCCAGTCGGTAATCACTGACAAAGTAAAACCCTCAGGGGGCGTCTTCCGAACGCCTGACCTCTAGCACGAGCTTCTTGGCTTCCCCCGTTCTTTTGTTGTGCGCGTTCGCTCGAGGGGAATGAGGCGCCGGAGCTTCGTCGAAGGTATAACGCTCCCGCTGGAGGCGGGACAACTAAAGCTCCTTGCCGCCTTTCTCACGTAGCCAGTGACTACAGAGATACCGATGAATACATTTCACTGGTATTCAAGCAATTTCCATCAGAAGATCAGTGCGTAAGGAGGATTAAAGAGGAACTTGGCTTCTATTGTTGTGACGTTGAGAGTTACTGGATATGAGAGCAAAGTGCCTGCATTTCACAAAACCGGCTTTGACTGTATAGTGCAATTCACCTCGAGTCAAAACAAATGAACCCACAAAGGTTTCAAAGGATCATACAAACTGTTAACATTTTTGTAAAAAAGCCATCTAAAATATTTCCTTCAAAAGTATGTGAAACATATGAGAAATGAGAAGTGCCAGTCTGACATTTTCTTTGCATATTAGTTGACACGTGGTCTCAATATCATTAAAAAAAACTATAATTTAGTGCACTTAGCACGGGCTTCATATCAGAGCAAACTAAAGTCCAGAACATTCTATTTTTTTCATTTCCACAGAAAGCACCGAAGGGCATGCACCTGTGATCTTACGACGGATTTCGGAGAGTTAAAAAGGACTAAACACTATGCTGGTGAAAAACTGCTCTCCTCACAAAGTCACCAAGTACCCTGAAGACGCAATTTTTTAGAGCCGATTAAATCTGCGCTGTGGCATTACGCAATGCAAAGCGTCAGGCTTGCATTGCGTAATGCCACAGCGAAAACTTTATTTTTAGGTTTAAACGGATGTTCCGCTGATCATTTGCTGAGCTGATTTCATAGATCGCAGAGATTGGCTCCTTGAGTGTTTTGCGTGTAAGTAGACGCGCAGGGATTTCTTAGAGTGTATTTATATATATATAGTATTTAATATTGATATCATTTTAACTCGTGTCACCAAGTTGATCGTTGTCAATAGCATATTGCCTATCCGATACGAAAGTGGAAGCTCCGTTTACATTTTTTTAAAGTGGCGATGCAACGATTTTTATACTTTGCGCAAATACCTCTTGGAACGGTTCCCCGACGTTAATGACTTGTGAAACACCCGTCCGTTCTTCACCACACGCAGTCGAGGTCTCCAAAGAAGTTTGAGATAAACAAGTAGCGTTCGCCCTCCTTAATTAGCCGCCAGAACAACCGGCAACATGATCTGGAGCCCATTATATGCCGCCAATGTTGACCATAGCAACGGGCTGGGGTTGTAAAGGTACAGGATATGCGCTGTGTTCCAGACAGACATTATGGTTCGGCTATTGTCGTCATTGCATTGATTGGACACGGGCCGCTACCCGAATGCTTCTCGTGCTATCAATTATCACGAGGCTAAATTGAGTGTTTACGTAATGTTAGGGTCTAATTTATGAGCCGCATTTAAATATCGTCACAGCGCGGTACAGCGACCGCCCAGCTACGTCATCAAGTTTTGCGAAGATATTGAATGAAAACGCTAACTTTTGTAATTGAAATTACACCGCTACAAAGGAATTTCTTGGGCAGTGGCATTGCATAAGAGTGGCCTTGAGTTAGAGTAGTGCCGAAAAGCTCGTTTGAAGTGAAAGACATTCCAACTAAATATCGTTGCACCGCCCCTTTAAGGAAGTTTGGGCAAACTTCTGGAATTTTGCATTGCAATGCGTGGTTGCTATACTCTTAAGAGGCCCAAAATGTAGATTTTAATTTTCTTGTGCTTATACCGCCCCTGCTTGGCCTATGTGCCTGGTTTCTCTTGGGGCAACGATGGAGCTGGTTATAAAAATGCCTGGAAGTAGACTGGAAAATGAGGGTGAACAGATATTGTTTTAACTCGGAGCAGCTACAGGCTACGGATTACGGAGCGTGTTAACATCAAGCTCAGTACCTCAATGCCGTTTCCTGTGTTTAGTCTAAAAGTGATTTGTTTTTTCGCCTTTCACGGTTTTCTGCAAACTGCAAGGTTTGGCTTCCGCATACCCTGCAGACACAGTCCCCTTTAATATACAGATGAATCATATACATGAGGCTAATCGGAATGAAAGAAATATTTACGGGAAAAAATATTTGGAGACTTTAATTTTGTATATTACGTTATTAACAATAAAAGCTCGGTATATATCCAGATGTTTTTAATCCTTTGTATATTTATATTTATGTACAAAGGGAACGTGAAAGACCCAGCTCCTTCCCAAATTTTCCGTTACATTTCTCCTCAAGTTAATGCGATCATTGTAAACAGGTGCTACCCAATACGCAAAGAAATGAACGACTGTCTGGCGTTTTCTATTTTATAAATGTAGAACGATCTTGAAAAAGTGAAACTAAATTATATAAAAGAAAGTCAGAACAATCTTATAATTTGCGTGTTCATTAGCATCGTGAAAGCTTGAACTCTTCTTTCAGACCTTAACGAGTTCGCAAATCACAAGTTCGGAGGAGCGGTTACACATTTAAATTACATACCGGTGCAAATGGAGCCGAGTTAATGGTTGCAATATTCATTACACAAACCGAGTTACTTCCAAATAAACCATTAGTGCGAAAGTTGCCTATTTAAAAGAAAGATGATGTTCGTAGAGAGTCGAAAACTTTTCAGTGCTTTCATGTCTTTCAGATTAATCACTTCAATTTCTTCTAACATTTTTGCGTGTTGCTTTTTTGAAAATCCAACACCACTACGCACAATTCGGATGTTGCGATTATATTTTTTAGAAGAGTTATATTTAATGTTGGACAATTATGGCTTCTTTCGTTTTGAAAGAAGTGGTAAGCGTTGAGAATAGACAAAAAGATACCGAAAACTAATGACTATAGATTTAAATACGCGCAACTAGCTTCCAATGTAAAAAAAAAAGAAAAGGTTACGAGAAGGGACCATAAAAATTACAAGAACATTGGAAAATAAAAATAAATAATTAGAAGGAAAATGAAGCTTGAAAAATATTTCTTTCATAAAAATAGGGCGTGCAGTTTAAGAACAAATACAATATTTGGAAGGCGATATATTCAGGCGGGCGTATATATGGACATATGTGAGCCTAAATCTAATTCGTGTTCCCGGCCTCTCGAAGGACTTCAACCAATCTCTTTTCGTATTTATTCAAACTTTAAAAGTTCTAGTGCTTTTTGCATTTCAAGGTTTATTCATGACCTACAATTTATTTATTGTGCAATATTTTTAAAATATTTATTTCCTTTTTAGGCTGCATTATCATATTATCACGCTGGTAAAAGCGGTCCCGCGGTTCAGCATACGGGTGTTATATTATCATTAGGTCAACAGCAGTGTTACTCCCTACCCCTATTGAGTGATGTGCGGTAAGGTCCAGAGTGAAAGGGCGAAATAAGCCTGCAATCCTGGCTCCCAGTTGTGGCGCTTCAGCCAACTGGCAAATGATACTCCGTTCCGCAGACGAAGTCGCGGAACAAATCTTGCTCCTTGGGTAAAGCACGCGATTGTCCCAGCTCCCCTTGAAGGTCGTCATACGTAAGCATACAAACATAATTGTAAAAAATCTAACCATCATACATGTGAACGCAACTATATTAGCAAACAAATTGCGCTTACAAAAGCTGCCAGGCGATTTTTTTTATATTTGTTTACTGCATCTGGTTTTGTTTCGTTGACGCGAGATTGCGTTATGCCTTCAACTTTTTATACGAGGGTAAGTATACAACTGGATGGTCGAAACTTCGAACAACGTATGGGATCTGTGGATATAAGTGTTGAGTTGTTTGTCATTCTGTTGAAGCTGGAATGCCGTATATCGGGTAAATTAATATATAACTCGACCTTTTCTGTTATAGTGAGGTTGTTATCATTACAAGAAGCAGCTGCACATGTGCCTCTCCCTCTTTTTGATTGACTGCAATCACTAATAAACATGCACTCGGTGGTAGCTCGCGCTTGGTTCCTCACATGCACTGACTTTCAAATGTTTTGCATTTGGTTACGATAATCTTATCTTTGTACTTTCTCCCAAGACGCTCGTTTTCTTAATATTTTCACCTAGCCTGTAATTATGTAAAAGTATGCTAAATATATCTTTGTCTCCGGGAATTAAGCCTGTAATAGAGCACATGTGGTACTGAAATAACTTATCGCATTGAAGTAATGACTGAATCCGTGCCTGAACTAACTCTTTATAAGTATATAGATAAAAAACAGAAACTGGATAGGAATTTGTCCCAGAGCGTAGTGGAACCAATGACCTCTTGACAACGTTATTAATAAAAGTAAATAAGATGGTTTAAACTGTGTGGCAAGCTAGCATACAACCCTTGAACTGTTAAAATTAAAGGGATTAAGTGTGCTAACTGCTGTTAAATGTACGCACACACTTCAATTATTAAAGACAAAATTGTAAACCGAATTACGTTCTTGCGCATATAATACAGAGTTACCTAATTCAAAACAAGGTCAAGGCAGTCATCCACGATATCTAACAAAAACACCAAACAATCTTGAATGTCACTATGAAGTGACATTCAATTTAGGTCAAATTTATGGTCGGATATTGAAAACCGCTAGAGCCACGTCGAAACTCACAACGCATACGAAAAAAATATCTATATTTTTATACATTTTATACGTATATTTGCTTTTTTTTTTTCAAGCGTATATTATTTTGTGCCGTGCTGAAAACATATACAGATTTAAAGCTTTGCGATTTCTCAGGGAAATCAGCGAGCGCTAGAGGAACCTTAATATTTCGTGACCACCCTTTCTTCCGCCACTTGGCGTCCGCTGGTATTGTAATAAACAAATAAACAAGAGGGTAAAAACTGTGTTCCTTTATATCCCATCGGAGCCTAAAAGGATTTATTTTTCCAAAAGCGACCTATAATTTTTTTTCTCAATACCAAAATGAAAATAATAAAGTGAAAATCCTATAAAATAGTACCAAGCCCCTGTTTTGGCTAAAGTAAACCAATGCTTCTGACGCTGGCGTATGAGAATACTTTATTACAGGTGTTTTGTTTTTCGCTTCTCATGATAAATAGATAAACTCATCTGTAGATGATGACCATTACTTGAGGATATAAAAGATTATTATCCCCTTTTATATTCTCACCGTTTGTATACACCAACCTAAAAAAATCATGAATTCGTTTGCAATAATCATGGTTCTTCCTGCCGTGCTTGTACCTTCATACTATTATATATCGTAAATATTCAGTTCTTAACCATGACTTCAAACAAAAAAATAAAATGTAGTCTGACCCTCGTTATTCCGCATAGGATCTTGTGCCCTTCGCTGGTTCACATTTTGTTGGCAGCGTAAAATACCCATGCCGTTTTTGTTTTGTTTTTTTTCAACAATATTTGTAGTCTGAGAAGTCAAGTGGGTCACAAACTATGCAGTTTGGTAGATGACGCGAGCTGCCGACCAAAGCGCAGGTGTTACGTCGTAACTGTCATGTTTTCTTAGCCCTCGACGTGTCACTTTGAAACACGGCGGACTAGGAGATCGTTAGCGCTCGTGCGGCTTGCTTTCTATGAGGCCACGAGGTGGTGGCGCAGCTTCCTCGCCGCTGAGTTCGCCACCCACATTCATCTGTTTGGGATCTGAAAAAAGTACGACCCCATCGACGTGATGGTAGTGGTTTTATCAGAATGCGAACATCGCGAGTTTTTCCCGCGCGTATCCCCGTTGCCCACTTCTTCGTCGTCCCGTGTCTCCAACATTCTCCAACATCCTCCCACCCAACAAAGTCAAACCGACTGTTTCGTCGGAATTTCTAGACGGTAAAGAATATGGATGGGTCTTCTCTTCACGCGACTTCCGAGTCGAATAGTGCAGGCACGCACTTTCCCATCTCGACCTGGGAATTTCTCGTCGACTACGGCCAAATACCAGAATGTTCTTGGGCGATGGTCGTTCCTGAGAAGCGCCACATCTCCCACTTGAATGCCGCTTGAGTCAGATGAGCCTACCGTGTTTGCAGATTGCAGCTCCCAGCGGCCGAATCTGAAAGGTTTAATGTTACACGTCCTTCGCCGCTGGCTCCATGTGAGCATTCGCTTCTCGGGAACGGGAGTAAAACATTTCCGCCGCTTCCTGGTTACCCTGGGTGGAACTTCGGGCCCGTGATCGGATGACGACCCGTGGGCCGAGCTACCACGGCGACGCTTTTTCATTGCACTATCTTGCATTTCCACCAAAGGCTGTTCAAAAAGGGCACTTAAATTGAACCCCGCTTCGTCACTCACAAAATCCTGGTAGCGGTAACCGTTGCTCTCGCAGAATGTTCGCAAGAGATATCTGAGAATTTTGGTAGAAATTTTGTCACCCAGTAGTCCACTTGACCCTTGCACGTTCTTTTCTATGAGGACACGAAGAACTTCGACAACAACTGCGTCAACATCTTCCCCGCTTTTCGATTCACTGAGCCATTCAACTGTTCCTTCTTTGATGCACACGTCTTCGAAGGTGAACTCATGGTCCCTCCGGGTCGGTCCCATTTACGAAATTTCCTGCAGTCGACGCTGATCACTTTGCCCCCCTGAATCTCAGCGAAAGCGCTTATGAGATTGGCCGGTTTCAAAATGTTTCACCGTGTTTCGAAGGCATTATTTCATGGTGAAATGCTAAACGTTGTACGAATGTTTTCATAAACAGATTATATCAGGATAAAAAGCCTGATTCAAATAAAGTGTGGATGTCGCTATATTAGATATGCATGCTAACCAGCATTGGCGAAGTTCCAGAAGCTTCACTTCTCTGAAATTTTAACGTATACAAGCTCACATATTTTCTTTCTTGAGGGTATAAGGAAAGAGCAAGTTAGATGTTATTTAAACAGCGTGAGGTCAGTCTGCGTTTGATGACTCTGGTTTACGCTGTAGGTTATAAATTTAACCACTGCATTTCTGCTGCTAGGTTGGAAACCGTAAATATGATGTATATCATGCAGTAGTGGTCATCACCGCACGTGAGCACGATGCCCATTCAGAAGATTAAAACGGGCAGCAGTTAGCACTGAGCCAAGGATCTCTGGGTTAAGCAGCGCGAACTTTCACTGTTCGTTCTCCAAGCTCCGGTGCGCTCACTTTCTCCGCCGCCGATCCCCTGATGTACGCAAGGCTGCAACATGACAGTTGGCGGTGCCACAATATCCGGTTGTATTGTTTTCACTTTACACGAGCTTACTGGCACTATGGGATCCAATTAGCTCGCAAGAAACGCCACTGACTAAGAAAAATCATCGTTGCGGTGCAGTTACAAGTATAAACACGAGCGTTTTCTTTCATGCTCTTGGAAAACTTGATAACGTAGCTCGAAGGTCGCGGTGTTGACATACACTGCATTTACATGGATGCGACTGTAGCGCATCGAATTAAGATTTGACTATTTCGATTGGTAGTAGATGGGCAGAACATGAAGAAGTACAAAGAAATGGCGAGTTTAATTGGTCCATGCTTGATTCAATGTGCTACGGTAGGATACATGTAAGCCCAGCCATAATCATCCGAGTGACGATATTTGAATTCGGCTAAGCTTTGACATGAGAATGGCGTGAGCACTCAATTTGGACACGAGATCACCTCGGGAAATATTCGAGTGGTCGCTTCAGTCCAATCCCTGCAATGACCACAGTAGCTGAACCCTAACAATGTCTAGAACTCGGCGCGTGTCCTCCTGTGTGCCAATCAAAGCGCGTAAACGCATAGGATCGGTTCCAGGTCACGTGGGCGCTTGTTCTGGCTGTTATTTGAGGGTGTGAACGCTGCTCGATTTTGTCGAATCTTTTGGTGATTACCATTGCGTGCGAAATGAAGCTAACTCGTGTTTATATATTATAAATGTCCGGAATTCATTCTAAAGGGTATTTGCGCAAAGTACACAAGAACTGTAGCACCTCCCCTTTGAACACTGAAGGATGTTTCAAATCAAGGGTATCCAAAGTTTTTCGCCAATGGGCCGGATTAGCGATCAGTCGCAGTGTCGAGGGCCGGGAAGAAAGAGTGCATATAAACGAAAAGAGAGGGAATAAACAATTAAAGTTGAGGAAGAGAACGACAAAGAACGGGCAACCACAAACTTTTATTTTAATAATTCAAGTTTAATTATCCCTACCAACCCGCTCCTTCTGTCCCTGAAATAAAGAAACCTACATAGGCATCTAAACGCAGAAATTTATGTTAGAGTAAGGATGAAAAAATCATAAGGTAGATTAATACATATACTTTAATTTAACATTTAATACTTAGCCACTTATGGCATGGCAAAACGCTTGTGGCCAAGAACACTCCACCGGCATAATTAAAAGCGCATGGAATTTCGGCACATTCCCGCAGTGCAAGAAACTAACAATAATGATAAAACTAATGCTGGCCATATTGAATAGTCGCAACAGGGGACACTAAGCGCAATGCACAGTCCCGAGCGAGGAAAACGGGAACGGCGGAGCGAGGGCCCCTCGCGCTCTTCGTGCCACTCAACGGTCGTCAGCAGAGTAGAAGCTATCGCGGAGCTTGTGTTGTGGTACACTTCGAGAGTAGTAACGGTGGCAAGTAGCCTACCTGCTCAGTACATAAAATTCGCGTCGGCTTGTTTAAGTTAACCACAACATGCGGCGCTAATCGCCGAGCCCTCATCATGTTGACAAAGCGGCAGAGGCATTTTGAGTGCCCCGAGATGACAGAAAAACATCATACCTTATCAGTCGCACGCTTCTGTGCTAATTTTGATATTACTGTAATATCGATACGAGGCTCGTTTGTTTTATGTGCCATAACTGGGAATCCAAAACGCGTATGCTGCGTTGCCAACTTCGCGATTAGCGCCGGATATGGCGAAAGACTGGAGCAAATAGGCGCGAATTTAATTTCTCAAAAGGGTCGGCCGCTTAGCAACGTCACTACTATAGAAGCTTATAACAGGCAGCGCGAGATGTTCAGCTAACAACCGTTGAGTGACGCGAAAGGTTCTAGAGGCTGACGCTCCGTCGTTCGCGTTTTTTTTTTAGTGACGGTAAATGATAACGCAATAGAATTATAACATATAAGTATGTTCGATTCGGCCAGGAAGTCCTGAACTAGGTATGTCCCAGTTCCAACGACTGCAGGAGTCGTGCAGCGGCGCAGCAGAACCAGTGCAGCCACCGCGTTAGTACTCGTGCAGTGATCTGCTTGCGGAGTGGAAGCGCGGGGCGTCGTCTGCATGTGTTGCTCCTTTTCCCCCACGCCACGTCGTACGCTACATTAAACACTTCGCGGTTTAGCGAGTTCGGAATCGGTTTCAGTTGGAAATGCGTTTCTGTCTGCATTTCTAACGGTTACCGTCCGCTTTCTATCGTATTCATAAGTGTTCGTCTCCTTCGACTGCGTATGCCACGATAAAATTTAGGTTCATTTAGAATTAGCTGATTAATACCAAGCCTTTTGAGTTGCGCATTTCCACAAGAGGTTGTTTTCATCAGGATGATTTCGCGTCTGGAGGAACTGGCGGAAGCGCGCGGTAGCGGTCACTTCGAAGATGACGGCTTGACGAGAACCTCGGCTTCGCCAAAACAGTTATCGACCGTCATTTTGTCGTCAGGTTGAAGCGTTAATGCCCGCGCGAGTGTGGGGCGCGATACACGGCTGGAAGCAGGGCGTAGAACACGTGATACAGTGTACCCCCCCTCCACCCCCCCCCCCCCCCCCAACCCCCTCCGGACCTCCGAGGCGGCCTCGCGAGCGCCACCCTCTCCCTCTTACGGGCGCTGAGAGGGCTTTTCTGTGGGGTGGCGTTCCCTGGAACTACCCCTCGCAGCCATTTTAAAACCCGTTCGGCGGAAGGAATTTCTCTGCCGTTTTTCGCGATTATGGACAACGCCGGCTCCGCTTTATGGGACAGTTAATGCTTTCGCAATTATAAATTCTCGTACTGTCAGCAATAGAAGGGATGAACTCTAAGTTTGCGAGTGTTGACGTTCCCACGCTTTGAATCAAAACAAGTACGTCTGCGGTGGCCGGGTGCTGACGTGTCGTTAATTAGAAATGCGACGCTGGTTTGTGAAGGAATAAAGTAATGTTTATTTTGCCGGCTTAACTTTGATTACATGAAGATATCTATTTTTTTGTCCGCTGCATGGTGTTCATCCGGTCGTTCTTTTCAGATGGGTTTCTTTTTCTCAGGCGGGTGCTATAGGCAAGATTGAGTTTTCCGAATCGCGCTCGCGAAGAGCCACGTGTTTGAGGGTACACATTACATTATCTTGCCTACATTGAATGTTTTACTAACCTGATCAATGCAATGTGAATTTCTTTGTTATTATTTTGGCGCCATTGAAATTTTGAAACGTTATTATTGTGTGTTGTTTTGAATTGTTTATTTATATTGTTGGTTGCTGGCTTCTGCTGTTTGTGAGTTCCCAGCATATAAATGTGACCTGGGCCCCTAAACTCGTCAAAGACAAAGTTGGGGCCGAAGTTGAAGGAACGCACTGATTGGCTTATCAGGACGATGACTTCGCGTTTCTTTCGCCGACGTCCAATGAGCGCGCTAAGCGAACTTTGGGCTCCAACTTTGTCTTTGACGAGTTTAGGGCCCCTGTTCCGCACTCCTCTTCTGTAAAGCTTCGGCGCTGCAGAGTACAAATATATAAATAAATAAATAATCACTCTAAACAAGTGTATTGTTGCTAAAGTTTTTAGAGGCGGTTTATTATAAACAGACGTCATATACTAATAGTGAAACAGAAAGTAACTACAAACTAACGTAAAATTACCGTCCGTTAGTCATCGCAAGTCATGACACAGGTATTTCGTTACATTTGCAAAATGTAACGGAGCTTTGTAACGCGTTAGATTATTTTCCAAGCTAACGAGTAACATTATCTCGTTACTTATTTTCAGTAACGAGCACAACACTGCTTCCTACACACTCTCCCGCTGTATTTGTGGTTGCGTTCGCTGCCTCGTGACCACTTTTCAAACTCACTTTTCCCGCGAGCACATTTTGGGCCTTATAATGGAGGTACAAATAGGGCACTTTTCGGAAAGTTCCTTCATCACTAGATTTACAACCGAGAGCACCCCAGTTCCAACCGATTGCTTTAAGGCTTTCTCTCTTGTTTTATTGTGTTGTTTCATTTTTTGTACGACGCTCGAGTAACGATAACCTGCATTACAAAAACAAAATACTCGTAGGTGCCACTCATAAAATATTAATTCTTAAAATTCGCGAGTAGTATATACAGAAACCTCCAAGTTCACGGTGCAGGTCACCTACTATCACCAGCCACACTCTCCGTCTTTTTGCACCCTTGGCACAAAAGCATTCTGAAGGGCGCAAAGCTCCGCCTCAAACCGTGATCGGACACCTTAAGGAACCCAGTGCGTGGCGGACCCGGAACATCTTACTATCCCTTCCCAGCCCATGAAATTTCCGTCCTGCATTTCTTAATCTGTCCGTGGCTATAGTTTGTTATTCGTCGCGTAAACGGAAGAGACAGATATATTTTAAACATTAATTAAAGCCAACTGCGTTTAGCATAATGCAGAATAATGCGATAATATGTGCTGCGCAAAGAAGCTTGTGTAAACACATGAAATGCGTTTTTTTGCGACTTTTACGCAGGCATGGGATTAATGAGCACCGAATTTCCGCACTTTTTAGGCTGGTGCCCCGAATAAAAACTTTTCACTGCACCAGTAGTTTTTACGGCAGCCTTTCCACTGTAAAATAAAATTTACAATGATTTTTTTTTTTACCTCACGATTTTTTGTTTAGGATTCTTCGACATTTTCAATAACGAAAATTCTGGTTTAAAGGTCGGCCCTGGAACCTTTTTGCGGGCAAAACTCGCCTTTCCCGGGTAGCTGATCAGGCGCGATGCACAAAGGTTGCAGCCCTTCTCATTTTCGTTTAAAACAGCTCCGTCCAAAGAAGCCCGGCGGAAAAAGGTCGCTGAAGCGGTACTAATAACGTTAAGGGCAAGCTAGAAAACTTCGCGGACGTGGACGGACCCTGGACGCGTTGCTGGGCTCATTGTGCTCCAGGAAATCGCGGGAGTTCTGTTTAATAAAATATTTCCGCTTTTGCTTCCGTGTGAATGGCGGTCATTGCACAAACAAGCGGTGGCAATATATGGTGCGGCTTCCCGTATTCCACAAACGTCTGTTACCTGGGCACTGGCCTGTTTTTCTTCTTTTTAATAGCCCACCGTCTGCAGTTCCTTAAAAATATTTATAACGTAATCCAGTTTAAAATTGCGAGAAAATTGCGTATTGTGGGTTATGTTTCTTCGGTGCTATGAACTCGGAGAAACAAAAGTTTAGAAGCTTAACAGCTATATCGCGCCTCTAACTAGCAGCCAAGCAAGTTCAATATCGAATTAAACACAAATTGCTTTTCGGCTGTATATAACAGGGAGGTTGCTTCGTATTCATAAAATAATAAGTTACATCCCCGCCGTTTTCCTTCGGTAGGAATTGTGTTAATGTTGCATTTTGTTTTCTTTTTTTAATTTGGCAAGAGATTTTTTTCTTTTCGTTTCTTTTAAGTTTTTGAGCGAGCTCCTCTTACCGTTTTCATCAAGCGGAAAAAATAAAACAGAGGACTGAACGCAAACGGGCCGGTTTGTGTTTAGTCCTCTATCTCTTTTGTTCTTTCCACTAGGTGAATAATTAAACCGACGCGCTCGTCACCAATATTAGAGAGTTTTAGACCAGGGGGCCCCAACGCTTTGGGGAACCCAACGCTTTGGGGTACCCAACGCAACGACACCTCACGCAGCGTGCTTATAGAATAGGGTTTGTGATGACGCAACGCGGCCCGCTCGCCTTTTTCGCATGCAGCGCCATTGTGGACAACGAACGAACTTCTTAACAGTGAAAAATTATTAAAACGCAAAACATTCACGCTGAAACGAAACTTTAGTGTGGCTTGCGGTTCAAATAATAGGGAGGGTAACACCAGTTGGAACGGCACAGCAACAACCATCTGCCGACCGTCTCTGAATCAGGTTTACTTATTTCGTCACAAGAGAGTGCACGCCCTCAAATACCAGGCTATCATGTGCGCCGATGGAATTATTTGCGAACTCGACGGGCCATTCCCCGGTCACAGGCACGATGCCGGTAATTGTAGCTTGCTTTTAGTCCATCCTGTAGCTGAAGCAGCACGACAGTTATAGAGAGTTTTATAATAGGGGTTCGAAAGCTTTGGGGCCCCAAAGATATTGGGGCTCAGCACTTCGCATGCGCAGAAAACAAACTCCTTGGGGTTCTGGGCTGGCGCGCGCCCCCAACGTGAAATTCGTGAAATAGCGTGGGGCCCCCCAATTGCTTGGGGCCGGGTTGTGTCGGCAATCATGGCAGCGCCCTTTCTGCTCGCTTCAGAGCCAATTCGTCAAGGTCGCTGCACTATTAGCCAATTTCATTGTCAATTAATAGTGCAACCGGCTTTCGCTTTGCTTTACTCGCTCAAGTCACAAAAAAATGAGCGGTGGGCCCGCCTCATTTTAAAGATCGTACCGGATTCTGGCCATTCCTAAGCCTAAACATGCGTCGTAACTGTTGACATGGAATGACGTATTGCTACTCCGTGGCTAAAGGCTCGTTCATACAGACCCGTTTTTGTGTTGTTTTTTTTTACGTTACGCTAGAGAAAGTCACCGGGAAATCTGTCTTCGTATTAAACTGTGCCAGCTGCAGGTCGACCCGGTCGCGGATGGCCCGCGTGGAGAAATTTCTTCCCATTGCTTCGGAGACCCTTTCGGCAATTAAAGTCCATCTCCTGGAATCCTGGAATGGGGTAGTTACGTACGCTTCGCGTAGCGCATAAATGTCATCGTCGGTCGAGAAGTGAACGCGCGCGGGAACATTCTCTTCCGCCATTTTCTTCTGGCCTGGGATGGGCCTCGACTCGTTCAGCCATCCCGCTACGGGTGTAGCCGAAACAATTCAATCTGTAGCGCTCTAGTTTGGCACTTGTTTTCGTAGTAACATAGAGAGTTGAGGTACCTTGTACTTAGAAGACTTAACAAAACACAGGAAGGGGCGCTGACTCCCAACTTATGTATTGTGAAAGTAAGAGAAAGAAGAACCTTCAGACATGAAGCCCACGTTGTTGTTTTTCGTTCTTTTTTCTCATCGTTTTTTTTTTTTTTGTCGGGACCTTATAATGTCAGTTTTCTCCTTTTCTACTGCAACTTAGTAATGTATCTGTTTTTATTCTTTCTTCTTTTTACCTTGTGCGTGCTCGTGGGCTTCATGTCCGAAGCTTCCTCTTTCTCTTTCTTTCACAATACATAAGTTGGGAGTCAGCGCTCTTTCCTGTGTTCTATTTTCTTCCTCCTGTGCTTGCGCGCTGTTTCAGGTATGGCTCGTTCTCGAATTTTTCAGGCGTTCGTGTGCACTTTTCCCATCTGTAGCCGAAGATTTAGGCCTTCAACTATGCCGAGTCTGAGACGAACGCGAGCGCGCATACTTCGCGAGCAGCTGCACTATTTAGATCTGAGGTGGAGCGACTTTGAAGCCTTAAAATACTTGTTTTCAAGCGGCAGGTATCGTGCCATGAACGAAATCTACTCGGAGCCACGGTGTAGCAATACGTTGCCGTGTCAACGGTTACCGCGTGTGTTTAGGCTTAGTAACGACCAGAATCGGGGACGATCTTTCAAATGGGGCGAGCCCACCGCTCATTCTTTGTGATTTGAGCGAGATAAAGCAAAGCACATTCCGGTTGCACTATTCATTGGCATTGAAGTGGGCTAATACTGCAGCGACCATGAGGAATTTCCTCCAAAGGGAGCGGAAAGGGCGCCACCATGTTTGCCGACGCAACCAAGCGCCAACCCAAAGCCCCAAACGGAGTTTGGGTTGTGCGCATGCACAGTGGTGAGCCCCTATTTCTATGGGGCCCCCAAGCTCTGGGGCCCCCTATTCTAAAACTATTATCATCCTATGGATTTCATGAACTTAATGTATTATCATTTCCTCTACAGTTGAAGTGAATTAAGGTTGAACTAATCGTGATTGCATTAGACACGTTTATGAATTTTAAATGGCATTTGCAATTGGAAGATTTCCGCATAAATGAGCTAAGCAAAACAAAAGACGTTATGCTTTCAGACTGGAAATTTAAATGCGATCATTCACATAATCTATCCAAAGCCAGATATGAAAAAATGTAAAGTATTACCACTGAGCAAATAAAGTTGGTAAAGTAGCTTGAGATGGATAATATTATAAGGTCTCAAGTTTAGTTGAAGTGTTCATCCCTCCAAATGAGGTAGGCACCGTTAGGAGTATGCTCACGTTGCCCCTGCCTGGACTAAACAACATCCAGGTAAGAAGCTTCACTGCTACTTGAGTACTCCTTTTACATATCGAAAAAATATGGTGCCGTAACATTGCAAAGTAACTTACTTCCGTAATTATAATTTTATGTTCTAAAAATATATTTTAATTTATACATTTTATAAATATCATTAAAAATATGCCTCATGACAACGTTAGATATATATATCATTTTGTCGAACAACGCTCTCTATAATAATTAAAACTTTGGTAGGTAGAATCTCTAAAACTTTACTTCTGAGCCTACCCATGAAGAGATGTTCCCCAACCAGCCGTCAGCCGCCTGAAAGTGGGACGGCTGAAAAATTCCCAAAAGTCCCATTGCCTCGCGTTGCGAAGACCGTCCATAATGATATGCACCGTACATAAAGACCGTTCATAAAGAAAAAAAATCCTTCAAAACATCTTTCCGAAGGGATGAACGGTTCGCATTCCATGACACTCGGGCGACTAGAAGAATGATCTAAAAAGGGCAGGCGCGGACGCTTGGCCAGTTCTAACGTAGTGAGTGAGCCACCATGCCTGTGTCCTGAAAGGCATGCTCGTTCGGCATCCATCTCGCATCGACTCTCCAGAGATTATTTGGCCGAAGTAATTCAGGACCGTCATATCGTCCTAGCGTTTTCCTCTCTCTTAGTCTTGCCTGACCCAGGACCCGTCCGATACATGGCCCAGCTGTCTGCGTATTGTTGCGGTAATACAGTAATTCGTGAATGAAATCAACACACACTGGCTTGAAAACGTTGCTGAAGATACAATATAATTATAGTGGTTTTTTTTTTGTATTTTTTAGAGGATTCATATATATATATATATTTTTTTTTAGTCTAAGTGATTTTTAGTTCGTATTTCTTGACTTCAAATATTTTGTAAACGCAAAAATGTGGTTGCTGTTGTTTTGGGGATTTTAGGGGAATGGGAAGGGGCGAAAGGTAGGGGGGGGGGGGGCGAGAAATAGATCAAACATGTGCTCATATGGAATGTGTCAAAAAAGCACGGCCGAAACTAATGACAATGTGATACTTTTCAGCCTTGATCACCCCTTCACTCTGAAGTTCTGGAAATTTTCATTTTTTTATGATTTAATATTTTTGGTGCAAACTCTGGTTAATACATTTCAGACTGACACCGATTTCTTTTGCAAATGCACTTGAATTGTCTTAAAATGAAATGCCCGAAATCGCAGTGAACGACTTAATATAGCAAGTATAGATAAAACATTTTTAACGTTTTCCAGAAACGTTAAAAAACGTTATGACGATGCGTTTTCCAAACGCATTGTCATATGAAAGTTCATATGTAAAACGAACTCGCGCTAAAGCAAAAAACACCCCCCCCCCAAAAAAAAAAAAAAAAAAAAGATCTTAGGGGACAGTGGATCGTAGTACGTAACGAAAACGTCTCAGAAGTAATTGTTAAGATAAAACTCTGATTTCAGAAAAATGCACAAAGAAAGATAAAGAAGGTAACCCAGACCAGTATCCGGGTTTGCTCCTTTTTATAAAGCGAGATGGGTAGGAATATTAAAAGAGAGCAAGTGCGGCTGTCGCTTCTAATTCCAATCAAGTCAATTAAATTGAAAACAAATTCAGTATGGTAAACAAGAGCACAGGCCACATATGTTATCAGACAAATATTTGATGACTGCATAGGTATAGCCAAGATAATTACAAAGAAGGGGAAGGCGCTTTAAAGGCAGGGGGTGAAGACGGGACCAGACCGCGGCAAATCCAGTGGCAGTCCCGAGAGAAAGAACGAGATAGGGAATGACAGAAGGATGGAAAAAGAAAGCAGAAGAAATGTTGGGACTGTTCATTTTTTCGCGATAAGCTAAAGTTGCTCAAACGCTAATCAAGTTTATTTAGTTTTATATAATGCGCGATTCCGGTATTTCCCTGCGAAGTAAGCTTGAAATGAACAAGGTACAGACTTTAGAGGGATGTTTGCTGTATGTTTTACATATAAAGGTGTCGCCAACGTTGTGGGCCAATAGGGACCGCCAATTGGGGATCGCAATTGTCCGCGTCTATGCCCCGCCATTCCTAAGTGGCCCCAGTACATGGGAGCTTTCCATCTAGATTATGATATTAACTCTATGTATACAAGCGACAGATTTTCTAACCTGCTCCACTCACAAATTTAGGCACGCAAATTTTACTACTTATATAACCAATTTAGTTCAATTGTTTTAAATAACAGGTCTTTCTTTCGGTCTCTTATGTAAAGAAAGATTTCGCGTAACTACTAAAACCCAAAAATGCCATAAAAAAATAGGTAGACGCGCATTGAGCTTTTCAAAACAAGCAATCAAAACACGCATTTCGGCATGATGTTATCATCATCAAAACCAGGTGATCATTGGCATGATGCCATCGTAGGACAGAAAATACTCAACAGTGTTTTTTTTTTGTTTTTTTAAAGAAAAAATAAGCACAATTGATTATTAAAAGCGCGATTACTATAAGCGGAGCTGCGAAGTCCGCTGATGGGGAAGTGCGCACAATTTTAGTTGGTTCAAATGTCTCAAATGAGACAGCTGATGCGAGCTGTCTGATTTGGTTGAATGACTTATAGGGTTAAAGGCTAATGGCATATTATTAGTGAGCTCAACACATTTTAAAACCTAAGATGACAAGGCACGCTAATCCCCAGCCTTGCTCTTTCGTCAAGCAAGGTCAAACCTTAAGTTTCGACCATGGTGAACAACAAACAACCGGAGTAAATAGTTCATCCCAAATGCCCTGTCAAGGCTCCAGAACGGTTCGTGCGTGTCATTGACCTTTGTAAGTGGAAAAGACGGGAAGCGAGGAAAGGAGGTACCGCTCGCGGTGCACCTCTCTGCCTTTCCCCGAGAAGTTTATTCGGGAATAAGGAAGCGAGCAGATATCGCCACACGATTGTTGGAAAAGTACACATTTTAAGAAGCTCGCACCGTCCCCAGCCTCAACTGGCGACGCTTGTACCCTGCAGACATCCAGCTCCTTTGCGCGGCAACCTGCAAACCTTTTGGGTTCTTTCGGTGTTTTGGACCTTCCCGACGTGAATTACTAGGAATGCGTCCACTAGTCTTTTCGGAAGAATATAATTAAACTGTGTCCGAGTCAGAAGGGAAACGTTTCAGTTTACTTTTGGTAAGAATGAACTCCCATGACCACACTGAAGTTACTGACACGTAATATAACTTTCTCAAAATCAAGAAGACGGCATCATATCACCCTTTAACTGAGGACCTTTACCGTTGTATGAACAGCGAAACCGGTGAGTCGACTGTCTTTTAGTCAGATATAAAGATGAAGCTATTCATCATGTTTAACACTTCTGTCGTGTGCGCCAGTGGAACGACTGTTCAGTATGGTTCACTATTAAGCGCGTGAGGCTGTTGTAGTGTAAATAAGATATGAGCTATGTTATATATCCTCTAAATAAAATGTGCAGGAACTACTTCCTCTAGGTATTGAAAAGGGATGTCAACGTAAATTCATTACTTTTGGAAATTAATTGTAATGTAATGTCTGTAGTTTTAGTCTGGTGATTTGCAATGAAATGTAATTACATTTTCTCCGCTTTCAGAAACATATTTCGCAATGTAATTTAATTACTTTTTCAAAGTTAATTTTTTTTATCTCTGATTCTGTTGCTACTTGAAGCATTCTTGACTTAGCTCAAGCGGAGCTAAACGACAAGCGCTAACCCAAGTCATCAGTGGACTTAGTGGTGAATTAGTGTTAGTTAGAGTTGTCGAAAAATTTAGAGTTAGGGTTAGAGTTAGAGTCAAAATTAGAGTCAGTTGGTTACAGTGATGGAGAATTCCACTGGTCGTTTTAGAGCGCGCCGGGATCGACTTTTCTGGAGCGCGCATTTTTCACTGGACGATCCGGATCGAGAAGGACGTGTTCCACACGTCGTTTTGGATCAGCTCCCACTCCAGATCTGGATCCGGATCCGAGAAAAGGCTGCTCCGATTTCGGAGGATTCGATCAAAAGCCAGCCTGGCACCCCCCCCCCCCCCCCCCCCCCGCCCCCACACTGTAAAAAACAAAACAAAAAAAAACGTAAGTTAGCAGCCTTTTTCAAAACTGGAAAGCGCCGTGAGAGGCGCGCACGGGCAAAACGCCGTAGAGGTGACATGACGGCACGAGTCCGTAAATGTATACGGCTTCACATATTTGTTAGTTCAGGTCTGTGTTCCCTTTTCTTTCAAGTAAAAACACTTAACACACTCCACGTTTGCTCTAGGGATAGTTTTCTTGTTGGCAGATGTCTCATGGTCGTGCCATTCGCGCGAATGCGAAAATCTCTTTTAAACGGAGGAGGGAGACCCGCCCGAAGGCCGACGCAGTCAGCTCGCGGACGAAGACATCCGAGCGGGAGCCTCCGTCCGTCACGTGATTGTTACTTCCCGGTCCGTACGCTCGCTCGCGCGTGAACCACCACTGGCGGTTAGGGCGGCAGCTTTCTTTGTTGTCGCCGTGAACATCTGTCACCATAGAACCGCACTAAAAAGGTAAGCTAGCTCATTTTCGCATGCGCCTTGCGAGATAACTGAAGTGCAGAAGGAATCAAAGACGCGTAACTTAACGCAATAGCGCGGGCTGAGTCACAAAACGCGCTAATTTATTTTGCTTTAGCTTCCCGACTCAGTTGCACTAGGGAAACCTATCCAAGCATCAGACTCGACTCGATGGGCGTGTGCAGGCACAGGGCTCTTCGCCATGGGTGTTTGGTTTGCTCTGGGCTGAGATGGCTCTCTTGAACTCTTTCTGTTCGTACCTTTTTTTGCTTTCGGGCGCCGTTACCCTTCCGCTTTCGGGCGCGGTAAGAACCGGAGAAATCAGATTTTAACATGAATTACTTAACCGCGCTCGTTGAATAATTAATGAGCGCTCTCGCGTACTGAATTTAAAAGAGCATGTCGTGTTTTTTTCTAGTTTACACACTGATGTTTAGGACAATTGCTGGATCGCGTATCCCCGCTTGATCGCTGCAGCCCGAGTGTGGCCGCACTCGGGCTGCCAAAAACCTCATTCGCCAGAAACGTTCTTTAAAACGCTGTGCAAGCCGAATACTTGCCGTTGAGAGGACGTGACAATTTTTGCGGAAGCGCAGTGCCGCAGAAAAAAGGCACAACTCGTCAAAAGCAAATCTTGCCGGTTTGCCGGCGTGTTCAAAGCTTCCTTCGCACGCTTGAATGCCGGTCAAGACTCGAAACCGTGTGGATGTGTTTAGCCAGGGCAGTGTGCCTGTAGCCGTATGTGCCTCTGAAGCAGCGTTTAACTTTACTCTGACGACTCTATTTGTAACTAAGTGGCGACGGAAGAGAGGGGGGGGGGGGGGGCGGGGAGAGGTACGTTTTTTTTTGTTGTGAAGCCGGGAACACATTTGCGAAAAAAAGCCGAATTTTGTGCGGAAACTGCACACGAAAATCGCACGGCAGCTAGGCTCCTTTTTCCCTTGCTCCTCCCCTTTTCCGAAAATCGGGAGCGGTTCGAAAGATCTGCAGCGCCAGATATTTTTGCACGGCGCCTCCGAATTCGGGACGGAGGATCTCGGTGAGCGAAAGCCTGAAACAGGACGGAACGTAAAGATACGATCGGCTCGCAACATGGCGGCTGACGCTGCTTCGGAAGCAGCGCAGGTAACATCGTATGCCATCCCTGCGTTCTCATCTCAATCTTCGTAGAAAACCTCTTCTGTCTCTATCAAAGGGTGGTGGTACAAAGGCTCGCGTGGCATTCAACGAGGTTTTAATAGCTGAAGTTTTTAAGAGGTGCGAAATATGGGACGCCACTTTGCCAGACTACCGAACAGCCTCCTGAAGTCGGAGCACGAAAACCGCAGTGCATTGCGATTTCCGCGCCGCGCATTCCAGCTCATGTGGCTCGTCTTCCGAAAATCGCAAGCTACGATTTTCGCAGCCTCCGATTTCTCTCCGATTTTCGGTTCGTTTTTTCTAAAATGTGTTCCCGGCTTTCAGAGAATACCGCGCAAACAGCTCCTTATCTCTGCTCAGCGGTGGCTCATTATCAACCTACGTAATTTTACTTGACGTTTGAGCACGGCTCGCCTAATTGTGATTGGTCAACAGACTGCACACGACCATATGGGCCGCGCTTCAAAGATTTTCATTCTCGCCGTCTTTTACTTTTGCCTTCGAAAACCCTTTTTGCTCCACAGCGTCGCCCTATTCGTGCTCCCATATGATTCATTAGAGTAGATTTGGAACATAGCCATGGTTAATATTGCATAAGAGCAACTGTACATATTGCTTTCTCCCCTTTATTGATAGAAACTCACCGGAACATCTGGACGATCCAGAACTCTTTGGCCGATATATGATGCAAAGACATCTATGCATGACACACCTTCAAGCTTTGCCGCGGCACCGATTCTTGTTCGGTATCCAAGCGTGCGAAGGCACAGAGACTCAGCGCTTCGGCATGCCAAGGAAGCTTTGATCACGCCGCAAGACCGGCGAATGTTGCTTTCGACGAGTTGTGCCTTTTTCTTGCGGCACTGGGCTTCTGTAAAAATTTACACAAGTTCTTATCAGCAAGTATCCGGCTTACACAGGGTTTTAAAAAAAGCTTCTGGTGAATGACAACGAACGAGTAGAAAACGTGTCTTCAGCACGCTGCGGCCAGCCTCCGCAACGCTCCAAAAACGCGATTTTTCTACATGCAAGATGGCCGTCTGGTGGCCGCACTCACGGAGCGGGGACGCGGGATCCAACAATTGTCATAGAGATCAGTGAGTTTTATATGTAAAAAAAGTTCTTGTCTATGGCAGTTTGTTTCGAGGTAGGCCAATAGTCTCAACTAGAGAGCTGGATGGCGCATTGAGCAAACAGGTACGAAGCCACCGGAAGTAAGCGGCTTGACAGGCTTTCCCACTCTTAAGAGCGGTGGTCCAAACAGTGTCCAAAGCGGTTGATTTGCTATTCTTATATCAAGAGAGCATGCTTATTGCGCAATAACAGTTCTTCCAGGCCCAAGAAGTCTTTGTGGAAGCCATTTGATGTGTGACAATCTGGAGATTCTAATTGATTAAGTGTACATGCCCCAAGTTCAAATGCCTCATTCTCAAGATTGATTACTAAAAGGGATTATTAAAACCCTCGTAAAACTGCAAGAAAGCGTGAACCAAAAAAATAAACTAAATGCACTATACAACCCAGCAAACACTCGACTTCCGGGGCAGGCATCGAACTTCCGATAGCTTAACTCGCGCCCGACTCGGAACGAAGCTAAGCGCCTTCCACCCCCCTATATTAGATATCACTGAGGTAGGCCTACCGGGCGAACGACGGCCGTGCGTGCATAACATACCACGGGATTGCACCACCGACGTCATTAGATGCTAGAGAGCCTCAAGTAAGAGTGCGTTCAACTTAAGCCATGGACAGCGTTTACAATTTAATGGCGGCGCTAGAGATGTACACACATTAAACACTTTTTTGCGTGTAAAAAATGCCTATATTGTCGGAACAAAAATGGTGTCTATAGAAAAATGCTATTTTATTCTTCGCAAAAGAAAGAAAATCTTCAAGCATCTGTTTATAACCGGATTTACGTTGAAAAACCACTCGTAGCCCAGTAGACCAAGAGCAAAATTTTGCAATTTAATGGCGCCCATAAACACAAGACCCGATCTAGCAGTACAACGCACTCTTACTTGAGGCTCTCAATTAGATGCTGGCTGGAAGCAGATGACGACACGCCACCTGCTTTTGCCGCTATGATTTATTAAATACTTTCAGCAGATATGAGATGTATTACTGCTCGATAATAAATAGGACTGAAGTACACAAACCACTTCCGTCCCACGGTGAGCTTCCATAGACGAAAACAATTTTGTCCTTTTATGGAATTGAGGAACCCCGAGTTACTTACTTATATTTACCTACATAAAAGCAAGTATTAAAATATGTGCTCTAGCAAAAAGTGGCCACTTTCCGAGAAGAGTGTTCAACCCTTAGTTTCCCTTTTGTAGTAGCTTCTCATTGGCTGGAACGATTATGGATGCCTTGCGTGGGAGGAAGAGCGGTGTCAATCATTGTTCCGGTGGCACCGATTTCTTAAGGAACACTCCTATTAATCTTCCTCCCATTATTTTCATTTTAGGGAAAAATGCTTGTCGTGACATGTGTGGTTTATTCGCTATGTTGAAATAGTTTTGTTGCTTTGGGCAGTTGTCGAAGATGGGACTGATTTAGTAATTGCATCGAGATTTAAAGGCAATGAGGTCTTTGCCAAAGTTCTGTGTTTTTGCTTTATATCCCCTTTTAATACAGCACTTCCAACAGCAATCTTCTTGCTGCGAATCACTGTGTGTCATAATTGCACTTATAATAGTTTTTATGGCACTTTGAAGAACTGCGGGAATATTTATAGTACTTGCATCGCTTTTTACAATGTGATAAACCGGAATCGCCTGCTCCTAAAGCTTAAATGTGAGGGACACGCTACCACGGCCGTGATGAAGCACTCACGCATATTTTTGCTGCAGATTATACTTGTGAGCATCGCCAGTAATGACGGGGCCCATATGCAGGACGAATCACAGGACGCCACGAAATTGATTGTTCTCAAGCCAACAACGGGAAAACGGTGGTTCTTGGGACCCATCTTGGTGGATTTCAAGTTGGGAGCATTAGGAGCCTGCCAGCACTGGCCTTCAGCTACGATGCCTCTACAAAAGCCGCTATCAAACGCCACTCATTCGAGGCACGCTACCACAGCCATGAAGGAATGCTCGCACATCTTTTTGCTGCAGGTTCGTTATTTGAATACTTTAGCTTGCCGTCGTTCAAGCAATTATTGTCTGCTAGTGGTATCCTACCCAGTGCTTGGTTGTGCCGTTTTCGTTGCGTGAGGTCTGGGTTTTGGGATGTCATGTCCTTGAGTTTGCAGTGTGAAATAAATTAAATCAATTAATTCTGTGTTACAAAAGCCATCTTTTTGCTGCAAAAGCTGCTACAAACAGTTCTTTTGTAAGCTTTATCACTGATGATTACATTTTGTGTGTTAATGCATGGAAACATTAGCCACTTGTGCTTTCTTGCCTTTGAAACATGCTCAGGTAATGACATGGTTTGAAGTTAAACTGGGGGGGGGGGGGAGCGGGGGCTTCATTGTTTACTTTTAGAATACAACACACATCTCCAATGTTCAACTCAAAGAACTAGCCGCAGCGTCCATCTGCATCACACTGGGCAAGTCTTTGTGCATCTTTTGGCATGCAGGATACAGCACTTCTTTATTTCAATTGTAGGCTACTCTATTAGCTAAGATTTGTACTTGGAGTGTGGTTTGGTACAAGGCAGGCACATAGCCAGGGGGGGGCCCATAAGGCCCGGCCCCCCCCCCCCCTCCGAAATCTTCCATTTTGCTGGGACCTCCTCTCGCCCCTCCCCTTCATACAGCATTTTGTCATTGGCGGCCCCCCCCCCCCCCCCCCCCCCCCCCCCGAAACAAAATCCTGGCTACATGCCTGGTACAAGAAATAGTTTTTCTTCATATGTTCACAAATCTGGTTCTCTACATTTTCAATTGTATATAAGTGGCTCAGATAAGAAAGATTGTAAATAACTTGATTCCCAAAAAGCCAGAAAAAAAGACTGAAGTGACACATTATTTTTAAGTAGGGGTGTGCGAATAGTGGTTCGAATCGAATAGCACAACGTCATTCATAGCCTTTGCCGTGCAAAGAAAAACCGATGCAACCGGCTCTTTTCGCTCTGTTGATGCTAGCGAGGACGGAGCGCTATTCGATTCGAACAACTATTCGCACACCCCTATTTTTAAGTTCACAGTTCACTATTTGCGTCTCTGGTTTATTCCTATGATACATACTACACAACAAGTAATCACCCTGTGCCACCTACTTGTTTGTTGGTTGAAGGTGATCAAGATCCTTTTTAATAAAGAGATGGACCGGATGAGGAAGCAGTTGTGGTTGTCACGAGCCAAAGTTTCACCAGCTTCCACATATCCTTGTGATTCTATCCTGATAGCCTGCACTTATCTGATCTTATCGAACTCTGTCATGCAACCGCTTCTGGTACTGCCAAATGTTCACACGACACCGAGGGCTGTCTTTGATATAGGGCTTTGCTTGACCTGCATAGGCTATGCAAAAGTAGATAATATATTGTTCCCACCATACAATGCACCTGGAGGTGTCTCCTCTTCCAAAGTTTTTTTTTTTTTTTTTTGCTCCCCTTTTCTGGTCAATACACAAACTGATATCCATGTGGCGTTGGTGGTGCCATATGATTTAAGTTGTCTTCTATGTTTTGTTTTATTTTTAATTTCTGGTAGCAACCTCCCCTGAGAGATCCTTGTGTTTGCCGAGTCACTTCTATCCATACCTGTTTTTTATGCTTCCTTTGTGACGTATCAACAAGCCAGTCTACAATTTTAGTCACCATGGATTTTTATCCTAATTATATTGACGAGTAGGATCACTTGTAGCTCTGGTTTGGTTGTTGGAGCAACATAATAATCCACACTGTGTTTCATGGGAGTTACCTCAGCTCAAGTTCAAGTGCATTACCTTAAGGGCATTCTCGTGGAATGCATTATAGGGTGGGGGGGGAACAAGAATTTGTAGCGGCATTAACAACATTCTAAATAGATTAAGCATTAATTTCACGTACACATAAACAATTGTTTATGTGTACGTGTAGAACAAAAAACAGCTGTAGATCTTATTTCAGCATTCAAATGGTTCTAGACTTTTCAGGAATGGAAAAAATGAAATCTAAATATATCACAGAAGCCCATTACATGTTACTATAAAACTGCCAAATTTGTTTATCAAAGAATCCATTAGTTTCACACAAAAATTCTAATTAGTTGAGGGACCCTCGGGTCCACCTATTCAGCGAGCCAACCATGTTTGCAGGCGTCCGTGACGAGATCTGCTTTGTCCCTTTAGTGTCCCTGTACTCCGTTTCAACCATCGCGTGCAACGCTGGGAAAGGTACGGAAGTAGTGCGCATGAAAACACACCAAACAATGAATTACTCCGTGCGTTTTATGGACGAGCGGTACAAGGCGCTGCTCTGGCGATCGCGACGTCTCGGCGGCGGTTATAAGACGTTAATCAACAATAGTTGTGACCTGTTCAGTTTATTTTGAAATAGCTGTTTTAATTTTTGTCCACATCTTTCTTCCGTCAGGTACTTCATTACATACCGGAAACATATTTCCTCACACAAGTTACTGCTGCGATGTCTGGGCAAATCTGATTCTCGTGTCTTTATCAGTGATTTCCCCACACTCCCTCTAGGGGGGGGGGGGGGGGGGGGGGGAGTGGGGTTTACAGCTCCTCGTTTTTCTCAAGGCATCCCCTTAATTCGGAACGGCCCCTCTATTCTCCATGCCCCCCTTCCCCCTGACATCGAGAAACCCCCCCCCCCCCCCCTAATTTAAATTCCTGAGAAACCCCTGGTCTTTGATGTTGTAAACATAATTGGAAAGCTAGCACAGTTTGTTAGAGGTATGCTCCCATTTGAGGCCTCATTTTATAGCTCCCCTCGCATCATTGTAGAAAAGAATGTAAACAACCAACAAAGAAAAAATCCTGCCCCTACATCACTGTCATTTTCTTGCTGGGACAACAAAAAGTTTGGATTTGAGTTATATACTATTTTATATAAGTCAAATGCAGCACAGGTATACTGGTGCGCAACACCACAGAGTCAGGTCTTTCTCTGGGTGACATTCTAGGGATAGAAAATGGGTATTTCCTTCAGTGTCTCATTTACATTATTGGCAGGCACAGGTTTACTGTTACGACTGCAGTACACGTCCGCAGCTGATTACAAGGTGTTTCACGGGGCGAAACAAATACTGTAGATGGACGATACAAATGCTCGTCATTGCAGACTTTCTTGGCTATCTGCTTCAACTGACACTCTTCTTGCCACGGATAGCGAGCGAAAAACGGCAACCGACGTGGGGATTCCTTGTACACATGCAATCATGACACTCAACTCCTTCTGCACTCGTGATCTTTTTTTTTTGTTGTTGTTGCAAGAGACACAGGAGTTTGAAGCCATCGAAAGAAGCCCGATTTGCACAGATTGTTGTGGCCCTTACAAGGGCCGTTGGATAGACGAAAACACTGACAGAGTGTCCGCCCGTTACTCAAGTTCCTCGATGCCGCTCAGATCTTGGCTAGATTCATCGGAGGAGCTACTCGTGTTTCGAACAGTGAATACCACTGGCTCAATTTCACTGTCGACAATGATGTTCCGTTCCCACGCTTCATCTTCAACACGCTGAACGTGGGTGCAACAGTTTCGCCAGTCCTCTTGGGTCACAGATGCCAGTGCTTCTGGCAGGAGCCGCTCGACCTCTTGAAGCGTAAAAAGCTTTTTTTTGCTCGCCACGTAGCCCTTCACCTTGCTCCATACCAGCTCAATGGGGTTGAATTCACAGTGGTAGGGAGGCAGTCGTAGGACTTCGTGGCTGTGAACAGCTGCCAAGGTGTCGATCCGGTACACAGTGCCGGGTGTGTTGACCTTCTTGGAAAGCTCCAGGAGTTCAGCCCTCACTATGTCCCATGACCATAAAATTCCTTTCTTTGTGAGCCATGCCTGGATGTCGGCTTTCCGAGCCGACGACGTGGATGCTTTTTCAAGAGCTACACTGTGGTATGGAGCATTGTCCATCACTATGATGCTGCTGGGCGGGATCTTGGGCAGGAGCTGGCTTGAAAACCACCCTTCGAAGTAGGTGCCATCCATCTCGGAGTGGTAGTCCGCATTGTTGCCTTTCTTGGCCCTGAAGAAGTCGGCAGCACCTTCAACGAAGCCTGTTTCGCTGCTCCCAGCATGGACAAGAATCAGACGGCCTCCTTTACCAGACGGCGCTGCCAGGCCTGTGGTCAAGCCCTTCAGGAACGCGTCCTGTGAGGACTTCACAGTCTTGTCTTGCCAGACGAATTGCTTGGTGTGTCCGGCGTTCACCCAGGTTTCATCAAGGTAGATGATATACCTGCACGAAAACACCTTATATTGTTATTTCAAATTCTGTGTTAATTCCAATATCACAATAACGTAATACGACGTAGATCATTTACTGGGTCAGGCTTAATTTTGCATACTTAGTTAACTATAGAAAAGTAAAATGAAGTTACGCGCTAGACTTTTCTTGAAATCTACGTATCTCAATTAGGGCAATCCGTGAGATGAGCAAGTTGTTCCAAATAGCTCAAGGACGACATTTGACGATTCTGAAATTATGGTCGAAGTGGAAAACTGTAAACGACTTTATTTTCGCGTGGACCTGAATTTCGCGAATCGCCTGCAATTCGCGAAAAATAGGTCCCGCTAACAATTCCAGCAAAATGTAGATATATTGAAATCTACATTGAGATCCCACCGGGTCGCAAAAATTAGAAGCCGCGAATTATTAAAAAATGTCAGCTCTCACCTAAATCGCGAAATACTGAGCCCGCGAAATATTGAGCCCGCGAAAAATAAATCGTTTACAGTATGTGCGACGCGAAGACGGCGCACATGTTCCACATGAGTAAATTCGTATAGCACGATCCGTACCTGCCATGTCTTCGGAATTCTTTGATGGCTCGCAGATACCTCCGACGCCAGGCAATGATGTCGCTGCGCTCGATAAGGGCCAGTCTCCGCTTCCTCTTCTCAAAAGCGAAGCCGATGTCTTTGAGGAACCTCCACAAAGTCGTCTTCGACAGGTCGGGCAGCTCGTCGTCTTCGTTCACAGCCTGCAGTATGCTATCAAGAGTAGGAATATCCCTCTCAGAGTGCTTCCGATGCACCTTCAGGCGAATGGCGTTGAGTGTGAACTCGTCATGCTTGACGGTTCGCGTGCTCGAGACTTTTACGTTGCGAAGTCTTCGCTTCGGGGACGCCACCTTGCCAGATAGACACTGCGCCTTGTACTTCGCGACAGTGCGGGCGCACACTCCGGTGTCATTACTGACCCTCTCCAGGATTTCACGAACCGACATCTCCGGAAATCGCGTTCTTGCACTCGGGTACACGTTGGCGATTACCTGCTTGCACTCTTTCGAGATCTTCGCACAACGAATCTTCGAAAATATCCGAGCAGGAGATCTACTTGACCTTGCTGCGTTAGACGCCATCTTCTCAAAACCGGCGAGGCAGGGGAAGACGCTGGCAGCCGCACAACCCAAAACCCGAAGCGGCTGCCGCACGGACGAAAACGGAAAGGAATTAAAGTAGCTTACATTATCTTTTCCTTTTTATTGAAAAAATTTATCTTTCGTCGAAATCAAAACGCCATTATCAGTTACTCGCTCCAAAAATGTACATTTGTCGACTTTTCCTTTTTTTTTTTTTTGCAGGGGCCGCACTATTCTGTGGAGCGAACGTAGGCGCGGTCGGCTGTGTAAACCGGCGCGCTAGCTTTGACTGCGTTGCACGCTATGTTTGAAACGGAGTATAGTCAGTCCCAAGCGGCGATGCGGTGCCACTCGTAGATATCTTGTATGCACTTCCAGGCATAGATCAGAATGCGCCCAGGCGTCCCTCACCTCAACTAAGCTCCTTTATCCCACTTTTCCCTTCCAAGTTTTGGGAAGTTGGAATATCTGGCACAGCTTGCTCCTTCGAATTCAACGTCACTTATCGAGGGTGAAGGAAAAGGAAGAAACAGGTACAGAGCCTGAGTAACGGAAATGCGTGGCGTGGCGAACGCGGGTAGAGAACAACGAAAGAGAGATTGTTCAACGTCTCAGTCAGGGTCACGTGATTTATGGACGAGCTGCCGTTGCCACAGTAGGAGTTGTGTCAAGGTATCCTAGTCACCAAAAAAAATGACGAACATTAAAAAAAATATTTGTGTAATTATTGGAGTTTTAAATATTCTGAAATGTTTCGTGTATGACCAATAGGTGTTGTCATGTAACAAATACTCTAACTTGCCTAATTTCTGTGTCCATGCCCCTTTCAAGTAATTTTATTAGGGGTTTACCGCTTTCTTAAATCACACTGGCACCTGCAGTGCATTTACGTGTAACTCATAGTTTGCAGATATCGGGAGGTTTAGTTTGTCATCGCATTCTATTCAGAACCTAACCACATTCCACTTTTTTTTTCCAGGTTCTGTAGTTGTTCATATGGACTTGATTGCTCTGGAAGTTATGATGATTACCTACCACATGAAGGCTGGACGTGACCCACTAATTAATTCTCAAGAATAAAGGTATACACGTTTTACTCTCTGCTGCATCTTGTGTGCACTTCCTCGAAAGTTCTTACTAACACGGTGTTCAAGCACCTGTTTATCTCTGGGAGGTGCACTTGGCAGTAACATCTGAAATTAACTTGCGACAGCAGGCTTGAAGAAACTCTGTGAATGCGGAAACTCCATCTTCGAAGGCATTTTTCAAACTTCCCTTGCCGAAATGGTTTTGTAGCATAAGTCACAAGTTGGTTTCACTGTCTAACGCGTGCCAGAATTAAGCTGAGTATCCTGCACTGCACTTATGTGCAGGGCTTAAAGTTTGGAGGGTCTCAGGGGGTCTCGGACCCCCCACTGATTTTAACGGATGGTCTGAGACCCCCTCCACAGCCCCAGCATTAGTGAAATCAAAATCATATCTTGCAATGAAATAGCTTGTTTTCAGGGATGTGACATTTGGGGATTGGCAATTTGAGGGTTGCAGGTACGGCGGGGACATAGTCAGCAGTCGGTTTTATTTTATGTGCATCTAATACATTTCGTGAACTCCCCCCCACCCCCCTCCCCCCCCCCCCCCCCCCCGCTTGCCCACCCTCTTCCCTTCTTGTTGGGACCCCCCTCAATTGAGACTTCAAGCACTGCTTATGTGTAACTCATAGTTTGCAGCAATCGGGAGGTTCGTTAAGTCATCACACTTTGTTCAGAACCTAATCACATACCACATATGGGAACGCGACAGAACAGCACACGACAAACCAGCAAGCGACAATACAGCACGGTCAAAACAGCACGCGTCAAAACAGCACAGCGTCAAAACAGCACGGCGACAAAACAGCACGCGTCAAAATAGCACGCGACAAAACAGCACGGCGTCAAAACGGCACAGCGGCAGAAGAGCACGTGCCAAAACAGCACGGCGTCAAAACAGCACATGCGACAAAACAGCACGCATGTAAAAAGGCTGTAATAGGTAGCGTTTTATGAAAACAAAACAGAACGTAAAGAAAAAGGGTTGGACATTGCATGGCATTATTTAACAGCTAGTGGAGAAACAATAAAAAAAAAAGTACGCATGGCGGCGACGGGATCGCACTCAAACCCCGAGTGCTGCTGCTGTGTGATTGCTAAAGACAAATAAAGTTAGCAGTAGTTACTACTACTTAACTACGCTAATCTCTGAAGAGATTGGGTAGTTAGAGGGGATACCTTCGCGTCGATGTTGGCTGCGTTGTCTGGTCTTTTTTGTAGTATCAGGGAAAGAGGAAAAGTTATTGGGAAAAAGGTATCCATAAGTTCAAGTTATGAACTGCCTGGTTTTTGGCGGTCCGGTGAGGTTCCGTAGTACTCCTCGTTTCGTAATTACCACCTAAGCGTAGAACGTCCGCCCCCCCCCCCCTCCCCCCTCCAAAAAAAAAAAAAAAGCGGGAGATGCGCCGATTGCAGGTGCATTGATACAAACGGTAAGATAAGGTGACTTTAATGTGGAGCGTGAATAAAATCTCCTCGAAACACACGGCTGTGAGCTTGCAGGAGAAGTTGTACGTTTTGAGTTAAATTCGCAGATTATTGGCGACGAAGGCCTTAATCGAGTGGAAACCGGTGAAGCAGTAAACGCCGCAGCCTCAATGCTGTGGTATAACACTGCAGCATGGGCTGAATACACCGTTGCCGCACACGCTTTCTGTTTTTTTTTTTTTTTTAACAACTAACGACAGCAAATTGCGGTGCGATTGAATTATTTATTGTAGACGATATCACCAGGCAAACTTGCGCCTCAAAATGAGCAAAACTGCTCGAAAAAATTGCGGTGGCTTAGCTCGGCCATGCCACGATATACGTAGCGTGAGCTTATACGCACAAAATGAGAGGCGCTATCAAGCGGCTCGGTGCAGCGTCAGACTTGGCTACTGCGCAACGGAAGAGCACAGCTGGGCACGCGGTAGCGCCAGTGCGTCTGCCGCGGCTATGACGTCACTCCTCTGGAATGCGCAGACCGGCGAGGCGGGCGCGGCGGCGGCGGCTCCGGCGCGCCAGCTGTGCACCGTGTGACGTCACCGCTCCTCGCGCTTGCGCAGCACGGAGCACGGCTCATTATGCGAGCCGCGCGAAACTGCTCAACCTCGGCCCCAATGTAGGTCACGCTACAAACTAGCCAGAATAAGCACCAGCGGGGGCTTCGGTATTACCCAGGGAACCCTCATGCGCGAACTTGCTCCCAAAAGAACAGATTTGAAAAATTGGCCGTCGACGAGTTGGCTTTTGACGAATTGGCCTAGAACCTCAATTTCTTTACAGTTCCTTATTTGAGACGTGCATTCTTTAACTTCAAACGCTATATTTAGGGTTCAGCGTTTTCGGGTTAAACCGAATATAACCGGTGAAAGTACGCAGAATTAATTTTCCAAATTCGGTCTTAACTGAAAAAGTTCAGTATTTTCGAGGGCGTTTGGAGTGGTGCGTGTGTGTGTGTGGGGGGGGGGGGGGGGGGGGTCAGAATGTGACTCATAACTAGGGTTTTGTGTTACCCGGCGGTAAAAGTTTCGTCTATTCGGATTGATCTGATAAACTCTGAATTTCGATGTGCTAATCCCCCCCCCCCCTCCACATACACACACAAATACATTTTACAATTAATGGTTTAATCAGCGCGTACAGTAAATGGTCCTGGGAAAATGCCACCACACATCTTTCAAATTTAGGTCAGGGCAACAGGTCATTGTACTATCGGGTCAAGACAAAAGTCACTGTTTTCGGTGCTAGTTTGGGTCATACTATTTGTACCTGAGAAGAAGGAGAGGTTGTGTTTTTGTAAACGTGAAAGCTGTGGAACCATAGAGATTACATAAAGTGGGGAAAAGGACAGTTGAAACTTCTCTATTTCATCCTTTTCCACTCTGCCTCTTGCCGCCGCGCGGTACGTCGATGGAATAGCATGAAATGAATACAGGCTTCCCAGCAACTACCTCCAGTAGGTTATTGATTTTAAGGTATCGACATTTATCGAAATAACACTTGTGTACCACTTTTGTTCTAGGACAAATTAGTATTGCCAGTAGTAATGGCACCAACGCCAAATCCAACTGAAGAAAATGTTAATTGATACAATAGCGTTTTTCTTTTCTTTTTTGTCCAGCATAAGTTTACATTTGAATATTATTTGTTTATTTTTAATTAGAAACACTGCGAAATCGAGCTCCAAATTTCGGAGAATTCGGAATCAAGCAAAAATAAACTCCGATAAACTCCGAATTTTCGGCAGAAAATAAACTAAAAAAAACACCCTCCGAACTTGACGAAAATTAAGCTCCGAAAACACGGAACCCTACTCATTATTGACCTTATGACCCCTTCCTTTCGAATTTTTCAACTTTTCTGCGTGATCGGTTCAACTTTCAACAAAAACTCCGGGGGCGCAGGGGTCTTCAGGACGAAATCTGGGTTGTTCACCTGATAAGGATTCGTACCGGATTTTTTGTTAAAAGAAGAGAGTTTAATTATCAAATCAAACAACGGAAATCAAGAGCGTCCGTAAATGCCGTGCATTTCTTAACACCCCTAGCTTCCGTCTACTAGAGGAGGGCATAAATACGAGTGTTTTATTGTCATATCTGCCGTCGGCGCGAATTTATCATCTCTCGCAGTCGTGAAAATGGAATAAACGCACCGAGTACAATGCTTGCTAATTTCTCCATTTTGATATTTGCCTCTCCGACCGAAGTGGTACTGAAGCTCATGCTCGTCCTGTGTACGAATACGAGCACACAACGATAATGTCAGATCACGATAAGCCCCCAGTGCGTCTTACAGAACAGGTCGCGTCGGCTGCCAAAGACGGCAACAAATAAGCAGACAAGTACCTGGTACTCAATATACATTTTACACAAACGCTTTTAATTATTGAATTTTCGTTAGTTTACTGGTTTTCGTCAATAAACCTAATATAACTGAGAAGTTTATGAGTCTACAATTATTCACCGCAATAAACCGAAAACTTGTGTTTGGAATGTCACGTTTTGACGCTGTGCTATTTTGTCGCTGTGCTGTTTTGACGTCGTGCTGTTTTGACACCGTGCTGTTTTGGCACGTGCTCTTCTGTCGCTGTGCCGTTTTGACGCTGTGCTGTTTTGTCGCGTGTTATTTTGACGCGTGCTGTTTTGTCGCCGTGCTGTTTTGACGCTGTGCTGTTATGTCGTGTGCTGTTCTGTCATGGTGCCACCCCATATATTTGTTTTGCTTTCCAGGTTCTGTAGATCTCCATATGAACTTGATTGCTCAGGAAGTTAGAGATTGCTTTCCACGTAGAAGCTGGACTTGGCCCACTAATTATTTCAAGAATAAAGGTATGAACATGTTTAATTCTTATGCGCATTTGCTTGAAATTTCTTATTAAATTATCTCTGACAGAGATAATTTAGTAAGAAATTAGTAAGAAAGAGATAATTTAGTAAGGAGAAGCAACGCCCGCGGAGCTCGCTTCCGCAGGTATTGCTTCTCCGCAGTGCAACGGTGCTCGGTAAGAGGCGCACTCAACGAGACTAGCTTAGCGCAACCAACACTTCGAAAAACACGAATAGCGCAGTTCTTCTTAAAGCGAATATAGAATAGTGTATTATTTTAAACCACTGTTCGAAATTCCAAATATTCGCACAACCCTACTAACAGGGTGTTTAATTATGTCTGGGAGGGACAGCTGGCAGTAACTTCTGAAATTAACTTGTCACAACAAGCTTGACGTAACTCTGTCTTTAAAGGTATTTTTGTAACTTCCCTTGTTAAAATGGTTTCATATCTTAAGTCGCAAGTTGGTTTCACTGTTTAGTGCCCGCCAGAGTTCAGCTGAGGCTCCTTCAATGCCCTTACGTGTAACTCATAGTTTGCGGAAATTGGGAGGTTTATTCTGGTCATCACATTCTGTTCATAACCTAACGACATTCCACATTTTTTGTTTTATTTTCCAGGTTTTATAATTCTTCATATGGACTTGATTGCTCAGGAAATTGGAGATTGCCTTCCACATGAAAGCTGGAGATGGCCCACTAATTATTTCTTAAGAATAAAGGTATGAACAAGTTTCACTTAATACTGTATCTTGTGTGCACTTCCTCGAAATTCCTAACACAGTGTTTAAGCAGCTGTTAATCTCTGGGATGGGCAGCTGTCATTAACTCCTGAAAGTAACTTGGACCCGCAGCCTAGTCACATTCCCTGGGCACTAGATATTTAATTTGAATTGTTCCCGCATTAAAAATTAGTTTACCTGTTGTCTGTAAGTTGCAGCGGCAGAAAGCTGTAACTCTCAATCACTGAGCTGCACGTCCTGAGTGACGACGGGAATCGTTCCGACATTAAAAATTAGCTGGCGTGTTGTCCGCACATTTCACAATGGCCAGAGCGTGTTAAAATGTTAGCTGCAGTGATTTTTACAAAACAGATATCGCAGTGAACAATAAATAAGCAGTAAAATGCTATATTTATTGTTCACTTAGACATCCGTTTTGTTAAGTCACTGGAGCTAGCAGTTCAACCGGCTGTGGCCGTCGCTGCAAGGTGTGGACAACACACCTGCTAATTTTATATGTAGAAAAGATTCCTGTCGTCGCGCATCACGTACAGTCTCCGGCGATATGAAAGACCCACTGGGAGCGCGTGGCCGAGGCGGTGGCTTGCGGGGGCGCTGCGAGCGCTCCGGGCAGTTCCGTTCTGCTTCGAGGGGAGGACGCTCATTCGGGGCTCAGCTAAAGCGCGCGCTTATCAGTTTGTGCTGAGTCCCGAGTGAGCGTCCTCCCCTCGGGGCTCAGCTAAAGCGCGCGCTTATCAGTTTGTGCTGAGTCCCGAGTGAGCGTCCTCCCCTCGGGGCTCAGCTAAAGCGCGCGCTTATCAGTTTGTGCTGAGCCCCGAGTGAGCGTCCTCCCCTCGAAGCAGAATAGAATTGCCCGGAGCGCTCGCAGCGCCCCCGCCGGCCACCGCCTCGGGCCACGCGCTCCCAGTGGGTCTTTCATATCGCCGGAGACTGTACAGCTCAGTGATTGAGATTTAAGGTTTCTTGCCGTTGCAAGTTCCGGACAAACACGCCAGCTAATTTTCGATGCCGGAACAATTTCCGTCGTTGCACATCACGAGCAGCTCAGTCATTAACTGTTACGGTTTTTTGCCGTCACAAGTTACGGGCAACACGCCAGCTAATTTTTGATGCCGGAAGAATTCCTGTATCTATGGATCACGTGCATGAGAGTTACGGTTTTCTGCCTTGCTTCTACGGGACAAGTTACGGGCAAAAACCGTAGGGCCTCATTACTGTCATGCACGTAATACCTAGTTAATGCTGTGACCGTCATGCAAGACAACGGAAATTGTACCGGCATCAAAAATTAACTGGCAATTTCAGTAATTTGACGGGATTTCTTTTTTTTTTTTACAGTGCAGCTTTCGGCGCGTACACATAATTTCTTTCCTCGCCGGCCATCTCGCCTCAAAAGAATTCGTAATTGCCGCTCGCTAAGTGGCGTCCGCTTTACTGGTGCTGCTGCTTGATGATGGTTTGTGGGCAAGTTGCTAGAACACCCCTCCAGCAGCAGCGGCTATAGTAGCAGCGACTACAAGTTTTGTTTGTATTCTCAGCATGAATGTTACTGCCTTTCTGGACCTCCGCAGACGAGGCCGACAATCTTGACGTACTTGGACGCCGTTCACAAGTATTCCGATGAAAAGACAAGTGGGGTACGGTTATGCACATTGATTACCGACACGCATCATTCACATCATGATTAACTTTGCTCGTGCGTTGCAGGTGTGTTGTTAACGCCGCGATTGCGAAAACATGTGCATCGAGATCCGGGACCGCGGGAAGGGGATTCCAGTGAAGGTGAATGACGGGAAGGCCTTTACAGATCTCGGAGGACTGGCCACGTTCCACATGGGGATCCAGAGGCGGAGCGACTCCGTTCGGATGCCGTGCTCCATCGCGGATCTGGTCTACTGACCCCGGCGAGCTCCAAAACGACCTAGATATTCGCGATTAAAGTTATAGTTTGTACAGTTAGTTAGAGCTAGAGTTAGATATCATTAGAGTTAGAGTTCAATTTAAAGTTAGTTTGTGTTAGAGTTAATGGTGTTAGTGGGGCTAGTTGTGCTAGCCCGACCAACTCGCTGTTACGCTTTTTGTGGCTTCACTTAACCTGAAAGCTTAACCTAAAAACGTTTCACGTTAAAAGATGGGTTTGTCCTAGCAGCTCGGATCCCAGTGCGATGCAATAGCCAAAGTACCTCATGCAAAATTTCCTCCTCTCCTGTCGAATTTACACCGTACTATCTCTATGTACGTTGGCTGCCTTTAAAATCTATCTTTAGTGCAGTACTTGAAGATGCATTTCTGCATGGACAGTAGTGCTTGATTGAGATATGCTTCGCTGCATTGTAACAATTACGTACTCTCAATCAGTATGCTTCGTTTTCCTATACCAACGGTCGTGCAGTATTGTTTGTTTTTTAAGTATTAAATATACCTAGTTACAAATACTTTCTTGTCGAGAGTTAACATCTGGGTAAGCCATACAAAAGCAAGCAAAAAGGTCTGATGTGCTGTTTTGCTACTGGACTATCTCCTGTCATCAATGCACAAAATCAAAAATAACAATGACTCGAAAACAAAATCCTTGCTATACATCCAAGTAAACTGAAAAAGGGTTTCAGACGCAGCCGTCTATTTATATATTATGGCTACTATACGCCCAGAAACTGAGAAAGTGGAGGACACGAGAAAGCGGGGGTCAGAACGCCGGGCGCTGGTTGAATTTAGGGTGCATTCGTGTGTGCTTTGCTTAGGGTGTTGATATTCGGGAGTTTTATAATAGGGGGCCCTTCGCTCGGGGGCCTCTAAGCCATGGGGGTACACGAACACAGCAATACTCGCGATGCCGGCTTATATAAATTAGTGTTTTCAATACGCAGCGTGGCATGCTTGAATTAATCGCTTGCAGTGCCGATATGGCCAGAAGCGAAATTAATAAAGAGAAAAATGTGAACAAAATATATTTGCGCTTAAAAAAATACTTTTTTCTTGCTTGTGGCTTAGATAACGGGATAGGTAAAACAAAATGTATCTGATTTTGAAAAATCATTAAAGGCTTGAAGTCAAGACCAAATCAATACGATTACGTCTCTTTTTCTTTTCACGAAAGCCTTTTCTCCCTTTTTTTTCTTCTAGCTCGCTCCTCGTTTGACTTTTCGTGTTTTCGCTGAACTCTGCTGAGGTTAAGGTGGAGCTGCTCCAACGTCCTATGCGACCACATTTTTTTTTTTTTTTTTAGGCTTTCGAGTTTTTGGGCGAGTTCCGAGTCAGAACCTGTTCCATTTCCGTGTCTTTCTTTCGTGTTTGAGATCGAGTCACGACAAGCCACTAGAATTCGCGAGACGCTACCATGTAAATAAATTACAGCGTCTCTTGAGGGCTAAGAACGGCAGAGAATGAGAAGGCGTTCTAAAAGACAGGGCAGGATCATCACTCATAATTTGTGATTTAAAGGAAGGCTTTGCTGAAATTTTATTTCACGAAATATACCAAAGAAACGTAGAGCAAGCTATGAACTCCAATACCTCACTCATACGTTAATATTTTAAACGGATGGCCGTATTTGTTTTTAGAGACGGGCTCTATCAAGTGAGGACTCAGATGTCACGACCTCCTGAAAAACTTTAGGATGACGGGAAGCGGGGTCGCTTCTCTTCTCGTCGCTTCGGTTCACCAGCTCGACGGGACTAAGCGAAGAGTAGAGGGAATGAGAATCGTGACGTCACATGCTTCGTCGGCCTCGTCGGCCGTGTTCAGTCGCGCATTTCTTTTCGAAGAGTACGGCCACCCTTTAGAGATATTGCTGTATGAGCGGTATTTTGGGGTCTGCAGAGTTCTGCCTATCGCTCCAGCCCTGTTTTGTGAGCTCGAAAGACAAGGCCAAAGCCCGCAAGGCCATTCATTCCCGATGAATGTGCTTAATAGTGCAGTCCATGACGCATCTCTTCTGAAGCGAGCGATGCAGGGCGTCGCCATGTTTGCCACGGGGGCCTTAGGCGCTTTAGACTATCATGGTTAAACAGTCGGGCTGGTGCTGAGATATGTGGACTCCAATATTACTTATGCCATATTGAATAAGACTAATCATGTCGGCCGACTGATATATAGAATAACGGTAGTAATAGCTACTGCAGCAGCTAGTTCGCATTGTTTTTAGAAGATTTCTTAAAGGAAGGGCTGTCACTCGCTCGAGATATCGAATGTGCGTGCTTTATTAGGCATGCGTGCTTATTTAGGTACCATTAATTGCGATACAAGAAAAAACCGTGTCACCACTGCATCAGGGCAAGGTCGAATTTTCACGTAATGGCGCCCTTTAGAATAGCTTTCTGCTGATTTCAAAGTGTCTTAAAAAATCAATTAGACACCTAAATGTGATGCATAAAAAATGTGAAGGAACTATTGTGCATTAAAAGAAAAGAACAAGCGAGTAGTTTGGCGATCTTTATCTAGCAGAATCATATATAGTATTGCAGAATGTGTAAAAGTGTCTAAATCTTGAGTACTGTTTTTAACTTTTTCCGAAAATTCCATTTATTTGCAAAGGGCTTAGGAGATGATTCACAGATTGCGTTATGCTCAGAAGCAACGCCCTAAAAAGTGATAAATGTTTTCGGTTTTGTAATGAGCTGATGCAATAGTCTTTCAGACAGAATTATTTCTTTCAAAAAGTGCTCATAGTTTCTGTTTTTATTTTGTGAACGATATCTTGATTTATAAATATTGTCAATTAGCTGAGGGCTAAACAGCGGCTATAGAAGGCTGTAAACGCAAGTTACATTTTGATATATAAATCCAATTTATTAAAAAAGAGCATTATCCAAAGAACAAAAAAACAAATCCAGAAATATGAGTTGCATAGCACAATTTCATGAGCGCGTAATAATGTCAATGAGAAATACAACTCGTTTTGACATAACAAAGCTGTTCATATCCCGAACAAAAGTGGAGATGATAGATAATAATAGTAATATTAATAATAATAAATTGTTTTATTTTTCTCGTGCCCACAAACAACCTCTCGGTTTACAGTGTGGTGCACTAAACATATCTACATGGAGTAAAACCTAAAAATAGAGGAAACAAGAAAGTTGTATCAATAAAAGTCATGCAACATTATCGTAATGCAAAAATTGATTATTGATTAATTCACAAAGATCCAGTCACGAAGATTTAACATAAACTCCTGGGTGGATAAAAAGATGTAGAGTTTAAATTTATTTGAATCAAAAGCAATTTGTAACCTTAACAATGGGTTTACAGCGGACATGTAAGTTGGATAAAAAGTTGAAATGTTTCGACTCGGGCGAGCAGGAACATGAAACTCAATAGTTTGTAATAAATCCGCCGAATTTAACCTGCCATGAACAACTTTGTCAAGGAATAAAAAATCTCTGTACTGCATTCTCAAGGCCAATTTATGCAGCGAAAATTTACGAAGCAAAGTTTCGTAGTGATAAAAACATCTTCTAATGTAGCGGTCATATAAAATTCTTACCATTCGTTTTTGCACATTTTCAATAGCTAGCTCTTGCGACAGAGTCAAGGAATTTCGAGGGACTCAGGCAAATTCCAGTTGCGATCGAACTAGAGACTTAAATAAGAGTAGCAAGCAACGGTGAGTTGAAAACCGACAACAAATTCTTGAAATCATTCCTAACGTCCTCAACGCCGCATTTACGGTAGCGAAGACATGATTGTTGAAAGAAAGTGAGCTGTCAATATACGCTCCAAGGTCCCTGATAAAGGAGGCAGAAGGAACTAATACGCGATCCAGGTAATATTCAAAACAATTAAGATCACGCTTCCGAGACTTGGATTTCAAGGGGTTCAGGAACAAGCTGTTTTCTAAACACCATCTCGAAACACGACTTAGATCTGCTTGGAGAAGAGAGCAGTCAGATAGTGACTTCACACTTAGAAATAACTTAACATCGTCAGCAAACAGAAGAATGTTAGCATTGCTGACACAATAAGCAATGTCATTTACAAACGACAGGAACAAAGCGGGCCAAGAATTGAGCACTGCGGCACGCCAGACGTTGAAATAAACTGTACAGAAAAGATGCCATTGACATGAACAGAATTGCGACAATCATACAAGTAGCTATGAAACCATCTACACAAATGCGGGCTGAAACCATGTGAAGCCAGCTTGCTGAACAATAAATCGTGCCTAACACAGTCAAATGCTTTAGGCATGTCTAGGTAGATGGCGTCAACTTGACCTCTACTAGTAACTGTTAGTGCGGTGTAACTTAAAAACGAACACAATTTGGATTCTACAGACTTGCCTTTTAAGAAACCATGCTGTTCATCAGATATCACCGTGTTCAGGTAAAAATAAGCACGCTTATGAACTACTTTCTCAAAAACCTTCGCAAATCCACATAATAATGACACCGGACGATAACTACTGGCTAAACAAGAATCACCTCCTTTTAATACAGGGACAACAACGGCGAACTTCCAGAGCTCAGGAAAAAGTCCTTGTTTAAGTGATAAGTTAAAAATATGACACAGAACAGGGGAAAATATAGCACAGCAACCTTTGATGATAAAAGTGGGTATGCCGTCAATACCCGTAGAAAATTTCGGTTTCATTTGATCTATTGCTTCGATTATATCTTTAATGTCGACAGCAAAAAAAAGTCAAAAAGTCACCACGTTCTACACCCAAGCTGTTAATATAACTCGATTGCTGAGGCAAATAGCAAGAGCTAAAAAAGTCAGCAAAACGATTTGCTACTTCAGCTGGTAACGATTTGTACCCAGCACCATCACGAAGGAAAATGTCCGAATTCTTTTCCCGAAGGTGTTTTTTCGCGTATCTCCAAAATTCTTTAGGATTTTTAGACGAACTACCTTCAAGATCATTAAGGTGCATAGGCTTGTCCTGTTTATACAGTTGTTTAACCAGGCATCGATAAATACTGAATTTTTGATACCAAACCTCTAGTCCTGTCTTTTTATATAAACGATGATAGTGCAGCTTTTTCCTTGAGGAAATCTTTGAATCTCTAGAAAACCAGCTAGGATAGTGAGAGGGGCACATGCGCTTTTTCGGAACAAAGACATTAAGTGCGTCTTTAAAAATGGAACCTAATCTTTCAGCAGCTGAGTCAACTATTTCATCAGATAAGACCTCCGACCAGTTGTGCTGTTCGAGGAATCTGTATAAACCAAGTTAATCTCTCCGGGAATAACAAAAAGCGACTGAACTTTCTTTCGCACGTGGCGGGCCAGATAAGAAAACTTTTGTAATAAACGGCGGATGGTAGACATCAACTGGCAGAAGTGGGTTATCAGCCAGCATTGTCCGCTCAAGCGGGGAGTTAGATAAGCACAGTCAAGAACATTACCACATGCATTCGCTATTTCATTATACTGGGAAAATTGAAAAAGTGAGCAAATGATAATAGCCACGACGCTTTCCTCGAAGTCACGCTTGTTGTACAGGAAGCAATACCACCTGCCCAGTTAATTCCAGGTAAATTAAAATCATCATATACCTGAACCCGAAACTTAGAAAAGTTAATGGCTGTTTAGAGGGCTTCAAAGTGTTCTATGAACTTTGACTCATCGAACAGTGGAGGGAAATAATAATTTCGAATTAAGTAATTAAAACCATCTCTTGTAGGTATTTCAACCCAGGTACATTCAGAATAGGATTCTAAATCCTTCCTTCGGTGAGACTGAACTCTGGATTTAACCGATAACCGATGGATAAAAAGCAAATTGGGAGTATTATATTAAAATAAGCTCAACGTATGTTTAAGACTGTCGATACTTTCAAATACCTAACTGCTTGTGAATGCAATAATGACCATTATTTGAAAATAAAAAAAAGGAAAACAGCGCTACTGGGAAAAAGACGTGAATATACAGCCGAGGCTGTATATTCAAGTGTACTGTCCTTTTTATCTTTATTGAGCGTCCATGGGCTGTACCTTCTATATTGCCAAAGTGTCGGCGCTGCAGGTGTTCTTTTGTAAATAAATAATGAGATATACACTGGACAAGTGCAGACTAGCAACCGAAATCATATTAGAACAGAAACACAAAACTGAATTTCAGTAGTGTTGACGATTGGGCTAGTTGGTCATTCATATTAGCGGTTATAATGTGTCTCAGGTTGTGTCGGGGCACCTTGGAGTGCATTGCCGCGATTGCGGATGTACTCCGATTTTTGAACGATGCACGGTCATCAGAAAACAAAGAGATAAACTGACACGTGAGATTATAGAAGCCCGCGCCATTGGACAATCGGGCTCTGAGTGTGTTAGTGCCCCGTCACTTGCCTTGACGGAAAAGGATGGTATTTTTCTACTCAGATCGGAGAACAACGGCGCCTGCAGATGACTCTAGGAACACGTGTAGTCCTCTCTTGTGTTGTTTCTTTTCTTGGCTTTTGGGCCGGGCAAATTGTGTATTTATACAGGTTGTCAGTGCCAATAAAGCTCAGTTGTAAGTCAGCGCTGTGTGTGTCTACCGCCTTCTACTCTTTCCTTGTTCTTGCGCTGTTTGTTTTCCGCTAATACAAAATTGAAGCTGATGTCCACGCAGAAAAAGGCACAATGTTTTTTTGTGTTTTTTTTTTATTTAGGCAAAGAGAAAAGCAAGCCAGGGAAATTTCCTAAGTACACGTAGCAGAGCGCGTTGAAAACTACAGAATACACAGAAAGAATAAAACACGTGAAGGGCCAACACGCACACACACAGTTCTTTCATTGAGCTAAGAACATTTATGAAATGCCCAAGACACTACGTCTGTGAACTTCAAAGAATTGAAAGAAAGAGAACAAAAAATTAGACGAAAATAAGGAAAATTAAAGAAAACGAATATGCTCAAAGGTTAAAATAAAACTAAAAGTAAATTGCTCAAAAATTTTAAAATACCAAGTTATAAAATAATAGGATATTTATAAAAATTAACCCCTCAATAAAGGGGAAAATGAAAGAAGAAAAAAAAGGAAACTAATCCCTGAATAAAGAGGACAAGGAAGAAGAAAAGAAAGGAAATTAGCCCTTGAAAACATGGAAAAAGAAGAAGAAAAGAAAGGAAAAAAAGACAAAAGTTAATAATTGATCAAAACTGGCTTTTCAATAACTCTGGCGCGAGGAACTCCAGCTCTTTTGACGATAACACCAGAGAAGGCTCAGAAACATTGTTCGCAGCTTATTTGTTCTAAAACGCCTCAATTATTTCTCGCCCACACTTATCTTTGTGTGTTTCAAGCAAAGTGGTGTTTTCAAAGTTTGGGGTGCGATCGTGGCAGGTATGGGCATGCACAAGTATAGGGTGAAATGAGTCCGATGATGCCTTGGTGACTTCTAAATGGTGCTCCCTAAAGCGAACATTTAGGCATCTTCCAGTTTGGCCGATGTATTGGCCTTTGCAGCTCAGTGTAATTGAATAGATTGGCTTCTTTTTACATTTAACATACTTTTTGGAGTGCTTGATGGCGCATTCCAGTGGTCAACTCTCGTTGTTCACCCTCTGGCACAATTGTATTAACCTCATTCTACAAGTGAAGACCCCCTTCGTGTCAAACCGAGTATTTCTTTCCCCGTCTCCCTTTTCCTCGTTTTCAGGGGCTAATTGTCTTTCTTTTTTTTTTCCTGTTCCCCTTTATTCAGGGGTTAATTCCTTTTTTCTTCCTCCTTTTTTGCCTTTATTCAGGGGTTAATTTTCATAATAGTCCTATCGTTTTAATTTGGTATTTTAAAATTTTTGAGTAATTTAGTTTTATTTTAAATTTGAGCATTTTCGTTCTCATTATTTTCGTTTAAATTTTTGTTCTCTTTCTTTCAATTCTTTGAAGTTCACGGTCGTAGTGTCATGGGCATTTTATAAATGTTCGTTGCTCATTGAAAGAACTGTGTGTGTCTGTGTTCGTCCTTCATGTGTTTTATTCTTTATGTGTATCCTGAAATTTGCAACTTTCAGCAATTGTGGAGCTAGGGAGCGATCGCGCTCCCTAGCTCCTGGATGATCGTGTGCCCAGCGAAGGTGAGGGCTTACCCCTTCCTAACGTGGAAGTAAAAGGCACGGCTCCTATACCACTCGTATTTCACAAAATTAGAATTACTTCATCGCAGATCCAACCTCGTAGTGCTGTTTTACGTCGATCATCCAGATGACAGCCATTTTGATAGGAACTGGTGCGACCTTTAGGCCGTGAAAGTTGCGAATTTGCTTGAAACGGTTTTCTTTACTGTTTTCTTGACTTGAAAGCGTAAAAATATATCATTTATAAAATAAAATGGGGCTACAAGAAAAAAAAAAAAGGGAATCGCACTCGTAAATTAAACATACAGATAAAGTACATGCAAGATGTAGTTCAGTGCGACATGTTAGAGTCTCTTGTCTAGGTGTTTTGCGGTTAGGATGCGTAAAAGGGCGGTCGTAATTGTCGAAGCACAGGCTTCGTTAACCCAGAGACCCATGAGGTTGAATCGTAAGGGCTGCTCATGATTACTGTGTAATACTTTTGGTAATTTGTGACACTGCTCTTCGTACTTTGGGCATTCAATAGAAATACAGACATGCTGTAATCTTCAAAAATTTCTTTCTTCATATCTTGTTAGATAATAGTCGCGAAATTGACGCTGACACTTGTGCAGGAACTGGCACGACGTGATATTGAAACACTTATTTTTGCGCCTCAAATGCTAACACAAATTCAAATAATTCAATTTGCTGTTTGTAATGGTTATTAATGGCGGGCTTACGCACCTGGATTAGTTTTTTTAAATATATTTAGGCCTCTGAAACGAAGTTGGCAGCCGAAATTGTATGCTGTTTTTTATAGAGCTGTGGTGTTCCCGGTGTCGAATAGTCATGCATCGCTCGGTACGCCCTATAGACACTTTCAGGAAGGTGTGCATGGGTGCCGCCATAACCGACCTTCAGTTCTTGTTTCCTCTCATTCCGCCCGCTTCACTTCATCATTGCCACAGCAGGACAGGGCTACTTTAGGTGATACTCTGTCCTTCCTAGCATAGGTCTTTGTGGAGGCTCGTCAGCGCCCTCTTCAGTGGCGCGGCATCTCGATGTGAGAGGAGGAAGTCGGAAATGGCGGCTCAAACTGGAGCGTGTTTAAAGCGTCAATATATGAACGGTCGAAGGAGAACTGGATCTTGTAAACCGCTCCTTTTAAGCAGGATACGAGCTTCATACCGTGTTCTACGTTACACCTACTAAGGCTCAATCGAGCTTTTTTGTATGTGCTTTGGTTAACGGCGTATGTGACGTTAAACAGTCGCTTTGAGGAGTGAAAGAAATGTTAATTTTTATAGTTTCCCACTAAATGAGTCCGGCTCTTGGCGGTGTCTTGAGAAAGCCTATCCCTTTTTTGGAAACCTTAAAGCGGGTATGCAATGATTTCCGGTCTTCGGTCAAAAATTTGTGGAAGTTGCCCTCTGTGACTTCTGAAGTAAAGACCAGATAACCGATTTCGCCTGCGTTTCCAAATTTTTGTTAAAAAAATATAAAGATTGGCATTTCTGGCACCCCTCAACTCACTCCCAGCTTTTAGAGTCACACCTGGCCCCCCTCCTAGCGACGTAACTCGGGGTGCCGTGTAGCCTCCCGTGTGCTCCCTCAGAGGACGCTTCCTCTTCCTCTCTCTGCTGACATTAGCGGGCGTCAGGCTGCAGTTTAGAGCCGAGGGAGGTCACGTAATCTTTTCGCCGTAGTGCCACCTGCGGCTGCAGGTGGGGGAAAAGGCTGGACTTTTGCTTTGCGATTATGCAGCGAAATCGCGACATTTTTTTAATGAAGAAGATGTTTTCTCTATCCTCCGGGACACGATAGAGAATTTAAAAATGACGAGATGCACATTTTTTAAATCTTAGAATTGACGGGGCAATCCTTCGGGGGTTAGCCCCCTTCCGATATGCCTGGATAATCTCCTGCCCAAAGTGGTCGCTGTAACATCCTAATATAGGGTCGTCGTGGCGGCGAAGTTTAAAGCGCAAAATAATGTCCAGGCTATACTCCGTTCACCCCTAACCTGAGAGTTCAGTGGAACCTACGTCTTCGTTAGAGCAGTCATAGGCCTCTCTTTTACCACGTCATCGCGCTCTAAAACATACCCAGGCACGCAGAGCCAGGTTAGATGATTAGAGGGAGGAAGCTGATTGGTCCTGCGGGCACGTAGCTTCCACCGTAGTCTCAGCTTAAGGGTGACCGAAGTACAAACTTCGACGCCTGGACGGCTCTTTGTGGGAGTCTGCGGCTTACTGTGGAACGTCTCGGTCTTAACAATGGGTACCGATAATCTCTATTCAAGGCCAGGCGACTGCGGTAAAAGGTTGGCGCCTCATTTGAAATTCTGACGCCAGAATCGGTATGCTCAGAAGGAACAAGACCCCTGCTATCTTTTTTCTTTATGTGTTGTTCCCGTCACTTTTTTTTTACTTTTGCAATCGCCGCGGTTCGTGTGGTGCCCGCGGAAAAACAATCACGGTAGTAACAAAGTTGCGTTTCATTACCGATTTGAGCTCGCTAAACATAATGCACATTGTTCCTGCGCGCATCGCAAATGTAAGTTCTAATCGGGGAAAAGTAAAAGTAAAAAAATGATCGCGATTAAAGCAATATTCAATGTACATATATTATTTCAATTGCTGTGATCTGCATTTAAATGAACGGGTGTGGCTTTTGAACCACTGCACATTTCTTTGAAATATTTCTTTTCTTCCCACTCCTGTATAGTCTTCACAAGAACTGACAGTATATAAAATAAAAAACCGTAAACAATCGGAAAGTTAATCGGTCAATTTCCCACCCCTATTAATATCACGTAACGTCAATTTCCCCACAAAATTTTACGGGAAAATTCACGGACAGACTGACGGAAGGACGGACAATTTTATCAGATTATGCGGCTACGTTAAATAGCGCTCCATGCTTCAAAAGCCAATGTATGAGGGCGTTTAAAGCGGTTCTGCTTGATTACCGTTGGGTCAAGTCCTCAAATCTTGAGGTGAAGAAATAAATGAACCTTTCTTTTACTTTCCTGGATATAGAGTGCCTCTTGTCAAAGCGTACTTAGAACGGCTGCATCAGCTGTCTTCGTGAATGGGTCTTTCATATTATGTCAAAATCTACACCCGCGAAGTATGTCATTGTTGCCTGGCTAGACCGCCTGTCGTGTGATCACTGCACTAGTCACGAAATATGTTTGCTGTTTGCGTTAGATCATGTTAGAGAGTGCTAACAGTGCAGCCTCCTTATAAGTTTTCATATGCTGCTGTCGAACGCTGCGCAACCATGCCGCACATCATCTGAACGCAAGCAAAAGTAGGGCACCTATGATGCTTGTACAGAGAAACTATGTGGCTGCGTGAAACTACGCATCTTCCTTCGTACGATCGAATACCGGTTTCTTTCTCCACTTCCAACGTTCTTATGAAGAGTAGAACGGCCTGAATTCGCTGTACCTGTAAATGCCGAAACAATCAAAACAGTTGCTCCAATTCAACACCGGCTTCTACACTTCTAAAGGTTCACATATCGAAGTGACGCTTCGGTTGGGCAACAATCGCTGGAAAGTGAAAATGGGATTGCGTCCGACGGTTGTGGTAAACGAAATTTTGCGGTTACTGTAAACGCGTATTTTTTTATTTTTTTTTAATATTATTTAGAATGTAGATTACAGGATGGCTGAATGGTCTGCTGAGGTGAAGAAACCAAAGTCAGAGAGAAAAAGTGTTCAAAGAATTGAGACAAATATGTTTGCACCTTTTTATCAGTGACTGCGAGGGACCAGAGAAAATAATGGCAGATGAAAATAGCATCTCGGTTTTCTTCGCGAGGAGTAACACTGCGACGAAAATGTTGCGTTATGGTGATATAAGTTTGCTTTTTGGGGGCATTTTGGCGGCGTTCTTTTAATATCTGAGTTTTCTTTCTCGTTTATTTATTTTCTTTATTAATTTTTGTGTAGACAACCTACAGAGGGGGTGGGCGAAAGAAAAACCCATTTCCACCTTTACCTTGTTCCATACGATCTGACGTCCACACGACGGCCATCGATCGAGGTTCGATCGTCCCCATACGGCAGTAATCGCCTAAAGCAAGCTAAAAAAACGCCCTCCGAAGTCTTGCTCGCAAAGTCGTAGACTTCGATCTTACGGCTTACGGCTTAGATGGCTTACGGCAGACGGCAGACGGCCGAGCTCGCGTCCTTTCTAGATCGAACCTGTCTACCGTTAACCTCTGCTGAACATCAAGACCACAAAGTAGGAGTGCATGATCTTGTGACATCACAAAACCGGATAGAAAAAATAAATGCTGTTGAGTTAGAGATGTCTGCTCGAAGGCGTTGACAGTTATGAGGTGTTCGGTGAACTCGCACTGTCAGATGATTTACCACCTCTATCCCCCCTTTCATTACCCGGCAAGAAAGACACCCTGGCACAAATAAAGAGACTACAATACATTTGAAGACCCTGCAAGAATTATTGAAGACAACGCAGAGTTTAATCATTTTAAGAGTTATTGTAGATTGTCCGTTCATAATATTTTGTTCCAGCCTGGATCGGCGTTACTGTTATTGCCCAATATTTTAACTTTTAGAGTTACTTAATTTTTTCTGAACGAGTCACCAGAAATACATGTAAACGTTTTAGAATAACCACGCGAGATTCTCAATAGGCTGTCAAGTAAAAGGTAGATAATTGTTGCGTGTGATAGAAAATTTGGAAAGCAAGGAAAAGAATGCTTACGAGTATGAGGCTAGTAACTTTATGAGTACGTCTCTCTTCACCGTGGTGTATTTCCTAATCGCAAGGCAGTTCTGTTTATAGCCTCGAACTTACTACGTAACATAAATCATTTTGTGAATGTTTGGTAAAGGTCAAACAAGAGACTGGTTGTCGGAGCAAAACCACTCGTGTCATCACTTTTACTATCGTATTTGCGTCATAGCGAGCTCAAGCGTGGTTTCGCCATCCAAACGCCAACGGTACATTACGCTTCTACTGGGGAATCCGCTTCGGCGTGCCTGCCTGGGAGTCACACACGACTGTCACGTTTATTTTGCAGGCTTTCGTTTGTTGTTAGTGAATTACGCCATCCCGTTAGGTCAAGGAACTAATACCAAGTTATCAAAACAGAACAAAAAACAAAAAAGAAAAAGCAACTATCGCCGACTGGCAGGCAGCTTTCTCTCTAGTGCCGGCTGTGTCATTAGCCACGTTTCATCGACTGAACTACTTTCCTAACGGGGCGAAATTCCGAATGCCGCATATTCATTGATGTCAATTTGCGACTGGGCATTTTTTTGTTGTTATTTCAATAATTTAGATATGAACTCACTGCATGATTTTTGACAAAAGTAATAGCAGTCCCTCAACAAAATTCTTGGTTTTTGTTACAGCCCTGCATGACCTCAATTTGCGTCATTTATGATCCTTGTCACTTGACGCTTTCTCTTTTTATATATATTGTGCTCTAATGATTAACCCTGAGTTTGCAGCAAGGCACAGTGTTCTTTGCTCGCCTCCCTTCTTCCCCCAGAACGATTGGAGACAACGAGGATATAACGGAAGCTAAGCTTAAACTAGATTACCGAATCGCTCCTTTTAAGCGTTCTACCTGTGGTCACATAAAACATCGTCCAGATCCTACCACTGTGCATGCACACGACAATTTTTTTAGAGCGCAGCTCTTAGGGGCCCGTTTCCAGCTTGAGCCGCGTCGGCGTCGCCGTCGGCGTCGGCGTAACCGCGCGGTGCATTGTTTGTAAATTTCCCCGCTAGACCTAGCGGAAAAATTTCTCCGCTAAATCTAGTGGAAAAACTTCCCCGCTAAATCTAGCGGAAAATATTCCCCGCTAAATCTAGCGGAAAAATTTCCCCGCTACATCTAGCGGAAAAACTTCCTTGCTAAATCTAGCGGAAAATATTTCCGCTTGATTTAGCGGGGAAGTTTTTCCGCTAAATTTAGCGGAGAAATTTTTCCGCTAGATCTAGCGGGGAAATTTTTCCGCTAGATTTAGCGGGGAAATTTTTCCGCTAGATTTAGCGGGGCATTTTTTCCGCTAGATTTATCGGGGAAATTTTTCCGCTAGATTTACCGGGGAATTTTTTCCGCTAGATTTAGCGGGGAAATTTTTCCACTAGAATTAGCGGGAAATTTTTTGCCGCTTTCTCCGCTAACTTCTCCACTAAATGTAGCGGAAAATATTCCCCGCTAAATCTAGCGGAAAAATTTCCCCGCTAAATCTAGCGGAAAAAATTCCCCGCTAATTCTAGTGGAAAAATTTCCCCGCTAAATCTAGCAGAAAAAATTCCCCGCTAAATCTGGCGGAAAAATTTCCCCGCTAAATCTAGCGGAAAAATTTCCCCGCTAGATCTAGCAGAAAAATTTCTCCGCTAAATCTAGCGGAAAAACTTCCCCGCTAAATCTAGCGGAAAATATTCCGCTAGATTTAGAAATTTCCCCGCTAAATGTAGCGGAAAAAATTCCCCACTAAATCTAGTGAAAAACTTCCCCGCTAAATCTAGCGGAAAAATTTCCCCGCTAATTCTAGCGGGAATTTTCCCCACTAATTCTAGCGGAAAAATTTCTCCGATAAATCTAGCGGGAATTTTCCCCACTTAGCGGAAAAAATTCCCCGCTAAATCTAGCGGAAAAATTTCCCCGCTAAATCGAGCGGGTAAAAGTCCCCGCTAACCTAGCGGAAAATTTTCCCCGCTAAATCTAGCGGAAAAGTTTCTCCGCTAAATCTAGCGGAAAATATTTCCCGCTAAATCTAGCGGAAAAACTTTCCCGTTAAATCTAGCGGAAAAATTTCCCGCTAAACCTAGCGGAAAAATTTTCCCGCTAAATCTAGCGGAAAAAATTCCCCGCTAAATCAAGCGGAAAAAATTCGGCGCTCAATCTAGCGGAAAAATTTCCCCGCTAGATATAGCGGAAAAAATTCCCCGCTAAATTTAGCGGCAAAATTTTTCTGGGGGGTCACGGGACCCCCCATGGTCACGTGACCCCCCCCCCCCCCCAAGAACACGTGAGCCTCACTACCCTTCCCTCCTCCTCATGAGCTGCGCTCCAATTCGGTGTTACAGGGAGTTGTAAACGGCTTTAATTTTTCTTTCAGCATGTATATTCAAACTTGTCGAAGATGTATCACAAGCACGATAAAAGATTACGAACAGTCACATATATCCTTTTTTCCGGGAGCCGTGCACTCCCAATTTTACCGGCCTTGCATTGGCTTCACTTCTTTAAGCAAACATTTTTGGTGGATCTTTCAACAATAATTTAATTTTTTTGAAGTCAAGTTCGCTTTATAGACTTCATTTCTCCTTACATCACAAACAAACTGGCAACCGAAGGCAATTCAAAGATTACTTTCAAGCAATCCTAGTGTTCACCTTTAAACCTTCAAGAATAAAAATTAAAACAGCGCAAGGACACGGACAAGAACAAGAAGGTAGATAAACAAGGTCACACAAAAATACACACGCGTCTGGCATCATTTAAAAAAATCAGATAATTAATCTCCTGATTATTTCTAAAGAAGCACGAACTCTAGATGTTTTAGAAATATATAGGTTTCATTTTTTAAATGTGTGCTTTAAGCAGTCTCTAGGTGGACCCTCTCAAACATATAACCATGGACGCGAGTATGGAGCGTTCCTAAATTGCTGAAATATACAATTACGTTTAGTAATAAAACAAGAAAAAACAGGAGCTAAACTTAAAAAAGATATGCATTTCAGGGCTGTTCATATGCGAATACTGCCTCAAAAAGCAACCCGTAGAACGAGTAGTGAGGGAGCTTTTTAATTGATCGGATTAAACTCTGACGAAATGATCTATAAACTATGGTGATACAGTCTGGGTTGTAAAAAAGTGGATCTCTTTATACTACTAAGACGTTCTGAAAATTCACCCTTCTGAATAAATAAACTGCATATATGTGAAAAGATTTTTTTTTTCTAAATGCAATGTGTGGACGAATTCTCGACCCCAAAGAATAATTTTACAAATAACGCTAACGACATCGTGTTTTTTTTACATGGGCACTAAATGTTTGATGCGACCATCAATACAAGCCGTATCTGTCTTTGTTGTTCCGTTCTTTGCAACCGAAGTTTTTGAGCCCTTATTTATGACAGATCTACGTTATCCAAAGAGTACGGCCGAGTGTCGGCGTCTGCATAAAATGCACAACATTTTTTCAAACAAACATAGAGCGGTAAAGTCGGTCGGAACACGTTTTACCTGGATCTATAGTTCTCGTAGATGTGAGCGAGTACGAGTAAAGGCTAAAAAATAAACCTTAACAGGTACTTATTGTTTTCTGATCGGTTGATCAATATGAAAGCAGCGTATATAACATAGCTGCCATGTTACCAACACTCTGGTGTTCTCATTTCAGATTTCATTTCGAAACTCATTCGGGCCAACATGTCATGAGATTTCTTTGGTAGCTCTCAGCTTCCTCACATCTCTGTTACTGCTGATCGAAGTGCGGCGTTCGCCGCCCCAACCACTCTTATCCCCTATAAATGCCACGCACGCCATAGTGCTTGTGTTTCACCCTGCACGGAAACGTATACTGTTGCTTATTACATTCTCCCTAATTACCTGCATGTCTTTCGTGATTCGTTATTTTGATATCGCTGAGAAAAGTATACAAAATAGACACTTTTTGCACAAAGAGCATGATTTTTAGTCTGGGTGCATGCTTTCTGCACGAATTATGACAAAAAAAAAGAACGGTTCAGAATGGGCTTGGGCAATTGATTTGTCAACATCCCGATTAATCGTGTAATGCATGAGTTGTAATTATTTTTTTTTTAATTTGAGCAAGTACGATTGTGAATACCTAATAAACTCCCTCATATCCAAGAATCCAAGAAAACTCTACCTTCGGAACTAAAGTGCTATGTTAATGGGTGTTTTTAACCATACCTTTCACCATTGCGGGCAATTTTCCAGTGTTGAATATCTACATTGCAGCGATTGCTGACAAAAAAAAAAAAACATGAAAATAAACTCTTGCCCTTGGACGATATGCGTGAAAATTAAGGCGACTGATTAATTGACTAATTCATTAATTAGAAGGTGGCAATCAATTTGACTAAAAGTTTTTGTCGACGCCTACCCCTATTTCAGAGGAAAAAATGTAGAAATTGAAAACTTATGTCTTACAACAAAGTGGTACATTTTTACGGTATTTGTATTATAGAGCATTAAATGACTATCAGAAAATTCAACGCAGCTGGTACAAGTTCGTGATAGCCATATATACATATTAAACAATGGCCGTTCGCAAACATACTACTAGTGTGGAATGTTCCCATGCTACAATACAACTTAGGCGGCAACTTTGTCTTTCGCACTAAACCATAATAGCAAAAAGAAGAAAGCTCGGATGTCGTGTTCCACCTAAGTACTGGGAATGCGCCATTGCAAACTAACGCCATCTTGCGATGGTGAAAGAACGAGCGTTTGGCGGCTACTTAAAAATAACTCAGCCACTGCACTACCGTGGTAACTTCCATTGTGTAGGATAATGATAATACTTCATCACGCGACGTGGCACGGTGCAAACAGTTGTCTTATGATATGTTTATTTTGAATAAATGTTGCCGCACCTGCCCACTTTAATCTGTATATGCATTAGGTCCGCGCGTGTTTGTGTAACCACTAGTTAGTGTCTGTCATTAAAGACCCCAAACTAGCAGTCGTACTGCACGGGCTACTTTTGTCAACCACATCGAAGAAAACTGACGCTCCTTGGGGAAGAATGAGTTACCGATGTCTAAAAGGCAGACAGCTTACTCCTAAAATTAGGTGGAACGTACCTTGACATCAATATTTGGTGTACTGTTTGCACAAAATTCCAGCGGCTGAAAGAATTTTTTGTTAGAATTCTGTAAAACGCTGTCCAGAGAATCTTCAGTCACCAGGCAAATCTCAGTTGACCAAGAAAAGTCTTATATTACCGCGCTGTCAACGGAGAACGCACTACGCAAGACATAAATTTTACCCAACGTCGCGGCCCACTACAGTGGCAAAACAGGCGGCAGCAAGAGCAACAAAGAAATTAAAAAACTGGAAAGGAAATAAAAAATGAAATACAGTGGCTCGACAGTCATTCATGGTTCCATTTCTAGCCTTTACAGTACAAATTTCACAGTTATTTAGCTAAGGTCCAAATGATTACTTGTGAGGCGATTGAGTAACTACGGTTGGGTGTGTTTGAGCATTTCTTCACCATAATTTGTTCTTTGAGGGATCATCTTCCATTACTCAATGTGACGAGTGGGATACGCCTGAATGTTTTTGGTCAGCGCTGAAAGTTCAGCTAGAAAGCAAGTATTCCTTTTTTTTTTCGTTTTAGAAACTAACGCTTAACCTCTAACTATATAAATCATGTTTACTAATAATTACAAGGCGCGTAGACAAGTCGGCAATATGAGAGTCATACGGAGCGTTACATATAATTCTGATTATTTTCTTTTTGAAGTAAAAACTCGTACCATCTTTCCTTCGAAAGCTTTGCCTTTTCACTGCGATACATACGCGGTACCAAAAGAGCATCACCCGGCCACAACGTACGTCACACAACACCTGACCTCACTATATTAAGGCGAAAGCCTTATATGTTTCATTACGAGAAAAGGCGGCATGGGCGTTGTGTCCGAAAGATGGCCATAAAAATATGTTACCAAACATGCCCCCGCTCAAGGCCCTAGCGGACACGCTTCAGAAATAAAAAAACAAAAAGAAGCAGAGCAACGCAGATGCTTCGTCACAAAAGCCGTGAAGCCGGTGGGTGCGCCGCTGCTCAAGGTCAAAGCTAACTCGTATCAAATAAAACTCAAAGAAAAGCACAACAGCGCAGATGCTTCGTCACGGGAGCCGTGAAGCCGGCGGGGAGCGCCGCGCCAAAGCAGTGGGGAGCGTGATGGTCACCGCCGGAGCAAAACATTTCACCCCCGGGACTATACACGTTTGCAAGTCCGGTTTCAGGGCGCCGCCATCTTTCTCAGTTAGGTGCGCTCTTAGGCGCGGCCATAATCCGATTACGACGCCTTAGCAAGGCTTCGTAATCGGGTTATGGCTCGTCCAAGCGCACCCCAGCCAAGCAAGATGGCAGCGCCCTGAAGCCGTACTTGCAAACGTGTATAATGGTTTCGCATTCCTACACGTAAATAGTCTTAAGTTTCTTCGAGTGTTTTTCCCTTCAATCCCAACCTGGCAGTGCGGTGGAAACAACGCTCTTGCAGGACCTATCAGCCGCCTCCCATTCATCACTGACCCCATTCTCTGCGAGTGTGTATTCGCGGGGAAGTGTGATCACGTGGCAAAAGATAGAAGTGTGGCTGTCCCAACAAGCACGTGGCTTCTTCAGCACTGTCAGCATAGGGGTCAACGTGGTGTCGAAAGCAACTTGTATCCGAAGTTTAAGCGACGGACTAATTTTCTAGGGGGAGAATGGCGACGTCCGGGTACACGAATAAGGGTCCTAGCAGGAGGGGGAGTCCTTCCTGTAAACAGTTTTTTACGCCGCGCGATTTGTGAGTTGAGGAGAAAAAGTTAGAAAGAGTTAAAAAATCGTTTCATGGCCCCTTTAAGCTCATACTAATGTTTATCTTGAAATTATCGTACCCATTCTTAAATTAGTTTTTTGCATACATTGTAATGGTGGGATATAGGTTCACCAAAGTCCACAAGCCGTTATTTTTCGACTTCCGCCCATTAATCGCAAAACATTGCTCAATATATAGCAACAGAGGCTGAGGTTGGATAGGATTAGGGGACTTAATTAGTACACAACTTGTTGTATAAAAATGAATTTAAAAATATATAGAGTTCTCATATTGTTCAATAATTGTGTATACCGTTTGTTATCAATGTTAAAGAAAATGCCCATCTTGCTTTAAATACAAATTGAGAAGTTCAGCCAGTAAACATTTGTTACCAGTAAAAAGATAGGAACGTAGCTGGAATGAAAGCAAGCAAGCCTTGCTAACTCTGTTATTTTTTTTTTCAATTTCTTACGGATGATTAGGGTTATAGTATACTGACTGCGCACACGTAGCTATGTGTGACTGATTATGATACCACTGGTTGCTAATGGTTTTGGCTGTACAAACAACGCAACGACACGAGGAGAGTCAAACAAGACTGCCAGGCAACAGTGCTGTTGCCTATCAATCTCTTTGTTGCTTTGTACGGGAGTGTTTTGCTGTCTGTACATTTAAGGATAAACAAACAAGCCCAGTCGTGGACGTTAATAAAATATGTATTAGTTATTCACGCTGCGCTTAACTACCAGAGCATAATTGAGACTCGCCATACCTGATTGTATAAAGCTGACTGAAGGAGGTACAATAAGCAATCAACAATGCCACTGGGTGAAGAACTCGGATGTTTACAGGTCATGGGACGAACCTCTTTAATCATACGTTGGTCATACATCATTTCGCCTAGGAACGTTCCATTACGCAAAAGCAAAGCCCAAAAGCCGTTTGTAAAGATTTGAAAAAAAAATTATAGCCCAGGCAGCAAAGTTCTTTAGTTCAAAATGTGCTTTTTGTATGAAAATCTAGGGCCTTAAAAGAGCCAGAAGCCAAGTTAGTGTCAAACTTGACCATGTTTGGCCAGAATTTGGGTGCCTTGGCCCTTTTTCGCCAGAAGCTAAGTGCCAAAGTAAGGTTTCACGGCGGCTTGTTTGGCTGTCATCTGACATCTTTGAGCCTATATCGCCACTCAACTGCCAGAGCTAAGCTTCACTTTGGTTGTCCGGTTTTCATGTGGCCACTTTGGGCCTAAATTGCCAAACAAGCATTTAGGTTTAACTGCTAGTAGTTTGGTTGTTACCTGGCATCTTTGGTTCAAGCCTGCCCCTTTAACTACTATGTGTCGAGTCAAAAAAAATGTCATATAAATTACAAAAAAAAATTACCCTGACACCATGGAGGTAGCAAGCTTCCAGAGGTGACATGACGCACCGAGGAGAAACCAGAAGTATGGAGGCACACGCCAACAAGAATGACCAAAATCACTGCTCACCCTCGGGTGCCAGCCTCCTACCTCTATGGTTTGGGGCTGACTAAGGCCTTGGAGAAAAACCTCATTAGTCCCATGTCAGCCTGGTTGCTGCCTGGGTGCTCTTACATAACTTAGACTTCGTAAAACTGTTTCTTTATCTAAATCACGCCTCCACCTCCGCGAGCGCAAATAGACGAGTTTTCGGCTTTCTTTGAACAAAGCCTTGTGAATACTTGAAAGTAGACGTTTGGAGCCTGCGCTTTAAGGTTGAATGTATGAATGTGAGGGACAATTGCCTCAATTGCTTGGCAATCTTCTGGCACCAGTGATGTCATTAAGTTTTTACCTTCTGGAATATCGATTTGATCAAAACACTTCTCATTTTATGTATTTTTTTAATGTGCAATGGTGTGCTTTTCTTACTTTTACTGTGTATTTTAACTACATTGAAAAGGTGGAAGAGTATTTTTTTATATTTCTGGTTGGCCTGAAATTGTTTCAGATTATGAGGTATTTTACGTTCTAATTTACTCTTGAGAAATGATTTTGTCTGGATGATTGGGCCATCATTTCTGCATACATTTAAACATGTATCCCAAGCATTGCAGTGTCTTGAACTGGTCGTTGGGAGAATTTCGCCCGCATGAAATAGAAACTTTTTGTTATTATTAAAACGATTACCCAACATTTCAACCTCGTGCAGCCTCGTGTCCTGATGGTCAAATAAAAATTAAAAAAAACACAATACAGTGTGTGTAAGATATTTTAACTTTTATTTTTACAATAAGCCTAATAGGGCAGTTTACACTAACAATCAAATGCAACTATGTCCCATTTTCGTAAAATTATAAAATCTATAAGTGTGCGCATATAGGTAGCATGAAGTAAATATTTTTTGAAAAGAAAAAAACAGCAAAAACAATCTCTGCCATCATATTGCAGAAAGGAGCGTTGTCACTGCACCACTGAGTACGAATACACCGCGCCTTACTGACGTTAACGAAGGAGTAGAGTTATCCGTCAGCGCCCGAGTTGCAAGATCCGTTAACGCAGTAGTGTTCATTAGTAGAAGAAAACGAAAACAAATACAGAGCTGTGTCCATGTTTTTGCGTTTGTAAGTGAGTAAGTGCCTGCTATTGTGAGGGGTTTATGCGCTGTGAAGTACAAAGATATGGCGAACCAACTAGCCCAAGCTGCGGTTCTAGCCTACAGTTCTCAAGAATGGCTTTGATTAAGATTTTCAAATTTGAACGGTGAGGCTCCTGAAAAAGTTATGATTGCTATCTCTGTATTATATCTTGCGTTAATCGCACATTTTTTTTTAATTGCATTAGAAGTGCAGGGCGTCTCCCAATTGCTTTCGTTGTAGTGACACCTAATATATTTGAAACGTTTAGAACCATAAAAATTCGCTTTGAGAGAAGTCACACCTAGCACTGGGCGTCGATTAAAATTTTGTACCCAATAATTCGGCACACTTCAATCGAATAATAAATTGGTTTCGCTTATTTACATGCGTAATATGTCAAAAAGAAAAAAAATATTGCACTGTGGCATTTGATGTATTTTTTATTATTATCATGTGATAAACGACGCAATGTATGTATTTTCAATTAGAGTTGAAATTTGGTGTTTTTGAGTACAGTCCAAAGAGACTTACAGCTAATATTTCCTCTTGTAGATTCAGTGAAGTTCTTTGATATCCTCCGGCAGGAACCAGCTGATTTGCTTCTTCACTATAGTCACTGCTGCGCTAAACAGACACTCGCTTGGCGTTGAAGTAACCGCGTGAGATATAACCTTCTCTCCTTGCTCTGGAATGTAAACGTCGCCCCTGCAACTTATATTAAATTTAAATTTCACCCCAAGTTTGCCCTTTATATTGGTGTGCTTCTCCACGTCTGTGAAGTGTGAAGAAGTACACCAATTCTGAAGCAAGTAAAAGTGGCAAATGATACGCCGCGCCTCTTTCCTCTTAAAGAACTATCTGTTTAAATGTAGCATTGCTAACGTGTCCTCTACCCAAACAACTATAGATGAGGACACTCGTTCAAGGAATGTAGAAGACGGAAATATTTGTCTACCCGTACTCCCGAGTAGAATAAAAAATAAATAAATAATAACTTATTGTGTGTTCTTGATCCTTCCGGGCTAATTCTTCGCCTTCTGTGCGTACTTTCGACTATTGTGGGCTCTGCGGTTTTCGGAGAGTGGCTGACAATTTTCTACAAGGGCATGGACGGCGTTTGGCGTGAACCCGGGAAAGACCAGGCCGGGCCCTGCGGCTGCCGACACCACGCTAACCACGTAGACGTGTGGTCTTCCCTCGTTGTGTTCTCGCTAGTTTGCAGGAGAACTCAGTCGGCGGAATGTTCAAAATTGGCCCCATGAATATCCAGTCAATTTCCGAGCTAAGGTGCCAGGCTTGTCAGTCGGACCGCCCCCACTGAACGACTCGACGCGCGACTCGCCCGTTGACTTTAGGAGGAACGAGAACGATATATATGTTAACCAACTTGGTGACTTTACACACATACATGACCAAAATCACTTGACTACGCCAAAACTCCGTTCAAATCTGTGTTGTTGTTTTTTTTTTTTTTTTCAATCTTAGTTTGCCAAACTAGAAAACCTTATAATAATTCATCCTGTTTTGTTTCTGTTCGTCATAATTCAACCGATTGACCGGTAAAAAAATGATCACGATTAAGGCCTTACTCGATCAATCGCCCAGCCCTAGTCAGAACGCAATACTTCGCATATATTGGTGATTTAATTATGAGGTTAAATATCATATGATCGAGACTTGTATAAAACAAGCCCATGTGGGATTCAGTAATTACTCAAAAATCTTTTGCGTAGAGAAAGTCTACACTCTTAGATCGAACATTTAAACTGTGGTAACATTCCTTACCATTTCGAGGAGCCTTCCAAAGATGAAAAATGAAGCTTTAACCCTTGAATCTTTATCCCGTTTGAATAAAATCATCGGGGACCGTGAAAATATTTTATCTTCAACTCAAGCAAGGATTCTTTCAAGTGCTGACACAGTATTGCGGGGACTTTCAAATTGTCCCTTCTGAAAAGGGTAAGTCGAACGAACAAAAGAAGGGATCTTCACGTTCTGAAAACTCTGAAGGACGAAAAAGACATTTCTTTTCCTTTAACGGCCGTCTTTTCTGACCCTTAGAGCGTTAAACGCGCACAAGAATAACGATCTCCTTTCAAGAAATTCTCCACTGCCTACTGAAGCAAAAATATCATAATAATAATATCTTTATTGTGCGCTTTAACGTTGATATGTTCTTAGAAGTTTGTCTCTCTCCCGCATATAAAATCATTTATCAATAACGCGAAAATCAAAGAACGAACATATAACTTTTTTATATTGATATCTGAAAAGTACGTCAGCAAATTATTTCCGCTTCACGAAACTGTTTTCTGTACAAGTTCATCTCTGCTTTGTTGTGCAATTCTATTCGCTCGTAAAGACGTCTGCAACAATCAAACTTTACATGCTCTGGCATTTCATATGCATATGTATAGTTTTGCGAATACGAATGCCTTCGCAAATGTGTCTAGACTTCGGTTCCCTTGAAGTCCGAACGCAGCCGATTCCACGATTCGATGAGGCCAATCCAGCAGCACCAAATGCTCGTCTTCTTGGCGCTCTTTTTTAAATTTTCTTTAAGAAGGGGGGGGGGAGGAGGGGGGCGATTAACTATTACTGTCTAAACCAATCGCGTGGCGAACAAAACGCGGGATTACGGTGCATTCACCGTGCTTGGTTAAATTAGTCGGTGATAAAAACGCACAAAAGCAATACAATGCAATGACAATGTACTTTTGCTGTTGCCCAATTGACTACATCGGATCGCCACGTCGATTGCAGTAAATTAAAAACATTTAAACACTCAACTACTGCCGATGACCCTGTTCCTTAAAGGCGCACTGAAGTCGATTCTGAGATCGTCCTTTTGTGCTGACAACTCAATCTAGACGCTCTAAGCATCCCAAAAAACCCGAAATCGCAATCGAACGTAGCTTATTTCCTCTTTAAAAGCGTGTTCAAGGATCGCGACACGTCCTTTTTTGGGAAGAATTGTCTTCCTAGTGAAGTGGTCGACGAGGGGCCGTTGTCGGCGAGTTGCAAGCGATGGCTTCGCCGGCGGAAGAAAAGATGAGTTTTATCCGAATCTGTGCCTATCAGACTCTCTTCAAAACGAGTTATAATAAAATCATTCGGATTCTGCGCGTATTGTAGGGCTTTCATTGGTCCACACAATGCATTCCGCGAGAATAAAGAGTCCACATGTTTTTCTATTGCCCTGAGATGAATAGGCGGTTTTGTACTATAGGACTTGGTATACGTAGGACCTAACACATTTAAAAAAATATAAGATCAAAAACGACTTTTTTTTCAAAACTGACTTCAGTGTTTTTTTAACACCTCTTAAAATATCTTAGGACAAGAGAACACACTGAAGCCATGTAGAGCCACAGAACACTTGGCATTTCGGTACATTTCCTTTTTTTACGCTAGTCATTCTTTCTTTGTTAGCTCGAAAAACTTACGACTGTATTATAAGTGACCACGTCTCATAAATATAATGTGAATTTGATATCGCAAATACCGGAAAAATGTTCGCTCTAGTGAAATACAGTTCCGGGGTTATCACATAGATGCATGGTATCTGCGTGTTAGTGTGTTCTCTCGTCTAAGTTAGAAGAAAAATCTCGTCTGTAAGCAAATCAAATGTGTGAAAGGGCTTTTCTACTGAAACAGCTTAGTTCAGCATGCCTTGCTGAACTAGTTAACACTAGTTAAATGCAACCTCGCTAGACGACTACGTTTTTATTAATAACACATGGATACACTCTCCATCTTCTTAAATTGGTCGAAGACGAGGCGCTGAGTACTCCTGGTCTTTTCCCTATACCGGTAAAGCAGTAAAGAAGGCACGTCTGGCGTACTCTTTGTCTTCTCCCAATAGGTAACTATACGCACTTCCAAGTAGATGCGGTGGAAATCCTGCTCCCCCTTCCAGTCGTAAAGTCACGAACTGTAAAGAATCGGACAAAGCTTTCATATCGTCTCAGTTGGCAAACATTCAGTGCGCACGTGTGCACGCTCTGTTAAGAGCAGACCATTGCTCAGCGAACACTTTCTCTCTCGCATTTCCTCGGCAGGACCTAAGATAAATTAAATTGGCCCTCCGGACGCGAGCGACCCGCCATGTGTATCCGGCACAAGAATAAATACTGCTGACGGGCCTTTCATCGGAAGTATCGTTTGCCTTCTATTCCCGGACATCTTCTTAGAAGAGCTATGTCCACACACTCGCAGACTGCGGCCTTCCGGCGATTCAATTGTTCCTTGTGTTTGGAGGGCCTCATTACGTGCCTTCATGCTTGTAATGAAACAGAAAGAAGATCACGGTGTGTTATGACAAAAGCCCAAAGTTGTTAATGCCTTACCGATCTCAAGACCGTCGTACCTGTCATTCTGTGCGAGTTCTTGATTTCATGGCGCGCTTCACCTAAGAAGGGGCTCAAGCCGAAGCCACCTGGGCCCGTTTTCTCGAACGCGAATTGTTGGTTAAAGTTAACTATTGTCCCTAGAAGGGGGAAATCTAGGTCACGTGACTAGGAGAGCAGGGGCGCCGAGGGAGGAGCAGTACCTACAAGCAAAATGGCCGCGACGTCGCTTAATGAGGGCTAATAGTTCTGTTTGGTTGCTGAACATTGATTTCGATCCGGCTGTTATATTAATGACGCACCATCAACCTATTAGCACGTCAAGCAAGACTGTAGTTCAGAGGGACTACGAAACTAACCGACGGCAGCATTCCGCGAACGCATCACTTTTCAGCAGTCCGGGATCCAAGACATATGACGGTACATAAGCCTTGCAAGTGCTTTTATGCTGAATAAAAAAAAATGAAAGCCGCTTACAACTCCCTGTAACGCCGAATTAGAGCGCAGCTCTTGAGGAGGAGGAGGGAAGGGCACTGGGGGGGGGGGGGTTAAACTAACCAGGGGGGGGGGTCACGTTACCTTGGGGGTCACGTGACCCCCAATGCCGATGATGTCATCACTGACGTCACTGATGACGTCATCAGTGACGATGACGATGCGGGTACCGATGACGTCATTAGTGACGTCACTGATGACTTCCCAGTGACGATGACGATGACGATGCGAATGTCGGTGACGTCATCAGTGACGTCGCTGATGACGTCATCAGTGATGATGACGATGACGATGCGGATGCCGGTGACGACATCCGTGACGTCACTGATGACGTCATCAGTGATGATGACGATGACAATGCGGATGTCGGTGACGTCATCAGTGATGATGACGATGACGATGTGGATGCCGGTGACGTCATCAGTGATGATGACGATGACGATGTGGATGCCGGTGACGTCATCAGTGATGATGACGATGACGATGTGGATGCCGGTGACGTCATCAGTGATGATGACGATGACGATGTGGATGCCGGTGACGTCATCAGTGATGATGACGATGACGATGCGGATGCCGGTGACGTCATCAGTGATGATGACGATGACGATGTGGATGCCGGTGACGTCATCAGTGATGATGACGATGACGATGTGGATGCCGGTGACGTCATCAGTGATGATGACGATGACGATGCGGATGCCGGTGACGTCATCAGTGATGACGATGACGATGTGGATGCCGGTGACGTCATCAGTGATGATGACGATGACGATGTGGATGCCGGTGACGTCATCAGTGATGATGACGATGACGATGTGGATGCCGGTGACGTCATCAGTGACGATGACGTCATCGGGGGGTCACGCGACATCGGCGGGGGTCACGTGACCTCGAGGAGGTCACGTGACCTCAGGGGAGTCACGTGACTTCGGGGGGTCACGTGACCCCCCACGAGGTCACGTGACCTTGGTGGGGGGCTCGCGCGGTGCATTATGGGACATTTCCCATGATGCACCGCGCGGTTACGCCGACGGCGACGGCGACGGCGACGGCGACGCCGACGCCGACGGCGACGCCGCTCAAGCCGGAAACGGGCCCCTAAGAGCTGCGCTCTAAAATGTTCTCGAACGAGTGTTGGTATATATCTATAATAACACGTTTAATTTGTTACACAATGCACGCCAACTCGTGAGCAGCGACTACTTTGCGGAGAAAGGGGGTTATCCTCGATAAAGTCTTCGTTCCGGGTGAACAGCTGGAACATTGTACTGTTTTTTGTTCACAGTGCGCCGACAGTATGCCAACAGCATCGAGGTTTCTACATATCCCCGGTGGCCAGCAATTCAACGGTGACGAGAAGCTTAGCTTCTCGTCACCGGTGGATCGGTTGGGCAAACGGAAGAGAAGGCAAACAGTTGAGATCAGCAGGAATCGCAGAAACGTGCGTCGCAAGGAACAAAAAGAAGACTACAGCACCGGCGTTGCCAGACTGGAAGGCACACGAGAAAGTTATGCGTTGTTTATGGCGAAACACATTAAAGGAAATGTTTCTTACAATTTCGAATATTCGTCGACAAACTCTAGCATAGTAGCTGAAATTTCTTTGTACCATCTGAAGCAAATAAATTGGTCTTCAAGTACAACATTACTATATTTTGACTTAAAATACCATATTAGATCGATAAGAACCAGCGGAAAAAGAGGATAAACAAAATGACTGGCTTGTTTCACCGATAGATGGTGCATCTTACTGCGCAATCAAAAATAATTATTGTTGTTCTATATCCAGCCGTTTATTCAGTGCCTAGGTACTTTTGTCCTTCCTAGGCACCGCAGTTTACCAAAATCGGTTTACCATCGCTTCGAGAAAACCGGCCCTGGTACGCATGGGGCCTTAAATGTAGCTTTATTTTCACCAACTCGTGTGTACAAAATGTGTAAAATGCTTTCTTATAGAGTATCTGCGTAGCTCCTTCTAAACCAGAACACTCGGTATCAAGTGCTCATTCTTCTCGACTATAAGTCGCTCTAAAATAAAACGCTGTTTCCTTTGCACTAAGCCGGTTTCCAACGTGCTCGTGCTCCTCTTCAGTTAATTTTTTTCTATTTGTTTTTGTACACGCACTTTTCCATTTGCATCATTCTTATCCTTGTTTAATCTCGGTAGCATGCTCAGGATATCCACCACAAATATACAGAAATTCAAGAACACTAACGGGAACATATCGTTCCAGAAACCCTTTTTTACATTTTTGTTTCTTGATGTTACTTTGGCACATCCAACGAAGTCAATCGTGCCACCAACAAAACAATTCCTCAAGCTTTTGATCGTTTAACATCGAAAATTGATATATGTGTATAATCTCGGTTATCTGTATCATATTTTGTTTATGCATGGCATATTTAAAAAACGTGCGCAGTTGGCTAAGGCGGGTGTTTGATTTCAAGAAGTTCACAAACATGATTTATTGAACTACAGGCCGATATCAATTCTTTCAGTTTTCACAAAGTGCCTCTAAAACTTATAATTGATGGAATGACTTCATTTTGTGAAAAAATCCTAGTAACGGACTCTCATTTCGGTTTTTAAAAAGTTCGTTCAACAAAAGCAGGGCTTTTGGCAAAAGAAGAACTATAATTTATGCGATTCACCAAATATTAGTGATACTGGGAGTCTCTGTAGACTTTTCCAAGGTATTCGACAAAATAAACCACGAGACCCCCCAAAAAAACTTGAAATTTATTGTTTGCGGAGGTTATTTATTAAAAGAGTATCTAGTCTCGCCGCAAGAATGTTGTTATAAACAATAAAATGTCAGCTACAAAACCATTGAATTTTGGGGTACCCCAAGGTGCATCCATCAACCGTTGTTATTTAAATTGTATATTAACGACGGAATAAACCTGGACAATAATATCCAAGTTTTTATTTACGCTGAGGATACCACCTTATTTTTTTTTAATCTACCAGTACTAAATAATTAATAGACCAGGCGAACAATATGCTAAGTAAATTAGACAAATAGGGCGTTTTCAACTCCCTAACTAACAACGTATTAAAAACAAAACTGTGATTTTAAGGCGTGAAGATCGTAAAGTAAATATTGAAAACAACCTTCTGATTGGAACTGCAATGACACATATTGTACCTTCATTAAAATGTCTAGAATTAGTTTGAAATAAGCGTACTGAGATGGTCGCAATTAAACTCACCCGCGTTATAGATATTTTGAAATGGCTGCGTTTATTTCTGTCAACTAATACGAAATCGCTTTTTTGCAACCCATTTTTTTATTTTGAACCTCAACTTCTGTTTCTTAGTTTGGGGAAACAGAAGCATGGCAAACACATCGAAACTATTCTTATACTATTGGAAAAATCCGTTCGCGCTATCTCTGGTTCAGCCTGCGATGCTCATACGGAATCACTTAGTAATAGTCTGAATATTTTTGCTGTTCAGTTTTTACATAATGACTTTCTGCTCAAGATCTATGTGTCTGAAAAAAATATATTGAAAAATTATCGAAATTAACAAGAAACAAAAGCAGCTACGACACACGTCACAATGAAATATAGGATACACATTTTCCCCAGCACAAGCAACGGAACTCAATCGCTTCGTTACACATTGCCATATTTATTCAATTCGCATACTGATTAGACTGCAAATATTTGCGTCTGTTACTTACGTTCGCCTTATACGATTTTTTTTGTTTAAGTACGTTATTGGCTCAAGGTATGCTAGCTGCTATATAGACTATAGATTGTGTTTTTTTTCTGTTTCTTTTATAGCACAGCTGTTGCTGATATGTGGGGGGCACAAACCCAGTCAAGCCGCACTTTTGTGGGTTTTTTTCTGTTCTCCTGACATGATCATTGTTCAAAGGTGGTTTCGAATAATTTATATTTTATTTTATATTATTTTATTTTTGAGACAACAGAGTCCCGACAATTTTCGCATGTTACCAATTTCCTGCGATTTTCGGTTCATTTTAGCCCTTTATACTGTTCTGGGATTCGATGAGTAATCTGGGGAACGCTGGCCTAGCTAAAACACTTGGCGAAGGTTTCGGCATTTCTTGCAAACGATGTCAGTATCAAAGATGCTTAAGAATTAACGATGTTTATTACACTAAGCCATGTCGCGTTTTGTATGCACATTGTACGAGTGGTCTCAACTGATGCTGCGCTTCAAAGAAGGCCAGCACTCTCCGTCTGAGGAATTTTTAATAATCAAAATGGTTTGTCTGTAGAACCCGTCATAACGATTGGTCTTCAGTCAACTTTCTCCAGCTATCGCCGAAGAGGCGACAATGTGACCCTTTAATGAGTTGAGGCCTACAAATAATACAGTCTTGGAATATAATACGCTTGATCCTTTAGTTACATTCACGCGGAAATGACTTTTGTTACAGTCAAGGAATCATAAGTATATCATGCAAAAAAAAAAAAAAAAAAACTATTGCGAGGTTAAAACATTGCTACGGTAAGCCACATAAGACCGTGATCTTGATATATCGGCGCTAATATCAGGTTCGATCTACCGTGATACATCGACAACTGCTTTCATCCCATTATTGTTTGCGTAAAACACGTGACAAATGCGACAACTTACAACTAAAAAGTCCCCATAATACGATCGTCGTGGCGCAGCCTGGTTCAATACACCACTCTCTGCTAAGCTCCAGTCGCAGCGCTCTTAGCGTGTCAAGCGACCAACATTGTAGCAAATCCACAACATGGCGGCAACCGAAAAAACGGAGCTAAGAGTGGGGAGGGGGAGGGAGGATTGGGTTGGGGGTGCTTGCATATTCCCCGCAAGCATTTGAGAGTTTCCGTGGACTGTTTTCTTCTCTTCGTTACGCTTTCAGCAACGAAAATGGTGCTGGAGTTGCTTCAGAGTTACGGATATCCTATTTGGTTCCGGACAGCGTTGCGGGTCGGCGGAAGCAGTTAATGAAAACCCCTATTATCTTGATGTTTCCCGCTCAAAACCCTTTAAACGCAGTCAGCGTCCGCATGTCGCTTGAGCAAACTGAACGAAACGATGAGAAATAAAAAAGAATGTAACTCGGGCATCCGGTGCCGTATGAAGTCTTGTGATGATACCATGTTTGGACGCTTTTTGGTTGTTTCTTTTCGATTGTTTATATTAATTAATGTGCTTGTGCGCGCTTAGCGTCTTCGAGCAAGGTGAGCGAGAATGATTAAGTATGCCTGTGGATCACACTACAGCCAGTAAAGATACAAGGATTCGCAGGCAAATATCCCCTAAGGGCTGTCTCTCAAGCTTTATTCTAATATTGCCAACGGATAATACCACGTGACAATCAGGGTACAGGTCTGTAGCTCGAACCATAAACGCCCTGAATTATCGTCTGGAGACATTTTAGATTCGCTTTGCCTTGGAATGTGGCAAAAAGAAAATTCTCAGCAATATTGTGCGAGACTGATTTTAATTTCATTGAAAGTTTCTAAGCAGATTTCAGTTTTAAAACGTCTAGGTATTTTATATTAACACAAAACATTCACCAGGCTTCATATTAATATTGTTCGAAGGATGCTGTCAAAGCATAGAGGACAGGACAGGTGATGACAGACAGAAGATAGAATGATTAATGGAGGCCGAGCCGGCCCGTGGGACCTGGCCCGAGATGGTCGTGCGCGCCCCAGCGTCGTCGTCGGCTTCACCTTCCTAACAATATACTTCTGATGATGTGCTATACAAAACCAAGCAAGAATAGGAAACAGCCTACTACTATATAAGTAACAAACACCTTTCAACATTCATTTCAGACTCAGAACAATAAGTTCATCAATAAAAAAAAACTCTGGATTTCGATTGTATTCACAAGCAAATATTCCTCAATAATATTGCAACGTCTGAATCCTAAAAGGATTGTAGGAAACACCGCGAACAAATTGGCATTTAGTTAGACTATTTGTTAAGCGACATTAAGTAAGACCCGGAGCTTCTAAAATTAAAAATTTATATTCGAGTCTACGATTTCTTATCAGACCACTGATTCAGTAATTAGCTGTTCTCAGTAATCTCAATTATTTTATAACAAAAACTGAATATTTATATTAAAAAAGAGCGTTAAAAAAACACAGCATCGAATTCACAAAACTAGCTGGAAAGTTGAAAGATAAGTTGAAAAAAAGCAAAAACAAACTTTTTTTCTAAAACTCTTCCTGTATTCATGAAAAATGAACCAGAAACGTTCTGGCGGTATATCTCTTTGGAAGCTGAAGTAATAACACATATTATTTCTAAACATTTTGCATACAAAAAAAAAGAAAAAAGCTTGACATAGCTAACGCTTTCAATACCTATTTTCACTCTAATTTCACAGCAGAACAAACTACAACACTACCCGAGGTAGCGACTTTAACTGTGGAGTCACAGATGCCATAACTCAAGCTTAGTGAAAATGCACTCTCACTACTACTAAATTTTTATACTATAAATTCACCAAGGCCGGATAAGATCAGTAACACATTTTTAAACATATATACTGAAAAGATCTCCGAAATGTTTCTTCATTATATATAACGCGTTTCTTCTAAACTCTCAAGTTTTAGGTGACTGGTTACAAAGAAAAGTCATTCCGATACCAAATACCAGAAGAAAGTTTCTACTACAAAGATATAGATCTATGTCGCTCAACTTCACGTTCTGCAAATTATGAGAAAATATGAGTGAACACAAAAGGACGTACATAAAATCACATTACCTATTTTATCCCACTCAGCATGGATTTAGAGGTGGTGTCTACGGTTTCTCAATTTGTTGGAATAGTTCATGATTTCACGAAAGTTATTAATAACCAAGGAAAACGAATGCTATTATTATTGATATTTCTGAGGCCTTTGACTATCTGCCCCAGAGTAAACTAATTCATAAACTTCGAGCTATCGGTGTTAGACCGAATATTTTATCCTGGATAGAAGCGTATCTTAGCCCACATTTACGATTTGTAGAAATTAGTGATCAATGTTCAACGACGCTTTATGTATATTCCGGAGTACCATATGGTTTGGTGCTTGGGCCATTATGTTTTCTTATTTACGTAAAGGATTTGGCTAGAGGTATCTATCCATCGGTGACGGTCAGGGTATTCGCGGTACACTGTGTCATGTACAGTGGAATAACTGAAAAGAGGGACCAAGAAGAACTGAGTGGGTCATTACAGGAAGTGTCACGCTGGTGCCTTAACTGGCGCATGAAGATTAATCATAACAAATCGGTTGCCATGATGATAACAAACCAAAGGGAAGTTTATCACCCTTAAAAGTTCCGACGTTCCCCTAAATGAAAACAGACAAAGTTAAATACATCGTTGGAATATAACAGGACTTAAAATGGGACACAGATGTAAATTGTGTCTGCAACACGGCTCGCCGAAATTAGGTTTCATGAGGAGAAATTTAAAACATTCAACGCTAGAATGTAAATTAGCTGCTTATAATACCCTAATTCGACCTTCATTAGAATGTGCAAGCCTTCTGTGGGATATTCACCAAAATACTTATCACGCGCCGTAAGCAAAGTCTAAAATTGGAACTTGCGATTAATATTTTGTAAGTATAGACGCACGAAAAGCATGACGTTCTTGCTTACAAGATCCGAATTGCAAATACATTTAAGCATCAGTTATACCACGGTTATCTCAAAATAAATTTGGATCAATATTCAAAAACACCATACAGTCCCTCACATCGAACTAAGCACATTAAAATTATAAGACACTATCACAGCAAGAATGACGCCTTCAGATATTGATATTTTGTTCAAACCACTACCGGAAGAACTGGTTGATATCACCGAAACGCAGTTGTTCGTTGATAGACTGACTAAGCATTTTCATGATCTAGACTCTTTTTACGTGCAGTGCAAAATTAAGCCTCGTTTACTCAAGTAAGTGTCGTGACATTGCATTGCATGGGTATTTTTATATATTTACATTGAATATTTTCCGCTTATGATCTGTTATTACGCACGTTTCATACGATCTCGTTACGCATTTCAAATTTTGAATTTATACTGTGCGCGCAATGCCGTATTGTTTTATTTCGGTTTTATTTTGTTGCATGTTACCTACCTGCATGGGCCTACAATATGACCTGCAATATCTCACACAAAAAATTATAAAAAAACAAACAAAGATCAGTAGGCGATAATGTATTATGAATGCAGTCACACTTCCTGCGCAGATGCAAGGATGCCTATAGACCAACGCTTTGTTTCGAAACAAGCCCTCACGAGCTGCGGGCAAACGCGCAGTTTCCGCACGAGGTGTGGGCACTCTGCGTGCTCAAAAACCACATTTGCATCAAGTAGAGCTTCTGCGCATGCGCCCTGCCAATAGCAGCGCCACCGCAGTGGCGTGACGTCAGCACAGCGCGTTGGTCTATAGGTACGAAGGCAACAGATTTCTAAGGCAGATTATATATCTACAGAAAAAAACCTGTATAAATATTCATGCACGTTGACCAGCTTAATTCGTGTGATATCACGGATATACAGGATCTGTATACAAACTGGTTTGCGCAGAGGCAAGTCGAACCTGTATTTATACGGTACCTCTATGCATACACGTCTCCTGCATTCATACCCATGCGCAAAGAGGTTCGCCTTTTCAAAAGATGGCATTCAAGCTATTTAGGTGAAGCCGCTTAAAAAAATAATCCACAACCGAAACAGGGGGAGAGGGGATTATATCACTAATAAAATGTGCAACAAAAATCAAAACGAGCAAGTATTGAACATTTGTTTTGATTATTTTTCAATGAAGATATCCCACAGGTAGGCCATGCCAAATTTTATATGTCTTCTTTTCTCTTTGTTTACCAAGACGTAAATTTTGCCAATATAGCACCACCTTTCTTGCCATGATATTTGGTATGCTGCAAGACATCAAAACAATTGATCAATACCGCGAGAACTCTTTAACCTAGTGTGTCTGTTGTACCGTAAATTCCATTCTTCCGAACCGTCTAAGCCAAAGAATCTTCGCTGTACTGGTTATAAATTTTAAAATATTTGTCATACTTTTTTACTACACCAACATAGAATTTTTGCCATATTTGATCCTGGAGTGTTGGGAAGCCGATGAACAGAACAGCTTGCGTTCTCACGTTTATTCAGTGTTTTAGCACACAAATATAGGTCGATGCAGCGTCTCAAGCTAACAGCCAACGCTTGTGCTTTATGTGGGTAGACAGCAGAGGAATGCTGAACCCTTTTATACGAGCGGTGACTTTGTGCCACTTAGCCAGAAATAATGTTAGCCACCTCGACAAAATCATTATTTTTCCAAGTTCCAGCACGGTTTCCGTCTGATTGGTCGCGCACCACGCAGCTGATAGAATATTTACATGATCTTTCCCTTACGCTAGCCAAAAATGTTCAGGTTGACTGCTTGCTTCTAGATTTTCAGAAAGCATTCGATAAGGTACCTCTATCACTTCTCATGCACAAACTTCCTTTTTTGGGTCTCGACGACTATATTCTTTGATGGATTGCCAATTACGTATTCAATCGTACACAATGTGTGCACCGTGGTGGTCTAAATTCCCGTAATGTTGATGTAACCTCGCGTGTCCTCCAAAGGGTCCGTACCTGGGCCGCGTCTCTTCTCTATATATATCGACGACATAGCGTAGAATTTAACAAGAAGTATACATCTATATACTGATTTTATTTATACATAGCTTAAAATGAGAGTGATTCTCTTTTACTTCAGTCAGACCTCGAAAAAGTAATAAATTTGTGTGACTAATCGAAATGTTCCTAAATATCAACAAATGCAAATATATTAGATTCACCAGAAAAACGAAGCCAGTCCAATCGAGATACCATCTGAACGGTGAGTTCTCCAGGAAGTTAGAGATGTCAAATAGGTAGGAGTTTATTTTGGCAGAGATCTCTCCCGAGGCCTTAATTTGGACATGGGGTGAAAAAAGCACTGAGAAATCCGGCAGCTTTGGTTGGCCATTCACGGTCGTTGGATTTGTCGCCGAATGTTTCACCTAGTGTCCAGAATAGAGCCCCTGGTCTAAACATGTCTTTACAACAAGTAAGGCGAACCGTGTTTAAAACTTTGTCAAAACGAAATTTCAAAAAGGCCCCTGCTACACTCCTAGAAAAAAGAGAGTGCGACTTAGTCCCTCAGGGGGCAAAATGCGCTGATACCCCAAATTAGTCCCCTGGTAGAATGATGCGGACGGCAGCAACCTTTGCTCCCCTACCGTTAGTCCCCCCAGGACTAACATTTGTACTGAAAAAGAAAATTATGTTTCTATATAAGAACTGATATGCGATATATGAAACTGATATGAAATACAAAAAAAAAACGATATGTGAAATATAAGAACTGATTTGCAACATATGCCAACTGATGTTAAAATGCGTCCAGTACATCTATCAGAATTAAACTCATATATTTTTTCTTTTTTTTTAGTATACGACGTGCCGCGCAGGCAAGCAAACACGTGGATTGGAACCGCGTGGAGCGGCTTGATTTACTGGCTTTCAAATAATTACGGCGTGAGCGTTTACTTTTTATTAAGAGATTCATTCTTCGAGCCTTTCAAGATACTCTCAAACATATGGCTTTAATGAAACAGAAAAATCGACATGCTGGGAATATTAATTATTGCTTAGGTGGTCACCGAGAAAATCCGTACATTCAAGACGACCTGTATAAAATGCGGAAACGGAGAGATCAGAAGTAGTTATCGGGTGTACTGTCGTATTCATGTTTGTTGTGCCGTGTACAGTATGTGTATGCGCTCAATGTATATGTTCAACTGATGCTAGTGGTATCTGTAATGTATCTACATGTGTGTATAATAGAGGTGCCCCAAGTGTAATGATGGCGTGGGCAAATAAAACTATTTTTTTAGCACATGAATTGTGCGGTTCCTAATGTTACCTAGCCCAGCTGAAACTTATATGCGACATATTTAACTGTTGTAATGACCCATGCGTTCTGATATAAAAATATGTCCAATAAACATATCAGAAATAAATTCGTATAATTTGTTTTTTTCAGTAGAGATTTGCGCCCTTGCATATAGACCCCTGGCACTAAATGTTGCGCCCCTGCATTTAGACCCCGGGGTGTGTATGTTGGGCCCTTGCATTTGGACCCCTGAGACTAAAAGTTAATATTTTAAATTTGGTCCCGAGCCATTAAATATTTAACCCTTGCCGTTAGTCATTTTTGACTCAAAGTAGCACCCCCCGAATCGCGCAGAACTGACGAAACAAGCTTCACGCAAGTCTACTGGTCGCCAGGTGTACTGCAATATTAGAAACAAAATTGTGAAGTTCAAGTTAAACGTAGCTTTACTGCCTCGTAGATACACATCAGATTCAAGGTTGGCTGAAGTCAAAGTTCGTGAACAGTGGAAGCAACGCTAAGGCCGAATTCCAAAGAGTGCACTTGCGTCGACTATGACTTGGACACTGTAACGTCTGTCCAAACCGGCTGGTGTCTAATCACAATTTATTGGGAAACCTGAAGCTTCTTACCTGTTTGCGAAGGATTTGAGTTAGTAGTAACTGAAATCCCTCGTTATTAGTTATTATTGACAGCGTGAAATACCAGATCGCTCGACAAAAGTATGAGAAATAGCACACTCATAATAAGCTCACAAGTAGGTTGCGTAAGTTCTGCAACGGTTCACATATCACATGCGATCTCTTGACAGCATCAGACCTGCGCAAGATTAGATCTTTAGTCTATCATTTGGTGCGAATTAGAGATCCAGCGTGCAGGTGTTAATTAGAACGCAATTAATTGCAAAGGTTCCAGCGAGCTGGACAAGAATGATGAAAATAATCCCTGGAGAAGGGGAACAAGGGGGACAGAGGAGAAACATAAAACTCCAAAAACAGCTAGGTGACTGGTGCGCGACCAAAAAAAATCCGCCTGGTATCGAACCCGGGACTTCTCCATTACAGGTGGAGCGCTCCACCAACTGAGCTAACCAGGGGTTAGACGTCAGTAGAGCAAACGGATTTTATCAGCCGTTACCAGTCTAACACCAACAAGGGTGAAGCTTGCAATTTTAAGGTTATAATTAGAACGCAATTAATTGCAAAGGTGCAAGCGAGCTGGACAAGAATGATGAAAATAATCCCTGGAGAAGGGGAACAAGGGGGACAGAGGACAAACATAAAACTCCAAACACAGCTAGGTGACTGGTGCGCGACCGCGAAAAATCCGCCTGGTCCGGGTATCATTCCATGATTCAAAGTAACGGCACGAGCTCCCGCCAGCAACTCGAAAATGTAGTGTACGGTCGAATAAATAGGGAGTTTCGTAGACCGCGTTTCCCCCTCTATTAAGCTCCCCGCAACGAAGCCGCTACTGCGCCTGCGCGCCATTGGCCTTGACTGTAAAGTTCCGGTTATTGTAGCAGGTTACGGAGAGCTTTACAGGTCGGCGAAAACGGTCTACGAAAACTTTCTATTGTCTCTCTCCTGGTCAAACGGCCCCTGCCAGGGTCTGCAAAACACAAAATATAATCCATCGGTAGAATCGCTGTTTCGTACGCTTTTATAAGGTAACTGCATACGATTAAATATCAGTTCTCTTTGCTACATACAAAAATCAGCGCCCATGATGCCAAGAAGAATAGAGCATGGCGCGCGCTTTGCAAGCTCCAGAACGCACCCAAACTGAAAATACTTTCTGAAGCCGAAGTTAATGTATGCACTATAAACAGTAGCACTTCGGCATACCTTCATCGAGTTCCCTTGAATTGTGACTTCAGAACAGATTAAGTGCAGTGCTGCAGCGCAGTGAATTTAAACCGGATCGCGCAATGATCAGGGAAAACGCGGGGAGAAAAAACATAGCGACCAGCTTCTGACAAAGGCTGTATTTCAACTTACTAAAAACAGGTCTCTTCAATCAAACCGAGACACCCCCCCCCCCCCCCCCCCCTTTCACATTTTCCCGACGCACCTTATCTCCCTCGAGAGCGCGGAGCAGAATAAAGATGTGCGGGGGTGTGTGTGTGTTTGGGGGGGGGGGGGGGGGGGAGGGGAGGCCGAGTCGGGAGAAGGGCGCGCACGGAAAAAGCCCTTTTACCCCTCACAGTACACAGCACAGACGGACACAGCACTCGGCGCAGGGCCCCAAAAGACGGTGGAAGGTCTCCATTTCAGCACACCTGTCGAGTGACGTACGAGCAAACCCGTTGATTATTTTTTTCTTCATTTGTATCCTCTCCCAACGTCTTCATTTTTCAAGGGTTCTGTTTTCTTTGTTTGTTTTTTTTTTAGTTCGCATTCGTTTTGTTACGGGCAAGTATTGTAATGGGTGACGTTGCGCGTGCGATTCGTTCTTCATCTGGAATGTTACGTGAAACAGTGACGACGATGGCATGAAGGGGTCTGGTTACTGCCCCTGAATGTGCTTCTTGAATGTGCCGTGCATCAAGTGCTTAGCTGCAGACTTCGAATTCAACATATTACTTCCCAGAAAGGTTGGTGACGGCAAGACACAGAGGCGGGTGTTGACTTGTTCTCGGAAACTCAGCTTTAGCGATTGAGGTAGCCCTTTACCGTGACTGCGAGACTGCGGTGCTGCAAACGCGTCTTCTACAACCCCTGACATTGTTTCATTTGAAAAAAGAAAAAATAAAGTGTTAGCATTTGACGATGTTGCGTTTGGATAAATGCTAATTCATTGCGCGAGGGCAAATTACGTCAGTGCGACTTCTCAAATGTCAATACATCATTGTTGACGACATAGTTTGGTAGAGACAACACATTCCTTAACTCGCATTCACACAACGATCGAAGCTCTACCATATGATGTATAAATGTTCGTTAAGCATTATAAATTTCCGCCAGTTTCGTTTGAGTTTGGTCAAGGCTTTCGGCAGTGCTGGGCTGGGTCGCGCAAACCCAAAAGACAAGCGAAATATTAGCTGTCTTCCTGGCGAACATTTCGTTTGCCTTTGGGGAACTAAAATATGCAGTTGCACCCCGTATGAAGAGAACTAATGGCTGCTTTTGCTCGCGCACGTCGTTCGGTTAGTCCTAGTCGAGCGCAGTCAGTCCCCAGCTTTTGCGCACGGCACCTAGCTTGAAAGAGATGTCCTTTTGGGGGAACAACTGGGAGTTTAGAGGACCAAATGCTGCCGTTAGTCCTTTGGGACCATATGTTATCATAGAGTGTAATATTAAAGAGCGGTTTTCCGTCAATAATGTTCGGCCAATCCTAGAGTACACGTGACCACTGTGAGACCCAGGCTCCCTAAGTTTAGAATCAAAACTAGAACGTGTGCCAAATATAGCAGCTTGTTTTGTAAGAAATAATAACGAAATTTGCTCGAGCGCTACAAATTTGAAGGAACAATTGAAATTAAAACCATAGGGTTCGTGGCGAAAATATCTTAAAATACTTCTCAAAAATGTTTATTTTGACAAATAGGTATAACAAAGGATAACTATTTTCATAATCTTGATTAACTCTCCTGAAAAGTGTACCATCCACTAAAGATGAAAAAAAAGAAAATTTGGCGCACAACTGAAATGCTTCAAAACTATTTTTTTTTTCACCAATCGTAGAAGGGTGGCGAGCTGGGCTAGTTGGTAAGCATTATACGTGGCTAAAGTCAGCGAGGAACGTGAGCAAACTGCAGAAGAACAGAGGAGACAGGATAGACGCTGAGCTCACATCTCAATATTTTATCCAGAACATAGAAGAAAAAAGATGGCAGAAAACAAACAGGCATGTGCTCACGCCACGAGAACTATAGTGTACGGGGAGATGGTTTCAGCGCATCGCAGTGTTTAAAAGCTAAACATAATTATAGATGGCGTAACTGAAAGCTGGCTCACGCAGTGCTCACCCAAACCGTGGGTAATATACGTCTCGTATAATTTTCTGGGGCGTTTTTTCTTATGTCGACCGATGATAGCGGTATGGCCAGATTTGGATTACATGTAAAGCCTTGACAGTGCTTAGGGAGGTAACGCCCACCGTTGAACGCATATGCACGTTATATACACTTAGCCCATCATTATGATAAATTCCTCACCGCCCAACATATGTTCTACAGCGTGTAAAGAGAATGGTGTATACTACACCCGAGGTACAGGCCACAAACTGTAGAACATGTTCCTTTTTACATTTCATTCCAGATACATTTTTAGTACATGTATATAATTCCACTGTGGAACAGATCTAGGCCATTTTTTTAAACTGAAAGTACAACTGGAACTTGATATTTTTGGGTGACTTGTTTTAAGTTGTGCGATACTTTTCGCAAGTATGGAATCACTACCCCCCTTTCTTCTCAACATTACGCTTTATACCTTCTTCTCCTTTTACTTTTTTAACCAAGGATTGCACAACCTTATTTAACACCTGCCACGGGAACCCTGATGACTGGAGTCTGTCAATCTGAGTCTTGCAGCTGTCATTAATGTAACGTAAACATTATATTTTTAGGGCTGATCCTAGACGTGATAAAGTTTTACCCCTTTTTACAATCTTTAATGCGCTGACGAGTAATGAAATGTACAAATATACCCTTCTGTGAACGTGGGCAGAAGCACTATATTAATTGAGTTCTGAGTTCATCGTTTATCCTGTCTCCTGTACTCTTCTACAGTTTCTTCACGAAGCTCGTTGATTCAACCTTGTATAATTTTACAGATCGATTAGAGATTGGAATTGTCTTCTACAGCACGTGGTTACTGATACTTAGAATGAAATGTTTCCCTCTCTGTTATTTCACATACATTAATATTGATGTTCTGGAGTTTCTCTATTTCTGATTAATGTGTTTTATGATTCTTCAAAAAGCTTTATTGCACTTCCTTTATGCACTCTTAGTCTTGTTTATTCGCATGCTTGTTTTAACTGACAAATTGTCTTTGTCTCTTGTAATATATACTCCCTACAATAATACCTTCGCAGCGATGTAGGTACTGTGTAAATAAATAAATAAAAGCAAACACTTTAAAGTCTCTAGTTTTACTTTGTATATTATATTGTTTATATGTACAGTTATTCTGAAAACATAATTCGATAAGCAGTATTCTGCTTCACAAAAGCAAAGTTGTATAGTTAGAGCTCCTTTATTTCGTTAAATTACTCGTCACGATCTAGGCTAAACAATACCGATAAACAAATGAGTTTCGTTGCGGACAAATCAGTCTTACGTTTCGTTATAGCTGATTTTATTATGACCGTGGAACAACGTTTCTTAATCGTCGATTTTCTATGACAAATGTCTTTGGTAAGAAAATCTACCGGCAATGAAAACGGTATAAAATATTTAAAACTTTTAAATTTGGCACAACAGATAGTAAGTTTTCTTTAAGCATTTTTTTTTAAATGGCTGAATCTCATTTGCCAAATAACTGGTAAAATGTTACCACCAACATTTCGTGTCTATAAACAGACTGGCAATTCGTTCACAATCATAATATTGTCAAGCGTACAATCCGTGACGAAACGACAACTAAAAAAATATATTTTTGGAAGCACCGCTACAAACGTTATTGTCCCGTGTTTACAACAAAGGAGTTTGAAAAGGTTCCGGCAATTTTCGCCCTTTTCAGACTGTCGCGCGTGGGCATTCGCAAGAGAGTGCTTTTATTGCCTTGCTTAGTGCCTTGCTTGAGTCACTGGCTGCACTAAAACAAAGCCGTATTGATGGTACTCTGCATCTTAATTAAGAAAACGGAGATAGCGCTGTCAGGTTCCAGAATAAAATGCAGTTTCGTGCAAAAGAGAAGCAGGGCTTCAGATTGTGCAACCTCAAGAAAGAAACGTTTTATTCTAGCCAGCTTTCCGCAAATATTTACTTCCAAACAAAGGAGGGCGGCAAACTCTTACGATAACAAACTGCCTATAGTCCGTTTTATAAGCTTCCGTTTGTTCGCACCTTTCGGATACTGAGAGTAGCTTAGCTGTCTTTAAAAAAAAAAAGGAACAAAAAAAATGAAAGCCGTTTACAAATCCCTGTAACGCCGAATTGGAGCGCAGCTCTTGAGGAGGAGTAGGGAAGTGTACTGAGGGAGGTCACGTCACCTGCGGGTAGTCACGTGAACCCGGGGGCTCACGTGATCTCGGGGGAGGGGGCTCACGTGACCTCGGGGGGGGGGGGGGGGGTCACGTGACCTCGGGGATCACGTGACCTCGGAAATCACGTGACCTCGGGGGAGGGGGTCACGTGACCTCAAGGGGGGTCACGTGACCCCCCCGGTTACGCCGACGGCGACGCCGCTCAGGCTGGAAACGGGCCCCTAAGAGCTGCGCTCTAAAACAACTACTTATTATTTTTATTATGTGTGTACAGGGTATGATTACAGAGGGCATTGTTATAATCTGCTATTATACCTCACTGCACTATATGGTGTTACGCTAGCACAAGCTATCTTTCAAGGCTCGTCGGTCTAGAACTTTAATTCTGATATCCGAAGGCTAGCTCTATTATTACCAGAAACATAAATTCCAAATTTCTACGCACGAAAACTTTCACTTTGTTTTCAACATTTTGTGACAGTACTCTGCGGGCATAAGTCCGAGCAGCTTCACTTGAAAAAAAAAAATATTTAGCTACTATCGAGGATATTTTCTTTAATGGTGAATTCCACTCGTAGATCCGGAACGCTTTCCAAAAACCGCGAGGGAGGCGAAATTCCACTCCGTCGGACCCGCTCCGAATCGACAAGGGGAAGATAAACTCGCATTTTTGGGACAACCTCCCCCACAACCCTCCCCACCACTTCTACCTCCGCTGTTCAAAATGGCCGCTGCTTTAACTTGACAAGCCCACCAACGCCTCAGCCGACTGATCTTTCCGACGCAGAAATAACACGCGAAATTATACGTACCACGGAGTCCATGTCGCGAATAATGAAGACGTCCGCGTTCGGCACCGTCACATGCCTTTCGGCCGCGTCGAAGGGACGGGGCTCGGACAGCGATTGCCAGCGGTGGAGTTCGGATTTCTGGCACGACTTTAATAAACATAGAGGTAACAGAGCATCACTTGCAAGGTCGTTGCCTAATTTCTTCTTGCTTTATTGCACGGGAAAACGCCGGCGGAATGTAGCGTAAAAAGGTTAACATTCATTGGCTGCAGAATGAACGGGCCTAACCTTGCGTGTGCCTCTGGCTTTTCTGTCGTTCTTTTTCTCGTTCTTCCTCCCACGATTACAGATGTCAGCGCTTACGATTTACCACGCTCCTCATTCCCGGCTTTGTACCCCTGATCTACGCGAGGTAGAAGCGTTCGAGCCGTCACAATCCCACAGATCCAGCTCGACGACCCGACCGTTGCCCGACCGGCCCACCGACCTCACCAACCTCGCCACGCATGCGCACTGCCGATTTTGAAGGAAATGACGGAGGCGCACTGTCGACTTCCGGAAAGATCTGTGAAATCCCCCAGAGCAAGTTTGGCGGGGTTTGAGGCGCTCCGTGGAGCGGGCGCTGCCAGAGATCTACGAGGGGAAGATGACCAGCTCGAGCCAGATCTGCGAGCAGAATATGCGTGCTCCAAATGGAGCGCTAATGGAGCGCTCGAGATCTGCGAGCGGAATTCACCATAAACCATCGCAACAAAGAGAGAGAGAGAGAAAATATCTTGATTGACACTCAGTTCAGGGTGTCAAAGTGGTGTCCAGGAGGACGCCATTCAGAAGGGTGGGGATAGGTGGATCATGGCGGCGTAACAGACGTTGAAGAACAATAAGCAGAAATCAAAAATCAGATTGGCCGGAAACAATTGTTTCTGCGAATGTATGTCCACCTGACCGTGAAAATACTATACCGGTACAATTCCCGTGTTCCTGCAATTTTTTTTTTAAATATTAGTTCCGTTTGAGGAAAGGTGACGAGGTACCTGAACAAAAATATATGTATGAAGCGTTGTGTTATTATTTTCAGCTGTACTGTTCTTTCTAGTTACCATAAAGTATGAAATAGTCAAAGCCTTTTCTATAGTTTTTTTTTTCTAACGCAATGTATATTTTTTTATTGATAGTGCTTCATACAAACAATATTCAATATCATAAATGTGTGGTGGCGTTGGCACTGGCGAACATATTCACATAGAGGTAAAAACTTAATTTCACTATTACAGAATGAACGGACTCTTCGTCGCTACGAAAGAGTACAGAATTACGTTTCGATAAATATTCATCGAGTAATCCTTTTTTGTCATACTAACTCGAACGAAGTTTTGAATATCACTTTTGAAAATGGGGTCCCATTGCTAGTTTCAGAGATGGTTTCTTCTAGAAGCGAGCGTCTTGCGAATGATGGGCTCTGATGTACGTGTCAAAGAGCACAATACACAGGAAACCAATTTATATCTATATTATTTGGCTGAATGTCAATGCGATTACTCACAGGGAGTCTAATAAATTAGCTATACTTGGGTTATTACTCTCTTTGTTCCACGCAGTTGTAACATGTTGATCAACCACATAAGGTATCAAGAAGACAGGGCACAAATGCTGGCCTACGCATAAAGCGAATTGGCTCTTTTGTCCTGTAAAAAAATTTCTGAATGTTGTGTTGTGTGTATGTTTATACAGCCCGGGGGTACTCTGCTTCAATGGGCGTCTGGTTTCTCAGGTGTAGATGAGCAATTTAGCCTGTGCGGTACAACCGCTAACCTGGGGTCTTTAACGTGCACCACGTAGTAGTGATACACGACCGCACGCCGGTACGATGCTCATCCAGATCGAAACGGGCAGGGTGGGGATTGAACCCAGGATCCCTGGGTTCAGCAGCGCAAGCTTTCGCTTTACGTGCTCAGAGCTAATGTGCGCTGGCCCACTTGGCCACAAATCTCCCCCCCCCCCCCCCCCCCAAAAAAAAAGAAAAACATTTTAGAAGTTTGACAAACTGTATTTAGAATACACAGAAACATACAAAGTATAATCACACTGTTTTATTCTAAACACTTTTAAACACTGCGAGAGCCAAGTGCTTTCTATGAACTTTTAGGCCCTTAGATGGGTTTTAGCTATCAAAATTGCTTCTTAGAACGCCAACCCTAAAAATAATCGAAATAACTTGGACCGTTGTAAACAAGTATCAGAGGCATTGATCTGCGTTTTTACTACACCGGGACGCTTTCTCGCAGATGTTTCAGATTTCAACGTCTCACGCTACCTAGAGGGTTTCCAATTGCACGCCGAAATGTCAGCATAACACCACAATTGATCGGTGTCAGGCGTCGGATACATTTCAACTGTTCAAGATTGCACAAGGAGAAAGCCGCGATCGAATTCTGCTATTTCTGGCAGAGCTTACGACTGGACAAGAGTTGAATGACGTAATAAAATGCATCGCTAAACAGTGGCATAATGGTGATCTACACTCCACGACACCGATAGCGCGAACAAGTCATCGACGTGTTTTAATTATTTCTTAGTATTTAAATAGTGCTATCGAAACTTGTATAGCGATGGAAGGTGCTCAGTTGGGGTACTAACCTATGTGGTCAGTTTTGACAACCGTAGTACCCTTTCGAAGTAAAATGTGAGAAAGCGTCGAAGTCGTGTTTTCGCTAACATTGTCGCGCAGCATGTACAATTTGTGTCTGCCGCGGATGCTTTTCCCCAAAGAGCGGTGCACGAAAACAATTGATGCTTATATCGAATGTAGCGTACATCAAAACTTTGCAATAAAAACATACTCGACCCATAAATATTTAAAAAGGCTATAGAATTATTGTTTATTTGATTTGTGAATGGTCAAAAAAACTTTTAAATATCTCTTGTCTAAGGAATAACTAAATAACTGTTCCTTCACTAACCTCGTAGAGTATAAAAACAAATCTACTCATGAGTGAATTATTTTCCCCATTCACCGTCTGCGTCTTTCACACGTGAGCGAAGTGTCACGTATTGGTGTCCTGCCAAGTGAAACTGTGAAATATGTCGTCTGAAGCTAACAAGAGAAGCAGGTGTAGCCTATGCTATCATGAGAGCTAGAGGCACAATAGAAGCCGCGCTATGAAGAAAAGAGACGACACATTCTAAGAAGTAGCACAATTAAAAACGAATTGCAGCCAATAACAATTTTCTACACTCATTAGGACAATGACGACAAATAACCAAAAATCGCTTGAGGGAAGAAAATAAAACTCCGTTTCCCATTGCCAACTGAATATTTATGGTCCCTTTAGCATACTAGCTAAAGATTATATTTACCTTCCAGGTAAAGTCATTGCTAGAAATTAAAATATAATTAAAGAATAACAACCAGCCGTGCTTTCGCGACTACAGATCAACCGTGAATAGCACCCAGAGCATATTGAAGGATTTCAAGAGGACTAAGCAAAACGAGTGGAGATTTCTTCAGTCGATTATGAAAGTCCTGCATCTCCTCAACAGTTGGTAAGTCGGCAGCCCTTACATTTAACCAAAACAAATATGTCAGGCATAACCTAAAACATTTCACGCTCTGCTGTGGAGCAATATGAGTAACATGAACAAAATCCATGTGAATTGGGAGTTGAAAATTTAGATGTGGCTTTATTATAAAGTCAATATTTACAATTAAAATTAGCTATACGAAGAACAGGACTTTGAGGTATGTTTCTCCGACTCCTTTAGAAGTTGGACATTTACACCTTCAATATCAACACACACAAAAACAAAATAAAAACAATGTCCGCCTTCTGTGGCAGCCTATAAGCAGACTTGGACGTAGTTCAACTACTCTACTCAAACTACTGTAGTTTAACTACTTTTTCGAGTAACTTGGTAACTTTCAATTACAACTTGGTTTGGGTAATTAGTAGTTTAATTTAACTACTTTTTTCAGGTAACTTCTACTCAAATTACTAACTACTTTCGAAATTATATAGTGCTAATTTTGCCCATCACGAAAGTTTGAGCGCAGAAATGAATAAGACGCCGGCAGATGAAATGGCATTCCCGAACAAGGGGCCCCCTTGTTCGGGAAGGCGTCCTTGGGCCAAGGTGGCGACGAGCAGCCAAAACATAACACCGGCGCGCACGAACACAGGAAGAGTTACTTAACAAGCCTTGGTCGGGTATTGACCTAATCCGGTAATGCGCGCAGGCGCCGCGTTTCCAGCTGCAACCATGAAAGACGGGGGCACTCCGAAAGTTGTTATTGTTTTCGTGTTGTCTGTCTTTAGTGAGTTCTGACTCAAGCGGCAGGTTCCACGGGAGGCGCCACTGGAATTACCTCGCAACTGGGCTCCTGTTCCCATTGTCACCTTGTCGTCAGCGCATACGCCTTTGCTAAGTCGGACTCCCCCGCGCACAAACCCTGGCACGGATAATCCGTTCATGGGAGCACGTTCCCGCTTTCAGCTGCAACTGTATACGAGCGACGATGCTTGTTCACGTAATCCTTCGCGTCCTTCCGACCATCCATACCTGGGAGACCTCCCCTTTGTTAAAAACGATTTACTTGTCAGGCGTGTCAGGCGTATCAGAATATTGCAGTCGCCGAGGAGGATTGCGAGTTACCCTTGGGAGATCATTTTGTTGGACCCGGCGTCAGCGGTGAAGTATACTTCGGTTCATCATCTGTTAAACCAAAACAATTTTTTTTTTCAGTAGCGTAGCACAAGCACCACAACGGGACGCGCAGTCGTCCGGATGATCTCATCGTCGTGGCGCGAGACTTGAACACTTGAAGGTCTAGTGCACTTGCTCAGCGTACTCTCTGAACGACGTCGGAATAAAGAGGGGCCAGTCATAACAATCTCAACTTGACGAAGAAAAAAGAAAAAATGAGGAAAGTTTGTTATAAAAGATCCTCTACCCGAGGCAAACCTCACATGTTTAGTCATGCACACCTAAGATGCCGACACTCGCTAACCCGACCCTGCACAGCCTGTTTCTCAAATTCGACGTTGCCGTTCCATCCAGCCCGTCGATGGAACGTCTATTTAGGTTCGCTGGGGACGTCCTTAGAAGGAAAAGGGGAAAACTCTCCTATCAAGAACTTTGAAAGTCAATTGCTTCTGCGAGCGAATAAACTATTTTGGCGAAAACGCAAGCCATAAATAGACTGTATTTATTTTAGGCTCGAAGGGTTTTTCATTGATCAAAACTGCTGTTCATTTTGCTACCACAAAGATATAAAAAAGTAACTTCAAAAGTAACTTCAAAGTAACTCCCTACTTTTTACAGTAGTTAGTAGTTTACTCAATTACTATTACAAATGCGTAATTTCTACTCTACTCCAATTACTTTTGGCGTCGATACTCAGTAACTTAACTTAACTACCTTTTTTGAGTAATTTGTACATGTCTGCCTATAAGTAGGGAAAGCATTAAAAAATTAATATATGTCGATATCTACAAAAATCCTCCATAAGCAGTGTTGTCTCTGTTTCTATAAAAAATATACCCCAAAACTATTAAGTGGCTTAATTTTATTCAGTTTGTAAACAACTTCAATGAATTAATGCTATTTCAAATCATTCTAAAAATGTTACCGTTTTTGTTTTGCAAGCAATTTTAAGAGTTAAGACACTGCCAACGCAGGGTTCTAAGAAAAAAATCATCCGAATTATATAGACATACCTTGGCACTGAAACAAGTTTCGTGTTTGGCCTGAAATGAATACTGAACCGAAATTTCAAGCTCACAAAACGAGGCCGGACGGATAGGCGGGACGCTCCAAAACCCGTGAAACATCACTTATGCGGCGATGTCTCTAACGCGTCGCTGTATTTTTGGAAAAGAAGTTGCGCGATTGAACACGGCCGACGAGGCCGACGAGACAAGTCACGTCACAATTCTCATTCTCTCTCCTTCTCGCTACATCCCGTCGAGCTGCTGAACCAAAGCGAGGAGGACGGAAGCGAGGCCGCTTCATCTAATTCTCGAATTCTCCAGGAGAACAATGCTGTGATAGACCTGGCTTGATTGCGCTCTTCTTTCCAAAAATAAGGTCATCAGTTTGAGATATCGATGTATGAGTGATGTTTTAAAGTTCGTGGCCTCCTGTTAAAAGCTTCTGCGGCCTTATTTTGCGAAATCCAAAGTTCGGTTCAGTGTCCATTCAACATCGAATAGCACGAGAAGCTAGAAAGTTGTACCGAACCAGATCCCTGCGGTTCTAATGGCAGCTACGAGGCCATTGCACTATATTGTGTAAGGCTCTTTTTGCTTAGAAGGGCAGATGCATAATGATAACATCTCAGTTAGATACCAACGAACGTATTCTACATGTTTACTTTCTCTCAAACAATATAGTTTGGAAGAGTTTTTAGTCTGATCGCCTGAAGTCTGGGTGGCTGGCTAGCAGACCCTCACGCGTACGGGCTCCTGACTATCTGCCTAGCGTTGCGAGCCGCCCAGTGTAGGATTTTCGCTAATAAAGATTATTATTATTATTATTATTATTATTATTATTGAGGACTTCAAGTTGAATCTGCTGTAATTTCGCAAAAACTTGTCGATCATTACTTCACTGCGGTTCAGTTAGTTTCGAATACCCCTCCTAAAAATGCCGGCCCTGAAACACGACGAATAGAAGTTGTAGATCGGATCTTATTCCACAAACAAATATCTGGTTATGAGTGGGACATATTAATGCGATCTTCGAGTCAAGAGGAACTTTACTCTAAATTCATACACGTATGGCAAAATTTTAAAGGGCTTAGTAAAGGAGTTGTTACCCTAAAAAAGCGTCACGCGGGACACTTGCGTTTGAGCAATGACATAATCGCCGCAATAAAGTACAAATAACTCTTTTGGATGCGTTGCCACCGCTCTCCCGATAATGTGGATCTTCAAATCAAATTCAAAAGTGAACGAAACCGGGTTGCCGCACTCATTCGCTCAACCAAGCGAAACTATTTAAACAGAAGCTGGTTGACGCGCGTTCCGATTCCCGCGTTACCTCGTCTGTCGTTAACGAACTGCGCGGTGAACACAAAGCGAAACATTCTGTCGATAAAACGATTGAAAAGTATTTTCCTGGTAGCAAACATTCCACGGCTAATTCATTTAGTGTTCATTTCGGAAATACGTAAAGTGTCTCACAATACAGTCACCATTGTCACTCAGCGACAACTTCGAAAAACGCTTCATCTGCCTTTCTTCCTGAAATAACTGAGGAAGGACTATATAATATGCTGTGTAGTTTCAAGCCTGGCTTGTCTCCCGGTATTGGTAATATGCGGATGGCTGATTTGCGTAGAAATTATATGCCACTGAAGAGTCTAATCTTGAATATATTAACTGGTATTATAACATCCGGTAATATTCCTAAATATCTTAAAACGGCAATCGTCAGGCCCTGATATAAAAATGGAGACCATGGTAAAGTTGACAGTTATCGTCCCATCTCCATCTTGCCCTGATTGGCCAAACTCTTAGAAAAACACATTTTCTCGATAATGACAGTTTTTTTAGATAAATTTGATATTATGTCGCCACAGAAGTACGGGTTTATTACGGGAAAGGGCACACAACCTTTGCTTGAAGATTTTTTTGATTTGCTTCATAGTACGTTCAAACACAAGCTTTTCACTTGTGCGCTTTTTTTGGACGTGTCTAAGGCTTTCGACTCCGTGTCTCAAAAAATTCTTTTAAGTACTCTATACAGTCTTGGTTTAAGAGGCCATTTTTACGCATTGCTCGAGAACTTTTTGTTAGATCGCACGCAGCTCGTCTCCATATGTAAAATTCATAGCGCAAAAATATTCCTTAAGGCTGGCGTACCTCAGGGCTCCATACTGTCTCCTCTTTTGTTTAACATTTATGTCAACGACCTTCCGCAGGCGGTAAAGTTCTGCAAAGTATTTCAATACGCAGATGATAGTTTTGTTGTTCAGTCATATACGTTACCGTGGTGCCGTTGATTTGCTCCAATTAGATGTAATACGGGTGATAAATTGGTTTTCGCAGAATGTCATTCGGATCAATGAAAAAAAAAACGCAACTCATATGCTTTGGTAGTCCGCTGAAATCTATTCTCTTGGACAAGCCACTTTTTTTTTTGCACGGGTCAAACTGTGTATCTTGCAACTGCGTGCCAATCGACTATGTCAACACCACAAAATATTTAGGGATCCATTTTGATTGTGATCTATTATGGAACTCTCACCTTTGCTACATCTTTAAAAAGTTACGAGCCGCTTCCTGCACCCTCTACATCCTGCGCATATTTCTTTCGATGTCAACGAGAAGACTTTTGGTGCACGGGCTCGTGTACAGCCTACTTCGGTATAGGGTAACTGTGTTCGGACATTGTTCGGACCGATTAGACTCTAAGGTGAACTCTTTACTTAGAGGTATTTTGCGAAGCGTGGCATATGGCTCGAGTCTCCAACTATCTAATAACCTGTTTAATGACCTCTCTCTACCAACATTTAAAACACTATATTAGCAAACTGTAATAATCAGACACTATTGGGATAACACTTTTAAAACCCCCCAAAATGTATGTCGGGCCCTTCGAGATCCGACACCGCGGTCTACAAAAACTCCCTATTGACACACAACAGCAATAGTTGTTTGTCAGTTTATCTTTACTGTGTTTTTGCCCTTGTACTGTTTGTACTTTTAGTAATAAATCAATTAGCCCCATTGTCTACATCATTATGCCTACTAAAATATTTCAAATTTAGAATAGCTCAGAAACTTTTTAAGAAAACATGTTTTCCTCATTGGTCTGTATTACAGTTGTAGTTAGCAGTGAGCCCATCAGCTTTCTTTATTAAGCCAAAACCTTATATGTCTCATCGTGTAGTCGGCCTCCAAAGTCCTTAAGCGAAAATTCGTCGGCGACACGAAAAGTACGAAAACACGCCGGCGGCACGAAAGGTACCGAAACGAAAAGTACCAATGAAACGGGCACCAAAAGTGCGTCGTTAGAGAGCGCGCTGTCTTTGAAGGTTCGCTATCAGGTTTACACCGGCGCTTTGGCTTTCGCCTCCAAGTCCTCTCGGGGATAACATAAAAGATCCGGTGAATGTTTTCTGTTTTCTAGAGCGCAGCTCATAGGCGCCCATTTCCGCCTTGAGTGGCGTCGCCGCCGGCGTAACCGCGCGTTGCATTATGGCACGTTTCCCATAATGACGTCACATGTGAAGTCACGAGGGTCACGAGTGATGTCACGAAGGCCACGAGTGACCCGCGCGTTGATTATGGGACGTTTCCCATAAGGACGTCACACGTGACGTCACGTGTGACGTAACGAGAGACACAAATGACGTCACGAGCGTCACGACGAGGAGGAGGGAGGAGAAAAAGGAGGAGGGAAGAGTAGGAGGATGATAGGAGGAGGAAAAGAGGAGGAGGAGGAGGAGGAGGGGACTACCCGTTGTGCAGGCAGTGATATCACCATTCATAAATCACAGGGAGGCGCGTACGATAACGTAGTGTACTCGTTATCCAAGTGACCATCTACATGGGTACGGGTCTGTGCAGTACCCATCAAACTCCATGGCACCTCAGACGAAATTGGTAATATGTGTGCCGCCAAGGACGACAACGTCTTGCTCGTGGTAGCTCTGTATCTCTCGCCTACAGCACTCACCAAATATTTCGTGCAAGACAAAGGACTTCATACCAGTCATGCAGAAAAACATCCCAGTGAGATGGCGCAGCACAGCAGCGAGTGCACGCCCCGAGGGACGCGTGCACTTGCTGTTCTGCTGTGGCGTCTCGGGGGAGCACGCTCAAGACTAATGCTGAGGAAATCAAGAACGCCGAGCAGTCTTCGACAGAGCCGACAGCAAGTACGATTACATCGTGACTATCACGCGCTTCGTCAAAGTGTTGACTCTAACGCTGTCTCTGTCTCCCGCCCTGCTCTTGCTGTCCTGCAGACTTGGAAGTAATCCGTTACAAGTAACAGGATTACTTGTAATTAATTACCTTTCTTGTAATTTTGTAATTAATTCGCTACTTTTTTTAAATGTAACTTGTAATGTAATCTTATTACTTTTTCAGTAACGAAATACTGAAATTACTCGTTACGATTCATCCGTCCCATCCAAGGGAGAAATAGAGTCGAACAGGGCGATGCAAGGGCCTTCGCGCTTTTAGCATAGTAACACAAGGCGGAGGTTCGCCCGCGAAGAAAGTGCTGGGGGGAAAAGGAATTCACGGAAAGCACGACAGCCCAAACAGAGCCCGTTTCTGAACTCGTTTGTACAGCCAGCCAGGCTGGGAGGGTTCGACTCTACATAAAGGCAACGGACTTCGATTTTTCGGGAAACGAACGGACTGCTTCAAGCCGCGCAAACGAGCAGAAAACGAATGGTCCATAAAACCGTCGCGTGAAGGTCGCGAGGACTAGGACCGTGAGCACTGTAACTGTGGTGTATACGTCCGCCACTCCCCCCCCCCCCCCCCCCCCGGGCTTCTCCCCTCCTCCTTTCTTCCCACTCCTCGGCGCCTTGTCCCCCTAAAACCCGGCGAGATTTTTTTTTTTTTTTCCCTTTTCTGTTTTTGTCATGCGAAACTGTCCTTTGCTTGTCGATATTTTGCCGACCTACGCCCACCACGCAAACGCAGAAGAAAACTCTAATGAGACCACGCCCCTACTCATCCTTGACAGCGCTGTCCAAGCTAAATACTGCCTGGCCCAACCAGCTATGTTGTTGTTGTTGTTGTTGTTTATATTTTTATTTGCATCAAGTACAGCGTACATGATACTGGAGGCTTGTGGAAAAAGCGGTCACAAGACCAGCTTGACAAAGCCACACGCCCCACACTGGCATTTATGCAGCACTAAAAAGAAAATAATCAACAAACAGCATCAACAGAAAAAGCAAAATAAAGAGATTAAAGAGAAGCAACACTGTACGCAGTCAAATTACGTCACAACCACGGAATTGTAGGATATCTTGAAAAGCATTAGCAAGAAAAAACAAGATCACCTACATGCACAACAACTTTCAAATTTTAATAATATTACACAGCATTTTTACATAAGAAAAGTCGACTGGGGGCTGAAATAACATCGCAATGCTTTAAACGTAATATTTAAAAGCTCAAAATTATCGGCAGCTAATCTAGTTAGTAACCTTGGCAGTTTTTTTTTAACTTATCTTGTCCATAGATTGTTCTATAAGTGCTAACATTCCAAGGCTCAGTATGGCGGGTTGTGTAGAAGGTACTATTACTATGTAGGTTAGCTAGCCCTTTTAAAAACGATGATTTAGTTTTTACCTCTTGTTTAACAGCTTTAGAAAGCCGATACTCGTACATTTTATGGATTGGCAATATATTATAATTTACGAACAACTCATGTGTATGAAAGTAAGACCGAATATTGTCAACAACTCTTAGGAACCGTTTTTGTTAGGCATGTATCTTATGTAGATTTGCTTGAGTTGTGGATGCCCAGACTAAGTCACAGTAATTAAGCCTAGATGGAAACAAACTATTATAAATTAAAATCATAATATTTCGTGGCAGAATATGCCGATTACGATAATCAAGCCCGACTATTTGGGACAGCTTATCGGCTACGGAATCAATATGTTTATCCCACGACAAAGTTCCTTGAAAAACAACCCCTAGTACATTGAAACTAGAAACAACTGCAATGGGAGTCGAATTTAGCAGTGTGTGTTGATTTAACACGACACTTTTATTTTTACTACGAAATAAAACGGATTTAGTTTTCTTTATATTTATTTTTAAGCTGTTTTGGCACGTCCATTCGTCTAGTTTTTGTAATGTCGAATTTACTTTATTGACTATCTCATTATGTATCTTTCCGTAGTCTAGTCCGTCCTGGCCTGCGGCTGGAAGTCTTCCGTTCATGCCGGTAGAAAACACGACATTTTCCTATTGAAACTGTGCCCTTAAACACAATATTTAAAAAGTTAATTACGCAAAAGTAATTAACAATATATTGTCCCGGATATTAATAATTTTTTTGAGTGGGCCCCTGATTTGGAGGTTTTCGATGACACTCAGCAGGTTTCTAATTGGAACCATATGTTCATTTTCATTAATTAAAAAGTTAATTAACGAATTTTAATTAGTTAGCTGACTGATCCTTGCGATGAGCCCCTTTTACTATCCCCCCCTGGCCTGTATACCTCACCTGCACAAATCGCAGCAGGGTAACTTTCACGAATTATTTTAAACAAATCTGTAAAGCCTAAAAGAAAAATACACCCTGCAAATCCTTCTGAGATTGTTTAGCACGGTATATCGCGGAAATCGAAATACTTCAAAAGAGAAGAAGCAGGAAAGGAGGGAAGGAGGAGGATCAGAGGAGGAGGGGAGTATCAGGGAAGTAGGAGAGGTGGAGGGGATGGGTGGAAGAGAGGGTGCCGATGAAGAGGAGGGGCATACCCTCCTCTCCATACCCTCCCCTCCTCCTCCTCAAGAGCTGTGCTCTAGTTCGGCGTTACAGGGAGTTGTAAACATCTTTCACTTTTTATGGTGGACACCTTAATTGGTGATTCCACGTGATATACTTCCGGCGCGATAGTTCACTAAGATATATGTTTGTGAACCTCCTCTTTATGTTTTTCTAACCACGGATGCTGAATTCAGCTTCCTTAAGTCATGTTACGTTGTCATCAATTACGGCCGCCAGAGGGATTGGCGTCATGAAAGCGAATACGCTAGTGCTAGAATGTAATGTCTATCTTGCTTTATTTATAGTTGAAAGTAAAGAGATTCGGTGCTTGAAAACTCGGCTCCTCGACGTCTAAATTGGCTGCGGCTTTAAACGGGTAAAAGAGAGAGTAACACGGGCTTACGCGACCCAAATGCATCCAGGATCGTACTTGGGTGTTTCTATCGTTTACGGAGTCGCAGTGATTCTGAGTTTCGCGAAAACGAAAAACGACATTAATGAAGAGTGGCTTACGGGCAAACGAATTGGGCAAATGGCGCAAAGTGTCCATAAGTGTGATCTCACATTACGTACCAGAAGTAAAAAGGTGTTTATATGAATTGTCACATTAATAAAAATAAGTATGACAGAATGCGTAATCGCTTTTGGCAGATTGCAAAAGAGTGAAAATCTCGGTTCTATCTGCTGCACGGTATTTACCCCTAAGTTAGGCTTGCACAGAAACCTTACTGCGTGAAGCATCTGACGGTTATCCTAGTTTTTAATGCGATGGGTGTTATCAAGCTACTACCCACAATTTTCAGCTACATGGGCATCTCCTTTCCTAGCCAAAGAAACAGTTTGAAGTCATGACCTATTCCCTATTTCAGTTTCCCGCTAAATTCAGCGGAAAATTTTACGTCTCGACCTATGCACCAATTCAGGTTCCCCGCATAAAAATCGATACATTTCGCCATGTTACGGGACCTACAGAAACATTCACGTTCTCCGCTAAATTTAGGGGAAAACTTTCGTCACGACCTATCCACCAGTTTAGTTTCCTCCTGAAAGTCGGTGGCGAAATGGTCCTCACGACCTATGCACCAATTCAGTTTCCCCGCAAAATTTGATAAAAGTTGACGTCACAAGAAATTTTAATCCCCCCCCCCCCCCCCCCCCCCCGGGCTGAAAAGTAAATGTGCACCAGTTCTTGCTTGTCGAGACCGAACACCTGCCTATGTGTGCAGCGATGAATGCTTTCGCATTCAAAGATAATCAATCACCCATGTGGTCTCTACATTTTTTTCTTCAGTAAGAACATATGAAAGATGTCTCCTCTATAAGAGTACAAGCATTTTATCTCAAGTCATAACCTTCGAAGACTTTTTTTTAATTGACTTTCTTGGTCTTTATATGATAAATGGTTATTTTAATTGTATGACATTCAGGGAGCATATATTTTAAGAGTGAAAAACAAAGGTGAATGGTTCACCCTCATCCTTATTCTTCCAACTGTCTTGGTTCTGAAATTGATTTTTAATTTGTTTGCCTAGTACGTTCTAGACACTCTTATATTCTTGTTCTGACATGTGAACGTAGCAGTAAAGACTGGAGCATCAAGCTTTTATAACACACTTCTAGAATAACCCAATGACATATTACTTAAAAAAGAGGTAGAACCTAACCTTAGAGAATCAAAAAACGACACGTCGAACGGAAGGGTTTCTGGTAAAGGGTCGGCATACTGGACTTGCGAGGGTAAGTTTTAAATTTTGACTCTTTTTGCGTGATATTTACACCAGATAGAAAATAAAAAAGTCAGGGCACTTTAAATACAAGAGTTGATACAACTAAGGGTTGAAATATTACGGAGTACATTGAACATCTCAAGCCCTAATTTCCTATTGGAACGTGTTTTCATTTAATGAGTTGTATTAAAAATTGAAAATTATTCATATCACAAGAATATAATCTTATTTGATATATGTATTTTATGTTTTAATCTCATGTTAAAAATTGAATTCTAAGGTCAGCAAACAAAATGAATCAACAAACAATTGCGCAGTGATATACCGATCATTTAATAACAAACTCAACGTACCTTAAAGTTTCTGTTAGGTAACTTCAGAATAGGTTGCGTTGCACCTAATTAAACTTTAAGGTAACTTCCACGTCATCAAGAAACTTGATTCACCGGGCAAAGATTGCGAGAGGAGCTATTTAAATTAGGAGTTCGATGTGGAAGGAACCAGCAAACTCCTCTTTAAGTAGCTTACAAATTGGGTTTCCGTTTGCCTCCAAGTCTGCGGGGGTCAATTAAGCCACGAAAGATGCTCTCTTCTGTCGCGGCGCCTCGCTGCAAACTTTGCTGCCACCGAGAATAGTTTATTGAATCCGACGGCTAGCTCCTAATCAGGGTAGAAAGGCGTCGGTATATTGCCAAACTTTCTGGGATAATTCGATCGGAAGGTGGCTGACGGCAACGAGCCTACTGTCAGATCATGATTTCGGTTGCTCATTAATAATGCGCATGGTCTTCTGCTACACTCTGTTTTCCTCCGAGTCCGACAGCAGCCTACGCTATATACACTATCCGTAGGAGGCAAGCATGCTGCGCCAAAGCGCATCGCCATGGCGCTTCTCGCCATTGTGCGTTCGGTGGCACAGACTAAACCACTCACGCGCTGTGATTGTGCCGCAATCCTGCGGGTTTTTTTCGTGCGCGCAATTGGTTTAACCGGTTCTGGAATAGCCCCAAAGATAAAGAACGCCATGACAATGCATGTTTGGCGCCGCTTGATCGGGTCCATCAGATCGAAGCCTTGGATGCGGCCAGACGTATAGTCCTTTGCAAAAATCGCCTTCTGAGCATGCGCCTTCTGAGCATGCGCCTTCTGAGGCCTTCTGAGCATGCGCTGTTGCTCTGCTGTGCCGTATATCACACGTTGCGCATGCGTCCAGAGCTCAGTGGATCGGCATTCTTGGCCGAGGGATAGGGGATGTAAAGGTCTACGGGTCAAACGAAGTATAAAGTATAGAAATAATTGAGAGGAAGCTGAATTGCGGCGTCCCTTTCCATGGCTGAAAACTGCGTAGGCGGTACTGATCCCCTTTATCGAAACGCGCAACTAGCCCCTGCATCGCGTCGTAGGAGAAGAAGGGATGGGAGCACTTTACGGCAAAATGATGCGACGCAGTGACGAAGGACGTTGCAAGAGTAAGTTTTAAATCTCAAGTTCACTCCCACGCGAAGAATGCGCGGCGGGGAAGGTTAGTTCGGTTCTTTTAACACGAAAAAACGGGATCACCGATTCAAGGGCGTGCTTAGATAGAAAACCGAAGCTGAGGAACGTGGCCAAATTTAGCGCTTTTTCGGAGCGCAGGAAAACAGTCCACGGGACGTCCACCTTTCTAAAGTGGGTTGAATTAGTCATTTGAGATGATGCCCCGAAAGTTTCTAATTGAAACCATACCTTTAGGCTTACGTAACAAAAATTTAATTATACCGAACGTTATTCGGAAAATACGGCGTCAACGTTTTTTTTTTTTTTCTTTTTTGTTTTTTTCTTTTTCTGCGCAATCGTTTATGCGAAAGGTGCTTCGCAGGAACGATTTACAAAGTTCCTTAAAGGGACACTGACACCACCCAGAACTTTTGTTTTATTCTTTGGCAGGCGATTTATTGTGGTGTTAGAAAACTACCCAATCAATATTTTAATACAGCGTCACGTATATTTTTAATAAAGTGAAACAATGCAACTGCTCGAAACCGAAACTGAAACCGGACTATAAAGGAAGAAGGAATATGAAGGAGGAGAGAGTTGGCGGAAGTCAGGTGACTGTGCAGCATTTTGTCTTTAATCAACGAATTTGCAGCTTTTTAGAAGCCACAAAAAATGTGTATTATGTTTTATTTTATTTTTTTTTTATTTTTAATATTGAGTGTGTGCCTTCAATGACCCACGACTTTGATTACATTTGGTGGTCGTGTCTAAGCCATAGAAAACGGCACATGACCACGGAGAAGAGAGTGAGCGCGACTCAAACCGGCCAGTTATCCATCGGCGGGTTTTGAGCGGAAAGAGAACGAATTTCGAGCCTCAAATTGTGTTGTAGGTAGTTCGGCTCCCATATGTCACGTACAAGTGAAAACCTTCGGGAGCATAAATACCCTGTCAGCGTCCCTTTAAAGTACTGTGTATAAGCCCGTCGTGTGAACTATTCGTTTTCATTTCTGTCAAAACATAATACGCGCATCTACCGTGTATTCAGTATACATTACATCAGCGAAGTCAGAAAGATCCAAAAGAAGCATCAAATAGGCCAACCAAATAAAGAAATAATCGGCCATTATACAGATCCTAGTTAATATGTAACAATTATAAAGTGTTCGGCTTGTAACGAATGTGGGTTTGCGGGTAATCGTGCTCGATATTTAGCAACTCACAAGCTACCACCACGATCGAGTGGAGAAAATCAAGCTGCGCCAAAAGTGCATCTTCTTGGCGCTCGCCGTTCTTGTGAGTTCGCCATTACCATATCTATACCAGTCACGTACACTGAATGCGGCGTGATTCTAAGCTTTTGTTTTTATGCGTGGTAGGTTTAGCTGGTGCGAACAAACACACAAAAACGACGAGTTCAATAACCACGCACTTTTGGCGCTCCTTTAATAGCTTCATCTGATCGCAGGATTGGCTGCGGACGGACTTTATCGTGAATCAAAGTATAGCTATATTGCACGTATTAAGTAGCCGTATCTTTCTTTTTGTGCGGACGATCTTTAAAGTCCATTAATTAAGCGTTCTTCTCATATAACACATGATATTGTCATCGATTTCGAAGGCACTGCGGCGGCAGCGTGGGTTCTCAAATTAACACCGCGGCACGCTTTTAATGTGCCCCATGAAACACATAATCATTACCTCGGAGCAGCCGATGGAATTCCTTTCATTCCCTCCTCCGCCGACAGATTGCGACAGATGGCGGACGAAAGAACAGTTGCACGATGCCGCGCGGTGAACGGCCTGGACGACTTTGGCACAGAGCGCGGGGTTGTCGAAAACAACACGCTCGGTTCTTGGTCCTTCCATTCCCCAAGGGAGAGACGCGCGGATCCGCACAATGGGGCACTAATGGACGCCGGCTGGTTCGGACATGCGCTTATCAGAGAGGCCTAGGGACTGATTAGATTCGGTACGCGGAGGGTGGGGAGAACGTGGGATGGTTGCTTTGACGGTGTTCGGAAGAAAGACATAGCATCTTCCAATTCAGTTCATTTTATTTATCCCTATAACACAAAGGCGCGATGCAGGCAGGAAAAAAAGCTGTAGAAATGCAGCTTGACGAAACTCCTCAGCCTCTAGTGGCAGATCGGCCGAACAAATTAATAAAAGTCAACTTAGAAAAAAAAAAAAAAAGTCAGTGATATAAAGATAGATAACTTATCGGGAAGAAGCAAATATTTTGCCTCATACTTTTTTATTTATTGAATCAATGCAAACATCTTTTTTTTTATTATATAATGAAGTTAGTAGCGTTTGCTGATTCACCTGAAGTCCATAATTAGTTCGAGGACGCGACGCTCTAAAAAATTCGGTGCTGCGCACACCCTATATAATATTCGCCTGCACTTAGTGTAGAAATTCACGGCAATGGATGTTTGGAATTTTAAGCGATGCCTAGTGCATTGTCGTAAGCTTACACTTGTCGCAAGCATATTCTTGCGACAAGAAACGCTAGGCTCTTATGTTTTTCTACAATGTTGCCAAACCATCTAACTTTCGAAAGCGTGAGTTTAAATCACTAACATGTGCACCGTTCTGAATGATGCAAATTGGCCACAAGCCTGTTGGACGATTTGCATTCTCGCAATGTTAAGAATACTATTTAATTTGTCTGAAATTCTTACTTTCACTTTCAATGTGATTCGACACCACCAAAAAACTGATAACACATTATGGATCTATATACAGTGTATAATGTTTCAGTTTGGGTATTCTCGTGGAAAGACAACGCGCGATGTGCCGCAAGCGTATAGATGCAATCTGCTTCGTGAGGTATAGTGAGGTGCGTAATACCACTGCAGAAGAAAATGACACTTCGTGGTCGTGTTTAGAGTGATGTGTCGAAAGGTTTTATTATACTGCAAACCCCGAGTAAGTGCTCAGAAACACGTCTTGGGGCACCAAAACTAAAGGAAAGGAGCGCCAATCAAGAGCACCATAAATGTCGCGCTGGGCACGTGCGAAGATGAGGCAGCCGAGCGCGCGCAGTCATTGGTTGAGAGGGAGAGCGGGCATGTGGGCGCGCGAGGGGTGCCCCTGCGCAGGAATTGCGCACGTGGGCAGACTCCAAGCAAACGCACAAAGTGCGAAAAGAACAGACGAACTTGTACGCAGTATAACATTTTGGAGATCTTGAGGAATTCGAATATATTCTTATACTAATTTATTTCGGCCTGAAGCAAATGTACGTTAGCGACAAGAAAATTAAACGAGCCGCACTTGCAATAAAACAAGATATCATAAAAAAAAAACAGGTAGTATTGGCAGTCGCCTAGTTTGTATTGTTCTTTTGTAGCGCGCTGGGCGTGTGATTTGACCGAAACTCGAAGCCAAACTTTTGCCGAAGCATTGAATGAAAAAAATTTAAGTCTGTCGCTGACAGAGCAATCGCATACAGTGCGTACTGGAAGCGCTCGAGTGAAGCGAGTCGACCTGGAACAATTGGAGCGCAATTCTCCATTCCTCTAGAGCACGTATGGGTATGTTAACGCGCTAGAGAAAACCCCATCAATTATATCTTTTTGTCGCAAAGGACAGGAAATGTTCCCGTCCTAAAGTGTTCAAGCCTGGGAACGGCTTATCTATGGGTAAAAAATATGTTCAAAAAGTCAGACTTGAATCAACGTCCCAAATCAATGAAGTAGATGGAGAAATTGCGCACTCCTTTACTAGTGTATGACTCATACCGGCTAGTGCTGTGTAACTTTCTCTTTCTTCACTCTGATTGATCACTGCAATTACGGGCGCTCGTGTCTGCCAACGATCCAATCATCCGGTCATTTCGCGCTGCACCTGCAAGGTTCATTTCTTCGTGTGTAGACAACGAGGCAGTTTTCAGTTCGATTTTCTTACCAGTACTCTCTTTAGTAATTCTCAATTTTGTTTTATAGGTACAGTAGAACATGATGTGTTCAAGAATTCAGTGAACGACGCGAGGGGCAACCAGAACTTCTTGATTGCTCTACGATTACTCTGTCGAAGTCAGAAAGTTTATAAGGCACTGAAAAAAAACACTCGTCCGAGCCATCGCCGACATCCCAATTTTTCCTCTGCCTTCTCAACACCCTCAATACAATGCTCCGGGGCGCCGCCATATTAAAAGTAAAAAAAAAAACAAAAAAACTAGGAGACGATTGATGCCTTGTAGCTAACACTTCTTCTCGGCTAGGAGTTTGTGTATCTCTGCGGTGGGGTGCGTTTGCTATGGTCGTAAGAATATATTTGATGAATATGTTAATACACTCGGGGCTTGTGCCATTCCTAGGTTTTTATACGAAGCCAGAGCTATTCTAAGCCATAAAAATAAAGCGAGGAAAAACTCAAATTGGGAGGAAACGACCCTGTCTTTTGACAGGCACTTTCGCACGCAAAATATTTTTGCGAATACAATTTTTAAGTTTTAAAAGCTACTGAAGAGTTTGATTTAATAAAAAAGTAATGATGTAAGGGATGCAGGTGGCAATTTAACGATCTAAAATAGTGCCTATAGAAAATTTTTCCTCGTATTATAATATATAAATTAGTTTATATGCTGCACCCGGCGAAAGTAATAACACCAGCTCAAAGGAGCAAGTGGTCGTGGCTTGAACGAGGCAAAAAAAGAGCTAGTACCATGTTCGATTAATCGCTAAACACTAAAAAAAATGTTCCATTGTTCTCGTGTAACGTATTTTGTTATGGAATAAACAAGAGCACTTTTGCTTTTCTTTTTGGCTATTTCATTGCACAAATAAAGATACCACTAAGAGAACTGGATATGCGTACTTGGTCAAACGCTTCATTCCTCCTCTCTGCAAAAATAATTGCCGGTTTTTATTGATCACCATTTTCGGGCTGCTTATCATGCAGAATATCGAAATCCGTACCTTTCACGGCAACATGTAAATAATCTGCAGTCAATACGCGTCACCAGAAAGCATCTCCCAACTCTGCCAGCGAACCGGACATTCTTGGGACAAAACTGGTTACAGGCTATCTCGGGGAAAGCATGACTTTAAAGCCCTTGTAACACTAAACCCAAAGCATACTTACAGCAGCTTGTCACTTCTTTTGTGTGTTTGAGTAACATAAAGTGCAGCAAAGGAATCAACTGAAGACATTAAAAAACGTCGGCGTCAGTGTTGTATCATGCGAGTTGTAGCATTCAGGCACTTTTGACGGCACGTCTAAAAAATTCGTAGAGACCAAGAATGGCTGCATTTTTCTTTGTTTTTCGAGGCTGCATTTTTCATTGTTTTTCGACCTAGAGCTCCTAATGCATACTGCAGTATAGAACTTCTGTACCAGGGTGTGAGCTAAGAGTTTTCTGTTGGCAAAGTGTTATTTGTTTGCGAGCTTCTTTGATACAAATTCTATGAAAGCTACCTTCTCGTTCCGGGGGGACAGTGTCTGTTTGCTGACCTTCCCGCTCGGTCATTGCAAAGATTTTTTCATGCTTGTTTTATTTCTTGAGACGTCGTATTTTGTTGTTTTGGTGGCGAGCAGGGGGGTGCATTATGGAATATATTTGGCAAATAAATACAGGTACGTATTTCTCAGATATGTAAAATCTCTGAGCGAAAAGGCGACTAACATGCAAGTAAGCTGCTGTGGCTACATCTTTTAGCCAAAGTATATTTTGTAACAGATATAGTTCAGTATGTTGAATGCGTCGTCGGCGGTCTGCTCTCAGACAACTGAGAATACAAAGCCTCAGTCCAGTGTTAACTCACCACTGATATAGTATCTTCTAGTCCATCGGACCAGGGGGCGGGGTGGGGGGTTCTCGCAACGAGGCTAGTGAATTAGATGTAGACTGAATTTAACTCGAAGGGGGGTGCAAGCAAGTTAGTGTCGAATTTTTAAGTTAAAAATAGAAGAACACTGTTCTCAAGCTGAAGATGCACGTAGAGCAAAGTAACTTTTTTGACCGTTGTTGTTGTTGTTGTTCCTTCCGCGTGCACATATTTCCGATTGGTTTAGAGGAAGATCGGTGGCCGAGTGTGTTAACGCACCGGAAGTCGGAACGCATGGACCGGAAGCTCGCGTTGCAGAACCCAGGAATCCTTCTTTCGAACCTCCCCTTTCCTGTTTTGATCTGTATGAGCATCGTACCGGCGTGCGGTCACGTGTATCACTATTGCGTGGTGCACGTTAAAGACTCAGGCTAGCCATTGTACTGCACCCGATAAATTTATAATCTACAGCTGAGACACCAGATGCCCATCGAGGCTCTTTAACTTTTGGCTGTCTAAAAATACACACAGCACAATTTAATTGTTTTAGTACGTGGTCGACACTACACAACGTATGCCTTAATAATGACGCTCCCAAAAGCCTATATATTTTGATTGAGATGACAAAGTGGAAGCGAAAGTGCGAAGCAACGCGCGCTCTCAGCTGGTGGACAACAACCTTTCATTACTCGAAAACCGAATGAATTATCAATCCTTATTAAATCATGCTTTCAACATCCTCACATTTGGGGGAGGTACGGAGTAGTAGGGTTCAGAGTCATAAGGCATGGAGCAGTAAAACGGTGCGGGGGACGATGCAGCAGCATATGTGGAGTTGACCGCGCGAGTGATCCAAGGGCAGCATGACCGTCCTGGACAACGTTTTGGACACTCTGGCGTTAAGGACGGTGTTTGGTCATGTCAGGATCTGCACGGCATAGGTCAAGAAATTAATGCAGCTATTCATGAATGATACTGCGATTCAATGCCGGCAAGTCGGCACTGGCAACAGATGCAAGCGATACTTCGAGAAGGCGTTCGAACGATGCCTTTGAGATGCCTCCACTTTGCAACTCGTCGTACTTCTTGCACTCACCGATAAGGTTTCGAACAGTGGTGGGTGACTTTGGAACGACAGTAGCGAAGAGGTCTTGGACTAACCCCTTGAACAGGTGTCGGATAGGGTGCCTGCGAAGAGGTGACGGATACAAATAAGTATATTGTAATAAATAGTAATATTCAAAACAATGCCACGCTGTTAAGTTTTTGAATAAAAGCACAAGGGGCAAGATCGGTAACACCGCAAAGAAAATAAGCAACCTGCGAAATTGAAAAGCAACCCATATCGGTATTGCCTGGCATCTCCTATTTCCTCTGCATTCGAACGATGTGATCATTCAATATCACTATTTATATTCCACTTGTGTTTATCATCTTTGCATTTATGCCCAATGCATTGGTACGTGCTCCATGTTGATATTTCCTTCTTTTTAGAACGATTCTATTCAAACGGACGTATGCTAAATTCGAAGCTGCTTTGTTTGTCCGACTGCGAGTGAATTCTAAGATTCCAGTGGGTATTGAAAGTTTTCCCTCAGGGCAATGGGAAAAGTTTCGAATTCTGGGGGGATTTGGAAAGATAAATATTGCAACAGCTAAAAATAATAACGCCCTGCTAGGTGAAACAGATCCCTTTGTTGTGTTTTAGGTAGCAGAGGTATCTTTGATTTGGTTTCCCCGAGGTTTTTCCGGCAGGAAAATCCAAGGAACTTTGGAAAAGTGTTCACTCAGAACGTGACAGGAATGTATTTTTATACTTTTGATGAATGCGTTGATGAGTCGAGATTCCTAAACAGTCGGCATAATATTATCACAGGAATTAGATAGTTTCTTTTGGTCATTGCGCACTCAGATTATGGAAGCCTCTAATTTACATTGGCGTTTTTGCCTAATACTTCGAAAGAAAAAAAAAAAACAAAAAAAACGCGAGCGAATCAAAGATTCTTACTGGTGACATCAAGTGCGCGAGCAAGCTGATTCTAGTTTTGACCAGATAGCGTTCAAAGCAATTTTTCAGCAATTAAAGAAAACGTATAAAATAGCGAATTCAAATGTGTCATGCCTTAGTATAATAGTGTACGGATAGCAGTTGCTTCGTGTGCAAGTATTGGGTGCATTACTCGTTACGTCACATATAAAACTTTGGAATCATAAATATACCTGGAAATTAATCTAGGGCGTCACATTCCCATAATATTTAAGGTGATCCATAGGACAAACTTAGAAGAACAAAATATTAACTGTCTGAAAAAAGATAACTCGATTCTTTAATTTAGCTTGTGAGCACCAAAATTAATGTGTGGCTAACGTTTCGAATTCTTGTTTTAGTCAGGTAACTAAGCAAAATAATTAGGAAGAAGAATGTCACATAGCCCAAGACGCTGCAGGCAAGCAAAGAACGAGACATACACCTTATGTGTAGTCCTTCGCTTACCTACAGTCTCGGGATTGCGTTGTGTATAATCTTCAACCAGCTCGTTTGCACCCTAAATGAGTGTAAAGGAAGAAGTGCAACAAAAGAAGGAGGTCATGTTCAAATAAAGACAAGGGAAGTGATAATGCAAAAAAGGACGACGAGTGGGAGGCGCATTGTTCGTTAATTGTGCAGTGATTAAACCGTCATTTTCCCTCATCACGATTCGGTAAGTCTTTGACGTCCTAAACAACTGGTGCCGAAACCCGGGAACATTGAGGCGTCGGACATAACAGAAGAGATAGCGCGACCTGACTCGGCAAGGAACAAAAGAACAGTGTACATAATCACTCAACCACCGAAAATGGACCGCCACAGAAGGAAAACAACCGTGATCTGGGCAGCAGTGACCAGGATCACCAATGAGTTGTCAGCACAACTGCACTCTTCGGATGCAACCTCGGATGAGCTCACACAGCATTTCAATATACCTGCAATAAAAGAAGTATCACTGAAGAAAGTAGACAGAGAGGTTGATATGGTGTTAATGTTGACAACCTTGAGGAAGAGGTAGAATGCGCAGAGGAGGCGTACCCAATGTGTATCTGCCGTGTGAAAACAAAAGCTACGCTTAAGATCGAAGCCCAGCGTGCTACAAACTACATATTGAGTGAAAGGGGACGGCCACAAGATCACGACGAAGGTCCATTAAGAACAACGGCCATAGCGATCAAGCTGCCGAAGTTAGAGATCAAGAAGCTCGCGGGAGTTGCGTAAAATTTTAAACCGCTCTGGTCCAACTTAAGAAATCTACACATGAACATTCTCTCTCTCACAAAGACAAGTTTAGGTAATTAGCAGGCTACTTATCCGGGAAAGCAGCTAACAGCATTCGGTGATTATCGCTAACGTATAACAAATATAGCCTCGCTGCGGACCTCCTAAAAGACCGGTTTGGACAAAACCAGGTGACCAACGCGACGACCACATTACACGCCTCTTAAATTTGAACCATGTAATTACATCAAGCGACGTAGCAGCTTTAAGACTGTTGTATGATAAATCATCATAAATGTGAGCAGCCTAGCGGCGCTTGGAATGAATGCTAAGGAGTACAGCGTTCTGCCGCGTGATGCTGTGCAGAAGTGGCTCCCAAGCGATTTCTTGCTACGTTACTGCTAACACAGAACCTGCGACGTTGTCAACACCACGGGTTGTCTTCAAGCGCTACTACAGTTTTTTAAGTCTCAGGTGGAAAGCCGAGAGCGTGTCCTGGAAATTAAACTCAGACCAGCTACTGACGGAAACGTAGGTCAGGTATGCGGGGAAGCATGATCCCGGTCACACAAACCTTATGTCGCCCCATTGGCAACAGCTTTTGCGATCAAAACCCCATAATCGAGCTGAGGATTTTTTTTTTCTGGAACACACATGAGCACCCGTTCGAGCAATGTGACATGCGTTCCATGAAAGAAAAAATAAAAAAAATACGACCGCTGTTTCAGGTGAGGCAAACAATACCCCCCGGGGGAAGGGAATGTCGCAAGGCAAGATTCCTTCGCTGTTCGAAGTGCCAAGGAAAACATCTGACGTGCCTTTGAGACCCTCCTCGCATACCCCAAAGTGACAATCTCCGTCCAACACCAGAGCTAACCACTCCGGATTATTTCAGTGACAAGCGCAGTGTCCAACAGGGTTGAGGTGCTTCTGAAAACCGCCACAGTCTGGGCAGAAGGCGAGACCAAACGCCGCTTATTCCTTTGGTTGCTGGCCGGGGAACCATCGGACATTTGTAACGACCAGAATTGTCAACAAGCAGCCGTGCGAAATTCTCGGAGAAGGTGAATTGAAAATTACAGACTTCGGTAATGCGACCCTGGAGAAAGCAAGGACTCTTCAAAGAGTAAACTCTAAGCAAAAAAAAAAAGGAAGAAAAAGGTATCAACGGCTCGTCTTTCTAATTTTACTAACTCGCCCTCAAGCGTACACGAGAAGAAGGGAGGAACGAGACGTATTTCTTCTTCTACAGGCAGACGGGAGAAAATTCCGCCCTCCCGCCTCATCTTCTTTCGGTTTCGTTTGTCGAGCGCGTCGCGCACATTGCTTAATAAATATCGTTCAGTTGACTGAGCTTCAGCGACAGCGAAGGCCGACTGTAATTCCGTCTTCCAGTCCAAACGTGCAGAACATTTCGGTTGCATTGACGTTTTTAAACTAATTTTATCAAACAACCAAACTAAGCCGTTACAAACAGCGAAGTTCCGGTGCAGCTCCAGCAGCGGGGAGGCACTCACTTGATCGAATGACGTTTTAGCGAACGCCCACGTTTCACCAATTGACACTTTAGCGAATAGTCGGACACCGCGAAGCGGCGTTTTCGGGTGGGCCCAATGGGTTCACATCTTTGTAATGAGCCGCCGCAGACTGTCGCCGCGAAGCGGCGAAAGCGCAGCGCGGCGGATGCATTAACGCGCGCCCCCGTTATTCGCTAAAACGTCGATTAGCTCAAATGTCGCTGTTCGCTAAAACATCATTCGCTCATGTGATATGGACCCCCAGCAGCGCTACATACGCTGGACTAAGATGGCCGCCTCCGATTGTGGAAAGAAGCTTCAACGTTGACGACCTACGCAAACAGCGCTAACTGCGTCCAAGACAGGCAGGATTGGCTGCCGCGTGCCTGGGTGCCTTCTGTGCTGAATTCGGTTCCGATGTCACAAGATCCTGGGTTTTCCTTCCTCAAAATATCAGTGAGAGCCTCGGAATTACGAATATATAAAGAGTCCTTTAGGGTGAGCGAGGACAGGGGACGCTGAAGGAACGAAGACACATGCAGCTGCCACGAATCCCTTTGGATGAGAATAGCCCTAAACGGCGTCTGAATTGACCTTTTGAAGGGGGGGGGGGGCTTAACCCAGGGTCCTGTGACATCGTGTCACTTGATGTTAAGGATATGTTTTATTCCAAACCTCACGGAGAGCTCATGACAGCTGTGGAGGAATGTATCCAAACCAGTAGGGCCGTTGCCTTCAGTTGCTCCTCAAAGGTATCGACAGACTCGTTTCTGGAGTTGCTGCATTTCTTCCTCGAGTCAATCTAGATCGGGTACAAGGGTGATAAGGTTTTGCAAAAGAGTGGCATTTGTATAGGGTCTAGCGTAGCACCTATGCTTAGTGATATTTATCTGGCAAAGTGTGATAGAGGCATTGCTGAGAGAATGGACGGACGCGTTTTGAAAGTGCTAAGATATTTAGACGATTATAGTAGTGTCCTTAGACCCAGCCTTGATCACGACAGTTTTCAAGTGGTTAGAGAGATTGTAAACTTTTTATTGGGTGGTCCCAGGGCCTAAGGTTTAAACTCCAGGCACCAATAGAAGAGACTTTGCAATTTTTGGATATTAATTTCCGCCTTGGGACGTCACACGTACGTGTGCGGGTCCTGTGATCCCAGGTCGAAGAAAGGTTTACTTCATTACGACGTGGGCCATTCAAAATTTGTGAAAAGAGCGATTGCTGGGTCGTGCTTTAGGGCGACTTTGTTCGAATCCTGTCACCATAGGTATGCGTTACGTCTTGTGACTAAAGTTAAAAGGCTTGACTCTGCGGGCTTCACTTCGGTAGTTGTTGTGGGTGTTGCTGAGCACCTTGTGAGAATGTTTAGGGGGTACACTAGTCCTAAAAACAAAACAAAAAAACGAAGGCCCATCCACCAGATCCTTTTTACTCCCGTATATCCATTCCTTGTCCTACCGATTCAAGCATGTTGCCAGTAGGTTTGATGTGCCTGTCGTTTTCTCGGCACCATGGTGCCGCTGTGGATAGAGTGGGACGTCCTTCTGTTCAGTGTGACGTCAAACATCGCACCCTGTACGTCGCCTGTGCAAGCGGGATCGTGCACCACATTCGCTTGTCCTCCGGCCGTGTGTATATTGGTCAGACTGGGCGGTGTATCAACATAAAGGCAAGGAAACATTCGCTTTCTTTTCGTTCTTTGAACTCAGGGAACTTAGCGGTCCATTGTGATAGGTGTGGCTGCTCGTCGTCATTTCATGATATAAAGATTTAGTTGCGACACAAAAAATGAAAGCCGTTTACAACTCTCGGTAACGCCGAATTAGAGCGCAGTTCCTGAGGAGGAGAAGGGAAGGGTACTGAGGGTCACCTGTTCTCGGGGGGGTCACGTGACCTGTGGGTTTGTGTAATGACCTTGGGGGGTCACGTGACCTCGGCGGGGGGTCACGTGACCCGCAGGTCACGTGACCCCCTCCCAAAGAAATTTTTACACTAGATTTAGCGGGGAAATTTTTCCGCTAGATTTGGCGGGGAAATTTTTTATTACCCCGCCAAATTTACCCGTAATGCACCACGCGGTTACGCCGACGGCGACGCCGCTCAAGCCGGAAACGGGCGCCTAAGAGCTGCGCTCTAAAGCAAGACTGCGACGGATATAGACGACGCGTATTTTATAGCGTCTATTGGAGCTGACACGTGTGTGAGTGCTCCTTCTAATGCCCTTGCAGGGGACGAGGTACATTTCGTTGAAAAGTGTGGCAGGTTTGTCTGACAGCGTGTGCGCGTGGCTGATGCCGAATGTCATCGGTTTGATTTGTTTGTTCTCTTCCCTTCCTCCTTTCTGCGTTTATTTCTCTTTTTGCAGAGCAATGAACTTTCAGTTGTGAGTCAGCGCCCTGTCTGTGTGTTCCATAGTCTGATCATCCGTCTCTTTCGTGGTTTCCCAGCAAACATTATGTGCCACCAACTAGCCCAACTACATGCCTTGTTTACTTTTTATTAAGATATTCATCTCCTGAGCCGTTCAAAGACTTTCAGAGGTATGACATTACAGAAAAAAAAAAAAGAAACGTGCAAGGAATATTATTTCTTGCTTCGGTGGTCACCGATATAGTCCGTACCTTCTAAACAAGCAGTTTAAAAGGCGGAAACGCAGAGCCCTCTGGAGTGGTTATCGGGTTAGTGTGCTGTTGTATTCTTGTCTCTGCCGTGTGTGTATGTGCTTAAATATTTTCAGCTGATGCTAGTGGTATGCGTAATATAGCTAAATGTGTGTATAATAATGGTGCCCGAAGTGTAATGGTGGCGTGATCACATAACAATATTTTTGTAACACATAAATTGGGTGCAACTTAGCACCTCCTAGCCTAGCTACTTACATTTATTTGCTTCACCCTGTCGTCTGAGGGCAAGTGATTTAACTTTCTTTCACGCTTCGCCATAATTTCTGCTTTCCGTGCAACAAGGCTGCTTTGAAGTTGCTTTTTTTTGAGAGCGGCTTTTGGTTTCGCGAGTGGTTTACCACTTCTATGCGATGTGCAGTTGACGAAGGTATTGTGGTTCGAGGAAAAGCAAAGGTAAGAGGTATAGTGCGCGAAGTATCTGGGTATTTAACATCGCAGTGCTGACCATGAGAAGACTGAGTGACCGCTTTCGAAATACAAGTTTCTTAGCCTGCGGGGTGAAGCCGGCTTCGGAAATAAATACAGTTTGCCAAAAGCTCGTGTTACATTTTTATTTGCTGCCTCCTGTCGCCCCGTATTATAAAACTTAACGTTCTCGTTAAACCCTTTTGAGCTAGAATTGTTCAATTCGGGGCAGCCATAATGAGATGCATGCGACGCAGGAACTCTGCTCCTCTGCTCCCAGGACGAAAGTTTCTCCGTATCTGAAGGAACATTTTTGTCAAGGGCGTTCCTCCCTTTTGGGTGGACTATAGTGATCCTGTTTTCTTGTAGCGTACAGGTGTGACTCGAAAACCAACACAATTGAGGAGAGGTACGAATTGAAGCTGTGGACGATCCTATCATTTGCCATTCTGCGGTATTTCCTGGGTGTCTTTGAAAAACAGCGGACACTTTCACGTTGCAGCTCAGTGATTTTTCATGCTCGGGATTCGAAACGAATATCAACATTAGCATTTCGAGTAAAGCGGATAAGCGCGGATGCCATGACTGAACTCATCAAACGAATTGATGAGGATCTGACGACAGTAGAGATCATATTCGGATCGACGCTCCAAGGTCCGCCACGAGATTTATCTGAGGGTAGCTGGAAGAAAACAGTGGTCATGAAATTCATGACTCAACAGCAGAGCGACGAGCTTTCTCAGGAGTTATGGGTGTACTTGGAAATTGAAAGTCTTGGTATTCTTCAAGAAGAGCAACACGACGTAAGCAGAGACAAAGTAATTAAGAGTTTTCTTCTACGGTTAAGAAGCTTGGTGACCAGTACCAGGTGTGCTTTCCGTTGGGACACAACGTGGACGGGTTGAGCACTAATTAGGTGGTAGCCCTCAGCCGGTTGGAAGGACTTACCTGGCGTTTTCTAATAATGAGAAACAGCCAAAGCAATAAAAGTATGTGATACAGGGGTACCTTAAAGGCAACTTTGCTGGGGAGATCGAAGAAGATCACGCGCACGGCCCGTTGTGCTATATGGCATAAAAAGCGGTCATAAAGAAGAACAAAAACTCCGACATCGCCAATAGTTTTTGATGCTTCCTCCGGTAGTCCAGGGAAACTATCAGTCAACGGCACCCTTCATAAATTCAAAATTTGAACACATACGTTATCAACCTTCTGTTTAAATTCCGTACATACCGAATTCTTATCAAGGCAGATATGAGAAGGGCGTTCCTCCAAATTAGCTTGGCTCAGATAGACAGATGTGTTGAGATTCCTGTGAAACAAGACCCTGCCGGCTGCTGGAGATGACCTCCCATCAATCAAAGCCTGGGAAATGAACCGAGTGCAATTTTTGAGCAGCCTCCAGTTCGTTACTTTTGGCAGCTTCCTAGCGACATCACTCTGAAAGTGTGAAGGGCCGGTTTCTAGAGGTGACAGAAGAGGTGGGAAACCAACTCTGTGTATATGACTTGCGTAGCGCGGGCGCAGACTGTCGAAGAGGATTACGTCATATGTTACTCAGCGGCTACCATTATGAGTGAAGCAGAAATGCATCTTCAAAAATGAAACACCAGCAGCTACGAGATACCCCTTAGCGAAAACTAATACGTTTGAAATATACCACATTCTAATTTGAGTGTATTTGAAATACAGTTCATAATTGTAAGTACACGAAAAATAGACCGAAAATATAAACTTATTTTTTTTTACTTAGTACTAAAATATACTTCTACAAATCATTTTAAAATACCTTTACTTCAACTACATTTGAAGTTCCCTTCATGCGTTTCGAAATATGTAAATACTAAATTAATAGGCACAAAATACCTTTCACATATATTTCTTGAAATATTTATTTAATTCATGCAAAATATACTCCAACCCTAAAAAAATGGAGCAATCAAAAATACGTGCAGAATACTCTTAAAATACCTGAAAATCGTAAATACTGTTGTGTTATACTCTAGGTACCTTTTGACTGCAATAGTTTGGTAGTTTGACTTAAACTACCAAAATATTGAAAAGCTCCCCTTTTAGAAGTTCACTTCAAGCAGATATGGAGTACACTGAAGCGTCTAAATACAACATTTGACTAGTTTGTGAACTGAATTGCGCAGCATCGCACTGATAAATCAGCCCAGTTTATGTTATTGTTTTTTTTTTTGTTTTTGTTTTTGTCTATCAAGAACACACCTGATCAGTTCCTTGCACACCAATCACAAATGGGGTTAGGGAACTACAACCACAACATTTGCTGATGCTGAAAAGCTTCAGCAGGTGCTGTGAACAGATATACGTTTGGCGTGGTTTTGTTAGCACAATGTTAGTTCACTGAACGTGTATACTCACCATTGTACGTGATGTGAATAGTGACTTTAATATAGTGACATTAACTACCATATTCAATAATCAACTACTAAAAAGAAAAGGCAGAACAACTACTGTAAAATATTTATTTTTCGCGGGCTCAATATTTCGCGATTTAGGTCAAAGTTGGAGTTTTCGAATAATTCACAAATTCTGATTTTCGCGACGCGCTGGGATCGCAATATAGATTTTAATCTTTTTACATTTTGCCGGAATTGTTCACGGGACCTATTTTTCAGAATTGTAGGCGATTCGCGAACTTTGCGAGAATTAGGTCCTCACAAAAATAAAGTCGTTTACAGTATTTTAAAGTGAAGAAACTGCCTTGATTCGCTTCGTCCTGAGTGGTGCTACGTAGAGAAGCAATAACATGTATGTTATGAGCCGTTTGTGTGGATATTGTTTTAGGGACTGCGCCGAACTGTTATTAGTTGTACCAATGCCTTTTAGTAAGAGATATCGTCCACGAACTTCAAAACACTGTTTCCCCTTTGACAGACTCCCGAGGCGAAGATCGAATACTTGGAACCTTAATAAGCGCAGAGGTGGTCACCGAAAAAATGATTACCTTCAATATGTAGGCTATATAAGGCTCTAGAGCAGTCAACGGGACTGTGAATGAGCTGTTCAGTGCGTTATGGTGTTTGTGTTTGCGTTCGTTTCAAATGTAGCTTTGTGAGATGTATTTAGTAGTGCCTTCAAATACCACAGGGACACCATTTGCTGACAAAACCGAAAATAAAAAAAAAATTGTGTAACCGGTTTTTAATGCATAAATGGCATCTTGAGTGTGAAGGGATAATATTTTTGGTAGATCTAAAATATTTTTTGATTCATATTTATAATGTATTTTGAGTACCTTACGCGCGTATTTCGAATGCGGCCAAAATAATACAGAATAAATACAAAATGAATATCCGTACTAAATATATTTCAACTTCGTTTGAAGTACGGCCTCTTTTTGCTAAGGGACGCCGCGTTGTTCATGAAGGAACATCGAAGCAACTCGATGCCCAGTTCAAAGTGACGAAAGTGACGAAGGTGTTGTGTGTGGGTCAAAACAGCGCTGCGGAAGTGGAAATATAGCTGCTTAAATTAGGAGGAACTGCTGACAGTGCTCATCTAAGTAGAATCCGTGATTGATTCATGTCCTCTAACAAAAGTGAACTCCTCTCCCGATAAAAAAATTCTGACTCCTGTACACTTTAATATTGGCAGAAGACTTGCATCTTTACCTTCCACATCCAATGAAATTGAGCAGTCTATGCACCAAGAACTATCGAGACACCGGAAAATGCGCAAAGCCATTCTAGACATGTTTTGGACAAGATGGAGCAAGAAGTATCTGTTGGAGCTGCAATCTGCTCGCAGATCACGCTCATTTGATTCGAGCGGCATCCAATTGAGAGATGTTGTTCTTCTCAGAAATGACAACCGCCCAATATCATACCAGAATCTCATTTTCATCTACGATATATTTTCCGGTAAAGATGGAAAGTGCGTGCCTGCACAATTCGACTTGAAAATGGGGTAAAGATAAAAAGACCCATCCAGTTTCTATACCGGCTGGAAATATCCTCAACGCCATCGGTGTGACTTTGCGTGGGTGGTGGATGTTCGATGATGTAATGGAAGAAGTGAACAAAAGACAGAGGCCGCGTTCAATTGAGACAAATGGAAGAGGAAGTGCAAAAAAAGGATGACGAGCGGTAGGCAAATTGTTAGTGAATTGCGCCCTGATTAAACCGTCATTTTCGCTCATCACGATTGGGTCGCCATCCCAAAAGATCTGTAGTGCCGAAACCCGGGACAATGTTAGCGAGCCTGCCAGGATCTTGGCCCCTTCGCATCCTATAGTCGTGTTTGTCTGTGAGGAGATAAGAGAAAGATCTCAGGCTGGTGAGCAGCTATGGAAGTTGATAAAATAATCGCGGCTGCAAAAGAGTTGTGTCACGCTGGGGCAGAACTTAATATGTGGACTGAAGACGAAAGAGCGCTGATGGAGGAAGAAACGCGCGGTTGAGAGATGACAGAGCTCAAGAGCGGGAAAACTCTAGGCTGGACTGCAAGGCAGGTGGTAGGAGGTTAGCTGCAGACTGTGCGAAACTGGACAAAGAACGGGAGGTGATGCGGATGAGGATCACTGCTCGGGAAGTGGGCCGTCACGGTGGAAAAAAAATGTGAATGGTGGGTGGCGGGAAACGCTTGGCCATACGTTCCTCGGGAGTACCCCACAAGTTAATCCTCCAATTTAACAAGCGGAGGGCTAATTTGAACCCTTACCTGCTGCACTTTGAACGTCCGGCCATGAAGATGTAGTGGACACAGCAAAAATAGTCTAAACAGTGAACCTTATGTTTGACCGGGAGGGCGCTCATGGTGGTCGGGAGAATAACACCAGCGGATGTGCTAGACTACACGAAAATGACGCTGGCCTTGCTCCAGAGGTTCAGGTACACCAGAGAAGGTTACCGTTGTGAAGTTTTCCGCGAAGCCAAGTCCGAGGAAAGAGAAAAAAAAAGGAAAATTTGCGGCAAGGTTAGCAGATTCCTTCAATCGCTGGATCGAAGTAGCAGAAGTTGGGAAGACCTTTGAAGAGTTACGACATCTGGTAATGGTGGAGCAGTTTCTGGTGACCTGCTAAGCAAGTTGACAATGTTTCTCAAAAAGCGAAATTATAATTCGCTGCAGGAGGTCGCAGTAAAAGTTGAAATCTTTCTAGCTGGTCAAGTGCAACCTCACTTAGCGGTAAGACTAAATGAGAGGAGATTGACAGGAAACTGAAAACAGGAGATTCCCCTAAGAGGAGCAGAGGCGAAGTCAAAGAGTCATCCGGTGCGTCCTCTGCGGAAAGGCGGGTCACAAAACCGAGAACAGTCGGCCCAACAAGCAAGCATTTAAGGCACCGGTATGTTGGAAGTACGGCCGTACGGGTCACAGGGCGAATCGATGCGAGACGAAGCCTAATGCGGAAGGCATGCATGTCTCGTGCCTGTGAACAATGCCTGGAGGAAATTAGGGTGAGCCTGATGACGCCGTTCCTACACAAAGAACGAAGAGAAGTTCCCTGTCGTGAATGCTGCCGTGGGCAGAGCTCTTAAAGACCTCGCGGAGAGCATGCCCGTGCTGGAGGGATGTCTCCGAAACCATCAAGTGACGGTACTAAATAACACTGAGTGCAACTCGATGGTGGTTAGAAAAAAGATAGTGCCACCAGAGAGTCCTACTCGCAAGTCAAGTGCCGTTACCTTGTTGGGTCAGACAGCTAGGCACCTACCGGAGGCTGTGATTTCTATGCAAAAACGCGATTCTATGCAGGAACGGTCCTGGAAAATGCCAGAACTTGGTTTTAGGAAACATTCTGCTCGTTCAAGGCGCCTATTACCCGGATCCGGATTGGGAGCAGGAACATGAAGCTTCAGACGGAAGTTCAGAAGACAAGGCAGCGCCAGATCGGTGTCCACGAAAGTCGGGTGGAGCCAACAAAGGGTCCAGTACAAAACATGATGACGGATAGTGTCAATCGAAGCAACTCGAGAGCGCTGCAGCAGGAAAAAAACAAGCGTGACAAGAATGGGACAAAAGAAAAGGGAAGAGGCGCCACTGAAGTTATCTCAGGGGCTGATGACTAACACCACCGTGCAGGAGCTCGCTCAAGAGAAGAACAATGACGATATAGTCTTGCTTAATGCATCGACTAGGTTGGGAAAGTTCAGAGGAATTCTAAAGCTAGAACAAGGTTCCTGCCCTATTGAAAAATATTTTTTTTACCGGAATGCCTTCCAGTAAAAGTCTATTTTACTGGATTATGGGACTGTTTTCATTTCCAGTAAAGCCGCAGTTTACCGGAATGTCACAGGATTCGTACCGGAAGGATATTTCCAGTAAAAATCTATTTCACTGGATTATGGGACTCTTTTCACTTCCAGTAAAGCCAGAATTGAACAGAATATCACCTGAATGACCGGAATTTACCGTGTTTTTCTTTCTTTTTTCGGACGTCAACAAAAGGCACTTAGGAGGAAGCCGGTGAACCGTGGTTGGTGTATGTTTACCAGATGCTGGACGATTCGCTAACAACTTAAGTGGGTAGCCCATACAGACCTGAAGGTTTTATGTATTTATTTAACAGGGTCGATACCAGTGAAACAATTTGCCGAGCTGTAGGCAAAAACAATCATACCAAATAAGAACAACCAAGTCCTTTGCCGCAAAAGATATCTTTCAAGGTACTCACAATGCCGCCGGGTAAATTCCTAGACGCACGGTAGTTCAACTAATAAAACCGCGCAGGTGCACCACACGGACACACACACGTATACTGTCAGCAGCACATTTAGCGAAAACCACGAACGCGCTGAGCGAGCATCCGCCGCCGTTGAGAAATTCCGGGCACAGTCATGATGTCTTCCCTGATGCCGTCACCGCGGGTGCACCGGGTGTCAGTAGCACGCTTAGCGAAAACCACGACCGCGCGGAACGAACATCCGCCGCCGTGGAGAAATCCCGGGCACACTCACGATGTCGTCCCTGATGCCGTCGCCACGGGTGCACCAGGCGTCAGTAGCACGCTTCGCGAAAACCACGACATCAGGGAACGAACATCCGCCGCCGTAGAGAAATCCCGGGCACACTCACGATGTCGTCCCGGATGCCGTCGCCACAGGTGCAGCAGGCGTCAGTAGCACGCTTAGCGAAAACCACGACCGCACGGAGCGAACACTCGCCGCCGTAGAGAAATCCCGGGCACACTCATGATGTCGTCCCTGATGCCGTCGCCGCTGGTGCACCAGGCGTCAGTAGCACGCTTAGCGAAAACCACGACCGCGCGGAGCGAACATCCTACTCCCTTGAAAAATCCTGGGCAGACTCACGATGTCGTCCCTGATGCCGTCGCCGCGGGTGCACCAGGCGTCAGTAGCGCGCTTCGCGAAAACCACGAATGCGCGAAACGAACATCCGCCGACGTTGAGAAATCTTGTGCGCAGTCTTTTTCGCTCGCTGGATGCTTCTAAAGGCGGACGGACAGAGGCGTAAGAAAGAGGTCACTGAAAAATATATTCTTTCCTTCTGCACACCCAGCTGCTTTGGAAGATACAGGCCGCACACATGGAACGAGAAGCCGAGACTGAACGTTTGTTCCTGGCCCGCCGTTGCTCCTTGGCGGACAAAGAAACCGGCTTACTTAAAAAAAAAAAAGAAAAAAAAAAGAAATGTCAGCCAAACGACCCTTTCCCATTTTCCCCACGAACCCAATGCGGGGAGAGAGAGTTCGTGGAAACTCGTCCTTGGTGCGAGGCACCGTAATTACACACCAAGTCCCCGGCCCGTCTAGGCTTTCCCCTCCCCTCGCGTCGGCTTCAAGTGAAGGTCGGTAAACAGGGAAGCGAGTCACCCGTTTCGGGTAAGATTTCTAGGAAATCCGGGTCGTCTGGTATATGAAAGTGGCTGCCGGTGACATCCCAGCGAAATCAGTTTGCCGGCAAATAATCTACCAAAGACATGGTAAATTGGTTTCGGATGAAAACGGGTGAAAGTGCCCACTTTTTTGGATCGTCAAAACAGTTCACTGCACGTACTTCTTGAGGATTGCAACATCGCCCCGAGCTAAAACTCGCACTCACGAGGATGTCCCTCGAGTGGTCTTGTACCTGCTCTGTCCCAGCCTTTTGCCTGTCGCAAATATCAAGTTGCTGATGATCGCTGCCCACCCTTTTGGGTGGTCAAAACAGTTCGCTGCACGCACTTCTTGCAGAATTGCAACGTCGTTTCGAGCTAAAACACGCACTCGCAAGAAAGCCTCTGCATTGGCGGCCCCCATTACAAACACAGTCCCCCCGCTCGTCTTGGCCTCCTTGACTTTAGCGGTTCCCCTTGCGTCGGCTTCCAGTGATGTTCGGTGTCCGGCAAACGAGAGTGGCTTCCGGTAGGATTCCAGCGGCGGGTAATCGAAAGTGGTTCTGGTAAGCTTCCAGCGAAAGTGGCTACGCTGGTTTCTGATGAAAATGAGTGGAAATTATTCCGTTCCCGCAAATGTCGCTGGAAGTTTTTGCCGGATTTTAACCGTAAGTGGTTCCGGTAAAAAGTCCAGCGAAATCTGGTCACTGAAAGTGGCGGCCGGTAATATTTCCACCAAAAAACTGGTAATCTACGCTGGTTTCTGGTAAAAATGAGTGGAAATTAGCCCGTTTCCACCGAATGTCACTGGAAGTTTTTGCCGGATTTTTCAATAGGGATGCATTTTTTCTTTTTTTCTTTTTTGTAAAAAGTGGCCTGTTGTACAGGGCGGTGGAGTATACCTCAGGAAGGAAAATTTATCAATTAGTGCTCCCGACAAAGTTCAAAGAAGCGGTCTTTTTGTGATGTGTGTCAACGCACCGTGCCCAAGTGCCCAAAGGCAAGGTTGGCAGAGCGCCTCCAGGAAAAATGCCCGCGATCAAGACTCTATTCGAGGCGCACACTATACTGCATTCACTAAGTCCTGGTCGCGACGAGCTCGCGGAACAAACATGTTGAGACGCTCAAGACAGCTGGTCTTTGAGCGCTTCCGGGAAGCGAACATCCCGATATTAAGCCAAAGAAATGTGAGTCAGGGTTTCAGGACATCAGATTCCTGGGGCACGACATTGGAATGGGGATGATCATGCCAGACCTCAAGATTATAGAAAGAATTCATCATGGCCCAATGCATCAAACGAAGCGAGAATGTCATTTCAGGGTCTAACTGGATTGTACTTGGACTTCGTAGAGAACTATGCACGCCTAGCAGCACCGTTAGTAGAAGTAACCAGTTAGGTGTCCGAAACAAGGTTAATGTGGAAAACGCAAAAGAAAAAGCCTTCGAGCAGTTGATGATCAGGTTGGGACAATCTCCCATCTTGTTGGCACCGAACCCAGAAAAGGGAATTCGTGCTGAAAACTAACGCATCTGACATCAGCCTAGAGCAGTGACGCTACAAGAAAGGGACCCGATGCTCATCCTGTAGCATATGCAAGTAGGAAACTCAATAGTGAGGAGCAAAACTATGCAACAGTAGAAAAAGAAATGCCTGGCGTCGCTGTGGGCCGGAACTAGGTTCCGTGTGTTTTTGTATGGTAGAGCATTTCGAGTGCAGTCAGTCATTAGAGTTCATGAGCAAAGCAAAGCACACAATCAGCAGAGAAACGAGATAAACTTGGGCTTTTCAGAACCACATCTTTCACGCAAAATATACCAAGGGCAGAGACAACGACCGGCGGCATTTCTTAGCCATGTGCGAAAAGCGAATAAATTTTGCATTGATTTGTTTCTTCTTTTTTTCTGTCTTTTGGTTAAACCTGTGAATTGTTTTTTGTTTGAACATGTTTTGTGTTTATTTACGAATGTCGACTAATATGGTGCTCAGTCACTTTGCCTCTTTTCTACGTTTTTCGCTTTCTCCGTGATTAATTATGTACTACTTCGTTTCGATATAAATTTCCCGAAGCTGCTGCAGAATATACTGGGGCCGAGAACTCGTTAAGCCACGTAGCGCTGCTTTTTTTCTTTGCTTCACCATCACGAGTAATGAAAATAAACTATTATTATTATTATTATTATTATTGTGGGACTGAACCTTTAGGTTCAGTCCCACAAGCCCTTGTTGGCTTAGACGAACCTGCCTTCTTCTGTTTTGAACTAACACAGCGTAAATAAATTTACTATTACTATTACTATTATTATTATTATTATTATTATTATTATTATTTGGTTTTCAGTCCGAGTAGCGGCTGGGGTTGATGAGGTGCAGTCGCAGTTGAGAATGGCGATCGAGGTCGGTGAGGTCGGTGAGGTCGGTGGAGGGAAATGTCCACAAATCGAGAAATCGGGTCGAGAATATCGAAATGAAAGCTGCCTGCCAGAACGGATTCAAGTTTGGTGGTTAGAAAAGATTGATATAAGTCCACGAAGAAAGCTCTGCTTGAACTGTAGTGGACCGGCGAGGAGAACTGGTGTGTAGTTCTGGCGGACGAAGTGGATTTTTCCCACGCAACGCTTCCTGGTGTGTGTGAGTCAGAGGTCGGCATTTTACGTCGCCCTCACTCACCCTCACCCTCACAGCCACACTCACCTAAGCCCCTCACTCACCCTCACCCTCACAGCTACACTCACCTTCAGCCCCTCACTCACCCTCACCCTCACAGTCACACTCACCTTCAGCCCTTCACTCACCCTCACTGAACCTCACGGCCCTCACGCACTCACCGCCCTCACCGCCCTCACGGCCCTCACGCCCCTCACTCACACATGGCCCTCACGCCACTCACCGCCCTCACGCCACTCACCGCCCTCACGGCCCTCACCGCCCTCACGGCCCTCACACACTCATAGCCCTCAAGCCACTCACCGCCCTCATGACCCTCCCGGCCCTCACCGCCCTCATGGCCCTCACCGCCCTCACCGCCCTCACCGCCCTCACGGCCCTCACCGCCCTCACCGCCCTCACGGCCCTCACGCACTCACAGCCCTCACGCCACTCACCGCCCTCACGGCCCTCACCGCCCTCACGGCCCTCACGCCACTCACCGCCCTCACGCCACTCACCGCCCTCACGCCCCTCACCGCCCATGCGGCCCTCACAGCCCTCACGCCCCTCACGCACTCATGGCCCTCACGCCACTCAGGCCAGCTTCAGATGGGGCAATTTCGCCCAGAAGCTTTACGTCGCAACACCAGCAACACGGGCCGCGCCATCACACGCAGCAAGCAATTGCTGCAATTTGCCATCGACATCATAAATTTTTATTTTTATTGCACTATTTAGACACAATTGCGCGTTATAAACGTGTTTTTATGCGTTTAAACCTCGTTAAGAATACTAATGCACCTTTCTGAAACAGTTTATTTCCAAAAAACGATCGATTTCAAACCAGAACCAAGTCATTCGGTGTCATCATCACCGGCACGAGGTATCACGTGAAAATTTTGCGTCCCTGATTGGATGCAGCCGCTTCAAACGTATTCGAATTGCTCCGAGTTGCTTGCTTATTTCGAGTTGGACCCGATCTCAGCAATTCGTGTCGATCTAGGGAAAGCTAGAGAACAACCTGCCATTAACACCAAAATTGCTGAGAAAGATGCTCGATCTGAAGGGGGCCTCACGCACTCACCGCCCTCACGCACTCATGGCCCTCACACACCTCATGCACTCACCGCCCTCACGGCCCTCACGGCCCTCACGCCTCTCATGCCCCTCACTGCCCTCACGCACTCATGGCCCTCACACCCCTCACGCACTCACCACCCTTACACCACTCACGCACTCATGGCCCTCACGCCACTCACCGCCCTCACGCACTCATGGCCCTCAACGTCCTCACGGCCCTCACGGCCCTCACCGCCCTCACGGCCCTCACCGCCCTCACAGCTCTCACGGCCCTCACCGCCCTCACAGCCCTCACGGCCCTCACTCACCCTCACACTCATGAATTTTCCTGCTTCAGAAACTCACTCACCCTCACCTCACCTGTGAAGATGAGGGTGAGTGAGGGTGAGTGAGGGCCCTCTTGAGTGAGGTTTGCCGAGGTATGGTGTGAGTGCTATTTCCTTCTTCTCCTTTTTTTTTTGTACGCCATTATGTGTGTGTGAGTGCCGCATTAAGACATCAACTCATAAGGACGTGGACTGAGGAAAACGTAAGGTGAAACATTGAGCTTAAACGAACTTGAGTCAAGGTAAATTCTATCACTTAATTTCTAAAGCTTTTCTGTATTGCAAACTTTACCTCAGTCGTTAAAAAACAAATATGCTCGAGGTGCTCGACAATTGTATACACAATGATGCGATACAAAAGCATTTATACGTTTTCTTTAAGGTATAATCTCTAAATTGTAATCAAGACAATTGAATATCGACCCCGCACTATAGTCTGATTTTGTTTAATGATACAAAGTGAAGCCAGATGTGAACAGTTTCATTATTTTACATTGCTTAGCTTTCCACGAAACAAGTCTTTTTTTTAAAATAGCTACTTCTATCGAGCAAGTGACCTTTTTGAGGCATTAAACCAGCGGTCAGCCGCGTTTAAACACGGCTTGCTGGATGCTTATGACGCACATGACGTGTCAGTCCAACCATGATGTTAAGTAAAAATGCAAAGTAAACCACAAGGGATATATTGTTCCAGCAACAAATATTAGGACTGCTGTTATATTACGCAAGGATTATGCCCTTACGGAAAAATAAGTGCCAAAAACATTGTTACAGGCACAGTTGTTTTTATTAGAAATATGTTTAGAAGGAACCAGGAAAAATCCTAGGTGACTGTGGCCGCCGCGTAAAATGATGAGCATATTGCACCTTAAAGCTTCCTTTAGTAAAAAACAACAACAACAAACAAAAAACACATGCGATTTAATTTAAAGAAAACTGCTAAAAAAATGTTTATTTCGCAGAACAAATATCTTAACCCGGCTGCAGGGGCGGATAATTTGAAAACATTATTCGCATTAGGAGTGATCTTTGTGACAAATCGTTTTACTACGACTGTTCCGAATGAAAACCTGGCTTCCCTAGACTAATATATTTTTAGAGCGCAGCTCTTAGGCGCCCGCTTCCGGCTTGAGCGGCGTCGGCGTCGCCGTCGGCGTCGGCGTAACCGCGCGGTGCATTATAGGACGTTTCCCATGATGACGTCTCAAGTAACTTTACCACGCGTTGCTTTATGGGTGAATTCTCTCGCGAAACTTAGCGGAAAAATTATCGCCCTGAACATAGTGGAAAAATTTCCCCGCTAAATTTAGCGGAAAAGTTTCCACGCTGAATTTAGCGGGGTGATTTCATTTGAATTCGACCAAACCTGTCGGGGGGGGGGGGGGGGGGGTCTTTAGATTTAATCGTAAAAAATATATATGATACCCGAATCCTTGTGATGAAAGAAACTGCCTTTGAAAAAAATTAGAATTGTATAGTTTGAGAGAAAAAAATTCTGAGGCGCTGCAGGGTAGAACACGTCAAATTCCCAATTTGATTTTATCTCCAATTTAGCCGCCATTTACAAAATATCGAATTCTTGCAGAATTATTATATTTATTACGCAATATTTACGCAGACTTGGCTATTTTTAGAGGTACATTTCTGTCTTCTGTTATTTTAAATTAATTTTCTAAAAAATATCAAACATGCAACCTAGAGCAAGTGTGACGCAACTTCGGACAGCTATATAAAACGAACGGTAGGGCGCAATGACGTGAGACAGATATCTGTGCGTAGCTATCAATGTAAGCTATCGATTGACATGTATTTTCTGGTTATTGTGTTTACCGTGTTGTTTTTATTCTGCCACAAATATAGACAAAAATGAAAAATATGCAAATTTTGAAGTCAATTTTCTCAAAAAAGACATTTTTTATTTCGTTCATACTTTTTTTAATTTATTGCCCAGATTCTGCTTAATAAACGGGTATAAATATTGCTTGACCTTTTTTTGTTGTAGCTTTAGGACAACCAGTTGAATAAGTCATTTTTATCGCGTAATACCAACCTCCGGCTCCGGTATGCGGGCTTCACCGCAACATTGATAATTGGCTCAGCAATATCAGATTTCACTGACAACCACTTTACCTCGTTGCATTCCTAGTAATATAATTTTTACAAAAAAAGAAATGTCACAAAAAAATGACAGAAGGCAAGTGGCGTAGGCAAATTTTTTTTTCTCTTTCAAACTTTTTTAATTGATTTCCCGTGTGTTGCTTACCAGCTGGGTATGCACGTTTTCTGGCGCTTTTCTTTATGTTTGTTTTTACATCAAAAGAAAGAGCCATGTTCGTTACATCAGTTGCAACTGGTCCAGTTGTTAGGTGAAGTATAGGTTCAGTAACCTCTTCGCGAGCGCCAGCGAAAGGCTGCGATTCTTATCATGAAGATTACCATGCGACTCTTAGTTGACCTCGGCGTGCGCCGTTGCAAGAGGGTTATACTAATCTTGTTAGAGTGGAACTCGCGTCGCCACAGGCTGTCGCAATGCATCACAGAGAAGTGGAACTGTGTGAAGCAGTCCTTGTCCTTCTCCCAATAAATTTATGGGCGGAAGCTTGAGACTCTTTGGTGCCCGAAGTTTCTGTAGCTCGGCTGGGTCAAGTTTGTCAAAAGGAGAAAACAAATGCAGTAAACACTAGACATTATCACGCCGGTCGATGGAGTCGTAACTGTATACATACAGCTTTTGCGGATACTTATTTGTTTCAAGGGTGCCAAGTTATCACCAGTACAAACATGGCCACAGTGTCGGCAAGAGCATCAGAACAAAAAGGAAGGTTTGGTTGGCATATCATTTTGTGTCTTCGTTGCAGCGCTTTTCTCCAGAACTAATGTTTGTAGTCCTCTTTGAGCCCCTGGTGCTATGGTCTGTCTGTTTCTCTTATCCATTATTTATTTTTACTTGTAAGCGAATAACACGCACCATGACATTTCTGGCGTCCTTAGGTTGATTCGCTAATCAGTGTCTATATTTGACAAACTCATCTTGTATAAGAGAATAAAAGAAATATATAAGAAGAGGGCTTGCAGCAATGAATTTGTATAAGAGAACTGCGGAACTGCGTCGAAAGCAGAAAGCCGGAACCTCCCGAGGAATGAACGCGTTATTTTGAACTCAGTCATGGCTGCAGTTTTCAGCTTTAAAAGAAAGAGTTGCGCGGACTACTTCGAGAGACATAAGCGAAGGGTATACCGCAACCGACGTTTTCGTTATGTCGCCGATCTCAACGTAGACGCCTTGAAGATGATCCTGCCTCCATCGAAAGCCGCGGCTCTTGCGTTGGATGACGTGCTCTGCCAGAACTGCTTCCAGTACACCGGTGAGAAGCTTTCATCATCTGTCAGTGATCCATGCTCGAGCTCTCCAGCAAGCTGCATCGAAGAGCACGAAGTAGTGGAAGGTCTTAACGAAGAGATTTCTGCTGCTGGGCTTGAAACAACTCCTTTGCGCATGCCTTCTACAGTAAACCCGAAAAGCCGTCAGGCATATGCTGAAAGAAAACAGCGGGAGATTGAAGGATCACACTGCCGACAGGTACGAAAAAAGTTGGCGACTGCATATACCTTGGAGCCAAGTGGGTCAAGTTCTCGCAGTGATCAACCATGCCTCGGCTGCGACGGGTGGTGGGCAAACATCAAAGAGGCCTTTGTGAAGGCGGCATCTTACCAGGAGAGATGTCAGCTCCTCACGCTTGTGCCCAAGGGCGTAGCCACTAGGGAGGTAGAACGGCTAATTCTTGAGGCATCGAAGTACCTTCTGAAGAAATCAAAGCAGCTTCGTGAACGGTTCGGCGTATGGGAGCGTCCGGAGCCTTATCACGGTGGAAGCATAAGCGAGGACACCATACGGGCAGCCACGCAATATTACACCGACGACGATCTCGACTGTTCTCGGCAGAGCCCAAACAAAAAAGATGCTGTTAAGCTTCTTAAGGATGGCGAAGAACATGTGGTCGTGAAGCGGTATATGACAAGGTCTGTCCGAGAGACGTACAGGCTGTTTAAGGAAGCAAACCCGGACTCAAAATTAGGTCTGACTAAATTTTACTCGCTGCGGCCAAAGTGGGTCAAGCTAAACCCTGAACAGACTGTCTGTGCATGTGTGTGCTGTACGAATTTCGATTTGTACTTTTCCACCCTGAACAGCATGCGAGAAGAAAAAATAACAAAAGAGGAGATTCTCGCTTTGTGCCTCTGCCCTGAACCCTCGTCCGAATGTTTCAGAGGCGAATGCAAAGACTGCCCCTCGATTGACAGACTCTCCTTAGAATCATTGGAAATGGTGCCTGAAGAGGAAATTACATTTTTCACATGGGAGAATGGTAATTTGATAAGCAAGACTGCCGACTCCAGCGCCTTTTTGAAAGAGCTACAGAAATGGGCCACAAGGTTTTCCACGCACGATTTTATTCGTAGGACACAACGGGAAGCCATACGGATTGAGAAGTCTAGTGTGACCTCAAGACACATCGTCATGCACTTCGATTTTGCGGAGAACTGGACGGTAATTTTGCCACACGAGATACAGGAGTACCACTGGCACAAGCGTCAGCTCTCTGTTTTCACGTGTGTGGCATCCACGTCGCAAGGCTCAAAATGCTTCGGCGTTGTCTGTGAGGACTTATGTCATGACACTTCCCATGCGCTGCTGGCTCTGAGACTTATAGAAGACTGGCTGGAGGAGCACATCCCAGTTTATGCTTCACTAACGTACATATCCGACGGGGCACCTGCTCATTTTAAAAATAGATTTCAGCTGCATGAGTTCGAACGAGTGGGCCATACCCAATTGAAGTGGATATTTTCTGCCTCTGGGCACGGTAAAAATTCTTGTGACGGGGTTGGAGGGCTTCTCAAACACCACGCAACGGTGCACAACCTCCGTTCACCGGAGGAGCAGCTCGTCCGAACATCAGTAGATTTTGTGGACAAGGTTGGAAGGCGTGTCAAAAACGTAACTCTCATGAACTTAACCGAGAAGGAGGTGAGTGACTTCCGCAGAATCAAGAAAACAGAGTGGAGTTGCGTACCAACTCGGAAAGGCATCCGCGCTTCGCACGTGTGGCGACGCGAAAGGGGCGAAGTGCAGCTTGAGCGAACTGTTCTATCTTCGTCTTAATGCATGAACCTCTGTGGTGCACGTGCGGAACTCTCAGATGATCTACGGCTTTCTTTTGTTTTGTTGTTAAAGCCTCTTCTTGTACATTTGCGCTTCTGTGAAAAATTATGTGTTTCTATAGGTGTGCCTTGTTAACCCAAATAAATTACTCAATAAATAGAGTGATTTTGTTAAACTGTTACCTATGAATGTTTTATTGCATACTGCCAACAAAAGAGTATGATTACTGTAAGCTGAAAAGCAACTTCCGATATGCTGTGCGTAGCCCAAAAAATTTAAACGTATGCAACAAGTAGTCCAAAAGCCGAAGGATGGACAAAATGTAGTCAATTTTTTTTTCACGTACCTCGGAATACTAAGGGCCAATGAAGGATAGGCGAAAGAATGCCATGCGGTAAATTTAAAAAATTCGAGCCGATTTTCCGATAATGTTTGTATAAAATAAAGATTGTCCGAAACGCATAAACGGGGATATTGTTTTTCTGGACAAGATAGTGCCGTAGAATATTGCAACCCGACATGATCGAAACGGATGAAACGTCTTGGATCTCTCCACTCGCTTAGGCTAGTTAACATTGATGTTAACTAAATTTACTTTTGTTGTTGTTTATCACGGCACAATGTTCAAACAAATAATTTAAATATATAAGTTTCGTGCAACCTCAGTAGTAAAACGTTGTCGTGGCGACGTTCGAAAATGCAAGCTGTGACTTCGCAGACATCACTTCGTCAATTCAGCCATCTCTCATTTCTTTATGACGTTACTGATTTTTTTTAAATATATTAGTAAAAATTCAACGGGGTAAAGTAGTTTTCAGTGAAATCTGATATTGCTGAGCCAATTATTAATGTTACGGTGAAGCCCGCATACCGGAGCCGGAGGTTGGTATTACGCGATAAAAATGACTTATTCAACTGGTTGTCCTAAAACTACAACAAAAAAAGGTCAAGCAATATTTATACCCGGTTATTAAGCAGAACCTGGGCAATAAATTAAAAAAAGTATGAACGAAATAAAAAATGGCTTTTTTGAGAAAATTGACTTCAAAATTTGCATATTTTTCATTTTTGTCTATATTTGTGGCAGAATAAAAACAACACGGCAAACACAATAACCAGAAAATACATGTCAATCGATAGGTTGCATTGATAGCTACGCACAGGTATCTGTCTCACGTCATTGCACCCTACCGTTCGTTTTATGTAGCTGTCCGAATTTGCGTCACACTTGCTCTAGGTTGCATGTTTGAGATTTTTTAGAAAATTAATTTAAAATAACATGAGACAGAAATTTACCTCTAAAAATAGCCAAGTCTGCGTAAATATTGCGTAATAAATATAATAATTCTGCAAGAATTCGATATTTTGTAAATGGCGGCTAAAGTCGAGATAAAATCAAATTGGGAATTTGACGTTTTCTACCCTGCAGCGCCTCAGAATGTTTTTCTCTCAAACAATACAATTCTAATTTTTTTCAAAGGCAGTTTCTTTCATCATAAGGATTCGGGTATCATATATATTTTTTACGATTAAATCTAAAGACCCCCCCCCCCCCCGACAAGTTTGGTCGAATTCAAATGAAATCACCCAGCGGAAATTTCTCTGTTAAGTTTAGCAGAAAAAATTCCACGTTAAATTTTAGCGGAAAAACATTTTTCACGAAAGTTAGCGGATAGCGGGAAAAGTTTCCGCGCTAAATTTAACAAAGAAATGTCCCCCTAAATTTAGCCTGAAAATTTCCCCGCTAAATCTAGCGGAAAAATTTCCCCACTTAGATTAGCAGAAAAATCTTTCTGCTAAATTTAAGTGGAGAAAAATATTCCGCTAAATTTAGCGGGGAAAGTTTGCGGGTAAATGTCTGCGCTGAATTTAGCGGGGAAGTTTTTTTGCTAAACTTACGTAATGGAAAGATTTACCCACTAAATTTAGCGCTAAATTCCCCCACTAAGTTTAGCGGGAAAACTAACCCCCTAAACTTAGCGAAAAAAATTGTACCGCTAAATTTAGCGGGAAAGTTTCTTCCTTACTAAAGAAAAAAATTTACCCGCGAAATTTAGCGGAAAATTTTCCTACTCAATTTATCGGAAAAAATTCCCCGCGAAATGTAGCGGGAAAATTTCACCGCTAAAATTGACGGAAAAATTTCCCCGTTAAATTTAGCAGATAAATATTTTGCTAAATTATCGGAAAAAATTCCCCGCTAAATTTAGCGGAACAAATTTCCCACTAAATTAACGGAACGATTTCCCCGCTAAACTTAGCGGAAACATTTTAACGCAAAATTTAGCGAAAAAAAAATTCCACGCTGAATTTAACGGAAAAATTTCCCCGGAAATTTAGCGGAAAAAATTCCCCGCTATATTTAACGGAAACATATTAACCACGAAATTTGGGAGAAGTTTAGGGAAAATTTCCCGCTAAATGGGAGGCGAGCAGGAGAGGGGGAGGGTACGGATGAGTAGAAGGGGCATACCCTCCATGTAACCTCCTTCTTCTCCCCTCCCCCTCAAGAGCTGCGCTCTAATTCGGCGTTACATGGGATTGCAAACGTCTTTCATCTTTTTTTATCTAAAAATCGAAGCCACATAATTTCTTGCAGGACTGATTTACAATGGTCACATTATGGAGCTCGTACACTCTAAAGAAAGTTTGTGCGTCTACTTTCACGCACAACACTCGGAGAGCCAATCAACGCAACTTACGGAGGAAACTCAGCGAATGACAATGCCGAAACATACGTTTCGACCAAAGAAAGCAGTCTGAGTTGTGACATTAAACAATCCAAAACGTCACGCTTGCATTGCCTAATGTCACAACTCAGATTGCGTTTTTTGGTCTAAACAAATGTTTCGGCATTGTCATTCGCTGAGCTGCCTCCGTAAGTTGCAGTGATTGGCTTTGCGAGTGTTGTTCGGGAAAGCAGACGCACGGGCTTTTTTTAGGGTGAGGAGGTGTACTTATAATGAATATTTAGAGAGTTTAAATAGACCTATCTCTCTAAAAAAATGCTAAAGTTAGAAAATTTATAGTTGTGAATGCCTGAAATGTCGCATTTTGAAAGAACATTCTACTTCGCTTGAACAGTTACAAAAAAAAAAGCGTGACCTCACTCATTTTTTTTAATCCTTCACGGCCGGCCTATGTCAAAAAAAAAATTAATTAAGGTCTGACACGTGTAATCAATGTCGCCATGCATGTCGGAGTTGGAGAGTCCCCTAGGGCTGTTCAAGTTTGTCTTCGTGACAAGTATTGCAAACCAATTGGAGCGCTTCCTTGTTTCATGATGCGCGTCTTGCCATATTCTCCAGCGGCTTGAACGTGCGTCAGAGTTACTTTAACAAGGACTTCACAATCTTTTGACTATTGAAAACTTTCTCTCTAAAATTTTTGAAAGTATCAGTGGCGCTTCAAACATTTTTTTTCAAATATATTTGCGAACAACTGGACATTCTCTCTAGCTGTCATCCACAAGATTTGAAGCTTAAAAATTGCGTATTTGCAAATAAACAAAAACATTTTAAAGCGCTCCATTTCACGGTTCCGCGTGAGTGGATGACATAGATGGCGAAATGGTGCACTCTTGGCTTTATAAGGAGAATCCTTGTTCCGCGCGTGGCATGTTTACTTCTACCGGGTGGAGGCAACGTGCCACTTTTCTGTTTTTAGTTTTGTATATGAACAGTGGTCTACTTACGCAGTTTAATTATTATTTTTTTTTTAAGTAGGGCGAATAAACCACGTGCCGTAAACTTGACTGAGCGGTGTGAGGAGCGATGCCTCTTAGGTGCTGTCTTAGGCGTTGCCCCTGCACAGGAGGCGTGGAGTGGACAAGAAACAGCAGAAAAGGCGAGAAAAGAGGCGGTGCCTTGTCGTGACGCACTACGCCGCTGATTTCAAAATCAGCGATACAGTATCTTTCCAATCGTTATAACAAAAAGATATGTATACACATTTATATTTACTACTACGGCAGACGTTCTACGTCACATATCAGGTTGTTTTTTGGAAAGGTGTACCAAATCGCCCGTCCGAAAACTACGCATCGCACAAACAAAATGGGTGATGGCGTGTGGTCTGTGACCAATGCTCTACTGAGGTATTTTTTAGTGTTCAGCGTAATTAAATAATTAATTAAAATTTAATAATTTCAATTTAGCTATTACTTTCGAGGTAAATGGTTTCAATTATAATCTTGAAGCAAATATTAAAAAAACGAATAAATCCGTCCATGTTGGAATATGTAAGGCAAGTGGCGGCGTTTAACGGCGTTCCCAAACATTGGTCGGTTTAAAAGCGTTCTTAGGTTTCGATTTCTTATCGGAACGCATCTCCCCCTCTGCAAGCCTGCTCCTCGTGCTCAAAACAGGCATCGAGGTTGCGCTCCCACGCATCGCATGTAAAGGGGTGTCTGCACACTGACACCAACGTCAAAAAGCCAGACCTGATCTGGCAGCCCAGAGGCTTTCTTATCTACAGGCGGTGAGAGGTTAAAAGAGTAAAGTAGAAGCTCCTCCCGCCTCTTTTCATCATAGCAGAGCGAACGCTGGACAGGTTGCAATCTCCTGTCCAGCGTTCGGTCTGCTAAAGTGGAAAGAGGTGGGAGGAGCTTCCACTTTATTCGCAACCTGTCACCGACTTCAGCCTTTTCTACGCGTGATAGGCGGGGGCGCACGTACAATGTCCGTTTTCGCCACAGGAAGCAGCATTGATGTCACGTAGACGAGCTCCCATAAGAAACTGAAACCTAGGAACGCGTCCAAATTGGGAATTTTGTCAGAACGCCGCAAAATGCTGCGCGTCCCGTATATCATTTTAATTTTCGTGGATTTAATAGTTTTGCATGACGCCTAGCAACTTTCTCAATAAAATTATGCGTTTACGATTAGCAACTAAACATTTAATTACTGAAATGTAATTATTCACGCAATTCTACTGAACGATAATGATTTTTCTTAATGGGAACTTTGGCTTCTACAACGGCGTCATCATTTTTTCTGTGCGGGAGCATTTTGCAGGAGGGACTTGATCGGCGTTTCCAAAACAGTCTGTATATATGGCGAATCTTAATATTAATTAGAGACATGACACTGTCGAAATAAAAGAATTCATTAAAAACGCTGCTGCCATCTACGTCATCAAAAGAAAAAAGCGATTAGGAGGTTGGCCAGGGGGGACTGGCTAAGGCGAGCGTGTTGTGGTTATAAAACTTAATATAAAAAAAGAAACCCACGAATTTTTGAAGGGAACCTTCGTGCAATCCTTTCTTTCTAGCAAGGCAGTTTTTATTTTTATATTACGCCATCCTTGATCACATAGCACAATAAAATATTAATCGACGTTGAGGTTGCCAGTGGCCCTTTAACAAAGCCTTCTACTTTACTTACATCGTGAAGAAAGAATTCGAAAGGCGTGACTCTTCGGTGCGCCGGCCAGCGGCGCCTGCAATGTCCGACTCAGTTTGACTTCATTGTGCTGCTTGCTATGTAAGGAAATTCACGAGGGGTTAGGGAAGCGCAGTAAATTATGGCGAAGGAAAATATACCTATACGGTAGTTGGAGGCTATAAAAAATCTGCATGCGAATTGTGCTCATAAGTGTCAGGCTTTTACAAGCAACATAAACCGAAACCTACTATCATGTTGTATCACGAATTGGCAGAGAACACAACTATTTATTTCATTTCGCTGCTTTCGAGTGCATTGGTTGGCATGGCCACGGCTCACAGAGGGTATCACCGCTGTCTTAGCAAATGCGAAATCATAAACAACCTTGAAACTATAGTAGTTCTTTTGCGTTTTCAGATATCACTTCTGTGCAAAACTATTCCTCATTTTTTTTCTTTCTGTATTTAACTGATTACGTCCATCCCATAACTATAGATCATACAGCGACCACCATGCATGACTAGCGAGCCGATTTGAACGATATACATTTTGTGTGTTTTAGCGTGCCCGAGATCTCGATACACATTACATGACACAACCAGCCTCCGTAAAACTAAAACCGCAAAGTTCCAACCCGATTACCGGGCACAAATGGGCTTGACATAATCTCGGCGGGACGCCATACGCTTGAGGTCTCGGTGGATGAGTGCAGACAAGCGTGGCTTGCGTGGCATAATTCTCTCAGTAGGTCAGACTGGCGATGCATTCATCCAGTGACTTCTTGCCAGAGAAGCAGTATGGAGGCCTTGATGGATTTAACCGTTTGATTCTAGGAGAAGTGCACTGATACTAAATAAAATATAAGCACGGTACCGTTGCTTGGAGCCAAATGTTGCCCTTAGAAGCAGCGCGAATTCTATTCAATAACAAGCCGGCAGCTGCAGGCATAGGTTTCTTTTTTTTTATTACTTTTATTTCTGGGAAAGCAAGCACAGGGGATAAATCGATCCAAAGTTCTCTCAGCTTCTTCGAGGCGAGAATATATGGCTAGTGTGCTCTCCCTGGGAGCAGGTATATGACTCCGGACGGAACCATTGATCATTGGCGCGGTATGGCAGTGCCTTCCCCAGCACCTCAAGATTCTTCCGGCTGGCTGCGCGCAATATAGGTTCCTACACGTCGCCGCCACGACCGCTTTATTTTGCAATATGTATCTTGTCGTGTCGTCAATATCATTTCGTAACGTTGGCCTTTTGCTGATGCGTTGTCGAGATACGAGCAACACGCCTGTTTACAGGCATTCAGACCGAACACCTTTGCAATCAACGAATCAATCAGCAATCCTGACTATGCGTGCTCCTTGGAATGCGCTGAGTCGCCAGTTTAATCAATGCCATTAATCGAAAGTCCTATGAGAGGACCGTGAGCCAGGAGTGTAAGTTTAGCACAATCAGTCACCCCTATAAACGAGGCTACTTTGGTAAAGTAATTTAAAACGGGTTGCTTAATAACATTGACAACTACTTTACTTTAAACAAGATAATTGCAAATAAAAATTCAGGGGTCCAAAACGTAACTCATTACAATTATACATTACTGTCAGAGAGTAATGCAGTTACTTCGCAATTGCTTGATTTGTAAAGCTTCATGTTTTGGCACATATTTCCGTGATGTTGAAGTTATGGTAATGCGTGGCCAAATGACTTACCTTAGAGCTTAAACTCAAGTCAGCTCAACTTGAAGTTTAAGAAAACAAATACAAAACTCAAAACAACAGTGTGATATACCCCTTCCCGTTTAAAAACCTTTCAAATTATGTTGTTGGAAAGCCTGAAAATTGACACCTTATATGCATTAATTCGCGCGAATATATCCAGATTTAACCAAATCTAATACAATATAAATCTACTATCTACTGGTTCTAAGCTGGTTAAACAGTCAGTTATGATATCCATTAGTGCATTATCATCTTGATCACAGCCTATGTGTATGATGTTCCGCAACTAAAACAAAAAGAAATCTATTTAGAAAAAATAATTACGAGCAACATAAAACTTTCTGCGCATGTACCACACAAGTTTGATGCAATTTACTTCGTACGACTCGACTTTGGCAACTGAAGGTGTAAATTGATTTCTTCGATTTATTAAAAGTGATCTGTCCACATTCTTTGATCCATTCCTTCCTAGTAATACACAACACATCCTTCGGCATGGCTTTTATAAAATACGTTGGTTAAGGCTATGGAACTTATCATTTGGCATACTTAATGCTAGGGGTGTGCAAAAATTCAAGTTTCAAACTCGAATCGAATAATTACTGTCTAAATCATTTGATTCAACTATCGAATCCCTAGAATTTAAGCTTCTTTTCTTTAATTTTATTTACTGAATCACTGGCAAAATACAGGTTCATTTACGCTGTTCCTATGGTGAACTAGTCCCCTCATGTTCGGGTCAGATACATGCTAAATTTGCTTTCAAAGGCCTTGACTAAAGAACCACTTCGACAGAACGGAATTCGTTTCTTTTGGTTCTCGAACGAAGAAATTATGCTCTAACCTTGTGATATGCGATCTGCGAAAACCCGTAATCCACGCACGTCGCCATTTCGAATTTCATGTTCTGGAGTCACCTAAAGCGAGCTCTGTACACTACAAGCCTATTATTCGTTGTTAGGTTCATAATATGGTTAACTATGATTAAAAATTAAATTGCATCGATAACTGAGCCGTCTTTTCCGCTAAATCGTCCCTGTCCAGCAGCACCGTCGAGCGAGGTCCCTGGGGGGCTAGACGCGTCACCATATGCGTGGCGATAAAAATCCCTGAAGTAGGCAAACAATCGGGACAAAGGATAAACACATATTTTCGAAGACAGCTAGGTGACTGGTGCGCGACTGAAAAAAAAAGTTCGCCTAGTCCTGGTATAATAATACTGAGAGAAAGAGAACAAGGGACAAATAGAAATCTCCAAACACAGCGAATGACCGGTGCGCGACTGAAAATATCTACCTGGTCCTGCTATAGAACTAGGGACCTCTTCATTTCTATTGGAGCGCTTCAGGAACTGAGGTAACCAGGAGTTAGACGTCAATAGAGTTCGCTACTGACGTCTAACTCCTGGTTAATTCACTCGATAAAGCGCTCCACTGGAAATGGAGAGGTCACTCGTTCGATATAAGGACCAGGCGGATTTTTTCAGTCGCTCAGCTGTTGCCTGAGCTGTGTTGACAAATTTGTGATCGTCCTTTGTCCACCTTGTTCCCTTTTTGCAGGGATTATTTTCGTTATTATTGTCTAGCTTGTTTCCACCTTTGCAGTATTCGCATTATAACCATAACCCTTTGCATTATTTTTCTTCAATGCAATAGTAAAGGCAATAGCAATTTTTTGAACAAATTTTACAGGAAAGCTCTCATCTCTTAACGCAAATAGCATCTGCATAGGCGAGGGGGTGATACATAAAAATCCTGAAGAAAAAATAGCCAAATTCTGAACGTCCCCCAAAGACAATTGAATTCAATACCCAAATATTTTGAGAAAAGCACTCAACTACTGTGCCAGGAGGGAGACTTATGAAGCGGTAGTTATTATGTACTGTCATTTTATCTTTATTTCGCGCATGCGCAAGTTCCGGAGCTAGGCGCTCACAGGTTGTTCCGCAGTCTTCATAATGCTTCGCGAGAGGAAGGGGCCGTCTGAAGAGGAAATGGTTCAACAGAAGCGGAGTCGCCCTGAGTATCACCGTCTCTATTAAATGAAGTTGTAGTGGTGATGACACTTGTCCATAGTTAGGAATAGTTTCTGCATAACAAAGAGTGTTTTTTATGGCACGGAAAAGCAGTATTTTGACGCGTACCCTATAGAGCCAAGATACATTTCCCGCTTCAACACCTCTTAAAGATAACTTCATATATCTTGACGTAATGCTTGGAACTTCAAATATTCATGCCGTATACATGAGCAATAGTGTACATAGGCGTGTAGCACTTTAAAACTTCGGGCTCTCGCCTGGTTCCCGACCCGTCGGCGTTTGTGTCCCGAACTTTATGTCACGAGGAAGCAGGTTTGAAATAAAAAGACTAGTAAGAAACGTAGGTTATATTCACATGCCCAGTTCTAAGCTAGATTACCGCTGTTCCATTTTCAGTATTACGAAAATCCCCTTGCGATACAATTTGTAAACTGCTCAGGATTACGCCGGGCTTAACGTGAATCGAACGATTGGATTCTTTTCTATTCATCATGATCCCATTTTAAGTGAGACAGTGGGGATAATGTCGTCTTTGCTTCTTGCGACACACACGTGTTTCTTCTTCTAATATTTTAAATTTCCAAGAAAAAGCAGGGACTACTTTTCAACTTACACTTTATTGCTTTTGTGCAAAATGGCCCGTTGCTCAACGCTTGAATATCGTAGAGTTCGTTTTTGTATATCCACAGCAAAAATCTGAGCGATTGCAGGGCCGTTGCGAAAAGTTTCTTTTTTTTATGCGTCTATTTTTCAATAAAATTTGATAGAAAAAATTGGTATGAGACTTACAATAACACACCTTTGTATCTCGCAGAACTACTAAGGTTTGTCTCTTTTTCCAAGCCATTGCGATAAATGTTTTGAACTTTTGCAGGTAATCTAACTCATGAATTTTTATTACATCTAAGAACAGATTACGGAGACAGACAGTATATTTATTAGAGAGCATCGTTTCGGTAAAACGTTTATAAATATCTATCTTGGAAGTGTTTGTTTCTCCTAAATTTTGCTTAGTGAAAAATTAGTTTAGACGAATCAAAACTGAGTTAGTAAGTCTCCCATCAGTTCTGTTTTGTGTCAATATGCTTAGTGAAATATAAGTAATTATTTTAAAAGCGTAAATATTAGTCACCGTATATCTACTAAAGCTAATAATTTCCACTTTTAGGCGATCATTTAGAAGGCTCTTCGACTAATCAAAACTTGATAAATTCACCGATTCAGCGCAACCCGAGTGAAAGCGACAAAGGCAATACTTCTCCTTATGTCGCCTTTTTTATGCGAATGGTTTTGCAAAGCAAACATAAGTGAAGATTTTTCATGTGCACTCAGGTTCATATCAGCCACAGTAACTATGTGGTAATTAAACTACTTAGAAGTTAGGTATGTAATAATGTACACTGAATAAAATGCATGCTGATTTTACGTTTGCTAATAATTAAAATAATACCTTCAGAGACATTCTGTGGCTTTGAAGTAAATTAATTCATCAGTAAGCAATAAGGAAACTTGCTCACAACGTTCGCTTCAGGAATGGAAGATAACATAAAACCTTCTTTTCACGCACATGCTTGTTTCATATAAAAGGGGCCACACTTCCTTTGAAAGGACCCGGAATTTCATAATCGTACTCTCGAGCGCATTTCTTTGTACTGTGCAGGACACAAGGGTCTTGTTTTAGGATTAAACTGACTTTGCAAGGTAAAAAAATTAAACAAGAAACTTTTTTTTCGTACTGCTACAGAGGTGCTGCGAGGAACCTTGGGAAATCATATATTAAAAACCGGAGGCTGTCGCCTTCATAGACGAAATACACAGTATTGATTCGAAATTGGTGCGCTTCTCAATTTGTCAGCTTCATGGAAGAGTTCGGTGACAGTTAACAGTGAAGTAACTGTGATGTGCGTATGTTGATGAAGCCGGAAGTTAGCCCTAATGAACGTCCTCGAAATGAAAGCTACGCTTTCATTCCGCTGTATGTTTCGAGAGTTAGTGGCCCCTACTCCTTTTAACTATAATATCAAGACAAAGATAGCGCAAAAAAAAAAAACACGAAAGCTCGCGTTTTTCGTTTTTTCTGTCGAACACATACGTGGGATCACTCCACGTTTGATAACGTGACTAGCGCTCGTGGGCTATGATTGGGTAATTAAAAATATCTCTGGTTTGGAAATAATGCTCCTCAGCTTTTTTTCTCGGTGATGGCACTTTTCTTAGATAGAATTAGGAGAGCGTGTTGGTTAAATATATTGGTATGGGAACGCAAAAGAAGACAAGGGACACGCAAAAACACGTCAGACACGGACAGCGTTCAACACGCAAAAAAGTTCATTCTCTCTTCCGGCTTGCAGAGCCGGAGTGATCTTGACAGCGCCCCTGCTGGCTCCCGGCCACGCTCATCCCTCTCCCCCCGACCAAGGCTCCTTATCTCCTTCTCGAGAAAACCTTCCTCCTTTCTTGTCAATTTAAGGGATTTGTGACCCACATCGTTGTCTCTTCTCTGAATGACGAAGGCATCGGCTACGAATTTGTCACTCCCATTGTTGTCGCTTTTCTGTATGAGGAAGGCCTCGGCTACCTCCCACTCCATTCGAGCTTAAAACGGCTACCCCTAAATGATGACAATAATTTTTGAATATTTATTTATAGGTGTTAGTGTTGAACTCAACGTTTCTCCAGACTTAAAATCAGCATTTGCTTATCTGAAGGAAAACAGCGCAAAAAAAAAAAAAGACAAAGGACAAGTCGAGGAAACATACGCACCCGCACTTGATGTGTACATATTACGACTTCTCCCTTATCTTTTGTTTTTTTCGCAGTTTTTTTCGCATTATTAGCTTACCTAACCTTATACTCATTTACAGTTCATTTTTACACCAGAGGATGATTCTGAAACTCGATTTTCACCACAAAAAGCAGCCCGTGTACAAAGTTGATTCAATTGTATTTTGACGAAAATGCTGTTGTACACGAATGTAGTTGAAAACACTCTAATGGTATACTCAGACGGTACTTGAACGGTTTGGAGGACCGCTATCGAACGGCAGTTTACTCCGTTTATTTTATTGTTTCCGTTGCTCCTAATGCTTCATTTCGTTGTTTTGCAATTTTAATGCCAGAAGACCTTGTCGATGGTAATCGGCTTCTTTCTCGATGAAGCAAAGTGTACAAAATTAAGTTCCCGTCCTCGGGATGACTATGGCACAGGAATTTAGTCATTCCACGTAAAAATGTTTGTGGCCTTTACACTGAAGTTGGCAAATTTCATTACCATTGGACGTCGTGGGAAAGACAGAACTGTTATATGGCAATCTTATTTTTTCCTGCACCTTTTGTTGCTTCTTATCACATACAACGTAAGGAAGAAGTTCATTCAACGTGTAATGTTTAAAAGTTCGGGTAACTGCAAGCTTTGTTTCTGAAATGAAATGTAAGCACAAGTGACCAAACATGATAGCAGCTTCTCCAAAAGCAAGACCTAATACATTTTTCACACCCCGAAAAACAAACAAACATGAAGCCTTGGGGAATGCGACACGAATTCGGACTCCATTTGTGCTAAACAATTTTCAGAAGCACTACTTTTCGCAAAAACACTATGTAGAGTGCACTCTGTTTTACTCTCTCCACCTTCAAACAAAGGTTCGCAAGCCTCGTTCAAATTGAAAACAGCCAAAAATATTGTTACCTGTACTTTCCGTTTACGTATTTCAGGCTATTCAAGAATGGATCAAGGAGAGTTATAGCCTTCGGTGAGCTCAAATTTATCTCTCTTGTATACAAAAAACAAATTTTGGCAGACTCTCATTTGTATTAGTTTGATTGATTTTTTTTTCTCACACAATGTCTCGAGAAACATGGTAAATGGCTGATCTGTTTTTCTCGACAAAGCATTATCATATGATTATATTTTTGGCAGGCAGGAATAAGCCAGCATCAAATCAAAAACACAAGTTGCAAGAAAAATAAACATTAAAACAATAATTCGTAGCAAAAAGGCAAAAGGCAAGGTTCGTACAACAACGGCTACTAAATTCTTACATGATTACATAATAAATAAAGCGTGCGGAACATTCTTTATATAATGTAGAGAAACAATAGGACATGTTATAAAATTTGTTATGCGGGACATAATAGAATTCACATTTGATATTGTTTCTTAAACAAGTATTTTATGGCAAAGTATTGAATAATTGTTAAAACGGTGTGGTGTTCGCTTAGGATGAGACATATTAATTGTGCAAATAGATTAGTTCAACAGTATGTCCTTGAGCGAGGTATAAAACTATATTAGCACGTCGAACATTGTACTGCGTATTACTAAAAAGGTATAGGTCGAAGAATGTGGAGAGGTCACGTTTCAACTCGATTTAAGCATTTATTGCAAGCTTGAGTTGCAATAGTTGAGCAGGAGTAGTTATGTTCCATACGCTGAAATATTCCAATAAAGTGTTTTGCTCTTTTTCCTGAAAATCCCCTTTCTAGGCTTTGCTTAGTTCTTGCACCCCAAACAATAGAGAGAAATGAAGATTGGAATGAACTAGATAATAATATATGTGCCGCTTTAAGCAGTTTGTTACCGTGGCGATGTAAGAACTTGGTCGCCTTCGCCACAGGATAGTCATATTTACTCGTCACTAGCAAGACTCACCCAGAAGCTGACGATCGGTATGAGCGTTCGGATAAGAGGTAATTAATAGCCATCGTCAACCACGATTACTTCTTTATTATGTATTTGCCTACGATCACAATTCCGAGGCGCTTGAAAGTACATTTGGATTATGGGGATTTAAATATATTATTTTATTTCTTACTTGTATTCCTTCCGGATTTTAAAGCTACGGTCAAAAACATACAACGCTTTTTTTATATTGACGCTGCTTAAGGGCCATAAATCAATAACTGCGCTTTAGGCAAATGGTGCCAAAAATAAACCAGTTATAGGTATGTGTTGCAAGCCTAGAAATATTGGATTCCTTGAACTTAGCGCAGTCTATTCGAGGTTTTGTAGATGCCAACTGTTTTAGGAAATAGCGGATTTAGACGAACATTATCACACAAATTTGAAGGTTTCTTTAAGCAATACTGTTCTGGACGGCTAAAATATTTAGGCTTGGCTTCGTCTGTGATTTGCCCGGTTTTCATTAAGAGAAAAAAATCTCATGACCGTGATAAGAAAATCTAACAGAATTGATAAAGAGCTCGCCTATCAAGGGCTCATGTATCACTAAATTTTAGAAGATACTTAATGCAACCGCAGTAGATATTTCGGCACGCATGTCAAGGCACTTGGCTTCTGATCGCCAGTGGTAACATCCTAGTCTGAAATATTTAAACTAGAAGACGTACATACAAGGTGTAAACAAATTTACAGGTTTTGTTTTCACATTTTAAATAAACTACGCATCGCCGAACGTTCATTCTTTGCCCAAATTTAGCGCTAGCAGTTCGAACCAGTTGCCAAAGATTCGGAACTTTCCATTATATAATTCAAAAGTTATAGGTGATTTTCTGATACTTTCAATGAAAAAACGATGGCCAATGGAGCCCTCAAGTACATGAAGCTCAATTCGACTAGTGTTGGGACCGAGGGGGTTCTCCGGGTAGCGTCACGCAGGGCCAGGCCAGGAAAGGAGCAGCGGGCAGACTCCCGTCCAGGAACATGACGAGGCGGAAGGGTCTCTCGCAACGAAACTTTGTTTAATACATATGTACAAAGTATTTACAACGTCCGAGAGCACAGATGCGACAATCATGTTTGCCCCTTTTATAGGGTCGCTCTTCGGTACTCTCGCGGCTGGCAGCCAATGGTGGCCGAGCTGCCAACAAATCATGTTCAGGCCCCGCCTCCACTCATCCCCTGAGCACGCCCACACCCACATGCACACACTGCAGCTGTGGCCGGACTTTACACTCCGGCGCCGAGGCACCCTTGCCCTCGAAAGCTGCGCCGAGGAGGCGAGAGCAAGGGGTCCATTGTTTGCCCGGGTGACGACGTTGGCCGTGGTAGTGCTGACCCCTCCATCAGACGGCGTTGAGGCACGGGAAAGGGCTTGGCCGGATCATCCGCAGGTGGCGTCCGGGGATAATCCCACCCTCACGGAGGTCCCGCAGCTGGCGCGTCGTTACCCGGAATCCTGGCCCGGTGATCCTCCCGGTTCTTGAGTCGGCTGACCCCGTTTCGGACCAGCGTTAACGCAGCCAGAAAGAAGGGTCCGGCTTAGCTCCGCGCCTAGGTGGGGCGACGCCAACACGGTGGTCCCACGGCACCCCCTCGTCGCCTCTCGCCTCGTTTCCGGGCAAGCCGACCGGAGCCATGTGGCGATGCTACTCAATGAGTTCACCGTTGCCGGACGGATTAGATGGGGAGGGTCTGGTCCGGGGCTTTTCCGTTTTCACAACACTAGTTGGAGAACGGACGAAAACGGGCGAAAACGGTCGAAAACGGGCCCCCTGTTCCCAATGCAGTTTCAGATAATATTTTATAACTTTTGATTGAGATAGCGGCTAGTTCTGAAACATTGACGTGTACGATTTGTGCTACATTTTGTGGGGAAAATGAGCGTTTAATAATGCGCACTCTGTGTTGCAGTCAAAAAAATGTAATTATTTTTCTAACACTTTGTATTATCCAGCAGTATGCTAGTGCCACAAACTGTGCTAAGTAGCAGGCAGGCGTGACATCGTGATAAACATGGTCGATGTACATTTTATTACTAAAAAATAAACTTTGCTCGGATATAGGGCAGGCTAGGTGTTATGCAGGCTGTCGTAGTTGAGAGTGCAGAAAGATAGAATCAAGCAAATAACTTTGGAGCACAAGAATTATAATATTACATTTAGCGCTACTCTTGTAAAGAAAGCAGCCCCCAAAAAACCACAGATTGGAAAATTCAATTGTCAGTACTACTTTGGTATTGAATATTTCCACAGTGGTGCAGCTCTAAAATTATGTATATAAAAGAAAACCCAAGCGTCCTCTTCGGGTAATTGTAGAAAGATTTGAATTCAATTACGGTTTGATAATTCCATTTCCATCAGCTTTTCCTTTGAGCTTCTCACATTTAAGAATATTAGAAAGTTCACTAACAGGTGACGTTCCAGAAAATACTACGACCAAAATAAATATGAGGTAGATTGACCTCTTACCATAAAGCTCTACAAACAATAGCCCATCAGGGTAGTCTATGGCCCCATACCTAAAACCTTGACAATAGAATAAGAGCACGCTATCTTCTTTGCTGCAAAACGGTATTCAAAAGATGTATGTGTGCAAATGTCTCGCCTAATTTACATTTACCAGATATGCGTGAATAATTTTCCGAAGAGAGTGGTATTTTATCTCTACATTACAAAATAGCGCAAGCATATAAATGCTCAGTTTGCAATCCAGTGACAAGCGTTGAAATTATGAGAGACTGAACGTGCCTCCCAACGACCGGTGCTATTCACTTGAAGTCACGCGAAACCGCGAAGTACTTTTGTATTTTCAGGTACAAATTTCCATAACGCGAAAGAATAAAAACATATGCCGGTATTTTGACACTTGGCAAACGAGGCTAGTATAAACGTTCGATGGCCGAGCCAATTCGCAAACTCGGGAAACTGCAGAGAGGTGCATAAAACAATTTTCGGAGCTTCTGCAACATGTGGCGACACTGATATAATTTTTGGTGCAGCGGAATAAATTAATAAATATTTATTTTTCTCCTTTTTTTTAGTATTCCCGACAGGCACCGCTAAGGTCTTTGAGGCAACATATCGCCCTGCAGTCAGAAGCAGAGGTCGGAGTTTTTGTGGTCCATAGAAAAGTCAACCGAGGAGTTCGCGATCCTTTGCAGTTATAGACCGGGTCTAAGGTGCACAAACGTTGTTGCCTTCCGCAAAGCTGGGGAGTGTTTTTTTTTTTATGATCTTTCCATGGCATTCGGATTCATAGAAAGTGTACTCTCGTTTGGCAGGGCCAAAACATGCGGATTCATAATAAACACTATGGCTATTTTCAAGCAAGCAAAAGTGTAAGAAGTGTTTTGAAGATAAATACAGTAAGCAAGATTTCAAGTTTTCAAATTGTTGTTTGATATGTTTCGCCCCAATCATGGCACTTTACTTTTGCACCAAAATGTGAAAATGTCCACACTTTAAAAAACAAAACCGCAACTGCTTTAAAACAATTAACGCGCAGGAAAGCTTATACTAGTTTAACCGAAGCTGCCATGTTTTCTCCTTTAAAAAGCGAAACAAATATATCCATGTTTGCTGCCATTTGAACTTACAAATCCCAGCCTACTTTGATCAAGTAAAACTCCGCCTGCATGAAATAGGGTATGCCCCTTAGTATCGTTGACAGACCGTCATACCTATGGGCTAAGGACAAGTGATGTGACCAAATTTATGCCAATATATATTCTAAAAATTACACATCGTCTACTTTCGCGAGCCTTCAGAGAGTGAGTCACTGCAAGCTAAAAATGAAGTCCCCAATGTAACACTGAGCGTGATGCCAGCACTTGAAAATTTATGTACAGTTTCAGATTGCTGACATTATTTGTAAATCTAAACTTATTTGTGCCCGTTTGTCATTTGCCGAGATCGCCGGGAATGCTTGCCCTCTCCAAGTTCTCAAATAAAAGAAACAGACGCAAATTTGTTGAAAGTTGATGTTCAATATTTTGCGAACATTTTTCAACACGTATAATTAAAAAAAAAACAACAACAGGGGAAGTCACTTGTGCCAATTTAAAGATCATTTCATCGAATGACGAAGCCCCGAAAACATTTGAAAGTATCCCCTTCCTTACACAAAATAAAAGCCGTCTGTGATAGGACGTAATAATTACCGTTATAAGCCGAGAGCCAGGGCGTAACTTAGTACCTCTCCAGTCTATAACTATGCTCAAACAATGATTGGTCCATTCAGTGTGCAATGTTCCACAAAACAACCGCGCTCTCTTTCACTTAAAAAGGTCTCTGGGTCATTCCATGCCAAACGTCCCAGGCGTGACGCTCGACCATTGCCGATTCATCTGAAAAAAATCACAGGTGTTCTTTATGTGTTGAATAGTCACTTGCCTAAATATTTTCGCACACAAAAATATCTTGGCCGCGCTAGCGCGGCTTGAAATTCCCAAAAAGGCACGAAACTAGGCACAAGTAAAAAAATTGCCAAAAGTACAGATATTTACTTATCAAGGTACAATTTTTTCGGTCCAATTTTACTGGCATTATTGCTTGATGTGAGGCCGATTTTAAATAATTTAGTTGTTTTTGTTTTGTTTGTTTTTAATTGAAGACAAAATGCTGAATTTGTGCCACGTTCGGGATTTTTTCGCTTAAATTTGGGAGTCTGTATACCCGTACTAGGATTGTTTTCCGCTTCTATTGTAGATATATGTTTTGTATGAAATGGCTTGCTACTGTTAACAAAAAGCTTTTTGTCATATTAAAGGTTAAAGTTCCATAAAACGGCATGTTGGTTTAAATTAAACCGGAAATTTCGTCGTGAGGTGGTCCAAGTAAAAAATATGCCAGGCAATTCACGCGAAAGAGCGCCATACAAACTTGTGATTTATAAAATTTAAACGAAGTAATATTTTTTAAGCGAGAAAATATTTTTTGAAGTTGAGCTCCAGAGACACCGCGCGGAGTGGTTCCATGCGGCAGCTTCTCCACACAGCACGACGGAATCGACCTTATCCGAGCCGTGGCGCATGCTTTGTTGCTAGCTATCACCTAGGGCCATCTATGTGCTTGTAAATAAACTATTCATCTTGTTTAGCTCACGCCCTTCATTTTAGGTTACAAGATGTACTTTTCTGCAAATAGAGCTTGTGTACTTAGTAACGGTGTAGTTACGTTCCCGTCCAGTTTGAAAACGGCTAAAAAAGCGACCTGTAGACTCTGGTTAAAAACTTCACAGATGGCACCGAGAGCTCCCAGCTTTATAACGTAACACTCACCAGGCACAAGCCACTTCCTGGAAAAATTACGAATAAAGACCTGTGTTTTCTTGCTGCCTACTTTGTGACAACTTATTGCTGCGCAAACTAAGCTGCATGCCCCATTTAGAACACCAGAACGTGCCTGGGCTCAGATAAGGTCTATTGCCGTCGTGCTGTGTGGAGAAGCTGCCGCATGAAACCACTCCGCGCGGTGTCGCGGGAGCTCAACTTCAAAAAATATTTTCTCGCTCAAAAAAATATTACTTCGTTTAAAGTTTATAAATCATAAGTTCATATGGCGCTCTTTCGCTTGAGTGGTCTGGCATACTTTTACTTGGACCACCTCACTGCGAAATTTGCGGTTCAATTTAAACCAAAATGCCGTTTTACGCAACTTTAAACTTTAAAATAACAAAAACCTTTCTTTTAACGGTAGCAAGCTATTTCATGAAAAAAAGTTTATCTACAGTATATACAGTATATCTACAGTAAACAAAAAATCTAAAAAAACGGCTCAAATTCAGCATTTTGTCTTCAATTAAACAAAGAAACAAAGAAACAACTAAATTATTTAAAATCGGGTTCATATGAAGCAATAATGCAAGTAGAATTAGACAGAAAATATTTTCCATTGATAACTAAATATCTATACTTTTGGCTATTTTTTTACTTGTGCCTAGTTCCGCGCTTCTTCGGGAATTTCAAGCCGCGCTAGCGCGGCCAGAAAAGTTTTATGTACAAAAATATTTAGGCGAGTCAATATTCAACACATAGGAAACCCCTGTAATTTTTTTCAAAAGAATCGGCGGTGGTCGAGCGTCACGCCTGGGACGTTTGTTATGGAATGACCCCTCTGGTTCTTTTAAAAATGCCCGTGTGTCTCGCATAGCCAATCACTGCTTATAGCAAAAAGGAAAGTATGTTTATACCTCAAATTTAAGTGTTCTATGGAACAGTGAGAATGTCGCTTTACATGCTCACGTCATGGCAGTATGTTTGTTCATTTACGCAGTAATAAAAATGACGCAAGAACAAGATGTTGGGCTGCCGCATGGAGGAAGATGTTTTCGTCCTATAAAACGACGGGTGGTCAATAAAAATGTATGTTTGGGAAGTACTTTTATTACATTGTACTTAAAATACTACATCAAGGAGGACGAAGAAGAAGTGATTCGAAGTCGGTTGCGTTTTTGAGCCTCGCTCTTCTGGATCAACATTTTAATATTATAAGACGGTCTAAAACATTCCAACTTCATTCGTACGTTGCCTACTCCTGTCCACTTTGAGGTCGGCCGCACTGGGGCTTGCCCTGGTGCCCGTGAATCGACCATGGCCATGTCTACTGGGCCAACGCCACCTTCGCCACATTCCAGTCATCGCGCCTCCACTGATCAGTACAGTCTGCCTTCGTCCGTCTGTGGCAGCTCACTCGCTGAATCAGAACAGGACACACCCATGAATAGCGCAGAGGACATCACTCCAGGTCAGCAATGCGCTACAACCTCTTCGCGGCGAGTCATTGTGCCATCCAGTGACATAGAACTCTCCGATTTTGACGACTTGGATTGGACTGATGTCGCCAGGAAAAAGCGAAAAAAGAACAGCCCTAATTCCAGCCCAAGCGTTGAAACAGTCCGCAGTACTGCAGTAGTACCTGAAGGACTTACTGTTATATTTGCGCCAGTCGAGCACGGCCAAGTTATTACGTCGCTGAGCAGCCTGAGACTCTCCAATACTCTGGCGAAGACGTTCCCGGAATGCATCCTGGAGATCAGGTACAACAGCCGCCTCAATCTCGTTGCCGTGGACGTGAGAAACGGACAGACAACACGAGGATTGCTACGCTGCACAGAGCTCTGCGGAATCAAAGTCAGAGCATACGAGCCTCTCCCCAGACACTGCGCCACAGGTGTAATCAAAGATGTGGACACTACGCTGACCGACGAGGAGATCACCAACAACTTAAGATCTCCTGAAAACAGAGTTGCACGTTTGCGACGGCTAGGTAAAAGTTCGGCAATTAAGATCTCTTTCTGCGGATCTTCATTGCCAAGCTTCGTCTACCTTGGTCTTGTTCGGCATCCAGTTACTCCCTTCCAAGAGAAACCTGTCCAATGCCGCAAGTGCTGCCGTTATGGACACCGTGAGGCCTCCTGCAAGCACAGTCCTGTGTGCAAGCGCTGCGGTAACACGCACGAGGACAGGGACTCCTGCACTGCTCAAGAGAAGTGCGTAAACTGCAGAGCCGCTCACTCTGCTACATCAACATCCTGTTCTAAATGGCAGCAAGAAAAAAAGACGAGGAATTATGCCAAGGAACATGCAGTCGATTATTATAGTGCCAAAGCTGCAGTTCAAGCATCCGACTGGCCCGAGTTGCCCAGAAAAAGTGAAGGGTCTTCTTCAACAACGCAAGACACCTTGACTAGCACAACTGAAAACCAGCGGCCTGAGAGACCGACCTATGCTACACTAATCAAGCTGCCCAGAAAGGATAAACCAAAGGCACCTCTGACTAAAGAAGGGCCCAGTTCAAACGGAGCAAATCCACTCGAGGATCCAAAAACTACAGGGAGCGCGCCCACCGATCCAAGACAGCGCAGAACAACAAAACGGAGGACTCTGTCCGTTTCAACAGACACAGCTCAAAGCAAGGGGTGGGTCTTGAACCTTCAAGCAGCAGCAAACTTCGCCTGCAGGTTCTTGGAATCTGTTGATGCAGAATGGGCCCGCAGCATTCTTACACTTCTTCAACTGGCCCTTCCCCTTATTCGATCCTTGTAAATGTCGACCTGTATTCCCCCTGCATCCACCACACCACGGTCTTCTTCAGACCTCACGGTATGGCAGTGGAATTGCCGAAGTTTCCGAAAAAAACGCTGCAGTCTCATCCAGTATATCCAATCGCAAACTCCCCCACCCGACATCATCTTTCTACAGGAGCCTCGTACCCTTCCCAATCTTCCTGCATATGTCACATATGTGGCACACAATGATCCTGATAAAGACCACCTTGTGGCAACCCTAGTCAAGCGCGTTCATACCGCCGTCGACTTAACCTTCGACAGCCAGGCCGTTCCACATGTATTACTTGAACTCCTTCCTGCAAATCCACGCACGCGTAACACCCAATCCCTCCGTCTACTCAACATCTACAGCCTCCCTCAAGATCGTCATGCACGGTTTGACAAGTTGTTTGAAGCCGCACGCTGCAAGGGTTGCGCCACATTCATTGGAGGCGATTTTAACGCTCCACATCCAACTTGGGGTTACCCTCGTGACACACCTAAAGGCCGAAAGCTCCACACTCTGATTCAACAACAGAATCTCACTTTACTTACTGATTCATCGACACCCACACGTCTTGGAACCAGCGTTGCACGAGACACGTGCCCAGACCTTACCATGTACCGTGGCACTAAACACTGCACCTGGCAGAACCTTGAGGAACAGCTCGGCAGTGACCATTCGATTCTTGAAACCCGTATCCACACTAAAGACTTCACAGGGGAAGCACGCCACATCCGTATCACAGACTGGCCTGCCTTTCGCGCATCGTCCTCCTCTTATACCTCCTCCGACACACTCACCGATTGGGTGCAGGCACTGCAAACCCGGCTAAACCGACACACGCGCACCCTTACTACCACTCCAGATGCACCGGATATAGACTCCCACCTACTCCATCTGTGGGAAGCACGTCGTAGCCTAACCAAACGGTGGCGACGTCAACGCCGCAACAAGAGGCTAAAACTACGTATTGCCCAACTTACTGTTGATGCTGCAGACTATGCTACCAACCTTACTGGTGAAAACTGGCACGCGCTATGTGACAATCTCAATGGCACGCTCGGTACCGCACGAACGTGGTCCCTACTCCGTCACCTCATACAGCCCGGTCAAGCCAAATCGCACAGGGCCAAGGGCATTCATAAACTTCTACGCGCCACTAACCTAACAGACGCCCAATGCCTCACTCAGCTACGACAACGCTACCTTCCCCCTCCTGACGCTCCACGTTACGCGGACTACATGGGTCCCCCCAACACACTCCCTTATCTTAACGCACCGATCGCAGCAATTGAGATTCGCGCTGCACTGACCGACATACGCCGCAACACATCCCCTGGTCCTGACCAGGTCCGCTACTCTCTTCTCTACAACCTCTCGGATTCGGACACCACGCAGCTTACTACCTACTTGAACGAGGTGTGGGAGTCGGGTACCCTTCCCAAGGAGTGGAAGGAAGCAACAGTGGTTCTGATTCCCAAGCCTGGCAAACCCCTCTCCTTGGAGAATTTGCGCCCGATTTCTCTTACCTCGTGTCTGGGCAAACTGCTTGAGAAGGTTGTACAGCTTCGCCTCCACAAATTTCTTGCGGACACATCAGCTCTTCCTGACACCCTTTATGACTACCGTAGTGGCATTTCTACCCAGGACGTACTGCTCCGTCTCCAACATGATGTTTTAGACTCGCCGAGCACTGCTCAATATCGCGCCGTCCTTGCCGCAGATCTTAAGGGGGCCTTTGACAACCTCTCCCACGACCTGGTCCTTGAACAGTTGGCAGCCACTGGCTGCGGAGTGAAAGTGTACAATTACGTCCGCAATTTCCTCCGTGACCGATCTGCCAGCCTCGCCCTTGGTCATCTTCGCTCTCCTTCCGCGCCAGTGGCAAACCGTGGCACACAGCAAGGCTCTGTACTTTCTCCGCTCCTGTTTAACCTTGCCATGCGAGGTCTTCCTCCCCTTCTGGATCAGATCTCGGATGTCAGACATGCAATTTATGCTGATGACATTACTGTCTGGGTAACGAAAGGCTCCCTCGGACACATAGAGACTCAGCTACAAGAAGCCGCCACTACCATCGAGCACTACGCCCGGCGTGGAGGCCTCACCTGTTCTCCCACGAAGTCAGAATTACTAATCGTGACAAAACACGCTCGCGGACAGACCGACCTCCCCATTACCATCACATTAGACGACAAACCCGTCCCGCGTAAATCGGCCATACGGGTGCTTGGCTTTGTGTCACAATCCAACGCTAAAGCAACTCAAACCCTCCATCAACTCACCACCCAGTGCAACCAAATTATGCACATGCTTTGTCGCGTCTCAAATCGTCGACATGGCCTTAAAGAGGCGGATGCCCTACGCCTTGTCCAGGCCTTGATACACACTCGCTTAACCTACCACCTTCCTTACCACAACCTCACCCAGACCGAACACACTCGTATGTCTGTATTGCTGCGGAAGGCGCAGAAACTTGCTCTCGGCCTCCCTGTTCGCACAGCCACCGTTTGCCTCGAGAGGCTTGGGGTGACCAACACTCTGGAGGAGCTCATGGAAGCTCATCGGGCTGCCCAGTTGACGCGCTTGCGCTGCACGGCTCAGGGGCGGGCACTCCTTGCCACCCTTGGTTTTCCACCCTGTCCCGCTACCCTCGCAGCTGAGGGTCTCTCCCCCGCTGCGCGTGCCAGACTCACTGTGGCTCCCATCCCCCGTCATATGAATCCTACCCGCCACTCGGCTAGGCGCGACCATCGTTCGCGCTACCTCCGACGCGCGTATCCGGTAGGTTGCGATACCGTTCGTGCCCTCTTCACGGACGCCAGCCCACAGGGTGTGCGCGGGGGTATTACAGTTGTCGTGGACTCTGATCTCAGGACAGTCCACGCGGCCACTGAGCGTGGTCTTACCGACGTCTCCATCCTGGAAGAACGAGCGGTCGCCAGGGCAATACTTTCTACCTCCTTTCTTTCCTCCTCCATGCCCATTCACATTCTCACTGATTCGCAGACGACCTGTCGGCACTTCCTATATAACACCTTACATCCTTCCACTGCATCTTTACTCGACCCGTTCCTATCCTCCACCTCCCACAATTTCCGGCTGATATGGGTGCCTGGGCACGCAGCCGTCCCCGGTAATGAGCGCGCTCATGCGCTCGCCCGAGACCTCTCACACCGGGCGCCAGGGGAAGACTTTGTCAGCATCCAACCAGCCCCTTACTCCTACAGCACTCACCTTGCAGAGCTACGCCTCGCTCGGCAGCATTATCCGCCTCCTCACCCTTCCCTTACTCGCAGAGACGCCGTAATATGGCGACAACTGCAAACTAACACTTTCGCGACCCCCCTCTTCTACTCTTACCTCTACCCGTCACTCAGCCCGCCTCAGTGCCCGCACTGCGGCGACCGTCCCAACCTTTTTCACATGGTCTGGCAGTGCCGGCTCATTCCCGCCGTCCCACCCAATCCCAATCCCACCCCCACCTCCTGGGAGGAGCGGCTGACCGATGACACGGCCACTGGCCAGCAATCGCTGGTGGACCGCGCCAAGGCGGTCGCCGCCACATATGGGGCCCCGGACTAGGGGCTCCACCCGAGAGTTTGTCACACGTCGCTACAATAAAAGTTTATTCACTCACTCAAGTGGACTAAGAAAACTTGAAATTTACTTGCAGTACATTCTCCGATTATGTACTTGTACTTCACTTAAAGTAAGTTTCTGGTACATTTAGTGGAAAATGCAACTTCCGACTTCAAAGTACATTCCCCAAATTTGGTGTTGTTCAATTTGTATCACAAGAACAAGCTTTGTCAACTCTGAAGAAATGCTGGGAAGGTGAGTACTCCCCGAACTCTAACCAAAAAAAACAAAAAGTGTATCATCGTGTGAAATCGCGCTGTCGTCTTTCGAGACGTCATTTGGTTATTTCTCCAAGTGAAGAAATTGCGGCTATAAGACCGATACAAACATGCGCCTTTTTAGTTGATTGTGTTATATATTTAGTCAGCGAGGATAAAACAACTAGTTTGTGGCCATTTTGCTTTATTCATTCTTGGCCGCCATTTCCGAAAATAACTTATGCACCTCCAATTACCCTGAATAAGGACCTACGAATAAAAACAAAACACTGAATGAAAGGGTACATGAAAGGTTGCGTTAAAAAGTACTTATACCTTCCTTTGAAAGTACATTCTGATTTAGTAGTCTCTTTTAAATACATTGCGCCCAGTTCTCTCACTGCTTTACTTGTTGTACATAACCTCTCGGTTGCATTGCACTTTACCTCGAGTACTTTTTAGATGTACCTTACCAACACTGCACAAATTCCCCTTTGCCCTACTACTGTGACAAAGCCGGTACTAACACTGAGTATGATGTGGTCGTCAAGAAAACTGGGTCGCGTGGCACATGAAGAGGATGCCTGTGCCGCCTTTTGAAACGGGCAGAGCCTGGAGAGCCTCGTTCGCGTGGCTGATGTCTTGGAAACATTTCTTGGTTGCGACAGCTGGCTTCGCAGTCTTGTGTCGTGCACGATAAGCACGCGGGCGCTCTGAGGCTGTTTTGTTTGTGGATGCCAGGAGCTCTGAGACGCAGTCGACGGAACATACGAATAGCAGAACAAAAGGAACGCGCAGTTGCCGAGTCGAGTGAGCGTCAGCGCGCTGAGAAACTAAAGAAAAAGTAAACAGCAAGCGCGTCGGGCTGAAAGCGCGGAGTGCTCGCTCGTTTAGAGCGCGCTGTAATCAGACTCCTGACTGTTAACTACAAACTGTTATGGAATGCTATTACAGGTCACACAGGGTTAAATGTAATGAATTACCGTCAGTAATTACTTGTGTTAAAAGGTAATTGATTAATTTAATTGTTACGTAACAGATTACTTTCACGTTACTTTCCATCGGACGCTTTTCAAGAAATAAAAAAAATGTGATGTTTCTATAAATTCGTATTACAGCACCGCATTCAGTGTCTTACAGTGCCACATTATTGAGACCGTTCTAAGTAGTAAAGAATGAGAGCGATACATTTAATCTCATTCGTCGGTGGGAAAATAAAAAAAAAAATGCAGTAGAAGCCCTGCCTTCAGTCGGTGCACGTTGCCTCCCTTGGGCGGTTTGGTCGTGCACTCCTAAGATTTCGGGATATTATCGAAAATAAAAAGCAGAGAACTCAGGTTTGGCAGAGCTCTGGTTACGCTGGCGCTAAGTACAAGAAAGCATTTTTGAATATCAATCTCTCGTGCTCATGGCGTTCCCAAACCGGTGGCCATGAGTTCGTAGAAGGGCGTTTCATCGACAGATCGTTCCGTCGACACTGCGACGTTTCATCCAGAGTTCATTTCTTTGGTATTTGCTCGCGTTCATTCTGTTAACACACACTGTGACGTTTTCGTCGACAGCTTCCTTTGGTGCACATTGCATCGGAAACCGGTATCCTAAAGGTGGCCTAGCTCGCCATACCCTCGGCGGTAACTTCTGACGAGGCTTTTCGTAAGCCCGAGCCTGATATTAAAATTAAATTTTCCCACGGGAGAAGAGCGAAGCCCGGGGAGAGCTCTGGTTGGGACTGTGACAGAGTCGACATACACAGCAGAAAAAGTTTGCTCACTTACAAGAACTTAGGCAATTTATGTCTCCGCGCACACACGTACGAAAGCAGGAAAAATAATTAATCGCTCTACAGTCTGGTTGCGCGAGAAACAAACATGACTATGCGGACAAAAAAAAAATCAACGCAAACCATATTTTGAAGAAAAGAGAAGCAACGGGTGAATGTCCGAAACTTGGTCCGGGCGGCGGCTAGGATGGCGCTCTTCCACCGTCTGTTGAAACGAGAGAAGTCTTCATGTGCCTCGGTACTTTTGGTGGCTGAACGACAATCACCCACGCGCTCACACAACCGGAGGCTTGAAGCGGCGCCTCGATCTGTCCGACTTCTTCCCCGCGTTCCAACGTCCGGCGCTATTCTGTCACTGTGCCTCCTGTGCCCCCTCCCAGCTCTAATGACTTAAGCCTGGTTCAGATAGTTGCGTTTGACTGCGTTGCGGCTGCGAGAAACCAGGACACCCCTGCTGCTTATATCGCGTGCCAAGATGATACCTTGAATCGAATTCCAAGCTTCATACGAAGCACAGATGTGCCGGTGTCTCGCTTTCGGTTCTCGACGCAACGCAGTCAAACGCACTTAAACGCAAGTGTCTGGACCGGCCTTCAGAGTTGCTTTCACCCTGAGTATTTCGGGGCGCGAGCACTCACTATCGCGCAGTCCACGTAGGCTGCTAAGAACGACACTCTTGATAGTGCGAAATGCACGCTGCAAAAGAACGGTGTAAGCTGGCCATCAGCACGCGCTCAGCAGTCGCACACACAGCTATGGCCGCCATCTAATACTCCTTTACTCTGTTTCCCCTGACTATTAACTGCGGCATACTCCACGAACCGTCTCAATCAATTTAGCGCTGTGAACGTATACGTATCACGTGACTTCACACGCCCGTGTTGCTACACCCCTTCCCAAGGTCACATGACACTAACACAGCATTAGGACTTGCTCCGCTAGCTCGTAGCGGCCACTGCGATTCATCGCAAGGTGAAACGTAGTACGCAACCTATGGCCCATGATAGACATCACCATCGGCCATTTCTGTCAAGCATCCAAGACGAGGAAATAAGAGTGTACAACATACGGCCTAGCCTCCTTGGCGTACAGTGCAAGGGGTTGGCCAGCAACCAAAACCTCCTGCGCCAAAGGAAAAAAAAAAAAAAAACAGGAAAAACAGCAATACGTATTTCAAACACGACCAGTATTGTATACTTCAGTTTTAGTGATCGTATACATTATTATAAAAGTTACTAGAAATTACCAAGTTATGTGCTACTTAAATTTTGTAATTAAATTACGTTACTAATAACTGCTATAAAAATGTAATGTGGCAAATTAAAAAAAAATAGCCTAAAAAAGTTAAAAGTGTTTCGTTATTGTAACGGGTTACTTTCCAAATCTGAGCTGTCTCAACCAGGGCAAGACGCGCGGCTGGCACACGTATCCACCCGGGTAGTACACAGCGTCGACATTTTACGGGCCCTCGCGATTTCTGGATCCTCCTCAAGACTGAGAGACGATAGCGGTCAGCGGCAAGCCATGCAATCTATTCTGTTTTTAAACATCTTGTAAAGGAAAAAGGAGCGACAGGAAAGAAAAGATGCACCAGTAACCAAAGCTTGAAAAAAATGGAAGTTTATTAATCTGGATTCTTGTATGGTACAGGCACGAAAGTAGACTTGCACAGTCCACACACACGCGGTCTTGTCCTGTCCGCTTAATACACGAAGCCAGCGCAAGCTTTCTGTGGTCTCCGGTTGCGTATAGATGCTAAAAGACCTGTTGCCGTCGCCAAGTGTCCAATGCATTCCCAAAAATCTATACTTTGTTTGTCCTCAAATTCGTGCGCGGTCAAAGCCTATACGGACAGCAAATCGTCTGCTTCTTGCGCGGGGTTGCGGTGACGTCAGAACGATGCCGAGCTCTGATTGGGTATGATCGGGAGGATAGTGGGTAGACATCAATGCGAGTCGCCTTGAGGTATACCCACTATTTTTGTTTCGATCATCCACTAAAAGCCCAGCGTTCTGATATCATCGCAACACCTGTGCTAGAAGCAGACGAAGTTGCGCTCCGTATAGCCACTGGTAGCTTTACAGATGCAGGGCATGGCGAATTCAGAGCATCTTATCATCGCTCTGAAGCCAATAGATTAACGGCATTAGCCGATAAGAATGCCTACGAACCAATCACAAAGCGATAAGCGTGATCATAATAGGCCACACTCTGCTCTCCTTAAAGGGATGCTGAACCGAATATTTCAGTGCCTATAATAAGCGGCGCGCTATCTTTCCATGAGTCAGCAGCCGCCGGTGTGCGCGAGCACACGCAAACCGAAGTTGACGTCATCATATCCCCTATTCGCGCTTAATATGATGACGTCGATTTCGTTGCGTGTGCTCGCGCACACCGGGTGCTGAACCGAACATTTCAGTGCCTATATTAAGTGGTGCACTATATTTCCATGAGACAGCAGCCGCCGATGTGCACGACCACGCGCAAACCCAAACTGACGTCATCGTATCCCTCATTCATGCTTAATAAGCTTGAAGGGGGGATATGATGGCGTCAATTTTGTTGTGTGTGCTCGCGCATACCGGCGGCTGCTTGCTCATGGAAAGATAGTGCGCCACTTATTATAGAAACCTAAATGTATGGTTCAGCATCCCTTTGAAGCGACAGTGCAACAATATGCAAATGAAATTTCTTTCACTTTACACGAGCTAACTGGCATTAAGGGGACCGAAGGATACTCGCACGCAATGGCACTGGCCAAGGAACTCCTTTGTTGCGGTGTAATTTCAATGACAAAGGCGAGTATTTTTATTCAATCTCTCCTTCGCGAAACTTGATGACGTTACTGTGGGATCGCAGTATCCTCCGGTGACGATCACTGAATGCGGCTCATGAATTGGACGCAAGCATTGCGTGGACACTCAATTTGGGTTCGTGATAATTCATATCTCTAGAAGCATTCGGGTAGTGGCCCGTGTCCAGTCGCCGCAAATACGACAATAGCCAAACCATAACAATGCTTGGCACACAGCGCGTGTCCTGTGTTCTGCCAACCCCAGCGCCTGGCTATGATCAGTATTGGCGTCATACAATGGGCTCCAGATCACGTCGCCGCTAGTTCTGGGTGCGAGTTGAGGGGTGAACGCTGCTTGTTTTTCTTTAATTTCTTCTGCTACTTCTATTGCATGAGGTGAAAAACGAACCTGTGCTATGTAGGTTATTAAGGATACTGAGACGGGCCGGGGGAGGAGGAAGCAGACAGAACGCGGGAGAGGGGAAACCTCTTTCTCTCGTTAGCGCTCCGTACGCTTCCTCGTCCCCGGCCCGTCTTACCCTCGCCCTACGTTCTTGACTTGAAATGGACTATTAGATATACAATTTTTATACCTATACAGTTCCTTATTTTCAATTAGTGTGGTATCAAATGCGGTTTTCGTGGTGACATATCAATGATTTCATCCAGTCAGGAAATTCCAATCTCGGCATACCAGTGTTTCACAGAACGGTCGCCATAAGTTTCGTTAGAAAACTACGCATCGTACAAAAAAATAAAAGTGTTGTTGCCCGATTAGTCACCGCGATGGGGGCCATTCCGCCACACTCGTGCCGCTTTAATATTTGGCTCATTAATTAGGATGGCATAATTAGGTTTCTGATAATTAAAAACGAGCATGTGCTTCTAATTAGAAAATTGCTGACCTCGCCACAGCCAGTTAATCGGAAGTTTCTTCAGGCTTGAAGCACGTGGGACGGTACAGCAAAAATTACCGCTTGGGCTAGAGGGCAGGGCAGGGCGAAACAGCGGGTAATCAAAAGCAAAACATAAAGAAGAAAAACAACCGCCATTGTTTTGACTGTCTGATTTATTGACTTTCGGAAACGAGGGCTCTCAGAACGTTTTTAAACAGGACGATGGGTTTATTTTCGAATACCTAAAAAGTGCGATTCTCACTTTTTACAGAAAAATAGCCTGCCTCTCGTGAAACACCCTATATATTTCGCGAACTAATTTTTTAGGCTTCTTTTTCAACTTCCTATATTCGCCTAATGCCGCGACTGTGCGGCCGAAATTGGAAACATGAGAAAACCGGGGTACCACCGTGCGTCGTCTGCTACGGGCGCAGGTTCAGAAGCATGGTCTGGACGACGCAAGCCCGTTTTCGGCTGAGCTGGATCCTCCTCATTAAATGTTTGATGTTTTTGTTGTTGTTTCTTCTTAGCAAACGTTGTGTTTTGTCGTTTCACACGTGTGGAAATTTAAAAAAAAATCGATAAATATTAAGTCGGATGCTTCCATAATCTTAGTGTTGTGGTTTGTACAGCCTTTGGCCATACATATCTTTGTTTTCTAGCACAATCCAGAACTTTTATAAAACGTTGATTCTTGATGGAGCTGCGGGTTCATTAACAAATTAAGCCGACTGATAGCCACCCTTTAAAAGACTGATCAATCAATAAATCCGGTAATTTATTACTTTCCAGTCATATTACACGAAAGACGTTAAAACTACATACTTTTTCAACTATTTTTACTATATTATAAATGGCATATTGCATTCTCATTTTAAACTTCATGTTGTGACGCCCACAGAAATATGAACACGAGAAGCCTTTTAATGTGAAGTACTTTTTTTAAATATTATTTTAACAGTATCATCAACCACAATGACAATCGCAAGCACGGTGAAGTGGTTTACCGTGCAAGCCTCTGTTGTAAAAAAACATAAATACGCCGAAAACAATAAACCAGACTTTTTTTCTTTTTTTTTTTACTTTTTCCTGAATTTTTTTAGTACAAGATTTTGATTAAACGGCAAAAATAAAAATCTCAACTAAAGCATCACTCGCATAACCTGAATGTTATGCAATGAACGGCCCAGTCCCGACATGCGTTAGATGAGGGCAAAAGGTGACTGGAAAGTCTGGTGAGAGTTGCTAGCACCTATCAGTGAGAGCATCGCTGCGGCCAATGCTGTCTGTGTCGCGGTGCGGGTCGTTTGTTGGAGTTGTAGGGTCTACTATGCTTAAATAGAAGGTTATTTAGCCATAAATTTATAATATTAGCCCTTTGACATCCGCGGCCCTCACCGAAAAAATTTAAGGGGGTGAAGCAACACTACTGAAGAAAGCATCGAATAACACGCACTCTACAGCGTTGCTCTGTTACACTCGTTTGTTCCACCAGCGGCAGATATATTAGAATAGTTTGTTTGTTTCACTTGTTTTAGTTGTCCTGCCAACGAACAGTTTCCGAACCTTAAATAGAAGAGGCACTCTCTTTTCATCGCAAAGTATGAATATTGTTGCAACTCCGAAATACGTAACCACACCGTGGCATAGCGAAGGGAAACAATGCTTGCAGCAAAAATCAATAATATCACTGCAAAAGCTGAAAATTGAAAAGAAAAAAAAAACAGAACCTGCGATTTTACAGTTCACTGTACCCGCATTATGTTATTTAGGTTGGAATTTATTTTTTTGTTTAATTCCCATGCTCTAGAACCGATACATCTATTTTAAAAGAAACAAATACTTAACATAAATAGTCCAGTTGACCCAGAGACAAGCTTCCGTCGTGGTGATCCATGCTTCCCAAAGTCTGCCTAGAGCAGACGACGTATACACACGTGCGACTCTTTAAATTAAGGCCGTACGCTGGTATTACGATTCAATCTTCACTGAAGCACCCAACAGTACTGCACCGTTTTCCGCTAAAATTGTTTTCTCACCGATAATATGCGACAAAATAAACACAAGAATCTACACTGTCTCGCTCGCGAACGTGGAGAGCCTATGGGGCGGCCAGGCTTCTATCTCCGCTTTAATGATGATGATAGCGCGACAGTAGCACCACCTCTAGGTCCATCTCGAGGCCAATAGTTCAGAGTGCAGTAACAAAAACACTGTAAAATTAGTAATCTTACACGCTTCCCCTCATCGGCTACGGCAAGCCACTTGAAAGCTGTCCTTACCTACCCTAGTAAGACAGAAGCTCAAACTTCTAAAGTAACAGGTTGAAGTTGAGCTAGTTGGTACAGAATGCAAAAGAAAACAGTCAGCTAGGACGATAGGAACAAAGCACAGACAGGAAAAAATAATAAAAAACAAAATCGAGACAGTCTATAGGTTGTCCGTCGAGCTATTCCGCTTAGAATCCCCTGAAAATATAAGAAAATTTATATTGAGGATGTTTTTTGCAAATAAGCCTGACACCCTTGGTTAATTTAGCCATTTAGTTACGCAATTAACGAGTGGAGTCTGTTTTTTTTTTTTTATAACGTCGTATGTTTATTTTGTTAAAACGCGTGTTTCAAGAACAGATATTTAAATGAACTAAAAAGAATAAATCAAGTTAAGTTAATCAAGTTTTGCCTTTCAGTCAGTTCAAAATCGATTCAAAAATTGCTATAGTAATTCCAATTTTAATACGAGTACACAAATCACGAATCAAATCTATAACGATAACATAAGCTATAGCTATCAAAGCTATAACGATAATCTTAAAGCTAATCGGAAATCCGGTTGGGAATAAAGGAACCTACATTACCGAAGAAGCTACCTACTGCATTTCTCAGCTGACCAAAATTATCACGGTGTCATTTTTCTCTATATAAACACCATATGGATATTTACGAATAAAAACATATCGTTTCAGGATGTCCGTTTAAAATAACAAAAATAAAATAAAATAGTGAACGCACGTGTATATGAGAAAAACGTTTGAACAAAGTGAGAACTATTGTACGGCGGGGGGAATCAATACATCTGCCCACTATATTGCACGCAGTTACCTATAAAGGAAATCCGAGCGAAGGATGGTGCCAATACTGGGGAATCGGTCGCACTGACAACAACGCTCCCGTGATCAATGGTTCCGTCCGGAGTCGTATACCTGCTCTCGGGGAATGGTAGCAAAAGAAATATCTGCGTCCAAGGCAGCCCGCCTATTCGGCCTAGTTTATCTTCCACGCCTGTTTTTCACACATACCCCCCCCCCCCCCCCCCCCCCAAAGTGATCTTTGTGGTGAAACTCAACACTCGGCTTTTCGGTTCCTCAAGTGAAATGCTTCGGTAATTAAAGTAACGTTTTAATAAACCTTCATCAGTTTCAGTTAAAATGCCTGAACTAATAGTGCCTGCATCATTTATTTAGTTTTATTGAAAATACCGCAATTATTAATTGGTTTAGTTTTATTGAAAATACCGCAATTATTAATTATTAATTGGGCTTGGATGTATGAAACCGCTTTGCTTATAAGCAAGGTTTCCTGTCTCTTTCAAATAGTAATAAAAACCGACAATTAACCCCTGAGCTGATTTAATCAAAACTCCCGAAAACCGAAAGAACCCGAATTGGAAGTGTCCTTGAATGAGAAAAACCAAAGCTTCACAAAGAAACAATATTCATTCACTGCTTTATTACAGTAAACGCTAATCAGTAAACGCTAATCAGTCCGCGAGGCTGTATCTGTCTTCCTAGTTGAGAAATCACTTCTACTGTTTCCTATGATCCACCCCCATCCCAATCAACTGTTGTGCTATGTACCAAGGCAGAACAAAATGCTTAAGACCCTCCTTTATTGTAAATTATTAATAACGGATTGGTTCTGGTGGAAGGTATTGGCACCATCAAAAAAATTGGGGTGTATGCATGTTTACACAGCCTACAACCCAGTTTGTCTCAACGGGCAACTTTTATCCCAGTTATAGTGAGAAATTTATCCAGTGCGGTACAACCGCAAGCCTGGGGTCTTTGACGCGCATCACGCAGTAGTGATACAGGACCGTACGCCGGTACGACGCTCATCCAGATCGAAACGGGCAGGTGTGGGGATTGAACCCAGGATCCCTGGGTTCTGCAGCGTGAGCTTTCGCTCCACGTGCTCCGAGCTTGTGTGCGTTAGCCCACTCGGCCACCGATGACCCAGTACTGGCACCATCACATGTGTTGCTGCCTGTCTTGTCCGGCTACTATGTGATAAATATTGCAATGTGCCAAGGTGCAGAGAAGACATTGCTCGTCATTAATGCGAAGTATGTTTTAAAAAGTCTTTTGAGGGGCCCGTGAAGGTGCGTCGCATGCTTAATGTTTAGGCCAGCCTTTTTTTGTGTTTCTGCCGGTGTCTCACGGTGCTCATCCTGAAAGGCCTCGTTTTCATCTTTATGTTTTTAATATATAAGAATACTGACAAGTGGCTATTTGCTCACAACTCTTCGTTCGTGTGAGCGAGTGTGAAAGAAAGATAATATCTTAGCGAGGTTGTTTAAGTAGGTAATTCAATATCTAAATGTTCAATTGCAGTGACGTCGAAAAACGGGGTGCAATAACAGTGCTGCCCCCCCCCCCCCCCCACACCTAAGTCTTTTCAAAAATTCCTGGCGAACGATTCGTGGGAATTAGAGGGAAATTCTGCCCTTGCTCAAATACTTACGATGTATCTGTTGAAGAGGATGTGCGGCTTATTTTTACTTTAAGCAGCTTTTAATTTTCATCTATACTATCAAGGTTATGTGTTAAGACTATAGTATTATGTCTGGAATACTAACAGATAAAAAGTATTAGTTTAGTAAAACAGCTTATCAGAATTGGGTTTTCAGTTGCTTGCAAAAGCCACATATCAAGCTTCAGCATTGCAAGGTTGCCTTGAATTTTCATTAATATTCCAAGCTTAGTAACCAAGAGTGATTTTCTTCGTCGTGAACAGTTTCTATGAACGCTACATTTTTTAGCGACAACACATGTTTCAGATTTTAAAACCCCTTGGTGTTGCATAGACATACCAAGGTTGAATAGACACATGCCAAGTCTTATGAGTTTGTGAAGTGCGTCATTTCAGAGAACCACAATTTCGATAGTTTGCGCCGATAAACATTTCAGTTGTGTACCCAGTGTTATTCTAATAATTTTCAATAAATGTCCTTATATTTCTCAGCAACTGTATCATTTATGTTGGTTTCACTTATCGCCAGTGGCAAGTTGCAAATGCTATAGCACCTCTAGTTTTCCTTGCATCTATTGACATAGACCTCTCTACCTTATCTTGATACAACCAGAAAGGATAAATGTGCTCCAAGCCGCCATGGAGCCAGAAATGTTTCGATAGAGGCAGAGCACCAGAAGAGAAGCACTATAGACTCTTTTACTATCTACAAACATGAAGCGCCGCTTGCATCCCAAGCGACTTCCGGTTGCTCCGTCTTTGCAAGCCTTCCAAGCTCGCTTATGTCAGAAGTGCTCGAAAGAAAAAATGCTACATCAACAAAAAAGTTGGAGATTTAGCGAGGGCCTTTGACCGTACGATTTACCGTATTGGAGGAGACAATTGGGTTTACAAGAATATTCGAGAAATTTCAACAGATCTCACGCTTCTTGTTTCTTTTTTGACGTTCGCCTGTGAAATTGGTGGTTATGTATTTCATCGACGTTTCAAGCAGCGGTGGCAAGGTAAGCTTTGTTGTTGTTGTTTTTTATCAACCGGAACTTTAGTGGGACGTCGAACACTGGAGCACCGCCTTGCAGCGTTTGCAACAAAAAAAAAAAAAAGTGTCCATCGTTCTAAACTTGTTTCTGGCCGTATTTCAAATTTTAAATATGCTAAGGTTTTTTAGTAACTTTTTGAAGCGTCACGGTCATAACAAAAATCATTATGATTTTTGTTTTGTCAAAGCGTCTTTTTTTAGCTTTTTTTCTAACAAGTAAATTTTTTTGTGTGGCACCTTTCTAGAGATGGCGGAAGTCAACAGATAAAAATGAGACCCACAATACACCTAATTGAGATGTGTTGTGTATTTCCCTTTCTTGTCCGTCGTCCCCTGTTTCAATTATCTCTTGAAATGTGCCTCACAAAGAACTGAGTTAATGTGGAAAACAGCCTAAAAGAACTCTTCAAATGTTCTATATGAAGAAAAGTTTTTCCTAAAACGATCTTAGCAGAACTCAATACGAGTTGTTTATGGTGAACTGATTAATCCAAAAAAGGGCTGATAATAACTTCTTCCGTGTTATTAATAAAGCACCGCTTCATAAAAGAATCCGTAATAGAACTCTTGAATGGTTGTTCATAAAAACCGTTCAAAAAGAGTTCAAAAGAAAGTTTTAAGGGTTTCACAATGAACTTTCGCATCAAGAAAGGAGCCTAAAGAAACCCATACGTTTTTTCACGAAGAAACCTTCAGTGGGGTGCATAAAACAACTGCTTAGGCTACAAAACATAAACTTTTACGGCAAAATTGTGTTTTAGAGGGTACGGTTATTTGCTTTCACAGGCGTTATCCTACCTATAGGCTTCAAAATTGCATGATTATCTATAGTTCTCCTTTAACGTTGCGCGTGAATAGCCTATGGGCATCTTATGCTCATGACCAAATACTTCGCGCACTGTCCGGATATTTTCAAAGCTGGAACGTTCGGAAAGGGAAAAGTGGCCTGCTTCAAACTTGGTTATCTCAGCAGCAATACTTAGATTAGTTAAATTACCCGTAGAAAACACGGGTGAAGTTTAAAAGTTTAGACTGCGAGGAGCATTAAATACGTCAATGTTTAACGCTTTTGTGAGGCAGCAACAAGAGCACAAACCATGCCAACTGCACATTAATGTAAGTATTTTAACACACATTGATTTCCTCGCTTGTTTGTTGGGTTCAATCATTGTCTCGTATTTGTAAGCATGTTACTAAAAACTTTCAAATACTGGTCAAGGGAATATAAATATACTTCAGTGATGCTACATTCTTGATAATTCATGCCATACTTGACTAATTAGAAAAACCAAGAGAATTGAGTCTACTCGCAAAGAAAGTGACGTTGCCTTGTGGGAGATAAATACGTTTTTGAGCGTTTTGTTACCAATGGTACTTACATTCTGTTATGTCTCTAACCCCGGTGAGGCGGTGTTCCAATTACGGGGCACTTACAGAGACGATCCGCAAAATTATCGCTCGACAGAAACCCTCTCGAAGACTCTCTACCAAAGTCAATGGGTCTTCGTCTTCTTTTTTCTCTAACATCGAGAGAAACTGCTGCCGCGAAGACATAAACCTCTAATAAGGTTGATAGCTGGGCTAGTTGGTAGTCGTTTTATTCCATTATGTACATAAACCTCCGGGAGAAGCGAATGACAGGGGCTCTCGGACCTCATTTTCTTTAATGCCGACAGCCACCTCTAATCACGGAAGGATCCCGCACTTGACGGAATATCGCCATGGCACAGCGGCTATAGACCATTCACTTTGCAACCGCCACAAGGCGGCGCTCCAGTCTTTGCCGTCCCAGCGAACTTCCGGTTCATAAAAATAATGAACAAAGACCCCTTAACACCGCTGTTTGAAAGATCAATGAAACATTTAACCACTAATTCTCCAGGTGAACACCAAATAACCAAAAAGCGCGAGATCCGTTCAAATTCTTTGAATATTCTTGTAAACCAAATTGTTCCCTCTAAGACGTTAAATTATGCAGTCAAAGACCCTCGCTAAATCTCTAACTGAGATTGGTGGCCGAGTGAACTAAAGTGCACACCCAGCTCGGAGCACGTGGAGCGAAAACTCGCGCTGCAGAACCCAGGGATCCTGGACTCAATCCCTACCCCTGCCCGTTTCGATATGGATGGGCATCGTATCGTACCGGCGTGCGGTCGTGTATCACTACTGCATGATCACGTTAACTACCCCAGGTTAGCAGTCGTACTGCACTGGCAAAATTGCACATCTACAGTGTAAACCAGAGTCGCCCATCCTGGCAGACCGAGCTTACGCTGTATTAACCACTAGACGTCCTATTTGAATTTTGAAAGCTTTAACTTTGTTTTCCTTGTAGAATTTATTTTCTAACACCGGTGGCATAAGCAAGCTCAACAAGCTTGCAAAAACGGAGCGACCAGAAGTCGCTTGGAACGCAAGGTGCGGTTTACGTTTGTAAACAGTGGAAGGGTCTATATAAAGTGAACTCGTGGACAAGCGCGGCAGAGACAAAATGGGACTTACCATAGAGCGCTTCTATCGAATCATGTCTCATTAAAACATAATCATCTTATCGCCCAAACCGGGTCTCCAGCCCGTCCGTCCCCCAGGCCTTAACGATTCGCAGTAAAATTACTTTTGTAATATTTGGTACAATAAGGCAAAGTTGCCGCAGCCGATGCCACAGAAGCGAAAAAACACGCCAATGAGTAGAACCGTAGTTATACCTTATTTATTAACTGTCTCATACCATGAATAATCAATAGAAAAAACTGGAATGAAATAGTAAGACCTGAAATTGATATTGACGTGTGATACTTCTGAAAGCTAGGATCAACAAAACTACTAGAAAACATTTATTTATTAAAAGTGAGCTTGGTTACGGAAGAGTCCAGCTCAAAGAGTAGACTGGATTAGAAGTAGACGCCAGTATTCTAATATTTTGGTGAACTCTCTAGAAATACAATTAATCTAGTACGTTAATGTTAACAATGTGTTCGCCCTCGTTAAATGATTTTTCAAATGAAGTTAGCACAGAAGCAGGTCGGCCCAATGAAGAACCATGATGATCAAATTTTTTGACCCACCGCAATGGTCAGCAGTTCTTTGCAAAATTATTGCAAACTATTTTGAAGAGTTTAACACTCAATCTATGTGTACCCGTACAAAAATACTGCAATTTGGTAGCAAACTCCTAATTGTGGACAAAATTTCCTGTGTGTTTTCCCCAAAAGCATAATTTCAAAGTAAACCAGGCTACGAACTAAGAATACCGGGAAACAGTCACATTGTGTTATCGTTTATGATCATTACTAGCAGGCTTACAACATTTCAGTGATTGAAGTCGCCGTTGTAAAGGCAAGTAAGCACTCAGAGTTACCAATGAACGTTCTGTTACGAGAAAGTAGGAAAAGGAAACGTGCGGCGATGATTTAACAAAAAAGAAAATAGCCATTTTCCTCTTTGAGGTCGATTAGAACAAATTTGGGCCGAGGAAGCCAGACAAAAAGCTTCCAATACAAAGCTTGTCTGGATCCGGTGTTCCTACACACACAGAACACAGTTCGCTGAGAATCCTTAAGCGCTACAGCACAGAAAGTGTACAAAACCCATGGCTGCAGAACGTATGCTTCTAAATGTCCGACACTTGCTAACTCTTGATAACATTTGTTGCTTTCATTCTGAACAAAACTCGGCAAGCGAAAATGGTGTTAAGCAGCCTCTTTAGTAAACCACCGAGCTAAAACAACGCGTGTGCTTTAATATAACGATCCTATGAGTCCGAGCTCGAGATATGCTGTTTACATAGTACAACCATAATGTTTGTTGAGAATGTGGATTACAAAGCGCACAATTCAGAGACGAACTTAGGAGTACTTGCGGCCTTCTGGCGTCGAGCGTGATGCTTGTCTCGTCGTTTAGAAATGAAGTGTTACGTTACAAACATAATAGGCGAAGAGAGGACGTGCTCGCAATGTCGGCATGCATTGTTAATAATTTTTTAAATTGTCGACATCTGTGTAAGGAACCGCGACTAATGGTAAGTGTTACAACCTGAGTGCTTGAAACTTTAAAGTGCCTTTGTTCCTTCAGACTATTCTATTCTTTTAGAAGTACACCCGTGAGACACCGGGAGATTGTCGTAACATAGACGGTTGGTAATTACGGCAACATTCGGGCATTACAGCAATGTGCACCACATTTAGAATATGTTAAGAAGCCCTCTAAGTTCGTAGTCGTTGTCCATGGTTGCCATGTCGTTGTCCATAGTTGTTAAGAAGCCCTTACTTTTTGTTCATAGTCGTTGTCGTTGTTTTTGGAAGTTGATTTAGGGGGCATATTGGTGCCCTCCAAATTTTGTGAATTTTAAATACTTCTGGACTCCAGGCAGGAGACAAGCTAGGCTAAACTGAATGCTGTGTTCAGGAAAAAAAAGCTAAATTCGACAGAACATAGGAAAAGCGAACATTTACATTTTCGCATTACGTCTCCGACAGTAACTATTCAGTCAAAGTATTAAACATTTCTAATCAAGTCTGTCTTCTTATGACAGCCAGTCTTATATTTAGGAACCAAATATTATGCGAAAATCCTTTCATAATGTTGTCGTGTTATTTTGTATATACAAAAAAAAACTCAAATTGACTGAGCTTGGGCTTTAATGCAGAATGTGTTATACGGCTGCACCTAACTATAACAGGTTAGGAACCAGCAACACAAATTGACAGGCCGACCACCAGGTGAAGGTTGTCGCAGCGCTCGTCTCCTCACTGATTGGAGAGCTAAATCTCTGAAGTGCTTCCCTATTGCCTTCGGCGGGGATAAAACATCGCGTGTTGACGCGATGTTTTACCCCGGCTGGATTCGGAGATTCGGATGTTTTACTCCCATCGGACATAGCGGCGCTCTGCTCCGTGAAACTAGCGCGCTTCGGCCTTTCTCAAAGAAAGGGCGCAAGAGAGCTACAGAAAAACAGAGTGGGAAAAAAGCATACCCCTTTGCTGCAACGGGTTGAGGTATGCTTCCGAGTGTTGAGTTCTCTCTTGCCGCGAGCTGGTGCCAGCAGAGCCGTAAAGTGGGAGAGTTTGGCCAATGGCCGCAGCAAAGGCCGCCGCACACGCCGAATTATCCCCCCTGCAGTTAGCGCGTAAACTAAATGTGCGACACAGCGTTGACCAACTAGCAGACCTCGACGTCACAATATTGGAAACAACATTTAAAGCACTAAATATAAGCGTCGAATCTCGCATCAGTAATGATCGGAATTACAAAGTTTGCTCTAGTTTGAAACGTGCGTTTGTTTACTCTACCGTTGAATAGGGACGTGACGAAATCCTCACATGCGCCAAGTTTTTAGTCACGAAGAGTTTCACCTTTTTTCCTCTAGTGACGCTAAAACGGCATAAATTAGTGGAGTCGCAATTTTAGAACTGACCACTGCTTGATTCTTGCCTATTCATACCACGAATGGCCACACTCTCCCAATACTGTAAAACCCTTTATTTTCGTGGCCCCTATTTTTCGCGAATCGGTCACAGATGACAGAATCGCGACCACTAAATTTCGCGAATTCCAGACGCCTGCATTGAAAATCTTAAGGACCGAAATTTTCGCGCGCCCTTAAATTTCGCGAATTCTTCAATTCGTGAAATTCGCGAAAATTGAGGGCTCGCGAACATTAAGGGTTTTACAGTATACGGCTCTGGGTGCCATGGCTACAGTGTACTAGAATGCGCGGTAGTGTTTTGGCCGACGCGGTTCGGCAAGTAAGCTTGTGAGGCTGCGCCTGTAGAAAACATTGGCGGCGCTGAGGTCGACAGGGAAGCATACAGTCGCTGCAGCCCACAAGTGCCATCTAACTTGCGCGTGCACATGGTGCACGCTCACAACCACTACCATACTGACCCTTCTGCCGATGCGCCGATGTGGACACCTATCGTGATCTACACCACACGCCTCACGCGAGCCGCTCGGGTCCCAACACCACCCCGAATTCTAGTATATTGTACCAGGGCTCTGCTCGGTGTTGCCGCGTTCCAATTGATATATTTTTCTGCACGCTCCGTTCACTCCATCTGACACTCTAGCAACCCCTGAGGAAGTCTCATTGACACCTGAATGTAAGAGTATTGCATCTAGAAGTAAGATATTTACGGAACACTCACGCGCTTAGCTTGCACGACATGAAGTCATTGGAACTTGTGAAAGTAGCGCCAAGCTCCCCGTATGGTCGCATTTAAGTCCGTGAAATGAGCGATTTTTCCTCGACCCCTCCATTCTTGGTGAGCCAATCTGAATTCCCTGGTGACGGGTACATTTATAGAGACGTTTCTTGTATGCCGAGAATTTGCTATCCACACACCGGCAAAACAAGCGTACATTTTCGTACTACCACATGCAGTGTCGGTGCTTAGAGGCACTGAGAAATAATTCTATTATTTCAAAATACGCGAGAAGAACAATATAAGTGTAACAGATTCGTGGGGATGAGCATGATTGATCAGTTGATTGCATATACAGTGACAAAGACACTTATATTGTCGAGGAACGCTTCCAGGGGGATGATGCTCCATGGTGATCTTGGCGCGACTGGTTTAGAACAACCCTCTGGAGCCTTCGAAGATTTGAATGAACCGAGACGGCAATTGCCATGGCGACGTAGACGCACTTTCGAGGTTTCGGTCGTCTGTATGTTGGAATATGTTTTTGTCCGGCTAGCAGGTAGGGAAGGTTATGGCGCTACTTTCCAAGAATCCCGTGACTACAGCACAACAAGGGGCCGCTTTCCGCCATCCAGTCTCCACATGCGTACTAGAGCACTGCACGGGCCCAAGCCAGCCAGAAGGCCCAAACCCGGTCCGGCCCGAGGGCCGGGCTCGGGCCAGGTAGCACTAATTTTTTTAGGCCCGGGCCGGGCTCAGGCTTGAACAATTTTTTTTCAGGCCGTGCGAGGGCCGTGCCTTGGCAGCCGTGTGCCGTAAATTCGAAATTGTCAATGACAAAAAGTGTGATCATTGATCCTTTAGGTTCAGTGGAAGCAAACAAGCCAAATGCAAAATAACTACGGCGCCGTTCAAGAAAACAAAAAAGACGTTTTTTACTTGGAAAGCCTTCACGTAGGAAACGTATGGATTCCACCAGCATGGCGGGAAAGTGCGGTCAAGAAAACGGGGGCACTCCAGTGGTAGGGTACAACATGCCACCAAAGATAAGCTAACTACCATAGATAATCTAATGCTTATACACCCGTTTTTGAGATGCACTAGCGTGATGGTGATTGTTTCTTCACAAAAACATGTAGAGAGGAGAGTTCTCTGTAAAACGAATTGAACAATGAAAAGCCCAGTATCTCTTCAAGAAATGCATTATTAAAATATTGTCCACTTTTTTTCCGCAAAATCACTTATGTTTTCCATATTTCGCCCATATTCTCGAAACTGCATCGTCTAAATCGAGATATTTATTGTGTAAAAAAACTCGGTCCAAGTTTAAAATAAATTTAAATCAAATACGCTCGTTTTAAGCTTAGATAGTTTTTAGGTTAAAGCCTGCAAACTTTTTAGGGCTCATCTACATATTCTGTCGGGCTCGGACCGGGCTCAGGATTATATTTAAAAACAATGTTGTCCGGGTCGAGCCGGGCTCAAGCTTGTCTCAAATAGTGCCGGGCCCTGGCCGGGTCCAAGCAGCGGCTCTTCCGGGCCGGCTCGGGCCGGGCCCGGGCTGTGTCTCTACCGGGCCGGGTCGGGCAGGGCCTAGAAACTCCAGCCCGTGCAGTGCTCTTATGTGTACACTGTTTCTTCACACAAACACAACATATTTTGTATTACCACTTCATCTGCCACGTTAGTACGGCAAAGGGGCGACTTTATCTTTGTCCGAAGACAATTATGTAAACTTACGAGTAATGATGGTCTCATAAATACATTTATAGAATTTTTTTTCATTGAAAAGGAAATAAAGTTCTGCTGGTAGTCGGCTTCTCTACTTTCGTCTGTCGCTCGCACCTAACCAGATATGGTTAGCTGCCTTTCATACAAACCGATCTGTGTTAAAAGAAGAAAGAAAAAAAACAGGCTGCTCTGGACTACAAAATTTTGTTCCAAAAATTATATATTATATTTCGAATTGCAATCTCGTTTGAGAGAGATTTGATCCTAATTAAAGTATATTATTGGAGAGCAGGAATGCCAATTCTACTAAAATGCACTTCCGGCTTCAGAAATATTTTGACATTTGGGTAAGGAGCTAAACTGAATATACCTAGGGAAGGGCCTTATAATTAAGTTGGCATTTGCCGTGTCTAACTCTGACTTTTAATATTTTGTTTTATTTAATAGAGACTTTCCCCGAAATATAAATGTTACGTTGCATTGTTTAATATAATACAGTCACACTTCATCTATATCAGTGCTATTTCACCCATTATATTTTTCGCCAAGGGATAGATAAAATAAAATGCAGTATTCCGGATGCCACAAATTCAACACTTTTTTTTTCTACTTTAGTACTGTCTACTGCGGAGCAGTATGAGTTGCATTACCAGATTTTTACTAACAGGCATTACATAATATTAAAAATATGGTAGCAGGATTAGGGGTAGTGCGTGTAAATGTTTTAAAATATTCTTGTTTTTATTTTTATGTTGTGTCACTTTGAGCTTTTGTATAATGTATATTAGGTTGACTTTTTTTTTAATTTTGTAATTTTGAGCATACGCCTCTCGCATTAAATAATAATATTTTATGCTCCTATTGCTGTATTTATTTTTACCTCAGCCTACATCAACGCATTCTCAAACACCTGTAACGCATATGAAAACGAAATTAAAACTAACAATAAATTCCCAACGCAATAGATAATTTTAAGTAGATGGTTTTTAAGCGAAGTACCAATTGGAAGAAATAAGCATATACCCTTGCTATTACAACTCAAAACAAAATTCGATTTCCTTCTAGATTTAGTCTGTCATGCACAGTGGAATAGATTGCCATTTACTGTAAACAGATCAAACCAACCCCAGACTTGTAGTTACAATGAAAGTATACTTAAATCATTAGTTTACTTATTTTCTCCTCGCCTACATTCATTTTGAGCATTTAAGGACCACGTGTAGTAACTTATGCAAATTCTCACTATTAGGCACCAAGGCATAAGGTTATTCGTACAAAGTTCAGTCGAGAAAATCATTTTGCTTTTTTTTCTTTCGAAATGATAACATCCTTTATACATTTCAGTTCATGCGGCTAAACCTGTCCCTTAGCCTTAAAGTTGTGGTTTTAAACTTATCAAATGAAAACTATTACCCCGAATATTCAGCGTGTCATCTCTTGTTAACAATGTTAAGACATTATCTAAATTATTGTGACTGTTATTATTCACTGAATGTCCACAGGGCGGGATGAGTTTGCTGTGAAGAAAATATTTCTTTGGATAGTGTTCGCCTCCTTTTTTTTAACGCCTAATGCATATACTTAAACACGCACTGCTTATAGCACTCCATCGTTTTGCAGAGTGTTTGTGGTAACATTGTCATGAGCCAGGTTCTGCGTTGGCCTCCATAGAGCCAGCCTTTTTTTAATTTGAACTGGCAGCTTTGAGATCTAGAACATATGGTAACTTAGCGTATTTGAGAGAAATTGGCGTTTAAGAGATTAAAATAGGTACGATGTGAAACATAAAATAAAATTGCACATTGCTTAATGTTCGGCACTCGCTTTGCAAATATCTTTGAACGAATCTACTGAATTAAGTATGCCTCTTGTCGGCAAGCACAGTTCTGTACATTACGTTCAACTCCAGCTAAATTAGGTAGTCTTGAAATCTGCCTCAGGACCAATAAAAAGAAATCAACACGATCATAATTTTTACAAACTTATTTTCACAAATATGTAATTGTTTTCTTGTTTCTGGAAACTGCTACTTCGAGGATTTATATTCAAACTGTCTCGCAGCGAGTCTCAGTTCACAATTTGGGCGACTATAAAAACAGTGTTTTTTTTTTGCGAAAACTAGGACTTCGTTTTTTAGCCATTTATACCTGAACGCACCTTTATTGATAGAAAGCGTTTATATGAATTTATAATTTTACATAAGATTGTGAACGGAAGTATTGATTCATCACCTTTGTTAAGTACGTGTTTCCATGTTCCCTTGCGGTCTAGTCGGTTTCAGAGCCTGTTCCACACCCTGACTTTATATGATACGTCTCCCTTAACGGGAATGCAACTGGAATTTAACAGGCTTGACCAATCTACTATAGACGTTTTTAGTGACGTGACAACTTTTTGACGTACACTGGAGTCGATCCTTTGTGTATAATTTTGGATCTATGTGACTGTCTGCGTTTCATATTACCAATGAAATGTGCGACAGTTCAGAATACATATGTTCACCGAAATTGAGACTGAGAGAACTTTACGAGTAAGAAATTTAAAAACCAAGTGCTCGTAACGAAAACAAACACTCCCTTTGAACTCGGTACGACGCAATAGTGAAACACATAAATTACGTTCCACAAAAATAGAGTCCGACTGGGAAACTTTCATCCCGGAAACAGAACTTCTGGCAGAACACAGGGGTCTGCCAGAAGCCCCGTATATCAGCCTAGCAATCTCAATTCACTGTGCTCGGACGCAGTCACGAGGAACGTTTTCTAAAGTCATTCCAAATTTCCGAACGACCGTTCTAATTAGCCCGGAACTTGAGAAGCCATTGCTGAAGTTGACCCGGTCGTAAATATTGACCACTGGCGTGCGCGGCAGAGCGAGGTCTGCTCAACAGAAGAACTCTCCAATCGCAGTGCTGCTTGGAAAGACCAGGCCACGCTTGACCAAGGGCTTCACGTTCAATTGGGAGAGCGAGGGGTTGGTCTGACGCGACCATCAGCGGATGCTGTTTATTTGTTCAGGATCAAGCGAGCTCTTAAGCCACGTGTTCCGAGGCAGGTAGGCTTTACCTGTAGTGCTCTTGATGACGAGGTCAAAGCAACTGTTGTATTGTTGAACAGGCATATACAAAAAAATCCTCGGGGGGAGGGGGGGGGGGGGGGTCACGTGACCTCCCCCCTCCCCTCCCCGAGGTTACCGAAGGTACCCGAGGTTCCCCCGAGGTTCTCCCGAAGGAGCCCGAGGTCCTCCTGAGGTCCTCCCGAGGTCTTCCCGATGTCCTCGGGGGGAGGAAGGTCCCGGTTACGCTCATGCCGACGCCGACACCCCTAAAGCCGGGAAAGGGCGCCTAAGAGCTGCGCTCTAAAACTAGTAACATCTTTTAGTTAAAAGAAGCGAAAAAACGGGGGGGGGGGGGGGGCGCTTTTATCAAAGACCCCTTATTTCACGCCTTAAAATAAACTTATTTTCGTAACAACTTGACCTTCATTAAAAATATAAGCATAATGCTAAAGACGACCTGTTGCTTCGTTACCAAACAATTTATTCAATATAATTACAGGACTTGAAGTTTAGTTCTAAAAACGTTTTTCAGAATTACTTTTTTTTAAGCTTGAATCGGGCTTTATTTCGATGGCACAACTTAAAAATTGCGGTTTAGTCAAACTATTAGAAATATTCATTACCCTGAAATATTTCCCTCGAAAGGTTAGAAACATTGCAAAAATATAATCCGCCTCAAGTGTTTTCACCTGCGCACTGTTCTATTTTCAAATAAATATATATATATTTTTTTGTAAAGTACCTAATCTGTGGTAAAATATAATATAAAGCACAAAATTAAATGGGAGCATGTCCCGAGTCATAATATACCTGGCTCCTAACCGGTTTAGGAGCAATGTTTTACTTTCAATGAAAATGCATCCACAGAAAACAAAAAAAAACAAAAAAAAACATTTCAGCCATTTTTATGTGCGTGTAACTTATTTATAGACGCTTTGCAGCAGCTGTGCATGGGCGCCACCATAAGCGACCTTCAGTTCTTGTTTCCTCTTATTACATTTACTTCGCTTCATCGTTACCATAGCGGGGCAGTTTATTGCCATTTTAGTTTCTACAGTGTCCTTCTCGACAGCATTGGCGTTCTGGAGGCTTGTCAGCTCCCGCTTTAATGGCTGAGCATCTGGGAAAGAGACGAGAAGGTCAGCAATGGGTGGCTGTAATTTAGCGCGTGTGTAAATCGGCTATACTCATATGTGCGTGCACGAAGGGACTAGGGCAAGTTAATAAGACAATTAATATATATTTAGCTGCGCACATATCACGCGGGTATAGTCATAGCGTAGGTAAAGGAGGCTACAGATATGTATGGTATTGGCTATTAGATGCTTACACTAAAAGCTCCTATAGCTGCAATATAACTATTGTTAGATATATTTATTTAGAAGTTAAAGAAAGCTGCCGATAGACAGCGCAGTTCAACAACGGTACAACACGTTTCGAATGCACTAAAATTCACCAAACTACTATTTTTGGGCTTGGTTTAATACGACGAGATGTGCTTAAAGGAAAACACTATTCGTGCATTTTTGTGGGATACTCGGTTTTACTTAAGTCCGATCGCAGTAGGTAATTCGATCTTTTGATGCCAATCAAGCAGGGACAATAGCGTATTGTCACGGCGCGTGTTATCCCCTCGTACGTTTACTATCACCGACTAAACACGTCACGCACAAAACTCCAGCGCAATCCCGCGGATTTTATTTTTATATCTAAGTTGACAGGATAGTTGACAGAAAACCATTACGTGCGCCTTATCTTCGTTCGCACTCGCCTTATCCTCTGTAATCTGATTTTGACACATAATTCAATAAGAAAACCACAAAACTAGTGTCAAAACTAGATGATATATAATAAGGCGCGCGCGAACAATGCGAAGCACGTAGTGCATGCGTTTCGCGGCAAAGATTGTGGTTGCATGAGCTCCCGTCGCAACGGCAGCGAACAAAGTATTTTATATATAAAAAGTAGTGATGGGCTGAACTTTTGCCGAATCGAAATTTTGGTGCCGAATCTTCGGATTCGGCAAAGCCGAACTTTTGCCTAACTTTTCTGAAGATTCGGCAAAGATTCGGCAAAGATTCGGCAAAAATACATTGTTCCCAAACTCGTTAAAATTTCGGTTTTTTTTTTTTCTTTTCTGGAGAAACAAAAGGTTTTATATTCCTTTTTTTCTTAACTTAAATCCAAGATGTTTACTGAATAGGGTGATATTCTGCAAGATACTTGTGTCGGTGTCGTTTTTGTGTGTTTACTGGCACTTTTATTGACTCCTTGCAGAAGTGGCGTGACAACGAGGTTGGATAGAAGCGAGCGTGGCGCAGTCACGAATTACGCTACGAGAGTTTCGGTTTTGAGACATCATCAGCGTAAGCCTGCATGTGTGTGTACATTGCTAAAATGAAGGCAATAACACTGCGTTCTTGCTCTCTCTGGGAGTCACCGTTTTGTGCGCGAAAAGGAATGCAACGGTTGCTGAGCCTTCACCAGAAAAGAGAATAATAATATTGTAAATATGCATGTTCTTCGATTTGAGTCACTTGACGTCAGCTTTGCTTGAAAGTCTGCGTCCCATATTCGCAACGTCTCGTTTTAACCTTCAAATTGCCTGTTTCTGATGTTAGGACACACACGAACGTTTCGAAAGATAGGGAGAGTGAATGCCGGATGTGCAACGTCGAGCATTATAGTTCTGTGTTTAGTTTTAAGCAGATACATGAAAACTGCGAAATAACACTAATTAAAAAAGCAGTATTATTTTGCTTTCGCACAAACAATACTTGTGAGCCGAAAACAAAATTGTTATAATTGCGAGGAGTGCTTTAATTTAATTGTCGGCCAATGTCTCAATATTTCAGAATGCACCGAATCATTTGTCACTCGCGCAGTGGACTGCATGCGTAAATTACTGGTCGATCTTCTATTCTTGAGGCAGAAAATATTGAAGAGAACCACACTTGCTCACAAACCCACAGTTACCATGTTCCCTACCCCACACTGCGCCGTAACCGCCGGTTGTACTACACTGCACGATGGTAACCGCACGACTGCACGGCGTCCAGTTGCAATCCAAGGCTCCGTTGGCTCCGTCGCGTTCTCGCGCGTGCGCAGACATTTGCCGAATTTTTGCCGAATCTTTGCCGACTTTCCTGCAAAAGTTCGGCATTTGCCGAACTTTGCCGAATTTGAAGTTTGGCAGATTCGGTCCATCACTAATAAAAAGGGTTTGGTACAGTGGATTTACTTTTTTTTCGTCAATCGTTTGGTATAGACCCGTTCTCTGTATACAAACATGAACTACCACTTGCGTCCCAAGCGACTTGCGTTCACACCGTCTTTGCAAGCCTGTTTAGCTTGCTTCTGTCACCAGTGCTAGAAAGCATAAGTACTACATGGACAAAAAAAAAAAAAACCGGGAGATTTAACGAGCACCTTCGGCTTTACAATACTACATATTAGAGCAGGCAAGTTGGTTTACAAAAATATTCGAAACATTTTAACAGATCTCACACTCCTTCGTTCTTTTGGCGTTCATCTGGAGAATTGGTGGTTAAGCGCTCATCTACATTTCAACCTGCGGTCTTAAGGTGGCCTTTGTTTATTATTTTTATAAACCGCAAGTTGATTAGGACGTCAAAGACAGGAGCACCACTTGGTGGCCTTTGTCATGAAAACGGTCTATAGTGCGGTGGGCAATCGCTGCAGGTGATACGACAGCTTCTCTGTCTATCCATCTTAACGTGGATTGGAGCCCCAACTTTTTTTGTGCTTGATTGATTTAGCTGTTGTTAGCGAATGCACAAAAAGGACAAGCTCAATGACGATGAACTTTGGTGCTGCTTGATTAGCTCAACTGGATCGTTGCGTATGCTGCGATCGAACTTACAGTGAATGTAAGTATAACTTTGTCGATAATAAAAACGTAACAAATAAAGAAAAAAAGGGCGCCTCTTTTCTGGTTGCTGCCAAGGGAGCGTTTATTTCATAGCGTTTCAAATTATTTACTTGCTGAGTATTAGCGGGGTGTGCGACGGAAAGCGGCTCTGTGGTCGGACTTTGCAATTGGTCAAACCATTGCTTCCTGTATTATGATAATGACTGCCCAATCTCCGGTTCACAACGAGGCAAATCCTGTCAATCACGGCGAGGAAAATCCTTTTCGTGACGTCGCAAAGGGAAACAATAAAGGGGCGCCACTGAACCATCTCCGCGCTAATGAACCGTTGCAGCGCCTATCACCCAGGCGAAAAATGCTGAGTCACTCGACTGCGAAAGGAACGCGCGGCGTCTCATAACTGGTAGAAGAAGCCCACTGCGCACCCTCAGAATGACTTCCGCAGCCCATTCGACATAGATGAAAGCGCCCAGAAGGCGGTTACTGGGAATGTCTCTAGACAGCCGGCAAAAAGGGCCAGGGGGCGTCAGTAGAGTGGGAGGCAATGGTTATACTCTGTCTCGTTGTAACTTGCCCAATTGGGAACCCTAACGTCTACATTTCGTTCCGACGGTTTCGATATGCGCTACGTATATGAGCGAAATGCGCGCATATTGTAGCATGGCGCAGCGAAAAGCCTGGCACTTCATGGCAGCGAAAGCTCGCGGCGATGCGTGGTCACGTTTGAACAATGCAGCCGCCACTTCCAGGCATACCCATATGTTGGCTGCTTCTGTCGCTAGACATAGGAAAACCTAACAGCATTACTAGCTGCCTATACTGCACAGACGTTCGAATGTTTCGTCGAGAAATCGACATTGTAACTCATGATCGGCTGCTGCGTAGCCTCTGGGTTGCAACTGCAACGACAACGCCTGTACGTACACAATGTATCTGCCCTTGTGACACGATATTCACTGTCGCACCTCGTTCTTTCCTAGAGTTTGACGGCTGCTGTGGTTGCATGCTGTCCTCTGGTTTGGCGGGTTTGTTGCTGCCGTTTGGTTGCAACAGCTGTTGCACGCTTTCCACTGGACTTACGAGCTCTTCGTTTCGGCCCCTCTTGAGCAATGGTAGCGCGCTCTTCTCCCAACTCGGTTTCTTCAGTTTGTCTCAGCACGTAGCCATTTTTTTTTTTTGCCAATTCTTCATCGAGATGCAGCGATAACTTTTTATTATTCATTATTAAGACTGAGACGTGGCATAGAACATTTTAATATAAAGAAACTTATAAACACTCTTTACAACAATAAAGATTGAGCTTGGGTAGAGCGGATTTCTGTGGTTATAGTATTCGGATAAGTATTGCTGAATTCCTTTAGTGGTAAATTACATCATGTTCCGACAGTGTCATGGTAAACCGCTTTTTTTGCGCTTTGTGACTTTATTTTGTGACACACAATTTTGAAACTTAATTTCAGGGCACTTAAAGAAAACTACAAAAGAGCGCGTTTCAGTATAGATATTTTCAGTTGTATTGGACACTTTTAACACGAAAGTGACAATCATCATCTCACAATTCTGGAAAAACTAGTTTAGCATATTATCAATAATGGTATAATTCTAAGATGGATAAACAATTTATTATTACATTGGCGGAAAGAGATATTCGAGGGTATGCTCATATGTGTTTGAAATATATCAGGCATAACGAAATTTAATGTTATGACGACATATATTTAAATATGATCTGAAGTTCCATGCCTTGATGTGTTGTTGCTGAGCACAACGGAGGGCGTGATTCCTCTATTCCCATTTCCTAAATATTTTACCCAGATTTCCGAGTTCTAAGAACTAAAAACAAATCCTACCGTTGTATGGCTTCATGTCCCGCTTTGTCCCTTGAAATAAAGAAAACAAAATAAGTTGGAGTATCTCGAAAAAAAAATATTTTAAATAAGCCTGCGGCATCTATTTTTGATGCTGTGCGGGGAACTCTTTGGCGGAATTCGGTTTCCAGCGGAATGCGACTCCTTGTGGAACAGGAACATGTTCTCCACAGAGTGAATAAATAACAGGTACGCGTGGCGCAACCTGGTTTTTTGTTGTTGTTTATGCTTTACTTTTACTCAAAAAATAACTAACTGAAAACAAAAAGGCAACTGTACAGGCAAATACGATAAAGCTTCCCCAATACTGAAAACTCCTCCGAAAACCCGTAGGAGCGGCGGCGAACGTGACAGCGGCGCCTCTAGCGGACTCGGAGTCTACGGGAGCAGACGACGCAATAGAAAAGTATAGGCTCCGCGACGTCCTCGAGCTTTGCGAGCCCCGTTTCGTTACCCCACAGCTGAAACAATTCATTACGGTTAGTTCGCTTGCAAAGCGGAATCCACTGATCGCAACTGCAACGACAAACAAATAACAACGCGCGCATAAACAAAGATAGAGAAGTTTATTCAGCGGTCTCAAACGCCTCTCAGTGGATCACACGCGTTTGAAGCGCGCGGGGGAAGCGGAAAAAAAGGTGTTTAGCTACTCGAACTTCGTCGTAAGAGGTTACTGTTGATCCGTTACAAACAGAGTTGCCAGAATTTCTTACCTGAATAGGTGATCATTAAAATGTGCGCAAACAATAGGTTAAGATTACCAAGAACAAAACAAAAGGTAAGGATAAAAATGACCGTGCAATAACTTCTGGAACTTTTCAGGAAAGGTGGGGTCGCCATCCCAGATGAAAATAAAAAGAAATGGGGAACAGTCGCGACAAACGGCGAATAAAACAGAGAAGTTAGCAGGCGATACAAAGATACCCAGCAAAAAGCTCCTTCAGCGACAACGATCATTGCGGCGCTTACAGAAAAAAGAAGGGAAAATGGAAAGCAGCAGCATCTACTTTCCGTTACTGCTCCAGCTTAGCATGAAGGTCAGCACGTCTGCAACTGTACACCCACAGGCGACAACTGAAATGCGAACAAAAAAATTGTTCAGAGCAAAATAAAATGGCTTTCTCCGTTCATTTACACTTTGAACAGTTTAACTTGAATGCCGCAGTAACTTAATTACTCACATTTGTTTGGTTTTCGGAAAGCGGAAGAAGGATTTTCCACCACATCGCAAAACTTGATTTGCGATGTGGTGGAAAAGATGCAGCGAATGAGATGCAGCGCGAAGGTAGTACACTCGTGTCTCCCCTGGCTTACATAAGTTGTGACAGTATTTTCTTCAGGAGAGCTCTAAAATTGCACCCAGAAAGCTGTAACCTCTTTCCCACGCAAAGAAAATGTCCTTCACTTATGAGGTGACACCTTTTTTTTTAACATTGAAAGCAGCGAATGCCCGTGAGAATATTTTTTTTTCATTGGTCACGTCGCACGGGGATGGGCACAACCAATAAGTGCTAGCGGTAACTTCGAGCTCGCCAGGGCCGCTGCAATCACTTTTTGACCGCGCTCCGCGGGAGTTGCCAGTATTGGCTTCTATGGTATTTGGTACAAGGGTTGCGCGGTGTTCAACATTTTCAATTTGCTAATTTGTCATGGGCGACTCACCCAAAGATTTTGACGCCATAGCGAATGCCACCCACTGACGGGGGGTTAATACTCTGTTGTACTCACTGTGCATGACTTCCTTATACCAGGTCAGGGGTGGCCGGGTTGGCCCAGCCTAAGAGCCGTAAACAAAACCACGAAACTTCCAAAAACAGAGGGGGGGGGGGGGGGGCAGACTTTTGTTTAGAGCAATAAACGAAACTCGAACCACTTTCAATCTATCCGAGTCGAAAGCAGTCCGACTGTACGTAAGGTAGCAGTAGCACAAGGCTACCAAACCGCCACCTGTATTTTGATTTAAAACGCGTTCCATTTCTCTTTTTGGTGAAGTGCTCGTGTGACCGGGAGGAAGGCGGGGAAGTGTGCGCGTGTGGAGGAGGGGGGAGGGAACGGGGGGGAGGGGGGGGGGAGCCGAGAGCCGCACTTTAACACGCGAAGAGCCGGATGTGGCTCGCGAGCCGCAGCTTGGCCACCCCTGTACTAGGTTGCTGACTTGATATTTTCCCCCTCTTCCACCGCACACCCACATACGCATTGCATTATTCTCGTTGTCTCAAAAAAGAATCATAACTGTGACACATTATGGCATGCCTCATGATGCCAAAGCGATCCCTGTACATTACAGTTTACTTCCCTATCGTTTGCAATATCGAGTGTATCGTATCAAGATACCTTTGAACTTTGAACTTTGAACTTTATTTCAACAACATTATGCCGAGGACACCGGACAAAAAGCTAACAGAAGCTAGCTTGACTGGGTCCGGTGCCCTTGCATGTACAGGGAACACAATCATATTTAAACAATCCTAAATATTTCTTCCAATATTCAAATCAAATAATTTAAAATGTTCCAATAAAATTTTAAAATCACCGACATTAGAGAACATTTTTTTTTCTTAATTTAACAACACAGAAAAGTACGCAATGTTTTCTTAGTTATACAATGAATATCGATGCGGTTCATTACAATGTTGTTAAGCAATGTAGGTAGATTATGAGCAAGCGACTGCAGTGCATAATTTGTACGAAAATGAGGAACCTTCCAGAATTCTCTACGACGAACATCGAAGACTGATTCACGCTCAGTCAGGTTAGCTAGCTGTGACAAAAAAGCAATAAACTCCAAAGTTGAAAAGGCGTAAGAAAATAGCAAACGATAGTCATAAATACAAGAAACTTTCATGATATTGTAGCTCAAATATAATGGTTCAGCATGTGTGTCGTACGGAACATTAGCAATGAAACGAATAATTTTTTTCTCAAGAGTTATGAGTTTGTTGACGTTACTTTTGGTCGTTGTGCCCCAAACTAAATGGCCGTAGTTGATTTGTGAGCCGAACAGAGCATGATAAATTTGAATCTTAACTTTTGTAGGCAAAAGAGAGCGATAGTGACCGATGATGCCAGCTACCTTTGCCAGTTTGTGAGTTAGAAATTCTATATGATGATCCCATTGCATAAACTCTGAAAAAATTATGCCTAGCGTTTTATGATGACTTACTATTTCAATTTCCTTGTTTCCAATCTTAAGAGCATAACTAGCATCAATATGTTTATTTACAGGTCTAAAAACAATCGCTTTTGTTTCGGTAGTATTTATTTCGAGGCCATTTTTTTCTGACCATAAGAGAAACTTTTCTAAGATAACATTACCTTTAATAATCAGTTCATCGATATTCGTCGCAGAAATAAAAATACTAGAATCATCTGCATACATTATAAAACGTGAGTGTTGTCAAATGTTGACGATGTCATTTATGTACACATTGAACAGAAGTGGGCCAAGTATGCTGCCTTGCGGAACACCAGACTTCAATAGTTGCAAAGATGAGGTATAACGATTTATTGAGACACATTGTTTGCGATGTTGTCGATATGACTGAATGAGTGCCAAGGACGTGCCCCGTACACCATAACAGGAAAGTTTATCAAGAAGCGTTGCATGGTTAAGAGAGCCTTCTGGAGCCCCACAAAGACGGGACATTTTGTTTTACGCTTCGCTTTTCGTTTTTGCCCTTCAACCGTTGTTTATTTATTTATTTATATTTTACGTTATGTATTTTTTTCACTTCTTGACTTTTTGTTTGACAAATAGCTGTTTATGGCCTGTTTTCCAAAGATACATTTTCTTCGGCTCGTGGTCGTATGAGGGTTGGCTTCCGGAATCTACGAACGTTTTGCTTTATTCGAGCACACAGGAAGTGGTTGAAGGATACCTGAAGACATATAGCAGTATTTCATGTTAATGCTTCGTTCCGCTGGCTTCCAATCTTGATACAGTAAATAATAGTTTAAAAAACACTCCCCCTAAGTGCATTATACCCGAGGAATGTAGGACTATTTTCGTATTAAAACCAAAATTAGTTACGTATGGTTAGGGGTAATTTCGATAAGCACGTGTTGTCTTAGAGCCCTGCAACCTGCGAAAACACCACAATTGCGCTGTAAACATGTCATTCCCTAATCTTGGTGATGTTTGGGGTTGAAATTTGCAATCTTTTAGGCTCCGAAAATGACGCTGTTCCGCCCCTTTTTAAACAAAAAAATAATCAAGAAAAAAAAAGTCAAAAATTAATCGTAAATAAGGTCAGTTTATTCTCTTCCAGTCAATAGATTCTTTCATATGCTTAGTATTATAAATTCAAGGTTCCTTTATCTTTCATTCGTTAAAGACTTTGCAGTTTTGTTTCAACATTCATATGTGCCCTCTTTTTGTTTATTTACTTTACTTTCAGGCCGCACCTTTCCGACGTTACTGTTGGGCTTCAGGAGAGTTACTCCCGATTTTCACACTACCTTTAGGAGCGACAGTTAATATAAAAAATATATTCTATCATTTACATATTTATCTTAAGGTATTCCAAATTGTCTCTTTGCGTGTTTTTGTGTAATTCACGTGTCTGTCTCGTGTAAGCAAGTCTTCATACTAAATCTGCACATTCGGCTCCTGGATTCTCCACATAGATATCTAAAACGTTTTTGGAAATTATTATCAATTATAAATTTCCTTTTTTTCTGATATTGAAGTACCGAAATTTGCGATTGATGGTCCGCATTCAGAGCCACACATAGGCAGAACAAGGATGAAACACGCGACAACAAAAACTTATTTCCCCTCTTATGTAAGGTATTTTACTAAGGCCTAACTCTGTCGTTCAAAATATACAACCTTCAGCGTATGTGTGGCGTACAATCTGGCAACGAATGCAAAGTGTAACTTTTACTACAGATTTCGTTTGCCGCAATAACGTCACTATGCTCTAATCAGAAGGGCGTTTGTTTTCACTGTCTCCGTCCTTGTCTGCGGCCATTTATTACTTCCAGTGTGAAGGACAAATAGTTCGCTCTCTAATTACCTGTTACTGGAATCCGTCAACATATTTTCATAATTTAAAACCTCCTCTTAGGAAGCATATTTCTTTTTTTTTTTTTAATTAACGCTGCCGATGTTATCTTGACGATGCAAAGTAAAAAGGGACGAAGTCAGTTTAGGCTAAAAATGTTGGAAAATTAAACATAATACGTGTCGAATAAAGCAGTGGTGTTGCTCTCACCTCACCCTGCAGAAACAGTGATGTATGTCTCCAGACTAAAGTATAACTAATTTGATATATTTATTCGACATATGTCCCTGCGTACGTAAGAAAAAGGCTTCACATGGGTATCTGTCACCTACACTCTAAGCAAAAAAAGGTCTCTATAGTCCTTCTTAAAGGAAGGAACGCTCTTGACACCGATGTTCCTTCAGAAAGTGAAAACCTTTCTTCCCTGACAGCTGGGGAGCAAAGTTCCTCCGTCGTTAACATCTTATTATGGCGGCCTTGAATCGAGCGTATCGAGCTCAATAAGGCTTAACGAGGACGCTACGTCCATTGCACGGGGTGAGAGGAGCAGCAAATAAAAGCGTAACACGAGCTTTCTTCAAACTGTATTTATTTCCAAAGCCAGCTTCCCCGCAGGTAAAGAGACTTGCGTTTCGAAAGAAGTTACTCAGTCTCTCCGTCGTCAGCACCGCGTCGTTAAAGGGAGACATCCGATACCAGTTACTTCAAGCACTTTACGTCTTACCTTTGCTGTTTCTTAAACCGCAACTTCTTCGCCAGTACCGCACATCACGGAGGAGTGGTAACCCATTCGCGAAACCAAAAGGCGCTCTCAAAAGATGAATTCGAAGTAGCCTACTTTACTCATTGTAGCGCGGTAATAAAAAAATATCACGCCGCGAAGCGTGGAAGAAGTTAGATCGTCCACCGCCAGATGGCAGGGTTAAGCAGGGTAATTGCATGTAGCTAGGCTAGGTGGCGCTAGTTAACACCCAATTCATGTGCTACAAAGATTTTTATTTCCTCGCATCACCAATGGGCTTCGGGCACTTTTATTATACACAGATTCAGATACATTACGCGTACCACAAGCATCAGCTGAACATATACAACGCGTGAATACTCATTGCATAACGCATACACACTGAGGGTGCGGACGGGCTGGTGTAAGTTTACCATTTTGCTAAAACACCTGAAACTTGGTGTGAAAAAGACTTGAATCAACCAAAAGTAAGAAAGACGGGGGAAGAGGTCAGTCGGACGACGTCTCAAACTCAGCTAATAGGTTTATTCATTAAACATCTTATATACACCTTTAAAGCCAAGGTCGTCACCAACCAGCACCACAAAAAAATTCCTTTTCTCGTTTCTATCGTTCTAAAAGTTTTGCAGCCACTTAGATGCACACTTATGATACACTATGACTTTGCGCGGTCACTCTACATCCGAAGAAAGCTCACACTTCTTAGGACTCCCCCCCTCTCCCACGCTCCCACCCAGCCCGAAACGACCCTGCTGGGCCAAACCCACCGAACCCATAAGAAAACCTCAAAACAAACAAAATATTCATTACCCATCACGCTATTTGTCTTCTTCACACAAAACCCTAACTTCGCCCGAAAATCGTCCTATGCTAGAAAAAGAAAAAGGACACGCACGCAAGACAAGCCACAAAATATTTATAAATGCGGCAACGCCTTCGCGCTGTCAGCAAGTACATGGGAGGCTGGCTTATACAGTTGCATATTGACTTAATTCTAATAGTTTATCTTACAACTTGTTTGACATCATTAACCTCTTTATGCACTACTTCTGTCTTCGACCACTGTGCCGTGCAGTTTTTGTATTACTGTATATGTGTTGCTATTACAGAATTGGCCGCTTTGGTTTTTGCGTTGTATATGTTTACCCGACAACAACTCCGGAGTTCTGCGTTTCCGCCTTTTGTGCTCGTCGTTTTAATAGCACGGATTTTTTTGTAGAGCACCTAAGCAATAAATAACATTCCCTGCATATCGATTTTTTTGGGGGGGAATGTCATGCCTCTGAAAGTATTTTGAACGGCTCGGGGGATGAATATCTTAGTAAAAAATAAAGGCACATGCCGTAAATATTTGAAAACCAATAAATACGCGCCATTCCACTGAGGTTCCAAGCCATGTGTTTTCTTCTCCGCACAGCACGTCATAGCCAGTTTTTCTATCGTAGTATTTGTTTTATATTTGGGCTGTTCTTGTGCGGCTGAAATTGTTGTCTTGAATTAGTCCGAGGGGATATTCATTCAACTGGAAGTGATTATTTACGGGCAGAGAAATCACTTTTTGGTAAACATGACCGCGCTCAAAGCCGCGACTTGCGGCACGTGTTAAATGCACGGAGCTACGCCATGTTGAGCTCAAAACCTTTTGGCGCTCATGATTGTGCGCCACTTGGAGGGCAGTTTCTCCTGGGACTTCTCTTCGTCTCTTCGTTCGCAACGCACAACACTGTCATCGATATGTCACTTCTGTGTTGCTGACACACGGAAATACAAAACCACGTTGATTGTCGGTTGGAAATCGGCCTTAGGAAACAGAACCGAGCTCAGCACAGAATAGGCGCAGGCAGCCGGCAGCGAAACCTGCCTGTCTTTGACGCAGTTTCCGCGGTTTCCATAACGTCGTCAACGTAGACACGTCATTTCGCAATCCGGAGGCGGCCATCTTAGCTCAGTGTACGTAGCAATGCTGGCACTGCTTCGGAACATCGCTGTTTCTGTCGGCTTCGTTTGCTCGTTCGACAAAATTAGTGGTAAAAACGTGAATGCAACCTAGATGTTCTGCATGTTTTGGCGGGGAGACGGAATTACAAACGGCCTTCGCTGGCGCTGAAGCTCAATCAACTCAACGACGTTTATATTTCAACGAGCGCGACGTGCTCGAAAAACGAAACCGAAAGAAGATGAGGCGGGAGGGCAAAACTTTTCTTCCGTCGCCTGGAGAAGGAGAAAAAACGTCTCGTTCCTCCCTTCCTCTTGTGTCCTCTTGAGGAAACGTCAGTAGAGGGGAGGAAAACATTCCATTGCTACCTTTTTCCTCGTAACTTTTTGTAGTGTAATGTATTTGTATTGCCGTTATAAATCGAACTACTATTCATAAACTGTCCTAATAGCTAATATGCACATTGTATTGAACCTAGAAAACAAAAGTCACGTTAGGTTGTACTTTCAATTCTCTCAAACCAACCTCACGTTACCGATCTATTTCGTGTATTACGAACAAAGGATCTAAAAAAACGTATTATACTAATAGAAAAGAAAAGTTGCGACATTATATTTTAATACAAATTAAAACTATCACCCACCCCAAACTAAAACGGTATTTGTACTTTAAAACCAATAAAAAAGAAACGCCGTATACAATTATATGAATATATATTTTAGCGCGGAACAGAAACTGTCAAAACTTGTGCCGCAATTTCCATTAGAAACTGAAAATCCTCACCCACACTGGCGGCGCTGTGTGATATATCTATTATATATGTCAACTAGTACAGGGATATCCTCAAAAGGAAAAAAAAATCAAAGCAACTCATTAGTCATGCCATTCAAGGTAAGCGATGACCATTCCCGCTACAGTCCTGACAATTAATGTTCCACAATTCTAAGCCTCATACAAATGTTTTATACGAGGCACGCAGAACATCTGTCACTTTGAGCATTGACAATTAGAAAAGCATTGAATGAACAAATAATCTACTGAATCGGCCAAGAAGCATAAAAGCGATTTTATCAATTTTACTACGCAATTTTTACAAGCGAAATCATGTAACTTGATAGCATGGATGCTTGGGCGAGTTTGTGAACCATACTTGACGGTGACAGCGCAGGAAACACCAACCTCACACCAGACACTCAGGAAGACAAGCACACGCGCTGAACTTACAACTCTTGTGTATTCGACTACTTCATTTTTCTCTTCAACGTCTGGGTTGACTTTTCAGAACGTGATAAGTAGAAGTAGCACGCAATACAAGGAACATTCTAAAGACAAGGCAAAATAACAGTAAAAGAGAAGAAAAATAAAGAAACGAAAAAAATATATAAACACAAAAACTTTTACAAATCGTCCCTCTCCCTCATCGCTATCATTTAGATAGAAATTGGAACTCTTTGGGTCGACAGCGCTATAGAAAGACTACTTACACACTTGTCCTTGCGTTTCGACTCCTACCTATTACAGAACAATTTTCAAAATGGGCCACAATCGCCACAATGGATTCCCAAGTGTCCAGCTACGACTCGGTGGGTGTTATAAAAATGCTCTCTTAAACGATCATTCAAGCACCTTCCAGTCTGGCCTACACACTCTCTACCACAGGAGAGTATGTGGCCACTACTTATCTATGTCGAAAGGAAATCGCTTGACACGGAAGTACCCGTGTTTCCATGCAGAGTTATTGCTTCTAAGACTTTATAAAATTATTGATAATAAATTATATAATAGAAAACACGAGCAAAGAGTATTTAGACATATATAAATGGGTTACGCGTGAACTACAGTTGTACTCCGTTTCACCTTACGTCCGGACGCAGCGGACGCAACGAGCTACTCTAGCCAGTCCCGCTCTGCGGACGTAGCCCGTGTTGCAGTAATTGAACGTCAAAGACTTACAGTAAGAAACAAAATAAATTTACTATTTACATGGCGAAGTTAATCTACGGGTGTCGGTCATCGCAGTCGTTCCGTACATCTTCTTCTTCAATCTGTCTCCCGCCCAACTCTCCTCTCGTCTACCTCGTTTTCGTCTACCGCATATTTACGCGAGCACTGTACGGCTGTTTCCCGTGAGTAGGACTGTAGGAGGTGTCAAAATTACAATTTACAACACACTGCCCCCAAATGAGCGTTATTAGATCGCTCATCCAATATAAAGCTCTAGGGGATATAAAAGTTGAACGGGTCTTTTTAACACTTGTCCACCTGGCAAGTTCACAGCGCATGATCGCACTATACCATCCCGGCCGTAGAATACCTGCCCAATTCGTCCAGTCCGCCGCAGGTGTCTGGGAGTTTTGTTCTCCTCAACTAGAACCAGGTCTCCTTCTTGAACTTGGCTGTTTCGGCGACAAGTTGTTTCGTGTGCTGATCGCAGCTGGAGCAAGTATTCTTTTCGCCACCGCTGCCAAAAGTGGTCTAGCAATTGTTGATGCCTTCTCCAACGCCGGGTGACATCTTCTCTTGTAGTGGCTTGTAGTTTCTCAGCACCCGCAGTTGGAAGAGCTGTCAGTCACTTTCCAGTGAGAAAATGCGCCGGGGTCAACGCTTCGGGCTCGTCGGGAGAGGCATGCAGGAATGAGCGGGGCCGTGAGTTAACGACTGCCTCAATCTCATGGAGTATAGTGGTAAGTTCTTCAAAACTGCAGCAATTTCTTCCAAGAGCTTTCCGAAGGCTTGTTTTGACAGTGCGTACCGTGCGTTCCCAAAAACCCCCCCACCAGGCAGCTCGGTCAACAATGAACTTCCACTGTATTCGTTGTTCGGTGTAGTGTTCTTGCACTCTTTTGTCTTTCAGCACGTTCCATAAGTCGCGGACGTCTTTTGAGGCTCTCTTGAAAGTCAAGGCGTTGTCGCTGTATACTACTCTAGGTGTCCCTCTCCTTGCTGTAAATCTCTGGAAGGCCATGAGAAATGCTGGAGTTGCGAAGCTTGTAACTAGTTCCAGGTGGACAGCACGAGTAACTGCACAAGTAAATAGTGCTATATATGCTTTTTTCTCGGAGTGTCCGGATCTGACTAACAAAGGTCCGGCAAAGTCCACTCCTACTACTTCGAATGGGCTCGCCTCATTTACGCGGTCTTTTGGAAGTGGTGCGGTCGGTGCTGATGCTCTTTTGACTCTTGACCTCGCACAGGCGTTGCATCGGTTTATAACCCTCTTGACGGTTTGTCGTGCCCTTGGCACCCAATAAAGTTAACGTAACTGTGTCACAGTGTCTTGAAGTCCTCCATGTAGTGTACGCCTATGCATGTCGTTAATCAGCAGTTCAGTGAAAGGATGTTCAGGTGGCAGTAGTAATGGGTGCTTGATCTCCACTGCTTCGTTCATATTTTGTAGCCGTCCGCCAACTCTCATGAGCCGGTGTGCGTCGAGGTAGGGGTTGAGAGCGATGATGCTGGATTTCTCGGTTAATCTCCCTCCCTCCAGCAGTTCGTTGAGCTCTTTGGGGTAAGCCTCCTCTTGCGTTCGCCTGACCCAATGCAGTTCTGCCCTTTCAATCTCTTCAGTTATTAGAGGACCTTTGGTGCGAGTTTGAGGCGTTCTACAGTTATTAACGAACCTCATTCTCCATGCAGTGACTCGTAGTAGTCGTCCTATTCTGCTGTATCGTTCCAGCTTCAAAAGAGGTGTCATTACTTTGGTTTGTATCTGAAGCACTTGATGTTTACCATTTCGTTCCTCTTCTTCTACTTCCGTCGGAATATTTTCGTTTGTAATGACACCTGGCCAGGTGTCTCTATCTTCAGAGAGCCACCTAGGGCCGTTCCACCAGAGTTGACTAGTTCGTAATTTGTCTATTGATATTCCTCGTGTCATCCTCGTGTCATCAAGTCCGCAGGGTTGTCAAGTCCAGGGCAGTGGTTCCAACTGGCCGGTTCTCCTCCTGATTGAATTTCGGTAACCCTATTAGACACGAAAGGTTTCCATTTCACTGCTGAACCCTTGATCCAGTGAAGAGCAATAGTACTGTCTGTCCAGAAGAATATTTCCTGGAGGTCCATCATCTTCTTCAGGTAGTTGCCTATTCGGTTCCCAATCACTGCCGCCATAATCTCCAGGCGCGGAAGTGTCAAGCATTTTAAAGGCGCTACCCTAGTCTTAGAGAATACCAGACTGATATCTGTCTTCCCATTCATTTCTTTCACCCTCAGGTAGGCACATGTTCCATAAGCGAGGGGACCGGCATCACAGAAGACATGCAGTTGTAGAGACGTCTTGTGCTCATCTTGTGCGCTCATGACACACCGGTTGGTCGCAATATCTTCTATCTGTGAAACCTCTTTGCACCATTGTTGCCAGTCTCCTGAGAGGTCTTCAGGAAGCTCTTCGTCCCAGTTAAGTCCGCGTTCCCACAATCGCTGAAACAAAACCTTCACCCTTATTACAAACGGGGAAATAAGTCCAAGTGGGTCGAAGACCCTCGCTGCAGCACGTAGTACACAACGCTTCGTTGTGGTGTTGCTGTTGATGAAGTTGAGTACATTCTTGACTGGAATCATCAAAGTGTCGTTATCCCTTCTCCATCGCAGTCCAAGAATTCCTCTGGGTTCTGAAAACGTTGACGTGTTATGACCATCGTTAAGCATATCCTGAAGATGTCTTGCGTTGGTTGCCCATTTTCGCAGTGTCATGCCTGCAGATTTCAAAATCTCATTGGCTTGCTTATGTAAATCCGCAGCCAGTTTGATTGTTTTCGTTCCCAAAAGCAAGTCATCTACATAAAATGACTTTTGAAGAAGTCTTGCAGTATCCTTCATATCTCCTGTCACACTTTGAAAATGATGTTTCAGAGTAGCCGATAGAAGGAATGGGCTTGCCGATGTTCCAAATGGCACGCGTGTCATTCTCCATTCTTCAGTTGGTGGCTCTTTGTTTGACGTTTCATACTTAGTGTCAAACCACAGAAAACGGAGTGCGTCACGATCCTCTGGTCTCACGCTCACTTGAAGAAAGGCCTTTTCTATGTCTGCTGTGAGAGCAATAGGATACGTTCGAAAGCGTATTAGAACCTCGACTAGATCCGCGCTCATGTTGGGCCCCTTCTCTAGATGATCGTTCAGTGAAGGAGCTTCATTTGCATGGGACGACGCGTCGAACACAACTCGCAGTTTTGTAGTTTCGGAGTCCATTCGGATCACTGCTTGGTGAGGCATGTAGTAGGTGCGTGAGTTTGTGCATGGTAACTCCGAGGGAACCTTCTCCGCATGTCCATCATTAAGGTAGTTAAGCATAGCGTTGCTATATTCTTTGGAAAGGGACTCGTTGCGTGATAGCCTCTTCTGCAATCCCTTGAGTCGTTTCACAGCTGTAGCTCGGTTATCGTTTAGCTCCCCTGCGTTAGGTTTCCATGGCAAGCACACCTCATACCGTTCATTCACTTTTGCAATAGTTCGTTTGAAGTCGTTCCACACCTCGTTTTGTTCTTCACCTGAGCTACACGCGTTGTCTGTTATTCCTATGCTTTCGATATCCCAAAAGCTGCGTAAGGTCGCATCATCTACGACTTCGATGTTTCCGATCTTTAGTATACACTCCATCGTGTTGGCGCGACCAGTAAGCGAGCACTGCAGTGTTACGGGTCCTTGAAATGTCCACCCAAATTTAGTGTCTAAAGCCATCAGGCTGCAGTTGCTTTCACAACGTTGCGCCCGCTCACTGGCGACTTTCCAGATTTGGTCCGACCCAATGAGCTGGCTGATGCCTGGTTCAGTAGGAACGCCGGGAAAGAGAAGTTTGTCAGCGATGCAGCCTCCGTCTTCTTCAATGCTGCGGACAAACTCATGGTTTACAGGTATCTGAACAATGTCCTCGCATATAAATGGGATTTCTACCGCTTCAACGCTGCATTCTTCGTTGTTGCACTGACTACGCAGCTTCACTTGAACCAGCCTTCGTTTTTGCGGCAGTGAAGTGGAACTTCCAAAGGTGTTCAAGCGTAGTCTGGTCTCTCCTAGCACCTTAAGATTCAACTTGCGAGAAACGTCTTCTCGTATAAACATTCACTGACACTACCGTCTATGATGGCACGTGCGTAGACAGTATTCCCATCATCGACCACCCAGGTTCGAAAGGTCTGAAGTAGGACGTCGTCGTCTATCGAAATCTCAGTGCTAGCAGTGCCAGCGCTTTGAACGCTAGTCGTCATGGTTTGTGTTGCACTCGTGTTCGCCGAAGGCTTCCAGGTCGGATCGCACATGGATGTTGCGTGTCGCCCCGCACAGGAAGTGCAAGACAATTTCCTGTGGCAGTCCTTTGACCTATGCCCTCTTAGGGTGCACCGGATACACCGCATCTCTCCTGAGAGTTTCTTCTTCTTCTCCATTAGAGAGATGTTACTGGTGCAGTTTTCCGTGCTGTGTCCTGTAGTTTTGCAAAAAATGCACTCCTTCTTGTTATCTTGAACTTTGGCATGGAGAACCACAGAAGTCGGAAGATGAGCTCGTTGGTGTAGTTGCTCTCGATGTTTTCTTGGTGGACGATCATCTCTGACACCAGATCTTTCTCTACTCTCGATCTCGATTAGCAGATATTCGAGCAACTGCTGCAAATCTCCCTCCGCCCTTCTGCTGTTCAGTTGAACGTCCTCAGTTCGAGGTGTTGGTCTGGCGGACAGCTCAGCAGGTCTGGAAGTACCTGAGATTGACCCCAGTTCTTCTGCGTGTAATGTGGGTGGAGATGAATGTGCAGCCACGTCTCCCTCATACGGATGGACGGTCTTCCTTTCGGAATGGCCCGCACGTCGGTAGAAATCCACCACTATTTCAGATGGAAGAGCCTTGATGAGAATGTCCATCAGCATGGTCGAGTAGCTGTCTGAGCTGACACCAAGTCCATGAAGACCGCGGATGTGGGTTTGCACCTGATCGTAAAGTCTCCTGAAACCCTTGGTGTCGTTTGAGTAGGTGACACTTGGAAGCGTTCGAAGCTTTGTAAGGTGGTCTTGCTGGATTCGCCTGTAGTCTCCAAACTGTCTAGTTAAGATTTCAATTGCGTCGTTGTAGCACGCATCCGTCACTTGGAGACCATCGATAGATGCCTTGGCGGGTCCACTAACCAGCGTCCTTAAGTATTGAAACTTCTCGCCGCTTGACAGCTCTCCGTTTTCGTGAATGGCACGCTTGAATTGTTGCCAAAATGGCTGCCACTCAGCAAGCTCGCCCTTAAAGGATTGCAGCTGCAACTTCGGTAGTTTAATACCGCTCCGTCTTCGTTCTTCGCTTCGTGAGGCAATTGCCGATGTTGATGGTCGCGCTGGTTCACCAGAACGTAGTTGCACTGCTCGACTTTGAAGCAAGCTCAAGGTTTGGGTCGTTTCTTCCTCGTACTCAATTACCGACTGGTATTCGTTCTCGAGATCTCCATCAGCAATGAAGGGCTCGAGCTCGGTGTTCAGCTTCTTGAGTTCTTCATAATTGACCTCAAGCTTTCTTGTTATGGCCTCGATTTGAATTACATCCGCAGCGTTGAGAATTGCGGTGGCCTCTCTGACAATTCGGGTATTTTGTGCTCTGCGAGCAGTCCTTTTCGTTCGCACCCTTTCCATGTTTGAATAAATCAAAGGTTGGTAAGCTTCGGGTAATAGGGTTGCTTACTTGTTCCGATGTCGATCCAAATTTCGTTCGAGGTCAGTCCATGGCGTTCACTCGTTTGCTGCTCAGCAACTGACTTCGTTTCGCTGAGGGTCGTTCCTGGCTTGAAGTCCCGGGTTTCGGCACCATTCAGTTGTTGCAGTAATTGAACGTCAAAGACTTACAGTAAGAAACAAAATAAATTTACTATTTACATGGCGAAGTTAATCTACGGGTGTCGGTCATCGCAGTCGTTCCGTACATCTTCTTCTTCGATCTGTCTCCCGCCCAACTCTCCTCTCGTCTTCCTCGTTTTCGTCAACCGCATATTTACGCGAGCACTGTACGGCTGTTTCCCGTGAGTAGGACTGTAGGAGGTGTCAAAATTACAATTTACAACAGCCCGTGATGCCCTTTCCGCGCGTCGCTGTGCCCCCTCTTCAAGGTCACGTGACACTCAATCGGCCTTCGATTGGCTCTGATGGCTGGTAGCATCCGCTGCGCCCGGACGTAAGGTGAAACAGAGTGTAATCGACAGATTGTTCTACGCTGAACTCACCGTAGACATGAATACCAACCCCCCAAATCCACAATATTTCGTAGAGGCTAGCCAGTAGTGCCTTCCCTTCATCTAGACCGTATCTCATCTGTCTGATAAACGCTGCCTCGATCAGCCGCTATGCATAAGCACTCCTTTGTGACACTTCATCGTTCTCCCGAGGGAGATAGAGGGCCGGAGAACTGCCTGCAGTCTTACTGGCTATTCGATGCAGAGCCTATAGCGTCCCTTTCTTCACCTTGCCCCTTTTCTTGCATCTCCCATATGTCGTAGTTTGGTAGCTGATCCATGCGCGAAATGCATTTATTTACTATGAATGTCCCAGAATGAATGAAGACCATTAACTTACCTTGCGCTACCAATGACCTTCGCGTATTTGGCAGTTTTCCCATTAACCTCAACGTGGAATTGAGAAATGGAGCGTTACATTCGACGTGTTAATTAAGAAAAATGATCCGAAGGTCAAACCTTTGAAACATGGCTGGTAGCCAATAAAATAAGTAACAGCGGAGAAAACGCATAAGGTATGTCAATAAAATTTATTTTGGCCGCCTTGACGCCATTTCCAAATGTCGTTTACAACTATTGAAAAAAATATATCTTGAATGTTCTGATCACTAAGGGAAACGATCCAAGCCCTCGACGGAAAGAAACTAAACAAATCAACAGATACGTTAACTTTGTTTTTATGTGGTACCCTCTGCGTTCTTGAGTATTTAGTTCTTATCTTTTCTACATGCACCAATTTTTTACTGTTTGTCGCGTTATTTTTGTGAGGGCAGTTAGGAATCTAGATTTACGTTTTTCTTTTGATATTTATCTTATACTTTCTTTCATGCACAGTGTATAACGCTACTAAAGCTACTGATGCAGGCGTGTGACTTGATCTTCCGACTTTCTTGCATGAGAAAGAATGCACATGAAACGCTATATAAGGCCACACGCTCGTGTCAGTAGCTTCGACAGCACTGTTAACTTTCTATTCAATTCCGCTTGATAATACTTATAAGAAGTTGTGATAAACATACAGGTGAGCATGATTACATATGCTCTTTATTCGAAATTCCAACTCCAGAGAACATGACTCTACCTCGTAGCAAAAAGGTGACATTGTTGAAATGCGTGACGAAAACTTTCTTGGATTGCCTGCGAAGATTTGAAACAGAGGAACGGGGGTTAAAAGCACAATAGACACGACCACCGGCGTGCTATCATGACCGCTCAAGGTTTTATATTTATATATGTTTTGTCACATTGCAGAGTTGAATGATTGCACTTTGATATCCTCAAGAACGTCGTTCCTTACTGATAAGTTTTATTTAGCCTAACAGCTTTTTTTCCGGCTTGAGCGGCGTCGGCGTCGCCGACGCTGTCGCCGTCCGCGTAACTGTGAGGTCACGTGACCCCCGTGCGGTCACGTGACCCCGGTGACGTTCCGTGAACCCCTTGAGGTCACGTGACCCCTGTGTGGTTGCGAGGGTCATGTGACCTCACGGTTACGCCGACGGCGACGCCGCTCAGAGGTAGGAGTAGCACGCAGGATAAGGAGGTGAGGAGGAGGAAACAGAGTTATACGCTCCCCTCAGTACCCTTCCCTCCTACTCCTCAAGAGCTGCGCTCTAGTGGTGTTACAGGGGGTTTTAAGCGACTTTCATTTTTTAGAGCGCAGCTCTTAGGCGCCCTTTTCCGGCTTGAGCGGCGTCGGCATCAGCGTCGCCGCCGGCGTAACTCTGCGGTGTATTATGGGACGCGTGACATCACTGATGACGTCATCAGTGACGTCACTGATGACGTCATTGGCATCTGTATCGTCATCATCGTCGTCACTGATGACGTCATCAGTGACATCACTGATGACGTCATTGGCATCGACATCGCCATCGTCACTGATGGCGTCACCGGCGTTCGCATCGTTATCGTCATCGTAACTGATGACGTCACTAATGGTGATGACGTCATCAGTGAGGTCACGTGACCCCTGTGAGGTCACGTGACCCCTGTGAGGTCACGTGCCCCCGGTGACGTCACATGACCCCCGTGAGGTCACGTGACCCTCGTGAGGCGACGGTGACGCCGCTCGGAGGGAGGAGTGGCAGGCAGGATGAGGAGGGAGGAGGGGTATACTTTCCCCTCAGTTTCCCGCCCCTCCTCCTCCTCAAGAGCTGCCCTCTAATCCGGCGTTACAGGGAGTTCTAAACGGCTTCCTTTTTTCTATTTTCGATAGGCCGGAACAGCGAACTCTGCCTCAATTCCGCTTCTATCTGATGCCGCAATTCTGTTTTGCAGGCCCCACCATGGCGCTGTTTCCAAAGCCCAACTTTCTTTTGCATATCCCCTTTTGCATATACGAACCTATAAAAAGCTCAAACGCAGCCGCGTCGGTATTCCGGGTAGGCGAAGTCCATGTTTCTGCTGCTGTTTAGATTTTATATCTAGTACTATCAAAACCAAGCCATGGTATTCATTTTTATTACATTCTTTTATTCGAAGAGTGTCCCAGAATATTACAAGTCCTCTCATATTTCAATGGCGTCGAAAGAAAAAATTGGATAGTGGAAAAACACAAGAAAGGACGGCAAAGCAGACACATGCATGCGAGTATGAACGATGTCGGGCGTGTAGAGACAAATTACAATGTCAGAAGCACAGGAAGTTCACACAAAAAAAAAAGTGTTTCAACCTGCGACGGAAACCCATCAGCCACGACCGTATGAGTCGAGGCCGAAGCGTACCCGTGGAAGGGCGCCATGCGCAGAACATCGACGCACAACACTGCACAGCTCAGACCGTAAATTTCTCGTGAATGATAAGTGACGCAGTTCGCTCAGATCGCCATTTCGTGGAACATAAACTCAAAACATTACTTCTAAAGCGTTTTTTTTTTTCTGTTGTTTTATTTTGCTTAGAACACTATAGTGCTTGAAGCAGCTATGTGTTCTTTCGTTACTATTATTTTAGAGTGACTTTCAGGAACACCCTTGAGATCTAAGGATATAATTTCGTGTCTTTAGGAGTTTACAAATTTGTGTTCCTCAAAACATCAAGAGATGAAAGCCTATAATTGCAATTCATGAAGTGGCATCTGTGTGACAGGATAAAATACACATATGGCAAAGTTTAATTATATATTGTAACTGTACTCTTTCAACGTAATATTGTTAGGAATTATATTAGCCCACTTGCATCAGAAAATAAACGAATCCTAAACACGCATCTAGTGTCGGCTTGTATAAGAATATTGCTAAAAAAATACCTAATGCGAATAACTTACTCATAAGTACTGCTGATTTTCTTTTGGAGATACATAATGACAAATATACACAGCGTAAAAGTGCAAAAAGGGAAGAGACACACTGGATAGAACAGAGCGCTGACTCGGAACTAGATATTTTAATAGAAGAAAAGGAGAAAGGAAAATATTTTGGTCACCATAAATCGCACGTGTAACTTGTGCCACGATATATGGTCGTTATGGCACGCGCTGGGCCTTCATAGTCAGTTTCATGAACTCTAACTCTTTGTTGGACAACGAGACAGATGGTGTGCTGATACAACTTGCTCCTCCACTGTGGATGTAAAAAGCTTTCAGAACCTCTCGGGTTGTTTTGTCCCGGTGTTTTCCCATAACTGTGGTGGCATCAAAAGACGTTTCACATAGACACTCTTTACAGTGAAGTGAAAAATTCCCACCTACCGTGGCTCCAAGGGAGTAGTCGTGCTCACGGAGCCTGTCGTTTAGGCAGCGTCCTGTTTGCCCGATGTAGGTGCGGCCGCAGGAGAGTGGTATGTTGCAAACAATACCCGTGGCACAAGGCACAAACGGCTTGGCGTGCTTTTTAGAGCGCAGCTCTTAGGCGCCCGTTTCCGGCTTGAGCGGCGTCGCCGTCGACGTCGGCGTCGCCGTCGGCGTAACCGCGCGGTGCATTATGGGTAAATTTTCTCCCTAAATTTAGCCGAAAAAATTTCCCCGCTAAATCTAGCGGAAAAATTTCCCCACTAAATCTAGCGGAAAAATTTCCCGCTAAATCTAGTCGAAAATTTCCCCGCTAAATTTATCGGAAAAATTTCCCCGCTAAATCTAGCAATAAAATTTTAAATCTTACGAAAAAATTTCCCCGCTAAATCTAGCGGAAAAATTTCCCCACTAGATTTAGCGGAAAAATTTCTCTGGGGGTCACGTGACACCCCTCAGGTCACGTGATCCCCCACGTGCACCCCCTACCCTGAGGTCATGTGACCTCGGGGGGGGGGGTTCACCTGACCCCTCCCCCAGGTCAACGTGACCCCCCCCCGTGACCCCTCTCCCAGGTCAACATGACCCTCAGTACCCTTCCCTCCTCCTCCTCAAGAGCTGCGCTCTAATTCGGCGTTACAGGGAGTTGTAAACGGCTTTCACTTTTTTTTTAACATCTGTTTTATAGACTTTTGTGCCTTGTGCTACATGTGTTGTTTACAGAATATCACTATTCTGCTGCTCCCTCTTTCTCAAACATCACCATCTTGGCTAGACACAAGAGACATATCGCAAGGGAAATTCTAGAGTCCCAAGCCATTGAGGAGAAGAAGGGCAAATGTGTAAGTACAGCCTCCATCGTGCTACATACAAAATAAAGGAAGTATTTCCAGGGAACGCCCCCTTTGTAAAACAGCCTGAAGGAGCCCACCGATGACGTTACACTCTAAAAAGAGGGTATATATTTAACACCCCTTGCCACATATACGACACCTCAAAACTTTCGTTGGACGTACAGCGCACTGAGATTGAATCAACGCTACCAAATTTCACGCGCGGTTTGATAGCCCGGTTGTACAACTTATTAAAGTAGCTAATTTTAATGTGACTGACTCCAAAAAACGTTATCGGGGTTTCTTCGGTTCACTGCAAAGCCTCCGTGTTCTTTTTTTTTTTTTGTAAAGTTTGATACGTACTTTAACTTTTTAATATGTTATATCGCACGGTCATCAACCTTCTTGCCAAAGTTGGGGCAGTCAGTTCGACGTCAGTGCGCTGTACGTCTAACTGATGTTTTGGGGTGTCGTTCATGTGACAAGGGGTGTAACAATACACCTTTTTTTAGAGGGTACCTATCGGGATGCAAAGTTTTCATACTGAAGTATTGAATACAAGGGAGAAGTATTTCATTCTAGGCAATAATGAAAGTCGACGAAGAAAAAGAAGTTATTCAGTAAATGAAGTCCACGAAGGAAAATAAGTTATTCTGTAAAGTGTTGTTAGTCCAGCAGACTGCATGTGTATGTTCATTGTCTCTCTCTCTGTCTTGTATATTTCATCCTTCGTTCAGGTGGCAAATCTCACAAGCATGAATAACCAACCAGCTCAGCTCCAGGCAATCATGATGTAAAATTTGCGTCTTGCGACCATACGTTAAAATTTTTAAAACATACAGGTAGTATTAATACGAACATTCACCGTCACAATCAAAGAGGGGGGACGGAAGGAACATGGACACAGAAGGCTATAAGCACGCGGCGAAATATTTGAAAAAGAAACGCTGGGGGGGGGGCATGAAGTTGTTTCCCCGCAACAGTCAGTTTGTTTGGGTGTTCCATTTATCTATATGTTTTGTTTCTCTACGCTTCGAACACATATCATTGAATAATGGAAGCACAATGTGCGCCTGGGTTCACGCAGTCTGAGTAAGATGGTATATGGAACCTTGTCGCACCCTGCTTCTTTAAAATAACGAATGGGTAGGAAGCGTGGAAAGCAAGCTGACAAAATACACCTGATGTCAGTTTTCTCCTAAACCGAAAAGTGGGTCCTTCATGTCGAAAGTCAAGGCGCATTTAAGCTTTTGCTTAATCAACACTTCTTCGATATTACAGCCTCTTTCGCTTAGCTCTCGTATCCGGCTTTCAGAACTAAAAATGTTGTGAAGGAGCCGCTTGCTGCGTACGAATACTCCAGGGAATAACACTTGACTTTCACGAAAATTGTGTCTTGTGTGCTATCAATAATTTCATTTTTTACTCATTCATTTTTGCGGAAGTTCTTCTATGATGAAGCGGCGAAACTTTGCTCATGTTCACAGAAAACGCAAAAAAAAAAAGCCGCAAAAAAAAAAAAAAAAAAACGGCGTGCGGTAACAAAAAGTACGATCATTAAGACTTCTAGAGTGTATAATTTATAAACAAAATTATACAAACCTGTTCATTATCGCTAGCAGCTAGATCCCATGAGCATTTCAGTGCTTGATCGAGTTTCGGAAGGCTCTATATACTTTCGCAATTTTCTCGACCACGGTTGACGGCAAAGTCATTGCACTCCTCGACACACGCATAGTTATCTCGCCTCGGGTTTCTTCTTCGCCAGAGACACATAAGACAAAGTGACAGACGCGTGACTGCGCTCTTGACGCACACGAGATGCCTGAAGTGAGGGAAACAGCTCTCATCAGTCTGTGGCGACTCTAGATTAATCGCAATGCGTTGCACTGGAATATGAGCCGTATCTGAGGTTCACGTGGAAAGAGAGAGGCGCTGAGAATATTAACGGTGTAAGCAAATCCGCTAGACAAGGTCTGTAGATTTTCTTTTTTTACTATTGTTTTGGTTTTGCCAGATTACGGTCCTTAACCACCACCATAGTTTTTTTATTGTCCCAGAACGGCCGCGTTGTCTGTGTGCATGTGTTTGTAAGTGTGCGGCCAGTCTTTGTTTCTGTACTGGTTTATTGTTTTTATTTCAATACCCTCACGGGTCATAGGTAATTAGAGAAAGGGAAGGCATTTCACAAATTCACACTAGAAAAAATCACACGATAAAAAATTTAAGAAGTTTAGAAATCTCTATTATGCGAAACTAGAGCGCAGCTCTTGAGCCGGAGGAGGGGAGGGTATGGAAGGGAGGGTATGCCCTTCCTCCTTCTCCGTACCTTCCTCACCTCCTCCCCTCCTCGTCTCCCCTGCTTCTCATCTTCCCCCCTCATCCTCACCTCATTCTTGTCTTTCCCTCCTTTTCCTCCTTTCCTCCTCCCCTCCTCCTGCCGCTGAATTTGTTCAGGGGTGACGTGACATGAAGTCGTGGTGTCATTTTCTCCACTAAATTAAGCAGGGAAATTGCATTGGTGTTGAGAGAAGGAGGGAACAGAGGAATTATGACGAAATTTCCCCGATCAATTTTGCGGGAGATTTTCTCCGCTAACTTGAGCGGGGAAGCTTCCATAATGCACCGCGTGGTTACGCCGACGCCGAAGCCGCTCAAATTGGAAATGGGCGCATAAGAGCTGCAGTCTAATATACAAATAGAATAAGAAATTTTACTAGAAAATAAGTAGTCCAGCGCCTTAGCGAAGGTGTTAACGCCTCCTTAAATAGTTCAATGGACGGTGTGTGTGCGCGCATGTGCATATGCGCATGCGTGATTGTGTATGTGCGTGGTCGTGCGTGTGTGCGTGTGAATGTGTGTCAGTGTGCGTGTGTATTCAGGTAGCTGAGGTAGCAAGAATAATACGCATCTGTTGGTTGCCAGAAAACTTCATATAGTGCAGGTAATGTTAATTCTTCTAGCCTGCAGTGATCGCATAGAGCGGCGCTAGACATAGTAGGCTGATACATATGATGGAGATCAAACTGAGGATGAACTGGCCCTCGTTACTTTAAAATCCTAACTTGTAACTCGACCCTTGAGCTTCTCGTAATGGGCTCTTTAGTTCCTCGTGATGTATTCAGTTTTGGGAAGCACATTGATTACATTGTATAATGTACCCATTGTAGTATTACAAACACAATGTACTATTCCATCTAGTTTTACAAAACGTGTACTTGAAGTCTGTTCTCTGAATATTTACTCCTAATTTACTTAAAGTATTTTTTATTCTGCTACCTTTCGAGAAGTCCAACTCCCGACTTCGAAGTACATTCTCCAATTTGTTTGTAACGCAAACAAATTGTTTGTGTTGCGAACGATAACACAAACAATTTTTTTCTGTCACCTTTTGTCTTAGTCTTGGGAACTCTAAAGATATACTGAGAGGGATCATCTATTTTTACCATAAACACGAGCAGACTCGATGCATCGCTCGGTTTGTATTGGGGTGGTCAGCGGAAGTGAGGAGGTTAAAAATATTAGGAAGGAACACCACTAAACGAGGATAAAGCTTGCGGAAGCTACAGGCTGACGTCACGATCTCTACTAGTCATTCTCTTTCCTATGAAAGATTGTGCTAAAAATACTTCACTTTGAAAGTACCGTATTTATAGGGAACGTGCGATACCTAACGAGGGCGCGCCGATCCAACTGGTGTGCACGCCAAAGGTCTATGCTGCGAGCCGCACCGCGGCGCCACTGTCTTGTCGTAGGCTTATCACTCCGCACCCAATGAGATTATCACTCCGCAGCCAATCACACTGCGGCGTTACTCATTATGAACGCCGAAGAACAAATCATGCGGAGCATGAAGATAATAAGCCCCGCTGTTCTTAATTTGTCATTGAAAACTGCAGATTTTTTTATCTTGATGCATTTTGCTGCCCGATTCCTTCTTCGGTGTTCATAATGAGTAACGCCGCAGTCTGATTGGTTGTGGACTAGGGTTGGGCGTTGGGCGATTGATCGATTAACCTACCGATTTGCCGATTAATGCTTCAATCGCGTCGAAATTTTTTAAACGATTAACTGGTGAAATTTTGACCAGCCAAAATAAAGTAAAAATAAAGCGCTTTCACCACGTAGGTATGGGCGAGTACACGTGTATGAAGGGAACATTTTGGGTTAAAAAGTTTAGCATAAAGTAAACTGCACGAGCGAGAGTTGTAGCTCCCGTTCAAGCGTCCGTTTAGCGCAGCAGAGGCTATGCGCCGAAAAACTGAGGGAGAGAAGGATACCAGAGTGCGTGGGGAGGTCGGAACGCAGAGCTCACGTTAGAATAATCAGTGGGTGTAGTAGTGGTAAAACACTATCGATAGTTCTATCAATAGTATCGATAGTCACCGGAAATCTGACTATTGATAGTAAGTAAACTATCGATAGTACTATCGATAGTCAACTATCGAAAAACTTTCGATAGTACTATCGTTAGTGGACTATCGAAGAGCTATGGAATCGATAGTCGACTGTCGGAAAATTATCGTTAATCCACTATCGGAAAACTATCGATGGTCGACTATCGAAAAGCTATAGATAGTACTATAGACACTCGACTATCTTAAAATTATCGTTCATCGACTATCGGAAAACCATTGCTGGTAGACCATTGTAAACCTATCGCTAGTAGCAAATCGATAGTAAACCTATCAAGAGCGTGACAAATTTTCCTCCAAGCGCTTTTGCCCTACAGAGAGCGGTCACGTGTTTCGCTACACTATTTATATCCGCTAGAAGCGGCCATTGCACTCACTCACAGACACAGGAGGACACAAAAAGAGGTGTGGAGGCTTATCACTGCATAAGACGAAGTCAAAGGGGGCTGTACAAATCAGCTAATCTTCCTCCACTGCTTTGTGTGACCACCTGCACTTCCTAGGGAGAGTCGCAAGAAACGCGTGCCTGCTCTGGTGCGGACCGCGAGATCCTAAAATAAAACAAAAACAGATACGAACTTTGCCGAAGCATGGCTTAAAGCTAAGACGCCAAGAGCACAAAACAAGAGACGCGGTTTCACGCATTACAAAGAAAAACTGAAGAAAAGAAAGCGTTGGGGCGCTGAATTTTTCGGTGTCAAAATGCATAGATAAGAATCGCGTACCCTAACAGGGGTGTTATGAATTCGGCACTTTCGATTGTCTTGCGGCATTGTTTCATCATATCTACACAAAAAAATAAAATCTCAATGAAGGTGCTATAAGTAGTGCGCTGCGAGGCTCAGTCAGCTGAGCTTGCACTACCCGAAAAGGGCGCCACAGTTTTTTCAAAGCTTCGGCGCAGGAAGTCTTTCTAGGGCTAAAAGTAAGCAGATTTCGTTTAGTTTAATCTTGTATTGTGTTTCTTTTTTCGACTTCGTATTTTAGGCGGCCAACACAATAGAAATACCTCTGCCGGCATAGCCAATTCATGCAAGACACTCATGGCACTCAACCAAAAACGGCGTCGCTTACGGTAGGTCAGCATGGCGTCGGCGCGACCCATCGCATTCGTTAAATATTGGCTGGACGAAAATGGTATGGGCACAATCTTTCCAATTAGATCCAATATTGGTGCAATGTAGTGTGCTGCCTGGGTTGTATATTTGCACTCTTCGTTAACTTTTTGCGAGCGGAGATGTTTTCTTTTTTAAATCGAAGTTGATCTGATGGAATTGATGCACGCGTAATTTTCGGCTCGTGTCGGACAGAGAGTTCGATCGGAGTTGCAAAAACTATTCCCTAGCACTTCCTAATAATACGCGTCTTCGTGTGGCAATTAATTATACTTGATGTTGTTACCACCGTACATCAGCAACAGTTTTACGAAAGCAATAAACATGAACAGCTATGAAATCATGGGTGTATTGGACAGCATCAATATTACGCCCCTCGCACACCCAATGAATTAAGAGCGTAAAATCGCCAATACACCCTTTTTACACGATTTCAGACATCATCGCTACAAGCCTCAATAAAATTATGATTTTTGACTTTTAATTGGAAATGTGTTGACTTGTTGTTGACTCTGATTACTTTCTTTTGACTTTGACTTTCTGTTGATATGGTCAACAGAAAGTTTGTTGACTTTGTGTTGAAAGTTTTCTGATGATTTTCTTCAGCCTGAGTCAAAAGAAAAGCTGCTAACTTTATTAAAACTTTATGTTGCATTTTTTCTGCTGACTTTCCGTTGGCATGGTCAACAGAAAGTTTGTTTACTTAGTGCTGAAACTTTTCTTGCGATTTTCTTCAGCCTGAGTCAAAGAAAAGCTGTTGTCTTCCTATTGACTTTCTGTTGACAGTGTCATCAGAATAACTGCAGACGTTCTGTTTACTTCGTGTTGAAAATGTTTAGTTCACTTTCCGTAACCAGTGTCAATAGAAAAGCTACAGAGTTTCTGTTTACTTTTTATTGAACATTGTACACCTTGACTAGATGTCAAAAGTCGCCAAATTTTTCAATAGTCTTTGACAAGGTGAGAACGGAAAGCAGCTTCAGTTGTCCCACCTCCAGCGCGAGCCTACTATTCTTGACAACGCTTCGGCGTTCGTGCACCTCGAGCGCGCGCGTGCAGTCAGAGCACGACGGAAGGCATGGGGCGCAAGCTGGAGGCCAGGCGTTCGAAAGGCATGCCCTGCCGTTGTGACATTGTAAGTGACCATAGTGACTTTAGTAACCATCATAAATAGTCAACTAGTAAAGATAAGCAAGATAACTACTTGAAAGTGGAGAAACTGCCTTGACTCGCTTCGTCCTGAGTGGTGCTATGCAGAGAAGCGATAATATTTCTCATAGGAGTCGTCCTTGTGAATTTTTTTTTAGCGAGTGCGCCGAATTATTATGAGCAGTACCAGTGCTTTTTGGTAAGAGATATCGTCCACGAAATTCGAAACACTGTTTCTCCTTTGACAGACTTCCGAGGGAAAGATCCTATACTTGGAACTTTAATTAATGCTGAGGTGATCACCAGCCAAATGATTATCTTCAATATGTAGGCTATATAAGGCTCTGGAGCAGTTATCGGGTCTGTTATTTGTGTGTTCAGAGCTTCATGGTGTTTGTTTTTGTGTTCGGTTCAAACATGCAGTTCTGGGATGTATGTAGCCGTGCCTTCGATACTACGAGACACCATTTACCAGAAAAATTTAAAATTCGCGTGTTTCTTCTCATTTTATTTTGCTGCAGCCAATTTGGAGCAGAGTGGAAAGCCGTAGTAAGCTTCCGAGACTTTCTTGAACGAATAGCTAAGCTGTAAAGAATTTTATCTTTTTTTTTAATTTTCTCTAGCTGTTCACTTGAAAAGCTCTAGCCTTTCGATTGAAAAGCTGCAGAAAAAGCATCTTGGAGGCGACAGAAAGTCTGCTGACTTTCTTATTACAAAGAGGGCCAATATTCTAAAGAAAGTCTATAGAAAAGCTAGAGAAAGTCAGATGAAAAGCTATTGACGTTTCATATCGTCTGGTGACATTTTCAACAGCTTTTCAACAGAAAAGCATCATGGGATGTATTAGTGAACAAAAGGTTAGGGCACAAACGAGCTGGTGGTGGTTAAACATTTCGAAAAAACTCCGAGACTGGGACAATAAGGGACGGATAAACTTTGTGTTTGTCCGTCCCTTATTTTCCCAGTCTCGAGTTTTTTTTTTTCGAAATGTTTATGGGGTGTATGTTGACTTTTATTAGAAAAGTGGGTCAATATTCAAAAGAAAGTAAAGAGAAAAGCTGTTGACATTTTATATCCTCTATTGTCTTTTTTCAATAGCTTTTCAACAGAGAAGCGTAACAATTTGTTTGTAAGGGTGTATGGCACAAAAAGGGTGTATAAGGGCTGTAATACGCCAGCACACCATTGTTACACCCACTGGTATTCTGAAATCGTGTAAAAAGGCGTAAAAGGGGTGTTTTCCTACCTTGCACCCTTCTTACACTCTTTTTACACGATTATGGGTGTTACGATGTTTAGTGTGTACGCACTAACTCTTCCTATATACGCTGGACATCTACCACGTATACATAATTAAAACGAAAGCAGCTTACGTTTTACCTTTAAACGGCTAGCGCAACAGAGGTAGGTGCCGCTTGGACCGCGTACTCCTTAAACGAGAATGACCATGACGTCACGTCCGCCTAGCGGCCGATTTCCAGTCTTGCCGGGCCTCGAGCGGCTAGTTTCGGTTTTGTTGATAGCGCCCCAAACAAAACTTTGAGGCGTCGATATCTTTGAAACTACGCACAATACCGAGAAACAAAATTACACCTTGTAATTCAGAAACGCTAGTTGCGCTAAAAACAGTTGTAATCCTAAAATCGAAACTATGGACCGGAGTTACATTTTAAGAAGAGAAGGTAGTCGAAAAAAATCCACTCACCGCAGTAGAGAGTGCACATGAGCAACAGATGGGTCGACGAAGTTAAGCCTTCCGTTACTTTCATTTCCCGCTTCTGCCGCTGCTCTCGTGTGTGGTTATTTTGTGTTCTCTCGATGTTACGGCACTTACCTGGATTCGCGGAGCAAGTCCTGCTCGGTGTAAGTGGCATATGTGGCAACTAGTTAAAGTCAACAATGACACTGGTGGAGTAACGATAGACCTTTCTTCCTCGACAGAAAGAAATACTTTTTGAAGTTCGTGTTCAAATGGTTTTGTGGCGGATATTGCGGGACGTGTGGATACGTTCGACAGGTGAGAAATAACTTATTTGCTGGCTTTGTTGGTCATGTAGGACGCGAGTAGAGTACTGCAGGTGTTGCTTTAATCTCGTGATGGTATGACGTCGTCAACCGGTACGTGCAGCGAGGGCGGTGATGATGACGAGAGGACACTTGATTTCAGCACGCGCCGCTCCGAGGTTCGCAGCCAGGGCGGTCAACGTGACACACCGCCGCATTCCCTGCCGAAGCTGCGGCCCCTTCTGCTCTTCCCGGCGCCGAGGAACGCGGCGGCGCCTGAAACATCTATATCGTTGATGCTGTTCAATTGAACATTAATGCTTTCGCATTCTTAACTCATAAGAAGTGCTTATATGTGTCATCGGATTTTTTTTCTACAAACTAGGTGGTTATTTTTGCCTGAGCAGCAGAAATCGCATTACACAAGTGATAAAATCTATAAGTGCAGGAAGCATTGTAAGTTTTATTATGAGCACTGAACTTCGTAAAGTATGCATTGAAACGCTCAGAAACGTCCAGGAATCAAGCACCAAATTAAGTGGTTCTGCATTCCGAGTGTATGTCTTGACGCGACTGGAAAATTTTGGGAATTGGGGAACCATCACCAAGCGGGATTATGCGGTTGAGACGCCACGCGGCGACATTGTGGAAGAATTTATCTGCACAATGCGCATTTGCGGGCCTTTTGGCGGCCACGTTGGCGTGTGCTTGTAGTCATCCTTCGTTCTCAGAGAAGAATATACGTTCCTGGAATAGCACCCATCAAATAGAGCGCCCGCCGGATTGCTGAATATTATGCTGCAGATTCGGAGGTCTTCAAAACTGCGCATAGAGCGTTTTACACATAAAACATGTTACTTATATTACCGAGGGCCCGACACCAACATTTCTGTTGCCTTTGAGATGCCGAAACACCCTTGCTCCTGAATAAGGCGACAAGAAAGTTGCACTTTAACCTTTTCCGTCTACGCCCAAAACAGAAAGCCGACGGTCACGTGAAAATGGTACGTAAACAAGTGCTGTGGTATTTTATATTTTTCAGTCAAAGAGGGTTTACGACACATCCATTCTTAATGTAAAGAAAAAAAAAAAAACAAGTTCTACGAGTTTTTTTTTTTTTTGCGAGATAACAAAAGCGGTAAATATTCGTAGAGCACAAATTGCATTTTCAAGAATACTTGGATCCCTTTTGTTTATCACTCGGTAAACTTGTATTTACACTAGAATAGCGCCTATTAAAAATGTTGTTTCCTTAGGCGTTCACATAATATTGTAGTTTGTGTGTGTATGTGTGTGCGTGTGTTCGTGTGCGTGTGCGTGAGCGCGCATGTGTGCGTGTAGGGGTATTCGTTTGAATTGGAACAAGTTACATTTGCAGGGTTTATTTGCTTGAGAAAATAACATTTGCAGCCGGGTTGCTCAAATACAAAAATTGTATTGCAGACTTTTGAAAAAACCTCTAAAGGCCATGCTAAGAAAAGTCGAATTCATAATTTGTTTTCTTGTTTCGCCGTTCACTAGATTCTACTGAATTAACTCAGGTTGCTAATAATTATTTGTGTGGCCAGAATTATCAGAGGCTCCGTTTTTAGAAGAGATCAAATTGTAATTGTTTTTTTTGTTTTTCTTTTTAATTTCAAGATTTTATTTTAATGTTCATAAGCATATGCTTTGCTGCGGAGCCCAACGCAGTTTTTTTTTTTTTTTTAATTCAACGCACGCTCCCTTTTTCTTGCAACAAAAAGTCAACGAACAAATGTTGCATCGACAACTCAAGGACTGTAGTTACGGTTGGGCTCAGGAGTTCCTTGGTTTAAATCCAATGTTTATGGAAGAAAATTTAAAATCACCTCCAGTATTAATCTTAACAAAAAGTCTTCATTAACAATAGTGTGTTATTTTACATTTACTCTGACAGGCGTAGACATCGTTCCAAAGACAAAAAAAACCGCTGTTTTCAACTATGCTCGTTCGGTGTCTGCAAATAAACGTTTGGTCTATACGCATGAAACACCTGCATTTTGCGATCACGCGCCCTCGACGACCGCTTTACTGCATGTGTTTCAGCACTTGTAATAAACGAAAGTGGCCTGAATGTTATGCCGCGTTCGAAGAGCATTCCTGGACCACAGTCTTGTAAGTACATTCAGCTCTGTTTAATGGTGTGCTATTTTGGGAATGAAGATAAGGCAAACGATCAATATGCAATTTTTTCATTACAGTGGTGATAAAATGTGCCTAAAAGTGCTTCTCTCAAATTTGTAAGCGCGTTATCGTAGAGTTTATAGTAAATATGGGAGACCTTTGAACGGAAGAAATTGCCCTATTTTGAGTTCAGAAAGATGTGAGCAATAATGTGAGCCTTCATAAGTTAATTCATATCCCTGATCTCACGTGAACTATTTATTTTCACGTTCCAAGTGGGTTTTGAAAAATACTCCTAATTTTTTGTCAATCAAATCATACTAGTTAGCATGATTCGCATAAGCATGTACCGCATGTACAGCCCCCTTCATGCGGCGGATATTGATATTTTTAACTCGCATATAAGTTTAGCATCTAATTTGTTTTTGACTGGTTTGAATTCTTTCTGTTTTCGCATTATTACCAAGACATCGACTATTCAAGAGAAAAAGAAAATCAAATGAAAGAAATATAGAATTAATTCTTAAGATGTAAACGATTTTAACTTTCAAGTCAGATGCTCGGGATGAAAGCTTAACAAACTTACGTGCATTTTGGTGTTGCCGGGACAAAAATGGCTGTTTCGGAACTATAGCCTTTATTCTCAGCGACATACACCTTGCTCATTACGACAGAGGCCTTTTTAGCCTTTTAGCCAATTTATATGTCGTAAGAGTTTTTAGATATGTTGATTATTTTCTTGTGATTTTAGATTGTACAAACCATGACGTTACCCACTTGGTGTTAAATGTCTTGTCTGTTTTAGGGACTGTCTAGCCCCATTGCTTTTAACTCACGAGTTTGCTGCTAAAAAGTCCACAAATCTTCTTGACATCCGTCTTCACTTTTTAGAAGACCGCGTTTGTTGGTCGTACGAAGCCGGTGGACAAAAGCCACTTTTCTTCTACCAATCTGCACACTCCAAATTGGTAAAAAGGGGCATCGTGAACCTGTGCTTCATGACCGCGTTTAAGAAATCCTTTTCCCATCGAGGAGAGGTTAGATTTGACACTCAATTTTCCCGCTTTCAGATTGCGGAGTATTCGGAGCACCTACTAACGTCGATTGCCGGCACTTTATTGAAGAAAATTAGTAGAGGAAGGTGTAGAGGCAGCAGACGTTCCCAAAGAAAGAAGAAACACATTTGCTGTACTGTATTTGCATAGCTTCCGATGGCTTAAGAAAATAGGAAAGCGAGTATACGTCACTGCTGTCTTTTCTGCACCTAACAAGTCAGCTAAGCTTTGCAGAAGTGTCAGTCTTACAGCCAGGGAGTCTCCGGATTGTTCTAAGAAGCATCTAAACTGGTATGGCAACCCTGGAACAAGGGGACAAAAACGAGGGACGGAAAGACACAAAACTCCGAGTTTCGTGTCTGTCCGTCCCCCTTTTTCCGTTAGCCAGCTCCTGCCTGCCTACTTTCTTTAACTTCAACCGAAATTGGTTTGTTGAATGCACAAAACAAGCTGTTTGTTCCATTCCGCATTTTTGTGGTAAGCAGCACATAAGGCAGACGGGCAGATGCCTGAACGATAGATTGAAGGAAACACTACTACAATGTATACAGAGTGGTACCAGGACACTTGGACATTCATTTTCGTGACTGGGGGTGTGATGCATATTTAAAAAAAAAATTCTCAGTCGATGAAAAAAGCGGTCATGCCTGGGCCAGAGGAATAATCGAAGCGGAGATGCCTGCGCTCCTAAAGGAAGTTTGTGTAAGCGACCCGTCTATTTCGCTATCTAGTAAAGAGTTATGCCCGAGTCCCACTAGAGGGATAAACAAAAACAACCGACACGTGCAAGCCTCCAACAAACGCAGCATGCTTGCAATGATACATATTTGGTAGGCGTTTAGTCGTTTGGTGCTCGTGAAGTGAGCCAGAGTGGTTGCAAGCCTGTCAAATATATCCTCGCGTGCACATGCTCGTGTTTGAGCATAGCCTCCTTTATTCTTACAAAGTCTGTCAAGTCGCGTAAGCATCTGGTGTGAGGCTTGTCGTTTTCGGTTCTTTCCGTTTGTCGCCCTATTGGGGGTTGGGCATTAGCATTTCTTGCACGAAGACAGCATGCGCGATGATAATGGTGCTGGGATCTGGCGGTATGTCATTGGGTGCGTGCGTGCTTTTTCTTGTTTGGTCACAATATCTAAGTTAGCGCCTTGACAATTAAACTTCAGTTGTAAGTTCAGCGATTTTGTGTATTCTCTCTTCTGTCCCGTCTGTTTGCGCTGTACATTTTAATATTCACGCTTTACTTAATTTTCCAGTAAATATGGCATTTCTTATACGAAATAAATACCTGCAAGCCTTTGGGACTTCGTATGCTTAGCTATAGAAAGCATATGAGAAGTAATCTTGCTATGGTGTTGTTTTTTTTTCTTTATAACAGTTATAACATTAATGCTATAACATTAATCAAAGGAGTTATCGCTGCCTTTTCAGTAGTTCTCCTTTAACGGCTGTTCTGGCTTAATCGTCATCCCTTTTACTCCTAAAATTATCGCCGAAGTTTTGCGAACACATTCATATAAAAAAGTTATGTTAAAGAACGCGAGTAATCTCCCTTCTCCAAGTTGTTTGGCTTGATATGGAATGAACATTGTCATGTAAAGGAGGGTGGTCTTGAATAATGACTCTCTTTCGCGATAGTTTTGAAACCGCCCGGAAGCATTTTAATATGCGCCAGCATACGACCAAGTTAGAGGTGAAAAATGAGGATTCCCATTTCTTCTCTTTCAATTCGTCTTGCATTATGTTGTGGCAAATATTATTTTATATTTAGCCTCAGTTTTTTATACTACTGTATAAATACATATACAGTATATATATTTGGGTGATTTCATTTCAACTCAGGCACGGATTTAGGGTCGAATTTTTAATTTCGACGAAAAAAATATATGTTTTCGGGCAATTCCTATAATAAAAGAAGACGCAAACGGTTATTTCGTCGGATTTTTTGTTCTCAAGTTATGGACCGTTGAAGCGGTCAAGGTGGAAATTGATGTTTTTCCAGCCTATCGGAGGTGCCATATTTCACTCCATCCCTTTCCCCTACTTTTTACGTTACATCAATATAACTTTTTGGGAACACTCTAGACATAGGCTTTTTCATGCTAATTAAGCGTCTAGGTCATAACATTTTTAATGATTTTGTTTTCATTTGTCAAACCGCCTCTCTGTGATGATATTTGACGAAGTTCAGCAAGCTGTGCTGTGTGACCTAATCAACATATCTTTATGATCTTTATATCATCGTAAAGCACCAATTATGCTCTTTCTTTTGAGTATAATTTCAATATTTTGCCACAAGTATATAATGCGCTACATGTGCCTGAAAAACAAATATTTAAAAAAACTAGCAAGTTTGGAGTCGATTTTCCAAAAAAACCCACTTTTTATTTTTTTCATTTTTTATTTACAGTTAGTTAATATAGTAGTCTATCAGGAACTACCAACAGAAATTGTAATATATTGTTTGTATGGCCGCTATCAAGACTCGAATCTCGTGCTATGAGCGTTTTGAACGGGACTTCGCACAGGCGCTTTGCTGAGCAGAATTTTGGCCTATATAAGGTTTTCTATCTATTGTTAGCACTTACCTAATATCCAACCATCAACATTAAAAAAATATTTGAGTAGTGCTCTTAAAAAAAGTTACTTGGAAGTCCGTATTCACAAGTGCGAGCGCATCTTTTTCTCCTAATACGGGGGAATGCAGATCGTTAGAGAAGTCCTCTGAGGCCTTTTGCTTTCGGCTTCGAAATTTTACAGATGCCAGCCCAGTCAGGCGGCGTGTATAAAATACTTTATCTTGAACATCACGGGGCTACTGCCCCTATCTTCGTCGGGGCCCTGGAGCCTCTAAGTATTATGCCTTTGGATGCGACCGACACGGAAACCCTGATTGTCAGGAAAACAGGCGTTTCGAGGTTAGAGTTTACGTCGCAAGCCCCCCTCTGTCTCTCCAAGCTCCCCTCCTCGTCCTTCTAACACAACCGTGCCACTAATCCGCGGGCACTAAAAGACACGCCGCTGCTGCGTGGCACTCAGATTAAGCGCGAGGTGGAGAGCGAATGTTTAAGTATGGATCGACGGGAAGATTGGGGACCCAAAGGAAGCCGAATCTTCGCACGTCGTCTAACTGATAATAGCCTTCTCGGTCCCTTTCTGGCTCTTTACTTGAATTCCTAAGCCACGGCGGAAAGCTGGTACTCATTCTACCTCCGTGCTGTCTGAGCTGGATGAACTTAAAACTGCTCCTGCTTTCAGAAAGCCAGAAGTGTTCGTTACTGCCATGGCTAATACATTATTCAGTTCAGACCGGAAAGTGCGCGCCGACTATTCAAGGAGACACAAGAGAAGAGTGTTTTACGGACGCCATTTTCGTCAAGTCTCGGAGCTAAACCTAAGTTTTCTTAAGCAAGTTCTACCGGCTGAGGACGCCCAGCGCGTAAGCCCTGGAGATGTTCTGTGCAATAACTGCTACACAATGTTCTTGGGTAAGATTGAAGAACATAAGCAAGGACAGGAAATGTTGTCATCAAGCTCATCGTCATCATCCTGAAACCAGCGGACAGATCATTCGTTGACGAGGAAGCCCTGGTTCAAGGAGTGTCTGAACCAATTGATGCTGCCGAAGTAAGTGTGACACCACTTAAACTCCCTTCTAGCGTGACCCCACGAAGTCGTACCGGCTATGTTAAGCGAAAAAAATTCGAGATAACCGCGGACTTCAAAAAGAAAATTGGTCGTAAACTAAGTGACGTGTACGGAGAACCTACGGGCACAGACAAAGAAGATCAATGCTCCTCGTGCTCCGACTGGGTCAGCAATTTACGAGCAGCCTACGTCAAGAGCGCGTCGCAGCTAGAACGCTACCGCCTCTTAGCTCTCTTTCCATCTAACCTCAAAAAGAAAAGATATCCTGAAAGCAATTCCTGAAGTGACGAAGCATGCTTTGGACCAATCAAGAAAACTGAAAAAAATGGGGGTGTGGGCGTCACCTGACCCATACCAAGGACATGCTCTCAACGAAAACGATGTCGCTCTTGCGTTGACTTACTACACATCAGATGCGAAAGACTGCTCAAGACAAAGCCCGAACAAGAAGGATGTCGAAAGGCTTTTTATTGATGGTCAGGGAGTCTTCGTCACGAAGCGATTTATGACGAGATCTATTAGGGAAGCCTACAAAGAATTCAAGGCGGCCAATCCCGCGTCAAAAATGGGCCTAACAAAATTTTATTCTCTTCGGCCCAAGTGGGTTAAGAAACACCCTGTACATGAAGAGTGTGTGTGTGTATGCTGCGCCAACTTCATACTCTGTCTGACATCTCTGTCAAATGCGGCGGGGAAGACCATGACCTTTGAAGACGTCCAGAAAATTTTTCCTTGTGAAAATCCTTCCCAAAACTGCTTCTTGCTGAGGTGTGAAGCCTGTTCGAACCGGAAGGACATATCCCTCGAGATGCTAGGGATGAGAGCTGAAGATGAACTGTAGTTGGCACTGTGGGAATCTGGTGGCGAGTTGGTGAAAAAAGATTTGGAGGCCACTGCTTTTCTTAGGGAACTCAACAAGTGGACGAAGAAATACATACCCCACTATTATATTCGGCGCGCACAACAGAGAGCAATATGGCTTGAAAATGCAAATGTGAAGCCACGTGTCATAGTCCTCCACTTTGATTTCGCCGAAAACTGGAGTATTGTGATCCAACGTGCAGTGCAGGGATACCACTGGAAAACCAAGATGGTGACAATCTTCACCTGCGTTGCGACGACCACGAAGGGAACACTAAGTTTCGGCGTCGTGAGTGACGATACCTGTCATGATTCTGCACACGCGCTCTTTGCGCTCACAATGATTGAAGACAGGCTTGAGGAACTCTTGCCCGTTTTTTTGGAGCTAATCTATGTTTCGGACGGCGCTCCAAGCCATTTCAAAAATCGGCACCAATTACACGCATTTCAGAAGAAGTTTGTTGTCAGCAGGTGGCTATACTCGGCGTCAGGGCACGGCAAAAGCGATGGAGTGGGTGGTGTGCTGAAGCATCATGCGTCACTGCATAACTTGAAAACAACTGAGCTGAGCTCCACAACTAAGGCGCGTATGTTCGTTGAAGTTCTCGGCCAGAAAATCAAGGGTATAACGCTTCTCTTCATCGACCAAGAGGAGCTGTCCCGTTATCGGGAGCTTAAAAGGAAGGGGTGGGAGAAGCTAACCCCATCGAAAGGCATCCAATCTTCTCATGTGTGGAGCAAAGCAATGGGGGAAGGGGGAGGTGATGTGGTCCTAGAAAGAGTTTACCAAACCCCAGAATAGACAGAGCTAAATGGTGGGACCGTCAAAAGGCCGGACCGTTTCAACAGTGCGTTCATCCTTGTCGCCCATGTGAGTGCGCGCTGTGTGATCAGACGACGCGCCATAGACTTTGACACTGAACTGACTGCAATTTGGAAAAAGCGAAAACTGGCTCAAAATCGCATCAACCTATTGTCTCGAAATGTGCTACGTCGAAAGATGACTATCCCTATCCCAGGTGTTTATCACTGTTTTTGTGTGAGCAGCGCCGTGTAGTATTGAAAAGGTACTGCGTCGTCTATCCGTAAACCAGACGGAATGTGGCGGTGTTCAATTCGTTTTAAAGTTTATATTTGTATTAACTGTGAGTGTATTTTATGTTAATTAGGAGTATATGAGACATTTGGTCAACACATTTTGATATATTTTATGAAATTAACATGTTTAGGCTACAACATGAAATATTACTTCCCTTCTCTGGTTATGTGTCGCATCTTGAGTTTAAAATTCCGAACTTAATATGTAATTGTCATATTTTCTTATGTCAAACAGATATGCAGTGCATATACATATGTGCGATTTAGTATATGACGCTTAGGAAGTACGGTCTATTTTGTGCACATACGGGCTCTTTCGTAAAATAACGAGCATTTTGTGGCGTGTAAGGACGAGCATTTCGTGGCGTGTAAGGCTTCAAATGCGTTAGTCATGTGTTTAGGTTTCATTTCTATTTGCAGTGATTCATGCCAGGTTACTTAGACTTTTCCCTTGTGACTTAAGTTTGACCGTGAGTTTAGATGTTACGTACTTCTCCGTCAATATATAAGGCGAAGCTCACACACCTTTTAAATCACCCCAGTGCCAAGTAAATAAATATTGTAAGGATAAATATTACTACTTCACTTGCTTTTACGCTCAGATATTGTGGTAAGTACGAACATTAAATAGAAATCTTTACATTGGCCAAAATTCTGCTCAGCAAAGCGCCTGTGCGAAGTCCCGTTCAAAACGCTCATAGCACGAGATTCGAGTCTCAATAGCGGCCATACAAACAATATATTACAATTTCTGTTGGTCGTTCCTGACAGACTACTGTATTAACTATCTGTGAATAAAAAATGAAAAAAATAAAAAGTGGGTTTTTTTAGAAAATCGACTCCAAACTTGCTAGTTTTTCGAAATATTCGTTTTTAAGGCACATGTAGCGCATTATGTACTTTTGTCAAAATATTGAAATTATACTCAAAAGAAAGAGCATGATTGGTGCTTTACGGTGATATAAAGATCATAAAAATATCTGGATTAGGTCACACAGCACAGCTTGCTGAACTTCGTCAATATATCGTCGCAGAGAGGCGGTTTGACAAATAAAAAAAAATCAATAAGAATGTTATGACCTAGACGCTTAATTAGCATGAAAAAGCCTTTGTCTAGAGTGTTCCCAAAAAGTTATATTGATGTAGCGCAAAAAGTAGGGGAAAGGGATGGAGTGAAATATGGCACCTCCGACAGGCTGGAAAAACATCAATTTCCACCTTGACCGCATCAACGGTCCATAACTTGAGAACAAAAAATCCGACGAAATAACCGTTTGCGTCTTCTTTTATTATAGGAATTGCCCCAAAACATATATTTTTTTCGTCAAAATTAGAAATTCGACCCCAAATCCGTGCCTGAGTTGAGATTAAATCACCCATATATTATGTGTAGGAAACACTAAGGTTGATCCCACCCACGAGTGAAAATGGGCCACTCATAGACCGAAGGGCAGAAACCTATACGTTTAGTACGAATGATCGTTGCTAAAACTCCCATTGTGGTGCAGTGTTAAAATGAACTGGGTGGCGCAATGCGCACGTCTTATTGTGTTTATTGCACAAGTTCGTCTCTAACACAGAAGTGCCTACACTCTAAGAAATAGGGGGTGTATAGGGGTACAACCCTTGTCCCATATGTAACGCCCCAAAACAACAATTCGATGTTCAGTCCACAGACGTCGAAACGACCCTACAAACTTTCCATAGCGGCTTGATAGTCGACCGACGCAACTTATTAAAATAGCTAATGTAAGCATTAAAGGATACAGGAAGACAATCAAGTTTTTTTTTTTCTTTGGCCCTGCGGCAAAACCTCGGTGTATTTTTTTTTCTTTCTTCTAGTCTTTGATAGGCACATTAGGTATTTAGTACCTTATATCCAACAGCTGTCAAGCCGCTCGTAAAAGTGTGTATCGCCAGCTCCACATCAGTGTACTGAACGTCCAAATGTAGTTTTTGGGGTGTTACATATGCAACAAATAGTGTTCGCCTATACATCCCCTATTTCTAAGAGTGTACTGGACGGGCTTAAGTTTAGCTAGTTGGTTCAATACTTTGTTTATTTGGTTAGCTTGAAATAATACAATGCGCGTCATACAACATACACGCACGCACCGGTGTCCACGTCCATTCTATATTTTACGTTTATTCGTCTTTTATAAACCACAAAAATACAATATGATAAAATGAACACGACTGCAAAAGATTTTTTAAAAAATTATAAACAGTATTTATCACCGCAGCAAGAACACTGTAGCCAGATTAAAACAATTCATATCGCTATATACATATTTCAACTGGTGATCGATGCGCAAATCATTTACTTTCGTCTTATTTTACGAGTGAGTTCACCTTTAAGCAGGCACTGCTTCAGTCACAAGTAAGCAACCACACAAGAAAGGTCATAACAAACAAAGCTCGTTCTTTAAAAATCAAAGAAAAAACAGTACAATGAGAGGTGAAAATAAATATAAGCAATAAATTCGTCAAACTCGACTAAGTACAAACACAATCGGTCTGTTAGTTTGTTACAAAAAGTCGTGTATTATCGCTAAGGTCGTGTATTACCGCTAAAGAGCCTAGAGGAGTGTTTCAGTGGAAAAGTGCAAATCACGTTTAGTCAGAAACGGGTTCCAAGAAACTCTAATAAAGCCATGTGTGTTTCATATTAATAAATTGGCTGAAATGCAAAATAAGACTGTGCAGAAGGAAGGTTTTACTACAGATCCTCTGAGATAAATACACTCAATACAGAAAAAAAAAAAAGGAAGCAACAGTTACCTCTATTAAAAAAAAAAACAAAAAAAAACGAGAACTCAGATTTTTTTTATATAACTCATGACTCTTGTTTTGAAGAGGTATCATTACCACACTTCAGTATCATCAGTAGAGGAGAATATGTTTCTAGACCTGAAGGTCACGACGTTGTATAGGTCTGACCCCCCCCCCCCCCCCCCTAAACGTCCATTTTCACGAAAAAAAAATCTACTCTTATAATGCGATTAAATGCAAAGGTGCAAGCGAGCTGGACAAGAATGACGAAAATAATCCCTGGAGAAGGGGAACAAGAGGGACAAAGGACAAACATAAATCTCCAAACAGCTAGGTGACTGGTGCGCGACCGAAAAAAATCTGCCTGGTCCGGACCAGGCGGATTTTTTCGGTCGCGCACCAGTCACCTAGCTGTGTTTGGAGATTTGTGTTTGTCCTTTGTCCCCCTTGCTCCCCTTCTCCAGGAATTATTTTCGTCAATCTTGTCCAGCTCGTTTGCACCTTTGCATTTAATCGCATTATAATAGGAACCTTAAATTGCAAGCTTCACCCTTGTTGGTGTTAGACTGGTGGCAGCTCATAAAACCCGTTTGCTCTACTGAGGTCTAACCCCTGGTTAGCTCAGTTGGTAGAGCGCTCCACCTGTAATGGAGAGGTCCCGGATTCGATACCCCGACCAGGTGGATTTTTTCGGTCGCGCACCAGTCACCTAGTTGTGTTTGTAGATTTGCGTTTGTCCTTTGTCCCCCCTGTTTCCCTTCTCCAGGGATTATTTTCGTCAATAGATCTACTATTCATTATTCACACTTCTGTAAAAGTCGCACTTTACTGTGTAATGATAATGCAATTGATGCAAAGGTTCAAACGAGCTGGACAAGAAGAACGATAATAGTAATCCCTGGAAAGCTGGAAGAAAAGGTCGAAAACGAATCTCCAAACACAGCTAGTCACCTAGCTGTGCTTGGAGCGGTGTTCAGTCGCGCACCAGTCACCTAGCTGTGTTCGCAGATTTCTGTTTGTCCTTCATACTTAGGTAGTAAATCAATTACAGTAATTGAATTACTGTAATTTAATTACTTTTTGGTAATTTGTATTTATAATTAATTACTTTCGGCTAAGCAAGGTGTATTTGTAAATGAATTACTTTATAGCGTCAGTAGTTGCAAAGTTTGAGGCACAATTACAATAATTTTTCTAAGACTGCGGCACCGACGGAGCCTCTCTGAAAGATCACCGCTCGTACAAGCGGCCTAGTGCTTGGTGAAACACTCGCACACAGACACGCACTCACGCACACGCACAACAAAAAAGCGTCGCATAGTTTTTGTGTTGTTGTTGTTGCTTACGCTGGCGGTCTGAGAGACTATCCTCTTTGGAGCCTACCTTAACGGCGTCGTGTAGCACCGTCAGCTGTGCGAGTAGAAAACAATGGCGTAAGCGTGCCAAAATATTGAGAAAAAAAAAATTGAGCTTCCACTTTCAGTCGAGGTTGAGAATTTTAGTTTCCTATGAAGTTATTTTTCTTCCTTCTTTTCCAGTTTTTTACGTCCCTCCTCAGTACTGTCGCATATTTGTATCTTTGTATTATTTTCGAGTTGAATTGCTGTTGGTTTTACTTCGGGTATTATTTGCATAAGCATTTTGGACACTGACCTTCCACCTGTGAATATTTTCACCAATGATTCAGGAGTCAGATTCGGTTCTGGTATATTTATGACCCATTGTAATTTCGATTCAATGTAAATAATTTACAATAACATAATTTTTATATGTGAATGTGGTCGTACTAGCGCGTTTTGGTTTAGTTTTAAATAACACTTGTGAAAAATCCATAAATGGCTAATTGTCACATTTGTATCTGCCTGGGTAACAAAAGTGTGTCAACCCACTTTTTCTTTAGCAATCTGGCGTCTTCCAGCATATCAACTAATTTATTAATACTTATTTAACATATAAGGACGTTGTACTTCGTTGCCCCAAACTGTCGAGTTTTATCATGAATTTACAAAATTCATAAAAGGAAAGTACAATGCGTAGCATTAATACACCAATACGTAAGCCTCCTCGTACATGGGGGCAAGGTATGAACAAATCCGTTGCATTCTATGCAACTCGTTTAAAGTTATATCGCCCAAGACGGGTCGCTCTCAGAGATAAGTAATTGCAGAGTAATTGCATTACTTTTGGAAATTAATCTGTAATTTTAATTAATTACGTTTCACGTAGTAGTAATTGTAATTGTAGTTAAACTACTTTTGAAGCAGAGACATTGTAATTGTAATGAAATTACAATTTGAAAGTAATTTACCGATGTATGTTGTCCTTTGCCCCCTTGTTCCCCTTCTCCAGGGATTATTATTATCGTTATCCACATCTCCATTGTGTGATCGGCAGAACTGCTGCAGCCGCGGACCGATACCTTCTTGGGACCGCCAAAAGACAAAGCTATCGGCGGGAGCTCTTCTTTTTCTTCCGTGTAGTTAGTGTCGATATTGCCTACACATTGCAGAGTTAAAGGGGCACTAAACCACTTTCTGCGATAGTCTCTTTATGGTCGTAAATCAATCTATTACCTCTAAGCACCCTAAGAAACCAAGCCTTGCAATCATGCAGGGTCAATTTTTTTATTAAAATCGGCATAAAAAATAGTCATCTCATTTTCACTTTGTTTTTTCCTGGGGAAAAGAGGGACTAAAGATACATTTACTTCCTAAAGCAAACCGTCACTTGCGACATTGGCTATTATCCTTTTTTTTATATTTTTTTACTATTACAATATTTGGTGCACACTAGCGGCACTTTCAGCGCGCGCCCCATTGTAATCTGCATTAGAATTCACAAAGAACATTGCCGAGCTGCCTATAGCCACTAATCTATGGTGTCTCGAACGCGTGTCCGTCTGGTGTATTTATCACGTCCTAAAACCTGGTCCCTCAATTTCCGCGTAATGACGTCATAAAGGTGTCATTTTGTCGCTGTTGGGTGTGACAGACACCTGTTTCATTTCAGGTCGCTCTCAAGCTTGGCAGTCCGCGCAAGCTTCAGCAGCCTTGAGTTGGGACGCCGCGACGGCAGCGACACTCGCGTTCGCTCTTACTTTTTTGAGGACTTCTAGTGCCGACCGCCAGGATCGTCAACAAGACACGCCGGTTTTTGTGACGTCATTTGTTGCCACTTCGGGACTATTTGTGGTGTAGGAGCTAGACACACCAGTCGATAACGCGTTACGGACACCACACTGAAACTGTGAAACAGGCGATTGCAACATAAAACAAGGCGTACGTGAATGATAAGAACTAGGTGGTGCCAAGAAACATGACATGCCCTCGCACGAACGTGTGTTCATGTTATAAAACAGGAATTTAAAGAAAAAGATAAGTGCACAATATATCTATGCTGAAAGGCGTCTTTACGCTGCCTCACACGAAATATTTAAAGTGTTGTAGAACTTGTGATTTTTTGAACACAGACATAGAACTCACTCCGGAAGTGGGAAATGTATGTGGACAACGTGAATCGCGGATCAATGCCAGTCTACCCTTGAATACTAAACCAAATTCAATTAACGGAGCAGGGCCGTTTATATATACTTACTTGTAATTATCCTGATTGGGAGGAAAGCGACGGATCTAATAAATATTTCACCAGAGGCGCGAACAAAATAAGCAGCACAAGGTTTCGGAGAAGAGCGCCTCGGTGTGCAATTTAATTAACCTACTCATCGTCGGAGGAATCTGGAAACCCAGTTTGGAGAAAATGTATTCAAATGCGAAGTTCGGCCGAAAAACCTGTGTTTGTGGCGCGAACTTCGACATTCGCTTGGCATCTGACTTTGGCACCCTGCTGATGGAAATTTCAGTATTTTAGCAAGAGATCCTGCGTCATTTTGCTCCAGAAAAAAAATTTACCGCCATTCGTACAGTTGCCTAAGCTGGAACTCTAATTTGCGAACTATTCATTCATCCCAAATGCTGCAAGGAAGGGGAAAGATATATCCACGCAAACTACCAATTCATTTGCTGATAAAGTTCTTCTTGTTTTTCATTGTGAAGTTTATTGGGACCATATTCGGCCTAACAAATACGTGTTTATTAGTTTACGTGCAGTGGCACGACACATCCGCACAAAATCGGTCAAAAGAAACGCAGGTAAACAAGTCACTTGAGTCAAAAAAGCAAGCGAACGTGAAGCAGTACACCTAATAAACCATGACACTCAGTTTGTGGTTTTGTTGATAAAGCGTTTCTGTTCATTTACCCTTTGAAATGTAGCGCTATATTCACAGGTGTTTACATATTACTCGGCTTTCTTATTTTGACATGCACTCCGATGTCAAAACTAAATTTTATAAAAACTCCAGTCCTGATTTTTTTACCAATATACAACCTATCGTTAAATATAAAAAAAAGGATTGGCGCACACGTGTCAACCTTGTATTCAACCATTCGCCGTAGGTCAAAACGGTATGGTGCACAGGTGTCACCGTGTAATATACTAAAAAAAAAAAAAAGAATGGAAAGAAGGGCTTTCCGTAGTTTAAAACAACTTTCTAGGGGGGTTACTAATTGCCACGAACGTATTGGGGAGCGTGGGCACTCTTTTTGTTCCACACAAGCCAATACATACATTATCACAACGCGTTACTGAATTATGAATGGGACTTTGAAAGAGCTTACTAAAACAGAACAAAAATTAGGAAATGTTTCCTTCTGAAACTTTTTCTTCTACGCCGTTTTATAAATCTAACGTCGTGCGCACTCGTAACACGTGACCCGAGCAATAGAGAACTCGCGTATAGTACCAGTTTTCCAAACGGTTTTTCTCCTCAAACGAAGATTCTACATGTATCTTTAGGCGCCATATAACATATCTTGTATCCCAAAATCAAGGGCAGGGCTATAGCAAAAACAGGTGCATGGCTACGTAGCTCCGCAGATTTTTTTTTTCTTTTTATAAAAGTACACGCACGCATACAGGGCACTTCGAATAGTCACCCGTTCGCAGACGTACACTTATGCAACCACTACACTGAACCTATCAGAGCGTGATCAGTTCGGACACTTCGTAAGTTTGCGGCGCTTGGCGCAACTCAAGCAAGCTATACAAACGAAGGTGTACTGTAATTTTGCGGCATAGCCAATGCATGCCGTTAAAAGTCGACTCATCAGAATTTCTACACTGCATTCGACTACGAATAATTTCAGACACTACTAACGTCGTTGAGAGCATCCGAAACCCAAAGCGTGTTTCATGATGATCATCATATTATGAATCCGAACCCCCCCCCCCCTCCCCCCCCAAAAAAAAATGAATATATTAGCCGATGATTACACCGAACAGCAAATTCTGAAGCACGAAACGTCAGAACGAAAAGTCATGAAATGTGCGTTTTATAAAGCTGCCAGTTACTGCGTATATGTGTTCTATACGGCAACCTGACAGCATTAGCAACCTATAAAAATCTCGCTCAATCATATGTCTTGGGACTACCTTTTGCAATGCAGTTGGAATAAGAAAATAGAAGCGGTGACACAGTCGAATTGTACTCACGAAGAAAATAAAAATTGCAGTCCCATTCGTGAATTATCAAAATGAATAATTTGTTCTCCGCGTAGTGCCACTAAAGAGGGAACACTGCATGCTTTCATTGCGTTGGTTTCTGCCGGGGAAGTTTCGGCTACGATCAGTCGGTTTCACCTCAGTATACTTTTTGTTGCACACGCAAAGAAAAACTTATGTCCAAATATCTAGATTCTTTCGTTTTTGGGGTCTCTCTGGATGTGTACGTTTTGACGAAACTCATTTTTCGCACCTTGTCACAACGACACAAATCCAAAACAAGAACGTATTTCGACCGCCATTAAGCCTAATGATGCATCTCCCTTCCTTTTGAAAAGCCTGAAAACAATTCTCGGGAAATTGTAAAGTGTCTCACAGTGTGCATCTCAGTCAGCAGCTAAACAAAGCTGATCATAAAGTAACCAAACACGCGGGACATCCTATTCAGACAATGAACAGACCCAGAGGCCAGGGTTGATAAACTTCGAGTGTTGATCGATATATTGCCCAACTTCCAAAGAAGAACAATCTTTGGCCAGAGAAGATTGCTACGCATCAGTCTGCTTTGGTTGCGCACTTGACACTACCGCCCCTCCCGTTCCCTCTTGATTTGCGTGGCAGGCGAACCTCCTTCCCCGAGCTTGCAGTATGCGCACATATTCTCAATCCGTCGCCTTCGATGTATCAGGTTTGGCCGCAGGGCAAATGGGGAGCAATCCGAAAATTCAATTAGGACGGGATTCGCCAAGTCACAAAAATTTCCCCAAGACAGACACGAAACCCGTTGACGCAGAGTGACACGACCCCAACATTCAGTGGTAAGATATTGGGTTTGGTTCACCAGAGACGCCTAAAGATTTAATCAAGTGAGCTCAAACTCCTCATTTGTTTTTTTTTTTTTTTTCAGAAAAGAGAGGTAGCTAAAAAAAAGTGCAGTGAATGATGCTTGAAATACCTTTGCCTATTACACAGCAGCAGCTGAGATGTACGGGAAATATATTTATTAATCGTATAAGTTACACCACACATCGAAGTATAAAATTGTATGTAGCGTTTAATAAAAGAAAAACAAAGTAATAAAAAATCTACACCTATGTTAAACACATCCCTCATGGGAGGTTTATTAACAAACAATGAACGCCCGTTGCTTTTTTTTTCGCTCTCTTAAGTTTTAAATATTTAATTCATTCAAATTATTTAAACACTTTCAATAAAATATCTTGCCTTATAATTATTTAACGTAACATGTGATTTTGCGGACACCCAGGATATCTACTTTCACGAGTCATAGTGTTGTTCAAAGAATTTAAGGACACCTGTTTCTGAAAGATAAGACTGTAATAAGGTGTCGCGTAAAATCAGCCGCGTTAACATATCTAAGTCGCGCTTGAAGGAGTGAGAAGGCAGAAAGCACACGCGTATTAATAAAACCTTGGAAGTTGAGTAATTACTTTCAAATGTTGTCACGTTTTTAGACTGTTAGTCGGGATACAAGTGAAGGTTGTTTTAATGTGTAAACAATCATAATAACGTATTTCATTGCTTTAAACAAGCGTAAATTGACTTTATACTAACAAAGAAAGCCGTTTACAACATCCTGTAATGCCGAATTAGAGCGTAGCTCTTGAGGAGGAGGAGTGGAAGGTATGGAGAGGAGGCTGTGCCCCTCCTCTTTGCCTGCTCGGCTTCCATTTAGGAAAATTTTTCCCGCTAACTTTAGCGGGGAAATTGTTTGTGCTAGATTTAGCGGGGAAATTTTTCCGCTAGATTTAATGGAGAAATTTTTCCACTAGATTTAGTGGAGAAATTTTTCCACTAGATTTAGCGGGAAAATTTTTCCGCGGCATTTAGCTGGAAAAAGTTTCCGCTGGTTCTAGCAGGGAATTTTTTACGCTAGATTTACGGGGAAATATTTCCGCTAGATATAGTGGAAAAATTTTTCCCGCTAGATTTAGGGGGGAACATTTTCCACTAGATTTGGCGGGGAAAAATTTCCACTAAACTTAGCGGAGAAAATTTTCCGCTAGATTTAGCAGGGAAATTTCTCCGCTAGATTTAGCGGGGAAATATTCCTCTAAAATTAGGGGAAAATTTTTCCGCTAGAGTTAGCGGAAATCCTTTTCACTATATTTAGCGGGGAAATTTTTGCTGCTAAATTTAGCAGGGAAAATTTTCCACTAGATCTAGTGGGGAAATTTTTCCGCTAGATTTAACAGGGAAGTTTTTACGCTAAATTTAGCGGGAAATTTACGCATAATGCACCGCGCGGTAACGCCGACGGCGACGGCGCCGGCGACGCCACTCAAGCCCGAAACGAGCGCCTAAGAGCTAGGCTTTAAAATCCTTTGCGCTCTTCTTACTGCTGCTTTGGCTGTGACAGATTCCATTAGGCATGCGCATGATTTAGTTCCTGCCAAATACAATCGAATTTGAGAGTGAACAACGTTCGATATTGAAAAAGAATAGCAAGCTCCTTATGATGTGGAAAACATATTTTGTATAACGAATCAAAATTAAGTTTATTCCGAAATACATAAAGTGAACAAGAGAGACAGAAAGAAAATATTTTTAATGACCCTTAGTTAAGTGTTTCAAGATGGCATCCATGAGAAGGCACGGAATGCCTTTTGTGAGTCACTCAGAATTGCAACGGAAGTATGTCCATCGTCGCAGTTAGCGATGGCATGGTGGAGGACAGGGTGGTCTGCCGGTCCAGGTGGTCTGCCGAGCGAACTTGTGTGTAAGCTCGAGTGAGCGACGGGTTGGTCTAGGGACAGTGAAACTCAGTGTGGCAGAGTTTGTTGCTGCAATCATAGCTGGCGTCCGTGTAGTAGTTCAGGCGGTGGTTGGCCCGATGTTTGTTGATTTTTGTGGTATGAGTTTGGACTCTGTGCTGGCGGCGTTTAGGATTCTTGTGCGGAATCGTGTGCTTTGGTATGGGAAGGATGGTGATTTGCGAAATGGTGTCCCAGGGAGGAGCGGGTTTCTCGATGGGAGGCATGTGCGAGGTGTTGTAACCGAGAGCCGGAGAATGTAGCGACCTTGCAAGGACGTGGTCGGGCGGTGTTGTTGCCCCAGTCGGTGCAGGTCGGCTCGCTCTTCGAGCGTTTAGAAAAGGCCCATCGTTCTGGTATTTCGGGGGAAGCGTACTACTGGACGCCGAGGGCGGGACGGGAGAGTTTGCGGAGTGGTGCTTGGAGGTGTTTGAATTTGGTGTTTGTGAGCGGGGTGTAGGGCATAGGGTAGGATATGCGAAAGGAGATGAGAGCGTCAATGGCGCTTCTCGTTTTGTCTTTTTTAATGCCTCTTTGGCGGCGTGAGATGCGACCGAGGATGTGCGTGATTTGATTGATTTGTTTAGAGAGTGTGGTTACGGTGATGTCGCTGGCACCGTTGCTTTGAATGGTGAGATTTAGGAGTTTGATGTGTTGCGCTTGGGGAACAGTCTTGCACTCGAGGTCTAGTGCACTCGTAGTGCACACAAAGTGAACAAGCTGCCCATGGCCTATCGGCACTCTTTCCATCGGATCACAATAAACGTATCTTGCTCATAGAACCTACACGCTATGCGCTACGATATAAAAAGGAAGATCCATTGGTGAATCTTTAGGGAATACGTTAGCATGACCTTTAGAAAAGCGCCACACACATCCCCCTTTGGAAAGCGATAACGCTGACTCCTTCACTTTTCTGCTTTGGTTTGCTCTTTAGCTTCTTCGATTTTTGCTCTTATTTGGCTTCGTTACGGGGTCAGTGTTAGCGTTTCGCAAAGGGGGACGTGTGTGGCGTTTCCCAGGGGTCAAGCTAACCCAATCCCTAAGAATTCATCATTGGATATTGCTTTAATTTTTTTTTCCGCCTACTTGGAGTAGTGCTAGTACGTGGTTCCCATTCCATTTTGTAGCACAGAACAGGGCGTACGCGTTCCGGACACAAGCAAGTTCACACTCGCCCCAGCATCCGCGCGCGTATTGCCTTCCGCCTCGTGACGTCAGCTCCCTCTCTCCTTTGACATTCACTACTCTCCTCCTCTCTACGCGGCGCGCTTCCCTTTCCTCCATCATGAGGGTACTAATGAAAAACTTAAAAAAAAAATTTTCTTTGAACGCAAGAGTATTAAGACAAGTGAGCATCAGAGAATTCCAGAGCCGTATTGGCTTCAGAAAAAGGAATGAATGACAGAATTATACATGTCACGGCTATCACCCAACGCAGTTGAAAATTCCTTAGTGTGAATAAACTGTTTCAACTATCGTGGTAAGGTTTCGGCCGTCTCGTTTGTGTTTCTACAGCTTATATATTGTAGACAAGTCTAGAGTTCGAAGATGGATAGAAAAACGCACTCTCTGGCCTGGACCGCAGAAGTTGTCCCCCACACCTCTACCTGTATGTAACGTAACCACCTGAATAATCATGTTTTTTTCTTTTAATGTGAAGTCTTGAAAAGTATTAGCAGAGACATTTTGCTTTGCGAATATTACTTCATTTTTGTTAAACAAGAGCCAATTCATATAGTTCAGGTAGGACAAAATCTGAATGACAGTATGTGTGTACTTTACATGCAATAAAAATTATTATTATTAAGTCTATATAGGAACCAGGCACGTAGCCAGGGGGGGGGGGGCATGCCCCCCTCCCCCCCCCCCCCCCACCCCGAAGTATTCTATTTCGCTGGGGCCTCCTCTCTTCGTTCCCCCTCTTACAGCATTTTGTCAAAGGCGCATCCCCCCCCCCCCCCCCCCCAAAAAAAAAAAAAAATCCTGGCTACGTGCCTGATGGGAACACAAAAAACACCGCCATATAGTGCCTATAGGAGGAAAATCAACGCAATAAGCAACGCGTCATTTTCACGTGGAGTACCTGAGTGTTTCATACAAATAACCCCACGAATTTGTGCTTGAACTAGAGGTACTAGTGTGCAACGTACCATCGGCTACTCATAACTGGCATGCATCAAGCATTATACCCGTTCACTGGACAATTTATGAATACATGTCCTTATTATCATCGCTTCATACCTTAGGCAACTCAGCGAGCGTGTAATGTTTCGTATATATAGTGATGAAGTACGCTAATAAACAAAGTTTCTACCGGTTGTTACAAGAAGCGACATCAAGTGAACTGACTCTTTTGTTGCTGCTGAAGCCTGTTTGCACAGAGGGTATCGATACTTTGTGACGTTGAGGTACGGCGTATTTTTGACAACTGATCCAGCCAGTGAGATGCCCAGAGATTGCATTAAGTGCACCAGAGAGGCGGAGAAGAAAAAAAATAAATGAAACAAGGGCTCCAGTTTGGCCAATTGGTGCTATAATGATTGCAAAGGTTTGATGAATGCATGTTTTTTTTTCAAATTATTTTTATCTTGTATTTGTTTACACATGGGAAAATACGGGTACTTTGCCTCGCGCTTATCAGAAGCTAAATTTCTGCACAGTAACGAAATAAGATTTATAATTTTAAAGAAAAAAAAAAGCAAAATTTATGAACCATGTTGAGCGAACGTTTTCTCCTCGCGAAATGGTCAGAATCTCGGATAAATTACGAACAGAGCGAAATTGGTCATTTTTACTTCGACTTCACCGCAGTGCACCTCTGGTATGGGTGTTGAACAAGACTATATCCTCGCGCCCAGTGCCATGATCAGTTAATATAAATAATCAAAAGACATTAGTTAGACTTTAGCGGCGTCTTTTAAACAAAGTACGAACTCTATTTAGCACGTGCTATCTTACATGTTACCTCCACTTTAAGTGAGCACATTTACGCCAGCGCTTGCTAGGTGTTTATCTGAAGGGTGACTATCTGTGGTTGTTTTGTGGAACAACAAGAATATTATTTTGGTATATGCCATGGACACGTTTCGGGTCTTTCAACTGGAACTTAAAGAATTCAGCTCAATCCTGAGGGAGATTTTGTTTTGTTTAATTTCTATTCAAGTTTCAGAGTTAATAATAAGCGGACCTGCAGGTTAGTTGCTTAAAGTATAAATTTGTGACAATGCCGCTAAAACGGCCCCTTCCCTCCCCCCCCCCCCCCCCCCAAAAAAAAAAAAGAAAAGAAAGTAATGCGTTTCACCCAAAACTGCTTCCCAGATTTTCGTCAGATGATTCACCAACTTCCCGAATTTCTGAGGTTGTTAAACCGTAATAAAGTGTAAGACGATGCTTGATGCATTGAAAATAGAAAAAAAGAGATCATTGATTTCTTTTTAATTATGAGTCCTAAGAACGTAACTGTGTTTGACTCGCTATAAACACTGCCCGCCGATTCAGTAAGTCACCTCTCTGTGGATTTCTGGCCAACCATAATTTTTCCGTTCATCTCAGCATCCACCATCACAATAAACGTAAGTAGTTTGTTTAGACTTCTGAGTGCCCAACCTTTCGAGTAGCATGGACGTACCCCATGTGTGGCATGCCACTACTGAGGATAAAGAGATTTTTTTTTTTCGCTTTAATACAGTCAAAAAAAGAGGCCCTTTAGTTTTTAGCGTGTGAGGGCGCAGTTAGAATGTATGAACATATTAAATATACGTTCCGTGCCAACGTAATGAAAACAATATTTCGGCGATGTGATGAATGCCTACAGCAGTGCCAGTTTGTGAGGCTCTTCAATTACATTTTCCTTAGACAAATGTTTTTGGTAACCAATTTTTGACGCTGAATCGTACGAAAGCTTGCTAAAAAAGCGTATTTGGCATGCTTCCATAGCGTACATCGCGTTGTAATCCACACATACCACTAAGAACGTCCCGTGTATGGTGTCCGCTCATGTAACTAGAGCTCAAGTTACCCTATGTGTTGGCTGTCTTTTCCTTGCGCTCTCGTCCTGCAGCTCTAAGCTCATGTGCTGCGAAGGCTCCGCAACCAAAAATAAATCCCCGTGCATCCCGACATTCCGCGAGTATGCTGCGACCAGCCTATCTTTACGACCTCAGCGGGATAAAACCAAGCGTGGAAATGCAAAAAAAACAAATAAAATAAGACTTGATGAAGAAAGAGAAATACACGCTCACATATCATGCGATCAGCAGTCTAAACCAAAAATGTGGCTGCCCAAAAAAAAAAAAAAAAGAAATCATGGCGAAAGGCCGAATCGGGGAAAAGGTGACCGATAGGCTCCTCGGACATAACGCTTGGAAAGACGGCCCGAAGCAAGAGATCGGCTGGTCTCATTGGATACGGCGGAAATCTGCTTCTTTTCTTCAGAGGGAAAGACCAGCAAAGGACCCGGTATCTTGTGATGCCAAATCGGGGGGATGTATTAAGAAAAAATGCAACAAACCCCCGTCTTGAGAAACACACACACAAAAAACAACGACAGCATAAAAATAAGTAAAGCGCGAACAACAAAATCAGTTTGTGGAACGTTGGCCTCGGGACTTGGACATTTAAACTTTCTTTTCTTCCAATTAGATTTAAAAGTTGCCGCAACTTACTTATGATTGCGAAACTTTAATTTTACGAGTGAGTCGTCTCAGCTTACGTTTGTTTCTATATTCATTCCAAATCCGAAAACTGCTTGGTATCAAAATATATGAAGTCGTCATATTACGTTTTCATTGTAGCGTAATAAATTAACAAAATATAGCAACGATTACATTAACATATACTGAATTCATGCTCTAAACCCGTGCCGTCCTTTCCTCAATAAACTGGGATAATTATTAATAGACCCCCTTGGTTCATTACACCTAAACTAAAAAAAAAAGTTATCCCGAAAAGTTAGCTTTTCAACTAAATTGTAAAGTATATTAATACTTTCTTTTCAAGCAAATGTCTTCGGAAAATTGTTTGTGCTATGTAATCAATAAGCAAACTTCCAAAGCTTCTTGCGCGCTAAAGAAAGATAGTTGCATTCAAACTCGAATAATCATGCCAATGTGGGCTGTTGGATTTGCCGCCAATTAATTTTGTACCATTGATCCGTGTCATCGAATAACTTCACCATCCTTTCAACTAAAAGGAAAAGTGTGTTTTTATCATCGAGGGGCAGTGCCTTAGCGCACTTGGCAACCCAGTGCGTCGGTGATATCATTAGACAGTGAAAAGAGTGACTTTTGTATATTTCATCCGAAGGCTGCCGGATTCGAGTTAACGAGTATGGAAATTAGGCTTCCTTTCAGCAATTTCTGCTTTCCAAGCAGCACTTTTCGTGCGAATAAGGAGAGTCATTTAGAAACCTGTTTCGCGTCATTTCGCAACTCCGTCATTATAAAAGAGTTGTTTCAGGCGCATTTCAAAAACACAAGAATACGCAAGGGTCTGAGGGCAAAACTTTCTTTAGAAAACATTGTTCTATTTTACCGGAGTATAATCTAGACAAACTACTGGATAATTTAACATAGCTTTCTCAGTTTGCAGCGATTTATGTAAAAATAGCTTCAAAAAAGCTATCTTTCCCTTTCATAGAAAGCCCTTAACGGACATTAACCTATTCACTATTCATAGATCTTGTGACTGCGCCTGCTAAGCGTACTTTTGTGCAGAAGATAAGCTAGATGCGTAAACCTGTTATATATTTGAGTGCGATTTGTTTTATGTTATGAAGATATCATACATTTAAATTCACAATACGTAGTAAGACGAGTCATATCACAGAAAAAATACGTGTCGTTATTAAGGCTGCTGACGAACACAACGTCTGCTCTAGGCACTGGATTTTGTTTTCTGAGATTATTACAAGTGCCTTAGGTTTTCTTCAAACGCATTGTTTCTTGGTGTTGCTTAGGCTTTTTTTTTTCTAATTTACTACATACCGTTAAGAGCATTGTGCTCGTTCATAAAAAACAGTAGCAGACAATTGTGTTGATGCACCGCATCTCGGCATATTGTGTACGTCTTGGTTGCTAAAGAGAAGCGATAGGTGTAAGGAACTCGTCAATTTCACTATGCACTTTTACAATAACGTGAATCATAAACAAAATGCTTTCGGACTATTCAAAATAACTCTACCGCTACCACTTAATTTATTTCATCTATACACTTACATTATTTCCACAATATATATGTAAATTAGGTTTGCATAAAAAATACAGCATTTACTCGAGTAATGGACAAAATATTCGTAAACAAAATCAGTTCGGCTACTTTTACACAGAGCATGGATACAAAAAATCATCGCATTATACTTAAATAAGAAGCGTAGGGAGCAACTAGGTGTACAATATAATTCTACGTGATAATAAAATCTTCAAATATGTTTGGCAATAGGACATTACTTCTCTATGTGTCCTATTAGTTGGTTGTTCTGTCAATCTTTTTTTATTGATCCACGTCCTCCATGACGAAATAAACCCGAAGATGCCATTCGTAAGCATTGCGTCCAGTATTCGTGTAAGCACAGCATTAAGACAATATTGAATGTTCGTATTCTGAAATATTTCTCATAATAAAAAACATCGCTTAAAGGGACAAGACAAAAAGACGGACCACAAGCAAAACACACCTTATATTTCCTTTAATCATTCCATTCGTCTACTCCCTTCGACCGCTGTTCTACGTTATGTTCAACCTTCACGAACTAGCCAAACTTACCAACTTCCTGCCGATATATGTAAGCTTTGAAACGTACACTCTAAGAAATAACTTCGGGTCTGCTTATCCGCAAAACACTCGAAGAGCCAATCTCTGCGACCTACGAAATCAGCTCAGCGAATGATGAGGTGGAACATCTGTTTACACCTCAATATTAAGTCTGTGCTGTGGCATTACGCAATGTCAGCATGGCGCTTTGCATTGCGCAATGCCACAGCCCAGACTTGATTTTTAGGTCTAAACGGATGTTCCGCCTCATCATACTTTGAGCTGATTTCTTTAATCGCAGAAATTGGCTCTTTGATTGTTTTGCGGGTAACCAGAATTGCGGCCATTTCTCAGAGTGTTGGATAATAAAACAACTCATTGCAAAGGAGATATTTAGTGTATTTGTAATCTTTCACCGATACCCTTTAAAAAGCAAGCATGTCTGTACTTATATCCCGGAAAGAAAAAAAAACTAAAGAACAACTAGCAAAGGTTTTGCTTTTGTTTTATGTGCAATACAGTAATACAAAAACACACACAAAAATGTAATATAGGTTCGCAGTGTTTTGGAGACGTGACACCTTGCCGGAAAGAGAAACTCCGTCGTGTTCGCATCGAAATTTTCAAAAAGAAAACTGCTGTTGCATTTTTTTTCTTCAAGCTTTGGAGCCGCAGTGCACGGTCTTTGTCTTTATCTTCCTTATTACCCGCTATAAATCAGGCCGGAATAAGAACATCGAACATAAATTACATTCTTACACGTAAAAACGTGCCACCGACAACGAGTTCACTAATGCGTTAGGGCTGTATATCAGTATTAAACGCGATGAACTCAGATCTGTTCCTTGCATTCCTTCATTTTTTTAAAGAGACAGCTAGAACGCGTAAATATACAAATGCTAGATGTCACTGCAATCATATGACAGACATAAAGAACGCTCTATATTGTAAACACTCTGAAGAAGTTGAGTGAGAACAGTAAAGAAAGTGATGTAAATGTGTCGTCACGTTCTGCTCACCAAAGTTCTATGCCCCGTACCCTACCTATGCGCCTCGCATTATCCGAGGTGATGTGCCGGCTTAGGGATAATCATTTGGAGGGATCTAACTCCGAACAAGACGTCGGTAATTGGGGGAGCCTCAGCGTGAGAAGCCGGCGCTGAGTAGCTGAGATTTTGGATGCGCGCCGATACATTCGAAGGTGTTTCATGTCAATCATTACTCCTTCGCTGGGTCACAACGGGTGCAATTTCCTTGCTTGAGAGGGTAACCTACAATGTTTATGGTATAAAACTAAAGTTATTATTTTTTTTTTTTTTGTAACTGTCGCCTTTATGGAGCCTGCACGAACCTTATGAGAAACAAAATATTCGTAATTGATTGCTTTCTCATTTATACCATTCAAACAAGCAGTAGAATTCATTCTTTTAATTTGAAGTGGTCTATATAATACTCTATCCTAGTGTGATATTGCTATAGTCTGATCGGGTTGAGTATACTACAGCTCGCACGCTAAATCAATGCACTCGTTTTGAAGCTACTTTTTTACCCACGATAAGTGTATATAGCGCTCATGATATCAAACACAATTTTATCGATTTTTTTGGTAGAAGGGGGGGGGGGGGGGGGAGTTAGAAGTAGGGAGCAGTAATTCCCAGACTTGTGTGTAATCCGTCACAAGTAACGAAATCACTTGTAATCCCTTCCTTTTATCAGTATTTTTATAACGGAATAACTACATAATGGGGAATTGTAGTAGACCGTTTCCGCAGCCCGCTAAGCACCCGGATAGCGCTCCGTAATCCGCCACAAGTGCTTGAACTATGCAGATAAGGCTGGCGGCGTGCATGCGCAGCTGCGGTGTTTTCTTCAGGGATATCGTAGCGGAGGAGAAAAACGGTCTACTACAATTCCCTATTTGCTAGTGTAACTGTAAAGTAATTCCCTTATATATTTACGCAACAGATTCGATGTAAACCCTTACATTTTTATTCAAAACCGCCCCCCCCCCCCCCCCCGACCTAAAAAACAATTGTCTTCATTTCGCTAAAGTCGCGGGCGGTCACGCTGTCATGTGCATTGACCAGCGCAAAATGAAGCTTGGCACTCTTCAGTGACACAAATCCTTTCCTTACATAAGTCAAAGATGCGTACTGTCGGAGTTACTAATTCGAAGTTTATTACGACGTTTCGAGCGGGGACCGCTTGCGCAACCGCAAAGCGGATCCGCGCGTTCTCAACCGCAAACCGGCTGGAATCAAGCGGTTGCGGCGCGTTTTTGCCAACCGCTTCGGGACCGATTTCTCCCAACCGCCCTCGCCAATCGCGAAGCGGTATCCAATCGCGACGCGACACGAACGTGACGTCGGTGGCTGTCGAAACAAGATGGCATATTTTGCTGGTGAGGCCTCCAAGGCGCTGTAGTCCTAGCTTTGAAGCAGACAAATTAACGAAGAAACATGATGTTCACATCTGTCACTTAAATCCGCCGCGAAAAGAATTAACCCGTAATCTTAACGGACTTCGCTCCGGTGATTCGGTTCGGGTAAGAATTTGTTAATTAATCGGGGTGCCGCAGCCCGTCTCTCTCTGCCTTTTAGTCTTTGCCCGTAGAAGATCGGAACCCGCCACCGATCAATCGAAATGGCAGCTTCTGTAACCACTAAGGCAGTCGCGTGAGCCACTGAAAGCTTTCAACACCGTGCATGAGCATCACGAAGGCCGATAGAAGAATTGTAAGATAATGAAAAGTTGCGCTGGTGGCACTTGTTTAACAAAAAAGTAAAACAGCGCAAAACAAACACAGGACAAGAAGACGAAGGGCACAAACAGAGCGCCGACTCTCAACTGATTTATTGGAAGGAAACCCAAATCGACAAGTATCGCGGATCCCAAAAACAAAAGCAAAAAAATCAAGTCATCACCCTCGCACGTGTCAAACCTGTTCAAGAATGCCGACTCTTGGACAAATAATGCAATAGATAGCGAACTGCCACAACGTTTTGTTTCTGCTTGAAAATATAAAAGGCCTCTAAAATTTCGCTAGTCATCTCCTGACTCTATTGTCCTAAGATACTTGATTTATCAAGAGCGGCTATGCAACCGCACCTATGAGAGTGTACTGCCAAGCTGCCTGCTGGCGATGATCTAACCGATAGAGCATACTCTGATTTCCTCACGCTCAAGCATCTACCGGTCTCTCTGATGTAAACAATGCCACAGCACAATCGCATTTTTTAAACTACACCGACAGCGCGCGGCACGTACGTTGCCCTGTGGCTCTTCCCACCCACAGGATTATAAACCCTACTTCTGTCTACGTTAGCGCAACAACGCTTTCACGTCGAAGGCGCCGAAATGACCACCGGCAATCCGTGGCGTTGCGCTAAGTTTTTTAGGCAGTGTAAGATCTTATGCACATAAGGTAAAACCATAAGTCGCCTTTTTGATCTTTCCCTCGCAACTGTACACGGGTCACGAAGCCCTCTTACCAAGCCTTCCGCCATATCAGTCAGCGAGCCATCTGGGTATCCACCGTATTGAAGCCTACAGTCCGTTGCAACCTAAGAACGAAGGGCGAGGGCAAGACGGACCGGGGAGGAGTAAGCAGACGGAATGCTGGAGAAGAGACGGGGAAACCTCCTTCTCTCTTTAGCCTTCCGTCTGCTTCCTCCTCCCCGGCCCGTCTTACCCTCGCCCTTCGTTCTTAGGTTGCAACGGACTGTAGGAGCGTAATTAGCAAAGCTAGTAGGCATACGGTGTGTGCATGACTTTGCCTGTGCCTTGTGAAGGGGACCCACCGCAATCCCCCGCTTCACCAGTTCAGAATGACTGGAGTCGAAACAGTGAACACATTTGTTTGCTTCTAGGGTTATAGCCCCAGCAAACATGTGCATTCAAAAAGCATAGTTAGTTATCTAAAACTGTGCATAAGGTTTCGCGATACCTAAAAAAAGTAGAGCAACGTCATGGAGTGCCAGGGGTTTTTTCGGCGCCTTCGAGGTTAGGGCGTCTTTGTGCTGAAGTCAACAGGAGTAGTGTTAATAGTCCTGCATGTCGAAAGAACCACACATAGGGACTCATCGGTCCTCGGAGGGGGCAGCAGCTCAGCGAGCAAGCCCGCTTGAACCATTCGCATCTCAAGGCAAGCTGGACAGCTACAAGCCCACCTATATGTCTACCGTCTCATCTCCAGCCAGGTCGTGACGCGGCATAACTTATGAAAAGTCTTGCTGTCACTGCCTCGACCGGCCGCAATGAAGTCGAAAAAGCATACTATAAATTGCTTCCGTAGCTTTCTGGGAACCACCCTCCTGAAGGGACAGTCGTCCCTCTGCCTCCCGTCACTTATTGGGATGACGTAAAGGAACAAGGAACGTCTTGGTCCAGCTGATAGGAATCGTAGTGCTCATTAACTCGCCTGCCAGAGTTACCGATGTCAACTGCAATCCCCGCCATATTTCCGACACCTGCTTAGAAACTTGTCCGCCAGCGTTCCCGTTGTGTACTGCTGTTCCCGCAATTTCTCCGACAGCCGTTGATATTCTTGTCCGCCAGCGTTTCCTGTTTCATCTGCTATTCCCGCAATCTTTCCGACACCCGCTGACAAACTCGTCCGTCAGCTTTCCCGGTATCAACTGCAATTCCCGCAATTTGTCCGACGCCCGCGGGCAGAAACACATATACACCCTGTGCCCCGACAAGCGCTTACTTGCTCACCGCATCACCCCAAGCCTAAATCCTGCCTGCCACGTGCCCTCCGCCCCGTCTTCTTCCACCCTCGTCTCCCACAACTGGTATCCGTAAAAGTCACCGACCGCTTGTATATATTCTCACATAAAGATTAATGGAACAAAACTTTAACTCATCTAGTTAGAGTTCCGTCTTAATAATGCATGTTTATGACTATTTTGCAGGTTGAAATGCCTGATTAGGCCTATAGTATCTGAAGCCTCCTTGCTACAGGAGTTTCACTGAGTCACCAGCAAAGAATAAAAAATTGATTAATGAGAACTAGTGAATCAAGTAATTGATTAGTGTTTCGTGTAAAATGATAATGACAATTTGTCATTTTTCTAGAGCCTTAAAGTAATTCATATATTTGATGCTGAACAAACGTGGCCTTGGTCATAACATACATTTGTAAGAATGTGACCCTTCGGTTTTGCCGAGTACTACTGATAACTATGCTTACTCAAATCTGGTTTGCTGTAATCGCAAGAGTTTCCACAAAAGCCGACTGTCATGTCTGCCATACTTCACATCAAAATTTTTTCAACAAAACCCAAAAAAGGAGTGCTTTAAAGTCTTTAACGTAAGAACCTTTTGTATATTGCTTTCTCGGGATACTCTCATTTGGGTGTAGCGAAGCAGCATGCATAGATTTTTCTTCTTCTGAACCTTGCTTCAGTCTGAATGCACGAGAAATCGAAGTAGTATCCAGACCTCAAGGTACTATAAACAAAAGATATAGCAACCTTAAGCAATGAAAGCACTGCAAAGTCCCAACCTCTCCCCTAAAAGCAAGAACAAAAACTTGCACTTAGAGAAGGGAAAAGTGGAAAAAACAACTCCATTAGGCCGCCAATTAAGGTGGCAGCGAACAGTTGTTTCTTTTCGTAACGTAGTCATTACGGATACGGTTGCACTTCTAAGGGTCTGTGGCGTCGGGAGAGATTTTTTGTGTCTCGTGGAATTGCTTACTTATTTTTTCATGAGACGCGCATATCACTTTGACTGAAACGGAGCATGCTGCATTCTCGCCAATAGAGGTGCATGAAGTAACGTCAAGCTCAGAATAAAAATGCTTTATAAAAGTAAACATTTTGCTAAATTTAGTACGTTAACAAAGCTAAGGGAAGGAATATCTAAGGTATGCACATCTATTTTGCTGTACTTTAAATTTGTGAAAAGTCTTAGGAAGTTGATACTTTTAAGGTATATATCTAACATGAGCTAGAGAATCACAACTTCAGTTTTTCCCTGATTAAGTAATAATGTTTAATATATAACTTTAGCGTACGTTTGAAAAGATATAATAATCTCAGAAGTTTAATAAAGAGCAGATTTCGATTCCACAAGAAGTTATTCAAACCGAAACAAACATGGCAATCATTTCCGAGGTCATCTTTTATAACCAAAGAGAGTCAAGTGGCTTTATGCTTTTCATATGGTAAATTCTGCCCATGAATACCCGTTGTAAGTCGGTGGCATAGAACGAGAGGCCGCTATTTGTCCCAGATTGTTACTGAGATGAACTGAGAAATGATTTCGTGCTCAAAGAAGACTATCAACGGCCGACACTCCATTCCATGAAGCAGACGACGAAAACGTCTCAATGGTGCACGAGAAAGGATGGCATTTGAGCGTTATGGTCGTTATGTACGTTCCTACGAATTCTTTGTGCATGAGATCTGGACGCTAGCATAACTTCAGTGATGAGTGCAAAGAACTACCATGTTGGGGTTGTTGGCCTTGAGGGTTGAACTCTGTGTCCTCTTTTTGATGTGTAGAAATAGGTATCGATTATAAAAAGAGCGCATATATATTTTTTTAAATTTTTGTTCGATTATCTTTATATCTTTACCCGCGCTTTGAGATCATGCTGCGTGAGAAATTATTAGGGGATAATATTAAAGAGTCTTAACAAATATTTATTATACAGAACATTTTTTTAATTTGACAGATGACTGGCCAGATGAGAAGACAAATAGAACCATCCGGTCATATCTTACTAAAACTAGTTTTCGGTAAATATACGTTTTGATGAAACGAAGAAATCCAGTATAAGGTACACTTCTGGGAAAAAGAGGAAGTAGTTAGTGCGTACTTGGATAACACTAAGCTTAAATGTACCTTGCGAAAAGATTGCTCTCGTAGCAAGTGAATCGCGTCCAACAAACAAACATAGCTTTTTAGGTGTTGTGCTATCTTCAATCGGGTGTACCTTGTGGTCAGGAAAGCTAATTTGACACAACCGTTTTTCTATCCCACTTAGTTCACTCCAAATAAAGTGTGCGTAAGAGCGCTCATAGCATTATGATTATCATGTTTCTTTTTTTTATGGAATTACACGAAATCACCGCTTCCTCTTATTCAAATCAGTTCACTCCAAGGGACATTGGAAAGAAAGTTCTCTCAGCTCTGTAATAATCATATGTACCTTTATACATGACTACAGGAAAACGTCCAAGTGGTGTTGTTCAGTGTTCTATTTTATTGCATTGAAATAGGAAAGCATTTGTTAATACTTTTATTTTGATTATGTTGTATTATATAATGTCTAGTTATGCTTGAGGGAAGTTTGCAAATATAATAGATATATGTATTAAAATGCTGACGAGAAATATTGTCCTAAAATATATTTGCCAGGTGTTGTTTCTGAGTGTTATAACTGTTTACTACAATCTGCGTCATCTCAAATACGATCTTCTATTCCTAATGTTCTTTAAGAACGCACATCCAAAGGCGTTTTCAGTTAGCGGCAATATGATTTCCAATACAACTAAAATTTCATATACTCGGGACAGCTGATTAGTGTTGTTACCACCAAATTGGTGTCAAATAGAGCGCCTCGTGTAAAAGAGCCGCACTGTATTTTGCCCGAAAGGGAAATTTCGATAACTTCAACTAAGTTCCCATTCCGAAAAAATTCAAAGAGTAAAAACATAGGAATTACCAGACTTGTACAAGTTACTAAAAAAGTAAGCAATTACATTTACAATTGCTCAAGTCAGAATTGTAATGAATTACTATTACAATTATTCGTTTATAAAAGTAACTTATTGTTACCCCGAAAAGTAATTCGTAACTTTCGTTATGTTACCTCCAACATTATACACCTCAAGAAAGAAACAAATGGAACAAGATTATTGAAGTGTATATTGTTAACAACTGTTTCCATTGTTGACCATGAGTGCCTCGAGCAACAACTGACTCTCGAAAGTCTCGCCAGACATCTTGCGTCATTTCTTAGTGAAGATGCCGACTGCTAAGTTGAACACACTTTCAACTGAGGAAATAGAGGGGAGTGCCATATTGTGACTCACAAATGATTCATGCTCTGCCTTTGCTTCTTTAGCGAAGCAATGGAATTACTATTTAAGATGAAGATGAAGCAAAGCTTTGTTGTTTCAATCGGTGCCTGATACCATCAGAATCGCCAAGCTGTATTTGTCGTCAAACAACTGACCAAACCTGGAATAAAAATTGATTTAGTACATCTAATTATACCGGAAACTATTTCCAGACGGTATCAGAAAACGTGGGTAACAAAAAGGTGGCAATTAAATATTAAATAATGCTTTGATCAATATTCTTCTTCATTTGGCTCTGAACATGTCAAGCCTCTGTTGAGACGTCGGTGAGTAAGAAAACCATTTCAATATAAAAATTGAAGTAATAACAAATTAAGAAAGATAATTGCAACCATTAATTAGAACACTGGTTAAAACAAGGCAATGTAGACACACATGTGCCCTGTGTACCTTTCTTGATGCCGTTCGAAGACTCACGGAGCACGGGCCGGCAGAAGTGTATTCCGGTGTTCTCCAGAGATACGTCCGCTGAGGCCACGGGCAGCGAAGGGAAGAGAACTAAGCCCTACCATGGCCCCACTGACGAGTTTCACTCTCTCCTCAAGCCCAGAATCTGAAGCATACGCAAGCTAACATCTTGTTTTATTTGTAAAAAATCTCTGAGATGTGTCCTACTGGCGTAAAAACAGGAAAACAAAAAGAAAAAAACACTTATTATTTCCGATTTGCTTGCAAAAAGGTGATGCATGAAAGGGATGACGAAATGCAGATGACCTGGCTGGAAGCGGGATTCACAAATAAAGTGCGCCAAACCCAGAAGCTAGACTACAAAGAAAATAAGTTGTTATTAAAACTTGGTGAAAAATGGTAAAAAGAAGCATAAAAAAATACATTCCTCTTTTCTAAGATAAGAGAGAAATTTTCTAATACCTTTTGTACAGAAACAAATGAGGATTCTTGTGGTAATATTACTTATTATCACATCGTTTTTGGTAGAATTTACAGTAGACGGAGCGTTCTCTCCTGTTTCGATATTATGAAAATGATCGTAGTCACTATAACCGAGAGGAACACTGCTAATTCTTGACAGCGGATTTATGGCGCATTCACAGTGGTGGTTCAAATGTATTTGCGAAGCGGTTGCGAACGCGGTTCACGAGCTACCCCGTTCAGACACACCGAGACGCGGTTGGCGGTTTCTCGGCGATCACGCGTGATCTTTTGAGATTTGCGTTCGGAAATCCAGTTTTATAATACAAAATCCAGCTTAATCCACAATCCAAAGCAAAAATGTAGCTATTTTGGCACTCTGGCGATTTGTCTACCGGCTGTTCGCACGAATTATGAGTTTCAATGAAAAAAGAGGCATGAACCCGCAAAACCCGTATTCGATTTTCTCGATTTGGTACACCAACAAACCCCAGCCAGGCGTAGGCGCACCCTGCTGACACAGAAGAGGATGGCCCCGACAGGTTTTTCAAAGTGAACCCTTCCCACATAAATAGCTGACCTTGTTTTCGGTATAGAGGGTCATTTTTCCCCCGTATTCTTCTCTCTTGTTATTTTCGGAGTTGTGAGCGGCACTGGTGGACCGCGGTACGGGGAAATGTGTTCGGTGGTATCTGGTCGTGGCTTCCTGCCGGTGCACTGTCCTCTCGTCACTCGCAGGTCGATCGAGTCTACTGTTTGCTTGATATTAAGCCTAAATAAACGCCTCATGAATTACCTATGCATCTTCTGGTACGCATACTTTATTTCTTAAGTAGGTTCCCTTTATTCCTTTTTGGCAGTAGTAAACGTTATAGATCGAGCTAGCACAGGTACCCTGCCAGCTCCGCAAATGTGTGTTGACTACGCAATTCGGCTCACGACGTCTCTATCGGTTTTTTTAACGAAAACGTAAAACAGCGCCGAAAAAACGGTGGACAAGCAGACGTAGTGTACAAACAGAGTGCTGACTCTCAACTGATTTATTGAAAGAGAACACAAACCGACAAGCGTCACGGATCATAAAAAATCATGAAATCACCGCCCCCCGCATATGTCAAACCTGCTCAAGTATCCCAACGCTTCGTCGAATAATGCGTGTGGAGACTCAAGAACAGACAACCGTTTCGCTGGTGTCCACACCCGTTCTAACCCGCGCTCGTCCTGAGCGCGCGCTAGCTTGACCCGCTTCACGAGCCATCTTTATTCTCGTCCTTTTCAATCCCCACATCATTCCCCCTCTCGGGGGGGGGGGGGGGGGGGTGTTCATCAGGTGGTTTTCGTTGGTCCCCTCCCAGAGCAGACGCCACGATTGTGGAGTTTTTGGCAGGGGGCATAGTGACGCCGTGAGTCTAGTAACTGCACAGCCTCCGTCGACTATAGGGTTCCGTTGGGAGCTGTGCCTCGGCAAGTGATGCCAAGGTGGCCAGGACAGACGTGCTTTCTTGGCCACGACTCGTCGGTGGGGGGCGGTTGGTGAGGTCGTGGTGATGGGCGGTGGCCTCCCCAAGAGATGGCTTTTATGTGGCGAAAGATGGCTTGTATGTGGACGTAGCGGAACGGTTTGAGTATTGTTTTGCTTGTGAGGGTATAGAGTTTGATGTGGTGGTTACATTTCGTCGTCGCTAAGTCTGACGTTCGCCAATTCTGGTGGTAAGGTTAGTGTTGGGCGCAGGCGTTCGGGGCAGGCACGGCCAACAATAAGGAGGACGGCCTCGAAGTCGGCAGGTGTGAAGGCCCGTGATCCAGCCCGCGCCAGCGCCCGCTGGCGGTCTTCTCGGTCGTGGTGAAGTGCTCCTTGATGATGTTGTTCACATGAAATGAGTGGGACGCGGCAAAGTTCACAGATGTCGGCGTATTCTTCGTCGTCGTAGGCGGCGGGCAGATCTGCAGCACAGCGCTCCGTCAGTGTCCGTCGCCGGAGGGGATGGGGAACGTCCTCTGGTGCAGTCCCTTCTGGGACTTGAGGTTGGTGTTCCCAGGCCATCCGGAATGCGAACGTGATTATTCGCCCGGCCCCCATCACGCACCAGGTGGCAGCCTCGGCAGTGCGTGGCGGTTGCTGACAGCGATTACGTCGCCTGGCGCATCGAGAGTGGCCCCGTGGGTTGAATTGGGGACGTGGGGGGGATCGGGAGCGGCTCCGAGATCGCCTGAATGACTGGGTGTTGCTGCGTCGAGGTGGCATGCCTGGATAGAAAATAACCATGAGCAACAATCTTTCGTGTGGCGAAAATTGACAGGGGGCGGTGTTCCTTAGGACATCCCTAAAGGGTGGCATGTCTAGAATCAAACGGCTTCAGATCACAAATGTTAACGGGTCCAGTTAACGACCCATTTTCGACATGTCGTAACCTATACACCAAACGTGATACCCGTGAAACAACTTCCAAGGGACCTTCCCAACGCGGAGCTAGTGATGCCGCGAACCCCTTTGCTGCATTACTAAGCGGGTGCACGCGCCGGAGAACGCAGTCTCCTATTGAAAATTCTAGGGGTCTCCTGCCTTGGTCATATTGGTTCCTCTGATCGAGCTGCGCTAACTCAATATTTTGTCGAGCCACTCGCACAGCGTCGGTGATTTTACCACGAAGTTGTTCAGCGAATCTCGCGTACGAGGTGTTTGGTCCCCTATTGTCGTCAGAAAAGCTGTTCTCGAGGGGAAATCGCAGCTCGCGTCCGAAGTTTATTTGGGAAGGTGTGAACCCTGTCGTACGGTTCTCCGTAGTTCGAGTGGCGAAAGCCATTTCCGGGATGTAATTGTCCCAGTCTTTGTGTCTGTGGGTGTATACCACTAGCATTGCTTTGAGGTTTCGGTTGACTCTCTCAGCTATGTTGGCTTGAGGGTGGTAAGGAGTGGTGCACTTGTGCTGGATGCCCAGTGTTGTTCAACAGTCCTCAAAAACCTTACTTGTGAAGTAGGATGCGTTGTCGGAAATTAATTGGGAACAGAACCCGAAGCGGGTGAAGGTGTCCCTCAATTTGTCCCAAATCGTCCTGAAACTCAGTTGGCGGAGAGGGTGAAGCTCCACCCACTTTGAGAAGTGGTCGGTGACTACCAGAAGATACCTGTTTCCTTTGGGGCTGCGTGGAAAGGGACCCATTATGTCACATGACACAATCTCCCATGGAAAACGACTTTCCACTGACTGCATCAATCCAGGCGGTTTACCTCCCCTGGGTTTGGCTTGTTGGCAACGTAGGCAACTGCGTTTGTAGCGGAGAACATACTGGCGCATCCTTGGCCAAGTGGCAACGCGACACAGTTTCTGGTAGGTCTTCTGACCGTCACTGTGGCCCGCTAGCGCACTGTCATGAAAATACCGGAGGAAACTTTGCCTTAATTTACGGGGTACAACCACACGAAAAGGGGACGTTGTGGGGTCGGCTTCGTCTGCCTGTGGTATGTAGCGAAGGAGGAGTCCATCCTCGCTGTGCACATATGCGTCTGCCGACCCATGCGTCCCGTTTCCATCGGTTTGATTGGGCTGAGTCAAGCACCGAGATAACTTTTGGCACATGTCGTCTTTTTGCTGGGCTTCTCGTAGCTCGTCCCGGCTCACAGAAAGACCCCACGAGACTTCAGTGTCGGCAACAGCGACGAGTTCCGCTGTGTCGTCCGCCTTTCGCGGGGGTAGGGGTGCTCGTGACAGAGCATCTGCTGCGACATTGAACTTTCCTGGTTTGTATTCAATCGAAAAATCACATTTTTGTAAAGCCAGAGCCCAGCGAGCGGGGCGTCCCGCGGGGTGTTTAAGGTTTTTCAGCCATGTTAAAGCTTGATGGTCGGTCTGGATGGTAAAGGTCGCTCCGTCTAAGTACATGTCAAACTTTCTCAAAGGGAATATTATAGCGAGACATTCTTTTTCGGTTACGTATAGTTACATTCGGCCGCGGTGAGAGTATGATTCGCGAATGCAATGGGCCGCAACGCTGCGTTATGTTCCTGGAGTACTACTGCACCTATACCGTAATCACTGGCATCCGTTTGGAGGAGGAATGGAAGCATTGAGATTAGGAAGCCTCAGAGATGCAGTTTCCGCAATAGCAGTCGCTAACGCTTTAAATGCTTGTTCGTGAGCGGAAGTCCAGGTCCATGGAACCTCCCGGCGTAATAGCTGGTGAAGGGGCCGGGCCAAATCAGCGCAGTTGGCAATAAACTCGTGGTAGAATCCCACCATGCCAAGGTACCGTTGTAAACTTTTTTTTGTCTCGTGGCTGGGGAAATCCTATAATTGCTCTGAGCTTCTCTGCTTGCGGCTGGAGTGATCCTTCGTCGACCACGAAGCCAAGAAGCTCCACTTTGGGTGATGCAAGTTGCACTTTTGACGGGTTAAATGTGAGACCAGCTTCACTCATACGCTTCAGAACGACCTGCAAATGGTGAAGGTGGTCCTCGATAGTATTAGAAAACACTACTACGTGTCCATGTAGTCCATTCCATAGTTAAACTTTGCATCACCCAAGACTGTATTCATGAGCCTCTGGAAGCTCGCAGGGGAGTTAGATAGGCCGAAGGGAAGTCGGACAAATTCGAACAGACCCCTGGGGCAAACAAATGCTGTCTTAGGGACGTCATCTCTTGCTACGGGAATTTGCAAAAATCCTCTACTACAGTCGAGGGTTGTGAATATCCGCGCAGACCCCAGTGCTTATAAAACAGACGAGACTGATGGAAAGGGGTATGCATCTCGCTTTGTGACCGCATTCAAAGGACGGTAATCTACGCAGAGGCGTGCGGTGCTATCCTTCTTGGGTGCTAACACAACCGGAAAAGCCCATGGACTTTTTGAGGGACGGACGGCTTCGGTCCGGATCATCTCATTCAGTGCTCCGCCCAGGAGTGTGCGTTTATGAACACTAAGGGGCCGCGCGTTAAATCGGATAGGCGGAGTGTCTCCAGTATCAATTCGGTGTTCGAGGATGTTAGTCTTTCCAGGTGTTTCTGTAAACATGTGTGAAAAATTCTCCAAAAGCTTCGCTATACGTGAACGGTCCGAGTCGGTGCCAGAAAATGACCTCATTGCCACGTGCAGATACCCCGATGAGGGGAACTTCTCACATAGTGTAGACTCTAGAGGACGAGCTTCCGTAGGCATTGGTCTGACTGCAAACTTGAAAGTAGCGGACTGCGAGCCATATTGATATTCTTCTGCTGACAAATCTAGGACTATTTTTTCCCTGGAGATGAAATCTCTATCGAGAAGAATAGGGCAGGCGAGACCCGGCAGATATGTGAAATGTTGTCGACATTGCCGTCCATCAAAGCTCAGCTTCAGTCGAGCTCCTTCAGTGGCGGTGATAGCTTGGTCAGATGCCGTGCGCAGCTCTCTCTGAGAACGCCGCATTGAGATGTTCCGATCTTTGCACAATTTCCTAACGAAGTCTCCAAAAAGTGAAATTGCAGCTCCGGTATCCAAGAGAGGTGCGATCTGTTGACCGGCAATGTTAACCACAATGTAGGGTTCTGCTGTGCCTCTACTTTCGTGACGCTTAGCGTCAAGGGATGGTATAAAGTGCGTGACTGGACGGGACCTATAAATTCGAAGTAGCTTGTCATAGACTTTCAGCCGACTCACCCATGATACCATTGTCGCTAGGATTCCCATTGTCAATGAAATGCTGAGGATTGTCACGTCTCCCAGACCCGCCCAGGTCACCGTTCGGTGGTGGGCACGGGGTTCCGGTTGGATTGCACCTGCCATACACTTGTCTACTGGTTCTCCAGCAGACCGCGCTGGTGTGGTCGCATCAGCCGTTTTTCTGGCATGTGGGTGGACGACGGGCGGCCACGCCACTACCACTTCCTGCGAGCAGCCGCTGTCGTCACGTCTGTTCTCCGGAGTCGTCTCGTCGGGGACCAGGACGCCACTAAGAACCACTCTGTGGGAAGCTTCGAGGAAAGCACCGGTGCTGGTACTACCGGGGGCATCTCCGCTAGCGCCGCCGAGAGCGTCACCGCATAATCCGTGAGCGGGAGCATCATCGGGCCCTCGAGCGGGCGCCACGCCGGGACCTGGGCATCTCCGCGAGCGCCTCCGAGAGCGTCGCCGCGTAATCCGTGAGCGGGAGCATCATCGGGCGCTCGAGCGGGCGCCACACCAGGTGCTGCGACATCGGGCTCATCACAGGAGGCTTCCGGCGGGGCTGCTAGTGAGGCTGGGCCGGGACTGCTGAAGAACCGAGATGGTGGGGTGACCGAGGGCCTGTAACGAGGAGAAGCCACCGACAGACAGGGTCCTGCTATCGGCGGCCTACCTCGTTTCCCGAGTTGTCGTTCGAAACCCGCCGGGTGCAGTCCCGGCGAAAGTGGCCGAGACTTCCGCACCGGAAGCAGCGGAACGGAGCTGAGGTGGCACTTGGGTATCGCTCTCTGGGTGGGGCTTGGTATTGGCGGCCACGCGCGCGGACTTGAGCACCATCGCCCAGTCCGTGGGTGTAAGGGTCCAGCGCTCGGGGTACCCTTCCGGGGAGAACTGGACGTGAGCCATGCTCATCCATGGATTGCTTGGTCGTGCCTATCCAGGCGCAGGACGGTTCCAGGCAAGCCTCCGGCGGTGGAGGGGCCGATATCTTAGTTCGGCCAGGATGTCCGCCTGGATCTGGTGGGCTGCTTGGGCCAACTCGTCCAAACTCCGGAACACCCGCCCACGCAGGTAGGGGTGAAACTGTGGGTGGCTTTGCCGGATAGCCCGCGACACCTTGTCAGAGTCGGACGCGCTAGGGTCAGCCCTGTCATACAGAGTTTGGAGCGCCCGAACAAACTCGACTAGGGACTCGTCGCGGTGCTGAGTGCGCGCCCTAAGCTCATCGAGCATTCGCGCGCCGTAATCGGGAGGCAGAAATTCATTTTTGAACTGCTCCGAAAAGTCTTGTGGCGTCGAGAAGGGTGGTTGTCTCCGACGCCATGTCGCGGCGCTTCCCGTGAGGGCGATCGGTATTACGCGTGATAGAAGTTCAACCTCAGACATTTCAGACACCGCCTGGTATTCACGCAATTCGTCAAGAAAATCTGCAACCGATTTTCTATCCGCGTAGCCTGAATATTTCGGAATCTCGGCATATAAACGCAATGTCCCCGTCCGAGGTGTTGGAACGGGGGGTGGTAGCGGACGGCGTTGTTCCTGCAGGAGCCGCGACATCTCCGCCAGGAACAATGCCATTTGTTCTGGCAATGGGCCCAACGCGGTGAGAGGTGCAAGCGGCACCGGTGGGGAAGGGCCCTCAGCGGGCAACGAAACCTCCAAGTCTGCCGTAGGTATATCAGAGCCCGGTCGCGAGTCCTCCGCTCTATCACCAGTCGCGGTAGCCCGAGCTGTGTTCGCTGCATTGGAGCGGCTATGGGATCGCGTAAGCGGGGGCGAAGTTGACATTCTAACGGTCACAATAACAACTTCGGCAGTGAAGTAATCCAATGTCCGTATAGGCTCAGCGACTGCGAAGGCCATCCAAACATACCTGGCTGTACTGGAAGCTGGGTTCGGGCCCTACGCTGTGGCGCCAATGTGGAGATTCAAGAACAGACAACCGTTTCGCTGGTGTCCACACCCGTTCTAACCCGCGCTTGTCCTGAGCGCGCGCTAGCTTGACCCGCTTCACGAGCCATCTTTATTCTCGTCCTTTTCAATCCCCACATGCGATAGAATTCGAACTGACGCTCCTTTCTTTTTGCTTCGAAATATAAAATGCCTTTAAAATTTTTATGGTCATTTCTTGACTGTGTCGTCCCAAGATACTCGATTTATCAAGAACGGGTTTGTAACCGCACCTATCACAGCGTACGGCGAATTTGCCTCTGACGATAATCTACCTGATGGAGCATGCTCTCATAACCTTTCGCTCATACATCTGCCGGTCTGTCCGCTGTAAACAATGCCACGGGGCAATTTAATGTTGACAACTACACCGACAGCACATGGCACGTACACTGCCCTCGCTGTCTTTTCGTTGCAGTGTGTCATTCCTGGGAGACGAGTGAAGGACGTGCCAATCGGCAGTGGTTATTATAGAGCGAGATGACCACAAAGATTACCACAAATAATACTACACAGTAGAGGGTGAGTTTATTCTTTAAACCAAAACGCACAGGCCATTTGATTGGAAGTGATCATCATCAGGAATTGTTTGGATTATTTCATCTCTTTGTGATTATTATGACATAGAACGGGGTGACAGTAATTTTTACACACATTTTTGGCGGAATCTTAATCTCAAGACCTGTTCATGTTGATGCATTGGGGGTGTGTATTAGGAAGTTGCTTAGCTTAACAATGATAGCATCCAACTATTGAAAAAACTTAGGTCGCAAATTTAGTCGGTGGTTGGGTGCCTTACGCTGGCTTTAGTGTTTTTTCATAGTTTGCTGGAGAGCTAGAGTTTTCCAATCACGTTTCCAGCCCCTTACTTGGTACCTTATGATTATTGTCAGCAGGAACAAAATAAGACAAAACAATTTAGGGCATAGAAAGATAATCGGACAAGCAGCCTTCATCATAATATTGTCTGAACCGTCTGAAGACATGCATAGCTGTATTTTTTTCTTCAATTTATTGCAACGGGAGTTTTACCAGTGCATTGCGATTAAGACGAGTTTTTATTTTACACCAAATGTGGTGAGCCGGAATGCATCAATGGTTTAGACTTTTGGCCCAGGTCATATACTTTTAACATTTGTATTATTATACGGAGCTCGCCGAAACAATTTGTTTGGTGCGCTGTCTCGTGCGTGAGTCACGTGCATTTGCCCTGTCGTAAGGAAAAACTTTCCTATTTGTTTCACCATAGTCTCGCGTTTTAAACATCATGTTGACTAACATCAGCTCCCCTGCCCAGTCACTCTCTTGCAAAGACGTGATTTGGTTTAGTTTGGGGCGCACCGCTATCCGCTTAACGGCCAAGAAGGATTTAGAAGGATTTTGTGGGCATTCCAATGATAGCAGTCATGGCCCACCTGAATAAATTTAAAATGCTTGACTAAAATATTGCCAGGTCTTTACATAGACTAACAAAAGAAAATTCATGATATTGGGAATACTCTAAAAAGCGTATGAGGAAATGTTTCTGTAGAACACCTAGAGAGACAATCACGGTGAGCAATACAATCCCAGCCAATGACCCAGCTCAGAATTCGATTAGTACAACAAATGCGATGTGCGCAGGGGCAATAACCAAGACAAAAGTCATGCTTATGATTACTGTGCACTAGATTTTTTTTGTCTACGACTTTATAGGATTGGATATTTCTTTAGGCACCGCAATTGGCTGTCTCCAATTACTACTGGAAAGCAAAATTACAGGCGTTTCTTAGTGCGTAATTGATTTCAAGGTTCTTACATGACAGGTTAAGCACGGAATTTACAGAAGAAATTTTATATTTACGCCATTTTCGAGAAGTTGTCACGGCATGTCTACGACACAATACGGCTACACAAATCAAATCCCAAATTTATTTCCGTTTAAAAGCATTCTGCCAAGAAAAATAGTATGGAAACCCGGATCATAATGACCACTGCATTGTGAATTGTACCGTAGGAAATACTGACTATTAAGAGTATATCAGGCATTTTTATTATCATCAATAAATGGTTGACGATTGATTTTCTTCGCAGTATTATGAAAGCCACTTCAGGCCACCTGAAATACTTTTTTGTCAAATAGGTTTGAGCAGTGTTCCACAAAAAGAGTGCAGAAAGAACACAATGAACTGCGACATATATTCACAAGAGCACAGATGATAAGGGTTGACTTTCAGCTTTAAATTACATTATATGTTTTAAAAACGCGTACGAAGGAACAGCCTACCTACAACGCGTCTTTCATATAGTTACCATTTATACAGGTACACGTGAAACGGCAGAGCGTAATATTTATATTTTAAAACAATGTTACCTTTTGCGTTAAATATAAAGAAATTTACATTTTGTAATTAAAAATACCAAATATCTTTGACCTAATCCACAAATCCTTTCTTCTATGCAATGGGCGCTAACTTTATCGTACCTTAGATGAGACTACACCTGAGGGCAGACTTGTACGTAATCCGCTACAAGTATTTTTATTTTATTTACATTGTACCTACATCGCCCTGTGGGCATTATTGTAGGGGGTTTTTAAAAAACATTATAACAAGTGGAAAAAGAAAACGTCATTATCTTCAATGGACAGAACATCTTCCGGGAGATCGTTCCACTCTCTCGCGGTTTTGACAAAAAATGAATTCGCAAAACTGTCAGTCCTGTAAGTGGGAACAGCAACCTTTTTAGAATTATCACAGCGGGTAGAAACGTAGGATGGCTCCTAAGATAAGTGGCTTTATCAATTCCTGTTTTGTTGTGAAAGACACGGTGGAAAAATTTTAGTCTTATTTTTTTTCGTCTACATTCGAGTGTTTCCCATCCCAGCATGGCCTTCATATCTGTAACACAAGCATAAGGGTCATAGTTATTCAGTACAAAACGCGCGGCCTGATTTTGAATTTTTTCTAGTTTATTGATAAGGAAGTCGTAATAAGGGTCCCACACAACGCACGCGTAATCAAGGATCGTTCTTACCAAAGAAAAATAAAGTGTTTCTTTGACGTTTCGCGACGCGGATCTAAACTTTCGACGGATAAAATAAAACATTTTACTAGCGTTTCCGATTGTACGTTCTATATGGCTGTTCCATTTTAGGGAATCCGCAAATAGCACTCCTAGGTAAACATACTCAAACACAGTACATAAAACAGTCCCGTTGATTAGGTAGCTATAAGAATCGTGCAGCTTACTTCTCGAGAAACGAATATGTTTGCATTTACTTAAATTTAGGCTCATTTTCCATTGATTGCACCAAGAAGATAAAATATTTATGTCGGTTTGTAACATGGCCAGGGCGTCTGACGTGTTTATTTCCCTGTACAATACGCAGTCGTCGGCGAACAGTTTAATATGAGACTGCATGTTTTCGGTGATATCATTTATGTATATGAGAAAAAGTAAAGGCCCTAAGACACTCCCTTGTGGCACTCCCGACGTAACCCGAGTTGATGTGGATATAGTACCGTTTAAAACAACCCGCTGCTCACGACCTTCTAAATAATTTTGTATCCAATTCAGGACGTTGGGATCTATGTTTAGCAAAGCCAATTTATACAATAATACCTGATGGGGGACCGTGTCAAATGCCTTTCGAAAGTCTAAGAACACGCAGTCGACATATTTCCTGCTGTCTAGTGATCTGGATATATGATGATAAAATTCTACCAGCTGTGTGTTGCAAGAGTAGCCGCTTCGAAAACCATGCTGTGAGGGGGAAAAGAAGTGTAATGAATCCAGGAACGAGTAAAGGTTATGTGAATAATGTGTTCAAACAACTTACATGAGATCGATGTCAATGAAATAGGGCGATAATTTTCAACACTGGCTTTAGAACCCGATTTAAAAACTGGTGTAACGTTTGCCATCTTCCAATCCATTGGAACCATCCCCGTCTTTAACGTTTCACTAAATATAACAAAAAGATAACGCGCTATGGATTCACTGCACTTAAGAGAAATAACAGGGGAAATGCCATCAGGTCCGACAGCCTTGGTTGCATCAATTCCGCGCAGCAACTTCACTATACCATTCATGTCAATTGTAATGCTGGGCATTACGCTTTGCTGCGTTCGGCAAGCCACTGGAGATAGCAGATGCGGAGAGTCTTCCGAAAATACCGACTTAAAATACGAGTTAAAGCATTCAACTTTCGCGTTATCAGACACCACAGTATTACCATCAACTTTCAACGCAGGAATAGAAGTGTCTTCCTTTCTGTTCGCGTTGACGAACTTCCAGAATTCTTTAAGGTTTATTTTTAGATTTTCGTTAAACTTGTCAAAGAACACTTTTTTGCTTAATTTTATTTGCAATTTGAGAAGCCTGTTAATCTCTTTGTACTTCTGCTCAGTTTGGACTGACCAACTTTTGGTCAGCGTTTTGTAAGCACGTCTCGCTTTACCTATAAGTCTGCGAATTTCTACATTAAACCAAGGTTTATTTTTTTTTACGCTTCCTCATTTGTTTCGATGGAATATACACCTCCGCAAGCTCTAATATTTTATTTCTAAAAGCATGCCATATAGTTTCGACGTCACTATTTTCGGACAGACGACTAAATGTATAAAAATAGGATTCAAGCTCTGCATCGATCGCTTCGTAATTACCTTTGTCGTACAAAAATACTTTCCGTGGACACTCCGCTTGCTTTTGCGTTCCGGGCTCCGAGAGCTTAGCAACAACCGCGCAGTGATCACTTATGCCGGGAAGTACAGTGACCTCGGATACAACGCCAGGAAAATTGCATAAAATTAAATCCAAGACAGAATTTTCTCGCGTCGGTTTTTTAACATATTGTTCAAATCCAAATACACTGATTATGTCAGCAAACATCGAGTAAGCGCGGGGTCCATCTGTATCAAGAACTTCATCAGACCAGTTGAACCCTGGTAGATTAAAGTCTCCTCCCAAGAATACACTATCTGGAATTGTCGTCAACAAGTCACCCAATTTGTCTATCGAGTACGCATCACTATCTGGGGGGCGATAAAATGTACCAAAAACTAAAGTGGTCCCCTTAGGTAAAACTACTTGACACCATGCAGACTCAGTGTCGTTTTCGGAAAAAACTAGTTCACTACTACTCCAGTCTGATGAAATTAGCAAACACACACCACCTCCGTGTCCATTTCTATCTTTGCGGTATACGGAAAAACCAGGGGGAAAAACTTCGCAATTAGAAACCGAGTCATGCAGCCATGTCTCCGTTCCCATAATAACTTTGGGTCTGATTGTCTCGACTAGAGATAAGAAATCGTGCACTTTATTTTTTATGCTACGGAAGTTCACAAGTAACACCGAGACATCTACATCTGATAAAGCGGCATTTTGACAGATATCTCTCGCACGGCGTCAATCCTGCTGAATCGGTGGAGCCTTTTTACGAACGAGTATAGGCATGCTTTGTTCGAAATCCCAGGCGTACGTGTCTCCGTTGATAACGAGCTTGTCGTAGGTAAGATATACTTTGTTGTTCTTATCTTGTCGTTTTTCTTTGGAATAGTCCCATAGCTTGCGCCTTTTTTCTCTGACAAGTGCACTGAAATCCTCGGAAACGCTGTAAGCAGAGTTTTTGAATTTAAAGGCGTTGCGCATGATGTTGTCACGTTCTTTCCAATTTTGAAAGCTTGCTATAATCGGCCGACAGCTACGTTCCTTGAAAGTACCTAGACGGTGGGCCCTTTGTATTGAGGTGACATCGATATCTAGATTACCTTTACAGATGCGTCTAACAAGAGTTTCTGACTCCTCCCATGACTCTCGCACTGTGTCATCAGGTATGCCAAAAAACACCAAGTTTGTCCTGCGGCTCCGATTTTCAAGGTCGTCTAGTCTTGCTTCCAGCTTTCTTCTATTTACTTCAACATCTGAGATCCGTTGTTCAAATTGCTCGTTTTTTGCAATTAAATTCTCTATTTTATTATGAATCTCCGTTTGTTTGCTTTCAATAACATTTAACTTCGCGAGGACACTTCTTTGACCGTTTTGCAGTTCAGTGAACATAGATTGTATGAGTTCCATTTGTTCCTTAGTTGCAGGACCAGGATTAGTTTCTACGTCGCCACTTAACAACAGCAACAAGAGCACAAATAACACTTTTTTCCTGTAATATAGTTTGCGTCTATTACCCACTATGGCATGAAAGTGCTTATTCCTAGTGCTCGCAATCAAGAATAGTTGGTTGGGTGGAGCTGGCAGGAAACCACCAACAGATCGGAAAGGGCCAGATGGCAAATCACTAACCTGCATCAAGAAAGGTTTTCGTGAGCACATGGCCTCGTTCCTGCCAGCTCCGAAACCCAGGGATTCCGTGACACGCGTCGGCTTATATGCTGACTCGAACAGTCCACTCGGTTGACTGGAGGGTGGGACGGGTGGAACCCTGAAGAACTCCGAAGAACTTGGAATCGTCTGACGGGAAGGCTGATAGGTCGTTGACGTCGCATGCAGCTGACGCTGCGCTGACGTTGGACTCAGGAAACTGATGCCAGCGGTGACGAGGCAGAACGGAACAATCGCCTGCATCAAGAAAGGTTTTCGTGAGCACATGGCCTCGTTCCTGCCAGCTCCGAAACCCAGGGATTCCGTGACACGCGTCGGCTTATATGCTGACTCGAACAGTCCACTTGGTTGACTGGAGGGTGGGACGGGTGGAACCCTGAAGAACTCCGAAGAACTTGGAATCGTCTGACGGGAAGGCTGATAGGTCGTTGACGTCGCATGCAGCTGACGCTGCGCTGACGTTGGACTCAGGAAACTGATGCCAGCGGTGACGAGGCAGAACGGAACAATCGCCTGCATCAAGAAAGGTTTTCGTGAGCACATGGCCTCGTTCCTGCCAGCTCCGAAACCCAGGGATTCCGTGACACGCGTCGGCTTATATGCTGACTCGAACAGTCCACTCGGTTGACTGGAGGGTGGGACGGGTGGAACCCTGAAGAACTCCGAAGAACTTGGAATCGTCTGACGGGAAGGCTGATAGGTCGTTGACGTCGCATGCAGCTGACGCTGCGCTGACGTTGGACTCAGGAAACTGATGCCAGCGGTGACGAGGCAGAACGGAACAATCGCCTGCATCAAGAAAGGTTTTCGTGAGCACATGGCCTCGTTCCTGCCAGCTCCGAAACCACTTGTAATCCCTTACATTTATCCCTTACATGGCCTCGTTCCTGCCAGCTCCGAAACCACCTGTAAACCCTTACATGGCCTCGTTCCTGCCAGCTCCGAAACCATTTGTAATCCCTTACAAAGGTTTTCGTGAGCACATGGCCTCGTTCCTGCCAGCTCCGAAATCACTTGTAATCCCTTACATTTATCAGTATTTGTAATGAAATAATTACATATTTCACAAACTAAGTGTAAAATAATTTCCTTACTTTTTACAGCGAAGCTGCTATGTTCTAGGATCGGAGAAAAAATGCTTCCATGTATGGTAACAAATAAAAACCTCCCCCTTAAACAGCGCTCCTTCGTTCCCATTGGTGGTGGCAAGTATAAAAAAAGGGGGCGACCCGCGTGAGTCAGCCTTCCTTGGCAATATTAAATAGTGAGGTCCTGATCCCTTGCTATCATCTACGGCCACCGATTTATCTCAGCTAAGAGCTATTGCGCTGCGACGAGGCTGAGGGCAGAACGCGCTGATCTAACCTTTTTTTATTTCGCTTCAGTGATGCTGGTAAAGAGACTTGGGCGCTTTACCAGCATCGTTGATAAAGAGCCCAAGTCGCTGTAAAACCTAAAATAGTCGTATAGCAACACGTATGCGTGTTCCAACGACCAACAACAGAACGCGTATCGACCTTACGTTTAGCAAGAACGTATCCGAAGTCAAAATACAATGGCAGTTTACCATAGTGGCCATTAGGCAATGATCACCTTAGCCCTAAAAATTAAATCATGACAATTAAACAACGAAGTCGTGTGCGTGCCTTTATTGCAATCATATGAAAATCGTAAAAATGTCGTATAGTTGTAAAGTTGTAAAGCTAACAGCCTCGCTGGTCCTCCATCTTCCCCTGAAGTGGATGGGCTCTACCTTTTTATTTTTGCGTAGGGGAATAATTGTAATCCGCTTCATTTTTGTTTTTGTTTGAGCGGGAAAATTGTGGGAATTTTGAATATTGACCAAACAAAATTGTAAATAAATATATATCTTTCGTCTGTAAGGGTGAGCTCTCTCAGGGTCACACTGTCACCTGCATTTACAAAAACGCAAGGCCTGGCATTCTTTACATGCTGAAAGCCTTTCTTCACGTCGCCTAAAACTTCTACCATTTTTTTGTTTCACATTTGGTTTTTTTGCAAATTTGCAATTCGTCAACTTGCTCACCCACAACCAAGTGGGAAGCACACTGATACAAAGAACCGCACTCTCCGTACATGCAATATTAGGCAAGCTCTCGAGTTCAAAAGGGTTCTTTTCAACGGAAAAAAAAAAATAAAAAATAAAATCAAAACGTCAAACTGTACGCGTGCTGGTGTAGCGGATCTTTGCGCGACTTTTCTTTTTGTCTCTTCACTCTTTCTTTGCTTTCCTCTGGCCAAGAGAAAAGAGAGGCGATACGACTTCTTTGTATGCGAACTTCAGGGACCAAGATAACCTACACTGGGAAGAGAAGTGAAGTTCGGTGGAGCCGTAGTTAGGAGACAGCGTCTCAATGAACCAACAGGATCTAGCTGACGTTTTGGGTGTCGAGCGGTTAGAGGAGGCCTTGCGAACGCGTCGTTTTCTAGCCCCTCAGTCGCGCGTCCACATGGCAGCACCTATTTGAAAAAAGCTGGATTGAAAAGGTGTTCAGTGCGGCGGACGACATCTTCCTATGGAAACGAAACAAGACGTCCGATGATACATTTTGAGCGCCAGATGTTCCTCAAGGTCACAAAAGTGTGAGCTGTGGCAAAAATAAAAGCTTTCATAACACTTCTGTGACGACTCTTATCTTAGGACAGTAAGGTTGAAATAAACGCCGCGAAACTAACGGATTACTTTTAAAGTAGCGGTCACTTACTTTTATGGGAGTGAAATTGTAAAGGTAATTAGTTACGTTTAGCAATGGGTAATGGTAAATCTAATTCCTTACTTTTTGTAACATGATCAAATTTGTTTGGGGGTTTCTGACTGATATGCAAAGCAGAATTTTCTTTCTTTGATTATGTTTTATTTTATTCTAAAATATTCATAATACAGTATATTTGCATTGCAAATTGCAGCTTAAAAGTGATAATATGGTAATATTTTGAATATCAAGTATAGCAGACTTCTTAACCTGAACCAGTTATCGAGGCAACAAATGTCGTCTCAAATGGATATCGGGCTTCCGTATTTAGTCCTAAGGAATTTATTTATTTATTTATTTCAGGACCTTCAATACCACACCGCGTTACAGAAGGGAGTGGGGAAAAAAGTACGAAAAATAGAATTTAACATATATTTGTTAACATAATAGTTTTAAATGGTAGACGAATGCAGGATCGTCTGGGATTGTGGCGATGGAGATGGGTAAGCGGTTCCAGTCATTAGTAGTCCTTGGGTGAAAGAATAAAAAAAGAGCTTCGTGCTACTGAAAGGAACGTTGACATTATGGTGATAATCATTCCAATGGGATACATTCGACGGTTCAGAAAAAAGCTGTTCACTTAGATGCTGGTTGCGTTGGTAAATTTTGTGAAATAAAGACAAACCAGATCATTTTCTATGCAATAAAAGGTACGGAAGATGTAAGGTTAGTTTCATGGATGATACACTGGAAAAAACGTGAGAAATTAGACAAAATAAAACGTACGACACGATTCTGTATGGATTCAATTTAATCAATAAGAAATTCATGGCCGGGGCCCCACACTGAACTTGCATACTCAAGTTAGAAAACTTATGACCATCTTCTACAAACTTTTTGTTGCACAAAGGTTGCGGATAGCTTATCCCAACATAAACAAGTTGCAATTTCAAAAAATGCAAATTGTTGGAAAACAAAAAAAAAAAATAAAAAAATACCTTAATTATAAAAAAGTGTTTTTTTTTTTAACGGTGGTTTTGACAAAAGCGTATTCAACTTCCCCTCTTTTCGGTAATCTGACTCTGAGGCATTTAAAAGGTTAAACGCTTTTACACTTTGAAAAAATTCAACCACTACGCAGTGTGTTAGCGTAGGTTTATAGTTTGTTTTATTTTACACTGACGGGAAGCGGGGATGAAAACCCAAAGCTGACGCGTCACTGATAATTTTTTGATGCTCACTAAAACACGCATTTTGAAAGTCCAGGGAGATTTCGTTGCTAATAATAAATACAGGAGCTTGTATCGTCGGTTTTGAAAACCACGTCATTCAAGAGCAGTTTCTGGTCAAAGTCAAACTATATGTCACCAAGTGTGAACTGAATCGCATGTACTATTGTGAGGACTTCTTAGTTAACGCAAGGCATCGGCATTATAAATTTAACAATTTAACGCGTTTTGTTTGTACATGTACCTGTGGTACATGTATAATAGAGCGCGACAGAAATATTAAAGCGTAATAGCCTATAAAAATTACCACTTTCAATGAATAGCTTGTTTATGCGAGCGCTACATGTTCCTTTCTGCTTCCTATTGCGGGAATCACTTTAAAAAAAAAATTCTTTAGTATATGGGAAAGGTGATCTGGGGCATCGACAAAACGTATAGGTGAAAACATAACTTCCAAGATTATCTATCTAGTTTTATCGTATCCCAAATATGACATTAACAGATGCCTCATTGAAATGTATGTTATCATTCATCTCCAATTTTGTAGGTTGTTGAATGCATTTTATTGTTTTCGAACAGAACTTTGACACGATATTGTAGTATTTTTTATCGCAAAACTATGTAACATAAACATTTAAAAAATCATTATTTACGCCTGAACGTGTGTTTTATTGTGCTCTAAATGCCATATTTGATAGTTATCCCAGACTAACTTTGTAGAAGCTGGCTTTTATTATTTTCTTCTGGTTTCTCTGCAGCAAGATGATAATCACATCAAAACAGATTTTTATTAAAAGCAAATTCGCGTTGGACTGCGGCAAGGTAACTTTATAGGCAAAAATGTTTTCAGCGTGCTAGGTACTTTTGAAAAGTCCCACGTACTGTTTGCAAGCGTCGACTTGCAATTGGAGAGATGACACTGCTTCGTATGTTTTGTGTGCGTGTGCATGTGTGTGCGCCTGTAAGTGTGTCTGTATGCGTGTGCTTGTGTGTGTGCGAAGCAGTGTCCCCATAACCTATTGTTGTTTGTCAACCCATGGCACCTCTGCATTCGTTTCTCAATTGAACGTTCGCACAATCTTTTCTGCTAAATGGAAGCAGAAGCACTCTAAGCAAAACTCAGTTGTAACTCCTACCTGCTAAAGATATATTTCTATTTTTAAATTTTGCTATGGCATACAAATTGGGTAAGATGTAACAGAAGCCGCTTTTATTTTTATAACAGCAGGTGAGGCATTCGCAGCACGGTATGCGATTAATATATCTGCGCTTGTCATCTGTCAAAGACATCGGGGCGTCGTTTTTGGTTTCTTACAACAAGCTGAAAAGCAAGCGAGGTCGCCCGACACCGTCAATAACCTAATTTTTACTAGTTTTCCTCTTTTTCTCTCATCCTGCCGCGTTCAACAGGCAGAAGAGGCAAAGCTACAGAAAAATCTAAATTTTCAATTACAAGCTTCTACTGGTAACTAGGAACACAATTAATAGGAGCCTGCGTTCAAACTACCACACATCTCTTTTTTTGATCAAAAACCGCCTTCAGATTCCAATATTAAATTTCAACTTCCTATTTCTTTATTAAATTACTTGGGCCTATTTTCTTCCTGTTGTAAATCTCGGCTGCATCACATTTCTGGCATTGAAGAATGACCTCGCGCGTTGATCAAGGACAAATGGCCGAGCGCATAGGGTGCCACTCACAGCGTCAATGAACTTCAAAGACAAAATCAAAAACTTTTATTGACTAAGAACCCATTCATAGTCTCAGCACAGAGTGTCACACACAGATTTGCTAAGAGCGCAAGACACGAAACATCCTACGCTATTTTCTTAATGAAGCAACAGAAGCCGAAGCAGACGACTAGTTCTGGTACTACTTACGCAATATATTTTTCAGTGAGCTTGTTATATATAATTTGCTTACTGGACACGCGCTACTTTTTGTACTGCTTTAGGAGTGTGCGTAGGCTTCTGAAAAAATTAAGAAGTTCTACTTAGCGAAAGAACTTCAGAAGTCCGTCACCGCCTTGAACCTACCATAAATGAGTTCCAGTAAGAAAACCCATTAGTTTGCCGAGGCTAACAACAAGAGCACGGTTTCCACACCTGATGAGCAGCAGTGGCTGCGAGCAGTGGAAACTCCAGAAAGTTCTTTGGAGAAATTTAATAAAAATTACTTTCTAAGCGAGTTTCGACAAAGCCTTTCTTTTTATTTACTTTAGGTATTCTTGAGCATTTTTTTTCCTGTGGCGGCAGGTTTTGACATTGATTTATGTGAAGCAGAAATGTATTTCGTAACAAAAAATTTATTTCATATACGTACACAGCGAAAGATAATTATAATTTTTATCACATTTCCCTTTAAGCATCTTGAGGCCGTCGGCAATACATGCGAAAGGAAGAATTGTAAGTTCATAATTAATGGCACCGCGCTACAAGGCGCTAATACTGACACTCGAGCTAACGTTTGTAAGTTCATTCAAAATCAGAACGGAATTGCGAAGGAAGGAATACGAGTCTTCTGTCGAGTAACATATTTTTTTTACAATTTATTGTGATATTTTGACATGTTCTTGAGGTAAATTTTTGAATGCTGACTTCATAAATGCTTGTTATTAAAAGGGCCCCCTAATGACGTCTGGACTAGTTCGGAATGTTTGCAGGAGCCCATCAAATGCAGGAACACAGAAGGAAAACTTTTTTTTTCTTAAAATGAAATTCATTTTTTGAGTTTTAATTAAATTAAGATTACAAAAACAAGGTACACATTTTTAGCTCCGCGGCGTGTTAGGGAGTGTTCATCATTCGGAGCGTTGGAACGAAGCGGCTGTCCAATTCGCTGCGGGTTAGGTTCATTGCTGCACTGTAAGAACGTTTTCCGCCACATAACGTACAATTTTTGTCGTAATACAGGCGGACTGCGTTCGTCTCATCATGTACGGACCTGTCCTTCGGTTTTTTGGGTTGCAAACGAATGTTTACCTTGAGGGAGTGGCAAGTTATGTAACGAGATCACAAACTCGAACCAAGAGGAATACAGGCGAAAATAATCTCTGGCAGATTAAGGAGAAACACAAATCTCCAAATAGAACATTCTGTTTGCCCTTTTTCCCTCTTGTTCCCCTTCTCCAGGGATCATTTTCGTCATTCTTGTCCAGCTCAATTGTATATTTTCGCTTATTGCATTATCCGGGATGCATCATCAGGAATACTGGGCAGTGCCGAAAAATGAAACAATACGATAAAAAGGAAATACTCACAGTTTACAATAAACGTATACATACACCGATCTATGTCACTGGAAGATGAGATAGCACGTCTGCAGAATACTGTGAGACTGTTACAGCTTGTAAGGCTGCAGCAGGAGTGCTACAGGGAGGGATTGGCAGAACGCTGGACACAGTACGGTACAGACAAGGGGATAAACTCCGCCGGTTGCTACATCCGAAATAACTACACGTGCTGCATGTAAGGTTGTGGGGCTAAACCCCATTTGTTTCCCTTTAAAATGGTTTCATGTTATATTAAGTGGCGGAATGTCAAAGAACGAAACTGGCTCGGAACAACGGGCTTTCCTCGAAGATGTGCCTGGTGTCCGGTGTCATCCGCTCACTAACTAGAGCGGGGGCCATCTGGAACCTGGTGGCCGGGCCGCGAGGCTGGCCTTGCCTCACCAGGGCGAACCCTCCGCGGCTCCCCGGACCCCACGTGCAAAAAAAACGGGACCTTGTTAACGTATTCTTGGAGAACTCATTTGCCACTCGCTCTGGTTCTGTTGTCCCTTGCTTCGCTTTTAGAAGTTTGCTTTGATTTTGTTGTCGCTTGCTTCGCTTTTAGAAGTTTGCTTTGATTCTGTTGTCGCTTGCTTCGTTTTCAGAAGTTTGCTTCGGTTTTGTCTACGCTTGCTTTGGTTAGAGAGGTTTGCTTTGGTCTCTGCCCGCGGAATGAGTTAGTCTGGAACTGGAAGCGGAGAGAGACGTACCTCTCAGCAACACGCTCCTAACCCACACTCCGGCAACAAGTGCGCCGATATCTGGCACCGTACTATTTCTGAAACCTTGCTTGGTTGATAGTCTTCAATTTCTTATTAAATTACTCTTCATCTTTACGAACGTCTGAGTGGTTTGGGGGTCTGCCAGCGAAGTCACAGGTGTGAGCGGAATTGCTGGACGTCGGGAAGCCTTTCAAAAAGCGACGCCCGGCAGTGACGAAACATCCATCGTCGACAGAACAACGAAGCAAAGAACATTTACTATGCATACCGTTATATTCAATTTATGAGTGCCACCTATCTGAACACGCAGACCGAATATACACTGCCCTGCACTTCCCTGCATACAGTCATATACACTTTTTGAGTGCAAACTGTCTGAACAGAAACCGGATATGCACTGCCCTGCACTTCCCTGTACAGCGCTAAACCTCTTTGCACCAGTCAAGGACGGTGCAGGTAAATCGTACCAGCCCCTTATTGTCTGTTGGCTTGTGATTCCATGACGCTGGCCATGAGGCCAGTTTCCAGCAGAGGGCCTAGGGGCTCTAGCTGATCGCACTGGATGGGTGGCATATCCTAATTTCACTGTTACAAAGCTTGAGGAGCCAATTTCCTGGTTGCCGCTGATAAATCCTTTAGCGAGTGATTTCAGGTGATATCACGACGTCAACCTGATAAACACGGTACCGAAAACTGCAACAAACGACAAACAGAAGCGCCAGGGATATGAAAATACCTCTATGTGCATTATCATCATTTGTTTTGGACAAACACAGTACCTGACAATATGGTACAGAAAAATGAAATTATATTCCAGTCAAAGAACCACCATCACCACCACCGGCTTTCCTCTACGCTCACTGTTTTTTTGTTCACAACATACATGCCCAACATTCTGCATATAGCTGTTGGTTTATCTTCACTTCTAATAAGTTTGTTCGATACGTTGGTGTTAAGGGAGCACCTTTGAGAAGTCGTGATGGATACAACGGTAGTTGGCAAACAGGAATCACTTCTATTATAACGCTTGGTTGCATTGTAGATCAGAAAAATATTGAGAAATCCAAAGTTGAAAAAAGGCGCCGTGTAGTTCTTCAAGGTATATGCCAGACTGTACCGTAGGCAGGGGGGGAGGGGGTCGAACTCTACCCCCTTCCCCCCAGGGGTCCCGCTCGCTCCCCTTCTCACGCAGTCTGTTTCGCACGAGGCACGGAGCAACGGGGGAGCGCGGACTATCACCAACTTATATGCTTTCGGGAAAACTATGTGTGAGGTAGAAAATGCTCAAATAAATAAAATAGCCAATATTGATTCATTCATGTTTATGCGATGGGATGGGGAACTTGATCACAGCCAAAACCTATATTTCGAAACATTTGTGGGGTAAAGGATGGCAATTTCAAGTCAAAGTAGAACAAACTATTTTCACAGAAATACACAGTTCAATCAAATCAAATTAAATATTATAAAACTAACACATTGTGATAATATAAAGCAATGTCCGTGATGTAAGGAATAATAAATGAATTGTAAAAACAATTCCACTGTAGGCGACGGGGGGCGCTGCGCTCGCGCGCACCCCGTGTACTGATCACAATTACGTGCTTTCGACTAGAAATTGCCACGAATAAAAAGATAAATGTGACTAGCTCTTTCAGAAAGCAACTTCCAGTCTCTCTTGATCATCTCATTTATGCCAAGAGCCTACACATTAAGATGCGGCCGCCTTCGTTCACGGCAGAAAATATCCAGGACGTCTTCCGCTTGAACTTCAAAAGCGCTAGACCGAGCAGTCGTTCATTCGAAGTGGACGCTGTCAGTTATGTTTTCAACTGTCGTATTGAAGAAAACGAGCGCTCAGCTAGAGACTCTGCCCGTTGTTACGGGCAGAGTCTCTAGGAGACGATGGACGTTCTAAATTAGTGCCTCCGGACAGAGGGCGACCTCCTCTAGCGCAGACTTGACGGGCGTTTCACGTTTCTCCATCTTGCATTGAACGCCCAAGACTTCAATGTTTTTGGCGAATTTCCCTTCACTTTGCGAAATTTCCCTCCATTGAGATGCCCATCTCGATGATCGCTCACGGATGCAATAAAGTTCGTGTTGCTTTCTGCTTTGCATGTGGAGGTGGCATCCGGCGCAATTCCTCATTAGATTATTTTCTTCTTGGCACGGACCATCAGAAACTCCAAAGAGTCGACTCTTTATATTCTGATATGCATATGCGCAACGGTAGTCAAGTTCGTATCAACGTTTGGTGTTTGTGTGTGGTGTGTCATGTCATTTCTCCGAGTGACGGAACGACAAGTTCGGACTGATGACTTCTCATTTTTAAAGAGCTCATTCATGATACGGCCATTTTTTTTTTTCATGTCATTCGCTAACAGATGTTGGCATATTTTCAAAAATGATCAGTGACTGCTCCAAACCAATGTTTCGCCCTCTACACAACGTGCTCCAAGGGTTAAATGCCGCTTCCATCACTGCGCCTGCTGAAGTACCAGCACCAGGATCACAGCATGCAACTGCGGTATAATACCTTGGAGAGTAAAAGCGACTACTGCTCTTACAATTCGGTATTGTCCAGAAACATAATATGCTAGAAACTCAAGCAGGCTGTACAAAAAAGAGACTGATTACAATTTCGTATTGTCCAGAAACATAATATGCTAATACCTCAAGCAGGCTGTAGAAAAAGGAGACTGATTTGTTTTAATAGGCCTTCATGACCTCATAAATAACTCATGCTAGAGCACTTTATTGGCCTCTAATAGCTTGTTAATAAATCTTCTGTATGAAAACTGGGTCTAAGAAACAGCATAAAACTTTTCGTAGCGCATAAAGAAATATATTGCACTAAACATTTCCCAGATCAAGACACGTGAGGTGCTCTGCTGCGTCATGTTTTTTTTCGTAACACACTGGTGCATAGCGGTGAAGCTTGACATGTGTGTCGGTCTGCAACTTTAGTTTTGTTCCAGGAAAGTTTTAAGCAGTGTGTGGTTCACTTATGCATGCAAAAAAAAAAGTTGGTTTGTTTGGCACGCCTCTTAATTATACAGCTTCCTATATATTAAATCATGGTGCAAATAAAAAAAAAATATGACGGAACTCACAATCAATATAGCGTCGCGATGTAGATTAAACTTTTAATGTAGATCTGGAAGCCGTAATTGATTTTATGGTTTGGAAGGAGGAGGTTACCATAGCTCGTTCCAGACATTTTTTGCTGTGCAGTACAGGTAGCCACTTCGGTCTTCAAAAACGCAATCTTCTTAAACCCTACGATCAGGCTTCGTCAGATTACCAATGCTCTCTATAGTGTGTAATATGGATGGTTTGGCCTTCATTTGACGATCTGCTTGCTTATTTTCGCTAGCGGAAAGGGTCCGATTATTTTCCAGATTGCGAAGAAATTATCGGCAACGCCATCGCCAGCAACTGTTGCCGTAAGAGGGGGGGGGGGGGAGGGGCGTTTTAACAGTGTGCCCCGCTGAGGTTAGGTACGCAACGTTGCCATAAACCCTTACATTATCCCAGATTCAAGCTCCGAAGGCGATCGTGCCGACGTCGTTAACTACGCCGCGCCCCGCTGTTCCCGCCAAGCTGAGAAGAGCCCGACCAAACTGAGTCCAGAGCGGTCTACTGCGCTCTGCTCCACTTCTTTTCTTTTTTTTTTTTTAAGCCTCCGCTAATTGGTAATAATGAGATCAGTTGGTGTAATCGAAGCAGCGATTCGGATTAAGGATTAACTGCACCGTGATAGGTCCAAAGAGTAAGCAAATGATTGTAATAACAAGCTCAAATAAACGGATTCGCGCGCCGGTCCGGCGGATTCTCGCGCCGGCATGAGTCTACCGGCCGGCTTTTGTTTGAACGAATGGACACTTGGTATTTGTTGCTTTAAAGGCGGGAGCTCAAAATTTTCTTCAGCGTGGCAGAAGATTCCCCCTCTTTTCTTTTTTTTCTCCTCCCCTTTCCTCCTCTATTTTCCTCCTCGGTTTTTCCGGCCTTCTCGCACGAGTGCTAATGGGCTTAGCGGTTCCCCCCACAAAATCTCCGTAACCCTTCAAGGTCCTCTGCTTCAATCCCAAACACCAGGGATTAGTTAGGCCGGCTGGATATGAGCTCGGAAGGGTTCGGGCTGGCCCGCTTTTCTCCTTTTTTTTTTTTCTTTACTCTTTTTCTGCAGCTCTAAAACACACTCAGATAGTCAACACCAGCTAGCCCAACAACGAGTTCTTTTACATTCAAATACTTCCGCATGCGGCCACATACGCTACAACACCGCATATTTATCTCGAGTGAACGGAACTTGAACATCACAGCAGAAGGAAAAAAGATGGGTATTTTTATCTGAACTTTGAGCTCTACCCAAAGAGTTGAAAATTGGTCGTTCTAACAACGGCACACTGAAGAGTGATTGTATCACTATTGTGTTTTTTTTTTTTGTACAAAGTAATAATCATGAGTAATTACAAGTCAAAGATATTGCAGTCAAAGGGACACAGTCTGACCATTTCTGGGGCATAATATATGGGTTCGTACTACAGGTGTTTTCTAGAGTGACGGCCGCCTCGCTGAAACTGCTAAGAAGAGTAAAAACAAACTTCCATAAAAAGTGAAACGGTTTATGGTATATTTCATCTATCTTCAGCCTTTGAAAAAAATTTCTTCGTGGCCAAACGTGCATTTAGTTTCTGTCAACATATGTAACTGAAAACTCGACAGCAGACAAATATCTGGCGTATCAGCAAGGAGAGCGGGAAATACCCGGAGATTGAACCGCAAAATCACAATTTTCTTCGCGCAAAATAGTGCAATTAGCAATAGTAGCACATTATGCCATTTATTAAAAGACAGCAGGTATTACGAAGGTTTCATTCTCTTCTGTTCCCATTTGTTCGCTGATTAAGAAATGGAATGCCCAGATAGCCTCTGCAGCCCTTGCATCATAATTGTTCGGGGCTCTGTCAGGGTGGGCGAAGGCCAGCGACCATCTCAAAAAAAAAAAACTCAGGAGTTCGGAAGGTGCATTACCGCAAGTTTTGGGGCTGCTTGGCTAATTTAGGCGTCTGGCATTCCCCGCCTACTTAGAAAAGAAGCGGAACAGCGGCCAGGTCAACGTCGTCACCAAGCGGGAAATCATGCCGAAATGTGTCCTTGAACACGTGCGAGATCTTTACCCGAACCCAGCCGGGATTCGCCACAATTCCTAATTAATCTATGAAAAAAACTATAAAAAGGGGTAGGCTTAAACGATTTGTCAATTTTTTAATATAGTCATGCGGACTAACTTTCCACAAGTACAGAAAGAAATGCAGTAGAAATGCAGAGCTCCATTGTGTTCTTTATGTCCATACTTGTCTTTCGCGCTGTACGCCAATTAAAATAAATTCTGCAACATCTGTAGATTATGCCTGTTATGTTGTCTCTAAAAGAAAAGTAATCAAGAAAGTTCGGTATCGTGCCACTATTTGTGCAAATACAATTTTATGTGGAATTCAACGTCAAAACAGTACTTCCGCGGGAAATAATGCATCCGTCGTTCTTCGCCTTCCTGAAGCTATGAACTACCGATCTCGGCTACAGGACTTTTGGGTCTACAAAATATCACGCTCAGTAGAAAATTCGCTTTTTCTACCAAAAGTGCTGTAAATTATTTATTTTTCAAACAGGTCGGGTGGTGATGCGTGTTTGAGTGTAGGACCGTTGACTGGGCACTAGTTTGCGCCAAGAGTGCAGTGCTTCCTTTCATGCTGCCTGCGACAAGTGTTGAAATTTGAATATAGTAGAAATAAAATCAACTGACACTCTTAGAATTATTTTAAACGCGCTTTCTTCAGGCATTAAGATTTTGATCGTACCTTTTGTTCATTGTCGTCTTCGATGAAGGAACAACTCGCCGAGGAGGTCGCGCTGTCCGCGTACGCGGCTTGACAGATAAGGTCGCGAATGCTTTTCGCGAATCTTTAAAGTTTAAGCATAAAAATGAAAGACGCTTACTTTACGCCAATGAAACCAACTTTGGGCAGACGTCTTGTGAGAGGTGGAGTATTTTTAATTATGCCTAATAAATTAAATGTTTAAGACTAATTATCAAAGTTTTTTTAAATGTATTAACAACCGAAATGACAGTTGGAAAGTTCTAGAGCTCCTTGAAAAACACCCGAAGTAGCTGTCTGCAACGTGATACGGCTCGCGTGGCTTTCTTCTGACTAGTAGTAAAGCTTATGAAACATGACAAAATACTCCGTGATAAAGCGCCCGCCCCATCATAAACTCAATTTCGAATTGTTTTTTTTTTTGTTTTGGATTTGTTTTTATAGGCCGTAAAAAAAAAAGAGAGATGCATGCAAGACGCGCGCCCCTACGCTTTATTTATATCAGAAAAGAACTGCCCTCTGTTTTATATAGAACGTTAATTGTTTTTTTTTTGTTTTTTTTTACCTATTAGATATTACAGAAAACGTGAAAATTAACGTTTTGTGGATGTAAGCTATACGGCCAGGCGAAGATTGGGTTCAAGAAAGAACGCAACAAAAACCGACTGATTACCTAACATTTGTTAATGAAATTTTTGATTATAAAAGAAAACGGGATAGTTGATTTATAAAGTTGTTGGGCATAATCGAAAGCCACCAAATTGTCCAGTGAAAATTGCGAAAATATAGTTCTGATTTTATGTGGGCTCCATCTCCGCGTGGCACAGCCTAACGCCATGAAGCCAAAGCGACAAATCATGCGCGTCGCTGTGACAACGCCACTGTTTGGGGGGGGGGGGGGGGGGGGGGGGCGGGGGGGGGGGGGGGGCGAGGAGTGCGGCGGCCGAAAAGATTGCGGTAACACGATTCGCGTCCAAATTAGGCTTTTTAGGACGCCGTGAAGCACTTCACGTGCACTACATTTCTTTAAAAATGAATGATTTGGTGTTTTTGATGACTACAGATAAGATACAAACGGCAATTGCGTAACTCCGACGTCCTTTTTAGAAAAATGTCTACTCGTTAAAAAAAAAAAATCGCCCCTTATAAGCACGATTGTAAGGGAGTTCTTTACGTCCGGCGACATCATTACGGCATGGAAGGAGGCGTTGACCACATATCATACGCTGTGTATAATCTGTGGTCACCGTTTTTTTTTTTTCGTACTAGAATGGGCAAACATTTGATACCAAATAAAATCGATTTAGCATTCACGAAATTCGGCTTGTTTACTTGCTTCAAATCGAGATTTGATTTGATTACACTTATTTTGTACCGGTACAGGCCTACTTTATTCCCTAATGAGTTACAAGTGATAATTACATTGTTTTGTTGTTTTTTGTTTTTTGTTTTTTGTCGTGCGAGGTCATCACAATTTAATATTAACAATCGGAGCTACGCGATTACGCGGAGGAGGCGCATTTGAAGATATTCAAAATTGTTCGGAATACACAAACGACTTCAAACGTCTTGCTGTTTGGGTCCTTTCCTACACGCAGGACCAATAATAAAGCCAAAACTTTATAGAGGAGACTATCTCTATTAACTCAACGCGCAAACACGATGTGAAGCGTGTCTTCGTACGTTGGAAAGGAGATACCGGCGAGCAAACCGTAGCGTCGAATGTCCATGCATCAAAATGTCCGTGCACCGAAATATCCGCGCATCGAAAAGTCCCACAGCAAAAAGTCTTTGCAGCAAAAAGTCCGTACACTGAAATGTCTGTGCACCAAAAAGTCCGCACCGAAATGCCCTACAGCAAAACGCTGTGCACCGAATAGTGCTAGAGCCACTACGGATGGGATCCTCCGTCACCTCTGCCGGTTTACGAACCATAATGATTCAGAACCACTGGTCTATGGAGCGCCATCCCTGATATACAGAAAACGCCGCTCGTACTTCCCGTTGTCGAAAGATGCCAAATCAGATATTTATATTAAAATGATACCTCAATGACTACTTCTTTGAGCGGGACAAGGTATTTGTGCTCTCACAACAGCAAGAATCGTCTTTCAAACCAATGCTAAAAAAGCCAATGCAACTCGTTGGGAAGAGCAAGTGCCAAGCTCGCTCAAAACAGCTACTCGGTTGGTTCAGCTCCTTGTCGCAGGTGTGCCGGCTGGCTTCTGGATAATCTTTTCAAATCCTCGAAGCTTTCATTTCCTCCACCCCAAACCTGTCAAGAAAAAAAAAAAAAAAAAAAGGCAGCCGCCAAAAAAAAAAAAAAAAAAAAAAAAAAATCGGAAAACGGCGAGGAGGAAACAAGATGCGATTTTCTCCTTTCACAGTGGCGAGAAGGAAAGTGAGGGTCGGGTTCCTTCTCTCTGCTTGCGGGCCGGCCTTTAAGCGGAAACTGATGCCGTCGCGCACGACTAGCACACGATCATATATAGCTTATAAATGATGTCGTTCCGAATTCTAATTAATTGTACCTTTGGCACGTTAGAGAGCTTTAACCTCTTGCCTGCATTTTAGGCAAGATCATCCGGCTCGTTAGGCCTACAGATATTCTCGGAATAACGCCAGTAGCACGCACAGAGTCGTTCAATCGAGCGCACAGATGTAGAAACCAACACAAAAAGCACGAGAGCACGAAATTGACCGATTAGAACAGCCCGAACACGACACACGGTAAGAGCTGCAGATTCAAATCGCAGAAATAAGCGTCCCACTGGTTCTGTTGTTCCAATATCCCTAACGGCGATTCCCAAATGGGGATGATAGGCGCTCGCGCGTGACACGGCTATTAAAAAAAAAAATACGTGTATCTTATTCCGCCGCTACCACTGCTGAGAGGCGGGCCTCTCGGCAACAGTTGTTGTTTTGAAATTTCTGCTCATTTGAAGCATCTTTTTCTCTTTCTTTTTTTAGCCTTTCTCGCTAGAAAGAAAAGAAGAACTACTTTATGAGAAAATCGCGATATTTTGCGAAGCGACACATTTTATTTAGCCCGCATAAAATAAGTTCTGACGGCTCTTACCAACGTTGCCAATCATAAAGTCGTCCCTAAAACGTCATCACTGTGCCCCCAGCTGCACGTTTAGACATACTAGGGCGTCACCAGACGTTGCGCTGTTTTTACCTGACCAAAATAAAATATGATTCACCAATATTTCGTGGTTACTACAGTTGTTCCCTGAGTGTCCCGACCAACAAAAGAGGGAATAAGATAAAAAAAATGCAAGAACTCAAATAGATGGCCACTTTAAAATCATAGCATGAATTTCATAATACTGTGTCCGCGAACGACACTATCAACGCTGAAGCGGAAAGTAATCGTGAAACACATAATATCCATCAATTTAGCGGACAAATACAACACCTAGATATGCATGTCTCCTCCTCTCCCTTGGTTTCTACACGTGACCTTTGCATCTTCTTTTCACCGTACGTCGCAGCGCGGCAAACGCTATAGGAGCCGATGGCGCCAATCAAGCGGCAGCCGAATCTCCTCTTTACGGCGTTTGTCGTCTTTTTGTCAACAGCTTATCGCGGGCTATCCTGATCAGACGCGAAATGTACGTCGTGAGCTTCCCATCTTATTCTAAGTATCTGTTTGCGGGCCTTCTACAGTCAGTGACGACTTATAAAAGGCGCGGTGTGGCTATAACTATCACGTTTCTAGCTTCAGGATTGGCTCTTCAAAGTTTTACTTGGGCGATACTGCAATCTCATTGGCTGTGGAGCGTGAGCAAGCTCCTCAGGACTTTCCACACTCTGCCTTTCTTAGGTTGTTGATGACTATCTAATGAACTCAATACGATGCGGGGGAGGAGTCATAAACGGAACATCTTGTGGCATTACTAGCGCGTCCTCTATCTCGTCGGGACTTCTGACTGTTGCTCTTTCAGTTCAAGTGAAAACAAAATGTATACACCTTATCTATGCATATTACCCAGGCTAAATATTGCTGAGCCACTGAGCTGTTCTTTATGAGAGAGAGATAGCTACTGCAGATACTCAGGGCTCTTTCCGTGGCACAGTTCCAAAATTTGGAGCCGCGCAAAAGGCCTTTGTTGGAATTCTTTATTGCTGCTGCCTTAATGTCCGCGGTTGTGGCGTATCGACACGAATGTATACAACACAGCGTTCTATGCCACTTGGTTTCCATAACTCTGCCGACCAATGTTTGTTTTTTGGGCAAAACTGACCGAAGCCAAAATCGAATGCAACTCAAAAACGCGACCTCAGCGAGGAAGGGGGTGAGCTCGGCGATAGTATCAATGGCAACTTAAGAAGTTCAGATGGAGGCAAGCTCCGAGTATTTTATTATTGCTTCGCAGGTAATGCGTTAGATGCATTAACTGATTAGAAATGTAAAAAAAAAGCTATTCACGAGGAATGAAGCGTGGACGAAAAATCCACTCTAAAAAAAAGGGTGTAGTACTTACACCCGGAGGGGTGTATGTGACTTGTCCCATATACGACACCCCCATGGGTATATATGCGACACCCCAAAAAGGAGTGCACACATGCACCTCATTTTGAGGTGCACATGTGCACCTCAGCGGGTGTATAAGACACACCCCACCCCGGGGTGTATATATATTCCCTCTCTCACTTACTGGGAATACCGATACACCCCATTCTTGGGTGTACATATATTCCGTTTCTCACTTACTGGGAATACTGATACACCCCATTCTTAGGTGTACATATATTCCGTTTCTCACTTATTGGGAATACTGATACACCCCATTCTTAGGTGTACATATATTCCGTTTCTCACTTACTGGGGATACTGATACACCCCATTCTTAGGTGTACATATATTCCGTTTCTCACTTACTGGGAATAATGGTACACCCCATGCATAGGTGTACATATATTCCGTTTCTCATTTACTGGGGATACTGATACACCCCATTCTTAGGTGTATATATATTCCGTTTCTCACTTACCCGGAATACCGATACACCCCATTCTTAGGTGTACATATATTCCGTTTCTCACTTACTGGGAATACTGATACACCCCGTGCTTAGGTGTACATGCATTCCGTTTTCCACGCCCTCCGCACTTACTGAGAATACCAATACACCCCATTCTTAGGTGTACATACATCCTTTTTCCCACACCCTATTCACTTTTTGGGAATATGGATACACCCCTTCCTTAGGTGCTTGAATACTCCCACTCAGACACTCCCACTATGAAATAGGGGCACAGATACATCCCAATCCACGGTGTCAAAATGTTCCCAATCCTACACCTCCATCCTCAGTGAGAATATATACACATATTATCACTTGCACACTCATACCATGAAACCGATGGAGGCGCACTCCATTCCATGGCGTAAAGACATTCCCAGTTCTGTACCTGCATCACTTGTCGGGATACGTAAACACACCATTGCATAGTGCCAACAGTCCCTTTCTTACAGCCTCATCAGTTAGGGAGAACGGAGCTGCACCCCTTTTAAACTGCCTGTGCCTTGAAATTTCATTGTTCATACAATAATTATTTTGCAAACTAGAAAAATCAATGAATTACCTTTGAAATGCATTTTATTGCTTTCAATGATCTTTCAACCGATGCACATTCAACGCTGAACATGCATCAGTTGTGCAACAACCGTAAGTCCCATGGGCGTGAGAGGCGTGAACTCAATGCCGATGAGCCGCTCGATGACAGCGAAGGACCTCAGACTCCCTGGAGCGTACTTGATGTTAAAAGCCCAGTACATTGAGAGCACCAATGACACTGAGCTCAGAACATCAAGTGCGTTCAGGGCGAGGTCCTCAACTGCCACCTGAAAGCCATCGGCACAATATGCTGTTCTTCCCGTGTAGTTCGCAGTCGGGAACATGTGCACCTTGCCTGGATCCTGAAAAAGAAAAGATGGCTGTCAGTACAAGCAAACAGATGCCACAAACGATTCATAGACAAATATGTTTACAAGCAAACCAGCACGCCTCTAGCACGGGGGCACCGCCGCTAAGGGTGCGCCACGCATATGCTTAGGGGTATGGGCAAAAAGTGATGCGCCCCACATCAGCAAACCATCGGGACATGTTGTCGGCTTCGGTTAGGGTCGCCTCATTCTGTTCTGCTTTGGTATTGACGGTTCAACGTCTTTCTTACAATACCCGACTATCATGGAGCCTCCACAAAATGGATGAGACACTTCTACCGTGAAATTAAATGTAAATGGTGTGCACGGCTACACAGAACGTGTAGATGCCAATGAATGGAGCAGTGCATCGCCTCCGCAAGTGAGCGCTGGGGACAGGTGCAGTTTCGAATCGGATGTTTCGAAGAACGATGAGATGTGCATTATATTTGATGGGTCTTTACGCGTCGGAGCAACTAACCCAGCAATTGATCTAAGTATACGTCAAAGTAGCTAACCTAGCAATCGATCTAAGTATGTTTCAAAGTTACTAACTCAGCAATTGATCTAAGCTGCAGTACTCAAAATCCTTTACATGCATTGATGTTTCCACACACAATGTGTGTTACAATAAGTTTGCTCACTCCTGAATAGTTTTTTTAAGCTTCCTCTAGACGGATAGGTAGCTATGTTTTGTCCCAGTCCTTTGTTCCTTTACTGTTACTGTTACCACTAATCTTAGCATCTGATAAAAGTGAGAGCTTTGCTTAATATCGCGAGAATGTTACGTTCATGTTCAAGCGGTGGACGTCCAAGAACGCCCACCCAGCTTTCTGTTGGGTGGCTTTCTACTAGGTGGGTGTTCTTGACCACTAAGAGCTTCTTTTCGATGCTGACGACTTTCTACAGGGCGTTATTTTCCTGACAACATTCCACCAACTGAAGGAGATGGAGTCCTTGCGGCCAGGTATGTGCTTGCTCCGAGCGCTCACTTGTTCATCGGCGAATGTCAGTTTGAATGTGGCAAACAAATCCAAACTTACAAACACCAGTTGTATTTTTTTGCGAAAGAGCAGAACTTTGTAATCTAAGCTCATATTTGATCACTTCGCCCACAAGATTTAATTCATATCAGAAATTTCCCCTTTCTTCAGCTCTGCTATCAGATGATTTCAGTGTAACTTTAAGTCTCGCTTTCACGCAAGCCGAAATTGGGTCCCGGAACGACAGACTCGGCCACTTTGGTGATATTTCGTCAGTTGTCAATCAAACGCGAACTTCGAATATGCTTCAGATGTGATAGAGATAGCACACAAACACTCCAGATCCTTTGAAAGTACTCCTCCCTTCAATGTGAAATACTGAAAATAATTCCAACAAGTCACCGCGAGCACGACGAAGTGGATTCTCGCATTAACGGTAGTGGTCCGACCGATGTCCAGTTTACTTTCCTTACATGTCATTTAGATTCTACATCGAACGGCAGGCACGACACACATTAAAACTGATCTTGACGCCTTTCCTAGTTTGTTTCATGTGGTCCCAGCCTCCACCACTGTCACATTTTGACTGGATGGCGCGTTTCTATGAAGCACCATGCAATGCCTGGCCTACTAGATCGTCTTGTCCGCACTCCTAGACCAGAAATGCGCTCGAAGCACCACCACCATGCCTTAAAGACCGGAGTTGATGTTTAAACAATTTGACGTCAAGAAGCACTTTTTGGGGAATATGGGGCAGACCACTGCATAGAATCTGGCATGCCCAGAGGGGCTTTTAGACTCCCTGGGCATCTTTATACGACATTACACGTTGCCTTCTCCACATTAAGGGTTGAATGATACGGCCACTCTGGGGCACACTTCACCAACAGACCACCGAAGCAGCTCAAGGACATTAGATATTTTGTCACATGCCACTTGTACAGTGCTCAGTTTATTCTTGCTATCACTTATCATAAGGCCCAGCACTTACCAGTTTCTGCAGATAGATGCCGGCATCCTCCTTGAGCAAGTGTGGCAAGAGCAGCAAAATGCCTGTTGCGAAGCACCCTGGGAAAGAAATCATACTATTATTTCAACTGAGATATGGTCAAACTATACTGCCTGTAATGCATTTTCGACTCGTGTTTATCAGATTCTTGTTTTTCGGATCACTACAGTTAAGGTAGTACGGTGGCACTGCAGCAGAGATGGTGCTGTATTTTGTGCTACACAACAGTAACATTCATTGGCCTGCTCGATCCGAGTCACTTCCATATCAAAATGCCAGGATCATGATAACCAGGGTTCAGAAATGGAAGCATGAGAGCGGCAAATTGCGAGCGCTGAAATCGGTGGTCGTAATAAACACATGCGAAAAAGAGTGAACGAACCAGAGAATGAATACAAACGCAAGGTGAGGCATGTTTGTTTTGCTGTGATGCACTGCCTTTGTTCAGCTGCTTGTCAGCTTTAGTTTTGGATAAATGCATTTCACTGAGATAAGCATTAATGCGCAGGCAAGCTATCATAATTAAAACAGCCCCAAGACAAGGGGAAAAAAAAGCGGGGGGGGGGGGGGGACAAGCATAATGACACCTCAAACTAAGGCTTCATTGCACTTGTTTATAATGCAATTATATATTAAATTGCAAGCTTCACCCTTGTTGGTTTAGACTGGTGGCGGTTGATAAAACCCGTTTGCTCTACTGACGTCTAACCCCTGGTTAACTCAGTTGGTAGAGCGCTCCACCTGTAATGGAGAGGTCCCGGGTTCGATACCCGGACCAGGCGGATTTTTTCGGTCGCGCACCAGTCACCTAGCTGTGTTTGGAGATTTCTGTTTGTCCTTTGCCCCTCTTGTTCCCCCTCTCCAGGGATCATTTTCGTCATTGCACGTCTTTTTTTTTTTCATTTGCTGTTTCAGGGTTGTTTTAGTCAAGATCTTTCACCCGTGGTTTTTTTACCAAAATAAGGAGAAAAACTCAATAAAGACCTTGCAAGTAATACTGTGCCAGCTTTTTGGGTTTATGAAATAGCCACCTAAAATTCGGGATCGCAGAGACCACCAATGTCTGCTTACATGGCTCACCGTTCTCAGGTTGCTGAAATGGATGGGGAGACGCTGGAGCTTTTCCTCTATATTATTTTATGATCTCTATGGACAGCAATCCTGGAAAATTCTGCTGATGTACTTTGTTATCCTTTCAAGCACAACTCAAGTCACGGGTTTTAGAGGATACTAAACATACCACTCAAATGCATTCTAACTTCCAGTCACAATATGAAGCTAAACAAAGCAGGAGTGAAGCTGCTTACCATACCTCTCCACCTCCGGCAACGCGTCTAGACGCTCCTGCAGCTCATCAATGGCAGCTTTGTTGCTGCGCTTCCTGGCAGCAAGGGTGATCACCCCTTTTCCGAACTTGTTAACAGCTGCCTCCAGCTCGATCGAGGCCTCATGTTTTGTTAGGAGTTGAAACTCTTGGTGGATCTGTATTAGTGTAAAACGAAAGAATAAAACATACAATCTGTGAGCTCCACAATTATATGTAGGCACAAGAAGAGCCGAAAAACAATACACAAATGGTGACCAAGAGAGCTAATCAACCAGCACAAAGAATACGAAGAGCTAGAGTCACTCAATCTTCCCCGAGTATCGGCAATAATAGGATTAGCATACTAAAAGTAGCTGGAAAAAAATTGAACCCTTATTGGCGGGGATCAGTAGAAGTTGGCCACTGTTGCACCTTGAATCTATACATACGCCTAGACCAACCTACAGATGGACGAGATAGAGCACTTAGAGCTCATCTACCTAAAGCCACCATTTTGAGCTGTCAACTGCGGCGCCGCGATGCGGCTCTCAAACAAAGCTTGGGAGTGCCAGAACTCTGGAAACATTCAGTAACTTTTCACCGGGACGTGACAGTCCAAGCATGCACAGAACTCTTCTCAAAAAAGGTCCATTGTTTTCCTGCAGTGCACCAACTCTTGGAAAGAAAAGCATACACCTTGTACACTAGGAATTAGATTATTGAATTCAACTATTCAAGACCTTGCTATAGACCCTTTCAGGCAACATTTCATGGGCGCCGCCATCTTGAGGTCAAGTGACACTGCCGCCATAGCCAACCTTTAGTTTTTCGCCGTTGCTCCGCATTGTGTGCTGCGCCGGCCACCACCGGAGCTTTGTTTTCGAGTTCTTTTACATTCTGCGTTGAAATCTTGTATATTCTTTAGGTCGCTTCAATATTTCGGGCATTCGTTTATTCATTTGATATCTATATTTCAACATAGCTCTTGTATTTTTTTTTTAATTATGGAATGGAATCGGAGAGCGAATGGATTGGCGATACAAGATTATGGCCTAGGCTTCAGAGACCATGTAAGTTCATCACATTCATTCGTTTTTGTCGCTAAAGAGGGCGGTCAACACCATTGCGACATATGGAAATTTCAACTGACGCAGTAAGGCTATCGGAGTCGTGCTTCTCGCTGTTTGTGCGCGCTTTAGAAATCGTTTCCGTAAGTAAAAGCCGAATGACAAGTAAGCGATTTAGCGAGTGACAGCGACGACAGTTAGCGACGAAGATTTCTTACTGTCGCCCTCGCATCACTCGGTTTTCGGATTTCTAGAAAACGTCACTTACCGTGTTTGCCGCTCGCTCCTGTCACTTCCATGCGGTTTGCCTCGTCACGCGACTGAACGAGTGACAGCAAGGCGGGTCGTGGTCACTTGTCTCGTTGCTCGCCAAATCGTTTGCATGCGGTTTATACTCGATATTGAGGTGCCAATGGTTCAGTGTTGTGTGCATGGAAATTAATTAAGCGTAAACCGCATGTAAGCGATTTGGCAAGCAACGAGACAAGTGACGACGATACGCTTCGCTCCCACTCAGTCAGTCGCGCGATGAAGCGAACCGCACGGAAGCGACGGGAGCAAGCGACCAAGACGGTGAGCAACGTTTTCTAGAAATCGAATAACCGAGCGACGCCACGGGCGACAGTGAGAAATCTTCGTCGCTGACTCTCGTCGTTGTCGTTTTCGCTTGCTAAATCGCTTACGTGGGGTTTGGCTTTTACTCACGGAAACGATGTCTAAAGCGCGCAGACGCAGCGAGAACCACGACAGTGATAGCCTTACTGAGTCAGTTGAAATTTGCATTATGTCGCAATGGTATTGACTGCCCTTTATTAGCGACAAAAACGAATGAATGTGATGAACTTACCTGGTCTCTGAAGCCTTGGCCATAATCTTGCATCGTCGATCCATTCGCTGCCCGATTCCATTCCATAAGTAAGAAAATACAAGAGCCATATAGAAATATAGATAACGAATGATTAAATGGAAGCCCTATATATCGAAAAGACCTAAAGAGAACACAACATTTCAACGCGAAACGTAAAGGAACACAAAAACAACGCTCCGGTGGTGGCCGGCGCAGCACACAACGCGGAAGTACGGCGAGAAACTGAAGGTCGGCTATGGCAGCCCAGAAAGCGCGCGGAGGGCACGCCGACTGGTGGCAGCTCGAGTAACTGACTCCCTGAAAGCATCTATGTGATTCGTAGTCATATTTGAATATTTGCACAACACTGGTCAAATTCAATGCAAGTTGTTGCATATTCTGTGATAGACTGTCTGCAGCAGTAAAAAGTCTTTATGACGTGTGGGTGCTGCCTGGCTAACAGAGCTCCAAAGCACGGCAACAGACCTACCCCATAGTGCACCCACCACTTCCTTTAGTTCCTGGTCCGACGTGACTATTTACCCTTGAAACCCTGCAGAAACTGAGGGTTGAGGCATTGGTATATGTTCCCCAATAATCCCAACCTTGCCCACTCCATTAAGTGTTTGGTACGCCCAAAGAAACCCTTAAAGGGTAACTGCAAAGAAAAAAACATTTTTTTTAATCAGCCTAATTGGCACAAGCATGTCACAAAACAAATCTTCCACGAAAAAAACAATTTTTTTTCTAGGAATATTTACGCCACAGGACGTAATTTAGTCGTTGTCACAACTTCTCCACATTTGAAACTCCCGCTCTTTCGACGCGCGCGGAGTGGCTGTTATACGTCACTCCATGACGTATAGCAGCCACTACGTGACGTATAATACCAACCTTGTGGCGCGCGATTTAAAACGGACGAAATAGCCGCAAACTAAAATCAGTTTTGCGGAATAAATATTGCTGTAAAAAAATTTTGTTTTTGGCGGAAAAATTGTTTGGTGACATGCTTGTCCCAATTAGGCTGTTTAAAAGTACATTTTTTTTTTTTGCTTTGCAGTTGCCTTTTAAAGGGATACTACAACAAAATTGCGGCCCTTATTTCGTAGTCTATACATGTTCTAGGAAGCAGTATCACATCGGACACCCATCTCTTGTTGAAAACGACACAAAAAGATATTTTAAAAAGAGTTAAACGATTATCAACTAGCACCTGGTGAGTGTCCCTAAAGTTTCGTTTGGAATGCCCGTCTTAGAACATTGACAGGTAATGACAATGCCTGTCTCGCCTAGAACAATAAGGCAGCCCCGCTCTTTGGAAGTATGGCTCACCATGCCTGTACTCTAATCCTGAACGCGATTACCAAGCCCTCACGACGATGGACTTGCTGTGGTTAGTTGCAGTGGCCCGATCGCTGGCATGCTTTGGTTGCTTCAGTGGCTGGAATGGCTAAGGCATCCCGTCGACCAGTTTCATCTACACTTTGAAGACCTGCGCGTTATAAATCCGAGATGCCACGCCATTCTGCGGCAGAGGACTGTGGCAACTTCGTCGCTGACACGCCATCACAACACAAAAGAGTATGCAGCTAAGACTAAAACTGAAAACTCAAGTGAGGTCTTGCAACTGAAGTCACAGGGTCGACGGTGTGGCCGCGGTGGTGAGGGCGTTCAGTCCATGGGCACCTCAAACGGCTACATTATAACGTGATTAACACGTTGACGTCACTAAGTGATGAAGCTCATAATCATGTCAGCCTCACCGCAGCTTTGCTCGTCCCAAGACAAGCTGCGTCACGATTGCGCCGGACGTGACATGCTCTCCACTGGCCGCTCTCCGAACGCCTGCCAGAGTGGGCCGTTTAAAACGAAAAATACAGTCATCCACTCAAAATACAAACATGCGATTTGCGGATATCGTAGATCATATTCACATAATCAGCCTATTTCTGAACACGAGGGGTATATTTAAAATTTTGTTGAAGTATCCCTTTAAGGGGCTGTCAATTTAGCATGAACCAAGAACAAAACGTGGTGGTGTGTGCAAGTGCGAGGCTTGGTGCTCAGCTGAAAAGGTTTTTTCCTGGGCACATAAAACAGCCGTTGCAATGCTGAAATGCTGAAACAGGTGCAGCAAGGAGACTAGATTAAAAAAACTTATCCTAAGTTCTCTGCTCTTATTGAAATATGATTTATACAAACCCACATTTCAGATAACTATTAACCATTCTTCATATGATATTTGAGGGACCTAAGGAACATAACAAATGTGATGATCCTGGATGTTGTCAGCCTAACAGAAGATGTTGCTATACTTTGTGCTTCATGCACCCTGCACAGTTCCAATACAAATTATACTGGCTGTACATAAATTGTTTTAGTTGTTTAAACCATAGGTATCATAAGCACAAGTTAACAAAATATTCTAACAAAGAGATATTCAGTGCTTACGACTTGTGTGTGCCCGAGAGCAGGATACTTCGATGTCACGTCGGCCACGAGCGGCTGATTGGCAACCATCCAATGTCTCCGCTCATCGAATGTGCGCTCCATGGATACCGCAATCTGTTCCCAATTCGGGTCGGTTTTGCGCACTTCCTTGGCCATGAAAGCAAGGTGTGCAGCTACTGTCGCCCCATCTTCACCATCACCCCAGAAGGCGATGCCTTTGATCTGCAGAGATGTTGAGAGTAGTGATCACTATTAAACACTAAAGTGCAATAGACTTATTCCTGCCTACTCTGCTACATCCATCAAGTGGATTTATTTAACTTTAAATACAGCTTGAATATGCATCACAACATAAAATGGGCTACGGTCATAGTCAATATGAAAAAGCACAAGCAAGCGTGTGGCGTTGAAGGTCACTATCTAATGGAAGAAAACTGAGCTATCAGTGAGGCTACTGTGCACATGAGTGGCATCTGGAGTGGCTGTTTGATTTATGTCGTCACTCCACCCTTGGTCTGCAAATGATTGCTGTCAACAGCACTTTCAGATCTGTTTTTGGATCAAGGTTGCCACATGCAGCAGCATTCGGCCTTGCTGTACCAAGAGGTATTTCCAGTCTTCTTGTTCCCGTCAGATACCAATTATTCTTTGGTTCTCTCCATGCGGATTGTATGGAGGCATTTTCGAAACTTTTAGTTGCACTAATAGTGGCTGAATCAAAATGGGAATTGTGGACACTAACAAATAATAATGCTTGAGGGTACGGGTAAAAAAAAAAAGAGCAGGCCCAGCAAACCAACTAATGAAAAACCACGGGCTGCTGCCATAAACTGGCAACAACACTATGGGTGAATCAATTATTTCCATTGACAACACAGGCTCGCATAGTATGGCACAAAGTAGATTATCTGCTCTGCAACAGTGTCGGAAACATGCAGCATGCAAAAAATCAGAAAAAATAAACGGAGAGTAACTAGACTAGTGTCACCTACTGACGAGTAGGGAAAATATATCCTGCCACAGAACAGCGTCGGAAACATGCAGCTCACAAAAAATCACAAGAAATAAAAGGAGAGTAACTAGACTTGCCACTTACTGACGAGTATGGAAAACATATCCTGCTACGGATTTGGGCATTTGCTTGCTGTTTCTAGGCACTCGGCCATTGATGCCATGCAACAAGGATTTTGTGCTTCTGACTGCTTACACTTTTCGGGTTATGCACCACAATGTTTAATGGGACCAAAGCCGTCATGAAAGGACATAGACCTTAAATGCAAAGCTTGCATATGTAGCTGTTTGAGGACACTGTGCTGTCTTCTTTCTACTGGTACACTGTCTCGAGACGCCCTGAAGGCTCTAAAGAGAGATGCAACCACTGCCTAACGTTAGTTAAGAGCGGAACAGCGATGGGGCCTGAAGCTTGTGGAGGCCTGAGAGACAAAGTGGTGAATTTCATCTTCGACAATGAAAGCGATGCATCTTTCTATGCTTTCAATGACGCCAAAGCCAAATACGAGAATAAACTCATTCATACACTTATCGAATTCAGCCATAATTTTCTCTGTTAGAGATCAGACCCGAAACATTGTCTCATATCATATTTCTTACTTTAGAGCTGTGTACTTTACACTTTGTCTAATCATAAACCATGCAGCATGGCCAATGCTACAGCATTCGTAAGCCACCCAGAAGACCGGAATAAAGTCAGCTTAAACACCACTCTCCTGATTGGCTTAGGAGGGCTGCAGCTTTGACTGCACGGCAGTTTTGGCGAGGCAGGGTATAGCTGGACATGTTTTTGGGACTACATGCGTGTGAAGCAATGTTATCTCTTACTTTCTATTTATCATCCTCACTGTGTAAGCAGATTAGGCAAGGAAAAAACTGAGAACCCGATGATTGATGATGTAGGTCAAATATTTGGTTAAATTTCTGCAATAGGATACTGCAAAGACAATAAAACTCTTCTGCTATTACATGCAAATTTAAAATAATTTCTTTACTGAGAGCATAATAAGCAGTATACAGGGCATTTTGTTGCATAGGGCCCAAAATTGTATAAAAAAAGGAAACTTGAAATTAAGAAGTTATTGCTTCAGAATTACAATGTTAACCATAGCAGATCTAGGGCATTGCAATAGATACGAATTAGCTCACTAATTCACCATAATTCGTTAATAAACTTTTTAATTACTGACTTCATGGACCATATTGCAATCGCAAGTTTGAATCCGGCTGCCCTGAAAGACAACCAAGTCACAGAACTGGAGAAAAAAAGTGACCGGCTAAGACATATTCTTAGACAGAGTCAGCCCTTGCCACCAAGCATTCAAAATTTGATGCAAAAATGGGTGCAGCTTTATGACAAGGGCCAAACTCTGTACAAGAATATCCCCAATCCGGTAGCCTTTGCTTTCCAGTTCAGCAAATTGGTTTAAGCTTGCACGGCAACTGGCTTCAAAATTGTGTCCGCAATATGGGCAGTAAAGCTAGTAGCTAAACTTGATTCACAATGTTTAATTAAAGGGGCAGTGCAACAATTTTCAGACTTTGGCCAATTAACTGCGGAAATTAATCTGCGTCACTTGTAGAACGAAAAACCGAAAGCCGCATTTTCTTGCGAGCGCTAGTTCTTATTTAAGGAAAAAATGAAACAAATAGAAGGTTGAAGTGCCTCTCAACTCTCCACGCCGACTTTCGAGTGACGTCTCTGGAGGTTTACGTGGTTTCCCCTTGGGCCCTCTCTTCAGAGACCCCAGCCGCTTCCTCCGCGATTGTTGACTTTCAAAGGATTAGCCTCGTCGAAGGTCGCGGCGAGCGATGGACACAAAGGACGGTTCGCCACGGGGCTGACGGCGAGTGTAGCAGTGGAGAGGGACAGGGTTTGTTGACTTCCGCGTATCCCCCAGAGACGCCGTCATTTTAGTTCCCGTAGCCACCACCGGAGGCTGCAGATCGGCAAATAATTCGTTTTTTGCCTAGCGATTACGTAGCAGAATAGCCGTTTTTGGGGAAAGGTGACGAGTTTTTGGTCACTTGGGCTTGTATGAACATATAAAAAATGCAAACTGGCAATTCTTTCAACATTAAAACCATTGCACTGCCCCTTAAATGAGCCAGTTTTCACAATCTCTTCCGTCTGCCACTGAAAAAGCTTCCTTATTTCAAGTTTCCTTTCTTTTTAAATTCTGGACCCTACAGAAACAAAAACACCCTGTTTATCACATCTCCATACCCAAGAGATGCAGAAGAATATTGCATCGTCTTGGATACTCACCAGTCGGGAAATGTGCCTCACTGAGGCACCAGCATTGTTCTTTTTGGCCTCTTTTGCCTTCTGTTGCATCTCCCTTGCTTCTCCAACCCCGGGCACGGTGCTTGCCATTGGGCGTCTGCTGTTCTTTGCTTTTACACGAAGGTGCCCTCGCCACACGTCCTGGGGCGAACCGGTAAGAGTGGTCACATCTCCAGTTTACGCAAGTTTCTAAGCAATTCACACTTACATATTTATTTTTCGAGCTGTCCTTCAAAGCAGGATACCTCGCCACAAGCTGGCTTGCTGCCTCAGTGTAGAGACATCCAGGGTAGCTGCAGAAAACCATGAACATTTTGTATGTTGCTTCGCAAAATAAAGCTGCTTTCGCAAAAATTAAAACATTCCGTAAAACAGACCTCACCCTCAAAGGTTCAAGGAGCTGAGGGCCAAACATTAATTAAAGTTGAGCCTTTCTTTCCACCCCCTTAAGACACGTTTGGCTTTTTTTTTCAGACACTCGAACGTAACGTTATAGCCTTAATTGTATGTGTAAAATATGTGACAAGTTCTTGAAAACAGAATGCAAAAACACATGCCTACTCACATGGTGTACGTGCACATATCGTGGTGATGTGATCTACTATCCGACGTTTCAGACCTTCGGTTAGATCTCCCAATCCGGTTACATCCTTCAACGCGGTTGTGACGTGCAAGGGCATTGGCGGGAGATGGTACCTCTCTGGGTTCCTTCGTGCGACTGTTTTGGGAGCTCTTTCTGCTGAAAAACAAGCAACTGGGATCGCCTGAAAAAAGAAAAACGGCAAGAGATTGTTTATGCATTAATACTGAAAACATCAAATTGCAGTGTCGGCTGCCAGCTTTTAGTGCATTGTTAATTGAGAAACCTGCAAGCCAAGTTTCCGATGAAATGAAGCAATTCCTTTCAACTTTCATACACTCAAACAAAAAGCTTTAAAATGAAGTACAAGCTGTCACACTGACTATAATTCTCAAAAACTAGTTGTCCCATTCACTAGATCGTTTTCAGCAAGTAGTGAATGTTTTAGCACCTTTACGAAGTACATAAGAGAGCATGAGGTGACAGAGTTTGGACTCTATGTACTGCACAGAACCGAACAGACACAACCAGGATGCAAGTATACCTACGCTATGAGGTACAAACTTCTTTGTCACTCTGCAATTACAAGAACTGAAATAGACTATTCCTTCCCTTCTCGCACTTCCAAAGCTTGCTGACATAATCATGGGGATCATCCCTTGAGTGTGTCAGCAGAGTGTGCCCCAAAAATTAGACACAAGCACTGCATCAAGGACAATTCAAGAAAGAGCTCACAATAATAGAGATTGCCAAGCTCTAACAATGCCTAAGGCAGAGCAGATGCCCCCTGTGTTGCTACATTAGTGAACATACTTGGTATCCTACAGCAGGCACCAGATCAAGAGACCACTTATTCTGGCCGCGAGCTGGCCGAGTTAATGTGACTTGTTTTTCTAAATGTTTCCCGACTGCTAGTGCATGGAATGAAAAAACATGAATTTCGTCGATTTGAAGCTCCAAGAGTCATTCTGAACACTGTTAAACTAGGGGGATCATTCCATGATGCCGAATGTAGAAAATATTTTTGCATGAATACCTTGCCCTTCTCATCACCACCTAAAATGAAAAGAAATTTGAAAATGTCACTCAGTTCATGAAAGAACAATCCAATTCACAAAACTTTGAAGAAATATGCTTAGCTGATATACCTTTTTAGAATGCAGTTTGTCTCCTAATACACAGGGTGTTCTTTTTAATGTAAATTAAAAAAAAAAGTGCAAATTGTTAGTTGGATCATGCCTTTGCTAGGTGTGTTCGGCGGACATTATATGGGTGCATAACCCTTGCGGTCTCTCATGTAGTTAACTAAAAATCGTAAATTAACTTTTTAATTATTGGCTTTTCGGTCTATGTTGCAAGTGCAATATTGATGTCAGCCGTCACGCAAAGCTAATTCAATTTGGATATTCAAAAAAGAACTAATGGTTTTCGAGATATTTGTTGACAATTTCCCGCATCGCCCTCTTCCGTTTTTGAAACTGGACACTCAAAGTGCTCCAGAGGAGCTGTCCACGTGACGTTTGTAGGAATTACATTTGCATGACATGAAAATCGTATTGATCTCATATCTCCACTGCGGCTGTCGGACCGCCGTTCTTGACATGAAAACTTGCTGCGTCGGTCTTTTAATCCGTTACTGCACTCGAAACCTCACCCGCGATTGTGAACCCGCAGCAGAGTGGCTTTGCTATACCCCGTTTCTCAATAGCTTGGTGGACGGCGAAAACAATGGCTCAGCGAGCCAATAAGAACGATTGGAACGGTGGCCAGTTCGCTTTGGTGGCCAGTATTTGGTCGCTTTGGTGGCCAGTTATCTGTGTGTTGTGACCTCTCCCCATCTTGTCAACCATGGTGAACAGTCAAAAAGAAAGCTGGCGCCTAGCCAGGCCCTTGAACAACTGTGCTTTGAGGAAGATAGTGTAACCGCAGTTACATCCTAGCAGTGTACTGTCTCGGCGGCACGGAGCAACGCTGCTCTGTGCCACAGAACAAACATTTGACCTTGTTATTTGCCCGCTTACGTCTCCATCCACGCCCAGTTCTTCAAGGACAAATTGGTCCGTCGACTTCCTGGTATTCCGGAAAGGACTGTAATCAAGAAAGACTCAACAGATGGTTTAAGGTGATCATTTACCTTCAACGCGAGCAAGCCTGCCGTCTTGGAAATTTCGATAAACAAAACTGGCGTGTCACCCGTCAGACCACTTCTTCGGTCTCTTTTCCCACCTAAGGCGTGAATGTTATTCTGATAGACGGATACGGCACCTTGGTGTCATGTGCTCAGCTTTGACACTGTTATTGGCTAATGGGTATTGTAGTTTTCACCGTTTGCCAAGTCAACGTGAACTGGAATAGGGATAGCGTATGCTCACATATATCTGTTCTCATTTGCATGACGATTTTCACGTCATGTAAACGTCACACTTACAAGCGTCACATAGGCAGCCTGTCCGGCGCTCTTTGAGCGTCCAGTTTCGGAAACGGAGGAGGGCGATGCGAGAAATTGTCAACGAATATCTAGAAAAACAGTAATCCTTCTTGAATTGTCCAAATTGATTTAGCTTTCCATGGCAGTCAACATTGATACTGTGTTTATAACATGAATCGAAAAACCAATAATTAAAAATATATTTAACAAATTTTAGTTAATTACTCAAAAGGCCACGACGGTTATCCACCCCTCTAATGTCTGCCGAACTCAAAGAGACGCTTAGCAAAGACGGCGTTCAGCTAGAAGTTCACACTTTTTTTTAAAAATTCTGTTTACATGAAGAAATAACACCCCGTATAAAAGGGAAACATGTAATGCTCATCAATGAGGCTCCAAGCTGCACCTATATTAGAAGTCGAATGGACACAATATATCTGCCATACCTTGCCAATTTCTTTTTAAGATGCATTTGTAGAGGAAAAGGTTGAAAACATTCTTTGCAGCTATTTTGTTTTTGCTGTCTCATAATTACAGATCTAGAACAGCCTCAATTGTATAACAAATTCATATCATACAAGACTGCATTGCTAGCAACGAAGAACTGGCAAATATTCATATAGAATTACCCAGCTGTTGCACCCGCAACTGCAGGTGTTGCTTCCGCTCCCTCAGGCTGGTTTTCTTTGTTCAAAAGTCTCAGCTTGGAGTACTGGGCCAGGGTGGTCGAACAGTCCATATCAATGTAGTCCTCAAATCTTTCATCATACGCCTGAGTTAAAAAACGTTGGAATGAGATTATGCTTCACAGCTGGTGCAATCATAACACATAAAGCTGCCATGAAGAGGCGTACAAACAAATTGACACAAAATCCACATTTCTTGCACACATAACCAATTGTCTCCATGCTGGCAAGGCTGGAAGAAAATGACTAAAACATGCATTTGTCCGATGCAATTATGTCCTTAATTGTGGTCCTCGAGCTCCATCAATGACGAAACCACTCGTCATGCTCAATATTTACTATCGCCAAGACTGACACTGGCAAAGAGTGGCCTACATGTAAACGTATAGTGCAAAATTCACCAAGAGTCAGACGGCGATTCATGAAACCGTTTATAGCATACAAGGACAATTTCGGCATACTTCATTACTAGGTCAAACACGGCAGTTCAGCATGCAAACAGCACAGCAAGGGGGAAATAAAATTTAAATCTGTGAGCCCAGCACAACATGCTTACCTGAAGTATTAGGTTTTCCAGGTTTAGATGGCCGAAGTGCATCGACGTCTCCAGAGCCTCAACAACATCATTGAGCATGTGACAGCCAGAAACGGTGATTGTCTTACACCACTGCCCATGCCTAACCAGGCACGTGATATCCATGAGTTCACGTTAAACTGTAAAACAAATTTCAACATCTGTGTCATTTGTGAAGTATTACAAATCGAGAAAAATGAAGACTTCTGCAGAAAAACATGCTATACATAGCACTTCACCCACACTGGAAATACTTCAGGAAATAATAAGCTACAAAGGAAGCGTTTTTTTTATAACAGTGTTGGCCGAGGCAGACTGCACAGCTTGTGTATGTGACAATACATGGGTCGCACTGACGTCAAATTGCATACTTTTGATTACCATGGAAGAGGAGGAGAGGGAAGCTGCTTTTGTAAGGATTTTGAGGGAGGGGTTAATCTTCTATAATATTCTGGAAGGAGAATAGCGACATCTGTGCAAATTCAGGAGGCAGAAAAGATGATCCTGATAAGAGGGGAGCTCTGTCTTCCCCTCTTTTCCGGTGGTCATCGGAGCGCTCTTTGAATGATGTGACATGCAACGCATGTATTAGAAGCCCCCCCCCCCCTTTCCTTTTTTTCTTGCTCCCATTTAAGTCACTAATTTTATGTACATTTCTAACTACCACATTTTAGCTGAAGATGCATAACTTAATGTCCAAAATAAACAATATCAGCCAGAGGATGTTAGAAAAATAAAATCTGGCCTTGTACAATGCAGGTTCGACTTATCGCTCTTCTCAAAAACTTGTATTTAAATGCGAGATTTCAAAAATATCCGCTGCACGACTATCTTTTTGGGAAAATAGAAAAATGATGCACGCAAAAATATTTTCGACTGACACTCCCAATGAAAACAAAAAGCTATCATTGTCACAATTTTACATCTTGCATTTATTTTGCCATGTTCCAAGGAACAGAACAGCTAATAGAAACAAAACAAAACCAAAGTGGGGATGGCTAATGAAAAGGATAAATATGTAGAACAAATCTGACTTCAGGCATTCAGATTTTTGACAATATTAATAGGTATTGACCCCTGGTGTCAATACCTGTGTCTTCACGGTTTCCTAAAGGATTGTGTGGCAATTCTCTGGTGCTCCGGAAGACAGGTAATGGTCACATATACACACTAAAGTCACTTGACCCGGTTCACGCTTCTTACACCAAAAAAGTCAAATTTGGGGGTTTTACGTGCCAAACCAACGACGGGCATCTGGCACGCCCCAGCGGAGGACTGAGGATTAATTTCGACCAGCTGGGGATCTTATGACGTGCAACCGAAAGCTCGGTTACACGGCGCCTCCTCCGCAATAAGCCTCCCTCAGATTGCGGGCACCTTGGCCGGGATTCGAACCCGCCACATGGGGATCCGTAGGCCGGCACTCTCGCCTCGGAGCCACCGAGGCGGCCACGCTTCTTACTTTTACAAATATGAACACCTATTGTGGTATAAACATGCGAGACGTGTGCAGCGAGTAGAGCTTGAAGAACATGGCTGATTTCAGTGCTGCGCTGCCATAAGTTCCCAACAGTCACATGCACCTTGTAATTTGTCGTTACTTGTGAGGAGGGAATATAAAATTTAATTTATACTAAGACATAGAGCACAGGCAATGTTAATAGTGCAACCGATGTTGTATTTAGTGATGGTCGAACCAATAAAGGAGAGAATGCAAGAGCCTAAAAGCTGGTACACACAGCGCCGAAACAGATGAGCCGAAACATGTTTCGAGATGTGCGTCGCAATGAGATTTTGTCCAAAAACATAAAATAACGCACCCCAAGATGCGGGGTCATCATTTTCGTAAGTTAAAAGAACTCCAACTAAGATCATCATTTTTTTATTTTTTCTATTTGTCATTGAGCTAGTTATTCAGCTCCTGTGTTTTAGGAAGAAGCAGGTGCATAGAGTGTTGAAACACAGTTACTAGTTCTTACATCCCTGTAGATTGCACTTATTTTGTGCAGTACTTTGGTTTTGTGACAGCACTCCTTAAGATTCTTCTGTCATTTTTTTCCGGCTTGTGGGGAAACTAATAGTGTGAAGGCATTCAGCACTAGAGCAGTGCTCACCAACGAGGACCTGTCAATCTTCCGGGTCTGTATGCAAAAGCAATGCCATAGCAACTAAAAATTGGGTAAACCCAAGATCAGCTAAAATCCTGTGACCCAATATCAATGTCTTCTACCATTCTAAATGGCCACCGATCCCCTGGGGCGGATCGGTGGCCGAGTGGGCTGAAGCGCACACCCAGCTCGACGCGCGTGGAGTGAAATCTCGCGCTGCAGAACCCAGGGATCCTAGGTTCGAGCCCCACCCCTGCCCGTTAAGATCTGAATGAGCATCGTACCGGCGTGCAGTCGTATTTCACTACTGCGTGGTGCACGTTAAAGACCCCAGGCTAGCGGTTGTACTGCACTGGCTAAATTGCTCACCTACAGCGTGTGACTCGTCGCAACTTTAATGGCAGACGAACTACACGCTGTATAAACATCCCCACAACCCCCCTAAATTTGATTTTTGTGGCTTTTTGTGTAGCACAAAACCACATATCACTGATGAATGAGAGTTTGTGCTTGCCACAAAAATCAAGCTTGAACACAGTGATATCAGACCATCTTAGTTAAAGGGGCCCTGCAATCATATTTAAGCATGTGCCTTTTTTGCGGTTTCCACGTCTCTTGTAGTTCGGGCAAGCAGCAGGCATGGAGAGAGTAACTAAACATCAGTGCATCATATTTTAACCGGACGACGCGGAAACCTCCTCCACCAACGGGGGCGACCCGCGGTACCGAAAGCGCATTTGTTTATAAAGTACGGAAACAAGAAATGACCCGTTGACATACCCGCCACCAAGCGGTGGAAAAGGCGGTGCATACTAGAAAGGAGTAGTGGGATCAGGCGCCGACACGGAAAGGTCCTGGATGTACGCGGCGGCGCTGCGGTTGTAACGACTGAAGGATCCGACCGGCTCCGAGCGTTCCGAAGGCCTTTGGCGAGCAGCTTTGTCTTGCAGTTCGGCCGTTTCACGGTATGGCAGCGCGAAGTGGCTCCCATTCTGAACTGATCTTTACCCCGTGTTTGATGTCGTTTGTGGCCAATGAAGTGTCATGCCGAAATAGTGTTTAAACTCGCAGCAAATGCAATGAGAGCTGCTCTGGTTGCCCGCAGCATTCAGCCTATCCAGAACATGCTTCGGTGGCAGCCTCTCGCGCCGTCGACACGAAGTGCGGCAGCCGTGAGCGCTTGCTTAGCTCACTGCCCCTCCTCTAGTTCACGGCCGCTCAAGCAACCAAGGACGTCATGAAGGAGGTTATTTTTTGCTTGTTTTTGTCATTTTAATTTGCCTATAACTTTTAAATTAAAGCGAAGTTCGAAAAAAGAAAAGTTTCGTTAAGTTACTACGTTCAGTGCGCTCAGGTTCAGTCCAAATTAAAACCAGTAAAAAAAGTCCTTGCAGGGCCTCTTTAACCTTTCATCATCTGATTTTGGCAACGACGATGATGTGGCTTTATCAAAAAGATAAAGAAAATTGGGTTCTCACTGGTGAGCACCGCCCTAGGGCTCAATGTCTCTGTGCCATCTGATTTCCCCCAAGCCGGAAAAAATCCCAAAGTTTCTGATTTTTTTCAGAAAAAAATTAACCTTAAAAATATATTTTAAAATCTCCATATAGCATTAACCTAATTTTTATTTCTTTCGGTGGGAAAGTTTATTTCCTCTATTTCAATGTGTCAGTATGTGTTATATACCTATAAGCTGTGAAAATCACAAAGTCAGGACCCAGATTTTGGGACCATATCCCGACATGATTTGCGTGTCTGCTACATAATTAGCTCTTGAAGCCTAGGTCACACAGCTGACATCACAGAAAATGCAATCTGCAGGCACGAGTCATGTGGCTCATGCTTCCTCCTGCCAAGTTCTAAGTTAGAACTGATTACTTCAGCTTAGCACGTGGTATATACGAGGTATGGACATCGCGGTGACTCGCGTCTGAAGGCTGTGTTGCTTAAAGGGACAATGAGGATGATTAAAAAGAAGAAATCTAGAGTGTTTTTGGACGTTTTGTGAGTCCTGGCATGCTAGTCAATTTGTATACAATTTTGTGACACCCATTTGCATGCCTACGAATGAACTGACAATACCGAAACTAACTGTCTAAGTGATGTCATGTGGGAATATCCGTTCTCACAGGATGTCAAGTTCCTACACTATGCTAGACGAGGAACTAGGTCGCGCGAAACTCGTTTGTTTCGTGCATTCAGGGCAGCGCTGACATAACTCCCGGTACGATTATTCTCTAAACAGTTTCCTTTGTGCGACATGGAGGTGTCGGTTTGGTCTGAAACTTGGTTAGCATTGCCTGGATCATGCCTGAGGCCTATTTCAATCATCAAACTAGATTCTAAAATGAAGACGATTTAAAACAGTGTGACGATTGAAATAGGCCTCAGGCATGATCCTGGCATTGTCGAGCGATTTCTGGCCTGAACTGACGCCCAAGTGTCGCACAAAATGAACAGTTTTGAGAAAAATTCTATCGGAAGCGATGCCAGCACCGCCCCAAGTGCACGGAACGAACGAGGTTCGCGTGACCTCGTAGCTTCTCACCTAGCATGACGTAGAAGCATGACATCATGTGACACTGACAACTCTCACGTGACGTCACTCAGACGCGGTTAGTTTCGCATTGTCAATTTATTTGCCAGAGCAAAATGAGCGTCACAAAGTTCTATTTAAAACTGAGCAGCATGCCAGGACCCCAAGAAGTAAAGAAACACTTAGAAATACATTTAAAATCATCCTTATTAGTGATGGGACAAACATTTTACCGAATCGCGATTCGAACCCGAATCTGAAAATTCGGCAGATTCGGATAATTGACCGAATCTTCTAGCAATTCGGACGGCTCGGACAGATTCGGAATGATGCGAGACCACACCACACCGTTCGGAAGAAGAGATGAATACTTTGCTTACGCTTGGGAGAAGAGCATGTTGGTTCAAGTGATGGATGAAGAAAGAACAAAACAATTAAAACTGGGACAACACAACCACATCTTTCAACTAGAAACAGAAGAGTAAAATTACCACATCGAGCAGCCGACTATACCCAGGAGGGAAAGGGGGAGAAGGGGAGATAAAACCGAGGAATTGCAAGTCAGAGGTGGGTTTATCTCGGATTTTAGAAATTCAACCTCTGTTTCCCCTGTTGTTTGCTGTGGTCATGGCGAATGACTCTATGATCTCGCTGCCCACCCCCCTCTGACTTGCAATTCACGTTTTTTATCTCCCCTTTTCCCCCTTCTCCCCCCTTTTCCTCCTTGGTATAGTCGGCTGCTCGCAGGAGTGAATTAAATATGTACTCACTCAATCCGAATTCCAGACCACAATATTCTCCCCGAAGCACGAAGGCCCAGTGAATTGACGCCAACGGCGGAGATTAAAACTTCTGGGTATGCTCCATATGCTTAAAACAAAACGACGTGCTCCCTGTTTCTCTTCAGAAACGCAGTCAATAAACCTAAACTGATTTATATTTGCGAATGATACAAGATTGACGACGAATGACGACCGAACCAATTGAACCTCCGAATATTCCGAATAATCGCCCCAAAAAGTTCAGAACCTTCCGAATCAGCTCGAATCCAAATTTCCAGTGATTCGCCCCATCACCAGTCGTCATTGTCCCCTTAAAGAGATGCTGAAACAAACATTTCAGTGTCCATCATAAGTGACGCACAATCTTTCTACGAGCCAGCAACTGCCGGTGTGCGCGAGCACTCGCAACGAAATTGACGTCATAGTCCCCCATTCACGATTAAGATGACTGAAATGTGTGGGCTCCAGGGAAAAGGAGAATAAAGACACGCTTTTCATCTCCACGGTGAGGCCTGGTGTAAAACGTAAGCGATCAATTCGTCTAACAAGCACGTGACTTCCACTTGTGCAGATGAAAAGTCTGTCTTTATTGAACTTGTAAAGCGCCTCAAAAACAAGGACACGGGGGAAAAGGAGACAGGACCAAGCGCTATGGTCCTGTCTCTTTATTCTCTTGTCCTCGTTTTTTAGGCGCTTTGCAAGTTAAACATGTACCAACTAGCCCACCTATCCATTTTCCTGACTTTGTTCTCCTTTGGCCCGAAGCCCATACATTTCACCGTCATCTCTAGCGCGAATGGGGGACTATGACGTCAATTTTGTTGCGCATGCTAGCGCACACCTGCGGCTGCTGGCTCGTGGAAAGAACGTGCACCACTTATTATGGACACTAAATTGTTTGGCTTCATAAGCGCTCGAAGCTTGGAACGCGTGGGTGAGCTGGTATCTCGAGGCGAGATCGTTCCGATAAACCAGAGGACGACACATGATACCCCGTCGGCGCCTTTGCCCGTGCGTCGTATCGGGTAACGTTATCTGAGCGCCGAAAACGAACTCCCGAAAGTCCACCTTTCACCAGAGGCGCGCGGTTGGATATCGCGGTCGGGAGCTGCGACGCGATTGCGCTTGAGTCAGCCCCGTTCGTAATTGATCACAAGAAACAAAAATGTTTTTAATAGAACATTCTTAGGGGAGAAGCTAGTTATTCGCAGTGATTTGAACAAGACCGTTTAGCAGACTGTTCTCAAGGCACCACCAACATTGCTCGCTTTCATTGAATTGCGTGTGAATTCATTGAATTGCGTGTGAATGTGGCTCGCCTTCTCTATCCCCGTTTTCGCAAGACCTGGTTGTTGAAAATGTAAACCGATAGCGTAATCTCCTTTTTTGTTTCGCAAGCCCTGCTGCGCCCAGATGGACGCGCCCGCGCTGCTAACAATGACCATGCCGAGCCCACGTGTGTTCGTACGTATCTCACAGGGATGTTCAAAGGAGCGCAGGATGAAGCTGAACGGCGGCGTTGGCTGATCATGCCTTATAAAAAGACATGAACACGTTTAAAGCAGTAATAAAACGAGCTTACCCGACACAGTAATTTGATAGGGCTACCAGGACTGACGTGACCCGACACCTTGATCTCACGGTAGCGATGAAAAGAAAGGACGTAAACGGAGAAACCCGGATATGCAGAACTGGTAACTGCGGTAGTGTTGATTACAGTGTACACTCAATTCACGTAAATATTAATTTCAGCCCCCGATTAGGCACACAATTTACAAATAATAATTTTTTATTTGTAGAAATTCGGCACTGTAACGAAGATGCCCAATTTCACGAGCAACGTTGGGTATCGCTAGTTAATTCGCAGTGTTGCTATTCACGTACGCAAACAGGATCTCGACGCCTTTCTTTTATCGCAGAGGTGCCAATTCAATGTGGTGTTTACTGGACCTTTTAGGAAAATGACGTTTTGGCGCTGCCCGCTGTGTGTGTTCTTCGCGGTGAACCTGATAAGAGTGATAAATCACGTAGCAGAAACGCATAGTGCGGAGTCAAACTTTACGATACTTTGCGGCATCGATGGCTGCTGTCACACATTCAAGGTGTTCAACTCGTATCGCCGCCACGTTTACCGGAGTCACTCCGAGCATCTACAGACGTCCGGGGGTTGCGGGTCTGGTTTCGCTGCCGTCGGAGGAGCGGAACCCCAGAACGAGGTCGACCCCCACAACGAGGTCGACCCCCACAACGAGGTCAACGCAGAGGACCTATCATTTCACCTCCCTCAAGAGCAAGCAGCGGCTGCTCCCCTTTCACCAACTGAGAGGCCCATCGAAACATTCGACGAGTTTGTTAGAGGTCTGCAAACGAACATCTGCTTGTTTTTTTTTTAAACTTGCTGAAAAGCACAAGATGCCACATATGACCTGCGAGAACGTCTTCGGCGACTTCCAGTCTCTGCTCGAGGTGATCCTGAACAAGCATGCCAAGCAGATCCGGCAAGCCATGACCATTTCCGACACCCTGACTGACAGCCATGGTGTGTTGGGTACCGACTTCCCTAGTTGCCTCTTCGACAAGGTCAAAAGCAGCTATCAGAGGGAACAATTCGCGAAGAGGAACTTCTTGTACGTGGAGCCTGAAGAACACCTACTCCTAAGCCCAGAGACTTCATCGTTCCAGTACATTCCAATTGGAAAGGTAATTGAAAACCTGTTCGAAGTTCCCGCATTGGCAGAACACCTCTTGCAGCCAGCAGAGCAGTTGAGGACCGATCCACATGAATTGCGGTCCTTTCGTGAAGGCACAGCACTGAAGCAAGTGCCAACGAATAACAATGAATCTGTGCACAACCTTCATGTTGCGTTGTACACTGATGAACTGGGGATTACGAACCCCTTGGGGCCAAATCAAAAGCGACACAAGTTGTTGGTGGTCTATTTTTCCCTACTCGACCTCCATCCAAGATACCGCGCAGACTTGAGCAACATACATTTGACACTGATGGCCAAGTACCAGGATGTCGAGAAGGAGGGACTCCAGAAAGTGTTAGACCCCCTTCTCCGTGACCTGGCTGAACTGAGGGACCACGGTTTTCAAGTTCAAAGCAGCAAAGGAAGTACAAGGGTCAAGGCCACAGTTGCTGCCGTTTGTGGCGATAATTTGTCCCTCAACAAGCTTGGAGGATTCTCCTGTTGTTTCAGCAGTGGCAGAGTGTGCAGATTCTGCATGGCCCACAAAGCCACGCTTGCAGACCTCACGAGGGAAGACCTGTGCACATTAAGAAATGCTGCCACACACAGCAAACACCTGTCAGCAATTTCTGTGAATCCAGCATTGAAGAAGCTGTACGGTGTCAATGGACCCTCGCCAATGCTGGCATTGGAGAACTTTGACATCACCAAGCAACTCATGCCAGATATTATGCACGACATGTTTGAGGGAGGATTTGCCGTTGTCTTGCACTACACTCTTCAGGGACTCACTTCAGATGGCATCCTGACACTGTCAGACTTTAGCAAAGTGGCAACATTTAAGGTCGGCTTCAACGATAAAAAAATAGGCCCGAAGAACTGCAGGCTAACTTCTCCAGGGACCACCGTGCCTTAAAAGGCACCGCTTCCCAAAAGTGGTGTCTGTACAGGCTGCTGCCATTGATGGTTGCATCCTGCATCCCGGAGGGAAACTCACACTGGGAGGTTTACTTGATGTACCGAGAAATTGTGGACATGGTGCTTGCTCCCATCATACCCACTGACATCCTGCCGTATCTTGAAGATAGGATTCAGGCTTTTCTGCGAACCTTCAGCGAGCTGTACACATCAGCTAGTGTCTCTCCCAAGCTGCACTACCTTATACATTACCCTCGGATCATAGAAAGGTATGGCCCTCTACAGCAATACTCGTGCATGCGGTTTGAGGCCAAACACCAGTATTTCAAGAGCATGGCATCGAAGAACAAGAACTTTGTGAACATCGGCAAGTCCCTATCCACACGGCATCAGCTTCTGCAGAGCTACGAGCTCCACATGTATGTTCTTGACAAGAATGTCTGCGCCACCGGCCTCAAAGCCATAGCTCCCGCTGAGCTAAATCCCTGCGCGCGGAGCCTTGCGTCTGATGGCCAGGTATGGGAGGCAAGGTCTGTCAAGACAAGCACAGGAGGCTATCGGAAGAATGATGTTCTTGTAATGAACAGAACAACGTCCCTCAGCTTTGCTGAGGTTAGTGCACTCTACCTCAAGAATGGAAAGTGTTTCTCCTCCTCAACGAGCTGGAAGTAGAAATGTACCGCAGGCACAGGTGCTGTTACAAAGTGCGGAGGACCGAGAACTTCTACCTCTCCCAAACTGGCAAGGAAGCCTGTTTCCAACGTTTAGATTTGTACATGGGAGGAGAGATCGTGCCAAAGTGGGACCTCTTCTATTACCCTTAAAGGAACAATGAACAAGATTTTAGAAATTTTCAATGAAGAGTGCTTTCCGAATGTTTGGGGTCCCAGCATGCCATTAAATTTTTTTAGAGAACGCTGCGACATTTATTGCTCTACCTGCGAACAAATTTACGAAACTGAAACTAAGTTTCTGCGCTTTTGCTAGGCGATCCTCCGAAACCAGAAGTGACGGCACATGGGAAGTCAGTCTACATCAGTTTTATTAGTACCACGGTCCTTGCTAGTATTTATTACACACTGTTTTGGTTGCCACGGTGAGTTTTACACTGATCAAGGCGCGAAGCACATACACATTGTGCTCCGTTTCAGAAGTTGTGTGCGGCGCAGGAGAAGGCTAAGGGGCGTAAACAGGCAACCTTGTTTGGATCAACAGGTCCAACAAAAAACAAAAAAATATGCACTTCTGTACTTAACCGATCGGTTACATGTGAAAACAGATTAGATTAATTTATTCTGTATGCACTTCCGCTGGATTCTGTGGTCTCGCTAGGCTTGAACGACTAAAGCCAGAGCGAGCTGCGTTCCAAAATGGAGCAGAGTCTGTAATGGTGGCCACCAACACAGTGGCATCCTCGCGAGTGAGAATTAGTACAGGACAATGTTTCAATTCTACCAGAGGTGCATGCCACAAACTATTTTGAACACCCAGTACATGAATACAAAAATGCTCCAAAAGCTGATGATAAAAAGCTTTACTCAGGCATAACATACAAAGGTAACAAAAACAGACGTTTCGCTACCTATGCAGGTGGCATCCTTAGTATACACTAACACAAATGAAGCGAGGTCAATCAGCTTCTACTTATCACACACATCCCTGAAAACATCTGTGGGGGGGGGACGGTATTGCACACCGATGAGTTAGAACGAATGAACCAGGATTCGAGATATTTTCTTTGACCCCATCATTGTTCTCGGGCCAGCATCGTTGCACTGTCCAAGTCAAATGTGTGTCCCGTCATCCAACAGTGTTTGACACGTTCTGTCTTTGATCGCATGGCATGTGTGGCATTGGCAACATCCCTTTTGTGTTCTTTTATTCTCGTGGCCCTCTTTCTGTCTGTTTCGCCAATGTAAGTAGCGTCACAATCTGTCCGCAGGGGTACGGCCCTTTGGCTTCGTGGACAGATTCGCCAAAAGGTAATGCGGTTTAAAAACTGTTCATGTACCCAAAGGAGACAAAGCTACTTCTAATGGCGTCTGACATGCCCTGGACATGTGGAATTGACGAAACCTGTATTGGCCTCGCCTGTGACTCACTCCTTCTACCCATCTGAATCCACCTCCTCATATCTTTAATGAATGCCCTGCAAGAATGGCGTTTTTCTGAAGTATCAGCTACATTCTCTAGTTCTTGGAAACCCTAGCTGTTCGTTAGAGTACATTGCATCGCAATGTGATAATAATGTTCTTACAGCAGACCGTTTGTGTTCGGTCGGGTGGTGTGAATCAAAGGACAAAAAGGTCCCTGTGTCACACGGCTTACGGTACACTGCCGTTCCACACTCCCAGTACTGCCCCGGCGCAAAAGTACGTCCAAAAAAAGGCAAAACATTATCTTTCCCTGTCTCATACATCAACCGAATGCAGTGTTGTTTGTGAGTTACCTGCCGACAAAGGGGTTTGTGTTTACGCTTTGGAGAGCGCAGCAGTCAGAAAGAAAATGGCAAATGGTTAATTTATACTTGGTTTACACGAGTTGAACCGATTAACCAGTTAAAAAACATTGACCATGACTGTAGGGATGCCCCAAATTGCCCCCTCGTTTAGACATGACAGCTCGTCAAGTCTACCCGACTTGAAATATCCATGAAGGGCAGCCCAACGGCTCATCCCTTTCTTTTGTCGGCCCTGTCCAAGGGGATTTACGGGAACGGGCTGACATGCCCGCGTGGGAAACGAGCAGAGTAGCCGTTCCCAGAGCTGGGTTGGAGGCATCTTCATGGATCAGGGGGCAGAAAGGGTGGTAGGGAGATCTCGGCAGCTCCTATTGTATGCCAGGAGAGGGTGCTGGCACTGGGGCCAATAGGAGTGTTTAATGTCCCTGATTGGACAGGCCCAGTGTCAGCAAGCTGGTTTTGAGGTCCTGCCGAACCGGGACGAGCTGAATTTAAACGGGTCCGCGGATCGCTACATTTGTCTCCCGCGGTTTGAGGGCCACATAAGTTTGTCGTGCGTGACAAAGGAGCTTGCCCGCACCGTGCACGATTGGGCACTTGGCGCCGAGGCGCATCATCGTTGACGGAGGCTGTCGCGAGCGACACTACGCCAAAGTGCAATGTTTTCTTGCTTTGTTTTGTAAAAAGTTGTCCGTCATCTGTAAATATATACATATTTACTCAACCGCCGAGCCTGAGCAACACTGAGGTCACCGAAAACAAGCCGCCCTCCAGCCATCACAGCACCCCATAATCGACCGGTTTTGATCGAGACTCCAAGGGAGGCGGCCACCGACCGAGGAAAACAACCCTCTTCAGGGGACAATGAAACCTTACAGGGTCAGTCGACAGAAATCGTGGACGTCGTCGGCCGCTTGGACAACATTGTGTGCCAGAGAGACGATGACGACAGTGCCTGTGCGGAGCGGGGGGGGGGGGGGGGGGAGGGGGCTTCGGCGACAAGTGCTCAAGATGACTAGGACAACAGCTTTCAGCTGATGCAGCAGTACTGGCTCGGCGAGACTCATCAACGGGGTACCGGGGTACTCTCAAGAAGCCAGCCTCAAGAAGACTTCGTCAACACCCGAAGCCTGCATTGACAGAAACCGGGACTCAGGGGAACGGACTCCCCGTGCGGTGATTGACACCGGGGACCCGCGAGTTGGTGACGTCAACAACCTTTATAGACTTCACAGCACCACCGGGTCAGTGATCTCCTTTCGTTCCATCCCCGGCTGATACCCATGCTCTTAGGCGCATGGCGAAACATAACTTGCGGTGTGGGGCAGGCCCTTGTGAAACAGGCCACAAGGGGTCGGGTGGGGAAGCGGTTCCGCTGAGCGTTCAGTTAGTCCTTGTGAGGAAAAAAACGAAGGAGCTAGAGTTGCAGGTACGACTCGCAGAACTCCGGGCGGAGGAGCGGAGAGCAAGAGTTTGTCTCCTGGGGGAGCGCGGTGAAGAGACGCAGCTTTGCCCGAGGCCCGATGTGTGAGGGAGAAAGAACCGGACGCGCGAGGTGACCCGGAGGCAGGCTTGGGGTATGAGGCCGATCGTGTCGTTCAGAAACCGGAGACTGCCGTGGGGTCCGAGGCCGGTCGTGCTGTACAGATTGAGGAGACTGCCGTGGGGTCCCCAACGCCGATCGCGCTCTTCAGGAACCGGACACTGTCGTAGGTTCGAGGCCGATCGTGACGTACTGGGACCGGAGAGTGCCATGGGGTTCGAGGCCGATCGTCTAGTTCAAGGACTGGAGACTATCGTGGAGTCCAAGGCCGATTGGGCCGCGTGAGAATGAGGGTGTTCCTGCGTCAGGGCAGCTGGAAGGGAGGAGCTCCCGGAGAACCAGGAGTCAGGCCCAGCACTGGGGAGACTGGTGGGTTCCGAGGTCACGAGGGGGGCTACTGCAGTTGTTCAAATTGGACTTCAGTGTCGCCATGACGGGCCTTGTGCAGAGGGTGTGACATGGTGGGTGCCACCAAGTGGGCGGCGCGGGGAGGTGTCGGTGCAGGCGCACGAGTCGTTGTGGGGCAACCACTTAGGCGCTGGGAAAGAGATGGCGCACCAGGGGCGCAAAGTTGGTTCTTCCTTCGACCAAGTTGCCGCAAAGCGAGCGCCAAACACAGTTACGTGGAAAAATCAAGCCGGGCACGCCTTTGAGGGCCTAGAGGATGCTCTGGCGAGCGTCACGGTCCTCGCGACACCCGACACAGCTGCTCGGGTGTGGTGTGCTTGCAGGGTGGCAGAAGAGCGCTTAATCACTCTACGGCAAGGGTCTCAAACACGCGGCCCGTGGGCCGCATGTTTGAGACCCTTGCCGTAGAGACTCGCTTGGACGCGGCCCGCAGGCAACCGGCTACGAGTCCCGGTCCCAATGTCTCGAGCGCTAGAATTGCCATTCACCATCGTGACCTCCTCTCGCCGATTCATTTTCGCTCGAAAAGTATTTACATAGTTTATACCTATTTGTGTGCATTTACCCTTTGTTTCGCTTTATATTTTGCTTCGCAGCTTTCTGTAATGTACCGAAATTCAGCTACTAGGCTGCAAGCGCAAGCTATTCGCTGAAGGAAGCATTTCGGCTGCACAAACTCTTGATCAGCAGGAGCAACTGGCAAAGATAAGCTACGAGCTCGGGATTCTCGCGTTCAAAAAGCTAACACCATTAAAAGACAAGTATTTGTTCCATTGCTGTAGTAAAAATCGTCAGGAAAACAGCAACTGTCATATTACTGATTGTTTTTAGAGACACCTTGAGCTTGGTCAATTCCTGGGTGAATTGAGCAACGGGAACGACAGTGTACTTGCTCTATTAAAAATGCTAGCACGTTGGCGGAGCGGTGTCATTTTTATTATCACATCACGTCAAGGGCCAAAGCCAAGGTAGTCTTATAAAAAATCAAATCTAAAGTTGTCACTGGCAAGACTTTGAGTTTACAAAAAGCATAAAGCACAAGGTCTACCCTTACTCCCCCCGCGTTTCACGTTGGCCCTCGTCATTTGAGGTGCTCAATGTCTGGCCCCCACACTCAAATGAGTTTGAGATCACTGCTCTACGGGAATGGTGTCAGCCGTGGGCGACTTGGGAGGCGATCACTGCCGCGGTTATTTTGAGCAATCGAACGTTCCAGCGTTGTTCAGTGTTCACCATGCGTTTTCAGTTTTCCTTGAATGCTGGTTTGCCGTGCTTCGTTACGTCTTTTTCGGTCTTTTGTTTGTGGAAGCTCTTGCGGCACCGATGGTGTCATTGTTGCGAGCGATCCAGGTCCTCGGGAGGCCAGCTGAGAAACAAAGTATAGTTTCCTTTTTTTTTTCCTCGTTTTTATTTCGCAATTTGTGCTGGAGGTGCTTGGCTAGGTTATTTTAAGCCATGTGTTTTGTCGTTTTTATTTTTCGCTTGAGGTTAAGCGGTTTGTTTGTATGTTGGTGTTGCAGCTATCGCCTCCCGTTTTTTGTAACTGCTGATAAGTCCAAAAGTCCTAGCGCAGCTTTCAGGGGGCGTGTGTAGGAATGCCACAAATTGCAAACTCGTTTAGACATGATAGCTCGTCAAGCCTAACCGACTTGAGCAATCCGTGAAGGGCGCCCCAACGGCTCATCCCTTTCTTTTGTTGGCACCGTCCAAGGGGATTTACGGGAACAGGCTGACATGGCCGCGTGGGAAGCGAGCCGAGTGGCTGTTTCCAGAGCCGGGCTGGAGGCTTCTTCGTGGAGCGGGGGCAGAAAGGGCGGTAGGGAGACTTTGGCGGCTCCCCTTGGTATGCGTGGAGAGGGTGCTGGCACTGGGGCTAATAGGAGTAAGGTCATAAGAAAAAGTACTACGCAGACTCTAACCAATTCCCTCAATGTGCCCGACGTTTCGAAGCCAGCTCGGCTCCTTGTTCACGGGTGACTGTATATGGGCCCAAAGGTAGCAAGCAACCTGTCGTCGTTTTCTTCTCCTCTCTCTTAGCTTTGTTTTCTTCTTCTGTTTCTGTGTGTGGCGCACTTTAGCCCGTATATATAGCTGCTTGGAAGCGTTCCGGTGGATCGGTTCAGATTGTTGCTACCTTTGGGTCCATATACAGTCACCCGTGAACAAGGAGCCGAGCTGGCTTCGAAACGTCGGGCACATTGAAGAAATTGGTTAGAATGTACGTAGTACTTTTTCTTATTACTTACCTAACCAGGCGGAGTTCTGCCGAAATGTTTACATTTAGGAGTAAGGTCGGATACTTCTTGAATGCCCCTTGAATATCAGCAGGCATTGTGCTGCTGTGCAGTTGTGTAATTACTACAGTACGACAAATGAAGCCACGTGCTACCCCGGTCAATCCAGTTTTCAGATTGCATGTGTGAGATGTGTTGGAAGGATCAGCGCGTGGGTGGCTACTGCAAAGGTTAAGGGTGCATTGTCAGGACAACATTGACAATAACTCCTGGTGAGCTCGTTGGTACCAGATTAAAAAAAAAATGAAAAGGACAGACAAGACGAAGATGTTTAACCTATGTGTCATTTTCGTTAAACTCTTTTGTGTTTCTTTAATTGAGAATAAGTAGTGCTCTCTTGCACATTTCCTGGATTACTTATGTAAAAGAAATTAAAGTTACTCATGGGCACAAAAGAAATAACTTGAACAATTGGAAAAATGATTATGTATGTAATGGACATGCACAAATTAATAAACATTAATTTTTCTTTTATTAATTGACATCCCCAAGATGCATGCATAAGCAGGAGACTGAAGCAAAGTGGCTAAAACCAGAAAAGCTCTGGTCTCCTGCCAGAAAGTATAGTAAATATACAGTTGCGACATGGGAGCGTGTAAATTTTCTTCGTCGAATTCTGTTGGCTTGCGACTTCTAAATCAAAAGCGGTGGCAGGGATGAAACGATAATCTGACGTGACGTCTAACTCGGGAGGGAGTGCTTGGGAGCAGTAATCAGCGTGGCCAGATTGGAAAGATGCTTCGGCACCAAATTCTGGCCAAAATTTCACCAGATTTCACCAGCACTAAAATATTGCGTCTATTACGTATTTCCAATTCCTTCAGCTTTCTTACGCTTGCACTCGCAAAGGGTAGCTTTCAGAAGGTTCACTAATATAAGGCATCGCAGCACAATAAAAAAGGAAGAGAGCAGACATGTGGCGCATTATCAGCATTGTTACTTTTTAATATACCATGTTTATGAGATGTTGGTGCTGGGTATAGTCCTTAGACGGAAAATTCAAATTAATGAAGGCCACTGACACGTAAGAAAGACCACATAATATTGCACTTCAAGACACTTGCAGTCTAAATTAAGCATACATTCTCTGCCCAGCAGTAAGAAAAATTAACGCATAAGAACGAAGTCGAAACACAACACCATGATAAACTTCAGTTCATAACAGGTTTTGAAGTCAAGCTTCAAGAAAAAAAAAACTGATAAGCATGACATCTAGTCACATAACACTTCACACAAAGTCCGGTCACACTGGCACGGACTATCTCTTGACACGTAAAGCACATCCATCGCTGATATTCATAAGAATATGGAACATAAACAAACAGGTTGCATAAATACACTAACAAAAGGCTAACAAAACGGTGTAAAATTGATTAATGCAAGTGACAAGCCATTTCTCAAGATTTTTCACCAGTTTTCACCAGATATTGTCTGGTGTAGCCGTTCCGGTACATCAACACCAGTAGCCCTCCAATTTCACCAGATTTTCCAAATCTGTTGCCGGATTTCACCATCTGGCAACGCTGGAGCGGTTTAAGTTTTACCTTGAATTTTAATGACACACAGACAGACAGACAGACACACACACACACACACACAGACACACGCACGCACGCACGCACGCACGCACGCACGCACGTGCGCGCGAAAAAAAACAAGAAACACGTAAATTGACTTACCAAGCCGTTGCTGCTGTAGTCACGTTGTTGCTGCATCCATAGCAGTTGGTTTGACGTTTCCACATACCGTAGGGGTGCCTGCATGGGGCTTTGAACGCCGGGCGCTTTCACTGGACACTGGTTCAGCTCTAGCATTTGTTCTACCTTTCTTAAAGACGAAGAGAGGAGGAACGTACGTATACGTCGCCGGACGGGGCTCATACTCCGCTTGCACCCCACTGCAGGAGATTAACATAAAGCAGAGGCTAGGTTGGACAGGTGGCAGAAGTTACGACGATGTTGACTTTCTGCGCCGTCCCATCGCCAGTGCCGTTCTTCCGCGAGCGGAAACTCAGTTCAGTGAGATCAGTGGTTCAGTACATACCCAGACACAACCAAGAAAACGTCGTGGTTTCGCTGGCCGTAGTACCCGCAATCTACCAATCTGCACATAACCTCCCCAACGCGCACGAAAAACGTTTCGACTCGCGTCTGTACCTCCCTCCATCTTCGGCAACGAATTTTTTCTGCCCGTCGACTCGTCGCTGCACCGGCTGCACGAAATCTTACCCCAATGGATCGGAGTTACTCCGGCGGGTCGTGTCACGTGATAGAACAGACTGAAAAATGGGGAAAACGGGAAAAACGCAGGACGCCGGTAGGTTTTGGAACGCCCAGGTACAAAACTCTTACCCTATAGAGTAAGATCGAGTAAATTTTGGAACACGGCCCTCGTTCGGAAAGTAGACGACGTAGAATTATTATTATATACGCTAGAGGTTTTACTGGCGCTAGTGTCTATGCGACCTCCCGTTACTCTAGCGCTTCCGGTCCCTCCGGTGGCAAACTGAAGCGTGCGCATGGAGAATGCGGAACCTGCGGAACAACAATCGTATTTTCGGGGCGTTGCCAAGGGGCGTTGCAGAGGCTGGCGGCAGCATGCTGAGGACACGTATTCTACTCGTCCGTCATCATTTGCCGAAAAAGTTCTTCCAAGACGAAGGCTTTGCGCTCGACGCGAAACTTATTGGTTCTCGGTAAAAGCAACTGTCAAAACGGGACGTTTGTAGGTATGACTAGAGTACGGGTTTCGTCAGGGCGCGAGCAAAGAACGTTTTTCGGAATGTAGCTTGTTAACCGGGACTGACTCTTTGTGCTATCTTGTGTGATGTAAACCGGGACTGACTGTGTCACTCTGCCCTCACAGTATGATGACTAAACATGTGAAAATGTCCACGCGTGTTATGTGCAACTGCGATATGTAAATATACTTGTTTTTGTTGGAAAAAAAAAGAAGAAAAAAAAAGGTATAACGTAGCATATTGGTAGCGCGTCGGCCTCATACGCTGTAGACGTGGGTTCGATGCCCGGGTGGGCCCCTTCTTTTTTCGTTTTTTTAAGATTTTGTTTTGTCGGGGCATTTGGCGATATTTACATTTCTTTTTCAGAATTAAAAAAAAAAAACGAATGTTTTTGAGAAAATTTTGTTCGACTAAATGGTACGGGTCTCCCTTTTCGGAAGGGAATTTTTACGGAAATGCAGTGCCGCAGGAAAAAGGCACAACTCGTCGGAAGCAAGTTTCGCCGGTCTCGCGGCGGGATCAAAGGTTCTTTCTTGGCGCCCCGAAGCACTGCGTCTCTGTGCCTTCGCGCGCTTGGATACCGATCAAGAATCGGCGCCGCGACAAAGTTTTCAAGGCGTGTCACGCGTAGATATCTTAGCATCATATATCGGCTGCGGAGTTCTGAATCGTCCAGCTGTTCGTCACGTCTAAATACAAGATACGCGCTCATTGAAGAAATAAAATGTTACGTACCATGTGTCGCGAGGGGGGTTAATACACAAAACAGTTATTTAAATTTAAAACAAAAAAGATTGATTTGACGGGAACGTTGTTTACCGAGAGCTTTGGTTTGTTTGTATATTTGTTTCTTTATTTCACTCTGGAGAGTTGGATCACTGTAATCAAGTGTTACGCTCATACCGAAAGTTATGAGCGTAACACTTAGTGCCTCTTAAGCAGAGAGAGGAAGGAACTTAGATATACAAAACAAAGGGGGGGGGGGGGGGGGGGGGGGTCACCGGCTACATAAATGTTACATGAGTTATGCACTCAATTGTTCCGCAGGTAGCTTGCGACGTTTTTGGTGAATATGCGTATGGAGGTCTGGTCATTTGGTGTTGGGTTGGTGATCGACGTGGGAAGGTACCTCCAGAGTCGTACCGCACGGGGGCCGAAAGAGTGGGAATGACGGAGAGTGCAGCCGCCCCGAGATTGACGAGGGACAAATTAGACTACTAGCCGTACATTCGAGGTAATTGTTCAGGTTATTAACACGAGAAAGGTCCATAGAAAAGAAAAGAAGGTCGTGTCCCCTTTAGGGCGTACGGTCTGCAGGTATGAAGCGCCTAGGCCTTTCCCGTGAACGAGCTCGGCTCCTTATCCGCTCTGTCGATACGGTCGTAGTGGTTCCTGTGACTGCTTCCGGGAATCCTCGGCGTGTACTTGAAATTCTTTCTTTCCGTTCCCTACTTGAAGTCGAAACGCGCCCAAAGTCGAAGAGTATTCAGAAAATTTTCAGTCGCTTCTCGCGGCGAAACACGAGCGACCGAGCGATGTGAACGGACATGTCGAAAAGTGCGGAAGCCAGCTCGGATGGCTCGGATGCTGTTTTGGAAATCCTTCGTGAATTACGCAAAACTCGCGATCATTTCGCTTCGTGATTACGAATTTCTTAAATTTTTTTTGTACGCACATTTTTCGTGGTAAGATAGTTTTGTGAATCTGGCCTCTGTTTTGACGAGATAATATTGTGGTACAAAAAATATACAACATAATATGTTGCCAACTTTTTCTTAATTATGTGCGAAGTAAAATGAGCCTCCAAAGAATCCATCTGGATTCAATCCATGTGGCTCGGGCTTGCTAGCCGGTTGTTGTGCCTGGTGGTGTAACGGTGCACCCGGGAACACCCTGGCCTCGCCCGTCGATTCTTTCGGGAGAGGAGGATTCACGTGATGGGAGTACGAGTGCGCTCGCCGGGTGTCCGCGGTCGAAGGGGGGTGTAAGGGTGCGCGATACACCCACATACACCCTTTTTTTCTGAGAGTGCAAGCTCTGCTTTTTTGTTGCTCTCAGTGGTTAGAGTTGTTGCGCATATGAAGATAACCTACACCCGTTGTGGATAATTTTGGGCTACATTCCGCAAAACATTGGTATCCTTTGGGTTCAGGTTCTCTGGCGCGCATTTACGCTGCCGGTAAAGAGCAGTTGTCCATCGCCTGTTCGCCTTCATATGAACCGCGACCGTACGTTGTTTTGCTCTCTTTTAGCGATGTGGGTAACCGAAAGCGTCACTCTGGTCGAAGCACGCGATTGGCCATAACATATATTAATGTACACTAATAATGCCTACCCAATCGCCGGTCCACGGCAGCAGAATCCTGCTAATCACGGCGAGACAGAGGCGAATCTTGGCAATCACGGTGAGACGTCACGGACAGAATCCACATGAGGGCGCCACCGAAACATATCGGTGCTAATAATATGGTGCCCGGAACGCGTCTCCGACTGGTGCGCCTACCGTGTCCAAAAAAAGTGGTTCCTTGATTTTCGCCTGATGACGTCATAGAAGTCTTATGCTGCCGCCGGTCGCGATCCTGGAGGCGTCCCTAACAGCTGCAGTCGTAGATGTGGCAGGCGCCTGTTCTGCTGCAGATCGCTCTCCAGTGTGGCAGTCCATGGAAGCTTCGGCAGCCAGAAGTTGGGAGGCCGTGACGACAGCGACACTCACGTTTGGTTGAGCTACTCGCGGCTTCTCGTTAGCTAGTCTACGACCAACTGCCAGGATCGCAACAAGCAACGCCATGACACTTCGACTTCTTTGACGTCAATTGTTGCCAATACTAGATCATTTTTGATGCATGGGCAGCATAGGACACTAAACACACCAGTGGAAGACGCGCTGCAGGCACCGTAGTAATAGTCAATGACTGCCTAAAAAACGAGGGGCGTGGCTGGTTGTATTTCCGCACTTCGTAATTCGCTCTTCGGTGAGTTTCTTGCCTGATGCCCGTAACCTGATTGACTGAAAAGTGATAATAAGATGCTCGAGACTTGAGCGACTTGTTTACGGGAACTGGCCAGTAGAAACCTCCGCGTCTCAAAAACTGCCCCACATGTATTGTGGGGCATTCGTGAACGGATGCAGTCTCATCCGTTCACGAATGAGACTGCATCCAAAGGCGCAAGCTAGCCCGAGCTCCGGGCTTTGCCGGCAGACGATTCGTTATAGGCGTCGTTTTTGGTATTCGCGAAGCGAGCAATCACGGAGAGTGGCTCCGTCAACAATACAGGTGGATAAGTACGCCCGGGCACGTATTTGGGTCGAGTAAACCCGCGCCTAATTTCACCGTTCGTATGCTTTCGAAAAAGCCCCTACCGGAGCTATACCGGGGCTATTTCGGCCGGCGACCGGTTGACTTCACGATTGCAGGCTCGTCTTAAGACCGCGAATAAACACCAGTACGAATAAGAGTCGAGTGTCGGAGCCGATGCTCTCTTATGCTCCCGACTATACTCTGGCTGGTGCAGTCAATCACGACGTGAAAGAACTCGATCGATCTAGGACACACGTCCTTGGCGCATCGTCAAGGACGTGTGTCCTAGATCTAAAGGAATACTTGGGGCGACGGGGGACTCAACGTGGCGTCCGCGACATTTCAAGGCGGAAGTACGCCACGTGAATCCGCCCCCGTATTGGGTCGATTCTGTAGCACTACCTAGATGGCGTCAGGAAATCTGGGGGCTTGTTCGCGCGGTAAATACACTGCTATACAACAACACAGTGTTTCCGAACCAGCCCGCTTTGCCCACACCAGGTGTGGGCACTGCGCGCGCTCAGAAACCAGATTCGGGAGCAGTGAGGCGTCTACGCATGCGCAGGACCGACTGCAGAGCCACCGCAGTGGCGTGAAATGGTTGAGTTGGTCTATAGACTGTTTCACCTCAAGTCCGACCGCAGCCCACGCTACGATCCAATGGAGTCACTCAAGCAGCACCAGAAGTGCGTCGTCACGGCGCACGTCGTCTCTGTGCGCAGGTGGTCACCGACTAAACCAGACTAAGGAAGAGCGCAGGATTGCGACTCATTCACTGTGTGATTGGTTTATGAAAAACGCAGAAATGCGATTTGTATTTTATTTAGTACATACCGCAGGCCATGTAAGTCAAGGCAATAATGGCAAAAAAAAAACGATATCACACGCACATCAAGCGTAACAATCAATGCCGAGATCACGAGGCAAACGTCACTATTTGCCGCTGCAAGTATTCTGACTTTACTCTCATGCACACGCAAAACAAGGAACTTTCCTGTCAAATCAGCTGATATGATATTCACAGCGTTGAAAATGCATGACACTTATCAATCTAATTATATATACAAGAATATTTATACACACGCACACGAATCGCGCAGCGAGCAAACAACAGAAAACAATGAATTAAAAAAACATGATATATCTAAAATATAGACAACACTTTGCAATGATCCTGAAAAGTCTGCGCAAGAAAATATTTCGCAAGGCAATAAATTTCAATCAATTACAGATCGAGGTAAATATAAAAACTCAAATATATTATTACGCGCAAAAACGAAGTTAGAGTACTCATGATGATGTCTTGTTCACCTCACAGAAATCTGGCTTAAATACAAAAGAGAATTTAGGGAAACCTTATCGTTAACGAGCATATCAAAAAACGTTCGTCGAGCTATCTTAGGTTGGTGCTGAAGGGTCGGTATTTTATGTGTTTGCATCAATAATGGCGAGGAATCTGTGCGTATATATTTCCATAGATGAAACGAACGGCGCGGCGCTTCTTTGAACTTTCTCTAAAATGTAGGTATGTTATTTTGGTAAATGTATGCCAGACTATAGAACAGTATTCTAACTTTGGTCGAATCAGTGAGGTTTAGGCAATTAATTGTACGTTTGGAGGGGCCTTGTTAAGTTTATGTCGAACCAGACCGAGCTTGCGTAAGGCTGCTAAAAAAACGTCGTTGGCATGATTTGACCAGCTCAAAGTTTTGTCGGTGGTGTCTCTAAGGTATTTGAAGTGATCGATTTTAGAAACAGGATTATCATTAATGCTGTAAGAAAACATGAAATGTTTCTTTATGTTAGTAATACGAAGCAAAACTGTTCTATCAAGTTTTAATTCCATGTGACATTTGTCACACCAGTTTTGAATTGTACCGAAAGCTGAATCTACCAAATGTTGGTCCGAAATTGAAATTATATTTTTAAACAAGACACAATCCTCTGACAATAACATAGCGCTCACAGATGGGTCTATGACATCCACGATGTCGTTTATATAAATTTAAAAAGTAGTGGTCCCCCGACACTTCCTTGGGGAACCCTTGATGTTACATTTAACGTCTCCGGACAACAAAACCCTATTTCTACTGACTGCTTGCGATGTGAAAAATAGGAACGAACCCACTTTACGATTTCTAAAGGAAGCCCAATACCATGCAGTTTTTAAGTTCGTTTTCTTTTTTTTTATGCCAGAACGCTCACTAGTCACCAATGGTGCATCACGGGTCACATTGGTCAGATATCGTCACCGCGCGACAAAATCCGCTGGGGTGATTCGAGAATAAAAAACAAAACAAAATTGGAGGTAGCAGACAGGCGGTTGCGGACGATTCTGCACATCCCAGGACCAACTATACTAAAAAAAGCGTACGGCATATCCCAGGAAGAAAGTGTATCGGCCATTGACGCAAACCTAAGACTACCAAACCATCAAGCGCAACTCTGTCATTATTGTCAGTCATGTTGTGGTACATCATAAATTATTTTATCGATATTTGCGGACCTGTAAGTTTTCAGTGGGTATTTTACTGTCGCAAAGGAGACCTTATGATTATTGTTACCACCAATCCTTCTTGAGCGTCTATGTAATATACAACGACACCCCACTTAAAGTAAACAGTAAGCCGAGCCACATTTTCGGGTGTGAACTGAATTATTTTTATCGAGTTTCACGTAGCTTAACTTTAGATTATTGTTGGTGACACCTCTTTTTTAACCTATTGTTTCGCCCAGCAGCTTTGATTTCTTGTTCGGTTGTGAACTTTTCCAGATCCTTTTATTTCTTTTGCACTCCGTTTCACCTGACAAATATTGTACGGGTATTCTAAGTCGGCGTTCTGTTCCCGAATCACGAAGGACAATTAACTGTTTGTTTATTTATTTGGACTTGACAATACAGAGATTGCCATGGAGCTGGGCCGAACATTCCCCAGCTCCATTCTTTATTTAGGTTAATTAGTTCCTATAAGCCAACACGCTGTTTAAGAAACAAATCCTGGTGCGCGTGCGCACGAACCAAATTTGCGTCAAGTAAATCGTGTATACATGCACCGCGTCGACGGCAGCGCCACCTCAGCGGCGTTACTTTAGAGCAGAGCGTTGGCATATTCAAAATAGCTGTAAGAACGTGCTAACGCAGGAGCGGTCTTCTTTCTACCCATTAGGCTTATTCTCAAGACTCAAGAGACCGCATCAAGTCCGTGGTTTAGATCGGGTGGCCTGACTGGCCGATAGGAACGTGTTTAGATACAGAGCTGCGGCTCAGTAATGTTTGTACTCCAACTGCTGTCTGGGCCTGAAACGTAGAAAAATGAAAACGCCTCATTCCGGTCTTTTTCAACGTTTAAAGAAAGAATCGTCAACTTTAATGAAAACAAATTAACTTCCGTTTAATATTCACGAACGACTGGAGTATTTTTGGAGATAATACACAAAAATCTTTTTTCGCTGGAGTACAACAGTAAGCTCAAACTGAGGTGTTACACTTATCTTTCAGCTGCCGGCCATTTGATATTACGTGCGAAAAATGGTATATAAAAAGTGTGTGGGACATAACGATGCGCTGCTTAGCATTAAAGGTCATGGAAATTATGTGGCACCAAGTTCAGAGGATAACTCAAGTGGTGTCATCGAATCTAGCCGAATTATGCCTGCGTCTACATGAAAAAAAAAGTGTGATTCATTTTCAGAACATTTGTGAGCATAACTATTTTGCGAAAATAATTATTTCTACACTTCTTCTTCATTGATGTCAATTTTACCTGAGTGCATAATATCGAGCGCCATGGTTATCATCATTTTGGTCGTGATGTTTGAATGGTAAAAGTTTTTGTCTACGGCCGCAATAGCCTTTTCTTGGTAAATTGATCTGGCGATGACAAAAATCTCTCTTCTTTATCTGACTCTAACAGGTTTAACTCTTTCTCAGTAAAGTAATTTACCACAGGAGACATGTTCAACCTCCTTTCAGATCAATTCCTGGATCCTAATAGTACAACCACGCAGTCTTCAGCACAACGTGGTCTAACATCTTCATGTGCCTTATTAGAATAAAGATTTTAAGAAATATTTTTTTATTCCAGAACTGGAAGAAAGATGATCGGTAAAAATAGCAATACGTAGTTTTAGCGAGAATTTTTGCATATGAATAGATTCCGTCTGCGGAATTTCAAAATAGCTTCTCCAACTGAAAGGTTTTCTACAGCATTTGCTATAATTAGCAGTTTATTGACAAGTACCAGCTTTACTTATTGTTTTCTTATTGTGCAATACAGTTCGTTCTTATAAAAAAGAACTCGGATAAAGCCATAAGCGATTAAATTACCTAATTCTTGTAACATCTGACACTTCCATCACATCGATTGGTACGGGCTTTAAGTCAATTCTCCGGGCTTCTTTAGAAATATAACAATAGAACGAAGATAAAATCTCAAATGTAAAGGACAAGCATCTTTCATTTTTATTTTAGTTATAAGGGTGAATACGAGTAATAGCGCTGTGCTTGATGATTCCTTAGCTTCTGAAACCTGACCAGGTTTTCGGTTTTGGAAAAACCGAAAACCTGGTCAGGTTTTCGGTTTTTGGGGAAAAAAGCTGTGCCTGTTTTGCGACGCTGTATTCAACATCCTGGAAATTGAAACTTGGAAGGCGCTTGTGCATGTTTATAATGAGAAAGACATTAATTTTAATCGCTGACGCTAAATACTAGAGAATTTGCGAGCAGTCGTATGCTGTAATGCGTTTTGTAAACTTTTTTTTTCGTAACTTCCGTCTGAACTTTTTGTATAATATATCGTAGTTATGATAAAATGGCAACATGTTATCGTGCTTGGTTCTAATTGTACCTGATATAAAGTGTTTCTTTTAAAATAAACTTTCTTATGATCTTGTTTGTTGCCGTCAAAATGCGAGCGCAATTATTTCACTACAAGTAACACACAGTGCTAACACTGCACTCTACGGAAAAGTATTTTAGAATAAACCAGCGAAATAAGCGGGTTATTTAAAACAAAATGCACACGGCTCCTCGCAACCATTATAAATATTTCTGTTAGGCCTGTGTGGGCTCAAACAAACATACAAATTCCTTTCCGTTGCCTTGATTAAAATGGTTCGATCTACCTTCTTTTTGCACACCACAAGGTCACAGTTTTAAAGGCTGATTGGTCGAGCTAGATTAACGCCTGTACACAGCTATTGATGAAATACTCAAACAACAGGCGAGCTGCTGACAATTCGTCTTTGAAAAACCTCGAGACTGAAGAGAACAGAAAAAGGCGGACACCACACCCAGAGTCTCAAACAGAGCTAAGGTTTACCTGCCAGCCACACGTTAAATAGCTGTTCCTCTTCGCCAATTGTGTACACCACTTCCTTCAGACAGAGGAGAGCCCAATGATCAATTCCCACACATCCCGCCATCTCACACATAGATACGATAATCCTGCGCTCCCAAACGCGGCCGCAATGCTGCCACCTGCTGGACACTAGAACTGCTGAACCCAGACCACTAACAAACAGGACACCAAAAGCCGTATAAAACCGGTCCCCTCTTTCCCTATTTCTCCCTCATTTTCCCCTCTCCTCCTTTCCCCGCCTCCAGCACCTTCACAAAAAAAAAAGAATAAAAACGAAAAAGACTAATACCTAAACAACCAAAAACCAGTTATATCAGTAAATACACGATCAATTCTTCATCTTACATGGTACGGAAGTGGGATCCTAGACGTAAGTAAGAAGTCTGTTTATCCAAAAAAACAATTACACTCCCTCAGACTAGCTATTCTAAGAGTCTCTCTCTGCAATGTTTTTCCGGACTGATTTTTCTTACATAAAATTTCAGTCTCATCCCGCTCAGGGGCATCTATTGCACTTATCAACGTGTGTTTGATTAAGAGGCTATCAGCTGTACCAGCTGACTGACCCTTCATCAAAAACTCCGAGACGACCCTTTGCCATTTCCCGCTTCATATTTATCACAATCTTCAACGGCATGACAGTCTTGTGATTCTCGAGGAATAACTTCACGGATAGCGTGCTCCTAGTGACTTCCTTTACACTTTTCACCATCCCTCCGAGCTCACAGAAGTCTAGAATGTGCAGAATGCTCCATTTATTTATCTTTAAGTGTATCTCGCATGGTACAAATGGTACAGAGCTTTGTCGATCTTAGGTCTAAATATTCCATGGGGCAACACACAAAATTTCCCAATTTATCTGTTTGCGATCAAGCTAGATTATTTTGTACAACTTCCTTTTTGGTCATCCCCATGGCCCTGAAGTTTTTTTATTTTTTTTTGTCTAAGTCACATCTGTTTTCTACAAATCTCATTACCACCCTGGAAGATTGCTCTTCAAAACTGACCTTTGCTACAGAATCCGGAATCCTCCTCCCCACAGCCTGCACAGCCGGCACAGCCGGCACTATATCAAGTCTTAATGGTTTCATGTTTGTCAAGATATGTTGGTCCCTACCCTAACAGCTTCACTGATCCAGCCAATAAACCTAAACCAATAAACCAACAAACCTATAAACCTAACGACATACGGAACACCATGGTCATCGTCTCTTTTCGACGACTTGGGGCGCAGCCTCCCATTACCCGGGCGGATTCCCTCGCTTTGTCATACTCTTGACGTAAAGAGTATACCTACATTCGCGGTTAACATAAAGGAATAGCAAAATGCTTACTATTTAATAGCTTTATATCGCGTCGGGGTAGATATACACAAAAAAGCGTAACTTTCCTTCGTTCTGAAAAAAGGTCCGTCTCTTAACCCGTCGCTATATCTTGACTCTTTTAATATTTCAGACCAGAGTTGCGCATTCGTTTTAGGCCCGCGACCCCTAAAATACCCGAAAGCCGTCTGGCGACTCTTCGCCTGACGGCTTTCCGGTAATTATTATGAAAGTACTTCAACACGTTTGGATTTAAAAGATCCTGATCTGGCGCAACATTTTTCGATTTTCATTGACTATTACATGAACAAACAATAAAAAGCGTAGCTGTTTCTACATTTTTATTACACGTAATTAAAGAAGCACGAATGCTCAGGCAATCGATTTCAGACAGACACTTTTTCATACTCTGAGCATCAGCACGGACATCATTTATATCTTTGATTATTCGCTTCATTTTATTGTAGTGCGATTCATGCAAGAATCGTTTGCTCCTTGTTTATATACAACTCCTGCTACTCCCGAATTATCTTTTGGATCAATCAAACAAGAAATTTGCATCGTTGATGCTGCTTCGAGCCATTAGTCAGGGTGTAGGGGCGTTCTCCGGACAATGTCTACCAGGAAATATAAAAGAATATTGTGTAGGTATCATTGAAATCGACAGTACATTTTCAAACGAAGGTAATTGACGTATTCATGAATTTAAATAGGACACAATTATGGGCTCAAGTAGTGTCGCATAAAGAGGTCTTAGCGAACAACTGCGAAAAGAATACAAAATTTTGAAAAACGTCTGGACCATAAATATACCTTATTAAACTTGCTTATACTACGATGGCGTATAATGTACATAAAGGGTTTCACCATGACTCGGTTACTTCTGAAACTGTAGGAACATATCCTTAAAGGCTATATATACCGTAGATCAATCAGAGCATCGGTTAAAAGACAACGTAACATAAAGCACCCTAAATTGTTTTGTTTTTTTAGTTAATGGTGTAACCATACCTTTATAACAGATATTATACCTTAGTTGAAATTGGTGGTACTAACTTAATTGCCGCGTAAACCACATTGATTAATTTTAAAAATGCCTAGTGTGTTCTTATTATGCTTATTTCCGCAAAACTGCTTGCAAAGTTTTCCATTACGGATTGTGTCAAATGATCGCACCGTACCTTAATGGACTGGTCAAACGTCGCGCGAACAGAGCGCTGGCATTTTTTACCACTGTGCTCACTGAAAACAGTTAAGGGTGGTACATTTGACGCCCTCAGTAGTTTTTTAAGACGAGAAAATGTCATCTCGACTTGTCGATCAAGAAAACAAAATCATTTGTGATTGAAACAAAAAGTGAAAGCCGTTTACAACTCCCTGTAATGTCGAATTAGAGCGCAGCTCTTGAGGAGTAGTAGGGAAGGGTACTGAGGGGAGGTCATGTGACCTTGGGGGGGTCACGTGACCTCGGGGGGAGGGTCCCGTGACCTCGGGGGGAGGGGGGTCACGTGACCCCCCCCCCCCTCCCCGAGGTCGCCGAAGGTACCCGAGGCCCTCCCGAGGTCCTCCCGAAGGAACCCGAGGTCCTTCTAAGGTCCTCCCGAATGAACCCGAGGTCCTCCCAAGGGGGGGGGGGGGGGGGATCGCAATTACGCCGACTGCGACGGCGAGGGCGACGGCGACGCCAACGCCGCTCAAGCCGGAAAAGGGCACCTAAGGGCTGCGCTCTAAAAAAATTAAAGACATTTACAACACCCTGTAATGCCGAATTAGAGCGCAGCTCTTGAGGAGGAGGAGGGAAGGGTACTGAGGGGAGGCTATACCCCTCCTCCTCGCCTCCTCATCATCCCTGCTACTCCTCCTCTCCTCCTCCCTCCTCTTCCTCCTCCTCGTCCACCTCTTTTCCTCCTCCTCCTCCCCTCATCCCTCAAGCTGCTCTACTCCTCGTCTACCTCCTCCCCTCCTCCTCCTCCCCTCACCCTCAAGCTGCTCGTGCTCGCCTCCCTCCTCTCCTCCTCCTGTACCCTCCTTCTCCCCCTCCCCTCCTCCTTCCCCTTCTCCTCCCCCTCCTCCTCCCCATGCGTTGCATAATGGGAAATGTTCCACAATGCACCGCGCGGGACCCTCGTAACGTCACACGTGACGTCACGAGTGACGTCACGTGGGTCCCGCGTGGTGCATTATGGAACATTTCCCTTAATGCACCGCGCGGTTACGCCGGCGGCGGCACCAACGGCGACGCCGACGCCGCCGGAAACGGGCGCCTAAGAGATGCGCTCTAAAAAAAATCGGTCACGGCTTGTTTTTGTTGTCTCTGTCTGTATTGTGTTGAATGGTATATTCCCGGTACCTTACATTAGTCCAGTCGAATAATAAAGGGAAAGTCGATGAAAGATCAATGCTTGGCGAATATTATTTGGCTTCTTGGCTTGCACATGTTTGCTATTTCCTTTTCAATCAATCCCCTTAAATTATTCAGAAGGGATGGAACCAGTTATTATATTTGCTTCGGAAATTCCAGAGGGTTATTTCTTTTGTTGATGAGACCCATATCCTCTTTTCATTTTCACCCAGGCAGCAAGTGCTTGAGAAAGATGTTCTGCTTTGAAAATCTGCCATGTGGTCTCGTAGATCGATGCCTTATGGGAGTCGGAATTGATTTGAACTGAAACCCCTGAATAGGTTGGAACTCTGCAATATATTTTGGAAATGAACGGTCAGATGTGTTCTTAAAGGAATACAAAAAAGAAAATCAATTATGGGAAAACAGAGTTGGCAATCTCGAGCTAGTCTTACATCATTTCTCCAGCCTACTACGCTTTCCCCGTCTTTTACGTCTTTGTGTGAGTGTCGTAATGATTTATTTTCTTAGAAGCCGTTTCGTTTTGACATGACCTCTTCTCTGATTGCTAGCATTACCGTAGTGTCCTATGTTTTGATGTGTTGAATTGTACCGACTTTTTGATGCCGGCAAAATGATTGGTGCCTCACGCACTGCTGGCTTGCTTTTCTTTACCGCTAATATTTCACCACGCTTTGATAGAATCGCTATTGGGTTATAACCAAAAGGTGTTGAAATGGTTCGCTTAGATACAAAAAGAAGTGCAGAACTAACAAATTAATATTATGAAGGTTTATAAGCGAGTGACACAGACAGAGAATGGGGAAGTCACACCGTTCGGGTACAGTATTTTAACCAGCTTTCGCACTCAAAGACGTTTAGAATGAGTCTGGGAAACAATTCAAGGCAGTGTTCCAATTAAGTCTGACTATTTTAAAATGAACTGGTTAACATCATAATTCCGACCAGTTGAGCTGTTTCGTTCTGAAATAGAGGAAAGATAGTTCCAAAAATAGGCAAAGCGCCGCTAAAGGAATAAGACAGTTCCTGATGTTGAAGACAAAATGGTAAATACGTAACTTGTTATGCCAACTTATCGTACCTCGTTCAATTCGTGCTTACAACGGAACCATGGTCGATGATTTCCGAAAACACTAAGTAAAAATTGACGATAAAAGCAATTGGTGTTTAAGTCTAAACATATGACTCCAGTTTTACGACAGGCATTTTTTTAGATTACAAAAACACAGTTGCAGTAGTATTTAACTTCAAATTGTCCAAAACTACACAAATAATTATTACCATTTCCTGTTTCACCTAGAGAAGAAAGCTTCAAATCTATGTTCTACTTCCGAACAAGTTTATGCAGCATTTCTATAGAAACGAAGAGTGCGCGCGCAGAGCCTTGATTGACCCTCAAAACGAACGAGCTTGACACGTAAAAGTGTCCCCCAGTTTATAGTTGATATCTAATCGTAATGTAAAATAAATGCGCTAAAATGAAGGCAAAAATAAACACACACGACAAGACGTCTAACGAGCGCAAAACAAAACCAAATACTTCACTAGGAAACACACCTTACACCACTAAAATCAAATGGCCTGGGAGCCGACAAATTCTGCATGGTTATAACGCCTGGGCGAGCGAAGCCACGGCTTCCTTATTTTTGAATTTGGATAGGTGGCTGCCGGCATCTATCGTCGTGGACAGGGTTCGAAACAACGGAGACAGCCGTCTCTGCTGCCTTGGCAAAACCGGTATTTTCGTACGTCGGCGGCAGCCATCTTCCTCGGCCCAGCACGAAAGAGCGACAGCGTAGACAGCCCGATGTCCAAGCGTTTTCTGTGACTCGGGCTCTCCACATTGCTAAGAGAGGATTTGGTGCTGTAGGCGCGTTGTATAATGCAAATGAGTGGAGTGGACTGCATCCTCTAGTAAAGTGGATCACAAAACACCCAACAAATAAGCTCTAGTCTTTGGCGTAGTGAACGCCAAAGACTAGAGCTTCGGGTGCTTTTCAGAGCGCAGCTCTTAGGTGCTCGTACCCATCTTTTGCGGCGTCGGTCTCGCCGTCGCCGTCGCCGTCAGCGTCGGCGTAACCGGAGGTGGACGGGAGGGTACGGAGGAGGAGGGGAGGGCATGGAGGTGAGGAGTGGAGGGTACGGTGAAGGTGGAGAGGGGGGTACGGAGGAGGAGGACGAGGAATGGACGGTACAAAGGAGAAGGAGAGGAGGGTTAGAGGAGGAGGGGAGGAGGATGGGAGGGTATGAAGGAGGAGGAGGACACGGAAGAGGGGGCGGGTGCAGAAAAAAGATATATATACTTCTTCCCCAAATGTTTTAGCCCGGTATATCCCAAGATCAAAGTACCTCAAGAGCTGCGCTCGAATTTCGCCTTACTGAGGTTTCTAAACGTCTTTCATTTTTGTTTCAAATCCAAACATTTACTTTATATAGTCATCTATAAAAACGAAATAAACTGCCGACTTTACATAAATTTTGTTAGCTCTATTAATTTATACACTATCGATTCATCTAAAATAAACTCAGATACTCATGCAACAGGGTTATAAACTCGACATCTGACCTGTTCAATAAACAGAAGCTATTTTCCACCAAACAAGTCTAATGGCTTGCTCAATAACTTAGTTTGGCTACCTCCGTGCTCAAAGTTAAGGAAAGTATAAAAAAAGCATAGGATTCCAGTGCATCGACTCCGAGCACTAAGTTTGATCGAACACAAGCCATGAAAAGAGGATGATGGCAGCTAATGCGAGATACAAAATAAGCAAATAATTCGCATCACCTATTATCAGGAGGAGAGCTGTCCTATCTAATTTCAGTGCAGTATTTGATGGTATAATAAGTTTCGTCAAGAACCTTTCACTTCTCACGTAGCTTTTATTGATACTGTACCCTGCATATTTAATCTTTGAACATTTTATTGTTTTGTTCGTCAAATAAAATATACCACTGCAGGAATTGCATAAACAAGCACATCTTTTTATGCCCATAGATTTTAGTTGCAGGGTTTTTTTTTACACCTTTGTCTCTTAATATATTGAAAGTATACATACATACCACTTCACAACTTTCACTTAGTTCACAGGCTTAAGATTAACAGCAATCAGTTCTCTTAAACAATAACTACGTGAAACTCACATGTACCACAAAACGGCAAAACGAACAAATTCGACAAGGGCTCGCCTGCCTACTTTCTTTAACTTCAAGGGTTTTAAATTTTAAGCTTCTTATCAATAAACTTTATATCGGCAGTTTCACTGCCTTATAATATATATCAGTTCTGAATCCTTATCACATCTCAGCACTAAATACATCGACACTTGTCAATGATCTGAGACGTTCGTGTAACGTGTCGGATGCCATTATCTTTACTTCTTTCTGAATAGCTTGAAATATTGGCTATACTGTTAATTACGTTGGGTATTTATTAAATACAGATAAAACTATAATAGGGACCTAAAAGCCAATAATTCAGCAGCCTTTATTTTGTTGCTACGTGCGCTTATATTTGTTCAGTTTTATAGCATTCCACACAGTTGTTTGCTTGTTTGATTAGGTTGCATATGTTATCAACACACGAGAAAAAACTTAGATATAACCATTAGTGTTTCCAAGCACTGCCGGTATGCCATCTCTTACGACGCAACATTTTAAAGGAAAAAAAGATAAAGCAAGGTCGTGCAGTTTTATGCCCACGACTAGCAGAAGACTTATCTTTCCTGGTTGTCTTGAGCTTTAGCATGAAGTAATTTTAGCTACAAACGCGATTCTTACCTTGTTGCCTGATATTAAACTCTGAATTTTAGCTCCAGATCAACGAACAATTCATCCCGCGAAAGAGAGATTAAACAATATGGCATATAACAAGGCCGTTTTAGGTTTACCGGAGAATGTTGTTTTAAAGACGAAGTGCACGCAGTCTTTTAATTAGGAACGTAATTTTTAAGATTTGGGGTTCTGCCGGGAACTATTAGTATATTAGTAGGAACATGAAAGGAAACGGGTGTACCAGAGGAAAGGAGGGGAACAAGGTTAATGGCGCTTAAATTGCTGATCAGTACTCCTTGGATTATCCAGCCAGTTGTGCCACACACAGCGGGCGTTAATAATTTATTTCTTTATTATTAATAATGGGCTCCTTAATTAAAGGGACTCTGACACGCCAAAAAAATTCAAAGTGCCCGCCAGTGCCCTGTGAAGTAACAGTGTACCGCGAGGTGTCGGGGCGGTCAGAAGGGATGCATCGACCTACATCACTAAAAGTGGGTAAAAGTGAAACAATTTTTTGGTGATGTCCGGATACGCCATTTAAACGCCTAGCATAAAAAAAGATATTATTTTTGGGGCGTGTTAGAGGCGCTTTAAGAACGGCCGTCAAAGTGCTCAATATTTTTGTATGATTTCAAGTAAGCTGTGTTGAATCGACCACCAGTCCTTGTTACAGTTCGTTAAATGCGTAAGATTGTAAGAAAGTTGCGACATTGTTCGGTGATATTTCGCGTTACTCTCAAAAGAAACAGCCACTATGACACTTATTTTATTAGTTTTATGTTTTCATAATTTTATATTGTCACTGGGGTTGCTCGAGACTGTCAGGAAAGATTTAAGGTATACCGGTGGGGAATGATCCTGTGACAAAACTTTTGCAAGGCATTTACAACTGACCATTATCTGCTGTAGACAGCGGCTAGCACATCACTTATAAAATAATCGTAAATCGCGCGCTTAGTCTATATGTGTGCTGTAAAATTAAGAAGGCAAATTATAAGGACGCTTTCAGGTTCATTATCTTCAGTTAATTGCCAGTTCCATGCACGCTTGTATTCATAGTCTTTTGCTGTACAATTTTTGTTTCTTCCGACATTAGACGTGTATTATATTTATTTCCTCTATGCCAGCTTATTAGTAATAATTAGCAGTGCTTGCTTCATTCAGGGGTCTGTGCGCCTCTTGCACGTCTTGTTGGGACATAATCCTAAGAGTCTTCGCGGCTTCATTGGGGGCAGACTTCGACTAATTGATTAGCTCCTTTCTTTCTGCTGGTCACTTTATGGTGAGATTAGGCATTCTTAGGGAGAATAAGTCGGTGGACGAAAAGCAGCTTTTCTGGACGAGTGAGCCATTCAAAGCGTAGGATTTTGTCGTCTCGTGGTATTTACTTTTTTCTCAAGAATATATTATAGTTATATGTTATGCCTTATTTAGTTAAAAAGTGAATTCAATGCTCAAACAAAGTTTATAAACTAATAACCTTCAAAAGTGGTACTATTACAGGAACATGTGCATATACACGTGTGCATGCAGAGATAAAACACTGTATATTTCAAGGTACCACGAAAACACCACCTTGCAAACATTTATCGTTCGTTGCTCTATCTAGACGAACACTATATGGTGCTGGTTGGTAGCTTGGAGTAAAGTGCAAGCCTTTTAAAACTGTATTGAATATATAGTACATTAAAAAAACTGGAAAAGAGTATCGCGGGGAAGACGGGGTTTTTGTTTTCGTTGTAACTTTCTGTGTGTGCTGAGCAAAATGATTATTGATCTTAACAGACAGCGGACGTCCTGGTCATTAAAAGATTACTGCACACAACTTGTGTCCTTGGTAATGTATTTCTTTTTCTATTTTTCTAGTTGCAGTGATGTGATTGGCCTAAGCCGTTTTGGAGCACCTTTCGGAGCAGCAAAAACAGTGTTTTGGAGCAGCAAAAGTGACCTTTGGAGCAGCCAAAACAGTCTTTTGGAGCAGCAAAAGTGGCTTTTGGAGCAGCCAAAACAGTGTTTCGGAGCACCAAAAGTGGCTTTCGGAGCAGATATTCTTAGAAAAATAAAAATATTTGTTTTAAATGGTGGACAAACGAAGGCCACTTTGCTCGCCGCAATGAACTAATTATGGTCAAGCTAGACCACCAGGGAGCCTTTCAATATGTAAATGAAATGGCAATGACATGACATGACACATTTTGCAACGCTTCAGTTAAATGATACATATACAGGGTGTCACAAAAGAAAATTTACACGGTCTTTTTTACCGCAAAAATAAACTAGGCATCGCCGAACGCTCATTCTCCGCCCAAAGGTAGAGCTAGAGGTCACAACCAGGTGCCATAGTTTCAGCCCGATCCGATAACTTAATCAAAAGTTATAAGTGGTTTTCTGAAAAGTTCAATGGGAAAATGGAGCCCATTTTTGCCTGTTTTCGGTTTCTGGTGCCATAGAGCCCCATGTCCGTCGGCCGCCATTTTCCCATTGAAATTTTCAGAAAATCATTTATAACTTTTGATTAAGTTAACGGATTGGGCTGAAACTTTGGCATCTGGTTGTGACCTCTAGAGCTACTTTTGGGCGGAGAATGAGCGTTTGGCGATGCCTAGTTTATTTTTGCGGTAAAAAAGACCGTGTAAATTTTCTTTTGTGACACCCTGTATATGTACACCCGCCGGCAATATGAAGGTGAACAGCTTACCTGGTTTCTTGCCTGTTTTATGGCTCCCTAAAGCGATATTAGCTCTCAACATGTCAAATGGTACGTGGCTTGGGGTCTAAACTTTGCGTTCTAGCCCTCTTCTGGAACAGAGATTGCTCCAAAAACTTGCAGGAGCGTCAAAAACAAGAAAAGGGCTGTTCACCTCATATCGCTCACGGGTGTACCCGCTTTAGATAAATGAGAACCAAACTGCACATATTAAACTTTATTTGAAAATGATCAGCTTATTAGTAAATATCACAGCAGTAGGTTTACTAGTTATATAATATAATGGAAGCAGTCTCCGACAGATGAAACACGTAACTACTGCAGAGCAATGCGAAAATGTACAGAAGACAAAGGGTGCATTACGAGTCTTAGCGGGTGCTTTTCTGTTCGCTTTTCGAAACTTTCGGCAAGGCTGCTTCAAGCCTCGCTTTGCTTTCGGAATGAATGTCAACTTTCAATGTCTCCAAAGAAACATTGAGACATCCCAGAAGTGTACAGTGCTGTAGGTGTTTCCGAGCGATTCCGAAAAACCGCTTGCCACCGTTTACTGGTTCCCGACGTGCCAGATTTTCGTCAAGAGTAAGCAAATGTAAAACAATGGATTGAAGCGTTTCGGCTGGTGCCTCTGTCGTGCAATCATGTTCGCATGCACATGAGGGCAACCTCGGCAGGCTTGCAGTTAGTTGCACATGCTTCGTCGCGCGAGCGGAGATGGCTGTTCGACCGAAACCGAAACCATGTCACTCCGCTCCATTGCCCCCCCAACTGGTTCCCAAAACTGTAAACAAAATGTAACTCTTCAGCATACGACAAATCCAGCGGCACGTTCTTGCAAGGCAGGCAAACAGGGTACATGCTAAACACACACAAAACACAGAACCTGAGCGCAGGTCTTGGAGCGCTTTGTGCACGACTGAACTCGAGACAAACAAGCGCGTATTGCGGGTTCAGCGTGCATACATTGCCTTCTTTGTCTAGATCACTTCTCTTCTCCAACTCTCTTTCGCGGGAGATTTTTCGCGTACCGGGGTCCCTCTCGAAAGAAAGCCTACCGAGAGAAACCTAGGAAATCAATACTTTGACACAGCAAACGCAGGTAAACAGGGATTCTTGTAGTAGCGTATGATTTAAACAAGAACAGGAATGTTGATGAACATGCGGCAGTCCTTACATTTCAGTTTAGAAAGCGCCACATCTGCAGCGACGTGGAGACGGCAACACCCGACGTTGCGCGACCACGGTGACTAGCAGGCAGAGACCAAATAGTTTTCCCACGGCCGTTGTTTTCAGGAACGAGTGCTTCAGCTCACAAAGTAACTCCCGCCGCGCAAAACCGCGGTTTAGTTTCACAGTATGGCAGCATGGCTGGCCTGGTACCCGGTACGCTACTGTCTGAGCATCCACACAAACTCGCGTCTATTTTGAAAAAAAAAAAAAAAACAATTTAAGAAGACGCGAGGCGAGATTTACAAGACGACAAGGAGGTTAGAAGTAGGGGTGTCGCGAACTTTTGTCGAACCAGATTTTTTGGTCGAACTTTCGGGGTTCGACCTTCGAACTTTTCACCAGAATCGACCGGTTCGACTTTGTGGACAGTGTGGCCAGACCTTGATAGAAGCATGTCTAGGTTTGAAGAATTTCTTTTTTTATGCAAAGGGTAATTTTATTGTGTGAACAGCTGCAATTAAAAGAAACTAATTCTATTCACTGAAGAAGTTAATAACTTAAATTTTAGTACTGTATTGACTGAAATAGCCGATCAGCGCTGCACTTAATTCATCTCTTAGCCATTACCATACAATCCGAAGCCAACTGGCCAGCCTGTCGCGCATGCGCACACGAGTCGAACCTCTATACAAGGTTCGACGAACTTTCCACTAAAAGTTCGAAAATGTCGAATCTGGTCGAACTCGAACCGCGGCCGGTTCGCGACACCCCTAGTTAGAAGTACTTTGCAAGACGACGAGCGCGAGAAACGAGAGACGGCGGGAAAAACCATGCAAGACCGAATGGACCATTGACGCAAGGTACTGTGTCGGGCGGCCGCTTGCGCCACCTACCTCACGCATGCTCAATTATAGTACTCAGTTTAGTTTCGGTTTGGAAAGGCGACTAAAATTGGTCCTTTGGCGCAGGCTTGGCGCAGATTACCCATAATTTGGCAAAATGTAGCAGGATGTAGCAGGGTTAGCCCCTTGGCGCAGTTTGGCGCAATTGGCGCAGCAATCACATCACTGTTAGTTGATGTAACTGACTGACTGCCTAGACACCGCCCTACGTATATGTGAATCTGAGACTGCGCGCATGCATACGAAGACGCGGATACGAGTTACTGCACTTGGGATAAAAGACAACCTCAAGTGGGTGATCAAAACTCTCAATGTGTTCTATAAATAGGAAGCTAACAAACAACCAATGACGCAGCAAGAAATTGATTGCCATAACACAAGAATTAAACATTTGTAAAAAAGAAGAAAGTTACGAGTGAAAGAATCATCTAGATGAAGTAAAAACAAAGTCCAGGAACAAAAGGCAGTGTATCTTAAGAAAAATTTAAAAAAAAAGGTGTAAAGACAATAGCAATGTCTCATGTTTCTTCTGCGAAAATAACCAAAATATTGATATATTTGACCCCGCAGTGAGTAAACGTTTTGGGATCATTTGTATAAAGCTTAGAAAATTCCTCTAACCGTGTGGTAAGTCCGTGAAAAACAACCAATAGATTAAGGCTGCTTGGGTGACCATGCTAGAAATACCATGGCTACAAACGTTCACACGTAATATATTTGAAAAATAAATCCCTGGGCAAAAATCTCTCTATGTTCTTCAGTGATTGGCTCTTCGCATGATATATGCGGAGAAGCGCAGAAGTGGCGTGAACATCAGTGTCGACATTGTGGGCTAAAACAAAACTTTCGTAGGTATTTCACTGAAACACTCAACATGAAATATAACCCAAATGAATGTTATCGCTGGTTATGTGTGGTGTGGATCTTTTAAAAAACTGTAAAATGGCACCTCAAACAAAAATATACGCATAAAGAAACGCACACATGCACATCACATACGCACGCGCTTACGATCCTTCTACTCACAAGCACACGCGCATACACACAAGCACACGCGCCCACGCATTGAAAGGTGTACATGCAGCAGGAAAACGCAGAACACGCGCTCAGATGCCGCGACACACGTGCACGTTTATCATTATAGCGCCGTTTTAAAATAAACCAAGCTGGCAGATTGAACTGCACAATTAAAATCAGAAATTAAAATTATTGATGTATAAGTCACTCGTTTCATAAAGTCAAATATATAACCTTACAATTTATAATATTGAAACAAGGAAACTAGAAAGCAGAGGTAAGCTATTCCTATACTTACCTCTGCGTTCCGTTTTTCTTTAAGTCCAACCGCAGACAACTCTACGATTTGATGAAGCCACTTAATCACTGACTAAAACAATCATTCGCCATAAAAAGTGCAGGATCGCGGCGCATTTACTGTGCGTGATTGATTTAGTCACTGATATTACATCTACATAGATGATGAGGGCCATGATGGAGAACTTTCTTGACCGATTGATTGGCCCCATCAGTCCGATGGGTCCGCTGTAGTTTTACCGAAAGTGAAAGCGAGTATATACATTGTTTTATTTTGTTGCGATCCTGAATCCTTATTGTTATATATGTTGTGCGCCGCGAGCGGCGATTTAATGGAAATATTAATAAATAAAGCATTACCTTTCGCTCGATATTCCAGAGAACAAAATGAAGGCGCGCCTATATCCCATTTGTCAAAGTTGGTATGTCATCTTATAGAGTTGAACAAAATGAAATGCACTGCGAGTGGCTGAGTTTATTTTGGTGAATAATTAATCATTTTCGGAGGGTATCTTTCACAGATTAGGTGCCATCCGCATGCAGAAAACGAATTTTCGTTAAACCCGCAGTGAAAGATAGGGATTTGTCCATTCCGAAATGCACGGCCTGGAAGGCCTGGCGCACACGCATTGTTTTCCCGAAGTGTGCACAACAGTGCACCGGTGTAATGCAACTCGGAATGGGTTTTCATGTCGAACTTCTTAATATTATCTTGTTCCTTCATTTATTATTTATAATGCGAAAGAAAAAATATATCATCTAGCGTAGTTTATCTTTTAATAAAATGTTGGGGTTGGTGAGCGATGGCTAGCTTGTGTTTACATCAGCGAAAGATTGTGCATATTGCCGCGCGCCAAGTAGGGAGCGCGGCCGTAGCCTAACGGTTATCGCGCTTGCCTCCCACGCGAAGGGCCAGGGTTTGATTCCTGGCCGCGGCTACGCATTTTGTTGACACTGTAATGTGATGTTCTGGTGAATTCGAGAACCGTCTAGCTGATTCGGTTTAGAATGTTCTACGCGTCGAACCTTCTACGTCGAATGCTCTAGAAGCAAACGCGTGTACAAAAGCGGCTCCGCATGGCAAGCTTGGAGTCAGTCTCGCCCCAGCGTTCGACTCTGCTGTCACGCCGACCTCGACGCCCGCGACGCTCTGTTATTATCTTTTGTACCCTTTTATTTTTGGCACAGGTTTGCCACATTAAACATTTATTTATTCCTGTTTATTTCTTGTTTATTGGTCACCACCCGTGACAATATAGCACAAAAATGAAAACATAAACAATCGCCTTTTTTTTCATTTAAACAAATCAGCTGTCATTAAAAAAAAAACAAAAGCATTCGTGGAAGAAAACTTTCATCTGGCACTTAAATGGCAAAGATTGGTGACTGAAAGTACCCATTCAAAACAAACTGAAAGAATGAGCCAGTGTTGTGTTCGCCCTACAGTGTCGCTCAATGTAGTTGCGTAGTTACACCTAACTAGAATAATATAAAACGAACTAAGGTGATGCTATTCTGGTTCCGGCCGGCCAGTGATGTCACAATACATAGCTCGAAGATGGCTAAAAAGGGGTGGCAAAGACCATTATACACGTTCAAAAGTGTAAACAAAATGTAAAGCTTTTACAAAAAAAAGTCGACTAATATAAGAAACAGAAAGTTGTCATTTGATTGCACCATATTCTGGCAGCACAAAGACAATATAACTGGTTTCTATTTGATGATTGAGATGTTTATGTTGCGTCACTGATATCACGAACTACAACCGTACTTCAACTGGACGGAAACTTTTGGAAAGCATCTAGAAGATAACTTTACCAGAATCGGTTAAACCTCTAAACTACTAGATTACGTCGGTTACGGTAGGACTTAATGAGTTGAGCATAATGACCATTAGGTGTCTGTATTTCTCTCAATATGAAAGGCGTTTATTTTGTATTGATACAAAATGTTTTTCGACCGGATATTCACTGACATGACATACCTCAAAGTTAAAATAAATATCATAGGAGAGGAAAACAAATACGACCGTTACTTTCATTGAGCAATCAACGGCATGGGCCGAATACAGGAAGAATTAAATTCTGAAAATGGCTGGTTCTCTGTAATCTAAGTTGCATATAAAACTTAAGGTACTGCAGTGAAATATGCGAATATGTCAGTGCTTGTGATCAAAATAAAATGAAACCCACAAAGTTGAAAACCTCTTTAATTGTAAAACATTTACCTTAGACACCAAGGTTCTGTTTTCAATAGCGCTTTATCACTTCGTGATTCTTTATTTGTTTTTGGATTACACATTTTCACTCTCAGGGTGGAAGTATGCTATCCTGTATGTCAACTTCACACTTTGCTGGTGATAGGTAATTAACTCGTAATCGATTCATGTTAATGTAACCTGTATAATATCCCTAATTCCTCTTTTCTTTTTAAGCGTGTCCGCGCACTTTTAAGAATAGGGGTTTACTCTACTGCAACTAGCATCAGATGTTTCTCAGAGAAAATAAATACTCCACAATTGATAACTCAAGCATTCATTCAAGCCTCAATTTTGACGCCTTCCTCGTTTTCAAAGTTGGTGACTTACACCCACCTAAATTTAGCTTTCTAATTTTGGCTGCGAGCAAAGCGTATAAATATACGCACTCGACTCTGAAGCTTTGTCGAAAAATATTTGTATATGTTTCGTTTAGTTTTGACGCTCGAAGAAGGTTCCTTAATTAGGGAGGTAAGTTTGAAGAGGACGCCCAGCTCCTAGGTTTAGAAAAAGGGACTGAACTTGATTCGCAGAACGGAAGTAGCACGGCCCCTGCGTTTCATGTATGATATATTGCTAACGAGGCATCACGTGCCTTGGTCGTACTCGCAGAAGCGTGTCGCGAAGGCACGATGGAAAGTTTTCGCTTAGGGCTGCTTGATAAAGGGAACGCACTCTTTTCGTAGCTCACCCCCTTTCACCAGACCTCATTAGCAGCAGTAAGTCATGTACATTCTGCTGAAAAAAAAACTGAATGAATGATGACCCTAGTGGGACTTATACTTAATTAAATGGTTGCGTAGAGGGATTCCTTGTAATTGGGTAGTTTCATAGTTTCAAATTTTCAGTCGAATATATCTTTTTTTTTTTTTTGTTGGATACTAAAAGTCACGGACGCCGGGACATCTGCGAATGCCGAGGCCTCAAGAGCGTTACTACCAAAAACTGGACTTTGCTATCTGACATTAAACGTAACACGAGCATGTAGGAATCATGTTCACTGTCAATCAAATTTGGGGGTTTTACGTGCCAAACCGACGACGGGCATCTGGCACGCCCCAGCGGAGGACTGAGGATTAATTTGGATCACCTGGGGATCTTTTGACGTGCAACCGAAATCTCGGTTACACGGCGCCTCCTCCGCAATTAACCTCCGTCAGATTGCTCATGTTCACTGTGATGTCGCAAAGTTTTTTGTTTTTTTTTTATGAAAGCATCTTTCAAACATCGTTATTCGCAGCGCTTGCTAGCTATACCTCAGCGAAGAAATTCAGACGCACGGGCATTTTTTTTAACTTATGTACAATTGTGTTTCTAATTTGTTTTTTTCCGCCAAGGAGCTGTCTAACACGTTTCAAAAACCAAGTACGCCAAACAAGTCGATGACAGTGCCTTTCTCATCGCATGAGAGAGGATAACAAAAAGAAAGAGTTAGAGAGTTATCACGTGTGAAACCAAGCTCTGCCCCAGCAGACGACCTCAGTGAGTAGCAGAAATCTCCACAGTGAGTCCTTTGCTCGTTGAAGTTTGTCTGCTGTAATTACTAACACCTTACCAAACGCGGGCGCGACGTATTGTGACCACGGCAATTGCTTCGCGATCTGTTCTTTTACGCTTGTATCAACTAAAGCAACAATCTCATTTGCTGCAGAGAGGTAACAAGACGCCTGGTCATCGTCGCGCCCTGTGTTTCTGAAGTTGTCAGCGAGTATAGTCGTTATTGCCACTGACAGCTTAAGAAACGAAAAGTGTGTCGCCCCATGCAGGGCAACGCAGGAAGCCTCTGCGGGGTGCAAGTTCGTCTGCTTCTTGCACAGGGGTTGCGACAATGTCAGAGCGCCGAGTTCGGATTGGCTGATTGAAAAAAGTAGTGGGAAGACCTAAAGGCATATAGCATCAATGTCTACAAACTATCCTCTCAATCAAAACCAATCAGAGCTTGGCGTCGCTGTGACGTCACCACAACTCCTGCGAAAGAAGCAGACGACTTGCTCTCCTCATTGGTTCAGCTGCGCCAAAGCGTTTTGGCATGGCATCTTTTAGAAAAAAAAATACTATCAGCAAAAATGAAAGGAGGTAGGAGAGGGTGACGAGGCCATGCTTCATCGACGCTTCATCTGCGGCGCTGCGCGCATCACCGGAAATACTCATCTCCCGGTTCGGCATGAGTGGGTCGCTTTTTCATGGCTGCGACATCCTTAATGGAAGCATTCTATGCATTTGGCCTGACACTATTTCCGAAAAAAGGCTGCAAATTGTTTTCATAAAATATTTGAGTGAAATCAATGCCAGGCTGTTATCGATTTCACGACGAAACAATGATGTGACGACGGCTTAGGAGTAACTCATTCAGACTGGATAAGTATGAGAAGCATTTGCTCTTCACGGCTGTCAAGGGGAGCCAGAACGAGCGGCGACGCACAGTGTGGTGTGATTCTCGGCCCCTCTTAGCCGAACCTGCAGCTATTAACTCGGTAAGCTCAGCCGGATCGCTGTTTCCTATACATCTTGGGATAAAGGGGTAGGCCGTAAACGATGATCAAACGATCACTGTCGAGGCTACATCAGAGAGTAAAGGACTGGTACTAAACTAAGATAAAAGCATTGCAATCTACTTTTAGCGCTTTAAGGGCAGAGAACAAAGTATAATTTTAATTGCAGCGGGAAAATCGGTACTGTATTTGCTTTCTTCTGTTTTTTTTTTTTTTTTTTGCAATACATGATATTGCCGCGCGCAAGGCTGAGAAAGCAACGCTCGGTGACGGTCTTCCAGAAAGTTCCCGTTTATTCATGTACCGCACGTAACTTCTATCATTTATCCCTGCTTTTGTTTTCTAGAAAGTGCGTGTTCATTCTCGCCCCGATCACGCGACGCTCGAACCGCTTTCGCCGAATCTTCGAGATAGCGGCGCACTCTAGATAAGAGGCCGCCCGCGACCTTGTCGTGTCAGTCTCGCCCTAGCGCTCGATTCTGCTGACACGCCGACTTCGACGCCCGCGACGCTCTGCTTTCTTCTGTTTCCTTCTTTATTTTTTTGGCACAAGTTCGCCACATTAAACGTTTATTTCTTTCTGTTTATTTCCTGTTTTTTGTTTGGTCACCACCCGTGACATTTGGTGGAGGTGCGGGGTACCGCATGTTCGTACAGCGCAGCCCCCCAAGTTCCCGCACTGCAAGTCCGAACCCAAGCTCCCGAGGACCCAACGAAGACCAGATCGAGACTCGATCAAGTCGCCGAACCCAAGGGCTACACCCGGAATACGGACCTTTACCACCCAGGACCAGGCAGCCGACGATGGCCAACCAGTCGCAGACCCCCGCCGCTCCTGCCGTCGTCTACCTACCCGTCGCTCCTCGGACACCGGCTCCATTCCACGGCGAGCAGTACGAAGACGTCGAAGACTGGATTGACCAGTATGAACGCGTTGCCCGCCACAATTGCTGGACAGACGAGCAGCGCCTACACAATGTCTATTTTTCGCTTGAGGGGACTGCCAAGCACTGGTACGAGAATCATGAGTCCTCCCTGACGTCGTGGGACATTTTCAAGAACGATCTCAAGGCTACCTTCATCAACCACCACCGCCGAGAGAGAGCCGAGGACCTACTGCGAACCAGAACCCAGGGCCCCAACGAGAGTGTCACCGGCTTCGTAGAGGACTTCCTGCGCCTGAGCGCCCGCGCCGACCCTCGGGCTACAGAGGAGAAGAAGCTACGAATCCTCATGCGGGGCGTAAGAGAAAACATCTTTGGTGGCCTTGTCCGCAGCCCTCCGACAACTGTCGAAGACTTTGTCGCCGAGGCAACGAACATCGAGCGTGCCCTGCAAGCCCGAGCCAGCCACTACCAGAGGCTATCCGGCGTCAGCGCGGTTCCGCCGTCCGCTTGCGACCTTGGGTCCAGCATCCCAAGCATTCGCGAGATCATTCGCGACGTCGTCCGGGAGGAGCTGCGAAAGCTACTACCCGCCGCGGACCGACCAGCTTCGCTCTCCATCGCTGAGGTCGTGCGGGAAGAGGTGCAGAGAGCCATTCAACCAGAGGCTCCCATCAGCGCAGCAGTCTCCGAAGAACCCGCGCTAACTTACGCCGCAGTGGCCCGGCGGCCACCGCCTCCTCCTCGCGCCTATGTCGCGCCGCCCCGACGCCAGTCTCCTGCGCCGCAGCACGACCGACGCCACGACGACCAGCCCCAGTACGCCAGCCAGGAGCCCCGTGCACCCCGGAAGACCGATGTGTGGCGAACGCCCGACCGACGCCCTCTGTGCTTCCACTGCGGGGAGGCAGACCACACCTACCGCCGATGCCCATACCGTCGACTCGGGCTGCGCGGATTCCACCCAAGCGACCCGCGCCCCCGGTATGGTGAACGCCCTCGGGAGATCGACGAGTACCTGCGACGACCCCAGTCCCCCGAGCCTGCGTCCCGCCGAGAGTTCCGGTCGCCGTCACCGCGACGTCCAGCTTCGCCGATGCACCGACCCCGACGTGAAAGCCTGTCGCCCCTCGCTCCTCGCCGGGGAAACTAGGCGCGGCAACCCCTGGAGGTGGAGTTGCCGAAGACGACCGACGTAAAGAGCCTCCACGAACGACGGAGCGCTCCCACTCTCCCGACGATACGCATCACACCGACGCTCCTGCTTCGGTGTCCAACAACTTAAACGTTGTTATTGACGGCCTCGACTCATCGGCACTCGTGGACACCGGAGCAGACTACTCAGTCTTGAGTGGGAGGCTCTCTCGCCGCCTGCGAAAAGTCATGACGCCGTGGGAAGGACCCCAAATACGAACCGCCGGAGGACATCTCATAACACCAGTCGGGAGATGCACTGCTCGCGTCGAGATCCACGGTGAAACGTGCCCTGTCAAGTTCGTCGTTCTGCAAGACTGTTCGAGGGACGTTATCCTCGGAATGGACTTTCTCTGCGAGTATGGCGCCGTCATCGACCTCGGAACAAACCGGCTGACGCTACGAAAACCTGCTCCACCAGCGGAGGAACCCGAAGCGACGTCACCCACGGTCCGAGTCCTCGCAAACCACGTAAACCTACCACCGCGGTCGAGTGTTTTCGTACTTGTCGGGATCGATGAAGCTTCCTGTGGCGAAGTTCTTCTCGAGGGAAGCCTCCAATTGCTCCTGGGAAGAGGCATAGGCGTCGCAAGGGGAGTAGCTGAACTTCAGGATGGGCGGACTGTGGCCCTCGTGACGAACTTCCGAAACGAAACGCAACACCTCACGAAAGGTGCAGCCGTGGGCCACGTCGAGAAACTCCGAAACCCCGCCGAAATCACTGCGATCACTGACGAATCCTCGCCGCCCCAGCAAGACAGTACGTCGCCAGCGCAGCTCGACATTGACCCTAAGCTTCCGGACCCTGAACGGCGTCAGCTGGTTAACCTCCTCGCCGAATACCGCGACTGCTTTGCGACGTCGTCGAAGGTGCGCCAGACCGCGGTTGCCAAGCACCGCATCGTTACTGAGGACGACGCGCGCCCTGTGCATCGATCGCCGTACAGAGTCTCCGCTAAGGAAAGGGAGGTGATCCATCAGCAAGTTCAAGAGATGCTGAATGACGACATAATCCAACCTTCAAGTAGTCCATGGGCCTCTCCAGTCGTGCTGGTTAAGAAGAAGGACGGAACTCTTCGGTTCTGCGTGGACTACCGGCAGCTCAACACGGTTACGAAGAAAGACGTCTACCCACTCCCCCGCATCGACGACACTCTAGACCGGCTGCGCCACTCTCGATACTTTTCATCGATGGACCTGAAGAGCGGCTACTGGCAAATCGAGGTCGACGAACGGGACCGAGAGAAGACAGCCTTCGTCACGCCGGATGGACTGTACGAGTTCAAGGTGATGCCCTTCGGACTATGCACAGCGCCAGCAACTTTCCAGCGTGTCATGGACACCGTACTGGCAGGGCTGAAGTGGCAGAGTTGTCTCGTCTACCTTGACGACGTCGTAGTATTTTCAGCTGACTTCGACGAGCACTTGAGACGACTCCGAGTTGTTCTTCAAGCCATTCAGACCGCCGGACTCACACTCAAGCCGTCAAAGTGCCGGTTCGCCTATGACGAACTGAAGTTCCTTGGCCACGTGGTTAGTAACGAAGGCGTCCGCCCAGACCCCGAGAAGACTCGCGCCGTCGCGGCATTTCCAGCGCCGACAGATAAGAAGGCCGTGCGAAGATTCCTTGGACTTTGTGCCTATTATCGACGCTTCGTTTGGGATTTCGCAAGGATTTCCGCACCACTTACGAATCTCACGAAGGACACCAAGAAGTTCGAATGGGCCGAGGAGCAACAGCAGGCATTCGACGAACTGAAACGACGACTCCAGACTCCTCCTGTGCTTGGACATTTCGGCCAGGATGCGGAAACGGAAATTCACACGGACGCAAGTAACGCGGGACTGGGCGCAGTACTAGTCCAAGTGCAAGAAGGCATCGAGCGAGTCATCGCCTACGCAAGTCGGACATTGTCCAAGGCGGAGAAAAATTACTCCACAACTGAGAAAGAATGCCTTGCGGTCGTCTGGGCCATAACGAAGTTTCGTCCGTACTTGTACGGCAGCCCGTTCCGTGTAGTCACGGACCACCACTCGCTCTGCTGGCTTGCGAAGCTGAAGGACCCGTCAGGACGCCTCGCTCGATGGAGTCTTCGACTACAAGAGTTCAACATGACAGTGGTCTATAAGTCAGGCCGCAAGCACAGCGACGCCGACTGCCTGTCCAGAGCCCCCGTCGAAACCCCTTCCGGCTGCAGCGACGACAATGACGACGAGTGCTTTCTAGGAGCAGTGAACACCGACGATATGGCACGACGTCAACGGGACGATCCTGAGCTGCGCGCATTAATCGAGCACCTGGAAGGGGGCAGGAGTACCGTGCCACGTGTCTTCTCACGAGTACTGCCGACCTTCGCCATCCGACAAGGTGTACTCTACAAAGAGAACTTCGGCAACAACAACACACCTTGGTTGCTGGTAATCCCGAGTGACCTTCGAGAGGAGATCTTCCAAGCCTGCCACGACGACCCGACATCCGGACACCTTGGTTACAGCCGGACACTGGCCCGTATTCGTGAAAAGTATTACTGGCCGAAGCTCCCCAAGACCGTCCACCTATACACACGATCATGCCACGAGTGCCAGCGACGCAAGAAACCGCCGACGAGGCCGGCCGGACTTCTGCAGCCCATTTCTCCTCCAACTACACCCTTCCAGCAGATCGGAATGGATCTACTTGGTCCTTTTCCGCCTTCGACGTCGGGGAACCGCTGGATCATCGTCGCCACAGATTATCTCACGCGGTACGCCGAAACGAAAGCTCTTCCTTCAGGGACTGCTGTGGAAGTCGCCAAGTTTTTCATCGAGTCCATCGTCCTCCGGCACGGCGCTCCCGAGGTTCTGATTACAGATCGCGGATCTTCGTTCATGGCCCAGCTGACGCAAGAGATCCTTCGTCTCAGTGGCACCGGCCATCGTCGAACCACTGCATACCACCCGCAGACCAACGGACTGACCGAGCGACTCAACAAGACAATCGCCGATATGATCTCTATGTACGTCGACGTAGAGCACAAGACGTGGGACGAGGTGCTGCCCTACGTCACGTTCGCCTACAATACGGCGGTTCAAGAGACCACTGGATTCACCCCTTTCCAGCTGGTACATGGTCGGAAGGTAACGACCATGCTGGACGCCATGCTGCCCCATGAGCCATCTGACAACGAGAGCGACGACGCCCAGGCGGTTGCTCAACGCGCCGAAGAAGTTCGCCAGCTCGCCCGACTCCTGATTCAAGACCAGCAACGCGTCGACGCCGGCCGCTACAACCTTCGTCGCAGGGACGTCCACTTCCAGCCCGGAGATAGGGTGTGGGTATGGACGCCCATCCGTCGCCGCGGCCTCAGTGAGAAACTGCTGAAACGGTACTTTGGACCATACAAGGTACTTCGTCGCCTCGGCGAGCTGAACTACGAGGTGATGCCCGACGGAACACGAACATCGTCACGCCGCCCACCACGACCTGAGGTTGTCCACGTCGTGCGCCTGAAGCCGTACTACGCTCGATAGGACTGTGGACCTTTTGTGCTCCAAAAGACTCTTTAGTTTATCGTTCTTTTTTATTTTGATTTGTTTTACACTACATCGGGGCGATGCACTTTTAAAGGGGGGAGTAATGCCGCGCGCAAGGCTGAGAAAGCAACGCTCGGTGACGGTCTTCCAGAAAGTTCCCGTTTATTCATGTACCGCACGTAACTTCTATCATTTATCCCTGCTTTTGTTTTCTAGAAAGTGCGTGTTCATTCTCGCCCCGATCACGCGACGCTCGAACCGCTTTCGCCGAATCTTCGAGATAGCGGCGCACTCTAGATAAGAGGCCGCCCGCGACCTTGTCGTGTCAGTCTCGCCCTAGCGCTCGATTCTGCTGACACGCCGACTTCGACGCCCGCGACGCTCTGCTTTCTTCTGTTTCCTTCTTTATTTTTTTGGCACAAGTTCGCCACATTAAACGTTTATTTCTTTCTGTTTATTTCCTGTTTTTTGTTTGGTCACCACCCGTGACAATATTCGGGCAATTTTCGACCGCCATGACAGGTTTTTTTTGTTGTTTTTTTTCAGTACGCAATAAAGCATTTGTTTGTGGCACGATTAAAGCAAGACATTAAGCAGCATCGAAAGGATGGACACCATCCTTTCGATTTTATGATTCACCTGCGTTCGCCTCTGGCACAGCGAAATTCCCGTAAATGAGAGGGCAGACAGGGCCGCAGCGGAAAAAGCATCTCACAACTCTGCGACTGCCTCTACCTCTCAGTCAGAAAGAAGTGCCACGAAAGACTCCAAGGTCCAGGCCGAACTTGCTAAGCAGGTAAGGAAGGCCGACCTCTGGGGAGTTACTACCGGCACAAAACGACGTAATACTAACGGGCTACAACAGATGGGAAGCCGTCCGAGTCCGACGCATTAGGACTGGAACGGCTCTGACACCGGCAAAGCAAGCGAGCTTTAGAATCATCGACCCTGAGGACTCCAATTGCAAGGCTTGCACCGGCCACACGGCCACGCTATGCCATCTCATCTGGGACTGCAAGGGCCTAGAACGGCAGAGCGAGCAATCCATGGCGTCCCTTTGAAAAGAAGACCGACCAAAGACTCTGGACGAGTGGTCGCGACTCCAGGGAACACCGCAGTGCAGAAAGGCGGTCCTTGATTCCTTGATGGACTACACCAGAGATACGGGGACCCACCACTACATTTAGTTTTCAGCAAAACCAATCCTCATCCCTCAACATTCCCAAGTCCTTCCCTTCCTTTCTCAGGCCATCCCACCAAGCCAGGCGATCCAGCAATTAGTCAAGAAAGACATAAATCGACAACAACATCAAATTACACATATCTCACACATTGTATTTCTTTAAATACACCTCAGTAGCTGGTAAACAGGCGGCCAAAAAAACACGTATTCCATTTCAGTCTGCCCTCTAATCTGCTCTATCGATCGGCCTATGGCGCACGAATCTAAGCCAAAACTAGAAATAGAATTAAATTACTTCACTACAGCACACCACTCCTGCAATCATTAAGCTTTACGAATGCCAACAGTTGCGCTGTTCATCTTTATTAGTTTATATCTATAGTTTCATTATATATTCTATTTATTTATTTATTTTTATTTATTTCAAATACTGCCAACCCTTTCGGGTTATTGCAGGAGGGGGTACAATAAAATGCACAAAGATACGTACACAAGCGTCATACATTTGATAATCATAAATGCACTGCTACTGAAAGTGACAATAGAGAGATGGAGCTAATCACCAGTAAACGAATCCATCAACCTTTCCTCAAATGTTTCAACAGAAGAGACGCAGGCGCGGCGTCTCTTCTGTTGAAGTCAATCTATTCAATTGCACATCCTCAGTATTAAACTGATAAACAGATTAATTATTCAATTGAAGATTGCCAATCAATAGGTTTAACAACTGTAATCGGTGCACGCACCCGGAAAATTTTCTTAAATAACTACATTCATGTAGTTGTCATTTTAAAAACAGACTGTAAAATGCTGGATGACAGCGATACAAGAAAAGTGCAATGTTCGAATTTTGTTTAGGCTTTTGTTCTTAGGTTTGATTTGTTTTCATCCTCGCATCGTCGTTTTGCTTTTAATAGTTTTCTTTAATTATTCCCGACAATTCACAACTTTACAACTGGTTCCAGAGAAGCAGGACGTGAGAAAATGAAACTACCTGGAGTGCTGTAACTATACTCAGTTTAGAGCGTAAAATACTGTCCTTATCGGACACTTTGATGTCGGTAGGTAACGCTGACGTCCATTTCACGGTCCACCCCCGTCACCCCGAAGCTCGACACGAAGTACCGTGCCTCCCCGTGGGGCAGGTTGGTCAGCAAGTGAATTTTCTTGTTTCTCATAGCAAAACACAACTTTTTTTTTTTTTTTTTTTGCAGCGAAGCTGTTTATGGTTTGGATCCCGTAGATTTTTCGTGTGCCTCAACTAAAACTCTATTTTCCCCGCTAAAATCAGCGAGAAACTTTTTCTGCTAAATTTAGCGGGGATAACTTACCCGCCACATTTAGCGTAAAAATTTCCCTGCTAAATTTGGCGGGGAAATATTGACGCTAAATATAGTAAGGGAACTTACGTCACGTGACTTTAACACCAACTCAGATTTCCCGCTAAATTTGTCGGGAAAATGTTCCGGCTAAATTTAGCGGGAACATTTCCCGGCTAAATTTAGCGGGAAAATTTCCCGGCTATATTTAGCGGGAAACTTGGCGTCACGTGAATTCAACACTAATTCAGTTTTTCCTCTAAATTTAGCAGGGAGAATGACGTCACGCCTTCGTGTCACATGACGTCAATTTCCCCGCTAAATTTTACGGGGAAATTGACGTCACGTGACCTCAACATTAATTCAGTTTCCTCGCAAAGTTTAGTGGGGAAAATGACGGCACAACTTCCAGTTACGTCTCCCATGAAAAATTCAGCGGCAGGAGGAGAGGAGGAGGAAAGGAGGAGGTGGAGGGAGGCGCACCGTCCTCTCTTTGTCGTCATCCCAAGCGCTTGCTTGCCTAGTTTCCTTCCCTTTCGCCGGATGGCAGTCCCGTCACGCGTGTCTAATTTCCTCCCGCTCTTCGGGGCGGCAATAATACGTGACATATGTGTGCGTACCTTTTGTCACGATGACCACCTATCAAGACAGTGAACGTGTTCGTATACCTTTTTCAAACTTTTGTGTCACGTCTTTGTCATGTTCTGAACAGTTTCGCTGGTCATCCACATTCTCAGAGTGGAATGGGTCATCATTTTTGTTTGTTTTTGTTTTGTTTCGCGGGATCACCGCGTAGGGGGCAGAGATAAAGAAGTGATGCCTGACAAAGCCTCTGCCCCCTAAAGTTCAGCAGCTCAAAATAGTTACATAATAACAGATTCTACAAAACATTATACATTGGAAATAAAACAAGTCAATGAAACAAGGAAAAATAAACCCTACGTTCATTTGGTAGAAAGCAAAAATAAAAAACACTTTAAACGTCAGTAAGTGTTGGTCATAAAAAACCGAAGGCAGAAACAACAAACACAAAACTAGAATGCAACCTTATGTACCTCCGACTTGTCAGCCTCAACAGCAAGTTCAGATGAAGGTATACAATGAAAATATATATTTTTTATATTATCTATACCTTGTGATTATGTTCCCGGTGCAATACTCTTTCCAAATGAGAATGTGATTTCACTGCCAACCAAGAAACTTCTGCAGTTTCTTTTGTAACTAGGAAACGTATTGTTAATGTTAAAGCTAATATAATGCACGCAAATATACACAAAGGAATTAAAACTTTAAATCACCCCGATTTAAAGTTTTAATTCCTTTGTGTATATTTGCGTGCATTATATTAACTTTAGTGGTTCATTGTGATCTATAGGACTTAACAGCGCAAACTACACGGACGAAAAAGAGACACATACAACACGGACTGGCACTAATGAAAGCGCGTGTGAACATCGCCTAGCGGTTCGTAACAAATCGGGGGTACACCTTGCTGTACACTGCATGTGCTTGGATGTGATCCCCTGTTAGAATTGACAAAGTTATTAAAATAGCAAACAACAAGACAGAAAGAGAAATAGTTCAAGTGTATTTTATGAAGTCCTGAGGTCACAAATTCCTCAGCACGCCTTCGATTTTACTAAATGACAGGGAAATTTCGTTTCTAGATGGTTGTGTGTAGACACGTTGAACTGATACGTATGTTTAAATCATTGTCATATTTTGTTTGTGTTTATGGGTTGCTTTTAACACATGGAGTTGGCAAGATAGGAAAGAGTGTTCACGCATCTGTGCTGGGTGGTCTCCCTTGATTAAATCAGCTGAAAGTTAGCCCCAGTCCGTGTTAAATGTGTCTCTTCTTCGTCCGTGTTTTTTTTTTTTTTTTTTTTTTGCGCTTCTAGGTTTTTTAACAGAAACGAGATTTGAACCTAGAAAATGTCCGGGCCCGCCGTTAGAGCAGTGCACGAGCTTGTTCCAACCTTAAAACTCGGGCCCTGCCCAGAAATCGGGTTGGGCCGGACCAAGTAGCACTCATAGTTCTCGGGCCCTGAATGGGCGCGGTCGGGGAACGAAGCAGCAGCAACTTAGCCTGAGCGGTTCGAATGCATCAAAACTTTCGCATTGTTTCTTTGAATTTCGGAGATAAGACCCTCCTCCGCCTCTTTCCGGGCCGAAATTGGCTTCAACTCAAACAGTCGAGGCACCTCCAGTGGGGCCGGGCTCGGGCGAGCCCTGGTTAGGAAGCCATTCCATTGGGCCGGGCCCGGGTCGAGTAAGATCGAAAGTAAACGGGCCCGGGCCGGGGCCTCAAAGAGTAGGCCGTGCAGTGCGCGGTACTGTTTAGGTATGTAAGGTTACTACAGACTGAGAGCTATTTATGGGCGTATTTAAAATCTGGTGGCCCCTAAAGCCTCAAATAGGGCCAGCGGTAGTCAACTTAAGTATAAGGGGTTTGCCTTTATTATGCGTGTTAAAATAGAGTCAAATCTGTCGACCGATTAAGTTAGCTTTTTTTTCGTTTTTTGTCTGTCGGAGCGTAGTAGATGTGGAGCCCTATAAATAATCATACTTTATACTCATTCCTAGCTTTAAAAGTGCATCCCGACGTATACACTTAACACTGATGCAGAGGTGTGTGAGAACTGTATCATAAATACAGCGCGAAGTCAGCGCGAAGTCAGCGCAAAGTCAGCGCGAAGTCAGCGCGGCATCAGCAAGGTCGGTGCTGTTTCCAGCGCTCTCTAATTGCTCTGAGGTAGCGGTGTGGTTTTATGTGGGGTAAGAAGCCTTAGGAGTACCCGAGCGAAAGCTAAGGAATGACACGATATTCTTGTCAAATACATGAACCGTCGTCAACTTTTGTTGACGACGGTTCCGTTTTTTGGCTTTCGGCGGGTTCCTGAAAACTTGAATTCTTTAATTCATTGGATTAAGTACGGTTCATTCATCTGCACAAATTCGTTTATATATATATATATATATATATATATAGTGCGATTGTTAACATCAACAGATTACAAACACGATAGATAGGCCGATGCCGTCTTCACAGAATATTTGCGGGGCTCGGAGAACATTAGATAAGTAAATAAACGTCACAGTACGTTGTCTAATTAACTTTCTTAATTGATAGTGTAATTGACCGTGTTGAAGTTTCAATTTTAATGGGGCTATGAATAAATTCTAGCCCAACTGAAACAATTTGCGAAAAGGCGACGAGTTTTGGGTTATTCATAGCTAAAAGTCGGCCTCTCGTCGCCTGATTAAAATACAGCGGGCTGGACAGAGTGCAGGATATTATGCTTACGTAGTCGCTTCGGACGCACCGTTGGAAGTGTGATGCTGAAGCATCTACCAAAGGCACGCTGTCAAAAGTGTGCAAGTTTGTTCACGCTGAATGCGACAGCACTTTATGAGGGTTGTAACTCCACTAGAAAATGTAATAATGCATGGAACTTCAATATGAGAAGTTTTTGCTAACACAAACGAACATGCCATCACCGACATGCCATGTCAAAACCGCTAAATCACTCTCCACTTTCCCCGCCCCTGCCGCGCGTGGTTCTTGAATCGGGGGAAGAAAGTGCAAAATTTAATAAATAAGGATCTCAAAGCACCTTGCTGTTTCATGAATAGTTCTGATTGGGTTAGGCTCTAATAATGACTGCCTCTAAAACAGAAATAGTAAAAAAAGTAATTTACGGATTTTTGTTAATTAATAAAAATTTTGCCACGGTTATCAACCCATGTAATGTCCGCCGAGTTGCACGACACACTGAAGACTGAATCAACGTGACAGTGAGCCCCCTTTTTCTAAAAACCTGTTGATTAAAAAATAGCACCGGGTTAGCGGACATATTGTGACAAAGAGATGCTTCATTTCTCATTTCACTGCAGACCACGTGGTCTAAAAGTTTCCCGGGGGAACTACCGGCACTGTCCGAGCATACTTACGTCGCAAATGCAACATGGACTATACGCTTAAAAAAACACAAATAGAAAAATTAGCTACATTGCACGCCACGGAAAGTAGCGTTACCTATCTTGTCAATAATTATTTTAGCTAGTCATTTCTACTATATTTATCAATTGAAAAGTCCACTTTTATTGCAAAGATAGCTTTTATTTTCCCTGAACTCTATTTGTTACATATATAGAAGAATAAAAGTTTACGTTAGAAAACTGTTAACACTATTCGGAAGCTAGACGATCGAGGGCAATTGCACCAAGTGTTTGATGCTGCTGATGCAAAAGCATGCATATATCTTTGTTTTAAAAGTGCACCGCCACTTGCGTGCTGCCTCATAGGCTAGTAGACAAATTACGTTCCACTCTGTCAAAAATCGACATAAATTTTACGTGTCTTTCCCTCGCCAAATAAAGACGGACACGCTCATTGTTTCAAAATACGAGGTGTCCCTCATCATCTACTTGCAGCGAGAAAAGCCTAAATCCCAGGACCGTCCAGAAAAGCCGAAATCCTAGGATTGCAAGCATGCTGAAGCATGCGCGGATGAATCAGAATAGCCTTGACGACGAAGGAGAAATATATTGAGATAGTTTCGGTTTTGCACTGAAAAATAAAACCTAAAGTTTAGATAAACATAATATTGACCAAATATTTGTTAGATTTTTACAAAATTAATATAGTGACATTATTATTAGTAAGATATATATATATTGCTGTGCATAGTTTTGTCTAAAAAAAAAGGAAAAAACAAATACTTTTGAAAACTGCGCAAGACCATCGCTATTGCAATCAGCTTCCGTTCGGCCGCCGCTGGAGCTCCGGAGGCTTCGAGCATCGCTTCCTTTTTACGTTTTAGCCCTTTTAGCGGATATTTTAGATATCTTTCTTACGAATATCGTGTTCTATAATGGTAAGCGATTACTGAGATCTGGGAGACGCTGCGTCTTACCTACGCAAGTAAGAGGCGGACAGTCATGGCTGACTGGTGCAAGCGCAGGTGAGGAAGTTTCTTTTGTTTCTGCCGAAGTGCGTCGCTGTTTCAAACTTTATCGTGTACCGTGTGCTTGCTAAGCTATGCTTGATTATAACTATGCTCTACCCGGTATTATTTCGTTATTCGAAAAGAGCGTGTCTTCAAAATTTATGGCTCCCTCCGCAGAGTGAGAAAGATTCGCGTGCGGCGAAACCGAGGGCCAGCCGAGGGCCTGTTCTGGGCGCCCTCCTACGACGCTCGCCCGATGACGCTTTTGCAGAGCGTTCAAGTGCAGTCTGACGGCAGTTCAAGCAATCACAGCTTATGCTAGTTCTGACGTGTGGTCCCAACAGCTTCGTTCCATAAAGCGGGTGCGAGAAAAACGGTACAAGAGCGAGCAGCATGATTTCTTGCCTGTGCCTGTGCCGTAGAGACGCGCGGTTTCTTCGCGTATGCCAGAGCGCACGCTTTCTAAGTTTACGATTGTGTCATGTAAATAAAGTGAGTTTGGATGTCACGTTCTTCAGTGGCGGCGAAAGCCGCTATTAAAAAGCAAAAGCAAGGAAAAAAAGCGAAAAGGACCTGAATATTCGATGGAGTTGAAAGACTACCAACGTACCAACTCACCCAGTTATTCTTTGTGAAAGAATAATAGCCAATAGTAATAAATTAATAAATGCCAAATTTTAATTGGATACAAATTTGTAATTGATGCAGTACAGCCCTACCCTTCTCTAATGCTTTGATGATATCAGGTAATGTGTGAATGCATAGGATAGTTCATAGCAACCATTTATGTCCGACCTATTATATTGAATATTTTCTCTAAAAGCTCGAAGTTGTATACAAAAGTGCTCATGATAAATTAAGCCGCACCACTGAATGTGTAATAGCGTGTGACTTGTATATATGTTTTTAGCAAAAGAAACGGATGCATTCAAAACGGGCCAATCATTTTGTTTCCTCTGTGTTAAAGCTTCTTTCAGGTGCACGCAAAATGTGGGTGTCTATACGTCTAAAAGAGTGGAATTGACATTTCCCGGAGGGCTGCAGGCCTGACTCAGTTTGGCTAGCAGGTTGCAACCTATGGAAACCTGTAGGGAACTGCATCACAAGAGTAAAAGTGACGTCCGCCCACTGATCTCTATTATGGGTGGCTGAATGGTGCATTGAGCAGGCAGGTATGAAGCCACCGGAAGTAAGCGGCCTGTCTCGACAGCGAGCGACAGGCTTTTCAACTCTCTCGAATGCTCGTTCGAACAGCGTTCAGGGCGCTGGGTTTTTTCTTGTCATCCCAAGTGAGCCTGCTTTTTGCGGAGTGCACGCGGACCCGAGAAGTCTCCTGGGAAGCCATTCGATGTGAAAATTTTGAGATTCTATTTTATCAAAAAGTGTGTATGTCCCACGTTCAAATGTCTTATTTTTAGGATTTCATCCAGAACTAATCTCTGAACAAAGCAAACCTATCGACATGGTGACTTTGCGAGCGCTTTGAAAGGTTTGAATGGCCTAAACAACTTTATTTCAGCAAGCTCAGTATTTCATACGTTTTATAATAATAATACTAATAAATCTTTATTTTACGCGCCCGCAAACAACTTTACAGTCTATGATGTGGTGCACACAAAGAAAATTAACACACAGCACTATATCAAACATTAAAATACTTGTCACAATGAAAATATTAACAGATAACAGAAACTGAAAGACTATACAGAACCCGCCTTACAATAGGTAATTCAAGGACATCCACTTTCGCACATAAAACATAAACTGGTTTGAACAAAGAAAAATGTCAAGATTGGTCTTATTAAATGCTAATTGGATTCTCGATAAAGAAAACAGAGATGACATAAAAGATGGGTAAAAGGTTATCACATTCCTACTGACCCTTGACTGAACATGAAAGTCTATGAAACGTAGCAGATCAATTGAATTCACTTCTCCGTGTACAACTTTGTGAAGAAATATAAAATCTCTGTATTGCCTCCGCACAGCAAGCTTCTGCAACGCAAATCGAACAAGTAACGTTTCATAATGGTAAAAATATTTCCTTCCAATATAACGGTCATACACAATTGTAATCATTCGTTTTTTGTATATTTTCTATTGAAAGAGCCTGAGGTAACGTTAATGAATTCCAAATGATTGAGCCAAGTTCTAATCTTGACCTCACTAATGTCTTAAACAAGTGCAGTAAACAACGGGGCGTAGAAAGCTGGCGACACAACCGTGAAATCATTCCCAACACTCTCAGTGCTGCATTAACGGTTATAGACCCGTGATTAATAAAGGGTAGTGAACTATCGATGAATACACCAAGATCCTTGATAAAAGGAACCTGAGGAATCGGGGCCCCTCCCAAATTATATAAAAAATAAAGTATGTCACGCTTTCTGGATAAGACAATTAATTTAGTTTTCGTGGGGTTAAGTGACAAGCGGTTTTTGGCGCACCATGCAGAAGCACGTTCTATGTCAGCCTGGAGACGGGAGCAATCAGACAGTGACCTCACACTTATAAAAAGCTTAACATCATCGGCAAACAAAAGAATTTTTGCATCTGTAATACGGGAAGCAAGATCATTTATGAACAAAAGGAATAAAAGTGGTCCCAGGATGGATCCCTGGGGTCCACCAGAACTTGAAATAAACTCGTCAGAGTAGCAATCAGAAATGCGAACAGAGTTTGGACGACCAATGAGATACGTGGAAGTGTTAGTGTTGGGATTACTTTGCAGGTACAAAATTTCGCAATCAAGAATAATGTCCAATGCATTGGAATTCCTGAGGTTACTTTTTTGCATGACCAATTTTGAGCGATTTCGATAAACTCGCAAAAACAAAGCCTTCGCATAAATTAAGTCGTTTAGAGTAGTACAATTAATCTTGAAACCAATATCGAATACGGTATTATACTAAACTTCTCAAACAAAATTTTAATATTATCACAGTCTTGAAAATGGCCATTCTCAAATGTTTTCGTTGTGGCCTTCATTAATCCATAAGTGCTTGAAATGTGGCGGCTGCAACCTTGAATCTGGAAAAGCCTATTGTTTGTCACATATTTTTTTTATGGTGCCGAAGATTTGAGGTAATAATTGTTGTGCCCTGCAATTAACACTATTACCTGTAGCATAGCTCTGGGCATGCGAAGTAGGCACACAACCAGTGTCTGATCTATCAGGCTTTCAGAAATGCTATTGTTCGATTTTCCTCACTCTTGCCTTCCTCACACAGTGATCCTTTGAGCGAGTTATGTCATGTTGTATCATAGGGTGGCATAGGGTAATTTTTTCTTCTCTTTTCACGCAGGATGTTATGGCACACTATCATCACAAAGGAGAGTGTACAGTGAGGCAGGCTCGGAAACTTGAATAAAGTGATAGTAGGATTTCAATTTCTGTCTTATCAATTATGTGAAGAACACTGATCACAATGTTTGTATGTTACACATACATACTTTCAGTTGAAAGATGCAGTGCACCTTTTTTTATGGCTTTTCTCACACTGTCAGAAGACTTTGGTACGTTGTTTCCACGAGGAATGTTTGGGAATAGAGCTGCCAAGGATTTCCTTGTAATTTTCACGTACATAGCCGCAAATCAAAATGACGACTCTCCTAGTCAATGTTGGAAAACGGCAGTACATTATTTTCACGAGGGAAGATTTGGAAATGATTTAATTGTCATTTTCACGTGTATGCTCGCCACTTAAAAATGCAGTGCCTCTTTTTTTACAACTTTTCCCACGCAATTTTATAACATGATTGTACGTTATTTCGACGAGAAATGTTTCGAAACACAGCTGCCAAGACTTTCCTCGTAAATTGCCTGACTCATTTTTAGGAGTGCATCTCCCGATGGTGGCTCCTCTGCATTATCGTCAATTAAGTTGTCAACGGCGTTTCTTAACATTTCACGAGAATGGAGCTATATCTCATAAAATTTCACAAGTTGTAATCCAACCGTTCAAAGAAACACCTTTGAAAAGTCAGCTTTTTAAATGCAGGCGCCGATTTTTCTGGCAAATTTTAGACCGTTCTCTCCATTCAGAACGCCCGACATACACGGCGTCCCGGATAACTTGCACCATACTTAAAAGACACCGGAGCGCTCTGCAGGAGTGAAATCAACTGTCGTTAGCAAGCGTCTTGCGAAAGTGCACAGGTTTTTGTAATGTGCCTGGTTATCTAAATAACTAAGATTAATCAGCTAACCTTTCAAATATTCTTTTAAAGGACAAGATGTCAACTGTAAAGTTGCAGGGCGCATTGAGAAACACCCATTTAAAGTGTTTTAAACATAATACGCTTTCGTGCTTTTTCCGGCCTTCAAAGAACGCACATTTGCGGCGCCCCGCGCGCCGTGATTGGGGAAGCAAGTTGTCACGCGCTGTTTTTTTTTTTTTTTTTTTTATTTTGCGGGCGTTTTTTGAAGGCTAGGAAAAACGTGCATGCAAAGTGCGCCTTGTTGAAAATTGTTTAATTGGGTGCTTCTTAATGCGCTCTACAACTTTCCAATTCACACCTCGACTTTTAAACGAAGATTTGCAAAGTTAGCTTGTTAGGCTTAATTAAATAACTAGGCGCACTAAAGCAATTTCGTGCACTTTCGCAAGAGACTTGCTAACAGCGTACAGTTGGTTTCACACCCACAGAACGCCCCGTTTTTTTTGTTTTTTTTGTTTTTTTGTTTTTTTTTTGTTAAAGTTTGGTGCAATTTATCCTGGACACCCCTGTATATGTACCGGTAGTATACATTTAGTACACTAAAAATATACATGTAGTGTACTAAATGTACACTTATATTATGCTAGATGTACACTCGAGGTGCACTTATGGTATGCTACATACGTACTTGGGCTGTACTAAAACTATACTATTTTGTTTCATAAAAGTGTGAAACTAGTACGATTTCAGTACATACCATCAGTTCACTATTAATATACATTCAGTATACTGATTTTGAACGACTTTTCACGAAGGGCATCCTATATATTATTCTTGCTTTCGTTCAGTGTGCCTTTCCGGGATTGCGTTTGCAGTTCTTCAAATCACGGTACTATAGACCCCTTTCAAAATACTGCCCTCTGTTGGCAGCTGTGGGATCCCTGCACAATGGCGGACTGAAGCGTCAATGTAATGGCACACTGACAAAAAAAAAAACCACCGAAAAAGGTGATGAGCACAGTGATGTTTCACTTTCAACGCTCTTTGATTGGGTCGTCGGCTCGTAGCGTTGGCCGCGCTCCGATGTTCACTATCTTGTGGAATGACTTGTACGTTCCTTGATGCAGTTGCTCCGCTATTGTGCAGTACTTCCGACCATCTAATCTTTTGAAATGGGATTATTGCGGAGGCTAATAGAGTTTCACTCAAGTACACAAAACAAAAGACACCACGCGGCCTGCTCTGTTTACATATTATCCGCCATCCAGAACGACCGTTTACAACGTTACCTTGATTTGCGTCGTTCATCCAACTTCATCAAAGTGCTCTTAAGCATGACAGTGATACAAATGTCTTCCATCTCCAAGAAAATCAAATTTTGCACCATGAACACTATCAACACAAACTATATGATACTTCAGCTTGCAGGTAATAACACGAAGGCTTCAAATTTATTATGCGTTCTCAATCAACTCGCACTCCCAAATATACGTAAAATGGGAACTCTCATATGCGCCCACGAGTCCCCCCACAGAGTAACGATAAGGAGCCCCAGAGTAGCGAAACACAATCACTACCGCTTGTTTGCTCATGACAGTGAACACGCAACATCAGTGGCTTGAATATTCAGTCATCCGAGACGCGTGGGGGTTTTAATGTTTCAACTACCACAAATATTAACTATTTTGGCAACTGCGTTCCCGTTATATACTTATATAGTAAAGAGTGCGTCGTTTATATGAGAACCGAATTGCATATTCCAAATGCATACGGTGTCACTCACATGAGCAATGACATAACAGATGTACACTTTCGGTAAGTAGCATGGGTACTGCGGCACGCCTCGAAACAAGGCTGCTGACGCTGCGGCGGACAGAATTCATTGCTGGTAATCAAGTAACACCACTGATCCCTACTATAGGGGGCTGGATGGCACTTAGCTGTTCTCCGAGCTTGGCGCAAGTGATGCCACCGGAAGCTCGATGCTTGTCCCGGAAGTCGGGCGTGGGCTGGACTTCCTAGGGCATTTAGTCGATATTTTTTCCATGCTTTTTTATGTCTTTGATTGGGGTTTAATACTCCCGTTCTGGATTAAATCCCTAGAATAAGGCCTTTCAGCGTGGGACATACGCACACTTGATAAACTAGAATCTCAAAATGTTCACATCGAATGGCTTCGACACTTTTCGGGTCCGCATGCACTGTAAATAATCTGTAAATACATAATTTGTTCTCTATTTGTACGTTTCATAGCCTATCTATGGTACCGATTAAATTATGATGCCCTGGGCATTCTGCCATTTACTTTATTTATTTATACATATACCTGCTGCGCCGCTAGGCACTACGCAGGGGCGTAGATGGATTGTGTACACATAATGAATATATTCGAAATTCATTTACGCACACTAAACGGGATACATACACAAAACGGGGAACACACAAAAGGGGGTACATGGATCGCGTACACATATGGAACATATTCAATGTTCATGCACGCACATACAAAGAAGGCCAATGAAGAATACATTTCAATCCTTCAATGCAACGTTATGCATTATGCAGGAGGGTACATAGATTGTGTTTACATAATGAACGTATTCAAAATGCATGCACGTAAACATAACGTGAACATGTTCAAAACTCATTTGTGTAATTGAAGTGAAAATGTTTGTACAGTGTGTCTCAACTAGGGATGCCGCGAACTTTTTTCGAATCGAAGTTTCGATGATCGAATCAAGCGGTTCGAAAGGTTCGAAAGATTTCGATTTTTCGAATTGTCTATATCGTAAAATTCGACGGAGGTCGAATTTTCGAACTTGTTAAGCTAAGAAGTTCGACGCTTTTCGAACCGTCGAACTTATTACGCTAAAAAATTCGATATTTTTCGAACTTTCGAACTTATTGCGCTGCAAGGTTCGACGCTTGTCGAACTTTCGAACTTGACTGACCAAAAAATTCGATGAATTTCGAACTTTCGAACTTATTTATCAAGAGAAATCGAAAAGTTTCGAACTTTCGAATTCTGAAAAGTCAGAAGTTCGTCGAACTTCGAACTTTTAGGGTAAAAGTTCGACGTTCGTCGAACTTCGAAAGACCGGCGGACGGTTTTATTTGATTTCAAGTAGTGGGGTACATTCGTAATTTTTTTTTCTCGAACTTTTACACGCGGTGCTGCGTTCCTTACGAAATACAATGTCGTTTATTTCAATGTTCTGGCATGCTTAGGTTTAAAGGAATAAATCCCCGAAGGGGCGAGGAAGGACGACGGGTTTTTGACGATTATCGTTTGTGCCGGATTTGAAGCACGCTGCAGCCGGAGCTATTTATGGCAGATATGTTATACTTTTTTTAAGAATGATCTATGTATAGCCTAGGTAAGTGCCGTCTTAAGATATGATTATTGTTATTCAACGTGAGTTTCGAAGAAATGTCCAAACATGTATCTGCATGCAATTATGACCTAAACTTGACATTTATTTTCGTCTAAGTTGTTTGAGGTATCGCATTTAAATTAACACCACAGACAGTACATATCATTGCCATCTGCAGAATACAAAATAATATATTTATTGTTTTTTCACGTTAAGGAATAAATTAACTCATGGGAGAAGATTTCTAATAGTGTTCAAGTTCAGCACGTCATTAAAAGAAAACTTTTTTTTTTCGCTTCACGTTCCTGGGACGTGTTTCTTTTAGCCTGTACACATTTTGGTAAAAGAAACTTGTTTCGAAGTTCTGGACCTCTGAATATGCAACAATATAACACTTCCGACGAATTCTTGATAGTTTTTTTTTTCTCCTGCTTTTTATTCCCGCATTTATTCTTTTTTTTTTTTTTTTTTTTGTAACTATCGGTACAGGTGTTTAGGTCGAAAAGACAGCTTTGAACTTCCGAACCACTAAGCATGTGACGAGCAGTGCCTTCTGACAACGAGTTTCTAACAATGACCATCTACGCAACCTTTTATGCGGTGAAGAGCGACAGTAGCTGTACATATGCATAAATAATTTCAGATTAAAATAAGCTCGACCACGCCCTCTTTCCCCGTATTGTTTTCTTTAACAGTCCGAAATGCCTGCAAGGGGAAGAAGGAGGCTAAAGCCCCCCTTCCCCCCCCCCCCCCCCCACCCCCCGCTACCCTCTTTCCCCCCGTTTTTCCTCTTCCGACGCCACTTGTAGGTAGAACGCCCCTCGACCTCGAGTTGTGTCGGCTTTTGTGCTTTTTGCGAGGCGATTCCTCCGTCCCAGAAAATAAACCTCCAGGACAATTATAAACTTCACCGGATCGGATTACTAGCAGCGTGCAGGGGGTGGCGAGGTGGTTTGCCAGGTCGCTTCAAGGTTTTTTTGAGCCTCAACCTCCTGCTCGCCCCTGGCCGTTTCGAACTGGATGAGTCTCGTAAAACAGTGTGTTCGTGTGATCACTACTGCGTGACGCAGGTTAAAGACCCCCCCCCCCCCCCCGGGGCTGGCGTTCACAATTCTGCACTGGCAAATATTCCAGCACGTCCGGGACACTCGTCGTCTCTTTTCACTGCCTGACCAACTTCGCAGAATCTAGATATCACACCTTAACTTTTCTAAACTTGATTTTGTGAAAACAAGTGAGTCGTGAAAACGTTATTTGAAACTGAAACTGTGGAAAAACTTGAAAATCGGACTTCGAACTTTCAAAACTTGGATTAGAAAAAAATTCAAAATCTTCAAAGTTTTTTTTTTTTTTTTTTTTTTTTAATTTGGCGTTAAAAGAGAATCGAAACCTTCGAACTTTTCGAACTTCATGCAGAAAGAAATTCGAAATCTTCGAATTGTTCGAACTTCATGTCTATAAAAATTCGAAGCGTTCGAAGTTTTCGAATTTTTTTTACAAAGAATTTCGAAATCTTCGAATTTATATAACCTGAAGTAAAAAAATATTCGAAATATTCGAATTCGAAATTTTAGAAACCGTGAAAGCTTCGAAATTTTCGAATTCGAAACTCCGCTGTGGTTAAAAGTTACGAATTTTTCGAAATCGAACCTCGGTCGGTACGAAAATATCGAAATTTTTCGAAATCGAACCTCAGTTCGCTTCGCAAATATCGAAACCTTTCGAAATCGAACCTAGGGTGGTTCGCGACATCCCTAGTCTCAACGCCCTCGATCATCATGCCCGAGTCTCGATGAACTGGACGTTGACACACAAGGAGCCGTGTATGGCCATGTTCTGTTTCCGCTCAACTCGGCAAAGAGAGAACGTTTCGTCCTCCTCGACCAAACAAGAGCCCCGGAGCGAAGTATGAGACCGCCGTGCACTCCGCCGGTGAGCTGTCACCGGCCTCCCTCCAATGCTCTCACTGGCTATAGTCGGTTACAAGTCAAGAAGGTAGGAGAAGCTCCTCCCACAAGTGTGATGCGCCCGTTTCTAATCTCTCCGCAGTCGAAAGAAGAGTTCACTGGAAACGCTCCTTGTTCCGCTTCAATGGATTCCCACTTGTCTCCGATCCCACTTTTTAAAGGGCCCATGAAACAATTTTTGGCTTGGGATAAATCATTTTAGATTGGGATTTTACTAATAGCACATCAATCAGTGGGCCAAAAGAAAAAAGGTAGAAAGTCAAAAGCCTGACTTTCAGTGCGAAAATTTGAAAACACAGCGAACTATTTCGTACCTCCTCCCCTTCGTAACCTCTCCGCCTTTTCACTGTGATACATCCGCGGTCCCAAAAGCGCGTCGTCGGGTCCAAACTGACGTCACACGAAGCCGGACCTCATTTAATCCCTTCACCCCTAAGCTGACATGTGGTGGAAGCTACGCGCTTGCCGGACCAATCAGCCGCCTCCCTTTCATCACCAGACCTCATTCTCTGCAGCCACATTTGCCACGCTCACGTGGCAAAAGTGTGGCTATCGTCAAGGAGCACGTAGCTTCCACAGCACTGTCAGCTTAGGGGTGAACGGGGTAGGGAAAGAAACGTTTGCTTAATTTTGAGCGACGGGCTAATCTTCTAGGGGGACAATGGCTCTCTCCGCGTACACAAACCAGGTTCCGAGCGAGAGGGGCCTCCCTTCTTTTCGTCTTCTTGAACTGTTTGGTGGAATGCGCGATTTATGAGTTGAGGAGGAAAGCGAAACAGGAAAAAGTTGGAAAAGCGTTTCATGACCCCTTTAAGAAAGCGACCTTTGTATTCATCGGAGAGGGAACCGAGCCCCTGAAAGCAGCCTTTGTATCCATCGGGGGCGAAGCTAATCCCCGAAAGTCGTATTTGTTTCCGTCGGAGGGGGAGAACTCTAATCTCCCCCTCGTGGCTTCCACAATGCTAAGTCAAAGTCGAAAGATAAAGCAAATATGTACAGAAAGGCAAGACCCTCCTCGCGCGTTGTCCGCGACGTCACGGAAACAGTGGGACGCTATTGGATGCAAAGGTGGCGGAGGGATATCTGATTCCCTTTGAGGGGCATTTGCCGCTACCTTCTTAACCTGTAACTGACTATAGTTGTGGCCCTTTCGCTGTTTACCACGTTATAATTGCGGTACCAAGAATTTTGGAGTTTTTGTTTTTTGTTTTTTGTTCTTTCACTTTTCTTTCAGATTTGGTGTTTTTTTACGTTAAGTTTTGGTGTCGGACGAAAAATCGTGTTTTATCGAGGCTTGTGTTGATGAAATTATCACACAGGCATGCCATTTCCCAACCTCAAGGGAAAACACGCCTGATCTGAATGCTTTAAAAAGCGTCCCCATATCAGTATTAAAAACAAAAAAGAAAAGAAAAACAAGATGACTGGTGTGGTTCCGAAGCTAATGAACCCTCGCGGAAAGTTCATATATAGCAGACTCTTTATAGTCAATGCTAAAGAAATCTGCACACAAATATTCTATTCCCGTGAAGCTTCCGGGTTACTATTTGGGGTTTATCGGTATTCACGGAAGACACAGATCTATAATTATAAACTTCCAAAGCAAAAGTGAAACAAACTTCCCGCGTCACACATGCAGCCAGTTTTCCGTATTCGGAAAGGGTGGTGCCATCTATGAACTATTCCGCAAACCTAGTCCCTTTGCGCAAATTTTTTTTTTTTTTTTTTTGAAACATGGCGATAGTTTACTCGGAGTTCTAATAAGCGCCGTGAGGTGGCCTTACTTGCCTGTCTTGTGCTCCAAACTGAGTCTCGAGCACAGTGGTATCGGGGCTTGGTGATCAGAAATGACACATATTCCATCTCTGTCATTTCCTTTCGTTTACACTTCTGGGAGTGTCTATTTAACAGACTCTCGATTTAAAAAGGTTCTGCCTCAAAAACACCTTCGTGCATACGTAGGGGATCACCGAGAGTCACTCTAGGCCCACTCGTTGCTACGTTTTGTAATGGTCAGTTAGTAATTGTTTCATGCAACTTCAGAATCTTACAATGAGCAAAAAGTAATTGTTTACCAGTGCACGAAGGTCAAATGAGTTGTCGCAAGAAGCTCTCGACCTTTTCTGTTTCTAAAGGTGCGTGACTCAACCTCTGGCGCCGCGCTATACAAAGGGAGAATTTCTAACTTTAGGCGACGGACCACGTCTGGGAGAAACATTTAGAAGCTGATCGCGTATAAAAAACCTGGACGGTCAAATAAAATGAAAATTCACCGGTAATTACTGCACACGCGCATCCTTGGCAAAGAACGCCGTACTAATCCCGCACTAATCATGTTTCAGGATTGTTCCTCTCATCTGCCAAAGATTAAAAAAAAACCGGAGGGCGTCCCGCAGAAAGGCTGATTCGGGAAACAGGTAAAAAGCAACTTTTTAGCGGTGTTGGAGCCAGAGTTGAGTCAAAGTTCGCTGCGTTTTGGACCGACCGCTGCACTGGAACTATCGTGACTACCGTACTTATTCAAGTATAAGCCCGCGATTTTTTCCTCTGTGCAGCTTTATTAAATTAGAGGTTCAACTATAATCATTAACCAATAAGGTCGACCTGTATTATTACTACAAAGCGTAATTGCCGGGCCTATCGCGTTGATCCAGGCGCTCCTCCATGTAAGACGCTGCTCCTAGTCCTCCGGTGCAAAGCGCTGAAGGTGAATTTGACGTTATGATGGCGTTTAAGACCAGGACAAAAGGAAGACAGACAACACGGAGCGCTACTTCAACTGTTTATTTTTTAAAAATAGGGGTGAGGGGGGGGACATATATACACTCACACCGCTTCACCTCAGCCAATCCCAGGCCTCACCGTCGCTCGCAAAAACGCTAACTCTTTGTCTAACAGGTCAATGGAGGCAACGCTGACACATTGTGCTCCAAACTGTTGCGAGCGACGGTGAGGCCCGGGATTGGCTGAGGTGAAGCGGTGTGAGCGTTATATATGTCCCCCCCCCCCCCCCCCTATTTTTCAAAAATAAACAGTTGAAGTAGCGCTCCGTGTTGTCTGTCTCCCTTTTGTCCTCGTCTTAAGCGCCATCATGACGTCAAATTCCCAGTACCAACGAGCCCAACAATCTGCATTGATTCGCTGAAGGTGAACGCGCACGCGCTGTCGAAAGGGAATGAAGGTTGACGCCAGCGGCACAAGTGTCACGGAGGTCTAGAAAATACCCACAAAATTGATAGCCCAAAGTGCGCCAGCCTTTATGTGTCCTCCTGTCGGTCTTTTTTTTTTTATGCTATTTTTGAATGGCACATTGCGCTTGGAACTAGCAAAATGCTGGTGACGTCATTCATATTTTACACTTTTTGTCTGAAGTTGGAAAACGGGTCCGTCAGCGGAAGATTGTGACGCCAAAGCTTGGTACGGTCACAATGTACCATTTCCAGATATCGCCGGTTCGTGGGGTTCAGGTACGAAAATGCGCGAGCACGTCTTAAAGTGAGAGCGAACACTTCCTCGGCTAAGTAAGCCAGACTGGGCTTCCCTAAAGCCCCTTGTGTGCCTATTGTGGCTTAACTTTGGCTGCCAAGCTCCTTTATAAGTGTTTTTTTTTTTATCTCTTTCTGAATGCGCACATTGTTTCATTCTCAAAATCCTGCAATCCATTTTTTCGTCAGGTGGAGCCAGGGATTGAAAGCGGTTTCGTGGACACTCTCTTGTGTTAACTGTGTTTCCCTCTTGGCCTTTCTACTATTTCTGACAGTTTGAAGGTACAGGCGATCTTCCTCGCCCTTGGCTGGGGAGACACACCACTCGTTTTTGGTTGTTGATCAGATACAGAGGCTGCTGTCCTCTAGCTGATGTTTCCCCTGGGAGTGGACGTTTGTCGTTCACTCGCATACTCATCATCAAGTCTGGCTGCCCGATCAAATTCTAGTTCGGCTGTTAGGGATATGCAGTGCCGGACTATGTGTAGAGACCCCTATTTCGGAATACGGATTGAGCCGAGCCTGTCACCAAACTAAAGCACATCAGTTGCGATGCCAACAAAGCGTGAGTTCCCCTTGTTCCCTAAATCTTTCAGTACCCATTATGTAGCTTATCCCGAATTGTATCAAAGTGAACTTTGATTGCAGCAGCTAAGTCGCTACTTGAAAGTCGTAAAGATCACAACAGAATGGGCTTTTCAGCGCGCAGATCAAATGTAGAGCATCCCTTTCGACTTTTTTTATTATATTGCCAGCTTGCAACCTCCTTGTCGACTACCTGCCAATGTAATTCAATTTTTCAGAGTATTTGTACCCTACTCAAGATAGTTTGCTGTAAAAGTAACTTAAATACTACTCTATAGGTATTTAGTATCTTAAATCAGGTGTGGCACAATTCGTTGCCAAAATGAAATTGTCGCACAAGATGCAGCAGACTTTCATTCCTGGCGCAATATGGCGCACATTGCGCAGCACTTCCATGAATATAAAAGGTGGCAGACTGACTCTGCGCAACTCACCTGTAATCTGGTCCACGATATTCCGGCAAAAGGTTAGTGTTTTGCAACTGACCCGCTATATATCCAACGGTTTGTTACTATCCTCGACAACTGTCAATGCAATTAGAGGAACGTCAAGTATAAAAAAGACACAATGGTTCATAGAGTCATGATTTATTAAAAAAAAAGTTTGTTTGCAGCAGTACAAAGATTTGAGTTTGCTATGTACAAGTCACATTATAATCCAGACACTTCATGAAAATGAATGAAAATTTTGTTAGGGTTAAACCAAAACTGGCTGTTTATCACTGCTTAACTGGCTCAAATATATTCCCAATTATTCTAGCAGTTTCACCGTCGTAACACTTGTGCTCTAGATATAAATGACTCAAAGTTCCAGTTATGGAATTGATCTACGACCATCGCACAAACAATTCTTATTCGTGTCCGGATTACTATATGCTGATGATGATGATGGTGGTTGCTTGGCATTTTCTTAGTCTGAAAAACGCAGTTCTAGACCGCAGGAAAACAAAACAAAGTAAAACAAGAAGCGCACTGCTGCTGCTAGAATTCCAAGCGCTTGGACATACTTAGTGGCCGTGTTTACAACGGACGTGGTTGACGCACAATGGTCAAAGCCTGGCGCAGACAAGACACGGTCGCACGTTCACAACTAAAAGCTTTTCGTAACTAGCGAACTCTCTACAACAAACCACATTTTTGAGAGACTCTTGGCAGGTCGCCGCACCCACCGAAAATGTCCGGAGTGCGCTCCCAGGCGGGTGCGGCCACCGGAAACCCGCGCACTGAACTTCTCCGATGCTTGATGTCCGTTCACGCGCACAAATGAGCGGCGGCGTTGAAAGGCACTTCGTTTTGTAGGGAGGCATCACCGTATCCTTTCTCGCAGTTTTACACAAACGGTCTGCCTGCCTCGGGCGCTCCCAAAGTTCAAAGACTAAAGTGTAGCACTGGAAGAAACAAAACAAAACAGACAAAACGGACCACTCATTTGCCAGCGAAAACAAACGCGCACTCGCAGTCCGAACACAGGTAGTAGTCGTCGTAGTAGCCTCGCTGAACTGCGCACTGCAGGTTAGCGCATTTAGTGGAATGAGTCACTGTTACTTGCAAGGGCCTGAGGTGTGCCCCGTGCAGACGCCGGGGCCTCTTCCGTTTCTTTTTCCCTCCCTCTCGTGAGAATTAGAAGAAGATGCACTAATGAAAGCACACGCTTTCGCGGTCGACTCATAACTCCGTCACGGGTTTGCCTCGTGACTGTGACTGATGGGACCTTCTCGAAGACCAGCTCGTGAAGTTCGAACCAGTCATGTCAGATTTTCTGAAAGGGTGTTAAGAGTAGGTTACTCTCCCATGCCGTTAAGAACAGACTCAAAAGCCAAAAGCACATGCAGCTTGTCAGTCAACACAGGCCTTGTTAAAAGGGGAGAAGATAAGTACACTGCATCATTATGCATGAGATCCAGTCGTTACGGAACCGTCACAGCATGTTTAGCCGAGAAAAGGGAAGAGAGAGCTGTCACTTCTCAAATCATGAGAGACGACTCAAGTTGAGAACCAATCCCCAAGTAAACGTGACTTCCCCGATTTCTTTGCCTCTGGACCACAAGATCATCATCGCCCTTGGATGCTGAATAGGAAACCTTGAATGCTGCTGAGTTGATAGCAACTTGAATCCGAGTCGCTGAGTTGCTCTATCGCATCTTTGAGCCTACTGCGTTATCACAATGGCATGGGAAACCACTTACACAGTCTCAACATCCCTATTGTCGTACCAGCCATTTTCATTCTTCGCGTAGCGCTCAAAACGAGGACTGCGTGGCGGGTTTAGGGACGAGGCGCCGTCAGGAGCAGTTTGTCGTAGTTTCATCTTGTTGTGCTTATTTACAGAGTAGGTGTCAGTCATGCTGTCATTGTAATCCATGCTGTGGAGATGCACAATAAAATGGCAAGGGTTAGTAAACAGGTCATACAATCTGGCTTATGTCTAATGCTCACATTCGCTAAAAATTAGAATATCATCAGAGACACCACACGTCCGCACGGAAAAGTTAAGTGATAAGACGCCAGCAGCACAGACAGAAAAATTTAAGTTTGTCATTTTACATATATCGAAGCCTAGAATCTTACGCACAAAAACCAAACGTTCCTTGCTATAAAATGCAAAAAATCCTTGGTAATTAAGAAAACAGTAACTCTACTGTTCGTAAGCTACCAAAATTGTTGCAGAAATATATATATATATATATATATATACACCTGTAAAACTATTTCTTCCGTCTTACTGTAGTTTTTCTTTTATAACTTGACTCAGAGAAACAAGGAAGCAAGGAATGGAGGATAGCCAGACACTATGGCGAGCATTGAATTATGTTGCATTCACTGCTGGCCGTATTATCTGCTTGGCTGCTGTTGCTCAGGTACTTTTTATAACGAAGAAAACTTCTCAATTTGTATAAAACTTAAGAATGAATTGATTTTTTTTATAAAACATGAATTTGATAGTCAAAGTAGTTTTCATGCAGCACGTTGTCTAGTAAGCAACTAACCTCTATTTTTAGAGCGCAGCTCTTAGGCGCCCGTTTATGGCTTGAGCGGCATCGGCGTAATCGCGACCCCCGCGCCCCCCTCCCCCCCCCCCCCCCCCCTCCCCGAGGACCTAAGGAGGACCTCGGGTTCCTTCGGGAGGACCTTGGGAGGACCTCGGGTAGCTCGGTGACCTCGGGGAGGGGAGGGGGGGGGAGTCATGTGACCCCCCCACCGAGGTCGCGGGACCCCCCTGAGGTCCCGAGGTCACGTGACCCCCCCCCCCCCTGGGGTCACATGACCTCGGGGCGGGGGGGGGGGGGTTTAGTACCTTCAATACCTTCCCTACTCCTCCTCAAGAGCTGCGCTCTAATTCGGCGTTACCGGGGGTTGTAAACAGCTTTCACTTTTTCTTCCATTATCCTTGCATTCTCGGGCAAATTTTGTTGGGAGCACTCACAGTTCCCCTAATTCTCAATTGTGCTCACTGACATTTGCAAGGGCTTACATTAAAAATTTGTAATATTTATAGCACCCACAGAAAGTTTGCTTAGAATTAAGAGTTTTTGTTTGCAACTATTTTGAAAGTTTGTACCTAGGGTCAGAGGCTTTCAGCTCTTTTAGTTTGGCTCTGCCAAAACACCTCATCCTTTGCTCAGTCTCACCAGTTATACCTCGTTACCATTTTCTGTGCAAAAGTTAGGCGTCATTTATACAACATGTCTCGACGTTCAAGTGCAATAACTTTATCGTAATGCAAAACTGAAGCTTAAAAACCAGCTGCAAGAATCATCAATATGCAAATTTGTTTCCTAAATAAAATAGGTCGTAACTAAAGTTTAGAAAATAACAAAGATAGGAGAATCAACATAGCCTGTGAAATGAGTCTGCTTATTTCCTAAGCTGAACACTGAGGCTACCTGGGTAGAATATAATAACGGACAATAAATTTCACACAAAATTTTATATTTTGAGCCGTGCTGTACGTTAGTTTAAGTTTAGATTACAATGTTACCTAACCAGCTCTCTTGCATAATTTTGTTTTCAAATGTTTCTTGTAACCATATATGATGTAATGAGCTTGAGAGTAGCTGCGAAATACTCAAACATAGCACTATACTTACGGTACGTCGTCCACATTGTTGTACTGCAGATTGGGAGGGGGCACCCCAATGGGGGGTGGGCCTGCCGAGACTCTGCCACCGTATGGGTTCCCCACAGCCTTGCCCATGAGAGGGTTTTTGATACTGTAAAGTCGCTGCTGCTCCCATGTCTTCTGACGTTTGCGCAGTTTCCTGAAACCGCAGTGACCCTTATTTTATAAGAATGAACAAACAATAAAGCTTAAATATGGCTGTGAAATAAATGTACCGTAAAATACCTGGCAAGCGCCCACTAAAAATTTAGAGATAATCGCGAAAAATTGGGGGATGGACGCTCAATTTTACATATCAATGTACTGTGTATATTTTCTCAGATCTTACAAATTTGGGAATGGGCACTTAGTATTGAATGGGCGGATATCGGTATTCTACGGTATACATAAAAATATACCTAAAAATATGCAACCATTCTTCTATTTAAGGTTTAAGAAAAGAATTGGTGCGTTCGACAGACCATATTGGCTGTGACCATATTATATAAAACTCATAAGCAGCTGAACTGGCTGAAGAAAATGCCCAACTCCGATTGTGACAGAAGTAGCCTTCACATTGGATCAGCATTGCATGTTGGAGTTTTATAGGATAAACACTGATCGCAATCCCCCCAGTGTTTCAGGTACTCTTCATAAAACACGAAGCTGACTGACACCTTTTCTATAACACCACTGTTAACATAATAAATGTTAACATAATGTTTAGAAAATATGGCTGCATTTAAAAGTATAGTAAGCGAGAGGTCTGGATAATATGATATAAAAATATATCTTCAAGAAAGCCAGGTAATGTATTTTTAAAATGTGCCAGACTTCTATCCAGTCAAGGGAACAAATTTACATTGGCAATAAATGCGATAAACAAAACAAAATGTTTAATTCCTTAGCCTTCCTTGCAGCAGGCAAGGAACAATGTGAAGGTTCAGCTGCCCTCTACTTACTTTCGTTGGCACGATGAGCAAAGCAGGACAATCCCCAAAACAGCACCAAGAAAGATAACACTGCTAAGCGCAATGATGGCAATCTCGGTCGTTCCCATCTGACTGATTTTCTCTTGCACTGAGACGCCTTGGATGCGCCGAATGCGGAAGGTCTCAAGGTAGCGCACAATCACCTGAGAGTTCTCGTTCAGAACACTGCAAATAAAATCATGCCATTAACTGTGCACCTCAAGAGTGTTCAAGTGAGTCAAAAAGAAGCCACAACGACAACATGAAAGATTTAAATGAAATCATCTTTAATACTACTGTAGCATCAACTTTTTTGACACTCACAAAGACACCCTTCTTCTGCCTTTTCTGAACTTCTTTGCCTTTGTCTTTTCTGAACTTCTACGAAAGTTCAGAAAAAGCAAAGCCCAACTGTGAAAAGGGTGTTGGTATTCTAGGCCTACATTACTATTTATTTTTAAACCACATGCTACAATTGTAAGTACTAGAGGTATCCAGAGGAAATATTCTAATCAAATATGCCTTTTGGGAAATTCTGGAGGATATCATACCTTCACGCACCATGTATAGGAAGCGGAATTACGGATACCTCGCTTCAAGTACTCAATAATGCTTAATTTTTTTTAGTTTGCACACTGTGAGCTCCCAGTCATTACTATCCAACAGCTTGCAGAAGGCATATTAATGGATCTGAGAATAGATTTCTTACTTGAGCAAAGTATCAGTGTCGACAATCTCGTTGGTATCTTTGTTGATAGCATAAAGGAACAGGTCCGACCTAAAAATAAAAGGCATGCAACAGAATGTCAATGTAAGGCAAAGGTATATACTGTAAAGGACTTAATTTTCGCGGGCTCAAATTTTCGCAAATCGGGCCAAAGCTGAAAATTTGAAATTATTCGCGGGTTCTAATTTTCGCGAATCGAGTGTAGCTTCCGTAGCGTTCACATATTGCCCGCATTGTTCGCGGGTCGTATTTTTCGCGAATTGTAGGCGATTCGGGAAAATCGCGAAAATTAGATCCTCGTGAAAATATAGTCGTTTACAGTATTCTTCGTTTGGATAGAATACGCTCCCTACTTTAATAGCCATGCACCAGATTTCACCTATACAATTAACAGCTCTACTTCAAGCTTTTAAGTTTACGGTAGTTTTTTTGTAGGAGATCATTTGAAGGTCAACTCACGACTCAGGATGCTCCATCTCGTCTTCATGATGTGGCTCCAGCTTTGCCATTTTAACTTGGAATCCAGTAATATTTCCAAGGTATCTATAACAAAAAAACAGCAATTACCACTCGAGAGCTTCTGTTAATGAAACATATTTCTTAGCTCCGCACTAAGCATGTTTCTGTCAACTAAAATGTTTCGTCAATTTGCCTTAGTATTTCCTTTGCCACGCCCTAGAAAGAGTGAAACATAAAAAAGCGACTAAAATAGAAAGTCGAACCTCGTTATATCCAGCAGTGCGAGGACCGTGAAATAATTCTACATAACCGAAATTCGATACACAAAATCATACCAAAAACGCGTCAAAGTGCAGCGCGATTTGATCACTCAAAAGCTAGCGGCAAAAATGACTACTCATGTAAAGCGTTAAAATAAACTACTTATTTCGGCGAAAAAAACTGACGCAGCGTAGACTGCTTCTTGGAGTTGACCGCATGCCTTATCACGGTCCGATCCACGGTCTCTAAACAGTTCACCAGTGCCAGACCACTGCCGTCTTCCCGACAATGTCGTAACGGGCCTTGAAACGCTGTAGCCACCCACTACTTGCGGCAAAGTTTTGTGCCCAGTGAATGAACGCGAAGTCCCTTGCTTTCTGTTGAAGCATCGGCCCCGACACCAGAATGTTCCGAGCCCTTGCGTCCATAAAGTACTTGCGAAATGATTTTTCCACGTTTTCGAAGGCCGGTGTACGAACACGGCGAGGGTCGGAGCGCTTGCTTTGTTCAGCCTTCGATTTAATGTCACTCTTTGTCTTCAGCAGCGTGCTCAAAGTGCTTCGCGGTATGTTTTACGCTTCGGCAACGCTAGACTTTTCTTCTTTTTCAGCGTGGCGGATGATTTCAAGCTTCGTCCCAAACGTCAGCGACGTACATTTATTCACGTTTGATGCCATCAGTACGCCACACGCGGTTGACGCAGCGTCGGAAGAATGAAACCAATGAAACTGCGAGAGCTACGCAACAAGCGCATAAAAAGGCGATGCTGGCGATCGCGCTTACGGATCTCAGAAGCCATGGACACGACTGGTTACTGAGCTGACTGAGCCCGTATGCCGCAGAGTCTGGATGGCGCTCCCGGCACCGGAGGCATAAAGCTCTATGCGGGCATGCGCTTGTAAAACTCGTAAACAACTGCTGCGCCACCGCTATCCTTCGATGTGTTGCGGGAAAGCCCGCCGTGTCCTGTAATGTATTGCGGGAAAGCCTGCCGCCTCTCTCCGAAGCCCACGCTTTCCGGCGCTGCGGAGTTTGATATACTCATTTTTTAACCGACCGAGTTTGCTATACAAAAATTTACAATGCTTGTAATTCATATTACAGTTCAAAAACAATTCGATGTAAGCAATAATTCTATATATCCGTGTTCGATATATTGAGGTTTGAGTGTACAAGTCTTACTTGAATTTAATATCCAATGTCTAATTTGGTAGCAGTCATTTTATAATCTGAATGAAGCTTCGTTAATGACAGTCACATTTCGAGGAAACTGAGAGCTGGAAATATTCCACTGGAGACAGTAAAGCAAACCACTAATGCATTATAATACAAGTACAGCTGCAACAATTTTGTACCATAATAAATAAGCTAATGAGCATAACTAAAAATTACATAACAAAGGTATTGTGGAACTTCGCACATATATTTGGCAAGAAGTACTTTCCGCCACAAAGACAGTGGCTTTCAAAATGGTATAATCAAAACACTTACCCAAGAATCCTGTCAATATGTTGTTCCACATGCACTGGTGGAGTGTCAGTAACAAACAAGACTAGTTTGGTTTCAGGTAGGACGTAAACCTGGAAATAATAAAAGTAAACAATAAGGGAAAACTTGTAGAAATAAACGCAACCACAAAACAGAAAAAAAATATTAACAGCACTATAGTTTATAAAATCCCAAAAACAGTCTGTACCCCTGCTAGTATGTATACCAATATTGCATGTTGTCATAAAATTTACAGAATGCTCCATGATGGGTTGTGCTAATTCAAATTCATATGAGAATTCTAATAATATTACTGTGCCTTTTGTCATGGACTACCCCGTTCAATATTTAAAAATGGAATCATACATGAATATCTGGACGTATACACGACCTATACATCAAAGATATGTATGTATGCAGTGACACATCAGTTAACCTTGAAATAAAGTGTCAGGTCTGAACCGGAGAGGCCTAACTTGGACAGCGCAGTACATCTACCCCCGTTTCACAGTAAGAACTCTACGAGTCATCTCTGCCCATCCCCTGCTGTGAACCTATCACAGGACTAAGCGCCCCGCACGTAGCTGCATCCGTCCCGACGGTAAAGTGCCACTCACACCGTATATAATACGCCTTTTTAGCGCGTATCCCCCAGGTGAAAAATACTGCATAATAAAGCGGCATAATCATGCTGCTTCGTTATATTATACCGTTTCATTCTGCAGCATGCCTCACTCATTTTGGTCTTGATGTTGTCGTGCATTATACTGACTTGCATTTATGTAATCACCCAAATGATTGACCGCAGCGGGCGCTACGAACCATCAGAGTCATTCCAATGGTCGTTGTCTTTTGCGCCCTGCAATGACCATGATTTTTTTTAACTGCAGCCTAAGCTTTCGTTTTAGATGCTGCTGAGCTGTAGAGTTAACTTACTTTGTTTCCGAACATAGTACACAACCTTATTCTTTCCTTTTCCTTCATGACGATCACCTATTTATATGCTGCTTTAGTTAACCACTAGTTTAGGTTTAGCTCGCTCTACCACAACAACACATGACTCCAGCATTTTGCAAAGACGGGACACTCACAAAGACATTGGCAACGGCGGCATTTCCTCCTTCCGACCCCTCACGATCGACGGCCTTGACGTCGAAGCCGTACATCTTGCCGCCGTCCAAGGAGAAGGTGACCACAGAACGCACCACCCCAGTGACCGGGTCGATCTGGAACTTAGAAGAGGCGTCTTCGGCCTTTTGGATGATCTCGTAACGAATGGCGCCGTTGAATCCAGTGTCAGCGTCGCGCGCCTAGAAAGCAAAGAAGAAGCATTGGAGTAATGGTATTGAACACCAGCACCATGAGTATTTGTGTGGCTCATAGTCTCCTGGTGCATATCATGTTTGTTTACTGCTGGCTGACATTGTTAAGGAAGAAAGTAAAAGAGAACAAAATGAACAAAGAGTAATAAAGTCCTCCTCCAATTGTTGGTGTTTTGCTATACCATCACTATATGACTTTGTAACAGCATCTGTTATAAATTCGATGAGCCTCTCTAAACTACTTATTTCTTGGGAGCAGTTTCTTTTAAATGGGATTATCAGCGTCACAATTGCATAAATTAGTGTTGCTTTATAAATAAGACGTCCTGCATATATGTGTGAAGTTTTGCCATGGGGCTTGTGCATAATTTTGTCACCTTGAATTTCAAATTGTTTAACTTTTGGTAGTGTCAAATATATGCATGTTATTTTGTTGCCAACCTTGAGGAATTTTACATTTAAACTACTACTTTGAGTTTCTACCTGCTGTAGCTGTGAACTGAAGGCTAATAGCAGTAATTGCTGCTAAAGGCGTTTTCTGGCATGCATGGGAGACAACCTTGTTGCTTTGATTGGTTCATATTGATCACCCTTAAATGCGGGTGTGCACTGTAGGACCTTACGATCAGGCTAATTGAAACCTGCCAGTAATCTGCAATGGAACCCCTTGAATTGTGGTCTACAACTTTCAAATTAATACTTCTGATCAGATGAAAGCCACAAGCAGTTGAGGATAATAGCTCATTAGTAGCTCATGTTACCGTTACTCGCCACAGTCTCTTCTCTTGACTGACACCTATTGCTGCTCTCTAACTCCCAACAAACATTGAAGTTGCCCAGCTTGAACCTTAGGCACCACAGGAAGCTGGGTCAGAAACACTACTTACATGTAATTTGGTAACTTGATAGCCGAAGGAAGCTTCCAGAGGCACGGCAGCCACTATGGGTTTGCCCTGGTGGTCAAAGACGGGCGAGTTGTCGTTTTCGTCGCCCACATTCACAACAACGAGGGCTTCGTCGAAAGCGACATGCGCCGTGTCCTCTTCGGGCTTCTTGTTTCTCTTTGCTGCAACAATGGTGACAAGGGAAAAAAGGGCATCTAATCCACTTACGTTCTACAGGACACGCATCTACTGTGCTACTCGGAGCGGCTGTTGACTTACCCGCATTATCGCGCACCGCTCGACCAACCCGTTTCTTGTTCATCGCTCGAACCTTCACGACGTATTTCGACATCGCCTCCCTGTCGAGGCTTGATGTGACCGACAGTCTCCCGGTATCGGGCTCGATTGCAAATAAGCCTGAAATGATGTAATGAAGAAAGAGGTAAGAGAAATATTGTTTTAGAGTCTCATCCCTTAACCAAATACCAAGTACTAACTCAATTGTCATCTAAAATGTCAGACCCTCAAAACCACCGAAATGAGGACAGGTTACTAAACGCAAGGTTCAAAGAAGATTCGAGTGAAGCAAGAACTCACACGATTAGTGGCGTGCTTGCGAGATTTTATCCAACCAGGTAGGTCAAAAGAAAAATTAAAAATTCATATCACTAACCATTGTAATTGTTTCCGACGATGGTGTATTGAACAGGCCTATGAGCAATCTCGTCCGTCGCATTCAGATCAAGAACCACTTGTGGGGCAAGCTGATTCTCGAACACAAGCACATCGTACATCCGCAGAGGGAACAGGCGGACGCCTTGGCCGCTACCGATGATGATATTCACCTGAAACCAAATCAAAAACTTTATTTAGCATTGACAACCTATAATTTGTTCAAATATTTCATTACCAACGTCGGTATAGCATGTTAGCCGCCCGTTAAAGCTGCCCTTTCTACATAGAGCATAATCAGGCTCTTACACTTTCCATGTTGCTTACCTCAGCGTGATCCGATTTTGGAGGATCCCCGTCATCCGTCGCAGAAACAACGAGACGATAGTGGCTCTGATGAATGCTGTCGAGAGCCTTGGCCAACCGAATCTCGCCATTGTGCGGTTCTACCGAGAACGTATCCACTTCTTGGGGGTCTAAAAAAAGTACAAAGGAAGGCAGTTAGGATACACCACTAGAAACCAAAATATAATGTCAGCAGATATGTAAACAATTGCACCAATGGACAAAATGGTTGATTGGGCTGGTTGGTTTATGTTTATTCACGCGACAGTGTCTTAAAAAAACGGGAACAAGAAACACAAGACTGCACAGAGCGCCATGTGCTGTCTTTTCTTCCTTGTCTCCGTTTTTCTGAGGCGTTTTCATCGGAATGTGCACCAATAGACAACACCTATGGTCATTCATTAATCAAATGCAACCATTTCAAATATCTTCTCTCACTGCATAATGAAACAGACCACCGTAAAATACAGAGCAAATCCACACCCAAAATGTGGAGATAATTCTGAAAAAACTGGGATATGTGTGTTTTGTATGTATGAGACCAAAATTGCACATGTGGGACATGGTATGGAGGGCTTTACCTCTTTGTACCAGTGTGCTGGGAGAAGCGACTGACGCAGAGGAGCGTCTTGGTAAGCCAGGTCCACTGAGAAGCCTGGGTGGGCACTTGACATGCCCTATGCTTGGTTTTTAAACGTGTCAATGCCTTGGAAGGTGTTTATTGTGACATGGGCACATGAACGGTAGTCTATGGTATAATGCTAGCAGTCTAGATATTTAACCGTTTCACGCAATTGTGAGAATCGGCCCCGCCATCGCCGTGAAGGGACGCGGGAACATGCTCTTTTCTTGGCGTGTTTGCGTTTGCACGTGTGCCCCGGTGTGTGGGCGAACTGGCGACGCTCGTGCGAGCTGGGGCAGGGGACATTTTGGAGAAGAGAAGAAGAGGAGGAGAGCGCGTGGTGGGACCTTTTTGAGAGATTCGAAAATTAGCTTGGCTTGTAAATAGACGTGTTTTTTTTCCTCCTATCCGCGGAGTCCTGTCTGGTTTACTATTCCGTCAGCGACCATCAGCTGCCTCTGTCGTCGGGTCCCGGCGCAATCTCAAAGAAAGAACATCTTCACTGCAATGTTCAGACAACGACAAATGACTTGTATTTTTTTTTCAAAAGGCTTCTTGCTATTATTACTTGATTCTGAGCATATATGTGCAATGAAACAAGCAGAGTGCCATTAAAATATCTAAACTAGCACCACCACAGCCAGCAAGTTAAAGCGTGTCTATAAATTATTTCGAAAAGGTATTCACCAAGCGAAGAATTAGCGATATCAGACAGACTACAAAATTGTAGCCACCTTTGAAGGTTTTCTTCTGACCATATCTTTTAAGATAACCATGATTACCCTGAAGTTAGTGAGAATACAAGCAGGCACAATTTCGGAATAACAAAATTTGCCATATGGGCTGTACATAAGTACACCATTTCAAAATGAATGGTGAATTGAAATATAATCTCTGATAAGTTTTCATCATCACCAAATACAAAGCAAGTGTCGATCGAAATTCGGCAACTAATTGTAGTAAAGTCAAGAACGAGCACTTGTCCAAGTCAGATTTACCAATCCCATGCCTACTTAACCAAAACCATTTAATCTAAAAAAAATTCCGTTGGTCGAGTGCTGGATGCACAATTCATTAAATTCACTTTTTTTTTTTTTTGTTTTCGGTTTGGGATTTGGTATAAAGTGCAAGCAAAACAAACATCCCTTCGAGCATCGAAGCTAGATCTTGTTGGTTCTATTGAGCTATGATACCATACCTTGAGCTTTTGAGACATCGTCTCTATGCCTGTTGTAGCTTATTTTTAACCCCCACGTTTGTACAAGGTACCTTTTTTCGCCTGCCGTCCCCAACAGCGCCCTCTGTTTTCCGCAGTTCGCTACCAAAAAATCTTCAAATCAAGTCTTGAACAAAAGAAACCGGTTCTTCCAAAAATGGTCAATTGTACCACAAAAAAGGAAGGAGTGACTCACTGTCGAGCGTGTAGAGGAAGTTTCCTGGTCCCGCATCCAGAGTGTAGACTACGTCGCCCACTCGCGTATTTTCCGCGACCTCCAGCGTGTAGACCGACTTGGGAAACTCGGGCACCACATCGTTCCTGTCCGTCACCGTCACCCAGAGCTTGGCCATGGCGCTCATACTGGGCTTGCCCTGGTCGTACGCAATCACCGTCATGTTGTAGAACTCCTGCTTCTCAAAGTCCAGCTTGCTCAGTGTCCACACGGTGCCATCTGGAATTTTGTTTTAAACAATCCGTGCGAAAGCAATTAGAAGTGAACTCTTTATTTTGCGGAGATAACCCATGTAAGGTACACTCCAGGGTGTGGATCAAAGAGTTGTGCAGTAGTAAGTACCCAGGTTTGAAAATAAAGGCAGTAAACAGGCAACTGCTTCAGGTTACATATAATCGAAACCGGAGACGATGGACGACAAAGGACACAAACATTTGTTCGTGTGTTGCGTCGCTTGTGCATTGTGTCATTTCTGTGTTGTCCCCTTTTCGTCCCTTGTCTCCGGTTTAGTTTATGTGCAACCCAAGTCTGATGGTCAAAGGACCGCTTTTCAATCAGACCGGCATCGAAATTAATCCAATGAAATGGTAGTTTCATTTGTCTAGAAAGAATAAGAAAAACCTCACTTTGCTGCTGAAGAATGTTGTCTCATTATGCTATTGTCACCTTAGGTAGGTTGCAAAAACATGTTAGTAATCATGTTTCAAACTCACAGGGTTAAGAAGATATGGTAGATGTTGATAAATTGGAAACTAAAATGGAAATAGTAATTAAACTCTCCCACAAAACATGCAAAATATATCACTTTTTGCAGATACCTACCTTCCTCAGCAGCAAGTTTAGTGGTATCGTTGATATGCTGACTGTCTTACCTTTGCTGTCGATATAAAACTTGTTGTCATGTCCACCTCCCAGCTTGTAAAAGACAAGTCCATTTTCACCGGTGTCAGGATCGAACGCTCGAATTTGCGTAACCTGAAAATGGTGATCAGTCAGTTCGAGCCCATTGATTACACTTTTGATGTAGGACGCAAACAAATCTTTACACAAACTTAAAATCCCACCTTCTGGCCAGGGTCTAAGTTTTCTGGAATCTGAGCCAAATATGGATCCGTGAAGAACCTAGGTTTTTCATCATTGGCGTCCTCAATGGTCACAGTTACGTTAACGGTTGAGTTCTGTGGTGGGTCGCCATTGTCCAGAGCCTGTTAAAGCAAATGTAAACCCGTGTGTAAACAAATCATACTCAGCAGCATCACCAATCCAAAACAAACGCCAAAAAACGTACGAGAACATGGAAGTAGTAGTTGAACTTGGTTTCTCTGTCAAGTACACCAGTCGCAAATAATTCTCCGGTGTGAACATCTACGTGGAAGGGCAGATCTGAAGAAGTAAAAAAATATTACGATTTAAACTAGATTCTTCTTCAAATATCTCATACAGCGAGTCACAAAATGTTTCCTACTTAGTGCTTTTTTTTAATATCATACCTTTAAACATACAAAAAGGACAACTTTTTATCTTGGCATGTCTGCAATGCCTCTCTGCTAATGCAAGCACGGAATGCATAGAGTTAACTATGATTCTCTGTCTGCAACATCTTTTGTTTGGCTAAAGTTTATTAACATTTATGAATACTTTCAATATATGTTCTCGTGTTTTACTGTGTTTTGTGATGACATGTTTTTAACCTAATTCCTTCGGCGGACAGAAGTATTAATTTCCTCATTCATTTTTTTTAATTTCCGTTTTGGTTAGACGTTTGTAAGTGTAACGGCTCTCTATGCCTAAGGATATTGTTTGTTGGAAACAAACAATAAATAGAAATTAAGAGCAGTTCCATTACATTCCATGAATGAGACAAATTGAGCTAGGTCATTATGTGAATGTTTCAATAGGTTCTAATGAACGTGGATGATCCGAATTATCTATGCTAGTACATTGGACTATGCTAAATTTTTATTCATAAGCGCTGTAGTGAGTTATTCCTGTACTCACCTAAGCTTCCGTCTTAATAAACTTTGTTTCAAGGGCATTGAGCCCTGCTAAATGTTTATCGAGGCTCTGGTGTATCGTGCTATTTCCTTCTGCATTCATCGTTTGCGCGGTACGTCTTTAAATAAAACTTCCTCAGAAAACTGAAGGAATCTTTCATTCAAACGCAGTGACACTTACTCTGGTCTTTCCTAGAAATAATAGCGTAATCCACAGCGCCATTCTTGCCGCGATCGTCGTCCACAGCTCGCAAAACACCCAACCTTGACCTCTGCTCTTTGTAGTTTCCTTCCAAGATGGTGAAGCTGTACTCTGGCTTCACGAAGGTTGGCTTGTGGTCGTTTACGTCCAGCACCGTGATGTTCACGACTATGAGGTTGGCAAGACCACGGCCGTCAGCGGCCGAAACGTTCAACAGGTAGACCGTCTCCGGCTTCAAAGCTCCGACCACAAAGATCTCGCCTGCAAGGAAATAATTGTTCGTGTTGAGGTGAGTGCAATTTAAAATGTTAGGATTGTCAAAGTGTTTTCAATGACTACAGCTGCGTGTTCGAGAATTAATTTTGTTTCAACTTTGTTCGAAGTCAGAGTAGGAGTCAACAATATATCTAGGCATGTTCTTTACCAAGGGCGTAATGTGGTTGGCAACTGCGTAGCAGAATGTGACTATGGCATACATTATTTTGGTGATAATTATGTCTCACAATGGCATCAGCAGTCTTAGTCAACATTAAGCGAAACTTCGACTAATTTCCAAATAGTGTTTGCTACTAAATTTGATTCCAATATGTCTTTATTGTATAAATTGTTTAAGCTGTTTCAATATTCAAAAATTACGAATAATGTCGTCAGAATTCTACAATTCCTTACATTGAGCTTCACGACTTTCCATATCACGAGGAGAAGCAGCTAACAGATCGGAGCACCTCGGTTGGCTCGATGGACTAAACAATTTCGCTCCAGGTCAGCCTTTTTAGGTTAAAATTAGAGTTTCAGCCTTAAAGGTCAAGTCCGCTTCATTTTTGTTTTTGAAGAAACAATGCAGCCCTTTTCAGTATCACCTAGTTTAAATACTACGACCTAATTCTTTCTAAATGTTTCTTTAACGGTCCCGCAAACTTTGCAAAATGCCAAGTTGTCGAAATCGGCTGACTCTAGCAGGAAAACTGAGGCGTAAACAACAGAGCAATCAAGGCTTCGTCGTGGGCTTAGCCCACATTGAGCTAAACGTGATTACCATTGCCCCTTTTTGTTTGTTCTTACTTTTCTGGGCAACCGTAACGAGTGACGTCAGCAATGTTTTGTCTCGGCGCTTAGTGGTTTCCACGTGATTGCCGTAACGCGTCTCCGCAGCGCGTTTTTCGGGAACCGTCCGGCCGCCCCGCCCCTTACCGCGGTCTCTTGTGTACTAACCGCCATCCTTTTCTCATCGTTTGTGATTATTTCCTCTCGACGCTTGGTTCACACTACGTACGCAGAGTGATGCTGCAATTGCGCGGACGTCGTCGAATGTCGTAGACACCAAAACATGATGAAGAGTGAGTCTGGCACACCCACCACAATTCCGACCGTGGTAGCATAGACGATCACGTGAAATTTCGGACCACGTGATAGCCATGTTTTTGTCGGCCGGAGGCCAGTATCGCCAGACGGAGCTGAAGTTTCGAACTCGATTTCTGCTCACGTTTAAAGTAAAATTTAACAATATATAGCCCATTTCGCGCGAAGCAAATGGGCTATATATTGTTAGAGCTATTAGTGCTTTTGAATGTTTAATAAATCATTCTCCAAAGTTTCCGCAATTGAGCGGAGTGGCCTTTCAACTAAAATGTAACATCAAGCTTTATTTAAGTAAAGCAGTTATTGCGCTGCTTGTCAAGTTGTGTTATGTTTTACCCAACTAGTCTTGCTATAGACTGTTTTCTTTTTAATACAACTATGAAATGTTTATTCTGCAATAGGACTCCGCCTTTTACGAGGTATGTTTTCTAGAAAACGATTTGAGCCGTCGTTTATTAAAGTGGTCATGCTCAATTCAGATTAAATGCAAACATTCATATTAGAAAATCTTTGAATACACCTTGCCGTCAACTGTTTTATATTCGCACAAATATAATAAAGTTCATTCTCCTTCTTTCTGCTTGCGTTCACAGTAGCTTATTACGATTTTAGAGCAGGTTTGTTACAAAATAATTTGCTGAAAATTTATGCCACAGTTTCATTGTTCATCTGAAGAACGTTTCTCCCTTTTTCCATAGGTTTTCACTTCAGAAGACTAAGAGTGCTCACCAGTCTGCCTGTCGATTCGGACGTTGCCCCTGCTTCCAGAAACGATAGAGTATTCCACCTTGGAGTTGGGTCCCTTCTCATCAGCATCGATTGCCGAGACTTGCGCCACGCGAGCTCCGGGTCTAGCGGTCTCTGGCAGTAGCACTCTCAGGGGCCCATGTTGGAATGAGGGAGCATTGTCGTTCTCGTCTTCTACCTTGATTGTCAAGTAGGTCGTTGAACTCAAATTGCCCAAATCACGTGCAGTTACCTGAAAGTTGATATTAACAAAAAATGAAGCAAACGATAGTCATTTTTATTAGCTCAGAAGAGCCGCGGTACCGCTGAGGGGCAGCAGCCTGAACTATGGCTGAAAGTGATCCCACAAACGTGTTGCAAGCGAAACTTCCTTAAAACAATTAGCACAATAAACATTTTTTAGTCTACAGTCGCTTCTCCTGAGCTTAAAAGTTCTATACTGAAAGTAAAAACAACGAAGGCAATACAACCGAACAAAATTAAGGAAAACTTGTTACCAAATGTCACTCGAGAAAGGTGGTATAAAACATCAGAAATTTACAAATTTCACCCCTTTCCTCCACTATCGTTGCGAAGCCTGACGCTACACAAAAGAACTGCGTACGCATTTTGTGCGTCAATTTTCTGAACGTCATTGTGCATGGAGTTTCTGCTAGAAATCCCTGTCTAAACTAGTGCTCAATCAGGAAAGAAACGGAAAGTTCGAGACTGATCCGGTCACACACCCAAGCTTTTTCTCTGTTACTCCGCATCTCCCCGTTACCTCTAAAGAATGCCCTTTTCCCCGTCGCCTCTTACAAACTTTACCACCATACGTACGACCGCACTCACTCATCACTTTATAGATAACATGGTCGTAACTCTGCATTTTCTACATCACCTACCAGTGGTCAGGGCAGGGCATACACTGGACTCGTGTACTGCATCAGTGTTCCGCTGGAACTCGTGTTCTATCAGTACAGACACAAGTCCCAGCGAAAAGCTGACGCAGCGCTCGTGCGATGTACCTCAGTTACACGAGATGCGCTACCACAAAGTGCGAGGAGCCAGCCATTTATAACGAATTTCGAATTCAAAACAAGCTGTCGCAGTCGTGGATGACTTCTAAACAAGCAAGCAGAAATTACGAGTCAAACGTTTGGGGACTCACCAGAAGCTCGTAGCGGTCGGCCAGCTCACGATCGAGGACAGAGACTGGGTTTCCACCACTGAAGATGACCACCCCAGAATCGAGAATAGAAAATAGATCACTGCCAGAGCCTCCCAAGGAGTAATGAACGACAGAGTTGTTGCCGCTGTCCTTGTCTATGGCCATGATTGACGGTGTCTGTGGTCGGAATAACGAGCCAGTATTAGTGTTAAACTGTGCGTATTCAATTATACCCGAACATAGATCCAGGTAATAGGCCTTACCACAGTGACTAGGGTTCCTGGAGGCGAGTTCTCCCTAATTGTTCCTTGGTAGGATTGCATGAACGTAGGAGTTTCGTCGTTGACGTCAACAACTTCCACCGATACTTCACTCACGCTCTGAAAAAAAGAAAGATGGCATTAGATATCATATATACAAATATCATTTATAAGAAAAAGGCCTACGATGAAGAACCTCACACCAGATCCTTGTACATGATGATGTGCAAGAGATTCAGCTTATACTCACCACTTTGGTGGTGGGGCGTTTTTCTTCCAACATCACGGTAAACGTATATCGGCTTCGTTTTTCTCTGTCGAGCCCAACTTTAGTGAAGATCTCTCCGTCCTAGAAAGAAACGAGCCTTGGAGTTAGCTCGAGACGTCCACATTGATAAATTGCCGCTCCGATTAGAGAGAACTAAACTCGCCTTGGTGATGTTAAAGTATGGACGAACGTCCGTATTTATGATGCTGTAACGCATCTGACTGTTGACACGGAGTGTTCGCGATTGCAGCTCCACCTGACCCACAACAGCACCGGGAACATTCTCCAACACCTTGAACTTGTAGTGCAACTGGTCAAACCGCGGATCCCGTTCCTCCGCTTCACTCACGTAAATCTTCATCGCCGTCTGCAAATGAACGAGTCATTCAAGTGTGAGTCTTTGACTGTCTGTAAGAGGAGCTCTAAGTTGGACACTCAGCGAGAAACTCGGCAAGATCGCCGACCGCCACGATTAGGTAGTGTCTTGTTGCGATTGGCCAGTGCCAAGGTCAAGCTTACTGCTGACCAATCACGACGGTCGGCTCTCGGCGAGTTTCTTGTTGAGTGTGCAAATTATAGCCCCAGTATGATTAGCCTATTTCTGTAATCCGAATATCTTTTTGCTTACGGTGGTTTTCCAAAGGCCATCGTTTGCTTGAACCTCGAGCGAGTATTCTTGGCTTTCCGAAATATCCAAAGCTCTTGTGATGTTCACAGTTCCCAAAATAGGGTCGATCATGAACGGAACTATAAAAGATTAACACAATTACAATCATTTTAGAGAGCGTAAACCAAAATGTCGCAAAGAAGAAATATCAACTCAAGAGTTCATCCCCAATAGGATGTGCCCCAGACACCAGCGATTTAAAAAAAAATGTAAAAACTCTGAATATATTGCAGCACATACGTGAAGAGTTTATCGAGCCCGTTGCTATAAATATTCATAAGGTAGTGCGAATATTCAAATAGCAGTTTCGAATAACACGCAATTCAATAGTCGCTCCGAGATTAACTGTGATATTCGTACTTCCGAAGTGTTTTATCGCAGCGGGTTAGCTCCGTTGAATGCGCTTCTCATCGCGAACCTTGTAACTGCCGGGAAGCAACACCCTGCAGAGCTCGCGGGCTCCGCGGGTATTGCTTCCTCGCAGTTCACAGGTGTTTCGCGAAAAGCACACTCAACGGAGCTAACCGGCCATGATTATGCTAGAGTTACGCAGCGATATCCTGACAACCCGTGTTCGTCATTCGTGCTTGTTTTATTAGGTTTTTTTGTTTTTTTTTTTCGAGTTTTGTTACTTTTGAAATTGGAGGAAGGATATTTGCATATAGCAAGCATATTTAGAAATTACCTAGATTAGAATAGCTGCGACAAATTTGCCATTTAAATACCACAATATATCAATATAGTTATATTAAAATTAACTGAGCTTAGTAGTGAACAAGAAAGCTCCGGAGCAATTTTCACGAGTTCAGCTCGGTTTTCGTTTAAAGGGCCCATGAAACGATTTTTGGGTTGGGATAAATCATTTTAGATTGGAATTTTACTAATAGCACATCGTTCAGTGGACCAAAAGAAAAAAAGTAGAAAGTCTAAAGCCCGACCTTCAGTACGAAAATTTGAAAACAGAGCGGACTATTTCGTACCTCCTCCCCTTCGCAACCTCTCTGCCTTTTCACTGTGATACATCCGCGGTCCCAAAAGCGCGTCATCGACTCATCGGGTCCAAACTGACGTCACACGCAACCGGACCTCATTTATTCCCTTCACCCCTAAGCTGGCATTGTACTGGAAGCTACGCGCTTGCCGGACCAATCAGCCGCCTCCCTTTCATCACCTGACTTTATTCTCTGCAGCCCCATTTGCCACGCTCACGTGGCAAGTGTGGCTGGCCCAACGAGCACGTAGCTTCAACAGTACTGTCAGCTTCGGGATGAACGGGGTGGGGAAAGCAACTTTTGTCTGAATTTTTAACGACGGGCTAATCTTCTAGGGGGACAATGGCTCTGTCCGGCTACACAAACCAGATTCCGAGCGAGACGGGCCTCCCTTCTTTTCGTCTTCTTGAACTGTTTGGTGGAATGGCCGATTTGTGAGTTGAGGAGGAAAGCTAAACAGGAAAAAGTTGGAAAAGCGTTTCATGACCCCTTTAAGGATGGTGTAGCAGTCAAAGGATTGGAGAACCTGTTCAATATTCTATTTCAAAATATTGGACCAAAACCACTATTGCCTTCGAATTTGCTTCGAATTTAAAAGCCACTATTAGAACATAACTAGCTATTCACGACACAAAAGCTATTTATTAAAAAAAAAAACTTCCATGCCTTGCTGATTTTTTTTTTTTAATCTGCCCATATACACACATTAGGCAGGAAGTAAATAGTGCTTATTGTATGTAATTCAGCAATCGAGAGGACTTGAGGGTACTATTAGAGAATGCACAAGCTTCAAATACCTCTTCTGGACAAGCGAGCGAAGGAGTAAGTCATGTTCGTATTTTGAGGGGAGTCCGGGTCCGTTGCCTTTACAGTGTCCACGATAGTACCAACAGGCGCGTTCTCGGAGACGAACTCGTAGTACGCCTCTTTCTCGAACTGAGGCGGGCTGTCGTTCACATCTTGTATAACAATGGCAACCTGGGAAGAAACACTTTTGATCAGATTGTGAACTGCGCGTGCCAAGAACTTTGTCGCTTTACCGTTGTAGAGCCCGTTCTTGAAGGTGTACCCATGTCCCTCGCAGCCACCACGACCAAGTGAAGCGCAGCGTCGGGGACCTTGTACTTGTCCCGATCCAGCTCTGATACTACCTTGAGGACCGCCTAAAAAATAAATAAAATTATTTATTAAATAACCGGCTCCTTAGCTTAACACGCTGTCAACTATTTTGTGCTATGTTGTTAAGGCTAGCATAGCTTACTCAGTGCTGCGGAACTGCACTGCTGCGAGAGCATGTGGCTTTATCTTGGGCCTTATTTGCATGTGCTCTCATGCGAATCAGGCACCAAACAACGTGGCGTGCTCGCGCAAGTACCATTGACAGCGATGGAGCACTGTGGAAGTTGTGCACAAGACAGCTTATTCCAATTATAGGTTATTTTGAACCCTGGGGCTTTCCGTAGTAATACAAGGGTATTCCCAAAGAACCCACGTTTTCCCTTTTGACCTACCCATGAGTGAAGTGTGTATCCCATAAAACCACAAAAGCTAAATATAATAGCGGTTTGGAAAGATTTCATTAAGATGCAGCTTTTCCATAAACATCAAGCCTCGTTAGCAATGAAAAAAAGGTTAAAATGAACTGATGCTACTCCCTGAGAAGAATAAATCCTAAGATAATCTTATCTGTCGAAGCAACTTTGTTGCGGGATGTGGCCTTGTTGATCCTGACCCCTCAATTTAAGTAAAATGAGCTATGTCTTGGCGCATAACCTTCATCAAATGCACTCATGTTTTTTCCAATGCTCATATTCTTCCTAAAGGAAAAATGAGGCGGTTCTGCATTTAACAAACGCACCTAAATCGTCCTCATTTGGCCTCCAGGAGACGAATATCGCGATTATTTTTTGAACTTGGTGCACGGAGGCTGCAGAAATTAACTTTTAGAGTACTTCTGAAGCCCTCTCCTTCCCGGGGCTTGACGTCATATTAGGACTTTTCGGAATCTCCGCTCTCCCGCATCTTCAGAGCCTGTTAAATCTATGCACGTGCACTCTTTCTGTTTTAAAGAGGAAAAAAAAAGACGTCACGACTGGTGTCTGTCCGGGGAAATATACCTGGCAAGCTTGCAATTGCACGCGCTGCCCACACAAGCGACACGCGCTTGGCAGCCCACAGATTCTAGTATGACGTCACGACTGGTCGGAGGTTTTTCGTGTTTTTTTCTGCGTTTAGTTACATCGTCGGGCAAGCGAATCCGATATTCGGATTCACGGGATAAAAATACTTCAGATATCACCTCCAACTCGTTTTTTTTTTTTCAAGAGGTGTTTGAGCTTCCCTTTAATAAAGGGCAAGAACGGGTTCCTAAGCAGCAATTCAAAGTATTTCTTAAGATAGGAAAGATAATTAACCATGGCGTTCAATCATTCAATCAGGCTTGCGTAACGGTTTTTCGTCGCGCTACTACTTGTTCGCAACCCACATTAAATAACGGAAGACATATACTATAGTTCGAATAAAAGCGCATACCCCATTCTCGTTGACACCCAGCCTGAACTGGTTTTCATTGTTTCCGTCAACGATGTACAGCTCCACCTGTCTGTTAATTCCGTCATCGTAATCTGCGACTGGAAGCTGAACAAAAGCACCAATACTTGGAGGACCTGCAATCAAAGAGTTCCCAGTGTTACAAACACACTTATAAAGAATATTTAATCTTGATCCCTTTCAGTAAATGTAGATAAGTGGAAGATAGTAGTTAAAACAAAGTTAGTACTTTTCACTACAATTATCAAAAAGAAAACCAACCTTCAGTGACATTCAAGAAGAAGGTGTCATTGAGGAATGTCGGTGTCCAGTCATTCGTGTCTTTAATAATAATGTGCACACTGGCCCTCCCCTAAAATAAACAAGAAAACGGTCAAATGTTTAAAAATTACAGGCCAAAAACGAGTCGAAACTGAGCTCAACAGCTACAGCGGACAGCTTACCGTATTGTTAGCAGAATCAACAGCAAGAACCTTCAGCATAAATGCGGGCGTCTTCTCACGATCAGGAATAAGCCTGACAGAGATGATGCCACTTGTCTCGTCCATACTGAACTCTTCTCCGCTATTTCCTAAAGAGCCAAGTCCAAGAATATAATCGTTAACACCTTGCAAAATTCAAGAGCGATAAAAGACTAACCATCGATGATGTAGTAACGAATCTTTCCAAGGTCAAGACCATCTCGATCGGCAGCCACCAGGTGAGTAACAGTCTGACCCGGTGGAGTGTTCTGTGTTTACGAAAATTAATATAAATTAGCATCAGCTCCTTTTAATCACTTTCAATTCAAGTGCTCAAATAGCGTGAGCAGAAGATTCTTACCTCTTCCAGCTCAACAACATAGTCGTTCTTTTCAAATACAGGACTGTTGTCATTTACGTCTTCCACATAAACCTTGATGCGACTGCTACCAGAGCACTTGTAGTTGCTTGCCGTTACCTGTGACAAAAAAATCATGTTGTTAGAGTGCCGGACAAAATGATAATAAGATCTAATTAAGACAAGTAGGATTCAGGAACATTGTATATGGGATTACATCATTCTTTTGTAAATGTTGAAAGAGTGAAGGTACAAATGTAATGAAGTAGAGCTGAAGTATGCTGGTAATGCTGTTACAGGTACCAAAATTATTAATATAGGTAAGATACTGATTCAACAGGCAACCTTTTGTTATGCTGAATATACTAGGTTTTACTGTAGCATATAACATCTAATTGATTATTTCGGGATATCAGTTAATTTTCTTTTACAAAAGCTATGTATTCAATACATACTGGTGAGTAACTTGCACGGTTATGCAGCTTTACACACTACAAACTAGTTTGACTTTCCGTATCTTAATAGTCTAACTAAGGCTCTACTTATGGCAATACACCTAAGGAGAGTAACATGAGAAACCGAAATCAAATGTAATGTAAAAGTTAAATAAGAGTTTAATATCACAAGCACTGATGTTACAATTTACAAATTCCAGTAGAAAACACATATGTAATTTCTTACAAGGAAATCAGGCATATACCCTTCAAACAAATGCAAGAAAACCATACTATTGATTCTAGCTTCAGACATGCTTACAGAAATACCGAATCCCGAAGCACAGTAACCAAGAAACTTACCGTCAAGGTGTAGACACCCTGAAGAATAGCTGGCATGTTGTCTCGATCAAGTGGCTTTTTTACCCTCAGCGATATGACGTTCTGCTTTGTATCCAGTACGAAGTTGTCATCGGAATTGTCCTCCGTGATCTGGTATGATATCTGCACAAAAAGATTAACCCGGTCGTAGAGGCTTCTCAGCCTGCAACAAGGCATAAAATGCATATAGGATAATAAAAACCCCACCTTTTCAAACTTCTCAACATCTTCAGCAATCAGATTAGGGAGCACTACGGTGTCAGGTGGCGAGTTCTCTTGAATTGAAGCGAAATACTCTGTGAATGGGAACTTCGGGCATCGGACATTCTTGTCTGTCAGACGTATGACAACCTGCATGTAAGTCAGACAAGTTAGACAGGACCGCGAAATCAGAACGAAAACAAAGATATTTGCGAAGATCACATACCCCAGCTTCAGCCTGGTGTTGGGGATCCCTCTTGTTAACGGCAACAACCATGAAATGATAGACAGACTGTTTCTCAGCATCCAGGCGGGTAGTGGTCACTATTCTTCCCTGTTGAGTAAAAAAGAAAATGTTAGTTACAAGTGAAGTATCAATGTCTGCAGACTTGTTCACTAGAAGAGTGATGAACGATGATTCCTACACGAATATTTATGTGTAGCTGACAGGGTACATACCGAGTCATGATTGATGGAAAAACGACGGACATGACTGCCGTCGTCACCGGTGATGTTGTACCAGATGGGGCTTCCATTGGGAACAGTGGCTCTTGCTTCGAGGACAGTGGCGCCAGCCTCGATGACGGAAGCGGAATCCACCGTGTATTGAACCGATGAGAAGGCGGGACTGGGCTCATCCACTGAGTCCTTGTAGACTTCAATGCGCATCTCGACAGCACTACAAAGAAAAAATTACGTTAAAAGAGGTACAGTTTCTCTATCGCATCAGTCATTCGAATGACAAGACAAAATTTCCGGGAGACGTTAAACTCGTCATGATTGACTGCTGTCCAGATCTCATCAGATCCCGAAAATGCGGGGCTCTTTAACTCACCTACATCTACAATATATAGAGAAACACAAGGACGTCGAGAGTAGCAGTAAAAAATAAAAGAGCAGCAGATATACGCAACCTAAAATTTGAGAGAAGGAGGGAAATTCATAAAAACATTTAGATCACAGATAATGTTCCCAGAAGCATAATAAAATGTTCCCCTTATTTTGCATTGCAGGTCTTCCCGTATTAGGTTTCTGGAAAAGTTCCCTGAAACAATTAAAATATTGACTATTAGCGATGGCTTCAAATACAACATCGTTTGTTATGTCTGAACGTCGTGTTCTGTACTTGTACATCGTTAATATAGTTTATAGTGGTAACTAAACTTTGTCAAAGCTACGTTAGCTTCCACAGTACAGCGCTTTAACACGTTTCTTTCGTTCGAAAGCGAGTACGAATGAGACACGAGACGAAGCCTCGGGATCTCAAAGAGGAGGCTGCAGCATTTCGGAAGCTGCGCCAGCCTTGACGACGTAGTACACCTGTCACGATCACTCAGACGCTTACATAGAAGTGTCGATATATGAAATATGCGCTTTGTTCATAAATCATCACACATATTGTGTGTTTCATTGAGAATTTCCCCGCTTAGTCCTTACTTCGCAAAAATTCGCGTCGCGAGAAGTAGTTTTCTCAAGAATCGAGTTTTGTGCCAGATTTTCACAAACACAAACCTTTCCGCGTTACGAAGCGCTTTAATTTACGCAAAAATTGTAATATTCGAAGAGTCGCAATGAACTTCGCCCTCGCAGCACAGAACGTTTGAAAGTTGGGTGCGACTGATCTACGACGCGACCGATTGAAAGCGCTCGCACAATTCAGTGGTCTTAGCCGCTTCGATGAACCTCACCAATCATGACAAATCAGCGGAACTACGCTGTTGTACGTGCTGGAGTCATGAGGTCATCAGAGGTGAAGCTAGGGGAAACTTACGGTTTAAAGGTGCACGCCTTAACGATGACCGAAAACGAGGAAAGACGCTAATGGACGGAACGGACACCTTTGGGCACACTTGGGGGCCGTTGCCACCGACCGCGACTTCTACTACTGTCTTCACATTGGACTTTCTCATTTGGCAGGCTTCAGCCTGCATGTCTCTTCTTCTTTTTTGTACCTCCATGCAGTTTTACCATACGAAAGCGAAAAGCAGAAATTATGCGTTGATCGTTAAAAACAAAACAAAACAATAGAGCGCACGTTGCCAGACTCAAGTTTTGGTTTTCGTCAGATTTACAATAAACGCAAAACAAGTGAGTTCCCTTCTCTATCGCTAAGATCAATATGCCACTCCTTTTAATATTATGTATTATGTTTGAGTTTCACTTAATCCAAAACACATACCTGGTGAGCGGGTAAATAGATCCATCTGTTGCCACAATACGAAGAGACTCTGTTCCAAGCTGCAACGGCTGCGTGGCAAACACTTGGCCAGTTTTTGGGTGGATTGAGAACCTCGTGCTCGGAGGGTTCAGTTCGAACTTGATGTCGTTGTTTCCACCAGCGGGTGAGTCCAGATCTATCGCTTGCACTCGGTAAACCAGTTCATTTTGAGACGTTGATTCTGGTATCCGTAGTAACCGTGGCATAGACAAGAACTCGGGTGCATTATCGTTAACGTCGTTGACAGTTACCTGAAATGTTAAAGAAGTGAACATTTTAGGAAAGCAAAACTCCGCCGCAGAAACTAGGGTTTTGTTGAACTTATTTTCGTTTTCTTCGCATATAGGAAGCCTAGTTCAATAATTTTCTGTTGACAAGCCAGATAATGTAACGAGCCGCAACGGCCTTTCACTGCGTTTTACAAACCGTTACGAGTATATGTTATCTTTGTCAGATTAATACATTTATAATACTGGTTTCATACATAGTCTGCTTCAGAATACACAAAAACGCAGTTTCTGTTTTTTGTTTTTGCAAAGCAGAAGCAAAATGTGGAATGGCTTTTTACCAGGTACTTCTACACATAACGAATGATTCATCTAAATAGCTTGACTCATATCAAACACTTGAATAGAGCAGACGCTGGTTTCATTTCCCAGTTTTATCGAAATCTATGCGCCACAAAAAGAAGTGCGATAGTTGTTTACGTTATTTATAATCTCGTTTTGTTATAGTGTGAGATGGGGTCTATACGTGGATAGGGAGATAACCAGTTATGTTTTCTTACCTGAACAATCGTCGTCGCGAACTGCGGCTCGTTGGCGTCATCTCTCGCTTCGACGAATACTTCTAAGTGCTTAATTTGCTCGTAATCTAATGGCGACACTAATGTAATTTTTCCCGTCTGAGAGTCTATTCGGAATGTTTCTCTCTTTGTCGCTCTAGCGATCCTGTACACCACTTTGCCCGCACTTCCTTCGTCAGGATCAGAAGCGTGCACTTGAACCAGGGGCACGTTGGCCGCGTTCTCATCGACGTACACGCTGTACGCGAACCGATCGAAGACCGGAGGGTTGTTGTGCGTACTGGACACCTTGACGACAAGCGAGGTCTTGCCGATGTTAGACGCGGCACCGTGGTCCTGGGCAAATACCTCCATCTCGTAAGTGAGGTTCTTCATCGAGTTGAGAGGAAGACCCGCGGCCATCCGGACCAGTCCCGTCTTGGCGTCGATCTCGAAGATTCCGTGCGTGTTCTTGATCCAGTAGGTAATTTCCCCGTTGTTGGCAACGTCCAGATCGATGGCGTGAAGTTGAATAACAGAGCGCCCCGCTTGCGAGTCGTGCGGTATGCTCACGGAATAGCGCTCCTTCTCGAATCTAGGAGGGTTGTCGTTCTCGTCGACGACTTCGATGCTGACGGGGGCCTTCATGTCGAACTTGCCATCAGACGCGGCCACTGCGAATTCGTAGCTGTCGCGACGTTCACGGTCCAGCACTTGGGATGTGCAGACGTCCCCTGTCCTGCCGTTGACGGTAAACGGGATGTCCTTGTTGAGGATCTCGTACGTAACTTGGTCGACTGAGTCGCCGCTGCTGGCTTGAATCTATAAACAAGGAAGAATGTGCGGTTAGATCTAAATTTTTAAATCGGTCCTTATTTTTCTTTTTGTCAAAATGATTTGTCGATCCCACTCACACTTAGGAAGCAGTGTCCCGATGGGAGGTTTTCAGGAAGCGACGCCGAATAAGCTGTCTTTGAAAACGTTGGTGCATGGTCGTTGGAATCCAAGACATCAATGGTAACCATAGACAGTCCGAACAGCGGCGTGTTGTGGGCTGTGTAAGAATTGAAGATAAATTACCACGCACGTTGCCATAAAAGAGAAAAGGAGATAGAGTAAAGAAACGAGGATTTTTCTCGTTAGGTAAAAAAAAGAAGATCGAGAATAAAATGCTTACAGTCTTTTGCTTGAACCAACATGACGAACTGCTTCTTGCGATCGTAGTCGAGAAGATTGATGGTTTCGGGATTCACCCGGATATCTCCGGTTTCGTGGTCGATCACAAAGATCCCCTCATCATTCCCGCTCGTGATATTGTAAGTGATGGTGTTGTTCTGTAGATCTTTGTCGGTAGCGAAAAGCTGAAGACGAAAAAAAACAACATGAGTAATCGAGCAAAACTAGAAGCTCATAACCCACGTGCATTTACGACTGGCGCTTCGCATTCAAATTAAGCAGAAACAAATGTCTCTGCTCCGTTTCACAATAACTTGGCGTACTGTAGAGGCTGCAACCCCCGCGAGCCAAAAAGGGCACTAGAGCAAGGCACATGATAACACTTCATGGTCGAGGCCACGGGAGTCTCGTTACCACCACAGCAACAGCACCGTCCGCGACAAAAAGTAGTTCCAGGCTTCTTTTTCTTTTAACGGAAATTGAACTCGCGCGCTTCAATATCCAGCAAGAAGGTACGAAGTGTAAAAAAATAAATAATCACAAATTTATGAGTTTCAGTTATATTTAAACCAAAAACATTACACCACATCCGTATCAGCTCGATTTTTTTCACCTCGTAGCGCCGTCGCCGTTGTCGATCACCGGCTGTCGCAGCTGTGTAATCGGCCTTTTCCGCTCAAAACATCGCACTGTGCCCCGGCATTAGCACCAGTCACAGATTCGCGGCTACATTAAACCTATGGTTGTCTCATGAACTGTTCCCGAAGTGTCTCACTATTCTAGCGGACGGAAACGTTGCTACGGTAGACGTTCATCCGAAGTTGGTTGGTTTCGGAGCCAATGACTATTGGCTAGCAGACGACAGCCGTTTCCTCCGGGCCTCGCGCCTCGCATGTGGCGTGGTAACAGAAATGCTCCCGTGACATCGGGTTACGTGCCTCGCTCCGACACTCTTATTTGGTCGCGGGGCGCTAGCCTCCACAGTTCGTAGAAGTTATAGTGAGGTGGAGCATAGGAGATTTTCTTGCACTACACGGCCGCCAAATTTCTGTTCTTGTTGCTTTTCTGGCGTTAAAAAATAATAGAAAGGTAAGACCAATAAAACCAATAGACCCCCAAAGCAACAATTATGGTAATTTCGCAAAGAGTGAGATATCACTTCCATATTTCAAGCTTATCATATAGCATATGTATCCAACGAATCCCAGCTATTTACCACAAATGACCGTGGTCTTGAGTATACTTCTGTGATGGACCGCAGAGGGGTCTACAAGCCATCTAAGCCAATTCAACGCCGAGTAACGTTAGATTGGCTTATGACCTTCGAAAGGAGCGCACCGACAGACAGAAAGCATAGTCACGTGAAGTCTGTACAACACTGGATTGGCTGGGGATGAATTGCAGCCTCCGATGGGATTCATTATAAGGTGTAACGGAGCATACCATGCGGTCATTAATGGGTTGCCCGGGAAAGATTTTAGATTTCCTGATTCAATCATTAAGTTTATTGAGTAATGCGAGTCGGCGGATGTAGTTGAGAGCGACTATGAAAATAATCATTAATTGGGTATTCTAATTTCGTGCGTGTGGAACTTTTCAGGACTGCAATATAGTTTTATCTAGCACTTTTAATAGCCCGTGCAGAGCGCTCACCTTGATGATGACCCGGTCCGTGGCATACTTCTCGAGGACCGTTCCCTTGTAGCTCGAGTGCGAGAAGACCGGAGGGTAGTTGTTCACCTCCTTCACGAACACGGTGACCTGGACGCCGAGGGTGCGGTTCTCGGGCACGCCGTTGTCGGTGGCCGTCACCACGATCGTGTACGACGTACGGGACTCGAGATTCTTCTTCACGTACAGCTTGCCGGTGTCACTCTCGATGCCGAAGTACTCTAGATGGGTAGAACACAACCATTGTACAAAAAATTGGCATATAGCAGAGCTGTAAAATAACTAATAACAGGATAAAGTATTTTTTTTTCTAACTAAGTTAGTCGCTTTACAAAATTCCCGACGTCCTCAATGCGTGGAGGTGCTGTTGTTCACATAAATGTTAAATCGTGAGGTCTACACCACTGCCTTGAAACCTGCTCTGAGTAGTGACTCAAATACTACGGGTCTGGACATAGACACTTTAGGGGAATGAACGGTGCGTCGGAAATCGCAGCACCTAGCGCCATTCTTCACGCAAAACCGTTTATGACAAGTAACTGCAATGTAAATTAGTTATATTTGTTTAGTAACTCTAACTTTTAAAAAAGTTATAAATATGCGCATTGGACTGTAGCTCAATGGCATTTCAACTCGTGTAACTAGCTGTAACTTAACTACCATCTCAACTCATCAAACTAAAACTGTAACTTCATCAGTTTCCATTGGTAAGTTCTATAGCTCTGGTCTACAAATATTTGTTTTGCTATTTTGCCGCGTAATTTAGGAATAAGATTTTTTACTGTGCGTGACATTGCACCATGATGGAATTTACCCGAGACTGGAGCACAGAAAGATAAAAGAAATCTAATATGGTAGAAAAATAAAAAGGGACACACAACACCTTAAACTCAACCACATGCTTTCCTTCGGCCAGCCAGATCCCTTAGAGTATGTACTTAGCAACGCATAGCCACTAGACCGCAGAGCGTCCTGGTTTCCGAGTTCTAGTAGAACAAGAAAAGGCAGTGAAGTGACTCAAATGAAAATGCACTAAGTCCCGAACTGAAGCGACTTGGCCCTGGTGGGCTACTGAGGGGAAATAAGACGCAACGTTAGTTGGTTTCTTATATAAATTCTCCGGGGATTGCTCTTCTCATGAATAATCTACGCGTTAATGCATTTCGCCTTGTGCGTGAACCAATATAAAAGACGGTACTTTTGAAGACTGCTCAAATGCCCCAAAACTTCATTTTGTCTTGTCCGCTGGCCAAAATTGCCGAGTGTTTCGGTGTAGGCCACGTAAGTTATAAGTACGGTTTCGTGGTTTCGGATAAATTTGATAAACTCCGAAAACACTCGGGGGTAAAGTTTTGGACAAATCCAATTTATCCGAAAAAATCCGAATTTCAAGGTAAAGGTGTCAACTAAAAGCAAAACAATGCGGTATTTTACGAATAAGGATTGTCAGAGCGCAGTGCTATTGGTTCTGTAAAAAAAAAAAACAATAAAGTTTTTTTTTTTTTTTTTAATTTTCGAATATTGACAAAAGGGAGTTTCCTGTTTATCCCTTCAAGGTTCGTTTAGCACAATGTGCCAATGTACTTCTGGACCAGAAGAAAAGCCCTGTTACGGTTTCTCGTTTGAACCATACTATTTTTTCTTTATTTTTAGAGGGAGGAGGGGCTGGGCTTTTATAACAGTAAAAGCAGTAAAAGCTATGAACCCTTAGATTTCATGGAAGTGGGGGGAAGGGGAGCTCAAATTACTATATTCCTCGCTTAGCCGCATTTGTGAAACCGTGGGGGGGGGGGGGGGGGGGGGGAAGTGGTGGAATGGTATGAAAAGTAAACGAGTTTCCCGGCGACTACATGCGCGACAGCCTAGATTTCAAAGTATCAACCTTCATTGAAGCCCCAGTTTTGCCGTGGGTCAGTGTTCTATTACCAATGTTAAGGGCGCTAATGCCAAATTCAGTTGAAGAAATATCTTTCGATACTCGAGTGTTCTTACGAATTTAGAACGGAACTTTGAAAAATATAGAGCAGAGCGAAATTAAGATTCACATTCCGGAAAATTGAGGATCTAGGAAAAATATTAACCCATAAACTTCGAATATTGGGAGAAAAAATAAACTTCGCAAGTAGGTCTTGCCACTTGATCGATTAACCTACCGATTCATCGATTAATGCTTTAATTGCGATTATGTTTAACCGGTTAATCGAATAAATATTGTCCGACAAAAAAGTTAGAAAAAAACAAAAAAAAAACATTAACGTTTTCCTTACGCAGACGAGGACGAGTACACCTGTATGAAGGGCAAACTTTAGGTAAAATATTAGCCAAGATTAATCTGTGAAAGCGGGATTCAAAACTCCAAACAAGTGAAAAATAATAAACTTGTCTCAGCCACTTTAACAGCGTGCGAGTGTCCGTTTAGCGCTGCGGAGACTGTTGTGAACAATCAAGCGAGGTCGCTATTGCCGGAGAATATCAACGAATCTCTTTGCCTCGGTAGCTGAAGAATAATATGCGCGTGTTGATGTCTTTGACTTTTCTCAGCTACACTTCAAGGTTGACTTGAAATTAAAAATTGTACACTGCGCCGTTCATTGCATATTTAGCAGAGCAAACGAAAATATTTCGTTTTCTTTTTAACTTAATGCGTGGCAATGAACTAAACCAATTAATCGGTTAATTAATCGATGAAAGGGTGGTGATTAATCGGGTTAAACATTTTAATCAACGCTCAGCCCTAGAACACTCTCTTCGAATTTCCCGAAAAATAAGCTCCGAACACACCTAGTTATAGGTATGCGAAAGGCACCTTGTGTCCACAATAATATGTTAACGTATTTCCAGTGAGATGCATCCTGGATCCTTATCAGTCATGCGGAGCATACTACATAGAAATTTTTCTGTATTTCGACGTTTTGAATATAAACAATAAATGAGCACGAAGACGAATATGGTAAAATCGTGGGAAAAGAACAGCCTTTTTTTTAATCGCTCCAGCCACATATTTATTTTAAGTTTCGGGCATTTTTTTTTTTTTTAATCCGTCGGGATTTTCTTGTGTTGTGTGCTCTTTAAATGCTAAGCGTGCCTTACGAGCGGTGGAACACAGCGCATAGCTTAGCGTGGCAAGCTTCATATAAAGTAATACATACAAAAAATAAGCTGCCGATATGAAACAAAGCCTTCTTACAAAATGAAACACATAAAAACGCAGTGCAGGAGAAAAAAAAAAAAAGAAAACTGCTCGTATTGTCGAACCCTCCAGCATCCAAGAGAACCTCGCGATCAGCTGGAACGCTCGCTCCAAAGACGCCATTCATTCTCCTAACAAAACAAGGCGCACCGCGGCCACTCGCCATTTTTCACAACGAAGCCAACACAACGAGGGAACTATCCCAAACAGCGCACGGCCCGCCGCGGTGGCCCTTGTTGTTGTTATTGTAACCCGGCTCATGCGGAAAGCCGAAGAGGACGGAGGAGCGCTCCCGCGCTCGCCGGGGGCGTTAAGGCCTCGCCCATTAATTCCGACGCCAGTCCTCGTAAAGGGGAAATAAGTCATCGCCCCCTTCTCTAATAACCCAGCCGATCCAAGATGTGCCCGTCGCCGGAAAAAAGCGCAAGCGACGATATAATCACGTGAAGACATGGCGAACCATCAAATAACCGAAAGGAGGATAGCGCGAGGGGGAAGAGAAACATCCAACTGATGGATATATATCGGCAAGCGGGCCACGTACCACTAGTTGGGTCAATAAAACATCTCAATCGTTCGGTTGTGCGAACGTCCGGGGCATTCGGCGTTTCCGACACGATCGTTACTTCATTCCAGGAGGGCGCAAAACAACACGGTACAGGAAAAAGAACGCCAGATTCCTGCCGCAGCAGAGAGGAAGGGCCTTTGCCTCCTCCTTATGAGGCGTGCACTTCCGCACAACCAGTAACCCCGTCACGTTTGGCTCAGCAGAACCAGCGATCGTAAAGGAAACGAGGAAGAAAATAGATATCTCGACTTTGCCCAGCATGGTTTCCCCGCGTGACATGGTTGGGTGGGGGGGAGGGAGGGGGGGGTAGATTATACTATATTTGATGCACTTCAGAGGCAGGCCTCACTCTTGCTTGTAGTACATCCGTGTTCCACAACCGCTAATGCTTTCATGTTTACAGCTCCAAGAAGCCTGGAACAGCAAGTGTCTTGAGATCGCTATAGGAACGACAATAGTTAAAATATCCCCACTTATGGTTGCGTGACAAGTCCATATGCCTGCGACTCCCCTAGACCTGGGCTCCAATTGCGATGTAGCGGGTGTTTGGGGAGACAATGAAACCAAGCTTTAAACCGTCAGGACTGTAACCTACCCATCGTCGAACGCCCAGCCCTTTCCTCAAATGTAGCGCTCTACTTCATTTCACCTTAGGTCTAGGCGCCGCCGACGCTACGAGATGAGGGGACCAATCAGACAGCGTCAAAAGCCCACCATCATGATGTTCGTAATGTTTCTGTACGTGGTCTGTCATTGCTGAACAAATCGTGAACAGAAAAGACAGTAGCGCTTTTGATGCTTCTTTATTAGTCCTATTACCTCGTAGCGTCGCCTGCGTCTGCAATTAAGCTGAAACGAAGTATAGCGGTTTAAACCAGATGCCAAAGTATAAGAAATTACCGCAAGCTGATTCAAACGTTATAAGCAATTTTCCGAAACGTTCAACGAGAAAACGGGACCCATTTTCGGCAGCAGACGCTATCCGTCTCCGTGAATTCGTGCTTCTCCTAATCCGTTAGTTTGTCTTCGAAACGTTCCGAAGGTTGCCCAGAGTTGGTGAATCAGACTCTTGTAGATTCGTGAACTTTGGCGTCTGTTCTCAACCAGCGCTCCATCTGGGCAAAAACGTACGACGATGAGAATTTTATCTTTGAGTTGGAAAAAATGCGGTTCTCTTCCTTCCGAAACAGTCGATATATTATTATGCCGCACATGAGGACAGTAGGCATACGTCGCATTTTCACGAACCACAGATTCGGGAAGAGGTTGGAAAGGAAGAACGTTTCGAGCGTATACGCGCACGGGAAGACGACATGTCTCTCGTTTAAATCGCTAAAGGTCATGATATCTGCCCGAGGCAAAACCCTTCGTTAATTCTGGGGTTATTAAGGCACTACGTATATCTGGAGTTTCCGCGTACGAAGTTTTTCTCTATATTTTGCTTCGCTTACAGGGCACGCTAATACCATTCGCTAAACCTACGCATTGCAGAGGTATCCGCTGGATACTGTAGCGGGCATCAGTTATGAGCGCATTGGCTCGTTCTTGATATATGAAAAGCAAGCTACCAGCGTGATTCCTGCGTGCCACGTTGCAAGTACCGACGCTGAATGTTGCAGCCAACACGTTCAAAAGGTGCGAACTATGCTGCACAGCATGCACTCCGCTTCGCCTTCGCTGAAGTGTTCATGTTTTGATCCGTTCGACTACGTATAGAAAATAGACCTTTCACTAAATCGAAGCTATCCTAGCACTTTGTGCCGTGCAAAGCATCTTGGGAGCTGCTTGGTTCAAGTTTAGGTTTCAATTTACCAACCTGACCTCACCATATCCCGTCACGACCAAACACAGTGGCTGCGTTTTGGAATATGTAACTTTGCTTAAATTTTTAATGGTTTAGGTGTTGCCTACCAATGTGAATATAATGCTGGTGCACGTTTTTGGTGGGGGCTCCCGACCTGGCAGGGTTTGTGCGCAGGTAAACAGGACTACGGTTGGCTTACGGAAGAACTATACCGTCCCGGTCATCCTGTTCCATCGTCGCCTGAATGTACTGGCCTTCTTTAATTCTCCGTGAGCCGAGAGCGTCATATGCTGCACTCTGTGTTGGCCGCCGGGCCCCCAGACAAGGCGGTAGGCCGTAGGCCGCACTTCTATCCCTCGCTAAGCCTAGGCAGGTCGCAACGGCCGCTGGAGGTACGTGTTTCAAAGGGGGCTCTCACTAAGGTGAATAGGGTGTAATGCGAGCGAGCGCTGATTATTTTCATGCCGTGCTGAGATGTACTACTTCGTCAACGAGGCAATCGATACCGAAACAATGGCACTCCTCTCTATAACCAAAGAGGTCCCATAACGCAAGGCCCGGAATGTTGCGTTCAGGGATTTTTGGAAGTAGTTATTGAGCTTTACCGTTGAACCTGATTTATTCCGTATTTTCTTAACATGAACAAAAGGAACATAGAGGCCGCGCTCTCTGGTAGATGTATCTCCGCTTACTTTTTGGCTATTCGTGTGTCTTCTCGTAAGCATTGCTAGGTTTTTTTTTTTTTTTTTTTTTTAAACTGTTAAAATAGGGGGCCCCAATAATGTGTGTCCCTCAAGCAGCTTGGGGTGTCCCTCTGCTCCGGCGGGTGCGCATGGCAGCGCTCTAAGTAATTCGGGACACCCAAAGCCTTGGGGCTTCCTATTATAAGAACTCCTTGTGTTCTTTTGCGAACCGTTCGTCCGACATGACTAAGCTCGAAGATTAACCACTTTTGGCGCACGTACCAAATGCCGTTTTTATATGCCTTCGCATGGGACGCGAACAGTTGAAGACAACGAATATAGCCACGCTCGAGACCAAAAAAAAAAAAATTACTGGAGGCAAAAACCGTGTTTAAAAGAAAAACGTCGTCCTGTCTATTTTCTGTCCCTTCTACGTTTTGATGTTTCTTCTCTACCCCAATCTCAGGTTAATTCAACATGGTTAATATTCACCAGCTCGCCTGGACCTTTACGATTTTTTTTTATTTTCATTGGCAACATGTCTTTTTTTGTTTGTTTGTTTGTTTTTTTAGGGTTTGGGCGGTTTTTTTTTTTTGCGTAATAGCTGGCACTGTGCACTCCTGCCCTCGTGTTTTTTTGTGTGTTTTTTTGTTTGATTTTACTCGTTAGAGATTAGGAAGGACGTTAACATCATCAATTAAATAGAAAGCCCATTAAAGCGGGACTGACAAACAGACCGCCTTAATGGAACTGACGGAAAAAGCACAACCCGTATACCGTGTAGTGAACTTCAAAAAACCCAAAAACGACGAGAAAAAAGAAATCAACGCCGTATTTAGTTGCTCACTTTATCCCCTCAAACAATTTTTGTTTTTATTTTATCTACTCTTTGGTCGCAAAGACATGGTTCCTAATAACTTTTACTTTTGCCGTCCGAGAGAAAAAAAAAAAAAAACAAGAAAATCAGGCATATAAAGAAACAGGTAAGACGACCCAAATCACTGAAAAAAAGAAGGAATCGGGACTCCAGCGTGAAAAAGAAAAGTAAAGAAAGCTGAAGAAGGATAAAAATATGTCTAAAAAATAATTTACCCTCCTGCATCTTTTTTTTTCTTTTCTTTTTTTTTAAGTTTCGGCGTTTTCTTAACGTTAAAAAGCTTCTCTATTAAGCTGCCGCTTTTTGCAGAGGAAGTTGGTTTCGATTTTGGCAACAACTGTGGTAGCTGTTCGCCCGATTCGGCGCATTTCTTTCGTCTTTTCTTTATTTACTCGTTTGTTTGGTTTTCGGTTTCTTTTTTTTTTTTTTGTGTTTTTTTATTTATTTACCGATCGATCCATTCTCGGGGCTCCTTATTTCTACAGTGGATCGTTCCGTACCGAACTTCGCAACGAGCACCTTGAAATGTATTTATTTCCGCAATCGAGAGCCTGGTGTATAGAATATAGCCTGGCTTTTAGCTTTTATCTCGCTCAGCCGACGGATAGAAATTCGAGCAAGACGAAAGAATAAAGCGGGTAAAAGAAAGAGAGAGCGAGAGGGAAATAACTTTTAGAAGGTGAAAGAGAGGACGATTTTTACCATTGATAAAATGAAATGAGAATCCTGTACCATATGGTTCGTCCGTGATTGCCTTTTTGAGACGTAAAAGGAGCTGAAATAAGGGCAAGAGCGCAGGCTGGCTAGTGAACGGTCACACTTAAAATTCCCCGAGACAAGGAAAAAAAAAAGAAAATTGGATAATACAATGACGTCTAGACGCCGTTCTCCCCCCCCCCCCCCCTTTCCCTTTAAAATAAGGGGGAGGCCCTTGTTTTGGTGGGATCACATTAAAAAACTAACCAAGAACGCACAAAAATAGCTGCTTAAAAGAACATTGTATAGATTCAACTCCCTTTTAAGAATTAACCAGGCGAGGGTGTTTTTGTTAAGGAAATCGCAATCACGCTTCTGATAAGTCCGCGTTTTCAGCTTCCGGGTGCTAAATACGCCCAGTTTTCTAAACAAAATGACGTGAAATAATTTTCGAGTATTTTGATTTTTGATTAATTCTTCGGATGATTTTTTGCGCACTTGCGTTTCAGCCTTAACGCAACGACGTGAAAATTATACTTCGCCAGAAAGTGATAGATAGCTCAGGGCTAGAGCCCTTTCAAAAGTTCAGCAAGCTGCATTGGCGGTCGACATTTCTTGGGCACGAGGCGTGTGATTAGATCCGAGTCATCGCCGAACGCTGACACAGCATTCGTGTCCAATAAGGGCCTAAGCGAGTCCACGCCGAACTCTGCCAAAGCCCTCGTGTCCAATCCTGTTCCGAGTGCTTGCCCGAACGATGGCGGACTCGAATATTTGACGCAGCAGCCACTAGGTGCGGCGCACATTTTTTAAAAAGGGTCTATTACGAACGTTCGTGCGGTTCATTCCACAGCCTTCAGTGGGGAAGTATGAACGGCTGCATGGTTTACACATTTGCGTTTGAGTGTGGCCATGTGCGTTGCGCTCGTTTGTAACCGCTTACGACGAGAGGACGCAGTGACGCGCGCCACCTGTTGGGCAACCCAGGAACACTTTCGATCTGCGTATACGATTTTGCAGTATTTTGGAGATAAAATTTGCGCAGAATCCACTAGAAATGGCCGCTTAAAGCGGTGTCACAACTATTTCAAGCTCACGGCGAAAGGATGCAGCGAAGTAAAGTAAAAATATTTATTTAGGGAAACTGCCGGAATCTTCTTTTTTTTTATGGTATTAAACGTGGTGCTGCACTACTACTGCTCGTCGTGCGCCGTTATAAACGAATAAAATGCACTTAGACTCGAAAGTAAAAGTGTGGATCAGCCGAAAGGGAGACTGACCCCATTTCATCTTTTAATTTTTTGCCAGGCGGTTTAATATGGCGCCAGAAGACTACCCAATCAATATTTTGCTACAGCGCCATGTATATATTTATTATAGAAAAAAAAAACGCAGCTTCTCGAAATTGAAACCGAAACTGAACTGAGGAGGAGGAAGAAGAAATGTGAAGGAGGAGAGGGTTGCCGAAAGTCCCGTGGCTACACCCGATTGTGTTTTCTTTTTGTTTTATCTTTTTCCCCTTCGTTCTTTTTGTTGTGCGACGCAAACAAAAAACGCGCAAACCTCAAGCACTTCGTTTTTGACGTTTGCGCGTTTTTCAAGCTTTTACAAATTCGTATTCGTAAAACGAGCGAGGCCTTCAGCCAGGAGAAGGGGCGACGACTCGGCGACGTCTCCGTGCGTATGAGCTTGGTGGTCGGGCGTGTCTTGCTGAATAAATCCTGATTGTTTTGATCGGCAAAAATTCATCTTTCGAAGCAAGAGAGATTCGCATGTACCGCGAACGACCGTTCTGAAGCAGAGGTCCCACGCCCGTTGTCCGCCGACATCGCTTGTTCCGTTTCGTCCAGCCATCGAGCCCGCGACTCCCGCGGTACGACGCCATGTTGAGAATTACGCGAAGAAGGCACTGAGTGCTTCTGGTTCTCTGTGCAAGCTTTCTTTTCTTCTTTTTTTTCAGTCAATATAATATCAGTTTCTTTTAAAATCCACACAAAAAAAAATAGGTATTCTTGTTTATTTTTTTTTTTTATATTGAGTGTGTGCCTCTGATAACCCAGGACTTTATTATATATGGTGGTTGTGTCTAAACCGCGCGTGAACACAGAGAAGAGAATGAGCGCGACTCAAGAATGAGCGCCAGCGCCCGTTTTTGATCGTCAGATTTCCGACGGAAACAAAAACAACAAAAAAACAAATTTCGAGTCGCAAACTATGTCCTGAGGTCTCGGTAGTCGTACTATCGTATGTCATGAACAAATCAAAACCTTGGCAAGCATGAATATCCTGTTAATGTCCCTTTAAGAGCCCAGCAATCGCCCGACTGGAGAGCGTTCGCAAACAACGAAGAGGGATTCGTAGTTTCTCCACTCACCAGCGTCACCGTCCGATATGGCGTAGACTATCTTGTTTCCGTCTTTGTCCGTCGCCTGAATTTGTCCGACGCTGGTGCCGCGAGCCGCGTTCTCGGCCACGTAGAAGTTGTAAGGATAGCCGACAAACTCTGGACTGAACTCATTGATGTTCTGCACCGAAATGATGATGCTTGCCGATCTGCAAAGCAAGGTCAGAAAAAAAAAAAAAGTAAGGGCTCATGCACATCCGCGAAGCCCTACCTAGAATCACTAAACACACTACGCTTAGGGTGTGGACATCTCGGCGATTTTCTTGTGGGCCTCACCATTTCGGTTATTTTGCGATTCGAAAGCACGGCTCCCTTAGCTTTACATACGGTGTCAAAAAGAAAAGGCAACATTTTTTGTTGTTGTTGTTGTTGTTGTTTTTTTGTCGCGGAAAGTTTCAACATTTCTGATATACGGAAAAGTGTCTCCTGCGATTTCAGCTAAGCCCTCAGTTAAGGGCCAAAGATGAGTTTAGCCAACAGGATGGCTTAAATGTCGTTACTCGGAAGCCTATACAAATTAGCGGTTTTAGCCCAACCGTTAGAGACCACTTAAACGGGAAATGTGCTTTCTGTGTCCTGCCTGTTGCATAATGAAATGGTGAGGGATTGTACTGTTTGGCATGCTTTAAGAAGCGAGGACATCTCCATCCTGGGACGCTGCGATTTAATGGCTGCATTGTTTTCTTCGTACGCCAAATTCAAAGTGAAACCGCTGGGAGAAAAAAGGAAACAAGGTTCGGCGTTTCTTCAAGAAGCGACGTTTTACCTTGTTTTTTGTTTTTTCTTTTTTTTCTTGAAATAAAGATGTGACGGATCATACTGTATAGAAAGAAGCTATAATAAAGCACGATATAATCGAGCGACTGCGGGTGTCCCTTTTCTTTACTCCCTCTATGCTTTTAATATAAGTTTAAATCTCATTTTTGCTTGAGATTCGAAATGACATTTGAAATGTCTAAATTACCTCGAATGTGTGTTGCAAACGTATTTTCCATAGAATTAGTGTGTAAGCATATCTATGTGCATTACATTCTATCAGAGAAACTTCCTGATGAGCATAAAAAAAAAAAAAAAAAACTTGAAATTGCCTCAAGTAAGTTGTTTATCACGAATATTAAAAAAGTAAAAATAAACGACATTATATTAGAATTGTTAGGGTGACGGCGTGGCATCATACTGTAATAAATCTAATGTAGGAAATTTAAAATTCGCTTTGATGTCCTAGAGCAGGAATCATTTCAAAACTTATATGAATAAATCTTCGTGTCTATTTCAAAAATTTTATAACCTTTCAACACCGATATGCATGCGACATACGGAACGACCCAGATTTGCTTTTCCACCTTTGTTGTTTCAAAAATGACGAAAGGTAAAATACGAAGAGTATGTTTTAACCTAATGTCTGCAACGAACGATATAAAACCATTATTTAGGGTTCTTGATATATATATATATATATATATATATATATATATATATATATATATATATATATATATATATATATATATATATATTAATGGTTAAATATTACATGAACATAATAAAATAAGCTTAGTGCGCCACATGCGCCCAACCCCTGTACACAATGCACCGGCCACTATTTTCAATTCGCTGTTGTATTGTACCGCGTTTAACGATTTCTGCCATCGCTCACCGTGCACCTCAATAAAAAGCGCCACTCTTCCGAGTCAGGAAATCTCGAGCCTTAAAACGCGAGAGGGCCAAAAAATAAAAAAAACAGCAGTTACAAAATCGATTTCAGATCACATATTCAATTTTTCAGACGTCACAAACGAAGCGAAGCCATCTTTGCGTCTTCGTACTTCCTAGGTTGCCCGTTTGCCCTTCGTCCCAACAAAGAACTCGGCGTCACCGTCACTGCTTGTTCCAAAACTTTAGAGGTAGCAGAAGTAATCAACAACGGTCGATGCACCGTAAGAAGCGCCAGCACTCAGCAGCGACGACGGTTGCCGCCGACGTAAAATTGAACAACAACAACGGTGCACATCGCGAACTGAGAATCAAGAGAACCTGCAGTAATACGGGACGCCGAGAGAAAAGAGTCTCTCTTTCCCGAAAAAAGGATAGACGTCATTATACGTTTGAAAGCCGATAGGGCGGGCCATTTCTAGAACCCACGTAATGCCTCAGAATTCGCTTAAGGCTCGAACACGCAGCCCCAGCTCGACAGCGATATCTTTTTCAACATACGACATGCTTTTCGTTCTGCGTCTGAAAAGTCTTCTACTACACCGTACTCTTCCATTGTTGGCGATTCGATTCGCACTCCCTCACCGCGGCATCGCGGCATCGCTCTCCAAAGAGCACTTTGTCCGAGCTTTTGAGTGGGGTCGAGAGCGAACTCCATAGCCAAGTGCGTACATAAAAACACGGACATTTAGCAACAGAGATGTTTACGAAACGTCGCGTTTGGATTTCAAAAACCGATTTTTGCTTTCGAAGGTGCGCAGATGGTGCGTGCCATGTGTGTACGTACCCAGTCTTGGGAGGCGTGCCGCCATCCATTGCGAGAACGACAAACTCGTGCGTGTCGGCAGTTTCGTAGTCGAGCTCGGAGATCAGCGTGAGGGCTCCCGTCACGTTGTTCACGAAGAATTTGTCCTGCAAGGATGCACGGAGACGCGGGTATTCGTAACAACTACAAGGAGCGTTTACAACCGCAATATTAAAAATAAAATAATAGCCTTTCAGTACAATAACTTGAGATGGAAGAAACAAAATTAACAACGCAGTCGAAGAGCATTATTGTTAAGGTATTTTTTCTAATTAAGAAAAAAAAAACACGAAGCTGAATTCCAAATTACTGTAATGCAATTATGCTTACTAGCTGGTAACATGTAAACAATATATTGTATTTAGGCTAGTAGGAAATGTTCCTAATAAATACAGCAACATCAGCGTTTCAAATCAATTGCCATTTATTGTTCTTGGCAATATTATGAGGATTAAACTCTTTTTTTACATACTTCTTACTGTGGCGCATCACTAAAGAAAAAACGCATTTCCTCCCCCTTTCTCCTCTTTCCCCCTCTTCCCAATGACATACAATCATTTGCAAAATTAACAACTTGTTCATTTTGCTGTCGTGTTATTTAAAGCAATTCGCAAGGATTATCTTGCAGTGGCCCGTTTAGCACATTATCAGTATAACATTGATACGATTGATTTAGGCAGATGCCATTAGACGACGACAACCAAGATTCTGTCTGACCTTACACTGACTTTTGTCTGCTTCAGTAGAGCACCCCCCCCCCCCCCCCAAACAGAACCTCATAGCCAAAAGGATATATATATATATATATATATATATATATACATTACTCCCCCTATAGAGTTCTAAAATATATAAAATGAAAACAGTAAGAGAGATTCTCAAAAAAACTAAATAAGTTAGGGATCCATTAGAAGGCAAAATGCTTTAGAGGCGACTCTGTTGCAAGTCCTGAAGGTCTGAGCGTCATTGAGCCTCCTCGTCTGTGCAATATTTCTGGCTTGAGTGGTGATTTAGGTCTCGCTTAAGTCGAGACGGAAAGCAGCCAATAGGCCGATGAAAGGAGAAGTACGGACCTCGGCTCCTTCGGTCATAAAACGAACGATCTGTCCATTGGGTCCAGCGTCGATGTCCCGTGCTCGGTAGAAGGCAGGCAGTTCGGTTCCCAGCGGGAGACTTTCCGGAAGTTCGAGGGCAAATTTCTCTGAAAGGAAGTTCGAGGACGCCCGGCTTTGAGTCGCCGCGCTCGGAAATTGAACCGGCTAAATTGCTCGCTCGCCGAAAGGGACTAGGATCCGCGATGGTTGATACGCGGATTGGAACTCCAAATGCGCTGCAGGAAGAGGCTTTTAAAACCACCCCGCCCGCGTAAAATGTGTTCCGGCTTGTTTGCTTGAAAGTCGGTCGTATTGTATAAGCTGCTTGAACGATATCAAAGCCCCTGAGGATTGCGAGCCCGTAAAAGGCATACTGATTATCGCAGTAATTATATAGATAGCATTAAAAAAATGAATGTTTTATGACAAAACTAATTACAGTAACATAAAACACCATATTCAGCGAATTCACTCATAAAACGACCGCAGATTTTATTTAAAAGGTTTGGCTTAATTTGAGTGCATCGAGTAATTAGGTCATATATTTTTTTTAATGCTTCACTTTGAAAAGTTCGAAGGAGTAACGAGCATTGGTGACCGGGTTATTAAAACGTTAAACCTTTCTCAATCCAGTGATGTGTGAATTGTATTTCTCTATTCTACAGTTTGTTTGAAATTAAACATTGAAATTTGCTCCTTCTTTTTGAATAGCCCTGTATTGCTCGGTCGAATACTTATTTCTTTGTTCAATATCCGTTTCGATTTAAAGAAGTGCGTAAAGATGTAGTCACCTTCGCCAAAGGACGGTGCATTGTCATTGATGTCGAGCACGTCGATAATGACGGGCACCGAGGTGTTGTAGGGCGTGATGGACTGGAGGTCCCTGGCGAAGACCTTGAGTCGGAACTGGACCTGGCTGTCGGGCGGGTCCCTGTCCACCTTGTCCATGAGCACGAGCTCGCCGGTGCTCGGGTTGATCCAGAACTTGCCCAGGTCGTTGCCTTCGCCGATCCAGAAGGTCACGTGCTGGCTCCCGGACGTCTGGTGCTGGTTGGTGGCGTTGAGGAAGCCCACGCTCTCGCTGCGCGTGGTGTTCTCCCAGATCCGGAAGTTGTACGAGGTCTGCTCGAAGGTCACCAGCTCGTCGTTCACGTCCTGCGGGAGCCGACACAGAAAGCGCGTAGGATGATTGAGAGGTTTTATCTGAGTTCACTTTTGTTTTGCGCTCCAATAATGATGTCTGATAGTGCGCCCGTGCCATGAGGGAGTTTTAGTAGATTGTTCGATACCTCCGATAATGACACAGTAGAGACTTTTAGTGGATTGTTTCTGTACCTTCGATACGCCGATAACAACACCCAATGACGATATGACGCATGCGCAAAGACGGCCGGAGAGTATACGGTATCGTGATCGGAGTCTCGGAAACGATCTACTAAACCTTTCAATTTGCGCATTCATCGTACCTTTATCGGGTATTAGGGAGTTCTAGGGAACCGTCTTTGCTCACCCGATTTGGTACGATTGGCCCTCTGGTACGAACTGCGCACATGCGAGTCTTCTCCAGTAGCGCATGCGCAGTTCGTGCCGGAGGGCCCATCGCGCATCTGACCATAGGGGAAAAAACGGTTCTCTAAAACTCACTATGGTTATCGGAGGTAGCGGAACGATCTAAGTAAAACTCTCTATTTTACATGGGCAAAGTTTTCGGGTGTTTCGGAATAACGATACGTCCCGGGAGAATCGTTTCGTAATATCGGAACTCTCGGGATGAGGACAGGGAAAGGGATGGGGGGGGGGGGGGGGGGGGGGATTACAGAGTTTTAGTAGATTTTTTTTTCTCGTTCCTACAGCGATTTTTGATACTGCGCCAGTGCCATTGAGCATGCGCAAAAGTTATCAGGTGTTTGTGACAAACGATACATCCTGTTAGAATCCTTTCTTGATTCCGACTATTGGAATGGGGTGATTAAGGAGCTTTCGTACATATTTGCTTTTTTTATCGCATTTTGATAACAATATTTGATACTGTCCTCGTGCCACGATAAATGTGCGAGGTTATTGTTTGTTTCCGGTATAAAGTACGTCCTTATAACTTTGTGATATCGGGACTATCAGGATTGGTTGATTAGTAACACAGAGTCTATATACGTTTGCATTCAGATAACGCTATCCGATACTGCGCCCGTGCAACTGTGGGTGCGCAAAATTATCAGGTGCTTCGGACACACCATGCTTCCTGGAAGCATAGTTTCCCAATATCGGAAATACCGGGATGCCTCAGGTGCAGCTGCAGTTTGCATTTAATTTGAATAGCATGTATATGTACAGTTAATTGTCTGGAACAATGGCTTTAAATCGGTATTTCGTGATACGAAATATGTTTTTTTTTAGGAAATTAAAACTATATGCAGGTTTTGTTTTATGCTTTGTTCTAAAATTCTGGGAAATAACACAATTTCCGCGTCAATGAGTGCGGCCCCACCTCTCGACCCAATAACGGACACAACCTGCATCTGAATAAACGAAGCTTATTAATGTTTTTTTTAGGTAACTCGCAAAAACAAAATGCCTAAATACTGGGAAAAGGTGAACCTCTGAATGATGTAAGGGTTTAATATCACCTCCAATTAAATATATAGAGGTTGAAAGAGTAACCCCATCCATCTTTTAGTTTTCCCAGAGGTCCAATAAAGCGTGCACGCACTTTTCTTTCTCGCGCATTCGTAACGTCTAAAACCGGTAAGCACGCTCGGTACCGAAATAACCCCACCAAGACATTTTTCCTCCACATATGTGAGCAAAAACCGCCGTGCAGCTTTCAGCCACGTCGTAGCGTCAGCGACGGTTGCTATGGTTACAACGCTCGGTGAAGCGACGCGAAGCTGTTTTTGCTCACAGTGGTTTCATTCCTTCGTTTTAATTTTTTTGACGACGAGTGGGGTCAGCTATAAAACTACTTGCCTGAACTCTGACGATGAGGTTGACCACAGGGTTGCCCATTGTGGCGGCCTGCGGTCCTTGGAACGGCCGGACGTTGAACGCGGCCACTTGGAGGGCGTACTCGGCTTGAGTCTCGTAGTTGAGTCGCTTGCTCGTGGTCACCACGCCGGTGTCCTCGTTTATGCCGAAGACGGCGTCGTCGTTGCCACCGATGATGCGGTACTTCATCACGGCGTTGTCTCCGGAGTCCACGTCCTTTGCCTGCGCGCAGAGGAGAACCAACGTTGATTTATAAGGATGAAAGACACGGAGTTGTATAAATTCATGTAGACGACTTGGCTTTTACATGCGTTTTCGAGGACGATTCTAAATTCTTCTGAATTTCATTCGTTTTGAGGCTTTATAATAGTTATTATGACTTATTTTTACAGTGACTGCACCCAATGCTCAAGCAGTCATAGATTGTCCGATGTTTCGACTGAGTGCTTTCATTTTAAGAACAAACCAGAGCTGCGTGACTGTATTTCTGGGCTTGTTCCGTATAAATTCCTACAATATCCGCCATTGTGTGAACTATGCAGAACTCATTTGCCAAGTTGTTAATCATTAGGTTTAATCACCGCATTTCTAGATATACTCAATAAAAATGATTATCGATATTGCCGAACCTGTATGTGTCTTTTCCAGATAATTAGCTGTCAGCCATGCACATGAGGATCATAAACATAAACAGATTTATGGAGGATTGGATGAAGGTGTTCAAGCGGTAAGATTGTTGTATCGCAGCTGAAAACGCGCGCAGCTCGGCCCTCCTTTTCCAGCTTCGTCTTCTTGTCCCTAACAATATCTCTCTCTCCCTCTATATATATATATATGTATGTGTGTGTGTGTGTGTGTGTGTGTGTGTGTGTGTAACACAGTGTTGTTCAAAAATTATGTTTTACTAGAAAACCACTTACACTAAATGTAAGTGGTATTTTGTACCTAAAGTGTTGCTTTACCATTTTTGGAAAGGTTCGGCCCATCCGCCAAACCATTGTCCCATCCTATTTACTGTTCATTTCTTCACCGCACTCGCATTGGCGCGGTATCAAAATTGCGATATATGTTTTATTATCAACTAACTAGCTGGTGGCTACGTTTCTTTAAACTCTTGAAAATACATCAGGAGACCTCGTACACTTAGGAAATATCTTTCTTTAGCTTTCTTTTTCTTTTTATTAACCTTTATAAAAATAGGGTGGTAAGTTCTCTATACGTGATACGTCTCTTACCTGACGGGCTTTAAAATTATACACCCTCTTTCGTCTAAGCTGAGAAAAAAAAAAATAAACTTTTTTTTTCTTTTTGTACGGCAGTTTGCTTTTTAGCGAAATTGGCGCAAAGAGACACACTCGCCTCTTAGAGTCTGATTAAATTTGGAGCCTAGCACGACAGCAACAAAACTCTAGCTGAAAGCGTTTCCACTCCACACAAGTTAGTAGTGTGGCTAGGAAAAGATAAAGACATCGTTTCGAAACCCAGCTATACGGTCCAACCGTTTTTATACAATCCCATTATCGGGCTGTTCTTTCGGTGAAATGAAATTATTATCCTCGGTATGAACACCGCTGCGGAGCTAAAACTAAGGGTTCTTCATTTAGAGTTGTGACTTGGCGGCTGTCTATATTTTTTCCAGACTTTATCTTTTCATACTGGAGAAAAAGTGGCGGCAGTGGCGGCTGTTGCGAGACTGTTGTTCCAAGTTCCTAAATTCTAAAAACGGTTCACCTATACTTCCTCTCACAAATATCCGCAGTGCAAAAAAAAGAACGGACGGGTGAGTCTGACTTTGAAAAGTGAGTTCCATGCACGACAAACAAAAATAATCCGGCTGGATATGTTCACACGCCTGCGCCTCTGTCTGTACTGAAGATATCTTTACGAGACGGAGAAAAATCACGGCTGCCACGCGCGTTCGGAATAATAACCCTTTCGGTCGACTCGAATGAACACCTTCTATGCTCCGAGAAACTGAGAGAGCGGAGAAGGCGAGAGTGCGTGGGGACGTGAAAACCATAGCCGAATATAAAGAGAGTTTGGCCATTCCTTGGGAAGTGTAGGAGGCAAATGAGGAGGCGCCATTGGCCGAAAGAGGGCTGGGCGTGTTTCAGGGCGTCTTCACAAATTGGAATGTGGCGATCGAAAAGCCAGAAATAATACCCTGGCGGTGGTCGCGAGAAACAAAATTAATAAGTGCGTCGGAGTAACTGACTGAAAATGTGGTACACGCGATGTTTCAATCACAGTCATCCAAAATCATGGTGAAACAGCGCAACTGGCAGAACGATCGACATAATCCGTACGCAAGACGCCGAAGGCCGGGATTCTGCCGTCCGAGCGGTCACTTACTGTGCGTGCAAAACAGAGTTCGAGAGGCGCATTCGTTTCTTACATCTGTTTGCATGATCATAATCGAAACATCACGTGAAACATATTTTCAATCATGAGCCCGTTTCCCGCTACCACCGCTAGGGTATCCCTTCGGCTTCTGGTTGGTCAAGAGAGCATGCCGTGTGATGCACGCCCTGGCTCTGCCCACTCCTTCCATTGACTCAGCTCTCTCTATACACGGCTCTGATCAGAACGCCGAGCTCTAGTTGGAATAATTAGTGGGTAGACCTAACGCACTCGTCGAACATGTTAGAGTGCGTAACGCTGGCTCTCCCATTCGAAGATGTTTGACGACTGCAGTGGAGACAAAGGCAGCCTTTGTCTGCACTGTGCTCGTCGCACGTTTTAGAACGCGGAACTTCGGCGTCCGTTTGTCGTTTGGCTCTCGAATTCAAGCGCGTTCGACGCGTGTTGATCACACAAAGGCAGCTAGCTCTAAGCCTACCCACTACTCGTTCCAACCAAAGCTCGGCGTTTTGACGTCCGCGCTCGCTCTCGTCTCCCCTTCTCTCTCAGTTTCCAGTCGCATAGTTTGTTGCAGGTTTCAAATAGCAGGAGAAACCCCTCCCACAAAGCTCTCTGCTCGACATGATTGTTTCCTCGCCTCCACTTTCCTCCTCACCAGCGTTGGCTCTGCTAAATTGGAAATACTGTGTGAAGAGCTTTTCCTGCCATTCTAAAACCTGAAACACACAGATATTTTGTTCACTGCCTCCTCTTTCTGCATGCTCTACGACGGCGCCAGCTCAACAATTCGTTCCGAAACCGACACCGATCGCTCGCCGTTGCGTTGATTGGACACGAGTCCCTGCCAAACGCTGACGCCACACTGGTGTCCAATCTATGCCCGCGTTCGGCCGCAGTGTAGACTGGATACACGCTCCCTCTATGTTACCGTATTCCGGCCTCTCCAGTCAGGCATGAGAGCGCGAATGGTTGCAATACGGCACTGCCACATATTTGGCTGGAAGCGCCACTGGGTGGCAGTGAGCAGCGCCGCAGCGCAGCCGTAATAAGTGACAAAATTTTTGTGGCGATGCGGTCGAAGGTATAGGAGCGAGTGCTTGGGGGCCTGGTGGATTCGACACAGCGCACAAGAAACGAAGACAAATAAAAGGATGTATGTACACAGGACAAGCACTTGTCTTGTGTACACTCTTCGACTTCATCTTCTTTTCTTGTGCGCTGTGCCCAATCCACCAAGCATGGACCATCTAACCTGCTTCGCCACCCTAATTCAGCTTGAGAGCCGTTTGATTCATCTTGCTCGGTCTGTTCATAATCCTTTCGGTGACCCAACACATCTACCATTAGCTTTCTGCTTGGGGCACATTCCGACCACTTCCAAACATGTTCTCTCCTGGCTATCTTAGGCGCAGGCTTTAGGTCCTTTGAAGACCCATACAGCATGTCAGCATGGCACCAGGGACCAGTTGTTTACGTGGTATCCCAGTTCATAATCCCTCTCTTTAAAGTGCCTGCTCCACACAACCATAGATGAACATATGTCGTCCGCAGCAAGGTTCTCCCCTTTGTATCCTCTCTTTACGGGCAGTACTTAGCGATTCATCGCTGGGAAGCTGGTGAAAAGACAAGCCAGATATTTTTGCCGATGTTGAATTTCAAATTGGGACACGACAATAAACCATTGGGCCACCACGCGAAACGGAGCCCGTCAAGCAGCACGTGGAACAGTGGGAATAGTTAGGCTGCAGCTCCCCCACACATAAAAAGGCGAATGATTCATCCCGCGAAGGAAAATGTAACATTAGAAAGAAGCGCGCCAGTTCAGTCCGGCCGTGAGACACCATTCGAATGTTTACAAATCCACAGCCCAGCGTGCAATCTCCACAGCCCAGCCTTCGTATGTTCATCGCCTTGCGGAAAACGAACAAAGCGTGCGGCATATGAGTATAAACGCCTCAAAACGGCGCCGGCCAGCAGTCCTTTATTGGAGCTGTCTATACGGTGACCCCCAATATTCGTTGAAGTAAATTTGCATATGTTTGGAACCAGGATAAGTTTTGCAACAGTTCTCCGACTGCGCTCATTGTTTACCGGTCGGAGAGAAGAACTATGTTTGTTCAGTGTTATTGGAAAGTATCATTCTACCTTTTTGCTTTAATTTCATTGCGTGCATTAGTAGTCCGTGTCGTGAATATTGCCACGCGCGTTGCCAAGCGAGCGCGTGCATGGCCGAGTGGTTAGCCTGCTTGGCTGTCGCGCGAAGGATCCGGGTTCGATTCCACGGAGCGGAGTGTTTTATTTATTCTTTCTGCTGGGCGTTCTCGTAAGTTGGAGAACATTCTCGTCCGATCCAGTTACGAATGTTCTAGAAGCCGAACGTTCTAGGCCGAATGTTCCAGAGAAACACGCGGGTACAAAAGGTGCTCCATGTGGCGAGCCGGAGTCAGTCTCGCCCCAGCGTTCGACTCTGCTCTTACGCCGACTTCGACGCCGACTTCGACGCCCTCGACGCTCTGCTGTTATCTTTGTTTGTTTCTTTTTTTTTTTTTTTTTGGGGGGGGGGGGGGCGCAAGTTCGCCCTATTAAACGTTCAGTTTACTAAGTCATTCGCCGCCTCATCACTTGTCATTCATGACAATATAACTTTTTTGATTCTGTATGCGGTACGGTGATGCTTCTGCAAATCATATTTTCATAAATGTTAACAAAACAAAACGTATAATACTATTTTATCACATAAAAAAGCTTACTACATTTGCAACCATGTGATATCGCCAAACAAATATATGAAATTCCGTTTATGCCAAGTAAGGTTCATATAACCTTGTCAAAAAGCACGCACTGTAAATGTTAACCACTAAATTTTCAAATTTAATGCGACTTCCGTTGATAACATTTCGCAACTATTGAGTGCCACGTCGACAATACGTGTGATCAGAACAAGCTAATTCATATGGGTCAGCTCTTAATGGTTATATAAATTAGCCGGGAACGAATCAGCTAGCACAGTTGGGACAAGGAGTGAGAACAGTCGAGCCAGCAGAAGATGATGAAACACTCGCTCTATCCGCTAAAAGTTGTTGACAATGGTGGGCAAGATAGCATTCCAATAGTATGAATTTAATAACTAAATCTACCTACAATTAAGCAAGCATTCTATATAGTACAACGGCAATAGATTAAGAAAGTCAGGAGAAGTGTTTTAATGCGAAAGCATTAAAAACATGCAAAGGAAAAAAAATGTAACATCCTGGTTTGAAAAAGGAAGTCATAAAACGAATGTACAACGAAAAAGAGAAATTTGTAGAGCTATATTTACAGTAGGATACGAATTTGTAGTTGGCGCCCGCGGGTGCCGCGGAGAAGTGGTCACTATTGGTCACGTGACTGGTCGCTATTTGTCACGTGGTGCTTACGCTCTCTCGGAAGCTTTTTATGGCCTCTCAAAGTAACTTATTCATTTTTGTTTAAAGTATAACAAAAAAAAAAAACTAAGATTAATAAGTAACTTTTAAAGCCGAAAGGAAACTCCTGAAAAAGCGCAGGCAGACGTGATAGACCTGTGCGCCGGTCAGATGACGGCGGCCGCGCCCGAAGCAGATGAGCTTGTGCGGCGGCGGCGACGGTGGCGTGGAGAAACGCGTTGAAGCGGCGTCGAGCAAAGCTCAACGTGCGGCGGCGGCGTGACTTTGCGGTGGCGGCGACGCAGCGCGGCGGCGCACAGGCTGACCACATGACCAGCGGTGCCTCCCTAATTCGTTGTGCGCCATCAATATAAGTATAGATTTTTTTCTTCGTTAAAAATTCGTTTTATAATATTCTTTTTCCATCTAGCCAGCCTAAAAAAAAAAAAAGATTTTTTTCTTTGCATGTGTTTTTTAACTGTCGCATAAAGCACAGCCGGCATTGTCCATAATTGCGAAAAACGTCAATGAATTTGCGCCCGCACCGTAACCACAAAAAAAAAAAGGCAAAGAAATTTTTTTTGGCCGATTTTAAATTAAACGGTTATTAAATCGACGCGCCGGATTGGCTGCGACGGATTGGCCGCGTCGGATTGGCTGCGGCCTGCGCGCCACGGCACCAATCTCCGGAGGCTGCTCGGCCGGCCTCTGCGGAGCTTGTAGGAATACGCTACGCATACGTATGCTTTCGCATTCCTACACGTAAGCGGTATCAATTGTCCTTCTGCAATTTTTTGTTTCGTTTTTTTTTTAGGTTTTCGTTTTGTCTACAGTTTTGTACGAAACTGGAGACATCGCCGTTTTGCACTGGTTGCGCCGCAATCTTATCACCCATTGTTCCGCAAAAGACATGAAAAGAAGATTAGTTTGACTATACTAGTGGATTTACACTACAGCACAAAACTTTCGAGTGTCCGTGATGCTTATGGGAACTTTGCTTATGAAACTCTTCGTTCGGTCGGGTTATGAAGCATTACGCAAAAGACCGATCCCGCAAAGTTCAATCTCAATACTGTAAACGGCTTAATTTTCCCGACGACCACATTTTCACAAACTTCGCGACTTGAAAATTATTTTAGAAAGTCGATGACGCAAATACATTGCCCTATTGTAAAGAAAACATAACATACAGCTCCCAAACGCGAATTTTTTTGGCCGCAAAATATTTTCTAACATAACACTTTGGAAATTTCGTGAAGCATTGCGCCCGGGAAAGTAAAGTAGCTTACAGTATATCATTCCACCGGTTGCTTTAAAGGAGGATACTCTAGCGTCAGTGCGTGTTAATGTCACGTCAGTACTACGTAATCTGGTGCGCTCGAAGGCTAGAGTTTAGGATGAGTGCACGCATCTAGTCGTAAAAAATGAACTTCTAAATATTTCGCAAAATATTTAATTTCTTAAAGTCAACTTTTTTGTGCGTTTACTACTAGATACGCCATTACTGCTGTCGTTTGCCTCAGGCTCAACACCCCAGACTGGATTTTATCTCACACAGCAGCGACATAATGTGGCGCTTCCCATACAAAAATGGTCTATGGTCGGCTATAGAAAATCCTTTGTATGGCCGGCTATAGCAAATTGGCCCAATTAGCTATAGCCGTTTCTATGGCTGTCTATAGGTTTCCCTATGGTCTCCCCTATAGTTGTCTATAGCTTTTTCAATGGAAATGTCGCTATCGAATTCGGTATGGTTTAGTCTATGGGTCTCTTTAGAAAGTATGCTATAGCCGCCTATGGCTTTTCTTTTGGTGTCTTTAGCCGCCTACAGCATTTTGTATGGTCTGCTATAGAGATCTCTATGGCTTACTCTATGGATCTTTTTAGACACCGTGCTATAGATGCCTATGGCTTTTCCTACGGTTTCTTTAGCCGTCTATTGCCCTTTGTATGGTCCGCTATAGCTCATTCTATAGCTCGTCTTATGGTTCTTTATACCCATCGTGCTACAGCTTTCTATAGCATTTCATATGGTCCCTTTAGCCGCCTATAGCATATTGTATGGTTTGCTATAGAGATCTCTATGGCTTACTCTATGGATCTCTTTAGACACCGTGCTATTGCTGCCTATGGCTTTTCCTATGGTTTCTTTAGCCGCCTATTGCTCTTTGTATGGTCCGCTATAGCTCATTTTATAGCTCGTCTTATGGTTCTCCATACCCATCGTGCTACAGCTTTCTATAGCATTTCATATGGTCCCATTAGCCGCCTATAGCATATTGTATGGTTTGCTATAGAGATCTCTATGGCTTACTCTATGGATCTTTTTAGACACCGTGCTATAGCTGCCTATTGCTTTTCCTATAGTTTCTTCAGCCGTCTATTGCCCTTTGTATGGTCTGCTATAGGCCATTCTATAGCTCGTCTTATGGTTCTCTATACCCACCGTGCCACAGCTGCCTGTAGTTTTTCTTTTTACCGCAATCGTATGAAATGTGAAACAAATTATTTGTTGTCACTGGACATCTTTGAAAAAAACCTTGTGAGACGTGCCGAACTTCATAGCCCCATTTAAAACAAAGAGCTAACATTTCAACAAAACAACAACAAAAAACAAATTCACTCACTCAGGTGTTTGCAAAAGCACAGGTAAACAGACACAAGGTATTGTTTTCAAATCTCCTAGAAGTTTATTACACACAGCCCATTCTGTAGACAAGCACACACTAAGCAATCTCTACTATGTGAAGAGGTACTACTGAGCTGTTATACAACTGAGAATATTGTAAAGCAAACAAGAACCAAAGGCAATTCCTGGGTAGCGTCTAGTCCCCCGGCAGCCGGCCGAATTCCCCCCCCCCCCCCCCCTTCCCCCCGAAATTCTAATGCCAGTCGCTACTCATTGGCGCTGCAATCAGTTTATCAAAAGACGTTTCATCGAGATCGTTTCATCAACACGTGACGTTTATAAACAACTCAAAATATGTTTTTTTGTTTTTGTTTTTTCTTTTTTTTTTTTTGTAATGATTTGCCAAGAAGTGGCGTGAACGGGTGGGCTGAGTCGGTGAGCACGCGCCTCAGGAATACAGGCGCGACGAAATGTCCCTGCAGCGTGCAATTCGCGTAACGAGTGCCGACTAAACGTGTGTCCATGAAGCGTCTATCCACGAAAAGGTGTCCATGAAACGTCTTTTCACAAAACGCAGAGAGAATAAGAATGTCAGTATTCTAACAACAATTTTCACATGATTTCAGAGAGCTAATGGCGGGCGACTGCGGTAGAATTACGGGGAAATTATTCTCCCAGCTGTCAGAAGATAGGCACTGCCAGGATATAGACACTACAGAACGGTCAATTGTCGCCGAGTACGTTGCAGCGCACTTACGTTCAAAATACCGGACTTGAAAGATGTAATCCGAAATATACGTCGACACGGGCACTGCAGACCAACCACTCAAACACAAAACCGAGAAGGAAGGGATCCGTGAAGATTCACCACGATGTAGCACAAGCTGTCATTTGCCGAACCGAACACTGAACGCATCACAAGAATGTCTTGGGCTTCTTTGAAGAAATCGCTTGTTGCCGACACACGGGTAGGACTTTTCGATCGGGACACCTTTTAACATAGAAGCGAAATCCACAGCAGCCCCGCGGGCCGCACGACACGCGAAACTAGGTCCGCAAGCAGCCTCATTCCGGGATTGGCAGCGGCTATTACGTCATCCGTCAAACCACGTGATCACGCTCCTTCCGTTACATGCGCACAGAGAGCGGAGTGAAGCGATAAAAAGTCTACGGTTGATTGGTCCGCCGAGTCCGTACCTTCTGCAATGCTTTTAGCTTAGGGAGAGAGAGAAAACAGAAAAATTGAAAAGCAGAGCTCCTTCAAGGCCTGAACGGGGGTGCGATCACAAAGACTAATCTTCAGGGGCATACACAATGAACACAGCGAGAGAATGTGTCGCTTATATCCTGTTGACAGCTCGAGCCAAGGCTGATAGTGCAGTGGATGCTATGTGTGGCCTTGGGCTTAAGGCAGGTGCCGTGTCCAGCGTTATCACCAGCTTCGAGACAGTTGTCACGGGACCCTAACCGGAGACATGATTGGCCTCAAACACGCATAGCGTCTACTCTGCTATCACTACCGAGTGAACAGGACAGCTCCATGAAGGCCCCCCAGCTTTTGGACTTCTTTCTAAAGCTGCACTTCCCAGAAGTGACCCAAAACGAGGCATGTTTGAAGATATCATATCTTACGCCTTTTAGCCCACATTCTAATTCAAAATGAATAATTAATGGCGAATACTTTTTCTTTGCGCAGGATGTCCACAAATAAATAAAGAAATAAATAAAGTACGCCATATATATATATATATATATATATATATATATTTTTTTTTTCTTTTTTTTTTTTTACCAAGCACTTTTGAATTATGTGTACACTGTACGCATTTTTAAACGTTGATTTTGGGAATCTTTGCATCGTTGTGGCATCTATGATTGCGTGGTTTAAGAAATTTGTGCCGTAATACGTTTTTCATCCGTGAGTTCAGTCTATATCACTGCCATCAATTACAATCTCTGAGCACCATGATGAGTCATGGTGGGGATATGTGTTCCAAGAAGCTCCAATGAGTTTAATGTCTCATAATTTAAAGAAAAAGAAGAAAAATTAGCCACAGCGCTTGCTGATTTGTTGAATTCGCAGAACAAAAAGATAATAGGACGCACCTAGGGTAGCGCGTGCCTAATGATATTAATTTTTTTCGGCTGTTATTTTTGTATATTTCGCCGTTCTCGACATGGGCTTTGACGCACCGCTGCTTACGCCCCTGCCGGGGTAAGCTTTTTTGTTGTCACGACACTCTATCGCGCTATAGGCGCGTCGATTTAACGCTCATGAAGTCTCGAGAGGACTGTGAATTGTTTAGTTAGAGCAACGACGCAGCAATCGCGAAATGAGAGACGACTGCGTGGGACTCTCGAGCGTAGGACTCTCGAGCAGCGTTAACTTGCTGATGATGCAGGGCGCTGCTTTGTCGTTGAGATTCTTTCTCCTGCGAACGCCGGCGAAAACGTTCCAGTGCTCGGCATACCCTAGGCAGCAGCGCCTATCAGCGACCGCCCGCGCAGCATCGCAACCTTTCTGGAGCCTACTGGCAGTCTGCGAGCGCCGACGATTTATCGTTCCGACTTAAATGGAAGCACTTTATGAACTCCTGCGGCGAACATGAAACACCGCAAACATGAACTCCCGCGAACATAATCACCGCGACGGCGATCCGCCGGCGCTCGCAGACGGAGGGTTCCGATGCTGTGCGAACAGTTGTTGGAAGACGCTGCGTAGGGTATACGCCGGGCGCTGGAACGGCTTCGAAGCCATTCGAAGGGCAAAGGATTCGCGACGACCAAGTAGTGTCTTGCATCTTCAGTAAGCTAACGGGGCTCGAGAGTCCCAAGCTTACATCTCCACAGAGCGAGCGCGGCCGGTTAGATTGAGGCGCAGTCAGCACTCGCGTCGCGATTGCTACGTCGTTGCTCTGCCTACACCGATGACATGTGCACCGGCATTCAAAACCGCCCTCTCGAGACTTTATACGAGTCCAATAGACGGCTTTATAGCGCGATAAACCGTCGTGACAAGAGTAAAGCTCACCTCTGTAGTGGCGTAAGCAGCGTTCTTGACGCCGCGTCGAGAACGACGAAATATACACAAAAAAAACATTAAATATATTTAACACAGCAGGCAGAAAGAAATACAAACATGGCAGGGACACGGACAACGTAGAAGGCGCGCTACGAAATACATATACTTACAAAATACACTGGAAACGACAGATAATTAGAGCTAAAAAACGGAAGATTGAGATGACGTCAACGCCGAAATAAGGCCATGCGCAGGGAAAGCAGCCGGCAAAACTGCAATAGTCCTATAGGCAGCTAAGGACGCTTTTGTGATCGCGGGCGTATAACGTCGGCGACGTACGCCCCGTGAACCTGGCTGAAGAAAATTCTCGCCCCGATCGAGCGCATGAATGACTCTCTTCCACTTTTGTACATCTGCAGTAAAAAAAAAAAAAAAGAAAAAAAAAAGTGGGTCGCGGGCCTATAGCCTAAGCAGACCAGTGAGCCGACTAAAAAAATTGGATGGTCGCGAGTCCATAGCTCGGGAGACATACATCCCTCTATAGCCGGCTAAAGTACATTGTAAGGTCGGAGGCTATAGCATTGGTGACATAGAACACTTTTGAGTCGGCTAAAGAAAATTCAATGGTCGCGATTCTATAGATTTAGGGACATACACCACTCTATAGTCGGCTAAAGCATACTGAATGGTCGGAGGCCTATAGCTTTGGTGACATAAAACACTATAGAGACGGCTAAAGAAAGTTCGATGGTCGCGAGGCTATAGATTTAAGGACATACACCACTCTATAGCCGGCTAAAGAACATTGAAAGGTCAAAGGCCTATAGCTTTGGTGACATAAAACGCTATAGAGGAGGCTAAAGAAAATTCAATGGTCGCGATTCTATAGATTTAGGGACATACACCACTCTATAGCCGGCTAAAGCACATTCAATAGTCGCGAATCTATAGCATGAAGGACATACATATTTCTATAGCTCGCTAAAGAATATTGAATAGTCGCGAGTCTATAGCTGCGTAGTCATAAATTATTCTATAGCCAGGTATAGAAATCGGAATGGTCGAGATTCTAAAGCTTTGAAGACATACATTTTCCTATAGGTGGCTATAGCGTGTTTTATGGTTTCTAATGGCTGACCATAGAGGGCCATAGAAGGTGATAGCTCACCATAGGATTTTCTATAGACGTCCATAGGTCATTTTTGTATGGGTTGCGTGCTTAGGTTTCGTTTGACGATGATGGCACATGTACACGCGTATGCCTTTTTCTTGACTCTTTGGTATGGAACGGCCGCTTAATAGTATCACGCCACGTTCCGGCTCTGGCTATTGCGCTAATGAGGGCTCCTATTTGGCGGCGAAAATCATTTTCCGGAGTGGGTGATCACGGTTTGCTGCGGTTGCAGCCCGGGGCACATCCGCAGTTTCGTGGGCCTCGGGGGCTTGATTTACACACGCCCAACATCTATAAGCCTTGATCGTTTCATACGCGCAGAGGGAGGCTTCGTAAGAGCGTCTCGGACCTAAAGTTCTAGCTGGGTTTTCAGAGTTTAGGGTTTGGCAAAATTCAGTTTGTTTGTTTTTCTAAAGTTTTGTTTTGACCAGAGTTTAGTTTCATTGTATCTCTAACTCAAAATTATAAATCTAACAAATAATATTAACACATAAATTCTAGGCCCAGAAAGCCATGAGCAATATCTGTAAAGGGTGTGCGGATTTGGGCTACAGCCGTTATGGAAACACTGCACCTTTCCAGTAAAATGTCCACCTGGTATATAATGAACTTCAAGCGGGAACAGTGACTAATGATATCTTATGCTTCGATTACCTCCTTTCATAAGTCACATATACAAAAGCATTGATCAGTTCTCTTGAACGGACGTTGACAATAAATACCAATAAATGCCTTTCGTTAATAGTAAAATATTAGAAGAAAATATAAGAAAACAAAGTATTGCCCACTCTTCAGAATTGCAGAACCGGACAGAGACTAATGTGAAATGTCCAGTTCGGTCATCACAATCTAAACTATCAATGTTTTTTTTTTCGTTTTTTTTCTTCTTTTTTTTTTTTGTAAACATAAAAATGAGAATTGTCAAAAAATGTATTGCCAAGTTATTTCTATATTATTTTTTGTTGTTCTTGGTTATGGTTGGACGCTCGGAACCCTATCGATAATCGAAAGCTACATTCGAAGTGGACAATATCTTACAGAAACGCTTCCGAGCTTTTCTGCGCCGTGTTTTACGCCGTCTTTAAAACGTTATTATAAGGTCTACTTCGTCGAAACGGCGTGGCTACAACTACTGCTTTTGTTTTGCTAAAATGTCGAGTGTGACGAATAGCCTTTCTTGTAACACAAATAGTCAATATATCGTTCTATGTGCCAAACATAACAGTTTGAACCCCAATACCAGCTGACCAGTTTTCGGCATTAGAAATGATCTATGTTCGACGTTAATTGGAGAGAAAAAAAGTGATAATGATGCAATGTCTACAGTACATTACCCTATGATTCCAATGTAAAAAAAAAGTTAAGACAGTGAAACAGCCTGTGATATGGATCATTCGCGGATGGTATAAGCTCTTCGAAAAAAACGTCTCAGTGGACGCGTACTGCACACAGAGATCCTTAGAGCAAGTGCGCGTGTTTGCAGACAAGTAACTGAAGTATTGTAGTCACTGACAACCTAAAAAACGCAGGGCGTTGCTGATAATGTTAACGCCTCTTGCTTTCTTATTCGTTCTTCGGGGTTCTTAGCTGCTAATATCTGATTGTATATCAGTCAATATTAATCTTCGATTTAATATTAGGTTCTATACGCAGGAGTAAGACGCATTTGTTACCCTATGAGTACCAAAAAAAAAAAGCCTTGTAGGCATCTGCATTAATATCAGTCGACCCATCTATAGCAACTCTAAAGAAAACCCTCCGGCAATCTCATTAAGCGTATCAGGCGATACTTTTAAATGTATTTTATATTCCAGAAACTCCAGCGTGCGAGTTTTTTAGAGACCGAATGTTCGAGTGGATTCTAATTTTTTGTAATACGCTTCTTATCTGCACCGCCCGAAGCAGCGATAGTTCGGCCACACCTCGCAGTAGCAAAATCGCAACATCTAAAAAGCAACAAATAAAAGAGCCGCTTCGTTCCGGCTATAACTTTATTTTTCTTTTTATTCTTTCTATAACCAATTTAAGCATCGAATTGCCGCCACTTTCAAGGAAAGCCTTTATTTTCTTTCTCGGCGCGCACTAGAAATAACGTCCAAGTTTAGTACTACATTTTCATTCCAATTTCCAAACTGGAGAGACTCCGATACCGATATAACCCCCAGGGTTCTGGAGAAAGAGTTCGTAGCAATCGATAGAGCTTGTTCGGTTCGCGTATATAGTCGCACCGCGATGCAACGAGGTGCCTCCGAGGTTATCATCCCTCGAACACGAATTGTTTTTGTTTTCTTTTGCTTGAGTTGGGTGTTTCGGGCGAACTTGCGAAACTTCCGACAGCATTAACGAGCGGAGTTTTATTCCCTTCGTCGCAATGACAGCGAGAAAAAGAAATGGGAGAAGGCCGTCCAATTAGGAGTTAGGTTACGAAAACAATTTTATTTTGCTTACAAATATACACGTTCCTTCGTTCAGGTGCGTGCACTACCACACGGACGAAGCAAAGAAACAGTTCACGTTGAAGAAAACCCTTTGCGTTGACGGAGCGAAGCCTAAAGCTCTTTCGTCTTGGGCGTTCCAAGTGCTATATGAAGCCTCGCGTATGATAAATGCGCTCGCTCAGAACAGTTTGGTGGATGTTGGCTCTCCGTTGTTTAAGACTTCGCGTTTTTGCGGCCTCAGAGTCTTTGTGAACCCACATATTTCTCTAGGCTAGCAAAAGAACGAGAGGGCGTCGCTGCCGGATGAACAGTTCTCGGTGCGCGGGCTTTCGTTGGGTTCAACTCGCACTCCAGTTCTCTGGTCATTTTTTTTTTCTCGTTTTTTAATATGCTATAGTTTCGCTCTGAACTTTCTGACCATTGTTCTTTACGCACGCTAAGTCCAAAACGTTTATAGGGAGATCGCAATCTGTATTCCTCCATATATTTCTGCCTATATTTCGACAAAAATCTTCTTTAAACGACTTGCACATACTGCTATTATGCATTTTGGGAATTACACCCAAGAGCTAACGATTATTACGCATATGATATAACGATTGCCTGGTACGCAGCTGTAGGGATCGTTACTAGCGGTGTAACATTAATTGTTCCTTTTCCATTTCATTTGCACGAGAACTCGCTTTAGTCACCTTTTCGCCAGGTTTAAATCTATTAAGGTTTTTGCTTCAAGTTCAGACTCACTAAGATAATCATCACAAACAGCGGCCCATGGCGGAAAGCCGAATCAGGGAACTTGTTATGAACGTGCCGAAAGGAAGAATTATACATCTCTTTTTCATTTTATTAGTGCATTTTGACTATGCCATGTTAAGACATAATCCCAGATCACCCTGCCATTCTTTTTCACGACTTAAGTTTCACGTGATGGCGTGCGATTGTTGCTTTCAATCGAATAACGCAGCGTCATCTCTAGCTTGAACATTGTAAAGACAGCTGGTCTGTTGTGCATTCTTTAACGCGGTGTTTTTTAACACTGTGAAGGTTATGACTGACACTGCGCTATTCGATTCGAGCGAGCCACTCTTCGCACATTTCTAGTTCCATGTTGTTTCGTACGTCAGCACTCGCGTGTTACAACAATTAGTAAGTGAAAACTTTAGCTCTTGAACCATTCAATATATCTACAGAGAAGCACTGCGTCGTCGGTAGCGTCCAGAAGTTAGGACCTCGGTTTCTAATATTAATAAAAACGTCTACAAACCCCGTAGTTCTTTGTCTTTTAATGCAACCCCGACTCGAACATAGATCGCTTGGATGTCCTAATATTTCTCGATAAAGTACAAATTCACGTTCCCTTACGAAAATGTCAGATATGACCCTGATATATTTTATGTATGGCCATATATGATAATATGAGGGGTCAAATATGGAAATATAACACCATATATTGGAGCAGATATGGCCACATATCTCCAAACAAGTCGGCAAATACTGCCATATATCGCAATATACGCGTGCAAATACGGCCATATGTCGCTGTATAAAGGTTCAAATACTGCTTATATAGCCCGTTCACGACATATATGGGTAAAATATATCCTCTGATAGTGATGTTAGGGCCTGTTTCGGTCGTACAAGCAAAAAGTTATATCTACTCGTGAAGACACTAGTTGATTTACCTATATTGCATGAGTTTCATCTAATTGGTTAACTATTGTTAACATCCTTAAAGTGAAGTTATTCCAAATGCTTGGACCAATTAATCAATTGCTCATTTTGAAGATTGAAAGACAAACGAAATTTGGTCGTATGTTTGACGTGTGACAATATGACGAAGTGCATAAGGTCGGAAAGCGAGTTAATCAATTAATGGATTTTAGATCGCAGCTTTTAGGCGCCCTTTTCCGCGTGAAGCGGTGTCGGCGTCGCCGTCGGCATCGGTGTAACCACCTCGCTAAATTTAGCGGGAAATTGAATTGTTACTTATGTCACGTGAGGTCGAATTTCCCGCTAAATCAAGCAATGAAACTAATTTTGTTCATGTTTCCCTGCTAAATTTAGCGGGAAACACGAACCGTTAGCTTGCTGAAGATGCAAGACGCTACTTCGCCGTCGCGAATCCTTTTCCCTTCGAACGGCTGCGAAGCGGTTGCGCCCGAAGTACTCTACGCATCATCGTTCAAAAACCGTGCGCGCAGCATCACAACCTTCCGTTTGCGAGCGTCGGCGATTCATCGTGTGTTGAAAGTCGGAAGAAGTGCTCTCCGTGGTGTCTTTCGTAAAAATAATTGAAGTTTAAAAACGCGAACCTAACAGTGTTCACATAATATTAACGTTATTGGTAATATATATATAGACACAACTCGAGCACTTCACACCATCGTACGTGGTCTCCGAGGAGGATGTAAACGAACATATGCAGATGAATGAACCGTACTTAACCCAATGAATGAAAGGATCAAAGTTTTCAGGAACCCGCCGAAAGCCAAAATAACGGCAGAGCCAGGATCCTGGCTCCGCCGTTGTTTTGGCTTTCGGCGGGTTCCTGAAAACTTTGATCCTTTCATTCATTGGGTTAAGTACGGTTCATTCATCTGCATATTTGCGTTTATATACAGGTTTTTTTTAAGCTTAACATAATTTTTTTTCGAAAACCATGAACGCTAGATTAATGCGGTCTGCGCAGGTGAGTTATACGGCCAGGGGGACATAATATAGGAGGCTAATCGTAACGATCAGTCGGCTAATAAGTTAAAATTCGTTCATGAACTTTTTAATTAATGAAAATAGACATATAGTTTCAAATAGAAACTTGCTGGGCGTCATCGAAAACCCCTAAATCAGTTATTTTCAGACAGACTTTGAGCGCGTGAGAAGCGTAGTAGTGCACTAAAGTTAGCACTCGTGGAGCACGTACAAAGCTAGCGGTTGCGATAAGGCGCCCGCGCAATTTTTCTGCCTCTTATCTAGCCCCAGCCTTGTACCTGCTCCACGAGCGGTAACTTTGGTGCACTACTACGCTTCTCACGCGTTCAAAGTCTTTCTGAAAATGACTGATTTAGTAGTTTTTCGCTCAACATGAGAATGTAATGAAAATTGGATATCGGTTTTGCCACGACAATGAATACTGGAGTCTTCAATAAGCAGACTCCAGCTATACCTCCCAATCTTCTCCTAGCACAGACCAGAATAGAAAAAAGTCGTAGCTATTAGTACCTGAAGCGTGAAGACCTCCAGCGGCGGGTCCTTCTCCTCCGGCACGTTGACGAAGAACGTGTCCCCTTCGAAGTAGGGCGGATTGTCGTTGATGTCTTCCACCTGGACCGCGACCGTGGTGGTTCCACTAAGCTGCGGGATGCCACCGTCGAAGGCGATTACGAGAAACTCCAGTTTTGACTCGCGCTCGCGGTCGAGACTCCTCTTGGTCACGATGTTGCCTCCCTCGTCCACCAGGAGCGCGTTGTTGGCGTGGTCGCCCAAGATGGTATACCGAATGGCTGCGTTCCGACCTGAGTCTCTATCGATGGCCTGCGGAGTGGGAATAGAAATAATGAAGACGGAATTAGGCATCGGGCGTGTGATAAGCGTTCAGAGACGTGGCGACGCGCATTCATCTGAGGCAACGCAACCTAGAATAATCAAAGACCGTGCCCTAGCATTCTGACGTCATCATGGTGCGACACGAGCGCAGACGCAGATTGCGCACGAATGCATGGACAGCCTTCGGATAAGCTTCGTGTCCCATGAATGCGTCGAAAGACATTATGCGTAGGGCTCGGGCCCAAGGGAGGGGTTGACGCCATGCTAGAGCGATGATGCTACGTGGAGGTAGAGGAGGTAGCTCACAGACCGTGCTTATTCTACGTGACGTGGGCTAAGGCCGCTTTGGTACTCCGTCATTGCCAACTGCTGATACAATCATCCGCAGCCGAACATCGAAGCAGCCGTTTCGCTTTTAAGCCAGGAGAGTATGCCGTCACACTTTTAGAATGAGGAATCACAGTGAACCAAGACTCATGCTGAAATAATAAATAGCTTTAGTTTGCCGTAACGCGCAGGAAAATAATTTACATTTTACAAAAATTGTGTACTTTATTTTAGATTTTTATTTATTTATAGTTCTATCAATGCGGCTTTGAAAAAAAAGGTAAACATAACATCGCAATAGAGAAAGATTGGTCGCTGTTTTATTTTCCTCAGAAAAAATCGACACCCATCCTTGTGTGAAATCAAACCCAATCGTGCTCCACGTTGGGCGCCGCATTGCGAGCAAGAAACATTCCGCCCAACTCCTAGACGCAGCCATAAGAACGACGTTCAGGCAAGCAAAGAAGCAGCGGGACGGTGGGTGTGCAGTGTTTATTCCGCCTTACCCTGATGGTTCCGACAGTCACGTTCTCGGTCATTTCCTCGACGACCGAGAAATTGTAATAGTTGTGCGTGAACACGGGCTGCTGATCGTTGATGTCCACGACGTGCACTGTGAGCGGAGAGACGGCCGTCTGCAAGGCAAAACAAAGAGGGTAAAGAAAGCGAATCGTCCATTGCGGCGTGCGTCACGTGCGTGACGCCATCCTCCATACGAAAGGGTGCGTGTTTACGGAGCACTCCAATGTTAAGAGTTTGGTACGTGACCGCGGAAACGTGCGTTGTCGACCTTTCGAGAGAATGATATATTCCGATTTGTTCACCTATACAGACGTGTGTAGATCATCTGACTGTGAATCCTTGCTAAGGATTCTTCACAGTCGCCAGAATGGCACTTAAACAAAGCGTTTTTCATCCACAGTAGACATACTGGATTTTGAAGCATAGCTGCTTGCCAGTTTCTTAAAACGTATTTTTATGAACCTTTATTTATTTTTTATTCAGTGCATTGCGTTAGAATTGCTGTTCCAGTTTACGCGTATTGTTTTGACTCGGTTTTCTAGGTATAATCGAACACAGAGCTGTGATTGCACACCTTCGAACATTGTGAGGGAAAATTTAATTATGGCCTTCTGGGTTTGGTAAAGTTTGGACTGAGAATCCATAAAATTAGCGGGCTCGTTTCTTTTGTGTGTGATTTTTCTGCTACGTTAAGAAAAACGACGCCAGATATGGCTTTCATTTTGAAGTGGCAATCTGAATACGGGTAGCTATTCAAAAGCATGTAAAAATGTCGGATCCATGTTCGTTTTTGATATGCAATAAAAAAAGAGCCCATTAAAAGTATTTCCAATGTTAATAAAGCTGCACTTTTGCTGTTTTAATTTTTTGTTGAAACTGTGATTTTTTTATGCAATGAGGTGGCAAAAAAGAAAACACGCTAAAAAGTTCCCCTACAAATGCCAATTCACTTTAGTAAAATAGAACTCCATTTATTATGCAGAATGAAGTAAGAAATAGGCACCGGACACCGGAGAAGTTTTCTTCTTCTTGTCAATCAAATATATATTCTCGGTAGGGGACTCACATTGAAGCCATCAGAGACTTGAACGAGGAGATCGTAGGACTGCTTCTTCTCAAAATCCAATACGGTCCCACTGGTGATAACTCCCCTGGAGGATAAAAGTACAACCAGCCCTGAGAAATTGTTTCTTTTCGATGTTACAAGCTTTGAATGCCGGCTAATAATCGAAAACATACAGTCTTTTTTTATTTTTCGTTGTTGTCAGTTTCATCATGATGGCGCACACTCCCCAGCAAAAGATAAAATCGAAGAGAAAAAATTTGGGAAACGGGAGTGAACATTTTTTTAAGGGGCCGAAGTATCTTTACGGGTTTTTAGCCTTGCATTATAAAACTCATGTGATCGAGCAGGCGTCATCTGTTATAGACACGAAAATAAATGGACACGTCGGTACCGACCATATAAAAATATTTCTCCACGTCAGTCAGCCTTTTTATCTCTAACATTTTTTTCCCTATTCCCTTACCCGAATGCGACATCTTTACGAGCGAATGACCGAGCAGGCTAACTGCTAACATTTCTTGAAGATGTTTCCACATTCGTTTTAACCTGATAGCGCCTGCATAGCTCATACGCTCTTACGAGCACGTTTTCTCGTAAACAACAACGATCGCATTTGCTCAGTCAAATGACAAGGATGCTCTTATGAACACATTTGTACTTAAAAAACGCTGCAAACTTCACTCGCAGTTTTTTTGTTTTTTTTTCTTTTTTTTTTTTTAAGCAAGGATTAAGCGGGCTGGTTTAATGTGTAGATATTAAGCCTGGCGAGTGGGGGACTCAGTTTGTCATGTTCATTTTCTCCGTGAACTCTTTAGGGTAAAATACCCGCATTTTATTTTCTGATTCTTAGAACATAGTTCTAAGGTACACCCGATGTTGCCGAAAATATTCTGCATGTGTAGTTCCCCTTTGGAGTTTCCTTGTTGGCGGTAAAATTCCTACTTTAGCGAATTGGAAAGGCCATAACATAAACATTGGGTTAGGATAAATGATTTTATATTAAGATTTTACTAATCGCCTACCGTTTAATGGGCCAATTGAAAGAGGATGGAAAGTCAGAAACCTGCTTTCAGGCACAAGAATTTGAAAATATAGCGGACTATTTCATAGATCCTTTCCTTCCAAAGTTCTCCTCCTTTTCAATGTGATACATTTGCGGTACCGAAAGCACGTCAGCCGAACCCAGCTCACAAATTGGAGACGAGCACTCCGGCACTAGGACGTATGCCCACGTCGACAATCAATCTATATATGAATTTATTCGTGTTCGTGGCCAATCAGTGCCGTACTGGCACTTATCATCACTTGCGAATGGCAAGGTTCATGGTAGGCTTAAAAAACATAGGGGAAGCTTGGAATCATCGCATTTGGTGAAATACTACGTCACGACCACGTGATTTCTTATGCCGCTTTTAAGCTGAGGAGGACACTTAAGAAGGAAGACGTTGAAGGATAATTTCATGGCCCTTTAAACAATGATAAACGTGAATCGCTCAAAAAGTGCGAAATGAAACGAGCAAGCCTCTACGAATTGTCAAATGTAAAACGATATGCAAATCGCCATCGACCTCTCTTAACGTATTCGTATTGCGATACCTGTTGCCGACTCGTCGAGTGAGGCGTCGATGACCTGTTAACAGGTTTTTAATTATTGCGTATTATCTGAACCAAGCTTCCGAAAGTTTAATTAAGCTCAATTTAGTCTGAGTACCACGTCGGTCCTCTCATAAAAATGAAGTAATAAAACGTATTTAAGCTTAAAATTTAATTATCAGTCTTTCTCTGGGACGTCGCGTGCTTATACTCTTAACATGATCGGTACCCGGGAATAATCACGCGTAAAAGCACAGGCGAAGATGGGTCCGAGCCGGCCCATCTTCCGAGCCGGCATCCGCGTACACGAAACACACAGGCTGCAGTTTACTCAAGCTTCGGCGCCCCCCCCCCCCCCCCCTTTCTTTTTTACCACGTAAACTAGGGGAACGTGTGGCGTGAGAAAATGAGCCGCTGCGCCGCATATGTCTAGTTACACAAGGGGCCCGGTTTCGCGACGTGTTCGAAAAAAAAGGCCGATTCGCCCCATGGTTTTACTCTGCGAGGAAATCCCAATATGCACCGGAGACTGTGTAAGAGACTATGAAAAACCACCCCCGTTTCAAAGAAGGAGGCCTCTCGTGACTTTCTTTATAGTCAGTTGCAACTCAAGAAGGTAGGGCAGGGGAAAGGAAGGATGGGGAAGAGGAAGTAGACGGAACGCTGGAGAAGAGAAGAGGAAACCTCCTCGTCTTTTTTAGGGTTTCACCTGCTTCCTGCTCCCCAGCCTTCCTTTCCCTCGCCCTACCTTCTTGAGTTGCAATGGACTATAGTCAACTTTTCCCACGTCTCCCCAAGTTGAGAAGACCGTCAGCAACGACACGAGGTGGCCTGTATACATCATCGTCCGTTTTCAGCCTGAGTCAACTCATGCACACGTTTCCGGAGCTTACCATTTCGGCAAAAATATGCCGAGTCACTGGGCTGTGGACGCGTGCGCAGCGTCTGATATTCTCCAGCTTAGAGCTTCTGCGCGTACTCGGAAAGCGTTCTACGGCCCAGGAAACAAAGATGGCAGGGCGCATAAGGCTATGTTTGGAATGGTCTCTTCCTAAACACAAAGCGTGCCGTCTCCCGACAAGAACAACAACGACACGAAAGCTACTTGTACGACCAGTTTGTTTTTGACAGACCACTTGATGGAACTATACTGTGCTCACCCCTTAGCTGACAGTGTGGCGCGAGCTACGCTCTCTCCGGATCAAACGACAGCATCCATTTCTTCGCCTGATCCCGCTCTCAGCGCGGGGGTATGGGCTGGTTGTGATCACGTTCAAAAAGTTAGACGTACAACTAGTCCAACGAGCACGTATAGCTTGCATCGCACTGTCAGCTTAGGGATGAACGCAGTAGACGCGCTCTCAACGCCCACCCGCAATGCCGGGCTGCCGTCGAGCTTGTTACACCGCGAGCACGAGAGGTCATCTTGGGAATGCCACTCACGTAAACGGGTTCATGTGAAAGGTTTCGTCGTCATTTCCAGCGATGATTGAGTAGGTGAGCGCTGTGTTGGCGTCCAGGTCTTTCGCCTGTTCGTCAGAAGACAAAAAGTGGACATTAGGCGATCGTGTGGGGCCGCTTTAACCGGATAACACCCCAGAAGGGTTCGGCGTGGCTGTCTGTATGTATACTTACAGAGACTTGAGTGACAAGCGCTCCCGCCGGCAATGACTCCCCGACCTGGGCTTCGTAGGGGGCCCCCACGAACTCCGGAACGTTGTTGTTGACGTCAGTCACGTTGACGTGCACCACGGCCACGGCGGTTCTGCGAAGAAAATTTTCGTTCATCGGACGCCTCTCCGTGTTTGGGTTGGTTGGTAGTAGAGTGGTATGCTAGCGGTATGGCAATTCCTAAAGTAATTTTTCTGTGTGCCCGTTGTGCCGTAGCACTCAAGCTCCTTATTCGTATGTGTGTATACAGCTTGCACTTGGTGAAATAGAATTCGGAAAGCATAAACAAACGACTCCTGCCTTTGCATAGCGTTATTTCTTAGGCACTGGCATATGTGCCTTCGGAAATGAGAAACCTTTTTTCTTTGTACGATGGTATCTCCGTTGAGACGCGACCGGTTTTCGGTGAGCAAAGTAAATAACCTCAACAACATGCAGCTGCAATTTCACTCGTATGTGGTTCCTAACTATGGAAACAACATGATAACATCTAAAAATTCTATCTTGATGTTAATAAAAAAAAACAGTGCGTGAAATGAAATCATATTTTTGTCGAGCCAAAGAAATGGACGGGACTTTGTACATTTTGGGTAGGAAAGATTAACGAGATCACTGCGAACAATGGAATTGAAAACATATATGACATATTCCTGCTTCAAAATGGTAAGGACACGGCATAAATAGAATACGAGACCTATGCTGGTATGACCCATTTTATGTTAATATAAGGCTTTTAAATTTGTTTTGAAAATGGCTCGATTGTTTCGTGGATAAGTCGATTTATATGCGGGACCCTCGGATCCGCCCTATTCGAAAATGCTGCCGTGTTTGCTGGGCTGGTGACGTCACCCGCAAACGCGCAGCATTCCCTTGCACGCACTCCCGAACGTGGCATGTTACGATAATGCAATCTAAGGTATATATACCCAATCACAATGATTATACGGATGTTTATTCCTCAAGGAGAAAAAAAAAACTCGCACAATTTTAGTCTTTGTCGTTTTATCCAATAAATTGCAATTCGCGCGGCTATGTTAAAGTGCAACGAGACCGGATAAATGTGACATGATTGTGCACATTCTACTTTGTAGTGACCCGATGGCATGTTAAGGCACCATAAATTTTAGCTATCTCTCGTCTAGAAAAATCATGTTTCTCTCGGTCTACAATTTCGTCTACGTTTTAAGTCACTCCATGGTTACGGTCGCACCTTGTACCAATAAACGATAAGCGATCACTATACACCCACCACAAAGGCAGTGCATTCTATACTCCGTGCAGACACGTTAAAGTTCAGCAACTAGATATACCACTGGAGCTTCTTTCTGGAGTGTTATCGGTCCTTCCATTTTCATGTACGTTCATGAACATCAGGCCGTCTTTCCAAGTCCTATCTCTGTGTCCGTCGAAGCAAAGAAAATGGCAACGCGCACACAGGCACTAAAGCAGGGAAATACACACATCGAAGGAAGAGGTCGAACGAGCCATAGCTGCTGCTGTCAGTGACTCTGAAGACGAACGAGACACGTTGAAGGAGTCGAAGGAACTTCCGAGCCACGGTGGCATATAGCAGCGAGATATATCGAGAGACGCGCATGTCCGCGTCGCTCCATCCGCGTCCGGATGCCCTGTCGCGGACACCAAGTTCCGGAAGACGGAGTCTTCCAAAGAAGACAGGCGCCAAAGCAAGAAAAAACAAGGAAAGGTGACAAGAAAGAACAAAGAAAAAGCAGAATCCGCGCGGGAAGACCAGATGCCGCAGTGAAGCCAATCAGGCATTGGTGGACAACAACAACACACATCGGGTGGTGGGAGAGTTGGCGACTGCTGAGAAGACGTGAGAGGGACGAAGGACGGAGTCCGCTTCGGGTGGAATCCAAATATGGACTCGGTTTGCGCGGTTAATACAGATCGGAAAAACCTGGAATTCGAATAGCGGGTGTGTACCGTATAAAGTACGCGTATTGTGACGTCGGTTAGAGGCACGACTCATCGTCACACTTGTCTTGCGGAGGTTGTCCCTATATAGCTAAAGCTTTTGCAGAACATTTTTTTTTTATTTTTTAGTCTGAAGCATAGGCGGCATTTTCAATCCAGGCTTTGGGTGTGCATGAAACAAATCACTTGTTCTCAATCAGAACAAAACTTGATGCGCTAGTGGCGATAACAACCGCTAGCAGTGTGTTAAAAGGTATAAACAGTGATATCCTCGAGGTAAAATTAGATCTTATTGATTTCTCACGCCATATGTAAGAAAAATTAGATCATTTCGCAATTTCATATATAGTTGATGACAGATTAAGAACTACAAGGTGTGGGTTACTATTATTCAGCTTGCTTATTGGCTAATCCCGTACACTCATTAGCTGCGGGAAGTTGATAACATGCTCCAGACTCGCCACGCCCCGTGTTTCGTAAGCTGTGAGTGACTAAGAATCAAAGATGACGACGCAGCTAAATACCGTTACGGTTCTTATATTGGTAGACCGGTGACAGTAGGAAAGAAAACTAGTAACAAGAAATTCCTCACGCATACGACTGAGTTGTTTTTTTTTTTTGTTTTTTTTTTTTGCGTCATCGATGCTCTTTCTAAAGATGCGAGCGTATTCGATGGTTGAACTCTTTGAATCACTGCTGCCTATACAAGCGGGCAGAGTCCATACCAATGGTGTAATAAAACTCCCTCTATACTAACAGTTTGAGCGTTAGCCGCTGTAATCATTATGGGCAGGTCGAATATACAACCGTTCTCTTACTGACAGACGGCGGGCGCTGTGGTCCTGAGGCAGCAATGTCTGGAACGTCTGGAATGCAATACCCGCATTCGCTCTTTGTCTCTGCGCGCTAGGGATCCTACTGTAGTTGGTGAGGGCTCTTCTTGTTGACTAAAGAGGTCAGGAGACAGACAGAGACGTTAAATTGTTTCTGGGGCCTTGGTGCTTTCTTTAGTATCTTCTACAGCGGCAAGGCTTTCTTTACGTGGAGGTTCTTTCATGATAGGACGAGGTACACGGAGACTCTACGGATACTTAAGAAGAAGCTGTTGACACGCAAGCCTAGAAAATTTGGAAAAATGAAAGTATGAAAGTGAAATATGAATATGCACTTGACAAGCATTGAACAATACGAGAAAAAAAGGTGCACGCGAAAAACTACAGGCACAAAGATGAGAAGAGGCAGGTAGGTACAGAAAGAATAAGAACAGTAATTATAATACAATAAGTAATTGAATTCAAAAACTGATAATCTAATGGAACTGTCCAATTCGTTTTGTAACGGTACAATAGCATACGCTGCTGTTACCGGTCTTAATTTTCCATTATAAATGCGGTGTATTATTCTTTTTAATGTTCAGTAAGCAAACATACATTTGATAGTACTACACGCAGAACGGTGTCGTGCTACCTGAATTGTAAACATCTGTTTGCCGCCGGGCTGCAAGCGCTCCAAAACTTCGGGCTGGACACGGTGGTCCGGGAGGAGCGGGGAGGTTAAAACAAACGGCGAACAGTAATAATTGGATTAGTACGGGCCGATCTGCCGGCCCGATAGTCCTGCAAAACTGGGGTAAACTTTCAGGGTGCTCGGTAGTAATATAATGACCTCTCTATCGGCTTTACGGTTCCTACGTGTTACGGTGTCCCATGTGACAATTAAGGTAATGTAATTAAAACTAGAACTTATAGCCGCTCGCAAACATTTATATATATAAAAAAAAAAATATTGAACAGGCATCTCCTATTGTGCTTTCCCATAGCTTTTTGTACATATTGAGACTCCGATTCGGACCTGAACTGCATAGTGTGTTCATGGAAGCAATTTGTAATACGAAAAATTGATCAGGACGCATCCACTAAACGTGACTTTATGGGTGAGCTGTTTCTCAATTGTAATGATGCGATATGTACCAGAACTACGTTTAAAGTATATTGAAATACTCTATTCTGTGAAGTGTTTATGCAGGATTCCAAGTGTGCGCTGGGATTCATGCAAGGTTAAATATAGCAGAATAGAGAGCTTTGCTTGCGTACTTGAGTCTAATGGCGTTGTTCATAACTTTTCAGATTGGATATTGTTTTTCGGCCATAGCATGCACTCAAAGATATTTTTTAACGCTTGTATTTTTTTTTTTTTGCAATCAAATTTTTATTGCAGATTTCTACTGTTTTTTTTTTTTCTTCTTCAGGATGAGGCTTAATATGTCTTTCCTCAATGATAAGTACAAGCTGCGATGCCTCCCTTTTATAAGCGATGTAGCGCGAGACACCTGTGCCACCACTTTGAGGACATCGGTCAAAGCCAACGTTACTAAAACACTCAGTTAGGAAACTCGCCGTCGAAACCTGGGCCGCTGGCGTCCACCGAGACCGAGCTAAATGCGACAACAGCGCCACTCTTTATCATTTGTCTGTACTGTGGTCACCTTGAGCTTTTTGAAAGCCTCTTTTTGCGTAAAAACAAACGGAAAAGACTCTTTTTGTATGAAATTTATTGGAGTTTAGTACAAAAAGAGGGGCGTGTTATTTTTTTAAAACCTTTAGTTTGCAGGGTTTTGCGGCACAATTAATATTGTTTTTATACAACTATGCCTCAGCGGGGCTTTTAGGTAGCGCGTCCCGACCTAGGTGCATTTTAACTTCCGTAGTTTGACGCGGCGCGACCGCCGGGGAGACGGGGGTGGCACCCCTGTAACCTCTTCCGCTCTATCTGTTATTAAAGCCAAAATAAAAGTCACGTGCAGTTCCCGAGTGGCCGCTGCGGGAGAAATGGTGGCGTTGTGTTGTCATTAGCTCGGTGCTCGGAGACAGATTGGGGCCACTTTTTCAAAGCTGTCTCTGTGGGAGTTTCCCAACTGAGTGTTTTAGTAACGTTGGTCAAAGCTCATGTCGCCATGCACTGCGCCAGTGGCGTAGCTCGGTACTGTAGAAACCGTGGCGGATGAGAAAAAATGTATCGTGAAGCTTACCTTCGCTCGTGCTCACTTCTGGCGGCATCGGATGCGACGACAAAGAAAGTGTAGCGGTCCGGCTTGACAGGAATGTCTTTGAAGCGATCGAGCACGTACACTGATCCGTTGAACGGGTGTACTCCGAATGGAACGCTGTAGCTGAGAGTGTCGTTCTGCTTGAAGAATACCACACGGCCGTTCTCGCCCATGTCTGGATCCACGGCCACCACCTACAGGAACGGGAAAAAAAAGAAATGGTTCGGTTTTAACTTTTCTGCAAAGACCTTATGCGAAATTGGTTGGTGGTCTGACAACAGTGAGAGCGTAGCCATTTTAATGTTGGCAAGCGTCGTCTGTACCGAAGCACGGTGGAGGCATCGGAAAAAACCGTAGGGCAGTGTGCGATGGCGCGGCAGCGTGCACAAGCCTCCGAGAGTTTCGTCAGGCAGTTGCGAGAGGTTGTTTAAACTGATTATCCACATTTTATGGTCAGAAGGCAAAAAACACAGCTGCCGCGCCATCGCACACCGCCCGTACGGTTTTCTCCAATGCCTCTACCGTGCTTCGGCATCGGTGACGCTTGCCAACGTTAAAATGGCGAAACTCTCAGTGATGCCAGACCACTAAGCAAACATTAAAATGGCGAAACTCTCAGTGTTGTCAGGCCCACAGTTCACACTCTAAAAAAATTACTATGTCAGTTCGCTTTCGTGTGGAACACGGAGAGAGTTAATCATGCCGAACAGCAGCTGATAATACGATCAGATGGGAAAAAAATGTCATGCGAGCAGGGAACGTGAGCGAATGAAAAGGAAATGCTGGTTGTCTCTATAGAATCCCATTTATCAGGTCTAATCGTATTAGTTGAGCTTCGTCGTTTTTTTAGTATTCGTTCGATCTTCACAGTGATTGACCATCTAAGAATTATGCAAGAATGTGTAAAAAAAATGCTCTTAGTGTTGATGACGGTTGCTCTAGTAGTTAGCTCTGGGCGCGCGTCCTTCACAAAAATGGTCTAAACCATGTCGAGTAAACCTGAGACTGGGGCAGAAATGAACATATAAGTCGAAGGAACAGAAAAGGACAGGACGACGTCTCAAACTCAGCTGAGTTTGAGACGTCGTCCCCTCCTTTTGTTCTTCGGCAAGCATCTCTTTGATGCTTGCCGAAGAACAAGTCATGAAGTAGCAAGTGTGAACACACTAAGCCGCGCCCCGTGTTTCTTACGTAATCGGCAGCATTCACCTCGAGAGGGCCGCATAAACAACATATTCTATTCAGTATAGAACAGAAAAGATAATTCTCAGGATTAAAAAACGCAACAGCTTGCCATAAAGGAAACGGAAGCTAGTTAAGCTTCAATAGCAACTTGATCGGTATATTTGTAGACATGCATGCTTCCTTACGAGGCTTTGTGATGACATTTGCGGTCAGTGGTTTCCGTACAATTGTTAGTAGCTGTGCGCGATAATTTCCGAGCTTCAAACTTTTACGGTGTTTGTTACGTGGTAGCGGGATTGTGCAACTAAGAAATCCTCGAAGTCCAGAACGGCTCGGCAAGGAATGTTGTAATGCCATGCGCATCCGTAATCATCCTTCGTTTCCACATACATCTGTTTCATTGTCTCTTCGTGGGCCTTGACATAAAAGCGCCAATTTTATTCCTACCGACTCGGTCTTTGTTACGTTGCGGTTTATGATTACCTTGATCCTTGGGTTATGGGCCTGAGGGGTAAAATGGCCGACAGCATGATAGAGAAGTCGGCTCTTTTTAATTAAAACTTTTAAGGTAGCAAGCACCGCCAAGAGTTCAAATAACATCCAATAATGTGTTTGAGGTTAAAGGGGGGGACACCACCTGGGAGTGCCAACATTTAAACCGCTCACTCAATCGTAGTGATATTTGCAGGTGTTGTTTGTAGCCATATAGGTGGAGGGCATGCAAAGTTTCAGCCCTGTGAACCAATTTTATGAGGTACTATACCTCCAGAACGAAGTAAAGCACAGGTTTACATGAAATCTGCTCAGTGAATCTATCGTTGAGAAATGGTGTTGACAACCACATATTTTTCTGATGGAATGCATACTGGAATACCTGTTGCCGGTTACAAAAAATGTATAAAAAAACCATGTTTGTTTTTGTTCTTTTTTATATTTATCAAGTTCTGTATATAACAATCTTTTATGACAAAGGGACATGAAAATGCAAAATCTAAGTTCAAAGTAACCGGCTCCTTAAAATTTCGGCATATGTGCCGCAAATGTTAAGTCTCTCGATAGTTTCATACTGAAACGATTGATTTATTACGCAAAATTTATGCCGAGAAGTATAACAGAGAAGACCACGTTCGACGTGCTCAAACGTGGTTTTCTTTAGCATCGATGGATTAAAAATAATTTATAAAAATAATATTATGTGGTGTAAACCCATGAAACTTTCAGGGAATACGCCCTAGACGTTGGCGAATGCGAATAGGTAATTTTTTAAAATCGACTTTTTTTTAGGAAATGTTTTTTTTTTCTTCTGGCGCCCGGTCGGTATGGAGACACCGCCTACATTTTTCATTTACAGTCTTGTAAATTAGAAACTAGTTGGTGCCGTACGACTACTACCCTGATGTACAAAGATATTGAGGTGGGCCAGTTGGATATGCACGATATAAAAAATTAAATAGCGTAAAGGTTAGACAAAGAACAAGGGATAGAACATGTAGACAGGACAAGCCGTAACTCACAACTGGCGTTTAATAGAAAAGAAGAGAAGGAAGCAGCATATAAATACACCGAAGAAAGGAAGAAAGAAGATTTATAATAAAAGGAGAAAATTGAAAGGTATAAACAAAAAGCAAAGAATATAAAATAAAAGAAAGGGGACAGCGTAACTAAACTAAATCCGGGGAATATATTGAAAATTAAGAAAAATACTATAGCTTAAAGAAAGAACAGGTTGACAAGGCTGGAAATTCCCGCTGAATCAACCTCAAGTTGGCAACCGAAGGTAAAATAATTCTTTGTCAGTTAATGCCACCGATGGTGCACTTACACAAGCGTCTTCCTTTTCCTTGATGGTTAAGGCCCCGTATATTTCTCGTGAAGTTTTATCTCGGAACCGTCGTAGGATTTTGGTTTATGTCAGGATCGGTTGGCATTTACAGTCTCTAACATGTACTGCGAGATGCCCCGCTGGAGTTGATTTGAGTGAGGTGGCGTGTTCCCGCAACCTGGTGTTGCGGGAATATCTCGGTGTATTTAACGTTCACTATGCAGTACCAGTACAAGACCAGACGTTACAAACCACATTTAAATTCGAATGGGCACGGGGTTCGGTTTGATCCTAGAATCCGTGGCTTAATTTCGACAAAGCGAGCGTTTTCTTTTTTTCATGTGCTTCCAGTTGCGGTGCGCTAGGATGGAGCGATCGGTTAAACTCAGTCACCGATCCCTCCATCCAAACGAACTTTTATCGGGAATGTCATTATGGAGCCAAAGTTCACATTGATTTGTCTCAACCGGATACACATAGTGCGCCTTGTGACTGATGATCAAAATATATAACGTGATAGATTACGATTGAATCACGTCTTCAAATTAAGTTTCAGTTAGGCCACGATACGATAAAAATACTTTAAACATTGAGCGGGTTCCAACCTTCTGCAATACGTTTTTTGTTTGTTTTTTTTACTTATCGAAAATTATCAAGATAGTTTCGGATAGGAATACCATTCCCACTCATTAATGATGCGTGCATTCGTCGACTGAAGTATTGGAAGAATTAACAAACTTTGACCGCCCACGCGCCGAACAGAGCTCAAATTTTATTTTGGTTAACTCATTCCTGTTTTTTGTTCAATAATCCAGTGTTATTTTTAGCTATTTGCATTATCCTTGATACAAAATACGTCGAAAAATGATCGGCTCAAAGTGTATGGTTCCAAAGGTGGTGTGGCAAGTCTAGCTCAACATAAGGACAGCGAGTGCAGGTGTTTTTCAAAGCTGGGCCAACCTCAAATGTATCGCATGGTCCTATTGTATTACAGAGAGCTCTTTTTGTACCTCGACCTATATTTAGAACGGTGTGTCGCGTACGCCCATTGATAGTTTCTCGGCGTCGATCTTTTCTCCTTGACCTTAGCGCAGTGACAACTCTTTGAGGGAGATCCCAATAGCAAGGGGAGACCTACTTTCTTTCTTTGCTGTTCATTGACACGGCCCCCCCATTGATAGCTTCGCAAAGGTATAACGACCCTTTGTTTGACACTGAGAAACAATAACCTTGGTTGATTGTTTGCCGAGACGGGTGGATTTTGTCTTGTTTTCTTTAGGCCTCCTCAAGAATCGACCAACCGTTATTTGCGTTATTATATCCATCTCTTTGCTCTTTGTTTCATTCTGTGAGACGTACTCTAGACAAGAACCAAGTCGTTGTCTGAATGGCTTCAAAATAGAATTTGGCTGTTTTGACGGCTACTTGACGAATTACTACTTTTGACAGCTCCAACGACTGGATTAAAAAAAATGCGGGTGGTGTTCTTCCCGCCACTAAATAGGCCACCAAATATTTTCTAACCTTTTCTTTTTTTTCTCTCTCTCTCTCTCTTCTGTGCCTGACATTTTTTGCTGTCAAAATTTCTTTAAAGCCGGTTTTACTAGATGATCTAGCACCTTATACATCGGGGGTGGTTCCTTTAAACATGATATTACTTTATAAGACTACAGTTTGTGTTGTCTTCCTACTTTGATTTTTAATTTATATTTGGAGTTAAGAACATCCAGCTGATCGATTGATTCGCGGTTCAACGTTCAATCTGGCCTCGCGAGGTCGACAAAAATATGTAAATTGCCCGTCTAATGCGAGAGATTTAGATATTATTCATAATCAAACTGTGTCGGATCCGGAGCGATTACCATATTTTGGGCGCGATATTTTGCATCAGGAGTATATTACACGGCGGCTCCAGCTCGCACTCGAATATTCGACGCGAACCGTTACAGACGATTAAAGGTTGGTCACCGGTAGTGTCGGTGCATGTTAACTCGAATCTGAGTTAATATATTTGCTTAAATTGGAACTGATACGGTAGTTTTCACACTTGTGTGCTCTACGATTGACGAACATAGAAAATAACCATCTTCTAGTTGTTTTCAGCCTTCCTTTATTTTGAGTAGTAATCACAGATCTACGGCACGTGCGCGTAAATACTGAATTGGCGAGTTGAACTTAAGCAAATTAGGTGCTACACATGGTTCTCGAGACCAAACTAGTCAGTTATGGGGTCAGTTAAATACATGAGCTGAACGGATGGCAGAATTAGAATGCCTAGAGAGGTGGTAAATTAAACAAATTTAGGGGTGCGAAAAAAGACGATCGCTTAAATTAATATCTTGGTAATCTAGAACTAAAAGGTAAATATTGTCGAGCATAAGTGCTCTTGACCAGAAACTGATTCATATCTTTAAAATCGAGAGCACTTTTTTCGAGCAGGCATTATAAGCATTAAAAAAAACGTGCAGTGCGTTGCTTTGCCGTTAAAAAAATCATCACTTTCTGAGCCCCAGTGACATGGCAGCACCGGTGAAAATATTACTAATATATGTCACAGTTCAGAAGCAGTGCTGAGTGCGCGTGTGCATAATTTTAGATATGTGCCTCCTTTGCAACAGAAAATATTCCGCAATATATTAAACGGCGATTTACCATGTCTTAATTGTGTCCTTCCTTCTATTAATTTCAATAATGGGCATAGAGCTTGTAGAAATGTGCATTTTACTGAGTCCACACTGCGCAGTGAAAGTGAGATTAAGTTTTGCCACAAAAGTACGTATGTGTCAAAAACTGTCGCATATATCTCACGCGACAGATTTCAGTCTAACGTCTGGAAATCACGTCAGAACTGCGCTTATGTGCGTAGAGCGCCATAAACACATCTGCTCGAAACTTTTTTTTTTTTTTTTTTTTTATAATTTGCGGAGCGGCATTACAAATTTTAAGTACAGTTGGGTGCAGCTTCGACCAGGTTTACCTGACCTCTCCCTTACGTTTGTTTATATGCAAGACATCCTCTATTCCAATCTTCCACCTCCGTTTTCTATTGTTTCTCTGGCGTGTATTATATATTACAATATGTTTCTTCTTAATGCGACCATTAAACACTATTGATGCTAAATGTTTATTTTATAAGAATGAACCGATTTTTTGGGATCAATATACAGCATGCAAGTGTGTTCGCTTCTCGCGCAGCTCGTGCGTATATTTACACTCCAAATGCGCCCACGTGCTTGTGTTTTCCCCCGGTCCGAACAAATGACAGCGCGTGCATGGCTGCTTCGTCATCGCGCGCTCTCTGCGCGCTCTTTGTGTTGCTAGTGGCGTGCCCCTGCTTGAGTTCCGAAGTGCCAATGACGCGTTTTAAAATACTTGCTCTCCTAAAAGCACATTGTGCCACACTTCGCATATATTAGAAGTTTAGTAACACGAATTTTGTTTGGGCTACTTGGTTCATATACTCGACAGTTATAAGATAGCGCAAACTGAACAAGGACGAAGAGGCACACAAATGACACGAGCGGTCTTGTCACATCTGTGCCTCTTCGTCTTTGTGCAGTTAGCACCATTCTATTAATGTTGAGAATTGAGGCCTGTTTACGCTGGAAGTAAAGATTTACGATGTTTCCGCCCATACTCTGTAAACCAGTTTCAAACTAGCATGCTGTGCTATGCCGGTAGTCCCATTAGTAGACTGTACTGCTCTGAAATAGCTTCCCAATTAATTCCAGAGATTTGAACCCCAACCTCCCCTGGCGCGTGCCGAATAAATCTTCCCGTAACTGCGCTCTAGTTCAGAATATTCTCTATTCGTAGAGGTAGCATTCCCAGTTGAGTAGAACTAATGGATGAATAACCAGCATCCGCTTCCCTATGAACCCGGAAGCGGGAAATATAATGAGGCATAGTTGTTTTCTATTAGGTATTCATTACTGGTTAGTGCCCGTCTAGCCGCTCCTTAAATCCCATGGTAAGCAAATGGCAGCGGCTACATTCGCTACAGATTGCACATTACAGAAGCAAGTGCAGTTTGCGCAAGTAGTTAGCAAGTGACAAAACTTTAGGTTGAGCCATTCCACAAGTGACACACGCCGCTGAGACGCCAATTCAGGAAGAACATGTTTAGCATAAAAAAATACGTGGACTTGATGAGTGTTGAAGAGACATTCTCTTTTGGCACGGGCTTTATGGAGAGGCGCACACTTACCGGTAAGCTGTGTCGTCTGTTTTGTCCGTCTGTGGCTTTCTTTTGTTTATACATAATCGCTTTGCCAAAACGCTCAACATTTCAGGTTAGAATATCGTATAACATTCAATTTTTTTTTTTTTTAGCTGGAAAGTTCAGTGAAAACCTGAGTGAGTGAGGAATGTAAAACCTCCTTAGATTTGTTTTTGAGGGTGTGTGTGTATCTGTATGTGTGTGTGTGTGTGTGCGCGCGGTCGTGCGTGAGTGTGTGTTTGTGTGTTTTTTCAGCTTTAAAAACTTCAGACGTAGCCTCTCGGCCTTCACAGAAGTGAGCTCGGTGACGATTCTGGAAAAAACTCTTCATCGTTTTGCTCTTTTTTTTTTTTAACTAAATAACACCGCGATTAACAGTGACGCAATTTAAGACACTCACCGATCCGATGACGGTTCCAGGAGGATCGGTCTCTGTGACGCTGAAGATGTAGACACCCTCGGGCAAGAACTGGGGGTTGTTGTCGTTGGCATCCAGAAGAGACACTTCCACCACGGCTGTGCTGGCCTTGGCATCCGGGTTCACGTTCGGCTTCCGCTCAAGTGCCAAGACCTGCGTCGCGCAAGTCGTCAATGGCAAGGCGTCATTCCGCGACCAATAAATTTTATTTATTCAAAAGAAACTCATTCTGCAATGTCGTAGATGTTATATTAAAAAAAAAAGACTACACAAGCTGGGTCATGCTGGACGAAGACCGGTGGCACAGCATGTGACAGGCTTTCCAGGCAGGAAGAGAAGGAAGTCTGAATGTTATCGCCTACCGAATATTCGCTCCCATTTTTGACACAGGCCGTGAGATTGCCCAGCATAGCAGGAAAGGTCTCGAAGCGCGCGACCACCCCTCCCTGTGCAGCACTAAAGAGTTTGCTTTTGCGTGATTGAAGCCAACGACCCTTGGATAGCTCGGTCGGCAAAGAACTTGGCTAACAGTTTAAGAGTGGTGAGTTGAAATTCTGCCGGGGACTGAAGTATTTTTATATGGCGCCTTATGGGCGTAACGCTTTTCGGAGTCGGTTTAAAGCCTAGCGTTACAGAACTCCATGAGAAGCGGCTGATAAGACGCATTGCGTGTTAAAATATCTATAATCCTTTTATAGGAGCCATGAAATCAAGAACATCGTGTATAGTGTGAATTGTTCTACGAGTGTTTTTTCGTGTACCCTAGAAACACTTAAGCTCCCATGAAAAGAAGTGGAAGCTAAGGAGAAATACTGTTGTCACTATGATATTAAACGGCAAGTTTTTATATGTACGTAATGCAGTCATAAACGTTTTTGTATCTGTGTGAAAACGCAACGCTCCAATGCTCATGAGATCTTAAAGAATAAAATGCAGCAAACGGGTTGTGCAGAAAACATGAATGAATAGGCTCACCAAATTCAGCAGATACTCACTTTCATGCATGGCAAGCGACGCTAACACGGTGTTTGGGTTTTTGTTGTAAGTATTTAATGCAAGTAAATATCAGGGTAAGTAAAAAGGTTTTTCTCCATAGTTTGAACAAGAATTCCAACTATCCGTGCATTCTGTTACATGTTTCACTGGTATAAGCGGCTTTTCTCGCTCGAATTCCTAAACATACGAAAGAAAAGAAAGCGATGCGAATGATAGGCTTGTGTAAACAAAGCGCGCGCTATTATTTAACTTGTACCATAGACCGCTAACCCATAACGGAACACTCGTGACGAATACTGGGTATTTCCGAGGTCAACTCAATCTCACATACTTATAAGCGCTCGCAAGTTCGTTTTCACGCAGTGGAAAACACATTAAAAAGAGAAAGTAGCTCGTTCCTAATCACAAGGACATCGCGTGACAGCTTCACGAAGCCCATTGTGATAGACGTCCTGCCTCGTCGACCTTTCTAATGCCTCCCATTTGAACGGTCGTGCTGGGCGGAAGCGTTTATGGGGCCATAGCCAATCCGTGAGACGTCGGCAGAAGCGGGCGCCCATTAATGACATAGTCCGCTTCATTTCCGAAACTATTAAGGGGAAAGTTTTTCCTCCGCGGGCCCGCCGAAAGTGTTACGAAATGTGATTAACTCAGCAGTTCGAAGGCGCCGAATAAAACTACAAAATACCTAGGAGCGGCGAAGATGCTCGTGTGACATGTGCGACGCATGCACGGCGAGTGACGGGCAGCCTCTTTGACGTTTATACTTTTGTTTATGTATTTATGTATTCTCAACGCATGAACTACTCTGCCGTCGCTAAACAATGGGAAGGGACTTCCGCGATGAAATGGCCGTCCTGGATTTTCCAGAAGGATTTTCTTCTTCACTGAGGCCGCAGATGCCGTAATTTTGGCGTCTCTCCCTCGAGCCTCGCACGAACACGCTCGCTCCAGTCGTCGGTGTGTATTCTACTGTCCCACATAACGGTTCATCATCCTTGTTACGTTCGTTGCTGTTGTTTTTTTGTTGTTGTTGTTTTTTTTGTAATCGGGGACGTTGGACAATGACCAGCAACTCTAGCTTGCCAGGCATGCCATTCTTTGTTTTTTTTCTTTTATACCAATGATGCATCACCACTCCCCAGCCCGCTTTAAATGGGTCGGATAAAAGTTCATTTTTCTTTAACATGAGAACAGGGGCCATCAACGTGGCTTTCGAACGCCTCTGGGGATGGTTCGTCACTTGTTTCAACCAAATCGGCATTTGAACATATGAGGAAAGCAAATCTGTTGTCGGTAGTACGCTGCGTCAAAGCAGCTTCATTTACGTGTATATTTCGTCCTCCCCTACCGTTATTCAACGGTCTTATGATAACATCATTTTGTGTACTTTCTTTCAAACTACCACTTCCGCAGCAATAAGGGTAGCAGCTATCGGCTATTTTGCCAAGTGGGTAGTTATCTTTCAGCTTGTGTTTCCGGGCCGGTGAGTACCCAGCTGCTGGCGTCTCACGCAATACCAGGAGCGATGTAGCTGTAATCAAGGTGCATGGTCACTTAGTGTGCAGAGCTTCTTGTCATTTTAGTTAGTCGCTCGCTCGGGGATAACTCACTTCCATTATCACGCCAAACTTGTGCTATTACCGTAATGGCACTCGCCCCTTGCCTTCATTTACAGCTGTTTTTGTTTTCTATGTTTTTTGGCACAATAAGATTTAGTATATAAACTGGAAATGCTACATAAACCGTCATGGTCGTTGTTACGCATGTTGGCCGATTGCGACTGGCCTGAATTCGGATTATATCATCCGAATTCGAAGAGTAGTTTCTGGTGGCTCGGTATTATTACGGGACTTTAGTCTGTAACACTTTTCATTTTGCCACCAGCTTCCTGACTTTCAATCTGCTGTGACTGTAGTGTCATAATCAACATTGATTTATTCGCAGGAAAGTTAATCAATTTTTCAATAACATATTGAGAGACAGGCTACAGACATATGCAATGCACAATAATAGCCTCTGCCCCTTCTGCAGTTCTCACAGGCAGTGCACAATGAGAAAGCAAATCATTCCGTCCAGCCTATACCAAATTTCAAAATCATAAATTGAAGTGACATGTTCAAAGTATACCGTTTATGCTGAGTACAAATAACAAAACGTTTGTAGGACTACAATGTATAAAACTTTGGGAAAGCTATAAACCGATATTACAACTTGCAGTAACTGTCTTCAGCTAGCTTTTGAATTAACAAAATAGATTCTCGAATTTTATGGTATCCTTTATATTAATAAAAGTAGTTGCAACTTTATATTACCTTGTTTTCTTCCCATAGTTTTCTCTGATTTGTGGAGGTTGTCTTTTTGTGTGTCAAAGGTATGTCTGCGCATCATTTTATGGATTTGTTTAAAGCCTGGGTCACACTGCTGACGCCCGAGTCCCACTAGAGCGAAGAACAGAAACGAACGACAGCGACAAGACTCAAACCAGAGTTTTTCGCGATTTGACAGGCTTTCTAGAAGAAAAGTGGCTATGCCTAAACACGAGCGTCATGCACGTGAGGATACCTTTGGCAGGCTTGAAATCACTCGTGCTTACTTCACCGAATGAATAAACACCTGCCAGAGGTACCATCGCGAGCATGCTGCATGGGTTTGAGGATTGTCGCTGTCGTTTCTTTCTGTTTGTCGCTCTAGTGGGACTCGGGCGTGATACCATCCTACAAAAGACAGTCTGCAAACACGAATCACCGCAATATTTGTGCTTTGAATACCGCGTGCCAAACTGATTGCCATGCGGCATTCGAAGCACGGATCTTCTCGGTGACTCGCGTTCGAATCTGCATGAAGACTGTCTTTTGTACGATGTAGAGGCAGTGTGACCCCGGTTTTGTAGCCCTCTTTGCTGTGAATAGACCGATCTCACCAGGCAGTTCGACTACGCCACCGCTGCGGCAATTCATCGAGCGAACTTTAGTATTTCTGTATGCGCGACAAACTGGCTGGAGCTCAGCGCGCGTTCATCACAAGACGGTACGAGCCCCTTCGTGCACCGCCGTCTACTTCTAGTGGACTAGTGATATAACGGCATCACGCATGCGCCGACCGCTTGGTGAGATCGGTCTATTAACTGCAGCAACTTAAAATTATAGATTTGGTTAGCCTCGAGTACGAAGTGTTTTCTAAAGAGTGGTGCAGTGGACATGTTACTCAATTATGGTATAGTATGACTGGTTTGTGCCGTTGGAGTAAAATTGCTGTTGTCTTCACCCGTAAAATATGGCTAAGATCGGGTTATTCGGGATCCGGGCTCGACATAAAATGTGCCTAACATTAAAACAAACAAAAAAACTAAATAAAAAATGAAAGAGCCTTTCACATTTGCATACATAGGTACAATAAGAAGCAAAAACAAATATAAATGAAAAAAAAAAGACCGGGCTTGAGAAAAAATAATACAACCTACGAGACTATTGCGTGCAATCTCATTTCGGGCAATAAGTATACAGCTTATCTGTTATTCTGATATTCCGGGGGCGCCAACGCATCCGCAGCCGTGGTATATGCGACGGTCTGGGCGAACAAAGCCTTCGCCTCAGCGTCTCTCGGGGGCCGCATAAAAAAACTAATGTATTCTTGAGCTCGGCGAGACCGCACGGCCCGTTCAAAACGCAAACCACCCAAAGTTCTCCTCGGATTGCTCGGCGAGTTTCAATTCACCAGCACACCCGGACAAGGAATGCACGCGCCTGCGAGCGAATGCTCCCGACCGGGCGAGAACCTAGCGCGCGTATGAGCGGAATATGTATTTTGAGGCGCGAACCTTTACTGGAAGGAGTGGCACAATTTCTCATCTTCTTTCGGAGGGCGATATTTGGAATCTTAGTTTTTCGGAGATATGTCTTGTTTCCTTTAATCCCGTTTTCATCTTATTTTCACCTCATTTCCTTCTTACTCTGCCTTTTTCTTCTTTTTTTTTTATTATGGGAACACGATTAATGGTGATTTTTAATGGGGCTCTCCCGCCTAACAACCGAGGCATTCAGATGGACGTGGCACTAAATGATGTTTAATGAATAGAGGACCCATTTTTCTCTTTCATTTCGTAGGAGTGAGAAATGTATATAAAAATGCCATCACGCTGGAGACATTTGCGCGTACGTACTACGACACATTACTTAAGTACGTCGTTAAAAATCCATTATTCATTCACAGTCGTGTAATCACCTCGTTCCTCGCGGCACATAACAGGTGGTTCACGCCGCTTTGTTACTCCCGTAAAGTATATCTATGTGTCACAGTTTCGTAATTTTGAATATATATAGATAGATAAAAGGGCATTCTTAGTTCCAATTATACATGTACGTATTCATGTAAAGTTCTAATATAATGTGTTGAAGAATGTTTTGTGTTATTTCTTGGTCATTCGTATACAGGATAAGCTTGAGATAAAATCTATAACACAATGACATCAGCACACGCTATACCACATTCGAGCAGAACTGCAAACATAACCTACCGACACACACAAAAAAATCCTGTGTTAATTTTTCTTTTTTGCACAGCCAACTATGTGTCTCTGACTACGCTCTTCGCACAAGGACCTCTCCGAAACAAAGCGCCTTGGTCAAAGCTTTGCCGCCGGTTTGCTCAAGGCCTTTGTAGTGTGCAAAAAACGGGCCGAAAACGGAGCTCCCCTTCAAACACAACGGATCATTTCTTAGCAAACCTTGAGTGCCTTACGCTGCAGCGTACGATTCTTCAAGGGTCTTTTCTGCCGTGGGGTTCTGACAAGCAGAAGTGTGGTCTTGGGCGCTTCTAATGTCCTATGAGATATCACGCGTTTCTTGAGCATTTTCTTAACTTGTGTCAAAGACGCTCCTATGCAGAATCCGCGCCGATAAAGTATGACTGTGTAATGAAGCATGCCCTCGCGGCTGCCACGCGAAGGAACGGGGTTCAAAGCCCCTTCGACCCGGTTCTTACTTTCATTAATTTGTAACCTCTCAGGGCAGAAAAGTTCTAACTCATTCTCGGTTGTCATCGTGCGTTCTCGTCCAGAATGTTCCTGGACGTAAGCTGCGGTAATTCGCTGCTTCGGGTCAGCCGTTCTTTCGTCGCCGTCTCACAACGCACGTTTTTTGTTCGTTAATGTTTGAAGGCAGAAATGAGCCTCATTGAAGCGTTATATACAGTTCCACATTCGTTTAATATTTTCTATCCGCGACAAATATTCGTTAAATTAGCGCAATTTATAAATGTTGACTTACATAAACTATTAGCTGTTCAAAGTGCTCATTCTGCCTCAAAAATTCTAAAACGGTCAAAGATCATTCGGAAAAAAAAAAAAAGAAAAATGTCGGATCCTTGCCGTGTCCCAGAAATTAAGCGAGACGACAGCTTCGGCGCTGCACATCCAGTTCCCCACACCGACTACACTCAACCACTCTTCGCTACCATTACAAATTTGGCAAATTTGCAAAAAAATACACTGTGACATCACGTGATCGTTTTTTCACGTGACATTGGGACATCCCATGACAGTGACGTGGCATGGTCTCCTAACGTCACGTCACGTTAAAATTGCCCCGCTAAATTTAGCGTGGAGTCAAATTGCCCGCTACAACTAACAAAAAGCGTTCCTTCCCCTCCCCCCCCCCCCCCCCAAAAAAAAAAAAATAGCAGGTCAGACTGCACATCGTGCACATGCTTAGGATATATCTACAGAAATTCCTTTTGATGACCAATGTCGCGGGACCGTCGTACAAAAGAATAAACACACCTCCGACAGTGTCTGCAGATAGCCTTTCGCATGGCGCATTAGCCGTGTGAGCGTGAAATCTGACTGGAAGCATTCAGCTGTCGTGACACTCACCCTCATCGTGAGCTTGTCAACCTTCTCTCTGTCCAGCTTGGCGGGATCCCTGACTCGAATCCAGCCTTCCTTCTCGTCGATGGTGAAGCCCCCGGTGTCGTCGATGAGGTGGTACAAGAAGTCCGCGTTGTCGCCCTGCGCAGAAGCAGCGGTTACACCACCGTGGCCATTATCCTGTCACACGACGTCAGGGGAGACGCGCCAAACTGGGTCTTCTTTTAAAAAAAAAACGGTGACGTCCTCGCGGAGCAGGTTAGCGGTGCCGTCGATCTTGGCATTATTATTTCTCTCGAAATTGAAATCATCTTGGACGCAAGCACGCGGCGAGAGGTCAGCAAGAACACAAAATTATATTATTTTTTTTATTATTATTAAGACGAGATTGTTTTATTCCTTTATTTCTTAAGCCAAGGTCGCCAACTATAGCTCGAAGAAAAAGTCAGATTTACTTTTCTCGTAGAGAACGCATTTGTCTTTTGTATACTGTTCGTTGAGTCCTTGCCGTCTATTCGCCAAGTTATATCTTCTTGTGACAGGATCATATACGCGCATGTATACGCCATTGCAGTAACCGCCTTCTGAGCGCTGCCCTTGTTGCCTGCTGGGCTTTGGGACACTTTCTGAGCATGCGCGCTAGCTTTCTTTTTGCGGACTATTGGAAACCGCACTTCTGCCCACAACTGAGTGAGTCGTCATTTTGTCGCCTGAGTCGTAAGGGCTGGAAAATGTATACTCTGGGACAACTGTATATGATAACGCGATCAAACATACGGGTTTACCCATTTCTGAAATGAAAGCGCAATTATGATGTAGTGCTATCGTCGACAATTCGAGCTGAAACAGTTCTTCAATATTCGCTGGCACGCTAGCCGGCTTTTGAAGAAACGTATTAGTCCAAACTTGCGATGCAACGCAATGTTTAGGTTCGATTTCTGGAAATAGAATCACATATCGAAGAATAAAGAAGAAGCGCGAGGAAACAAAGAGACGCAGAAAAAGGCCCGATTGGGTGGTCAGCTCTTATTCTCCGTGGAGGTATGCACATGCCCCCTACTCTCTCCTTGAAATGTCCTGCCTTGAAAGCACAATAAAGATGTAGTGCTATCGTCGACAATAGCTGGTATGCTGGCCGCTTTCTAAAGAAACGTTTTAGTCTAAACTTGTGACGCAATGCGATGTTTAGGTTCCATTCCTTCAAATAAAATCACACATCTAAAGATTAAAAAAAAAAAGGCACGAGGAAGCAAGAGACGCAGAAAAAGGCCAGATCGGGTAGTTCGGGTATACACGTGCTCCCTTCTCCTTTCATGATATTTCACAGAATCTGTCGTGGAGCTTAGTTCTCCTGTTCCTTTTGTTTCTGCAGAATCACAACACGTGCCTCCGTGTCGAACAAACGACTACTGTAAATAGCTAACACTGACGAAAAAAAAAAAAAAAAACTTGCTTTGCGAGCGATTTAAAAAAAAAAAAAAAAAAAAAAAAGCTTGTTTGCAGAAATTGACAAACGGCGAATGAAATACACATTGGTACGTACGGCCGCTGACCTTGTCTTTTGTGTGTTCGACCTTCGCCTATTTCTGCTGCCGCGACGCTAAAAGTGAAGCTCGACCGACCATTCCTTTCAATCTCAAACTTTTTCGTTGCCTACTTTCTAGTGTCGTTTTGAGTCGTTACTTTTAAACGCCTGAGTGTAGAAAAAATATATCCAACCGGCAGAGCACAAGGAATAGCTCCCTCTGTTTTTGCCGGACATGGGCAGTCCCTCTCATCCAAGCACAATTATACTCCGATGTTTTTTGCTGAAAGGATTATAATAGATATCTATATCTTTTATATCTATACATAGAGTAAAGTCATGTCAACGCTAAGTGCGTAAATATAAAATGCGTCTGGGCATTCGAACAAGAGCCCCCATAGAGCGCCGAACTCTATCCATTTTTCTTGGGATACTGCTAGCCTGCATGTTTTTTGCTGCTGTTTCTTTTCTTCTCTTGTTTTAATGCATTTTGGAAGAATAAATTTTGTGTACTCCCAAGGAATGCATTGACTTTTCCTATAACTGTGGGGATCCGCTTTCAGTCCTTATATGTATAGCAGTTAATATTGGGCGACGAAGTCAGAATGTATTTAGCACAATTGAAAAAAGAAACACAACGTTAAAATTTAAACTTATGTTATTGTGGAATACTGGCGTGTTGCGAGCGTGTTTTTATCTTAGTGCTGAATAAAAAAAAATATTATGCTGTTTATTGCTTAAAACTATACGGGTTAGACAATGCGTTATTGAAATTTTGATCCTAGGTAAGTTTCAGCTTATTTATTTTGCTTGATAATATGTGCTTCGACTTATATAGTATTGCGTATGCGAGCAAACACAAGCCCTGTGCGTTTGCGTTAGCGTTGCGTGTTCCACACTGCGTGTGCGCGTGAGCCACAACTGCGTCTTTGATTGGCGCATGGCGACGACGCGCATGGACGCCGTGGAGCACGCAACGCTAACGCAAACGTACAGCGCCTCCGCTTGCTCTTAAGGCCTATTTACACACCTGCGTCTCCTTAGGACCGACCGGCTTAAAACCTTTCAAAATATTTTATGACGAGAAAAAACACTGGCAGGCTGACGTCATCTATGCGGTGACCCATGAACTGCATTTCACTAGAGCGAAGGTTTGGCGCTATTTGCAAGGTCAAATATACTTACTACCTATGAGAAACGACCACTTATAGGTTATAACACTCACGAAAGGTTTTTTTTCTTGTCAATACTCAGGACCATCAACTGTTCCACTGCTCAGGACCATCAACTGTTCCACACTAGGTGAGCATGTGTGTTCTCTCGTAGTAAGATATTTTAGGAGGTTTCAAGGCACGTCGTTCTAACGAGTCACACGCGTGTGATAGGGCCTTTATACGCCTTACTAAAGCTCTCTAATGTCCTACACTACGCATTGCCTTGTTTTGCTTACTGGGCTGTGAAGCGGTAGCTTTTTTTGTGTGTGTGTGTCTGAAATATCAGGAGCTGCATATGCGTCTACAGCCCAGTGACTATGACTTTTTTCGTCTTGATGATACGTGCTAGAAAGGTTTGTTACAGGTGCGCAAAGCCAACGAGCTTACGGAATCTCGGTCCACGGCGTGCACTTGGACCACCGTGAATCCGGGCGGCAGGTTCTCCATGACGGTGATGTTGTACATGTCGTAGTCGAACACGGGCACGTTGTCGTTGATGTCCATCACGGAAACTTCCACCTTGGCTAGGGCGTAGCGAAGGGAGTTGTCCATCTGCGTCGCCTGCGTCACGCACAAAAAGGAGCGCCCGAAGATCAGAGTCACGTTGTGTTTTGTTTTTTCTAACTTTCTCGGTAAGACCCAGCAGAAGAAGAAACCACCAAGAATGATTGTGCACACGATGGTCACTGACCGATAAAGAAACGCAGGGTCTGGCGAATACCGCGCGCCTTATTATCGCTTTGCAGCCCATGAAATTGCGGCAATAGCCGATAAGAACTCTCAAGAACCAATCACGAAACGAGAAGCGTGAACATAATGTGCCATGCCCTGCCTTTCTTAGGCCTCCGGTGATTACAGTAAAACAAACTCAAACCAGAGGTGGGCGAAAAGTTTATTCTTGTATGAAACGCGGTAATTGACGTATCCATAAACGCGTCTCGTTCCAAGTATTTAGAAACGTGTTCTGTCTGAACGTATCCAGAAATGTATCCTGTCAATTAACGTAGCCTGTTCCAAGTTTTGTTTATTGTTGTTTCTATTTAAATCGAACGCAGTGCGCTTAAAAAAAGAAATTAAGAAAAAACTGCACATAAAAAGTTGTTTTTTGTTTTTGTTTTTTTTTGTTTTTTTTTTTGTTTTACTTAAATTTTATTTGAGATAACGTCTCTTGACGCATGCGTTAGACAGGACTGAATTTCTTTTTCCGGGTGCTTATTTTATGAAGGAGCCTACGGTTAACGATAGTTTTTTGTTCGAATGCTTACAAAAAAGTCGGACCTTGGACGTTTCTAATGTAAGTTGGTATTTTTATCTGACTTTAAAACTGATTAAACTCTATACTACGTGAAGGCGCTTTGCCCTTAATGTCTTGTCATTAAACAAAATGAAGTATTAAAAAGTGCTGGGACAGGTACAAATGAACTCGTCACATGTCTCGGGAAGCTAGCCCAAAATTAAATAATAAGTGAAAATCAACGCATCAACATTCACTCGCGAAATTGTCCTCCACCTTCAACACGTAAATATATTTCATTCTCTCCCCTTCTATAGGCCTTCGGGGCTTTAGGAAACGACAAATGTATTAAAAATATGTTTATCGGAAGTGTATAATTATATGGTTTTAACATTTTGAGTTGATTTTCACATTTTTAAATGTCTTAAAATAAGAAAACTACTTTCGGTCGGGGTATATCCACTTAGTGATATATAAAACATATCAGGAACATAAATAAACGAAACTTTTGCATATTTTAGTGAACGTGATTAGAGGAAAAACTGCGATATAAGACAAGGACAAGGATCATGTTTATTTCTTCTCGGTGATTGCTCTCCTTGCACCAGTTTCTGACGCTACGGATGTTGAATATACATTAATAGCTTAAAAACAAAAGCGGGTAAAGGGCTACATAATATGAGTCTCAGACGTGTCCATCTAATAACCATGGGCACTACCGAAATAGTATGGATACAAGGAAACATATATCTTCATGATGTTGCGGAAAGCAATTGAGAACTAGCTTTCACCCCGAATGCTCGACTCTAGTAATCTTGACAACGTTCACAAGGCAATTCGTGGCCAAAGCCAGCACGAGACGACAGCATATTTTATACGACAACCGTCAACAAACATTTCACAACAGGAACATAAAAATTGAAAAAAAAACGCTGCATACGGAACATTTTAATCTCATTTCTAAAGGCGACACAATCGAAAAAGAAACAAACCTGTTGAGCAAGATTGCCACTATGGTAATATTATTATAATCCGGAACGCAACCATTCGGCAGACGATTCCAAAATAGGTCAAGCTTACCATAACTGGAGCATATAGCGCAGCTTTGACCATATATTTTACTCATCCGAGTTATTATATTGTTAGAATAACGTGCTGTATCTATATTTCAATCTTAGCGATGTTTAGTTCTATCCCTGACACGTATTGATCGCGTCAAGATATGCAGCGACAACACCATTTGCATACAACTTTTTAAAGCGCGTCGTCAAACTTTTCGGGCAAAATATTTTCGACAAAAAACACCGTCCTCAATTCAACGCTCGAGGGAGTAAATAAGCCAAGTGGAAACGACCTAGAACAAAGCACAGGCTTACAGAGTATTAAACACACGGCCTGACATACAGCCTTGGTGCCTACGCAGTCGCCGATACAATGGCTCTAGCAAAAATAAAAAAAAACTATATTCAAACATTGTCATTGCGTTTGACACTGATCTTGATGGCCGGGCTTTGATATCGTTTAAGCTTACTTTTTGATACTTTTCTCAATAAATTGGGCAGCCTGAAAATTCAATAAAACGAAGGCCTTGAGTGCTTTTGCTTTAATACAGGTCTATATCGCCACGCGCGGAAAAAAAAACACCAATTACTTTCAGTTTCTTTTTTTATTATTAAAAAGACATTTGCGAAGAGTAAATTACCTAGAACGTATACTTTCTTCTAGCCGCCCGCCCCCTCCTCTCCCTCCTACACTCCCTCCCCTAATATTTCGCGACCTTTTCTTCCCCGAAGGTTACTTCCATTCCTAAACAAATAAATGAAGTAATAAAGGAAATCGCGGATTGCAAAAGATTGTGAAAGCCAGGATTCTAATTAAATTTTGAGTACAGCTGTTACTCGGAGCACTCCTTCAGTAATAATTTCCTTTCCGCGGTATAAAGAATGCCAAAAAATGGGTAAAAATCGCCCCCCTCCCCCTTCCTTTCCCCTCACCCAATACCTTTCCCCGATAAAGGAAAGCAAAAGCAAGATTGGGAAACAAAACATGACGCGAAATTTTTGGAAGGACACACTCGAGAACCGAAATGAAGGGAGCCCGTTAATACAAGTACAGTGTGTGCCTCGGGTCTCTCTCAGCACGCGCGCACACTTCATCCGACAAAGAAACGTCGCTGAATCCCAGCAAAAAAAAAAAAAGAGCCTCGCAGAAAACAGACGAAGCGTGCGACAAGCCGCCAGTTGTTGGACCCGACGACAAGTAGAAACTTTTTTGGCAGCATGTCATTTTCGCAGCCAGCAAAAATAAAGCAAAAAGGAGCAGAAAAAAAAAATTAAAAAAAAGTTGCGTGGCATATACACACGACGGCGACCCACGTCGCCTCCAGCGGTCCGCAGTGCAAACCCCACGGGCTGTATGTGCGCTCACACACGCGAGTGTGTGTGTGTAGGCGCGCGTCGCACATCAGCCAAGTCATTTGGACCACTTATCAGATGATGAGAAAATGCGCCTCCGAGCTTTACGCGTCTTCTTGGGTCCTCCTTGGCGGTGATTCGAGCAGCGGCGCTGGCTGTAATGGGCTTTGACGCGCTAACCGGAACGAATGAACTTGTCGCGGGACTGTGTTGAGGCTCGAACGGAAAGTGCCCAAGGAGACGGCGGCGACGTGTCTTATGATTCGGATAGATTTACTTTAAATACGAGTCGAGGAGGAACACAAAATGGCTCGAGGAAAGTTGAGTGACTGTCGCATAAATATCGCTCAATGCAAAATGACACGGTACGTTTTTTTGCTTTGTTTGAGCGAAATGTTAGCACATTGTATATTGAGCCTAACGCAATAATGCCGTGGAATCGTGTTTATTAATTACGGGACTAAATTTAACATTTATTTAAACACACCTCGATCGCAAAATGAACTAATTCCCACTAAAAGTGCTCATCGCTATGTTAAAAGATATCATCAGCACAGAAGTCAAAGACGCAACCGTAAATCTCATCGAGACTCCACAGCGCTTTTTTTGCTTGCGGTATGAAATAGAGATGTAGACTTTTTTTTCTAAGAGCGCCGCCATCTTGATAATTGCGGCGCGGACGACGCCGTCTAGCGGCTTAAAACTTGAAATTCCGGCTGGTTCTGGCAGCACCGCTACTTGGGTGGAGAACGGCTTTGGTAGACTTGGTTTTGGTGGGCTACTATATAACTCGGCCGGCCCATGGAGGGTCGAACCAAGCTGGCTAACCTTCCTTTTCAAAAGAACAAGGAGGAATGCTGGGGTGTTTTGATTGAGTCTCCACAGCGAAGGAATGCACGAGCAGTTTATTGTAGGCTATGCACATAAGTCCTCGGCATTTGATTGCTGCACCTTGAGCGGTGGCTCGTAGACATTTTTATACCCTTCACATATCATGAAGTAATGTCATACCTTTCTAATCGGAGCACCAGCACCGGGTTCGAATCGGTTAGCTTGCCTTCGACGAAGTAGTCGTGTACATAAACGTGACAATGAGTCTTCAAAGCTCTCCCAATTAACGCTCGCAATCGTCTTACTTCATAAATAAGGATCCTTGAGGAACATGTGAAGCTCAAAAACATTCCAACCAATACGGGCTGCAACTTTCTGTGCTCATCGAACATTTTCCGCGGTTGTTCTGACGCTTATCAAAATTATATGTGGAATTCACGACAACAGAGTGATAGCCAGGAAACCGTACATCTTCGGAGATTGTAACGCGATAAAAAGAAATACCCAGAACTAGCGGTCCGTCTCCAAGACTGTTTGCCCATATCTCTGGTGGTTGCAAACCCTATGTAAGCGGGCAATCCAAAAACACACCAGGTCGAGGGTGCGTCAGTTGCGCGCTTGTATGACGTAAGGGCATAAGGGCCTCGGTTGGCTACTCTGACTTGGGGAAGGGGACGATGCGAAAAGCTCTATGGATGTAGCACACCCCGCGAAGCCGTAAGCGGGAACAAGAGATCGACGGTTTATTCTAGATGTATCTTAGGACACTCATTAAAACGACTAGTTCCACGAAAAGTGCTCATTGGGGGCACTAACCTGAAGGGTAAAGTTTAGTGCCAGCCGACACCATTTGAACTTAAAACGCCATAAAGCACCGACGTCTCGTTCGCGCAAACTGTGTCTCACAGTGTTTACATTAGCGGGAGAGCGAGCATACACTAGGCCTAATCTTGATAGCTCTTGTTTTTTTTCCTCTAATCATATGCTTCCGTTTTGTGCCGAATCTAGCACTTTTTTTTTTTTTTTGGGGGGGGGGGGGGCTCTGACGCGTTCAGTCTTTCCAGGCACCCTAAATCGTTGAGGTACGTCACAGACAATGACGGCTACCATAAAGAATACAGTCCGTGGTCCGGTTAAAAACAACTAGCAGTGTATGTTCGTTTACAGCAGTAGCAATCTTTTTTTTTTTTTTTTTCTCCAGTACAATTGAACGACAAACTTCGCCTGACGTGATTCGATCAGACATGCCGAAACAAGAGATAAAGCAGCGTGAGCGGCGACCCCCGGCATATTGACTCCAAACCGTCTGTCCCATCTGTCGCGACGCACAATAATAATGAAAAAAACAAAACAAAGAGCAACGAAAGGAAGAGGCGGAATTGCAAACAATAACGCCCCCGACTCCTTTCTTCAGACAAGCGGCCTTTTATTGTATTGCGTCCGTTCGATTTCGCGCCCTCTGTGTACCAGGAACGCAAAAGAAACGCCACCACTTTTCTTTCTATTTGATTAACTTATTTCCCGCGCTTTTACTTATTTCCGCGTTTGTTTGTTTCTTTTTTTTTCCCGCCTTACAACGCGTTATTATTTTTTTTTTTCCTTCGGCGCTGCGCCGTTACCGTCGTTGCTGCCGGCCGGCCAGCCAATATTTGCCATCCGTCCGTCTGTTCCTCCCGGAGCTCCATGGACGCTGTTCCCGCGTGCGTGTGGATATACTGTACGTGCGTGCGTCCGTCCTGCGGTCCCACGCGTAACGATGTTCCTCCGAGCCAGGGCCCATTATATTTCGCTAGCCCTCCCCGCCTTGCACGCCCGGCACACGGCCGGACGCCTCTTCGTGGGGTACGAGGTTAGGGACCCCGCGGAGCCTTAATACGCCGAGTAGTCTTGGTCCAGCGCCATCCCCCAGCGACTGCGGCGGCGAGGCTTCGACGTAAACGGCTGGTGCTGCGCACACCCGGCGCCTTGGTGCAAGATAAGCCGCTGTACGTCACGGTCCGTGTACTCAGTGACGGGCGAGGAACAGTAGACCCTCGTTCGCAAAGGCAGCGTATCGTTTGGGGTGTCTCGAAAAGACCCGTGCCTGCGAACTGTATTTGAATCCCTTTAGGATGGACTACAGCGGACTCCGCACGTATCGTTCCAGCCAATTCAGTGCGTTGAACGCGTCACGTGACTACGCAATCCGTGCGTCGCCGCTCTCCTCCCCGAGATCACGTGACACTCACACGGCATTGGAGTGGCTTTGATGGCTCGTGACGTCATCTGCGGTCCATCCGAAGGAAAATAGCTGCTTCGTTGCGTTACGACGTTTGTCGTCCGATTCCGGGAGAAGGCTAACAGAGGAGATATTGTGCAAGTCCGTGGAGGAAGGGCTTAAGTAACGGTGCAAGGGGCAAAATACGGTTTAGGATATAGATGACGAAATCGGAGGATGTATGATTAGATGTTAGGTCACTACATTCGGTCTCAGCTGTCTCAAACATCTCTTCCTTTTTTTTTTTTCTTCTTTTCCCTTATTTTTGGTGTAAGGATTATGCGTTATCATCAGGCCGTGTCGGTGTTTGTGTATATCTTACGCTTTTATTATCCTTGATATTAAGATACTTATTTTCATCAAATATACCGTTACCCTATACACCATGAGAATAGTGGATGTTCGACTAAAGTGACGTATCATGAGAACGCCATGGGGTTACGATGAGAAAAAGAAATGGTAAAGAGTGAGAGCCCATGCGTATTGCATCTTATAATGGCTTTTTTAAGCTTCGCATGTGGAGTTACGTATTTATGGATTTCAGTGTACTTTTTTTATATAAAAACTCTTAGAAGCAAAACAATGCCGCCTTTAGTTTTTGAAGAGACGAAGGCAGTGGTGAATAAACCTCGGCGAAACGTAGACTGAAGAAACGCCTGCCAGGCTTCAAACGTTTCGCCAAGCTTTGTTTGCCACTGCTTTGTACGCCACTTTTCGAGAACTGAGGGCAGTGCTGTTTTGGTTGTATTACACGCGAGAGCTTGCTTTGTGAATCCACGTAAATCATACTCCTAAAAACAATTGTAATTTTTTTTTGTGTTTTCTTTTTTTTTTTTTGCGTTAGCCAATTTTTTTTTTCTTTTTCGCAGGACAAAAAAGTGACTCATGGAGCGGTTGTCTACAGGCGTTTAGGACATTTCAGAAATGTTCCATTCAGCTGGATTGTTTAACTAACAAAATAACTATAAAACGCGCGTGTGTCAGCAGTTTCCGAAGCGTTCTTACACCCGACCCCGTCAAAGGTATCGGACGAATTGACTCGTTAACTGTTTCTCACGCTCCCCTAAACCCACAGGCCACATTTATTTTGACCAGTTCACCCTGACCCCACTTGCCTGCGATCTCGTGAAAGACAAGCGAAGGAATAAATGTTCCAACCAGCTGAGCAGATGCGCTGGAGAGTAACTCGCTTCCATGCGATCCGTAAGCGCTGTATTTGCAAGAAAACCCATACATCTCACACCAGCTATGCAACCTTAGAATCGTTCTTCTTTTTTTCTTTTTGTATGATGAACTTCATTATGCAATTGATGATCTAGTTTAATCATGACGAGTCTATCTACTTGTTATTGTATTGTATATGTAAACATTGTTGTTTCTTGCATTTCCGTTTTTATTAACGATTGTGCCCGAATAATTAGGTAAGTAGAATGTGCTGTCCAGCAACCGAACTCGAAAACCACCTGGGTTTTTTCAGCATGAATTGAATCGATGATACGCGCGCACTCTCGCTTCGCAGGAAGAGTTTTGTTGATTCAATATGTTCAGACAAAGAAACTTGTCCTATCATACCTAGTGGCTCTATTTCGTACTCTGCTGAACATTTAAAAGACACGCATCCCGCACTTGGAAAAGTAATTACGTGTCTGCCGCAAAAGCCTACGAGGACAAAAAAAAAAAAAATTACGTGGTCAGTACTGATCGAGTACAACCTCCTCTGGAATTGTTTCGGGTAAAATAGACGAATAAATAAATGAACAATCTGCCGTAAAAATAATGGCTCGTGCTACGTAATGATAAAAAGCGTCCGAGTTTGGTTGCATTCATATTTTGTCAGTCATATATTTCACACGGAGGTTTCAGGGTGTGAAGAATTACTCTCCCATAACATGGCGTCTGGTATGTCTAACATGAGGTTTCGTGTGAACGACGCTGTATACGTGTTTCTGAGAAAAATAGAACGGAGAGAATACAACTCAAGGCAGGAATAGTTTGCGCTTAGTTTTTTTGCCTGGCCCACGGTGTGCTATGCGTGTATACCTGAGCCAATAATTATGATCGGCGTTTCTCGATCGCCACCTCAATGGATTCGCCCATCGGTCAGGTCACGTGGGCATGTGCCGCACTTCGTTGTGCCCGCGACCACATGGGGCTCTTCCGCGCCTGAAAGGCACGGAGAAACCTTGGCATACCCGCCATCACATGCAATCACCGACAACTTCAGAAACGCGGGGTATGCTTTCATTTTTCGTGCTTCGTGATTTCAGCTTCGGCCTTCATATCGGCGAACGCCGCAAGAACTCATTGCCCGCGGAGCGATGATAAGATGCACGTGACTTGTCATGCCCTGTGTTTCTTAAGCCGTTATAGTCGCTGACAACTTGAGACACGCGGGGCGGGGTTCATTATGTTGGCACATTTTACTCCGTGATTCTCTCTTCGGCGTTCTCATCAGCTAATGATGCAATTTAATTAGTTGTGGGCGTTAATAAGATGCTCTCCACAAGCCCCGTTCAGCGTTTTTTATTTGTTTTTGTTTTTGTTTTTTGTTTTTTGTAAATTTGGCATTGACTATCATCACCGAACAGTTTAGTTCGACAAATAACGCCAGATTATGTACTTTTTTTTTTTTTTTTTTTCAGCTTTGAGACGGTTCGTGGCCGCGATCATTGGACCCGATTTCGAGTATCGAATCTCCGACCACTATTTCGAAGTGTGACGCATGCAGGGCTCGTGTCCGATCGCTCAGTTGCATTGCCCCCCCCCCCCCCCTCCCCACTCCCAAATTCGTCCCTCTTTGGCACACCAAACCGCGCTGAGCAGCAGCCGACCGAGGCGCCTCCTGTTCACCGCCCTGGGGCTATAGCGACTAGAAATGTGGGCGTGATGGCGGGTATAAGAAATCTACCAATGCTATAACTATTTTGCCAGATTGTTTAGTGCATCACCAACATTTCGCTCTTCGATTTTTTTTCTTGTAATACCATTACTTTTAATCTACGATAATTTATATATAGTAAATTATTTGCAAAACGAGTGCTAACCTAGCACTAAACGCAGTAACGAAATGAGCAACCGAAGCAACCAAGTGCGGTCACTACGGCGAAGAAGCAAAACGTAATATCAGCGCCATCTGCTCTAGTGCAACCGCCCGATGTCGCGCTTCGTAGATACATTAGCGCGCTGAATGGCTTAATTATGCGCCAGGAAACGAGTACTTTTTTTTTTTCTTTTTTGGTTCTTACGTTCTAAATTTGTTTTTTAACGACAGCCTTATAGTCCAAATATTGGAAGAACGAAATTTCTGCGGCGGAAAACAAGGCGAAAGCAGGCAGGAATTACCTTGCCAAAAATAATTTAAAGGAGTCATTTTTGCGTAAAACGATGGTTTTACGTATGTGTTTGTTCAATTTCACCCGGTAAAAAAAAAATAATAATAATAGATCGGTGTTTTAACGTGGCGCTTAGAATCTCAACTTCATTTTTTTTTAGACGAACACAAAACGAAACTGTTAATTCATGAGGACGGAAATGAAAACCTCGTAGAAACGCTAATGTGCTCATGGTACTTACGCTTTCGACCATTAAAACGTGTTCTTATTTTTTTTTTTTTGTGTGTGTACGGGAAGGTTAGAATAATCGAAAATTCTTCAATAACCGCAACAAACTTTTATTTGAGTCAAGAAAAAAAACAAAGAACTTTTCAGCGTATTTTGTCCTATTTTTTTCACTTCCCTACAAGAAAATGTTAGAAACCGCAAACACAACGAGAACGATGAAAATGCAAAAACGGCAGGAAATGTGCTAATCTTCTGTCGTATTTGCATCTTCATCGGCCACGTTTTGTTTGCACTATTCAACCTTTTATCCAGTATGGACTAACTAGCGGAAACCCATGATTTTAATATAAAAGATAATACGCGTAAGTGCACCTAATGCTAATAGCTTTGGTGTACAAAGTAATCATCCGGATTTTCTGGAAGCCCTGCAGGTTAGAACTTTAGATAAATTTTTTTTTTCTTTGTAACCTGAGCGCGGATTTTTTCTTTTTTTTTCCTTCTTCTGAATGTTTTAAAAGTATTACTTTTAACTTCCTCGTTTTCGCATTGTGTGTGCTCACCATCCGCTGGAACATTTACAGCTTCACGCAAATTTATCTTCAACGCGCCGATAACTATACTCATGAAGACGGTATGTTAAAAGATTTTTTGGAATTGCGAAAACTAAAACCCTCCTCTCTTTGACTAAAACAAAAACAAATACATCTGAGACCAGAATAAAAACAAAATAATTATAATTATTGGCTAAGGTCAATGACAAGGTGAGAACTGAAAAGCGCCTCTTTCGAAGAACTGGCCTCCAGCACGCACCCCTTGTCTTCCGCCGTGCTTCAGCTGCAAGTGCAAGTTCGAGCCGCACGAGCCGCGAAGCACTGTCGAAGGTAGGCAGCTCGATCGAGCCGGAGGCGGAATAACGAAATTTCCCGCCTACCATTTTCGTCCTGCCGGTAACTCTAGCGTTTACACCACCCTATTCGAGCGATTTAAGCTAGTATCAATTATTGTTTTTGAGCGAGAAGGTGGTTCGTTATTCACTATAGTCGCGCGGTATTTTTTATTTGTTTTATAATTTTTATCTATGACTGAACGGCTAATAGCCGCATTATACACCGTAGCATTTTCGAACTGATTAAATAGATGCGTCTAACGTATTATTGGCGAATGCATCGCGACAGTCGTACGAAGAAAAAAAAAAAAGCTTCCATTCGAGTGATTAAGAACGGTACGCAACTAAGCTCATCGCTTTGAGAAACTCCTTTAAGCGAGGCTCGTTTGAGAAAATTGAACATTTAGGTTATATCCTCGGGGACTGAACGAAAGTTTTGGGGCACAAATTGCGTCAATCCGTTTCCTATGGGCGTCCAATTTAGAGATCTCCGTTTCCGAACGCGGAAAAGTGCTCGCGCCCAGAGCGAACATACTTTATTGCAAAACCTTTCTGGGAGTAATGTTTTTGGTCCCGCGTAGGCCGGGCTACATTTAAGTGATGCTCCAAGCCGTAAAGGTCCGGAATGTCTCCGAAGCAATTTTCTGCTTTAATTAAACGTCCCATCACCTGACACAGTGAAGCTTTGCGATTGACGTGGACCCTGTCGAAATTTTCCAAGAGGGCATAACTTACGGTGAGCTCAGTTAACGGCCATTAGCCTGGAATTTCGATCTGGGGGCAGTTACGAAAAATAATTTGGTATTTCATTAAGTTGGCTCGTATTCTGCAGATAAGCTAGGTTGGGAAAGTTTGCGTAACTTGTAGTTTTGCAACTGGGGATAGACACTGCGACTGGCGTAACTTTAATTGCTGTCGCAGTAATGATGCATGCGTAGATTTTCCGCAGAAACACGAGTCCTACAAGGGCTAAACCATAAAAAACACTTCTTTCCGACTCAATAATTGTTTTTTCAGCAAAACATTCTTTAGGACTGCGGCTGCTCAAGAGTCAGAGCGGCTCCCTTGTCTTTCTTTATCAGTCACGAGTAATGAAGACAAAATATACGAAATATCTTAGGAGGAATAAATAGTGTTAGGCATGGACTTATTAATATACACAGTATAGTTAATAAACAAAGTGAGTGCTGGAGTATTGATTTCCGATAGCGAAAGAGAAACATTTTCTGGTTTCACTTAAATATTCTTGTTGTTTTCTCGTCGGTTATGCGTCTTCATAGCAAAAACAAAAACTCCTTGACACCATATTCTAGCTCTTCGAACTAATGAAGTTATTTTATTACACGCCCCCAAGTCTGGCAGCATACAAGTTACTTATACAGACTAATCATCAATTGTAAGAACAATTTATGGCACAGCTCTGTGCTGTATATCGCAGTTTTCTCAACGACTTGGTTTTATGTACTCCACAAATGTCGGCTGGTTCTCCTTGCAAACAATTTTTATTGAAGAAACGCAGCTTTTCATACACAGGAAACTTATGTAAAAAAAAAAAAAAAACAGGTATGTACGATAACATTGTGCTGCTACGTCAAACTTTTTGCGCAATGCTCTGAGTTACGCTTGGCGGAAGGAAACCTCCTGCCAGTCATCCTCATTTTGAAGCCTCATCTTACTTTGTCTATGAACTGCTCCCTAAGTTCGCAAATTTTTTCCAACATATCCACGAAACCTGTACAGTGAACATCTGAAATATACATAGATTATATAAAAAATATAAAATAAAGTGAGTTTGCTGCAGATCACTGTACATATGCTAGTACTAGTACTCAACGTACTAGTACTAGCATCGTCATCAGAGCTTCAGACCAGATGGAATTTTTTTCTCGCGTTCGCGTTAGTATTTGAAAAGAATTGAGTCACTTGCATTGCTAGCCATTACCAGGCTTGCATATGTTCGGTAAATACCGAATAACCCCGAAAATTAAACCCCGAGTCGGTTTTATCAAAATCGGGAAAAAACCGAAAACCCCCGAATTCGTGCCATACTTGAGAGAGAAAAACTCCAGCTTCACGGGCAGAACTCTTACCCAGAGTTTTACTCTGTGTTAACCCGGAACACAGCCCTAACTGTACTCTCCGAGAGATTGGTTCTTTCTTCCGAACTAGGCATTTTATTCCCTCTTCTTTTATTATCGTTACAGAGCACTTCCCAAATATTAGGGCCGAGTGTATGTTCTCTGGAGGCTGGGGAAACCCAAGCCCATGCCCTATTTTCTTTAACGTAAACAATGATAAACAATGAATTGTTTTTTTTTTTTTTTTCAAAAGCAGGAATTAATATTTAAAAAAAGCCAAATTACTGGGAAATAATAAAGCCCCCCAAAACAGAGCCCTGCCCGTCACATATGACGTCTTCGGAGTTCACATATTGAGTTCGCAATCTTTCCTGGAAGCCATGAAGTTTAACAGTTACAAAGAAAAATTACCTTATCGGCTTTGAAAACGACAAAATATTCTTCTTGACCAGCATAGGAAGGGTCGATGAACCACTCGAATAAAACTGGAATATAAATTAAAGTAAAACAAAGTGTGGAATCTGACGGGGGAAACGAATTTAGAAAAAAAAGAAAAAGCAAAGGAGAGCAAGGGTTCGCAGCTCAGAGCGGCCAAGAATCGTTGCAGCTTGTTTCCGTTCATTAGGAGACCCCGCAAACTCGAGACCAGCGCTAATGTCCACCTTAAGGCATGCGCGGTTCCGCAGCAGCGTGGCACTCAACACAACATTAGGCGCGGGGAAAAGCTAATGCATGCAAAGCAGACAAGGGACATTACGAGCAACAGCCCGCGCGGCCTCCAATCAGCCTCACCACCGACTCTGTGTCCCCCTCTCTTCTAGGTTTTTCTTCTTTTTATTTTACCCGCACGTAATTTTTCCCTCGATGTTTTCCTTACCCATCCTCTGACACTTTTGTTTTTTTTAGTCTTCTCCATAGTTCCCTGTTTTCCCGCTTGAATCTTTCTACAACTCCCTCCTCGTTTCCCCTCGGATCTTCCCCACGGTTTTTCTCCAGCCACCCTCCTTCAACCGCTCTCTATATTTTCTTTCTGGGATTCGTTCTATTCCAATTTCCTAATTTATCTGTTTCGATTTTAATTTCCCCATTCTTTCGCTTCCCCTTTTTTTTTTCCTTTTTATCTTCTTATTCTGAAAAAAAAAAAAGAATACGACAAAGCTTTGGGGGTCTGGAGCCTCATGTTCCTGCGGAATAATAATGTTCCCTAGTTTATGGGTTGCTTTGTTTAGAGCGCGCTGCCATCTCCTATTAGAGTTGTGGTGGATGGTATCGCTGTTATTATCTTGGGAACTGAGAGCAGAGGGGCGGTGGGTCGGAAGGAGCTTAAAAAGAAAGGATGCATCACGGTGCAAGCAACGATTGGGCGGGAAGCAAGCAGGAATCAAAACAACATAACTTCGTCATTTGAACGGGCCTTTTTACGGCCTCGACATCACGTGACATCACATGACAATGCACCAATTCAGTCTCCCCGCTAAATTTGGCGCAAAAACACATTATGACCTTAAATTCATTTATTTATCAAGAACGTAGCAAGCTAGATTAACGCAACATCATTCGAATATCAGATCGTAGTATACCACGCACGATAGGCGAAATGTCAATCGATTATGATCGTCATATTCCCGAATAAGTGGCACAGCTGACGCTGGTCTAAACGCATCACGTCGTGTAATCGTCGCACAAATTTAGATATAAATATTGTTTTTGATTTGATACGCGTGAAAAGCTGACATTTTCAATGTGACTTTGTGTCGAGTATTTTTGTTTAAGTGAAATGTGAGAAATGGAAATCATGTGAGGATCAAACCGCAATTCAGAGAATAGGCTCAGGGCTACCTAGATGGTTCCATAGTGTTAAAGACGTCGTCATCGCTAACATATTAATACACACACGAAAGGAAGGAAACAGTGGCGTAGCCAGAGGGAGAGTTTGTGGGGCTTCAGCACTCTACCCCCGAAATCCAGCCAACCCTATAAAAGGCAGATTCATTTTGCCCTCCACTCCCCCCTCGGCACCCCAAGTCATGGACATCCCAGCCACCTCGATCCCCCAGAAAAACAAAATTCCTGGCTAGGCCACTGGAAAGAGAGGACGAATTGGGTGGTTATGCCTTTGTCCAGTCATTCTATTCGTGCCAGTGCTTATGTGATAAGGAGAAATAAAAATATTCCCAATGCTTGTAGCTCCACGTAATTGTTTTAAGTTAATGAGGTTCCAATACTTGTGTAGTAAAGAGCTCAGACGCCACCTTGATTGCTATCATTGTGCTCCACATTGGCAATCGTTGAAACATTTTGAACTCCATTTGTTTATGAAAATATCCTCTCTTTTTTCTTTCTTTATGTATGCTGATATTGACGTTCTATTTTTGTAAACTCAAGATTTATAGGGCCCGTCAGTTTCTTTTTTTTCTTGTTTAAGGGGAAATAGTGAAAAATAACCCCGCCTTCTTCGAAGGTCATGGCTGGAGATTCCTCTTTTTTTCTTTTTTTTCTTGCCGAACGCGTTGCACAAGAAAGTTACAGCCTTGCCTGGGGGTGCGCCATGCACTAGGAATAGCTCCAAGATATTTTTGAGTTTTTCTTGACAAAGTTGTAAGAGCAAAAATAACCACTGAATAAAGAACGCGGAAAACCTAAAAAAACGAGGGTTCGTTGCCGATACCCATGATGCAACTTTCTGTCGCAAATGTACGAGCTTAATCCTTCCTAGCTCCCAGCCTTTCAACGTGCGCAGGAACTTTATTTTACGAGGTAGAGAACGGAGGGAAACCGTTAAGTTCATCCCAGTCGGCCCAAGCACACGCCCGCCCGCAGTTGCGTACACAAACCGATTTAGTGATTTTCTTATTCGCAAAGTTTGCAAAATGGCGGCAAGCTTTGCAACCGCAACTTTAAATCGAAACCATACAAGCTCATCGTTCAAAAATTTTTCAATCCCACAAACACACACACACGAAAATGCTGTAGTCGGGAATGGGATTTTGTTTAATGATACGTCTTTGTCCGACTTTTGGCACGTTTTGGTAATCTATGAAACAAACGTTGTTTCTGGAGGATTAAGCCAGAAAACTGCGCTTTTCGGTTTGACCCATAAAGCGTGCACGCTGCTATTCTGAGATGTAAAATAGAGTGTGTCATCTTCACTTTCATATTTCACGGCGTACGAGGCAATTTATTAACGTCGGGGCACTCCAGCTTAAAAAGGGAAAGCTTTCGGGAGCCACAGGAAACGAGGAGAGATTTTTTGAGAACGCTTAAAAGTAAGTAGTAGACGGTTGCGCGCTAATCTATAAAGCAGTGAATACATGTGATGCTCCCGCCATATGGGGAATGTGTGAAATTTAACGTTGGATTTTTGGTTGCTGGGAGAATTATGGTTTGCGGAGAGAAAGGTAAGGGAAGCCGTGTAATGTATATAAGCAATAAATAAATAAATAAAAAAAAACAGAAATACTTTAAAAGAAAATATGTTTGGATTTTGAGTCTTTAGTTAGTTCATTAATGAAGCACGTGCGTTTCAACACCGAGGTCGTGGTGGACAGGAATTTAGTTGTACTTTCGATTAACACTTGTTTGTTTGTATCTTTAAATTCATGATGCTAGAATGTTAAAGTTCAATGTCATCGTAGCTTTTAGAGTAGCATCCTTTAATTTCGATAAAGTTTCATCTGCTGCTTAAACTAGCGTTGTAACCTAAAAAAAACAAAAAAAACTGGGATGCTATATTCTCCTCTGTTATTGCCAGACGTTACTTTTGGGAGTCACTGCGAAATGCAGCGATATCGTTTCGCAATAATATCAGTATTGCCTTTAAGTCGGTAGTCCGTTGTAACTCAAGAAGGTAGGGCGAGGAAAACGAAGACTAGGGAGGAGGAAGCTGGAGAGAGGAGGAGGTTTCCCCTCTCCTCTCCAGCGTTCCGTCTGCTTCTTCCTCCCTAGCCTTCCTTTCCCTCACCCAACCTTCTCGAGCTGTAACGTACTATACTTAAGTAAAAATGTATTCGTGAAGTCGCACGTCAATTTTAATATAAATGCATATATCGCTCTATATGGGAGCATGTTTTAAGTTAAGAACCTGAGGTAGCGCAAAATCATGTTTCCTCTTTCGTTGTGTGTGTGTGTGTGTGTGCGGCAGCGTCGGATATGAATATGTATGATTAAATATAACAAGACCGCTTAAAAAATGTGTGACAGTCCACGAAATGAAAGTCCATTGACACGAAAGCAATTTCCCGACGCGACAGAAATAATTGAGGGGTTTAACGCAACCCGTACCATCGGTGACACGTCAAGACAGCCTCTACTCGCGACGGCGTCATGCTTTTACTTTTTCTCCGAGAGTGCCAAACTGAGATGTACCACACCAAAAGCCCAAGCACCCCCCCCCCCCCCCCTTTCAAAAAAAAAAAAAAGAAAAAAACTTTCTTTATATAGTTTTCTTCACTGTTTTGCGTTATTATATTCACACTTTGCCGAAAACACAAAGGTTAGTACGTTACGCCGCCTTGCGCGGACAGCTTGAGTGACAGTCGGCGGTCGCTCGCCCGCTACGCCGGACGCGCAGGACATGTTGACGCATAATTGCACTTTCGTGGGTGCAGAAGTAGAAGCACACGCGAAATATTTCAGACTCGAACAAAACGGAGGAAGAAAAAAAAAATACGTAACGTGTTTATTCTTAGTTTATTCTAAACAGATAGAAATCGTCGTGATCGCTCGCTGTCCAAAAAAAAAAGTAAGAAAGTTTTTTTTCTTTTTCTTTTTTGTTTGAAAGTAGAGAGCCTAGATTGCAGAGTGTTTCCAAGTGCTCGATCGGAGTCACATGGTTTGTGAGTCGCCTTTTGCAATACGGGCATTGAGGGAGGTGAAAAAATGTGTTGATCGTTTGCCAGCGTCTCCGCCTTTACGCGCACTTTCCACCTCTCGATGCGACAGCGTCACGCATGCGCTCTTGCGACAAATCCGCCCAGGAAGCGTCCGCCATTAAACTACAAACGATCCCCGTTGTTTGGGTTGCACCCACTCTTAGATCTAGGCTCTTTGTTGAAAACAATTCGACCTCGTAGCCCTAACTAAAATAACAAAAAATGTGCAGAAAATAAAAAAAACGCGTTGTTAAGAAAGGGGCGAGAACCAAAAGATCGAAAAACCGGGAAATCTCGCTGCACTATCCCCGAAAATTCACTCCCTCTGTCGGTGGCATTCAACAGGGCCGTCCTATATAGGAAATATGAAGGAAAAGAGCAGACAGAACGCGCGCAGCTACGAGCACAGGGCGGCGCTGCGCCGGCGTCAGGTGACGCTGACAGGTCTTCACGGGAAGAGCGCACCAGGACGCCATACCCCCGTGCTGCATATCTATGGGATTCTCAATTTTGATGATATGTTCGTTCCTGTCCTCTACCACTAGACGTGGGCCACGCGTGGACTAGGACACTATTGATCGAGTTGACCAGGGGATCGACAGACTAAGAATCGCATGAACGCTGAACGGGCACGCGACTGCTTCCGTCAGATTGGACACGTCCTACGCGCCGGCTCGGAAAAGAAAAAAAACAAAACAAAAAAACTTGGGTTACCAATTTGTCATTGTCGTGTACCGTAGAATATCTTCTGTGGACGTCCACACTCCTGCTTTACCTGTTAGGGTATAGATCTTTTCTGTGTACTCTCGTCCCCAGCCACCTAAGAGGCATTTCCGGTATGGCCGACGAAAAAATACCAAGACGTTTCAATCTGTAACTAGTTAAAAAACAACTAGTTATAAATATATACAAAATAACAAAATGATAATGTGTGACGGTTACGCTTATATCCTAAGTGTCTTCTACTGGCGTGGCGACGGCAAAACAATGTTTTCGCCCATACTGGAAGTGACGACAATTCAAGATGGCGGCGCCCTTGAAGAAAAGGTTTATAGTCTAAATCTAGTTTCTCGCACTATAATAGTTTGAAGCCTGCTTCACACACTTGCGACTGCTTATACGACCTGAGCGGCTTAAAACCGGAGTCTAAGCCTTTTGTGACTGCTTACGACCGGCAGAAGAAGAGGCTTGAGAACCGGTCTTCGGCATCTCCGGCCCTAAGCAATCGCAAGTATGTAAACTTGGCCTTTAGAATAGGGGGTCCCCTACGCTTCGCGTCCCCCAAAAGCAACTTGGGGCGTCGCAAGGCGCATGTGCAGTGCAACACCCTATAGATAGGCTGCTCGTGGACACCGAAAACTCTCTAACGGGTGTGGGTGACGTGCAAACACATTCTTAGTACTTAATGCTTAAAATCGAGGGTCACGCTGCTCATTCATCACGGAAGCAGACAGGAGTCCGCACAATACCCGTGGTTCGAATGCCGCGGGTCACGTTTTCTCCTCGAACTTATTTTCATGCTGCCTTCGAAGCACGGATCTCGCGGTGACTCGCGTTCGAATCTGTATGCAGACTGTCTTTTGTATGATGGTATAAGCATTGTGGCACCGGCCTAATGCATTGTTTATACTCTAGGCCATCGCGCCCTTTACATGCTAAGCTCGCGTCTGCTCCACCCCGGGTGTGGGCACTGCGCACGCGCAGAACCCAGAACCCTGAGGTGATAGATCCGCACATGCGTCCTACCCGACAGCAGCGCCTCCTTAGCGGCGTGACGTCAGTGCCGCATGCTTGTCTATACCCGTTTTTACCACCAGAACCGTAATAAAACAAGTCCGGCTCCTCGCGTATCCTTACTAACTTCCACCTTTATATGGATAATTAAGATATATGCGGGTGGATTTTAGATTACACGAATGTTATCTTCTCAAGACGTACACGTTCCAAACGCCAAAAACAGCGTTTTTCTGTTTTGATAACCTAACCTCGTAAGAACTTCTTCGCGCCGCCTATGAACAATGCACAAAACTTGCTTTTTTTCTTGATGTGAAGAAGGGTATAGTATAAACTTTGTAAAAAAGGAGACAGGTCGCTTTTTTTTTTCGTAGCAAATTTTCCACGAAAAGTGGTAACGTTTTAAGCAGCGTCATATTTCTTTTTTTTCTCCGGTACCTTTAATGTTATTAATGGAAAGCAAACAGAAACAATAGCTTTTTTTCCCACTGGAGAGGCGATATGCTGAAAAGAGTATCTTTCGAGGTTCGACCTGTAAAGTTTCTTAAGCTTATCTTTCCTGTATTTATTTTAGAGATTGTTCCTACCTTACAGTTTAAACAGGAGATCGGCGTATGTATGTATATATATATATTTCTTTTGATGGAACGAAGAGGCGTAATCTTATATATGAAATCTATGTTTTATAGGCAGTAAAAGCAAGCGTTGCGCGACAACAAATGACGTTCGTTGTAGAGCCGTTGCCTTTTTTTTTTTCTGTTTAGGAGAGGACTAGCTCGTTTAGTCGTCAGCCCCAGAGTGACAGTGCGCAAAATTATAGGGCTAATACAAACCGACGAGAGACGGAAAGAAGAGCAAAAGATCATTACAACTTTCAAACTAGGCGTACAACAACACAAAACAGCCACAAAAACGATAAAAAAAGCACTGGCTGGCGGCTATCGCTGCCAACTGCCCGGCAAGCTATAGCGCTATTTGCAGTGATTGACCGACCATGGGAGCCGCATTTGCCGGTCCGGGAAGTCCACAAAAGAAGCGCCATAAACCACACCCGCAAAAAAAAGGAGCGCAGCCGTAAAAGAGTAATTTACGGGTATATCTTCCGTTATACGGGAAGCCGCCCGGAGCAAACTGTATAAAGAAGAGTGCGGTGGCGAAGTGGACGAGCTCGACAACCCGTGAGAAGGATTTACGCGAGTGAGACCGATGACGAAACTTCTCATAATCCGCGCGACAAAACGTCCCGAGGTTCCGAATGGGACCAGAGTAGCGAGCTGACGCTCGCAAAGTACATTTAATCATACTTCTATTTAGATTCTTGAGCACTAAAATGTACCAACCTTCCCTACCACAAATTTGAAGATGACATCAGCAGAATATACTAAAAACTGAACAAATAAATAAATAAATCAGATACCAGAGAGAACTCAGAACGGAAAAAGCCGTGGCGCGTGGTTTACGTGTGCTATCGTCGATACGCCATATGAATGTCGTATATGCCGCTGATAAATAAATCGGGTTCAGTTGGTCGATTTTTGTATGTGTTTTACAGCTGACTCGGCCTGTCTGGCTCAAGACAAAATGAGCTTGTATTTTCATACGCTCTTTAAAACCAGCCGTGACAAATTACTCGCTATCGCCTGGAGAACCAAAGTAAAACAAGCCCGACTTCTGGAGGAGTGTTTTCAGTTTTCACAATGAAACAACGCCGTGACACGTAGACTGCACCACTCTCCGGCGGACTGTGGCGGGTGGTGGGTATACTTCAGACCACACCAGAGGTTAATAGCATCCGAAGGCAAGTATGTCGTAAAAGGGTTTTGTGTTGAAGTCGGCAGTACGGAGCACCCGACGCGGATAACTCGCAATCGGGAAGCTACACGTCGATGCGAGCAAACCGCACGCTTCCGCACTTTCGACACGGTGAAAAAGAAACGTATCCGGATACCGCCCTTTTTATGAGCCGTCGCGGGGCTCGACCGTCATTTTAACGGCGCGCCGCGAAGGCGAGCGGCGATTGGCATGGATCTGTTCCCCGCTGCCGTAAAAGAAAACGAACGATTCGGGTCAATGAAAGCAGCAAGGAGAGTAGGTGGCCTTCCTGCTTGTGCAAACATAGATCCCCTGCACGCATGGGTGTGGTCTAAAGACCCGTTCACACGCTTGCCTTTGCTTACGAGCGAGCTCTAGCGAGCTCTTACAACGCGAGAACGCACTGGCATGCTAGCGCCATCTATGAGGTGACTCTGAAACTGGATTTCACTAGAGCGAAGGCTTTTGCGATATTTGCGGCACAAAACGTACGTGCTTTGTATGAAAAATTGCCGTTTATAGTATTGCCAGCAGTTTTTAACCCCCCCCCCCCCCCCCCCCACAAAAAAAAAAAAAAAAAAATCACCGAAGGATATGATATGTATAAGGAAATCCCAAGTGTTGCATGGCTAAGGGATAGATGGCGCCGGTCTGGTCTTTCGTCATAAGAAATGTTTAGAGGTGTGATGGGCACACTGTGGAAAGCAATTGCAAATGTGTGGATCAGCCTTAAGCTGTTGTCCTGTCTTTCGCTCGTTTTTGATAAACTGCACGTGTTTTCCGCTCATTACTCAATGAGGTATGGAGCTCAACGTTTGCTTTATGTACAGCCGCACTCGAGGTGTGCGTACATCCACCTCCAAAGCAGCGTCTCCGAGCTTAAGTAGATCAAAATAAAAAAAAATTAAAATTTCTGAATTTATTTACACCGAGATTTTATCGGGAACTGAGAACGAATTAAGTGTCGAATATTCCGAAGGCATACTGGAAATTTTATAAGCCCAGAAATAAGTTGAGACATTCTGAAATTGGGGCCAGTTGACGACCAGCCTGGTTGTATTGGGCAGAGGTTTCTACTGGGTGTGCAGGATGCCCGATAGCTCCATGGTATAATGTATACTCTGTGCGGGACATTGTGAGCGCGAACACGACATCGGCGCTTTTCCGCGTTTTGCCTGAAAAGGGTATTCACAGTCAGTATATTTTACTGCCTAGGTTAGTTCCACCAATTGGAGCCTTCCGTCAACATACTTGTATTAATGACAGCCTTTAAATGGAAAAGGACAAAAAAACTAGTGAATTGTTGGCGTTAATATTTTCTCCTTGTGTACAAGTTTTTGTTTATTAAACTAAATTTTGACATGTAATAGAATGACTGATATGTGTTCTGAATATTCAATTTGTATAGGTTTCCCCCTCTATTTTTCATTTACTTCATTTTTTTTTTAATTTTGGTATTTTTGCTTGCCTTTCTCCAAAGTTCATTACGGAAAATGACTCATTCATAAAATTAAATTTCGCCACTTCTCTTTCGCGTGTTCTCTGATGAATGCTCGTCAGGCACTGCAATGCGCTTTTAAAATGCCTCGAAACGTACCCACTCAAGCATTGTTGCCCCTAGAAATGTTTTTTTTTTTTTTTTTGTAATTTTTGATTACCAACATCGCGAGCCTTCACGACCATTCACAAAGACTTCTATGGGACAGAATCCTCACTAGCCAAAAATAAAAGTATCGAGCCCCAGACTCCTTGTTTATCCGTTGAAAACACGAAGCGCCTACACTTCGAAGCAAATACATTCCCGCTAAAGAAGGGTCCACTCAGACTAGAGAAACATTAGAGGCAACAATTTAATCATTACCGCTTTATTTTTGGTTTTCTAATTAGCGCTACCTGTCTTTCGAGAAGTTCAAATGGAAATTAGCGCTTTCGGACCGCCCTGGCACGATGTTTTGGGCTCACAAAAGGATGAAGTAGACCCAATCAGATTCTCATTAAACGGAACGCATTTCTGTCGGCCTTCGCAAAACTCAAAGTGTAAAATGATCGATGGAATTCCGCTTCGATTGACTATAAATTAGGCGGGGGCTTCAATTACCTTCTTTTCCTGGCCTTAATTATGGCCTAGGCGGCCAATCGAAAGGACCTCACGATCCGCCTTCCCCCAAACCCCCTTTTTTTTCTCTCTCTCTTCACTAACTCGAATATACAAAGAGTAAAATCAATTCGAGAGTAAAAAAAAAAAAAAAAAGAAAAAAGACCAGGCGTTATTTTTTTTTTACTTTCTCCCTTATTTTAACTGAACAATTGCTGATCAATAGTGTCACCCTGTCGGAGAAAAAGTGCGCCTTGGCAAGATCTAAGCCAAATAATACTTTTATTCTATATAATCTTTTTCCTTTTCGTCTACTCTTCTAACTGCATAGCTGATGGTGTCTATGAGCCAACCAAATCAGCGGTATTTCAATTTACGCATGGCTGGTTGTCCGGTTTTATTTTTTTCTGTTCTTTTTTTTTTTTTTTTTTTTTGGGGGGGGGGGGACAATTTAACATTAGAGCAACCTGGAACTGTATGATTACCGAGACGGCTAATATGTACGTATATAAGTAAAATTACCTTTCTAAAGATAGGTTCCAGCAGAGATCGAAATAATGCTTCCCTCATCATAGGGCGTCAATGGTTCGTTACTTTGCGGTTAAACATATCGAGCTCTTCTTTTTTCTTTTTTTTTAGGCTCCTTTTTTTTATTTTCAATTCATCAGTCCGCACTACCGCCAGACACCGATCGACAACTATAAACTCAATAACCTTGGCGCTCCGTCTGAGTCACGATTGGATTGCCTCACCATCACTGTGAAGCAATCTCGCTTCAAAAAAAGATGCCGGCTTTGTGAGGAGCTGCAGAAAGTATCGTCGCACCGCTGTACCAATTCCGACCGACGAGCATATTCTCGCAATAAATGCGCGCACATAACGGCTCACTGAGCAAAGTATATGCTCCTTTCGTCATAAAGTGTGTCTCCGAATCAAGAGCGAGCCCACAAGGCGTCTCGTGCAGACGTAATCATGATTGAAACCCGAGGTTATCTCTGCGTGATTGTACGGCGAATACGAGATCACAACAACGATTGCCTCTAGACATAACCCTTCTGTCTGCGATTGGGAAACAAACAAAATCCATTACCTGCGGTAAAAAACTGCTGTTTATAGGGTTCAGCTCGAACTTGCGTAATTTTTCCCTTTCTTTTGCCCCCGGTTCCTTTAGGTTCTCCTCGAAACTGTGCATGCTAGTCAAGAAAGAAGGGGTCCAAACGATAAGAACAGAAGCTGGAACGGCTTGCGACAACTAAAGCGAGTTGCTCGCCGTTGTCGAGCAACGAATAAACAAGCAAAACAACAATACCAGCAAAAAAAAAAAAAAAAAAAAAAACAACGACAATAAGTGAAGGCAAGGCACCTCAGTATTTCCCTCGCAAATTGCGCCACGAGCGCACACAGACGTGTTTCTTGTACAAGGCGCGGAGAAACTAAGTTTAGGGGGGTCCACGAGGGTCTCGTTAAGCTCGACAATTAGCGAATAAATTTCACTTTCTGCGCCCCTTTAACGCGGTTATCTCAAAAGCCAGTCGGCATAAAGGCGCATTCGCGATGTCTCGGCAGCAAGAGCACTCGCAAACTTGCCGCGAAACTCTGCAAACAGCCAGCTGTTTTTCTTGGGGAGTGGTGGGGTCGTCGGTCGCTTTTCATTCAAATAAGAAACGAGTAAAGAAGGCCTCCACTTATCTCTTGCAGGAAGTGTGACAGCCAGGAAGCTCCGGGAATTAAAAAAAACGCGTTGCGATGTTTAGCTCAGCTTCTCTCAAGGGCGTTGCGTTACTTGTATCTATATACGTTCACACGGGTGATATCTGGATAGCATCATCTCTAGCTGCTCTCTCGGTGGCATCTATACACCTTCTCCGCAAGGGCGCAGCCATCTTGAATGTCGTCACTTCTGGTATGCGGTAAAACCTCGTTTTAATCTCTCCACGCCGCTGGAGGGTGTTTACGAAAAATGCGGGATTGTCACACATTCTTGTTTTGGCTAACCCATATTTTCTCGCATATTCCAGGTTGATATTGTGGTGTCCAGAGGGCACTACGAGCGCGGGGGCGTTAGCCGGGCAAAAGAAAACCTGGTGCGTATGGGACTTCTGAGTTGTACTCGGCACGAGCGGTGCTGGAGGGTGTCAGTTGAATAAAGGTCTTCAAAAACGCTACAACTGGCGACGAGCGTCCAGCCACGCGAGCCCCGTCGAAGAGTCGCCCGCCGCACTACTCCCCGGTGACGCCGCGACGCCATGGCGACCCTCGGTCGAATTGAACCGTTCGACGAAGCGGGCACGGACTGGCCAACCTACATCGAGCGACTCGACCAGTTTTTCGTCGCAAACGACGTCAAGCCAGAAAGGCAAGTGGCAGCGTTCCTAAGCCTCATTGGCGCGAAGACGTACGCTCTGCTAAAGAGTTTGGTGGCGCCGGACATCCCGGCTAGCAAGTCGTACATTGAGCTGGTAGCCATATTGCGAGAGCACCTGTCGCCGAAGCCTCTTGTCATCGCGGAACGCTTCCGTTTTCACAAAAGAAACCAAAACGAGAATGAAAGTATCCTCGAGTTCGTAGCCGAGCTGAAAAAGTTGGCGCAGACATGTGAATTCGGCGGCACTTTGAACGAAGCCTTACGTGACCGCATGGTATACGGCATTATCAGCGACTCCATTCAAAAGCGACTGTTGTCGGAAGCTGGCCTGACGTTTAAGAAGGCGCTAGAAATCGCAGTGGCGATGGAAGCCGCCTCCGCGAACGCACAAGTTTTACATTGCCGGAGCGCGGACGCCGAGGTGCTTAAGGTGGACCAGGACAAGTCCGAATGCAAGCACTGCGGACTTACGAATCACACAGCAATTAACTGCAGGTGGAAAGGCTTAGACTGTCGTAGGTGCGGAAGGCGCGGACACCTTGAACGAGTGTGCAGGAACCAGCAGTCCGGGCCAGCAGCTTCTTAGCATCGCGGAGCACCGACACGAAACCGGAGGAATCAAGGGGAAAAAGTCAAGACGCTGAACGTCGACACGGAAGACGAGGTCGAGATGTTCGAGCTTCGGGGGACACGTCCGCGGCCTCTGCAAGTAACAGTGAAGGTGAACACGATTCCGCTGACGATGGAAGTAGACACCGGGCCGGCGGTGTCGGTACTCCCGTTAGACCTGTACACGACAAGGTTTCCCAATCTAGTAAAGGGAAGAAGTGGAGTCGTCCTTCGAGCATTTACCGGTAAAAAGGTGAAGCCGGTAGGAGAGGCACAGGTTGAAGTGGAGTACCAAGACCAGGTTCACAAGTTACCGCTGCAGATTGTGGACTTCAAGGGTCCCCCGCTTTTGGGACGTGACTGGCTGGAGGTGCTGAGGCTCGACTGGACAAGCATCAAGGCTGTCCAGTGCTTGGAGAAGGGGAGCAAGGAACAAGTCGACACGCTTTTGGAGGACTTTGCTCAGGTGTTCTCAGACGATCTGGGCCGTCTTCAGGGGTTTGAAGCTCACCTCAAGCTGAAGAGTGGGCACACTCCAAAGTTCCTCAAGCCAAGACCAGTGCCTCACGCCCTGAAGGCAGCTGTCTCTAAAGAACTGATGGCACTGAAGGAGGCGGGGATCCTGACCCCGGTGGACAGCAGCGAGTTTGCATCGCCCATCGTGCCGGTCGTCAAAAAGAATGGAGACATAAGAATCTGCGGCGACTACAAGTCAACAATCAACCCGTGCTTGGAGGTCGACAACTATCCGCTCCCTAGGATAGAAGAGATGTTTGCAACGCTGGCAGGAGAAAAGTTTTTTTCAAAGCTGGACCTGTCAAAAGCCTACCTACAGCTGGAGATGCATCCTACAGCGCGGAAGTACCTCACCATCAACACCCAGTTGGGGCTGTTCCAAGTGAACCGTCTTCCCTTCGGTATAGCATCTGCACCCTCCATTTTTCAAAGAACTATGGATCAAGTGCTTCAAGGGCTGCCGCAGACCACCTGCTACCTGGACGACATCCTGGTGACTGGCAGAACGAAGGGTGAGCATTTTGAAAACTTGAAAGCAGTCTTAACACGATTACAAGAAAAGGGAATGCGTCTTCAGAAAGAAAAGTGCAAATTCTTCCAAACGGAAGTTGCCTACCTCGGTCATGTGATTAGTCGGGATGGTCTACGAACCATGAAGGATAAAGCAGCAGCACTTCGAGATGCACCCACTCCAAAGAAGAAAGCAGAGTTGCGTTCATTCCTTGGCCTTGCTAACTACTATGGCAAATTTCTACCGAACTTAGCAACTACCGTGTATCCTCTGAATCGTCTACTGCAGAAGAAGGCTGCATGGGAATGGAGCACAGACTGTCAGGACTCCTTTGATTCGCTTAAGAAGCTGGTGACGTCGGCACCTGTCCTGACATATTTTGACCCGCGTCGACCCATTATACTGGCATGCGATGCATCGGCGTATGGAGTAGGGGCAGTCCTGTCCATGCGTTTGAAGATGGAACAGAGCGGCCAGTTGCTTTTGCTTCTAGGACCCTGACTGAGCACGAGAAGAATTATTCTCAGTTAGAAAAAGAAGGCCTAGCTATCATCTTTGGAATAAGAAGATTCCACTACTATTTGTACGGCTATCACTTCACGCTGATCACTGACCACGCTCCCTTACAGAAAATCCTTGGCCCAACGACCGGGATCCCTACAATGACAGCAGCGAGGCTCCAGAGGTGGGCCTGTCAGCTAGCCGCACACCGCTACACCATCGTCCACCGGTCTTCCGAGGAAAATGCCAACGCAGACTGCTTGTCAAGACTCCCAAAAGCAACGGACAACCCCAACACAGACGCCGTCGACGAAACGTTCGCCTTCTACTGTGAGTACTTCGACAATGTACCTCTTAGATGTAAAGACATTGCACGGGTGACGTCCAGAGACCCCCTCCTAAGTCAGATCGTGGAAAGAGTAAAGCATGGTTGGGGCCCAGAACGCAAGCCAACCGATCCAGAGTATGCACCCTTCCACGTACGCCGCAATCAGCTGTTACTACACCAAGGATGCCTCATGTGGGGTTTACGAGTGGTGATTCCGAAGACCCTGCAGAAAAGGGTCCTAGAAGAACTTCATGGGGACCATTACGGCATCGTGCGCACTAAGCAAATGGCTAGGAGCTATGTTTGGTGGGCATCCCTGGATAAAGACATTGAGAGGGAAATTGGAGGGTGTACCATGTGTCAGCTGCACCGAAACAATCCGTCCGCTGCTCCCCTGCACCCTTGGGCATGGCCGACACATCCATGGGGGAGGCTGCATGTGGATCTGGCGGGACCTTTCATGGGTAAAATGTTCCTCGTGCTCGTGGATGCTCACTCCAAATGGCCAGAGGTGTTTGTCTTGGAGTCTACGACGTCAAAGGTCATAATCCAGTGTGTACAAGATTGCTTCGCACGGTTTGGTCTGCCCACAACCATGGTTTCTGGCAATGGGCCTCAGTTTGTGTCGGAGGAATTTCAAACTTTCTTAAGGAACAATGGTATCGCCCAGGTCACGTCTGCACCATACCATCCCGCTACGAATGGACTAGCTGAGCGGTTTATTCAGACCATGAAAAACTATCTGCGGAAAAGAACTTCGAGCATCCCCTCCATACAAGGTTGTCACGTTTTCTTCTGTCGTACAGGAACACCCGGCACCCGGCACCCGACAACAAGAGAGTCTCCGGCCCAGTTGATGCTACAGCGGCATCTTCGCACCAGACTGGACCTCCTGAAACCATCAGTTGCAGACTGTGTGGCCAGCGCACACTACCGCCAACAGCGGCAACACCCAGGACAAGAGCGGGCTTTCACTGCAGGAGACCAAGTCTATGCCAGAGATTATCGAAGTGGTCACAAGTGGCAGCCAGGAACAGTCGCTGCCCAAACTGGTCCAGTGTCTTTCCAAGTGCAAGTCTCCCCGGGACGGGTATGGCGAAGGCATCAGGACCAGTTGCTCCGAGCACCGTCGCAAGACTCCGGACCTTCAGAGTCGCGTCCAGACGAGGCGGGAGGGGTGTCTGCCACGGCTTGGACAGACAGCACACCGGAAGACAGCGCAGGCGACAGATGCCTTCCACAGGCCTCTTTGCCTGCACCATCCGAAGTCCCGAGGCCAAGAAGCAACACCCAGGATGCTGAGACGCTCATGGATGCAGATAATAGTGACGGAGAGCGACGGTATCCCGTGCGAGATCGGCGCAAGCCTCGAAGGCTAATAGAAGAGTGAAAAAAAAAAAAAGCGACGGACTTTTCTAAACTATTTACTGTTAATGGCCGGATGTTACCAGCTGGGTATGTTTGTTTAAAAAGGAGGGGAAAGATGTGGTGTCCAGAGGGCACTACGAGCGCGGGGGCGGTAGCCGGGCAAAAGAAAACCTGGTGCGCATGGGACTTCTGAGTTGTACTCGGCACGAGCGGTGCTGGAGGGTGTCAGTTGAATAAAGGTCTTCAAAAACGCAACAGATATGTCTTATTATTGTTTTCGTCCCGTATGCCAGAAACGGAACCCACGTGACTGAAAACGACAGTAAACGGAAAACGTCTATAGCATAGGCGTACTTGCATAAACTCCCCTTGTTTGTAGTTGGTTTTGGTGTACGTGATTACGCCGATCTTGCGATAGGAAACGTCGGAAGTGCCCTTGAAGTTGATGAGGGTTGCATTCTAAGGCATAGATGTCGGTTGCCACACGAAGCGACGAGTGCCGGGGTGCGGTTTATAAAACGACCGATAGCAGTGGGTGTCGCTCTTTATCGCCGGACGTGGGAAACTTTGTTTTTAGTGGATGCGGTTTTTTGTTTTATTATTATTCTTTGTTCTAGCGTTTTAAGCAATATACAAGCGTGGAGGGACGGATGTTTCTTTATGTTTAACTATATTCGAAACTCAGGGTGAACATTTAAAAGTGAACGGCTTCACAGGAGAAGACGCAGACACAATAACACCATCGTTAAGATGGGTTTGTGGGTTATACAAGAAGCCCCTTCGCATAAGCTCTGCTGAGATGGAAGCATGTTTGGGCTCCTGCAATAGCGAGTAGTATTTTAATGCGACGCAAAAATATCTTCTTGCGCTAACAACCGGGTCAGAAATATTGTTGCGAGTTGTCACTTAACTACATCAGAATTGAGCTGTAAGACAACATTATCCGTTTGGATGAAATAATAATAAAAAAAAAAGAAAAAGCTTCACGCATCTGAAGAGCTAACTGCAAAATTCAACCGCTTACTTCCTGGATGCCACGGATGACCTCAGGGAGATCCTTTTTGAAACTATGCACCTCGGAAAGTCGCTGTTGCGAATTACAGATTAAGTATCAGACGGTTTAATATTTAGAAATGTTAAATTCTTCCTCACTAAAACGCCCGTGACGCATCGCGAATGGAGGAATTCATTGAAGATGTATTCCGTTTCCCGAATACAAATTTGAGATGATCCTTTTTTTTTTTTTCGTTCGTTCACGTTTTGCAGTACTTTCGTATTCACGCTCGTGTCTGTCGCAGTTTTATCTAGATCGCGCATTACTCTACGTCATGTCACTGTAGAATGCGGGCGACCTATATTTTTTTTTCCTCTAAAATGATCCAAAAAGCAGAGCGCATCTAAACTACGGCGTCCACCTTTTTCTTCGCTCAAAGTTAAAACAAAACGCAACGATATTAACATAGAAAAAGAAAACAAGGAAAACCAAGATCCCCTCTCAGAAGCGGGAAAGTACGAAGGTGCCATGAAAACGCTTTCCTGGGGGCATGTTCGGAGGAGGGGGGAGGTTCCTGAAACGCCGTCTCGGTTCAGTGAGTAGCCGGCGCCGCCGCTTCGTCCCGCGTGAGCGTACCTTGACCAAGTTTCGCGCACTTGCTCGCCTACATTCCGGAATCTGGAGAGCTTTCGCGCGAGAGCAGAGGTCATCCTCAAAGAACAAGGACCACTCACGCATAAATTACGAGCGCGCATCCGCACACGCTTCTACACGACCGAGCGAGAATGTTTTCTCGAAGCGCGCGCGAGACCCACAGGAAGGGCGTTCGCACCACCGACACGCGTGTCTGTGAGTGTGTATGTGCGTTTGGGTGACTGCGCGTTTTTTCTCGTGGGGTGTCTAGGTGTATACGGCAAAGGTTTCTCGAATAATCATTACGGACCAGGTGATTTACGTATCCCAGTATAAGGACGCTTGAGCCATCTTAGTGCTTCAAATCAATTGTTGCCACCTAATCCGAAGCTTCGTCTGAAATCGCAGGTAACTGTTTTTCGCCTTTCGGTGATGACGGAAAGAGACCGCTACAGAACGAAACAGCGTTGGCCGAGCTACTCGACGCAGCATCCGAAGCTCGGGAAGTCGCAACGCACCCGCTCCGCACTGTGCTCCAAAATAGCGGTGCACACAAGACACTCGAGGAATCGGAGTGACGATGCTGTAAGCGTGTACCGTATAGAGTGCTGCTATCCTGGATAACTCTGTTTGGAGAAGCAAATTGAAGGCTGGACAAGTAGCGGGAGTAAAGAGAAAAAAAACAAAACATTTATGTCGCTGCGCGAAATTAAATCAATAAATGAATGGGCAGACCCGGTTTAATTCGGATCCTTGTTTTTTCTTTCTTTAGAAAGCTACTGTTCTACAGCTGTGCTCCGTCGTGCAGATACTAAGGATAATACAAATGCTCATATCAGAAGAGTAAACGTTCACCCTTAAATGTTCTGTTTATCCGAAAATTACTATCACTATACTCCGTTTCAGCTTCGGTCCGAGCGCGGCCGATGTTAAGAGCCGAAGGGCCAATCAAACAGCGCAAAATACGCAGCGTCATGGTGTGCTCTTTGCGCTTGAAAGGACTAGCCGGCGGAGGAGCGCGCAAAGAGAGACGGCGAATACCGGCTGGTCCTATCAACTGCGGAGAGCACCCCATGACGCTGTGCCTGTTTCGCTGTTTTATTGGTCCTTCAGCTCATAACATCGGCCGTGCTCGGACCGAAGCTGAAACGAAGTATAGCTCAAATCGTGTCAACCAAAGGTGCGAACACCTCCCGGGTAAGAAAATAGAACACTACTGTTACATGAATTAAAAAAAAAAAATGTTTGACCACTTTGACAGTTTGATTGCCTAGGTATGATTGCAGTCGTTCGTAGCAGAAATTGTGTGTCTTCTTTTCTTTTTTTTTTTCGTTCGACGTGATAGTGATGAGAACCTTACCAAATAAAACGTGTATCTACGTCTTCGTTGTCTGCGCTGTTCTTATTCCGCCGAACAGAGTCGCACCTGTATTACGTTATTCGAGACTCCGACAAAACTTACTTTAAATTTCTTTCGCACCCTTAAGCTTTAGTCGTTAGGTCGACATGCAGTGAAGTGTTGATCGGATAAAAAAAAAAAAAACTACTGAAACTACTTTGGCAGTGCCGCGCCTTGGCCCATTGGTAAAAGCACGGAGCTTGACCAAAGCAAGGAGTTCCTTCTCAATTGCGACTCCATGAAAGAAAATTAAGAAGATTCATCTGCAGCCGTCCCAGAGATGTTACAGCACATTGCGACCGTACAATATACTTTAAAAATGAGACTGAGAAAAAAAAAAAAAAACCTTACTTGGAGCTTCCAACATTCATTTGCTGACATTTTAAGAAATGTTGAAATTGTTCAGGAGGGAAGCGAATGCGCCGGGCATTGAATAGAGAGCCAAACATCCCTACGTTTAGCCAGATATCGTATACTATAAAATATGATTCTCAAAGAGCCTTTGCAAAAAGCAAATGTCCGACCAACAATTTCGTAAAACGTAATGTTCATAATTTCCGTCTCGTGGGCTTAGGGAAGCGATGTCTGGTGCTTATGGCTCCTGGTAGGTTTCATTTAGTTCTTTTGCGGTTCAGGCTTTAGTAAGTGCCTACTGTGTAGTCTGACACCAACGCGTTAAACGGAAGAATAATAAGTCAGAACCTTAATTTTTGTAGATTGCATTAAAAACAAAAAAATATATTTTTCTTTTGTTCTTTCACTTTATGAAACTTTTTGTCTTTATTGTGCCATGTCCACAGTTCAAAATGTTTACACTGCTGCTTCCATAACACGACTGCCAAAAGCGACTCGCAGATTGAACACGAGCACTGTGTCATCACTCGGCCTGCTGTAGGACAGCGATAATACGTCGGCTAGATCTTCGCATTCGCGTTCGTGACCAACACTGCTCTGACGGAAATCGCGGAGCTCTAACAATATCCGGAATACATCGCACGCAGTGAGCTTTACCAGCGCGTGACGACTATGAGAAACACTGGGGGCACGAATCGACGATAGTACGCGTGGCTCGTTAGTCTGGACGCAATTTAAGGAAGTAATTGCTAGTCGATTTTGTATGTCTTCCGTAACAGTTATCACGCTGAGCGAAAGCGTAATACACGCCTTACACTTTTAAAACCTTTAGAGATTAAGCGTGAATGCTACTGGATGACGGCGAAATAAATCTTTTCGTGGTATCTTTAATTTCTGGCCTTCACAAAAGTACAAGGTCATTACATACACAAAACATGGAGAAAAAAAATCTACGACTTGAAGCGCCAACGATGCCGATGTTGTACCGACCACAATAAACTTGAAAGACACTTCGTAAACAGACGAGGAGGATAAAAAAAATAAAAAAAATACGCGCTTTGAAACCGATCTTGGGCGGTCGTTACCCCATCACGATTTCTCGAGGACACACAAACGATTTGTCATTCAATACTGTTCTGATCCCGCGCATCACTCACTCTCCCTGCCGATTCCGCGAACCGGCCATTCGGAATAATCTCTTGGCTGCCGCCTTCGCATCTCTCCTCATTTTTCTCTCAACGCCGGGCTTCAATGACCCCGAGGAAAAGCGATCCGGGGGAGAGACCAAATGATGCCCCGTGGAAGCGCCAATGGGATTGTATACAAGCCACGGAGGAGCCGAGGTATGCGGAGGAGCGCAAGACGTATTGCTTCCTGTATGCGTTGGATCCGCAAAGCACCTTTTGTGTTCGTGTTCGGCGTTGCGTAAGAGCAATCACGAAAGTATAATCGACTTTCAAGTTAATTAGACCCTTGTTTCTTCCACCTAAAAAGTACTGCCCGGCCAAGAACTCTCTTTCGCGTGCTCTGTTTACTGCTGCCGGCGACGTGTTTTCTCCTGCCTCGTTGGTGCGAATTGGTAGTCGCGTCTTCATGCATGTAGTTTGCCCGAGTGTAAGATGCTGCACCTTACGCTTGTGCTTGCTAGTGCATGGTTTCCTCGGACTACATTTCTGGTCACCTTGACAATAATGCTTGCTAAGCGTCCATTAGTGAATGCACTGAGAAGCTTTAATTGTTGGAGGGGTTTACGTAGCTTGTACGGGGAATTGACGACACCATTCTGAGGCGAAGATTCTTTTCCCTGGTGTGTTTCCGCCCATTATTTTAAAATACGCGAGCGGGTCAGATGGTTAAAAAGAGCCTTGCATTACCTACGTATGCAATATTGTCGCAGTCGTCTGATATTTCAGCGTTTAGAATCCACGCGAGCATAGACATATTAGCAAGTATACATTCCGCGCACATGAGGACTACCCTCTATTAACGGGGTTCATGTTTCTTGGGAGATATAGGTTAAATAAGGTATTGCACTATCAATTAAAATACATCGCATGGCGCTTTGTAACATATCTAAGCTGAGCCGAGTTCAACTTCAAAATTTTTGCACAAATAGCTGCTTCCTCTAGCTCAGAAAAATAAACATCCTTATACTCTGCGAACGTAGAAAAGCATCACCCCTAGCACAAAAGCAACATTTAGATTTCGGAAGATAGTTCCATTGAGCAGTGAATCGAAACAACGATGTCGTCGACACGTCACATTGCTGAAGTAAGTTATGAAGAGCTTCTACCATGGACAACTTGTCACATAACTGCGAACCATCTGAGAAAATCCGAGAACGTCATACACAAAACATCGTTGGCTCACTCGGCTATCTGCCCACAGATCGCATTATACCTCTACCTTTACTTGTTTTTTTATGCGCTTGCGTGTGTTTGTCGAACAGCCCGAAAGTTTCGCTAAAATGCATATCGACCTGAGCCCTCATTTCGTAGGCACTAACAGTATATATAAGCAATAACGCAAGTGACACAGCCACAACAAACTCTCAATGACTGCGCACACGCCAGTAAAGTGAGCGTCTGGAGGTCCTACTCCCTCAAGCTCAACCCGGTATAATTTATGCGACAAAATCAAGCGAGCCCAACGCTCAGCCGAACACGAGCCTCTTTCTCTCCCCCGTTTCTCTCTCCAGTCCGACTGGCTGCACGCATGGAGGAATTCCCGTCGTATTGACCTCAATAGGGACCCCTTTCACCCAGGGGAAGGATGATGAAGTCATGGGTACGTACGAGGGGAGAAAGAGAGCGAGAGAGCGACAGAGAAAAAGAAAAGAAGCGCGAGTCAGGCGCCAGGTCTGGTTTTTTCTTTGTTCTCTGACCTTCCAGAAGTCCTTTGTTGGCGGGAATGCAGTCCGGTCATCCGTCAGGACCGACTGGCGGGTTTTTCGAGCGAGAGGTTTCGCCGACCGGTGCTGGTGATTGATTAAGGGAGAAAACGGCGAGAGGGAAATGACACCGTATAGATTTGCGCACTCACTCCCTGCAATCCTGCCGGTTTGGGAATGGAAACCGTGCTGCAGAGATTTGAAAGCTGTCGTTGATTTCTCGAGTCTTTTTATCTTTTTTCCAGTTGTTATCGTACCTCTTTCGAAAAGGTTGATTGTGATAGCACTGATCCATTATGATATGTCTTTTCTTAAAGCGAGCGATGGACGCAAAAATTAAAAGAGAAGGAGATGATAAAAGTGTGCTATTCATTATACGAACAAAGTGGTTTATTGTGTCGTGCAAACGGTAATACGGAATTAAGGTAAGTAATAATATCTCCAGTTGAAGTAAAAGAAATATTTCGCCTCATATTTATCGAGTGATAATACGTGCGTGTTACTGTTGTGCGTTTGATGACGAGTTTCTGCGAACCTGTGTTGTGTACGTGTGTGTTTCAGTTTCGTTTTGTAAGGTCAGGCGATAAACGCTCTGATATCGAACAATAGTAGACAATAAGTTGCTAACCCTAAGCTTCAATTGCACCGCGAATGAAAGCTGAAATTGAAGCTATTAATAAAGTAACTAAATCAGGAACTTGAGGTTAAAACGTTTAGGTTTGACTTAGTTAAAAGTTGAAGTTTTAAAGATGCATAAATCTTTGTGTTGACACAAATCTAAAAAAAAAGAGTAATATCATAACACGTACGCAGATAGATTTGACGTCACAATGACCACATCTTAGATTGTGAAAACTAGAAATATGAAGTGAGAAAATTAAGGAACAAATCTCATAATAGAGCTTCCATAGATTCATAAATAATTTATATATATTTTTTTTATTACTTACGCCATAGTTGATTTGACTAAATTGAGGTAATCCCACATCGCGTTCGAGACAATACCAAAATAAATATTTTGCGTGCTATGTCTCGACTCTCCATATTAGCGACACAAAGGAAGAGAAAATATCACTGTGGAGGATGCTTTATTTCACATTATTTATGACAATGATATGACTGAACGCGTACTTAATAACTCCCTGGGAGTAATCCCACCCCGTAGAGCAAGACTGACAGTGAAATCGCCAAAGAACCATATTTTGCACGATGCAGCCAAACCTTCATGTATGAAATTTTTGTCATTCTGCACAACTAGTCTCTTGGCCAATCAGATTCATTAAAATTGCCCTGCACGCCTGCCACTTTTAGGTTTATTCTGTTAATCTGTATTTACTGATAAGATCCCTTCGCTTCTGAAATTACACTGTGATAATGTTTCGGTTAAAAGGGACCAAACACAGTCTAAAATAATATCTCACTGAGGTAATTGTTTTTTAACCGAAGACCCAACAACCCAAGTTGCTCGTTCGTACAGCTGCAGGCGAGGATGATGGTTACACATATTTCTATAGAAAAATGTCAAACTTTTATTTAGCTTTCGGAGTTAGGTTTCCTTCTACGTGTTTCCGAAAGTGATGTTACTAAATACATTGTCGTAGTTTCTAAATGCACTTCCCTTCGAGTATGTTCAAATATCGCAATCCTTCTGCTGTGCGTTTCATTGTTTTTTATCCCACGCTTAAATGCATCGCAGGGCTGTCAGTACACTCATGCACGCTCACTTATTTGTATTTTATTCCGTCAAAATCAATAATGTAGTTACCGTTATAGTATTTCAAGACTGTACTCGCTCTACATTGTTGCTTTTGAAAGTTGTTCTATTGTTTTAGATCATTCTTGTAAATACTTAGGAAAAAATCACGACACGAGACAAATTTTGTTCTGGACTTGGTTAAACATAATCGACAATAAAGCTTAAAGTGAGCTAAAATCGGGCAAAAGCATGCAATCATTTTTTTAAGGCTGTTTGCTTAACATGACGTTGGCGAAAACGTAATTCTGTATCAAAGGGAATATCGCAACGAATAAAAATAACAGCTAAACGTGGAAATGAAAACAAAACAAAGCATGTGTAATGAGGCGAACTTGTACCAACAAACTAAAACAGAAGATATTAAGCGCTTTGCATCGGCGACGGAAAGGTAACTGTTCGAAGCAGCGCGTTACCGCTGAATCAGAACACTTTATGACAGCCGACAATGGGCTGGAAATTTCCAGAAAAGCATATAATTTTTGCTTTTAGGGATGGAAAGCTAAAATATATAATAAAACAAAGCGTTCGTTTTCTAACAATTTAGGAGCATATGGGAGCTAATTTTTGTTTGCCTATTTATTAATGTGTTTTTTTTTACCACACTCTGAACCATTCACTCTAGACCTAGACAGATATATATTTTTTAAGTATATCTATAAAACCTAAAACGGATCGTTCAAAGCGCGCACACTGGAAACGAATGTCAGCGGAAGCATGGGGGGGGGGGTCAACTGCATTGAACTTAGTCTTTGATTTTGTTGCCGTTTGGCACGAGAAACAATATTCATACATATATTCCTGTACTGATTAGAGGACACTATTCGCCTCGAGATCGAACTAAAGGTGATGCTACTGTCGAGTTATCGTCACCAGCAATGTATGGATAGGAAGAAGACCTCCCCACAGGCAATCTGCGGTCACGGCCAAGAACCTGCAGAATACCGCATCTATTTCCTCGTACGGTATTATTGTGAAAGCAGTTTTAACTGAAAGGGTCCGATATTGTTCAGTGCCTGAGTGCAATACCTATTGCATCGAAATGGGGGTTTTCACCAATATCTAACGGCCGGAGCGCTGAAAAAAGTGTGGCTCTCGAAGTTGAGATCGGCGAAGGAGCCTTCGACTCGCGCGATGGTTTGCTCTAAACCTTTCACCGCTGAAGACTTCATAAGTGGAATTAGAGAACTGTTGATGTAAGTGTCACGAGTGTACGCGTAAAGTGTGCGCGTTGATACTCGCTCGCTGCTGGGCAGTGTGATCGTCATTGGTGTGGGTTCTCCCGCTGCGGTGTTTTTGGAGAGGATGCAAATGCCACGAACTTATTACTGCGTGGGAATCCGACCTCTGAAACGCTGTAGAAGTGCCACTCCTGCGAGACCACCTACACTATGACACTGTAAAGGAGGCATTAACTGCGGCGGAAGTGACTCGCTCAGTGTCTGGGCGCGCGTCGGACGCGCCTGATAAATTTTCTTGAAGTTTAGAGGGAAGTACGCTGCAAATAGGGCTGTGAAAGTGCATGAGTCGTGGCACCATTCCTGAGTTTCAGATCCAGAGTGTGGGAATCCTTGCTGAGAGCCGACGACTGCAGCACGTAACTCCGCACGCGTACGCTCGTCGACGTGATCTTTGGGGTCACAACGCTGCACTGAATAACGTGCCCGGCCTTCTCAAGGTGTTCGCCTTCGACGAGGCATCGCTTTTCGTCACAAATGTACTCCATGATAGTAGGCAATGGCACTGAAACTGAAACAGAAAACCGCATCACAACACAAACCACAGTAGTAACATTATATAAGTATCTGGCTTGGCATTCCTTGCCGTCGCGAATTTTGGAACGATACAATCTTTTTGAAGAAACAAGCATTCACAATCTAAATATCGCAGCTTACCCGAAAACAGCCTTCATCGTCGCGAGGATCCATGCTTCAACGTGCGCCGGGAGCATACGACGTGAGGCGGTATCCACACTCGTAGTGTTTCCAACATCGGCCACACGGTGGCTGCTCTCTCCGATCTCGAGGCGAATAGTCAGTTCAAAAAACGTAGGGAGAGGGGTTATTATGTTCACCCTTATTCCTTGGTGATCTCTTTTTCGGTGTTTTTAAAGGCTAACGGTGGTATCTTACTGGCTGTATAGAGGGATGATAGGATGTTCGATACTTGCCAGACCCTGCATTTCTCCAGTTGGCAGTGACCAAGCACCCTTTGCAGTGGTCGTAGTTCTTTGTTTGATAGTTGAGGATACATCTCAAGTGCATATCTCTATCTTGTGTAACTTGTCCCACCTGGTTCGGTATAATTTTAATGCCACCATTCTATTGAAAAATCTTATTTATGTAACAAATATATTGGTCCAATAAGCGCGTGCGGTAAATAATATAATATAAGAACATGTAAGAACCTTATAGAAATTAAGATATAACAAGTTTTTATAACTTTTTATATAATCTACAATTGTTCTTATATGTTCTTATTTGATCTTATCTGATCATATGCGGTTATTGGGTCAAAAAATTTCTGATACAAGTAACATTTCTTTTTTTTTTTCAATAGGGCAGTCATGGCTCGTTAATACGGACTCCGTTAATAGGAACACTCAGCTATATAAACCTCATTGCTACGTCATCTTTTTTGTTGTCTCTGTTTTGTAAAAAGAAAAAAAGCATCATCGACGCTTCTTTTTTTAAATTTTTTTTATGGAAGGGGGAAAAAAGAGGGGGGGGGGGGGCGAACGTGTCCATATTGAAAAGACATAACTGAATTTTTAATAATTCGCCTCTCAAAGATTCTGCACGGACCTCATGTCTCGCCGATGTAATATATGCTGCACTCGCTGAGAGTCGAGAGGGCCAGGCGAACATATAGCCTACTTTAATACATTATAACGTATTTCCTGTTCACGGTGTAGCGATGCAGGTGGCGGGCTATGCTCCCTCTTTAAAATGTGTCAGTTCGTATGTGTGTGTGTATTTTGTTTTGTTGCTTTTTGCTTTTTTCGTACTTGCTTAGCCCAGATTCAGACGGCGGGCGGGTGAAACATGGATGGCAACGCACGACTTCCGACAGCGCAGCGTCTTCCTGAACCGCGACTAAGATGTCGCAGGAAGATAGATCCAGCACATCTTACCTGTCGAACGCGCGTGCCTAACAGAAACGCGAGTCTTAGCAATACTACCCATAGAAGACATAGGCCTGCGCGTATACGTCATCGTCAGTAGCTTCCCCGACCCGCCCCAAGCGGAAAACGTGCTAAAGCTGGACGAGAGTACACCGCAGAGTTGCAGACGCGCGCGTCATGTCGCCGCCGTCTGCATAGCATCGCGCTGTCAGGCGCTGCCAGACGCGTTGGCGGTGACGCTGACGCAGGTCCACGGCAAAGTGGCAGACGCGTGCGTCTTGGCGCCGCAGTCTGCTAACAGCGTGCCTGTTGTGACGCGCTTCCTGACGCGATGGCGGTGTCGGTGACGCAAGTTGGGCTGCGCTGCGTGAGTCCACTAGCGATGACGTTTCGTGCGAAAAGGCCTCGTCTTCTAGATTGTATATCGGTCTTACTCCGGTTTCACACTGTCAAGAGAGAAATCATAACCGAGATTTCCTTTTCGATGCGCTTGCCTTCGATAATTCGACGCAGAGGACGTGCAGCTACAAACGTGAGCTGTCGCAACCCTTCCTGTCGTGACTTCTAACATGTTATTTAGACGAGCAAGTTTCGCTTTCTTCCGCTCGTTCTCGTTTTGTACGTAGGTATTTTTTGTATTACGTATCACCTTTGTGTATATGTATAAATATATTTGTTAAACAGCGTTCTTTCGCTTTTCGTCTGAAATTCGACTGAAATGATTGAATTTATTCTTCTCAAAGAGTGTGAGGCTCTCTGCCCAATGGAAGATAGAAAAAATTGTATTTTTGGGTGTCTTGTTTTTTTGTTTTTTTTCTACCGCAGTTGGAGGCGGTCGCTAAAAAAAAGCTGTAAGAGTATTTTGAGTTTGAGTTGGGATCATTTCTCGTGGTAAGTAAAAACGATTCTAAACCAAATCCAACTTAATCACATCGTTTACTGTAGAGATGTGCGAAAAAACTATAATAAAGGCTATTGTAGGTTTTTAATGAGGAATTGAAGGAATAGGGAGCCCATTCCTACTAAAATACGGAACATTAATCCGCGTTCTACTTATACAAAAATCATGAATGTATAAAAGGCAGTGAGGAGGACAAATAGGAAGAGGGAGCAAAAATAAATATTAATTCGTTCACTCCTGGGGACCGATTTTAGTAAGTCCGCATTTTCACCACATTAAGTCGCCGATGTCTGATGAAGTAATCACGTTGAGTGTATGTTTATACAGCCGGAAGCTAGTCAACCTTAGTGGCCGTCAGGTGCCTCAGCTATAAATGAGAAATCAAGCCACTTCCGTAAAACTGCTAGCCTGCGGTCTTTAACGTGCATCGCGCAGTAGTGATACACGACCGCACGCCAGTACGATGCTTATTCAGATCGAACCGGGCAGGGGTAGATATTGAACCCAGGATTCCTCGGCAGGCTGCAGCTCAAGCTTTCGATCCACATGCTCCGAGCTGGTGTGCGCTAGCCCACTCGCCCGCCCAGTTCCCCCTCCCCCCTAAAAAGCAGTATTAATAAAATGTGTCTAAAACAACTCTGAAGATGTTCAACCGACCCGCGCTCAATATTGGGCTACTCGTTCTGCTCATTCGCGCGGCTATACTCCGTTCATTGCAAAGCAGATAGGGTGGTGAAAGCTACGTTCTCGTTATACCAGTCATCCGTCGGTCTTGCACTACGCGATCGAGCTTCCTGCACGCCCTCAAGAAGAAACAAAAGCAAAAAAAGAAATAGCGTAAGAACGTAAAATGGTAAACAAGAAGTAATAGGATACTGACTGATCCTACCAGCGCGTAGTTTCCGCTGCTTTCTGAGCTTCACGGTAAACTATAGCAAGACCAACAGGAAAATCAAATCCGTGCACAAGGAATTTTGACGGCATTTCAATGAGATCGAGGGCACGTACAAATTGAACACAAGTGCTGAGTAGACGTTCTGCTGATCCTCGTGTCCAGGCAGTTTGCCGAAGGACGCTCGGCGTCAAGCTCGGGGCGGTTTGCAGAGGTGTCACTCTCCTAATGTGACGATATTACGTGAAGGTAGAGGAGGCTGTTTACAGTCTTGGATTATTCCAGATGGTTTCGGTTTTAATCACTGGCACCTTGAGAAACGCGGGCCGTGGTCGGTCGCGAAGATCTCATTATCGATTCGCAGTCAGTGACCTTGCGGCATATGTTGATAAGAAAGCCAAAGAACGGATCGCGATGCAAGAGGTGTGAACACCCTGCGTTTCGGAACCTTCACGTGTAGTATTCTTTACTGTTCATGTATCAACTTTTTTCCTTAGTATCCTCATCACTCTCCCCCAGGATGGAGCAGTCGGCCGGGACAATTACCCAGCGTGACTCCTCTGTCCTCCCGTTCTATTCTTCCTTCCCTGTGAGAAATAGTAGAGTGCACTAAAATAAAAGAAAAACACAAAGATTGAAAGAGACAGAATAACTGGAAAATTGAGAACGGCAGGGCACCTCTATCAAATGCCCCGCCTCCAGCACGCGCTCATTGCCTTCCAATGTGCTCTGGCTGCACACGCACGCTCGAAGCAGACGGGACGCCTGCAGAACGACCAATGTTGGAAGCTAGAGCTGTAGACGGATCAACTGAGACCCACCCCTGCCGTTCTAATTTTGTCAGCGATTATACATGGCGTTGGGTACGTCGGAGTTTCAAATACCCGAATCAATCACAACCCTGATAACTGTTTCTCGTTGTACACACGTCAGTAATCGAGCGCAACTTTGGCGTGAAGATCGTTCCACTACACGCAACGCGGGAGCGTCTCCCACGCAATCTTCCCGCGCAGAAGACGCGACGTCAAGAAACTGATCTCGAGTCGTACACGCGGGACGACGAGAAGACCTTCGCGGAGAAGACGAGGCGGTCAGGAGAAACAACAAAGGGGGGAGTGGAGCAGCGGCGAGCAACGGCGACGGCAGCAGCGGCAAAGACGGGCCGATCCAACGGCGGCTCAGCAAACAAAGCACAAAAAGGAAAACCCGGACGTTATCAGCGTGAAGTTTTCTGACACGCGCAGAAGAGAAAAGAGTGTGCTAGCTGACCCCTTGCGAAAGCATTCGCGTGACGCGAGGATGGAGGGAGGGAGGACTGGCAGAGGTCGACTCGCTGATCCGTCGTCCTCTCTTTTATTTTATTATTATTATTACTATTTTTGTTTGCTTTGCCGCTACACGAAGAGGAAGGCGAAAGTGGAAGAACCAGGCAGGAACCTTATCTGATCCAAGCCAGAGCTGCGGCTTTTGGGCGTTGCTTCTCTGCATCGTTCTTCTCGCAGGCAGACACTGAGCACGACAGACCACGATGGAGCATGATCCGGCGGTGCCGGAGTGCCGGAAGCATCGTGCTCGAGGCGTTTTCTTTGGATGTTAGTGCGATGGCTTCGTGAAAACGCGCGTCGTGTCGAAGCACGTGGTCTTGGTTGCGAGAGATAAGGCTCTTGAGTGTATTCTCCATCCGTACCACGCACTTCGCGCGTCGTTTTAGGAAGGCCCTCGCGAAAACTGCGCTTAAAAGAAGCTTGAGCTGCACCAGTGCTTCAGGAACAAATCATAAAAAAAAATATAACTGGAAAAAGGCGCAATGAATTTTAAAATTAAGTTTAACATTTGAACTTAATTCCACCGGAAACACTTAGGCTCAATGTGCAACGCACCGTGTTATACTCCGTTCCAAAATAAGCTGAAAGTGCGATAGAAGGTATGAGCGCTTGTTGGACTATACATAGGTCTATCCTTCGCCACGTGATCACGCCCCCACTCAAACACAGATAGAGATAATGGGGCCAGGCGTGTAAAGAGAGGTGGATGATTGGTCGGACGAGCGCTAAGCTACAATCCTACTGTCACCTTAGAGGTGGACGGAGCACAGTGTCCCTCTTTTTACGGATATAAAAAAAAAAAAAAAAAAAAAAAAAAGTTCGCTTGTATAAGCATTGCCATAGCCTCCTCTTGGCACTTATGTCGAATATATTGCAAGAGAAAATAGATCCCCTCGCCATCTTTCTGACCCTGCAACGAGCATGCCCCACCTTCGGAACCGTCGCGTAGATTCAACGTATCACAAAAGTGTCTAGTTCTTATGCAAAACAACCACATAATAACCCCAAGTTCTTATGTAAAACAACCACAATAAACAGACACAGCAAGCCAGAAAGGAAAAAGAAAAGGGACGATAGATCTTGCTCTTGGGGCTCAGTCGTCTGAGCCCGGACAGCGAGGCGGTCTGTCCTTTTGGGGCGCGGCAGCCGCGTCTTCCTTCGTGTCCCTGCTGATCCGACCAATGACTTCTTCCAAGCAGCGTATAGAGAGAAGAAACCGTTGCCTCGTCCGGAATAGATCAGATAGTTTGCTTGTTCGGAGAAGTGATGTTATCGTAGACCGACAGTTGACCCTTCTCGGCACCTTACCTTGCTCTTCGTTTTACACTGTCCGTGTCACGAGGCGCGTGTTATTCAGCTGGATACGCGTGTCCGTCATCATCACTGCTGCTTCCTTTTCTTTTTTACTTAATATTTGATTATCATGTTCGCGACGTCGGGCGTGATGGATTTGGGTACTCGTCGGCGATGTTTCGCTCGTCTCAAGTCTTCTCCTAAAAGTATGGCCGGATACTGTATGGTTTTCTATATCGCTTTTCGTTTTTGTCTTCTCTTTCGCCATTATATGTATTTCTGGCTTTTGCCAAAGCGCGGCTAAAAGTGTGCCTACCCAGGTGGCCGTGAACGTAGTGCACTAACTATATATAAGTGCCTCAATTTTTGTGAGCGAACGTAGGTTCCTCGATGTATAATCGAATTTGCCCGCTACCCCGAAACGTGGCGTTGGTTGTACGAAAACGTAAGTACAAAGACGTTCGGTAAAGAAATTTCGCTGCTGATGGAATTTCCTTGTTTCGAGAAAATTGGACGGTAGCACAAGGGAAAGTTTGGCAAGTCGCGTCATTTGTTGCTGAGTGTCGGATCGCCCAAGATTAATTATGTCTCGCACTCAATTCAGACTTTGTTTTTTTTTTTTTTTTTCGACAGGCAATATAAATGGCGAGTGGATTTTCAAAAAATAATAAAACGCACGAGGAAAAAAAAAACTTTAACGTATTTGAATAGTGCTTGGGGCGCTAGAACAATACAACGAATTAAATTCACGACGCCTGGAAATGGCATGATTTGATAGACCAAATATCATCTTAAGCAAAAAAAAAAAATAAAAATAAAAAAAAGCAAACATTACGGGGAAGCGAACGTGCTTCAGATGGACGTCAAGACACTATACTTCCCGTCAAGGCATTAGGGAGTTTTAGGGAACCGTAATTTGCACATCCGATACGGTACGGAGGGCTCTCCGGTATACGAACTGCGCATGTGCGAGGCTTCTCCGGTAGCGCATGCGCAGTTTCTACCAGAGGGCCCACCGTACCGTATCGTATGTGCAAGAACGGTTCCCTAACACTGCTTATTATACAGCCGACGTTACGGGCCGATGAACGTAATCGAGCAGCGGAAATATGGAACTCGTCACCGCACTCGTCATCTTTGGGAGCTTACCGACACCGGGGAAGTCGATTCCGCGCAGTGGATGCATCGTTATCTTGCAGTTCTGCTCTCAGTGCGTAATTGGTTTGGCCCAGGGGCCCCCGGCCCGCACGCCGAATACGCAACACGTATTAAAAAATATTAAAAAAATTGACACCGCGATGCGCATTACAAGCGCGAACGAATATATAAGAAAAACAAATGTGAGGAAAGCTGCATCAAAATACGGAATTTCGCGCCACAATATTGTGCATTCTCATCCCGAGCATTACTATTCGTAGTTATCTCCTTCGTGTAAGCGTGACTATAAGATACGATTCCTGAGTGCTCTCACGAATATTGGACTTCCTGTCCTCTGTCATAACCCTCGTTTATTTTAATCGGCAGATTTATCATTCTCGTTATTTTTCTGCCCCGAGCGATTATGCTAAAGTTCCTCCTACGCGCTATGATGTATGCACGGTGAGTGAGTTCTCCGGGGTAACATTATGTCGTAATATGTCCTAATTATAAATATATGACATTTACATGTTAAAATGTGAATATTCAACCACTTTACATTTCTTGTTGTTGTTGTTTTTTTATCCCTCTGGTTTACCTTTCTGAATTTAAATGCATATTCAGGCATATTTGTTTAATATTTCCCCAATTGATTAAATATTCACCGGCCCCTAAGACTGACACAGGTCCCCAATCCGGTCCCTTAGCCAAAAACACTTGGAGCCCCCTGGTTAAGCCGGCGAGAGCAAGGGCGCGAAGAAGGCCAGTGCCGTGACGATGCACTTTCGAAGCTGCCTGATTGGCTCTATCGGATCATCGCCTCGGCTGCGATCTGACATTCCGTGGTGCGGACCTTCCGTGGTGCGGAGTGTACATTGATGAACAAGTAAAGGCGCTAAAAAGCGTCTATGCTTTCACGTCTGACTCGCAAATAAGGGTAGCTAAGGGTCGAGTATAGTATATCAACTATTAAGCCTTTCTTGTAGCATAAACCAAACTCGATCGGAATATTATTAAAACCAAGACGTTTTGAAGTAGCAAACATCATAAAATAAAAACATTTTTTTTTATGTATATGTCAATATTGAATTCGTGTTTACGTCCAACGCGTATTTAAAATGAAGATTCTCGATTTAATTAAAGGAGTTTAAATCCCGCATCAAGGAGGACTAGCTGAGGACGCGTCCTAAACTGAAAGAAAGGATGACGAAGAAACGGGTGCTCACTTGGACTTGGAGGGTGAACACCGGTGACGGTAGGGATTCCAGATCCACTTCACGGACCATGAAAAGTTCGGCTGTTTGCTCCTGGAGCTCGAAAATCCCCAGTTCGTTTCCTGGGAAACACGAAAAGAACAGGCGGATTACGCGTCAACCCAGCAACGATTACGTTACAGTGTTGCGTGGCGTTTCAAACAAGTTATTGCTTCAGCTCTCTTTGCTCCTGTCCGCCTCGAGATGGCATAATGTACAGCAAGTTTTGCATGTGCGCGCACGTGCATGTGTTCTTGTGTACGCAAATGTGTATGTGTGTATGCGTGTGCGTGCGTGCGCGTGAGTGTATATGCGTGTTGTGTGTGTGTGTGTGGGGGGGGGGGTTGCATATATTTTTATACATTGTATAATAATTTTTTATAGACTTTATTCCACTCAGCTGCGGGCCAGCAGGGGCACTTGCGAAGGGTTCAACGTCTCTGCCAAGCCTGGATACTGCCGAGTGGATACTAGAACATGTGCAAATAAAAGCTACAGTATTATTACTCTTCTTCATTTAGTCTTGGTTGTCCAGGAACAACCAGGACTAAATGGTTGCTCCTGGACACCAGCCAAAACTGGTCGATTGATTGATTGATTGATTTATTGATAACTTTCAAAATAAATATTTACCTTTTAATTTTCTGTCACTGGTTCTGATGTTTGTGTGTTTTTGTCAAGTTATAATCATCATGTTTTACCCAGTAACGGGAGTGTGATCCTTGTCTCTAAGTGAGTGAATGTCCTGTGTGGCAGTACCAGGACCACAAGATTGTTCCTGGACACCCCACAAAAATTTATCGTATGACTGACTAAGTGATTGAATGATTAATTAATTGATTATTTCTATTATTCAATTCATTATTACGAAGATTACAAAGACGGGTGGCTTTCAATGGTCCAATGCAGACTCACATGTTCACATGAACGTTCCACCGACTTTTAATTTTCAGACCGAATTTTAATATGGGCATCGCTAAAGCGAAAATGATTAATAATTTTTGGCAGATTATGTGCCAAGAATGGACAGAATTCGTTCCTTCATTTGACCTAGTTCTCTGCCGAGGGATGTACGGTATCAAAGCATTCGTTCAAATATCAGCTAGACTACTGTAAAACAAACACGGGAACTGGTATTCCAAACTCTGCTACAGTTACAGAACCAAGAACCACCAGAACGAATCCTGGACCTGCCGTTTTTGAAAGGAACTTGGTGGCAGCGTACTTTCGTGAAACCACGACTCTGAGTCGCACGTGAGAGCCAGGCAGATTAGCTCTTTAAACTCGCGAAAAGTGCCATAGGTATCTCAGGACATGCTGATCCTGAGGTATACACCTATTTGCACAAAATATTAGTTGAATGAGTGATTAAAAAAGTTTAGCTAGTCAGATATTCCCACTGTCTATAAATAAAGCGATACAAGCATCCAGCCCGTCCACCTAGTGAAGACACTACCGCACGTTTTTCAGAGAGGAAAAGGCGAAGAAAATTTTGCACTCTTCAATACGAAACGGGACGTGTTGCTCCATTGTCCTCCATTTGATGGGCTTGCGTGTATAGTCCGAGCAATCTTATTGCGACCTTTGCTAGCTTGCTGTAAGAACGTAATTTCGGCGGTCATAATCTACCAAAACGCGTTCATGCGCTTGAAGCTATGTTCCATTGTTATTCGGAAAAAGGTCCATTCACCCCGGGGCTTTTCAACAAGATAAAACGATCCCATTTCGTCCAACTTCTTTGTTGTTGTTTCCTCACAAAAAGGTTTAGTGCAGCGAAATGAATCGCAACCTTTCCATCAACCACAGCCCGACGTACAGAGCGGCGTTTCAACACCGCTGCAGCGCGCCTACGCCGACGCGGCTGTCGCCAAAGTGACACCAACACTCGGATCCGAAATCCCGGCGTCCCGTAAGCTGCTTTTAAGGCATACGCGCACAAAAATATCGAAAACAATTTTGCGCGGCGCAGCCAACAGTTGTAACGAAAACAAAGGCTTTCCACGCCCGGTCGACTTAGGAAACCCCGTCGACGGCGTGACACGGAGGAAATGGGAGCTTGTAATCGCCAGCCGACCATAACTACGAGACGGCAGGGCGCTGAAAAGGAAAGGCCACCATGCGAGTCCGACGGCCATATTGGTTTTTCTTTTCTTTTTTTCCCTTCTTTGCCAAATTTGGTGAGCGCGCGTTCAAAGATAAATTACGACGGGAGCAGCGAGGACGCTGTTCGTGTCGACGAAGACGGCGGTCGCCGACGCTCACCGTGGATGATTGAGTAGCGGAGGGGTGCGTTGATGCCCAGGTCTTGGTCGAAGGCGTGCACGGGGGCGTCCGTCTGAAGCTTCACTCGTAGCCTGGCGCCCTGCGAGAGAGCCGCGGGTTTGAAGAAGGACGTCGTTTATTTTCGGGTGGGATCCTCGGCCGCGGTTCGTGCCGCGCGCCAGCACACAACGGGCTTACGTGTGCGTATATAACGTGCAGCACGCCAACGTCTTTTGTGCGTGTACGCCTGCATGCGTTTACGTTAGGAGGATGACGCGCACGGTGCTTTATTAACTGGAATTAGGTTTCTGCCTCCCCCCCACTGAACTCCGGCAGTGTGCGCGGCTCGCACGATGCTGCGGAAGAGAAGCGGAAGGGAGTGTCTCTTGGAGGGGGCGGGGGGGGGGGGGGGGGAGGGAGGGGGGGGATCATGGAAGCTTTCTGCCGTGGTTCCCCTTCACTGCGCTTCTGATCCGACGCGCGAGAAGAGGTGTGGAGTTTGGGGATTTGCAGAACGGATCAGTTCATATTGCAGTTGGTGGGGTAACGTACGACTAACTCGGTCGCGCGCGCAGAAAGTTAAAGTTCATGCGGTTATAGGGCATTACTTTTGGAGTATAGCTTTCTTCCTCTGGGGCTGGGGGTGTGCATTGGTAAACAACTTTAACATCGGCTAGAAAGTTTTTGTACAGTCGGGTTTTCGTCTAGACTGTCTCTTTATTACTAGAAAATGCATTATAAAATGTATTAGCTTCCTGAATGGAGCAGTCAATCAATAGTCCACATGTTCGTACCTTGTGCGACTTTCGATCAAAAGTAGGTGCGACAAGCCTTCGTTCATTGAAATAAAAAAAAAGCAGAAACAAAAGAACAAAACAAAAAACAGAAGAAATCACGCGAAGCCGCACAATTGAAGAAACACCTATTGCTCGAATCATAACTGACTCGTATTTTCATCTTCGAAAACATTCCTCCAATTTTGCAATTTATTATGGCGTCATCATGAAATATTTGTAGAATATAAGTGAAATGATATACTAGATGAATGGTGTCCCCAAAAATTTTTAAATGTAGAAATAATTTGAGATTAAAGGACCCGAGCAAGGGTCGAATTGGCAAAAGGCGCTGTCCCTTATTCTTTCAATTGCAGAAATTGCAAAACTAAAATAAAAAAAAAAATTAATGGATAGTTTTAGACTTACCGTGATCACAGCAGCCTCAGTTACGTTGGTCTTGTAGACTTGTCGCGTAAAGACCGGATTTTGATCGTCTGCGTCCTTCACTCGGATGGTCACGCTGGTCAGTGACTGGAAGCTTTCGGGAGAACCGTGATCCTGTGGTCAAAAAAGAAAAAAAAAACGCATTGAACTTTAGATTAATACACCGTCAAACACACGATAAGACGAAAGGGTTACTTTATTAGATAAAAATCGATAAGCAAAGGGAACTTCAATAATAAGATGTTGGTTTGTGAATCGCGGGTTGCGGACTCTTCTCTTCGCTTTTGTCGTTTTCTCGTTTACAAAACAAAGATATTCTTGAATGGCTGGGTTCACCGGGCGCTTATTTTCCATTGTTATTCATTAAATAGGCACCAATAATAGTGATAATGCAATAACTTTGATTCCCTCTAGGACAGAAACCAGTAGATGCATTGTGCATCGTAAATAATTCAGAACAAGGAAACCATTTTTTTTTCTCTCCTTGTTTTGTTTACTAGCCTTTCATTCCCTTGTAAAAAAGAGCGCATCGAAGGCTACCTACTATTGGCTATAAGGAAGTAACAGTAATCTCAGCCAGACAGAACCTGGCAAACTCGCAAAAAAAAAAGCAAAACAAAAGCGCGCGCAGGGTTCCGACAGTGCATTTCCTGGAAGGCTCGTGATGTACCCAGTGCGCTTCTAACAGCGTCATCATCAATCATGGACGTTGGGTTACTCTGTGCGACTTCATCAAGGAAGCCGATTATCGTGCCGTACGATCATCAGTGCTGGCCTCGCGACTACACCGGACTGAAGCTCATAAAAAATGCGACGTTAGTCGGTTACATTTTTATTTGGCGAAAGTACAATGAAAGACACTTCGCAAGACCCCCGTCCAAGACCAGAACTCTCGAGAAGGAGAGCAATCTATCTTCATTGCTGCCTTGTCCCTCGAGGCACTGACGAGAAAATGGAGCTTTTGTAAAGCTTTCTCTTAGTTCCCTTTATTTTTTCAGCAGTCACCTTAAGCTACAACGTAATTAGCACCTAATTTTTGGACGAGTTAATTGGGTACTCAAGCCGAGCTTTTGCAATGCCCACTGCTTAAATATTGAACTGTCTCCTGGGACGTTATACACCGATTTTGAAATTGTGAACGCAATAAATGGTGCTGTTATGGCCCCGGGTTCAACTAAACAAAAATTCAACCAATATTGTTTGCCGTCGATGTGTGAAAAATACTCGTTAAAAAAATCCTTACTCTTGAGCCTAACCACTCGATTGCAGACGGACATGGTTGTGGACGTGCGATACTGCTAAGCTTCATCAGAATGACAAAAAAAAAAAAAAAGAAGCAGATCATTACGAAGAAGAGTTCTTTCTGTTCCAACATCGGAAGATATATTTCCCCAGAAAAAGGGGAGAACTTCTTCTTTTTTTTTTGTGATTCGTGAGAAATTTTCTTTTTTTCTTCTTCTTTGTACTACGCACAAGCAGGCACATATCTCAGCCTCACTTGATGTTGTTTTTGTTTCTGTGGGGTGGGGAGTTATTTCAAGCTAAATTATATCAACCGTTAAGCTTCATCATGCACATTTCTTAAAGGGGAAATGCAACGATTTTCGTACTTTGCGCAAGTACCGCTAAGAACGAATCCCTGGCGTTAATGGCCTGTGAAACACCTGTTCGTTTCTCACCACAGGCAATCGAAGTCGCAGAAAAATATTAAAGAAAAACGAGCAGTCAGAACAAGCGGCCACGTGATTTAGAACCGATTATATGCCGCCAATGTTGATCATCGCCACGCGCTGGGGTTGGCAAGGCACAAGACACGCTCTGAGTTCCAGATATAGTTCGGCTATTGTCGTCATTGCAGCGATTGGACACGGGCCATCACCGGAACACTTGTCGAGCTACCGCTTATCACGAGCCCAAATCGAGTCCCCACGCAACGCTCGGGTCCAATCTATGAGCCGCATTCAAATACCGTCCCTGGGCGGTGCTGGGACCGCCCAGCTACGTCATCAAGTTTTGCGAAGGAGAGATTGAATGAAAACGCTCGCTTTTGTCCTTCAAAATACACAGCAACAAAGCACTTTCTTGGCCAGTGGCGTTGCGTGGGAGTATCCTTGTGTCCCACTAGTACCAGTAAGCTCGTGTAAAGTAAAAATAAAAACATTCCAGTTGAATATCGTTGCACCGCCCCTTTAAGCTTATCTCGTCAAATTGAATCTTTCTTAATCTATAAAATGTAAAGATTGAACAAACGGTTCATTTTGTTTTGTTTTGTTTCTTTCTATAACGCTATTATACTTTCGTTAAGAATTGTAGCGACCCCGGCACTTGACGGCGCTATCACATGACACAGTAGAATATTCACTTCTTACTGATCAGCAAATTAAGGCTCTTAAAGATATTGCTGTAGAGAAGAATTATGGTCACAATGCACGTTATTCATAACTGTGTTTGATTTTGTTTTCGGAAAATCTTATTTTACGCAACGGTATGGGACGCTGGTTCCCCACTCTCAATCACTAGAGACGTTTCTCCACCAACGAAAAGAAACCGGTCGCCGTTAGTTAAAATTTGTTCCGACCGGAGGAAAGAATACACATCTTCAGTTCCACAAGTCCAGCTAGAGCTCAGCAAGGCCCGAGCCAACCCGAATGCCTATGTCAGGAGCGATGTAGCCGCGGTTTTTCCTGAGCAGATCGAATTCACCAACACTTTCCCAGGGCTACTTCGGATTCGGCAGATGAGGCACGCCTCGACCTCTCGTTTGGTCAAGATGTCCTTCATCTCCCCCAGTCGAGGCACCATCAGCCGGGCCAGACCCGGGTCGGGCCTGATTCCATAGACCGGGCCTGAGTCAGGCCTGATAATGTAGGCATCACATCGGGCCGGGCCTGAGTCGGGCCTGATAAGATAGGCATCCCATCGGGCTGGGTCATGGGGTCGGGTAAGACTGCGAGTCAGCGGGCCCGGGCCGGGTCGGGCCCCAGAAAGTGGGCACGTGCAGTGCTCTAACTTCATCTTGAATAATGGTCGGTCAGTTGCCTCGCCTTTTTCCCTAGATAATTACAAATACAAGAACGGAAGACAACAAAGAAGCGAAAAAAAAAAGAGGAAAGCCCCTTGAATTCCTGGATCGGCACCAGGAAGGAAGTTCGGGCTTTCTAACCCGCGTTGTTCCCGTGCTCACCCCTCGCGTTAAGTAACGAAGTTAGCCGTGTCCTCTTTTCTCCGGCGAGGAGCTGACGCGTGCAGGCCTCGCGGGGAAAGGAAGTTTACGGGCCCGGTTTCGCTCACCGCGAGCACGAGCCGCTCTCCAGTGGGAGCCGGAGAGCGAGCGCTTCTTAAATAATTAGAGCGCGCGGGCGAAGCCGGTTTCCGGGGTGGTGGGGAGGGGAGACACGCCGGCACGCTTGCTCGCCTCTCGCCGCCGCGTTGCCCAGAAAAAAAATTCCGACAGCCTAAACTGCGCGAAGGAGGAGGGGACGGTTCGGAATGAGAAGGGTAGATTTTGAAGTCCGCTGTTTCCTTCCTTGAGGCCTTAGCTACCGGAAAGGCCGCCTGAGTGTACACGAGGTTACGAAGCTTCCTGCTGAGAGAACCGAGTTAAAGAAGGGAGTGGGGGAGGCGAGCGAGGCGAGGCTGCTACTCTCATTTGAAAATTTCCTTAATCTAGTTATTACGTCGGCTGGAGGTAGCTGTCTACGCAAAAAGAACGATGCCCAAAACTCCAGGGAGGCCGCAGCGCGGAAAGGGAGAACTTTGCTATCGGCACCCTGAACGGTAATGTCGTGCTCGCTTGGGACCAAATGCATCCTTACTTTCCATCGCCATAATACACCTATGATAGTATTTTTTATTCTTTATGTCGCATGTTTTGCCGTGAGGACAAAAAGCCCACCTTATATTGTTGGTAGTTTTTCTTTTTTGGGCGAGAGCTCGCGCACGCCATATATATGCGATTTTGAGCAGGGACCTCATGCTTACAGACAACGCTGCGGTGCTTCCTAAGCTAAAAGAGACTATACGTGATAGGTTAATTTTGTTTCCAAACTTGTTTCAAGCGAATGAGTTTCGATTAAGCTTCACTTGTCTCTCGAGGACTCCTTGGTAGGAAGCGCGATGCTCCAGCACATCTGGCATAAAAATTATTTTAACGTTACCTTGCCAGGAGTTGCAGTTTCTTTTTTCTTTGCAGCTCACTTTATTAAATATTTCGAGATACCTTACCTTGCCAGGAGTTGCAGTTTTTTTTAACAGCTCATTGTATTAAATATTTCGAGATACCTTACCTCCAGATTAACATTTAAGTATACTAAACGGTGTGCCTATTACTTCATAGGGATAAAGCTCATTTTTCTACACATGATAAGGTATTTATACTAAAATAATCTTGACATAGAGAAAAAAAAAGTTGCGTTATGGTCAACCAATTTCACATCACTAACCGGGAAAACAAATTAACAAAATTTACGAGTTACCGCTTAGTAGTTGCTGAAAGAGCTGTCAGAGCTCATGTCGCCTCCTGCCACACTGAAGTCATCATTGGTTTTAAAACATGCAAGTAAATAAAATAAAAAAGTGTAGATACCCCTGGACTTCGTAGCAAACACTGAATTAATCTAAAAATAAAAAACGGCCGCGGCGGGAACGATGCGTATACGCTGTGGCCGGTTAGGACTGACTATAGTCAGTCCAAACAACGTGACGGTTCCTAAAAAAAGTTGTAAAGCTAAAGGGCCATAAAACGGGATATACGTAGTACCTGCTCCCAATAATGGCCTGTGAACCAATCACATTTTGGAGTGCCGTAAGAACAAAATCAACTTCTTGCAACCTAAGCGATCTTCCGCAGTATGTAAGTAAACGTATGGTCAGTTCGCGGCGCTCAACAGTTAATAAAGTTTAATAACAATGCCCATCTGACATTTATGCGTATCAGTTCTGTCATTTGTATTGTACGTGGTGAATCCCGCCGCGAGAATGAAGTCTTCAATCTGCACGAGGACAGCGAACACAGGTGCACGAAGCCACAGTTCTTATACAATGCGCTTAAAAGCACATTAAAAAAAAGTTTATTGTAGATAGTAGAGTCAATAGAAACTTTAAACGCGACTCAGTGCGATCAGAGTGCAAGAGGTTCAACACCGCTAAGTCGTGCCTCGGTAATACCGTTGGGAGACCTTGCCGAAAGAATCGCGATAATCGAGGCATGAAAGCAAACGAGACCAAGTTGCGCCCGCACCCTCGGCAGTCTTGTTCCGAGAACGCGAAACAAGCGGCAGCGAGTACGTCACCGTCTAACGAATGTGCTATAGTTTTATGCACCGAGAAACTAAGGGAGATGAGAATACGAGAGCGCGCAGGGACGTCAGAACGCCAATCTCTGATTGGAATGATTAGTTGGTAGACTTAAAGCTCTTTAGCAGCTAAAGCAGGACCTTTGTCTCCACTGCACTCGTCGAACGCGTTCAATTGCGAGATACAAACGCCGGACGCAGCGGGGACAATGGCAGCTAGCTATATACTTAGTGCACCGGAACCTAACCCTCGTTTGTTCGAATGGCAGCCGCATTGCGAACGAAAGAGAAGAACGCGCTGCCCCGGGAAGAAGCGTGTGGTCGCAAATAAAACTCTCGCGAAGGGAGCACCCTTAATCCACACGGCGTAAAACTGATAAAGCACATGTTGTCCAGATCTGAAACTACTAAGTGGCTAAACTCTAGCCTTTCAACCTCACTTGAGCAACTGCCTTCAAATTATCCAGGGAATCTGAATATACGCTGGTCGACAGCGTAATCTCTCAACGAGGAACGCCTCGCCGGAAAACCTGACCTGTTTTTTTGTTTTTTTTTGTAATCGCATTGCATACTTAACATTAATAAGAAAAATTACTTTCAACAGATAATGGCGCGGTATATTGATGATTTCTTGTTGTATATATTTTTTTCTTGTTAAGTACGGGTTCAGGTACCCAGCAATTATATATCTTGTTTCAAGAACACAGTTGCTAAAAACGACGCCTTATGATCAGTTCTGCAGGGTTTTTCTGTTTCTTCTGTTTCTATTTTTTTCTTTCAAGCATATATAACGCCATAACAAACTTCCTGAATATTTAAAAATAAACCCAATGGGAAGCTTCCAACTGGCTGCCGAAATTCTCTGAGAGATCGAGTCTCTTATTGAAATATCTTCCGCAACTCAGACGTTTCGCGTTCTTTCAATTTTCATCTACTTCCTCCGGTACCTTCGTGCTTTATTCATATTTATCTAGAATTCAGAAATTCAGGGCTGCCATATATATATATATATTATTTAGAATAAAAGCGACACCATGAACGATATATACATATATATATAAATATATTTTTTAAATATTATATGATTCATGAAACGTTTTCTTATTCTCGCATATTTTAAAACACGTTCTAAAAGACAAGAGAAACCTCCCTCGCCTATTTACGCTATACTCGCTATAGCCACAAAAAAATGAACCAAGCATAATCTGAGTGTAGCTCAAATAGATAAACGTGTGATTATGAAAACCTGATATCGAATAAACCGAAACATAGATTACGTCTTTTTCTAAAGCCCCCGCGACATCCGCGAGACACAAGTCATGGTAGTAACTTGCTACAAAAACACCACAAAAGTTTCGAAAATCCTCTATGAGTGTCTGGCGTGATGTTGAATGGAACGACACATTCATAATGTTTGCAATATGTTTTCTTCAGAAGCGCGCTAGTTTATAGTTTCATATTTTGTGAAACATCCAAGAATTTAACGTTGAAGTCTGGCTAGTTGGTATACTGACATAATAAAAACAAAAACAGCGCGAACACCAGGAAAAAGTAAAAAAATATAGCCCACAGGATTTGTTTTTGTATAAAAAAATTTTGTCACTGCCAAATGAGTAAAAAAAAAAAAAAACATGAGTACGGCCGGTCTTTTTGCATTGAAGGCATTTCATGACCGTCTCATTTTCGCCATAAGCGGTGAAAATTCTATGTTCACAAAAGAAATTAATCATGACGTCCACACTCAAACAGGCAAACGAGCAAACAAACAGAGAAACAAAAACACTAAACGCAAAACCAACTTACATATTAAAAAAATATCGATTCTAATAATGGAATTTTGAGTTCACTCACTCGGAAATGGACAGAAAATAGTGACCCAAATAAACGATTGTTATACTTTGGCCATTATGTTTAAAACATACACTGTACACTCGCAAAAAAAAAAAAAAAAACTCGCTGCGTTTTGATGATGTTCAATGAGCTCTGAGTAACTCCAAAAGACTGTGTTTTTATTTTAACCTAAGCGTGTTGGCTTTCTGCTCATATTGTTAAAAGTGGATGGCGGTATCTGTGCGTTGCGTTAAATGCATATTAAGAGTTTAAAGGAAAGCAAGAGGGAAAAAAAGAAAGTTCTCTGGCGTAGTTTATTAGTCAGATATAGTGACTTGTTCCCATATGCCGAAAGAAAAAGAAAAAAATTAATTGTTTCCCGACATAACCCTAAACCAAACTCTTTGGCGATGAGATGAATCTCTACCGGTATTGTTCCTTTACAGACATCTATTTCTCTCGTCGTTTGCTACGCTCACGCGTAAGAAATGTTGGCATAGTCGCTCACAGCTTTAGAAAAGCAAGGTGTGACTTTAAAAGTTCGCGCGTCTTCTTTTGTGATTTGTTCTTTGTGGTTCTTATTTGCTAATCTCGCATTATCATTCGCTGTAGAAAGATTATAACATGCTATTAGGCGAACCCAGAACAATAAAAATGGCGAAGACCCAAATGGATTCAAATGTGAGGCAATACATTCTTTAGAGTGTTTGTAGTACACAGCGCATAAACGTCTCACAAGAGCAGGCACTCACTCAATTACAGGCACAAAAACAGACACACAGTGCTGAACTCACAGCTCTTTATATTTTGTCTTTCTTTTCTTTTACTTCTTGATAAACAAAATATGTAAATTGTTTTGTCCTCATTTTTTCTCTTTTCCGCCTATTAAAACCAATTTGTATAATATTCCGCGATTATGTTCTTAAGGCTAGGTAAGCCAATTTTTTTGCAGATAAGGTCAGAGATGGGCTGGTCACGCATCCATCGTCAAGCCTGGCATTATGCTTCGCTTCAATTATTTCCCTAGTTGGTTGTTGCTTCGGTCTAGCACGGTGCAACTACGTATAGTTTTGTCGCACACCCGCCATCCCGGCAGTGCAGACCTGAATGTCCTAAGTTGGCTCTAGTAATGCTATTTTACTGTTTACGAAGTCGATTGTTGAGGCACCGTCATATCGGCCAGACTGGACATGTGCCTCAACGATCGACTTCGTAAACACTACAATAGCATTACTAGATCCAACTCAAAACATTTAGGTCTCCTCTGCCGGGATTGCGGGTGTGCGGCACAACTACATAGTTGCACCGTGCTAGACCGAAGCAACAACCAACTAACTAGGGAAATAATTGACGCGAAGCATAACGCCAGACTTGACGATGGATGCGGGACCAGTCCATCTCTGGCCTTATCTGAAAAAAATTGGCTTACCTAACCTTAAGAAGGTAACCGCGGACTATTTTATGAATTCGTTTTATTAAGCGGAGATAAAAAATGAGGACAAAACAATTTACAGATTTCGTTTTCACAATAAGTAGAAGAAAACGAAGACAAAAATATCAAAAAGTTGTGAGTTCAGCGCTGTGTGCATGTTTTTGTGCAAAACGCAGTAGTGATACACGACCGCATGCCGGCAGGATGCTCATCCAGATCGAAACGGGCAGGGGTGGGGATTGAACCCATGATCCCTGGGTTCTGAAAGCTCGTGCTGCAGAGCCCAGGGGGGCTATGTTGCGCTTTTTGCACTCCCAGGAGACTAGGGAGAGGGAAGTGACGTCAACGACACAGAAAACGCAGATTGGGTGTTGATTTCGTTTTCTTCTGTCAACATCCAATCTGCATTTGCTGTGTCGTTGACGTCACTTCCCTCTTCCAAGTCTCCTGGGAGTGCAAAAAGCGCAACATAGCACCCCAGGGGTCCTGGGTTCCGTCCCCAGCGCTGCCCGTTTCGATCAGGATGAGCATCGTACCGGCATGCGGTCGTGTATCTGTACTGTGTGGTGCACGTTAAAGACCCCAAACTAGCGGTTGCACCGCACTGGCTCAATGGCTCATGTACAGCTGAGACACCAGACACACACTGAGGCAGACTAACTTCCGGCTTATAAATTTACACACAACAATCTGCTGCTGCATGTTTTTGTGTCTGTAATTGAGTGAGTGCCTACTTTTGTGAGACGTTTATGCGCTGTAAAGAACTAAGATGGAAAACCAACTAGCCCAAGCTACGGTGTTAACATTCATTGAAGACTTCAGTAAGGCTTTGAAGTTGCAGCGTTTCACATTACAGCTTCAAAAACAGTGTAAAAGGTATATTATGCTTTCTACGGAATGAGTGTAATTGACAAGTTTTTAGTTCGCCCACTTCCTGCCACATAGATTCTATACAGTATCCTAAATAAATTCTACACTCTAAGAAATGCCTGCGCGTCTACTTACCCGCAAAACACTCAAAGAGTCAATCTCTGCGACCTACGAAATCAGCTCGGCGAATGATGAGGCGGAACATCCGTTTAGACCTAAATATGAAGTCTGTGGTGTGGCATTACGCAATGCAAAGCGCCATGCTTGCATTGCGTAATGCCACAGCACAGACTTCATTTTTAGGTCTAAACAGATGTTCTGCCTCATCATTCGCTGATATGATTTCGTAGATAGCAGAGATTGGCTCTTCGAGTGCTTTGCGGGTAAGTAGACGAGCAGGCATTCCTTAGAGTGCACTTCAACTTAACTTTCTTTGAGTGTTTTTTTTAAATTGTTTTTAATGAATGCTTTTTATAAAATTGTGTCTCTGTTTTTCATGCGGAATATATGAGATTAATAATGTCGTGCTATAATTTTCTACCAATGCTGTGTTTTTGCTTTTTAATACTCGTTGATGTTTTTTGTTTTTTTTTCAATCGCCTGCCGATGCAAAGTATTAATCTGATGGCGTCTCGTTTGGCAGTGCACGTTTGTCCCGATACCTCGTAAGTAAACAAAGAATAGAAACAAACAAACAAATAAGCTTTCTCAACTTCGTATCCTTGCATCCTGGCACATCTTTAAAAATTTCCGCCACCACAAAACACATTGCAAAAAAGATTGGGTGGAGCCGTCAACAGCCATGTGTATATTGTCACGAATGACAATTGATGAGGAGATGAAAACTGAAGCAAACTAAAAGTTCAATGGAGCGAACTTGTGCACGAAACAAAAAAAGAAGGTTAGCGTCGCAAGCGTCGAGGTCGGCGAAACAGCAGGATCGAGCGCTGGGGCTAGACTGACTGCGGCTCACCAAGCGGAGCCCCCTTATTTTAGACAAGTGTGCATCTTGAGCAATCGGCGTACATACTTTGGCGCATAGAACATTCCAACTTCAAATTAGCAACAAGGCTTTTAAATCTTCTAGAATGGGACATTACTGAAACAACAAGAAGATTTATCCGCGGCCAGGCATGGAACCTCGGCTTTTCGCGCAGGAGGCAAGCACGATAACTGCTAGGCCACGGGTGCGCTGCCTGGGTTCCGGAAAAAACGTCCCCGGAAAAAACGTCCCCGGAAAAAATGTCCCCGGAAAAAAAGTCCCCGGAAAAAATATCCCCGGAAAAAAAGGCCCCAGGTGGAAAGTAGGAAAAAATGTCCCCAAAGGGACATTTTTTCCACTTCAAGTACAATTCGTTTTTGACTTTTGTGTATGAATCAAGAGTTTGTCATTTCATTCCTGATTTTGCAACATTGCATCTCAACTGTTTGTGTTTGTTTTTCATTGTGAATAAAACATTCATAACACTTCTAGCTAAAACCAAATTATTGTGTCGGGAAATTTGAGAGGTACTTGTGTACCCTTTTCCAAATAGGTAAAAAGCGCGACACTTAACACGAACAAGCGATCGCTAGTTGTTTTATTTTTTTAAGGGGCGAAGCTCCTTAGGGTCTAGCCTTGTCCGTCCGGCGTCCGTGCTCACATCGATTGCCATCCCATCTGTCTTCTTAAAAAAATAAAAAAATGTTTGCGCAGTCGACAGGATTCAAACCTGTGCGGGAGACCCCAATGGATTTCTAGTCCATCGCCTTAACTGCGGGACGAGTAGGGGCTCTGAGATGTGGTAGTAACTCAAGAGCTGGGGATGTCATGGATGAAACGTTGCATGTAGCCGCTCAACGTCTATACAACAGAGGGCGCTGCGGTCAAATGCGTATGTAATCGCGTTAAACTTTGCATGCATTGGCTCAACGTTTATAGAGGAGAGGGCGGAGGGCGCTGCGGTCAAATGCTCAAATGGGTATATAACCACGTTCTATACCACATATTCTCTTTCTGACATGGACGTGGAGATGCTTTCCCACGGCATCCAGTGGATCCAAGCTGATCCGCTAGAAGAACCACTGGCTCTGCATTTCACCGACCATAAAGCAGTAATAATGAAGTCGAAACGCAACCCGGAACCAAGCAATACCTATGAGCAATAAAAAAAAATCAGCACCATCAGCACTACCTATGAGCAATAAAATCAGTATCATCAGCACCACCAGAGCTTCGCCCCAATCAACATATTTCACCGCGTGGAGATGCGGTCATTTTTTTATAGAAACGAGAGGTTAATTGACATCAAAGTTATTATAGGTATTGAAGGTGCTTATTTGGGGATATAATGCAAACAGTAAAATTTCGTTCTCACTAATCCTCTTTCGGAGCCGTTTTCCCCTACCTGCGACACGGTGCCTTTTTTCCCAGGACATATGACCGGACCGCCCGAAGCACATGAGGATCAGGGAAACCCAGAGATAGAAAATCCTTTGGGGACATTTTTTCCTACTTTCCATCTGGGGCCTTTTTTTCCGGGGCCTTTTTTTCCGGGGCCTTTTTTTCCGGGGACATTATTTCCGGGGACATATATTCCGGGGACATTTTTTCCTACACCCGCGCTGCCTACCTGGCCAGCTGCGCGCACGGCAATATAACGCACACGAACGCCTAGACCATCTAAAGGACGCATATTGTGGACGCATTTGCTAAGACTTACCCGCGCTTGAATTTCGAGGCGGTATTCTCTTGGGCCATGGTCGAAATCCAGGGGCTTGTTGATGACGATGATTCCCTCCAGGGGGTCGGAGAGGGCGAAAGAATTGTTCTCGTTGCCGCCCTAGGAAAGAAGAAACAAATATAACGAGAGATCACTGATGAAGTCGTCTCGGACTGCATCAAAAAACGGTTTCCGGCAAATGCCACTGGCGTTTCTTTACATCCTTCCCCGATCGTTTAGATGGCTCCTCACGAGAGCTTTGGTCCAACTTGATATCCTTGCCTCTCTCTTGGTATACATCAATATACGCAAACAAATAACTATAGGAACAACCGCCGATAACGAAAAGGAACACAAAAACAACGCACCAAAGAAGTTTTGGCCATTTTCAGGCTGTCCAACTCGTTTTTGGCCGAGTTGGACAGCCTGAGCGTAAATAACGACCAAGAGATTTAATTACTAGAGTAACCAAGGCGTAGCACTTCATTGTAGCGTCATTTCAGCAAGCTTGTTTCGTAAAATCTCTGTTGGCGGTTATCTGAAACTTGACATGAAATGGCCGGAAACGGTTTTCCGTCCTCAAAGAATGTTAAAGCAGCCAGTGACAAGGCAAAACAATATCACTCGAGCTTCCTGACAATGCATTTAAGGGTCAGGCTGCCGCATTTTCAAAATCGTAATGATCGCCACTTGCGCCCACGTCCTGCACACAGCACCAAAATGGCGACGCACAAGAGATAACCGAGGAATTGGGTGCCGCTTGTCTAAGCGGAGCTCTAGTAGTGGCTCTATAAATGACTATTTCCGGGGTGAACAAAAATAAGAGTCTCTGGTGTTAAATAACTTAAAGTTACTTAATTCAATATTCGCTAACGACTATTAAACAATATATATGCATCTCAATGTGGGACGGAGGAAGAGGAAGGGTGTGTGTGTGTGTTTGTGGGGGGGGGGGGGGGGGGGGGGGAAGGGCATCAGTTTTGAATTACCTCCGGCTCCATATATTAAATCGTCTTCATTAACCTTCCCCGCCAAAAAAAAAAAGAGAACGCAATGATTGATTGGCCATTTGGTGAGCAACAATAACATTAAAAAGGGGAAATCCTTTCTTCTCCTTTTGAAACTTGACTTTTCAACTTCACGTTGGCAACGTAAAAACAAAACAAAAATACATTCAAAAATAAATTATTTAGATAAGCACTTTCTTATTTTTCTTTTCTATTTTTTTAGGGGGAGGGGGGAGAAGGGGGAGAGGGGGTATAGCTTTGCAGATCGTTAAACTGAAAACCATCTTCTAAAGGGATTCGCATCTCTTGTGGAGATATAATAACGAACATGGGCTGGCAGGCACTGAAGGCGTACTTATTGAAAGCAAGGGGGAGTATACCGACCCTGAAAGGGAAAGATAGCCTTGAAAAGAACGTTTCGCTTAGCGGCGAGGGGTTTTTCGTGGGCTAATGAAAAGCTCAAACCGCCGCCTATAAAGGGTAACCATTTAAAGGACCCCTGCAAGAGCCAAAAAGCAGTAAATACATAAACTGGGAACCATACAAGATTTCAGTTTCGATACCTCTTTAAAGGGCACCGTTGGAAATAAAGGAGAAAAAGAGAGAGAAAGAGAGAGAGAATGCTTCGTCTTGGTGTATACCCAAAATTCGAAAGCCTCAGTTTATGCGAGACTGATTTCGATCGAACCTCAATGTGAGGATGATGAAGCCGCAGAGAAAGTTCCTTTCATCTCGGGGAATAGAAAGGCTTTGGAAAACCCTTCTTTTAGCTGGTTTAATCTACTTCTACCAAGAGTTTATTTTGCGTCACCTTGCACGTTGCGCAACGCAAGAAAAGAGAAGAATCGTTACGTTAACGGCTCTAAGTATACAAATGGAGGTGGAAAGAGATAACAAACTTTCACTTTCTTCAACGTTGCGAAACGAGCATTTATCAAAATTGTATTCGCTTTATGCGGCGCGCTGGTTTTGGAACATCATCTCCAGATTTCTCTAAAGCTTTTTGGATCAAACGTGAATTTAAAAAAAAAAAATCAATAAACGCAGATGTTGCCACGTGGCGTACGTCTGAATACGCGGGCACCTTTTTTCATAATGCATCTTGCAGAGTGAGGCGGTGCCTGATTGTGACGTGGCATTAGTTCTTTTCGTTCGCTTTTGTTCGCACTTATTGTCGTTGGAAGGAATTTTTTTTTTTTGTGTGTGTGATTGCTTTCTTGGCGTAGGACAACTTTTCTTCGGTGTTGTAGATTGAGACAACAACCCTGAGAGAGACAAGGCTATGCCCACAGTGGACCTTCCGAGACTGCGTAGCATTCGTTCGGACACCGCCTCATTCCACGAGAGCTGTAAATGACAGCCGTAAGTTCAAATGGCGAGGAGTGGCGAACCTTCCTCCTTTTCTGTTATTTTGAGTTTGCCAGCGCCGAAGTGGCTCCGGTAATCACCGCAGCTGCAGAAGGAGAAAAAAAAGAAAGGGGGGTGGTGCGGGGTGGAGTTCCTTCCCGTAGCTTTATCCAGAAAACGTGACGCCCTTTCCGAAAAGAATGCCGCTTCCTTTGTTGTATGCTAGTGTCGCGACCGTCGCTGACACTTACCTCATTTTGACTTTTCTAGATTTCTTCGTCCGCAGCTATAATAGCATGTTGCTAGTACGTGTTACATAATACATATCGTATCCCACCGTTCCACTTGTGACAGTCGGAGTCCTTTGACGTCACTCACAGATGAAAGCAACGAAAGAAAGACAAGTCAGCCTTTTCCATCGCGACTTCCATAGTCGATGACTGCTTAAGGACCGCGGAGCTGGGCATAATATAGTAATACTTCTGTCTTCGTGATTCGTCCTTCGGTTTCCTGATCGGTCAACGTTGCAAGCTGCGTAGCGATAATTAAGCTACCCGGAACTCGCCAGGCCTTGAATGTCAGTGAATATATAAAACAAAAACAAAATAATAAAGTTGCATTTACTAATCGAAGAACGGTGGGTTTCCGAAAAGTCACTCTTACGTGTCATGCTAGCGTCTTGACTTGCAAGTCTCGTAGTCAAGCCGATTTGTGTGTGCCGAAACTTAGCGACGCGCTGGATAAACAGAACTTGTCTTTTGATAAAGCTGACTGACGGTTAGACCAGAAGATGATAGGCGATATCACTTTGCGCCAACATTATGGAATTAAAAAAAATATCGGAAATGACAGTAGATCGTTCCGGATCATAGCCGTCATCGGCCGAGCTTCTAAGCGACGTCTGTAAGGATCAAGGTTGCGGAGGGACAACCGTAGTCGTCTTAAAACATTGTATATAGCGGGCCGCGCCTTGAAATGTCTCTCCGCCATTCTAATTTCCTCGCACTGGCTCAGAGAAGGGGCGGACTCAACAAACTCACCACAATGGCGTAGGTGACGTCGGAGTTGGGCGTGTTGGGCTTGTCCCTGTCGATGGCGTGCACACCTCGGAACACGGTCAGCCCGACGGGCGTCAGCTGCAAGAGACGGAACGAGAGCACAGCTCAGCGAGGGACGGCAGCAGCACCTTGAGGCAAGCGCCTGGATGTGACAGCGGCCCTACAGCACCACCGAGGCGGGGCCATGGAGTGGCCGGCACGGTACAGACGGAAGGAACGCGTTTGCACGTCGCAAACGTGCACTATAAAACAAGAGAATAGTTTACTTAACTTTCGCGCACAACACGGTGACGGTCAGTCACGCTGAAAACTGGAGAGATTCTAAAAAGTGACAGTCCGTAGAATACCATGGCATTTGAAAAACGAATTTTGCGTAAAGACAACGAGCATGGCTTTCACCTTGGTCAGTGTATTGAGTTGACGGTTTCCTAGGTTTACACCGATTGCAGTCGATGTTTCAGATTTCTTTGAGTGTATGGCACCACGGCGGCCATCGAGTGGTGGGCACGGAGTACAGAGAGGTCACTGATGGCGCGGCGGTAGCGTAATAATAAAGTCACTTTAAGAAACGCTAAAAGCTCTGGCTCGTTATGTTCGTGCTTCTTGTTTTCTGATTCGTTCTTCGACCTTGTTATCGATGAATACAAGCTAATTGGCTGCGAAACGGTAATTAGATGCTCGGGACCCGCCACGCCCCACGTTTCTTAAGTTGTCGGTGACTGTAGGGCGAGACACTCGACAGAAACAAAACACAGACGTGACTTCAGGTACAAAGTGTGAAGCGTTTTGAGGTACTAAAATTTGCACGTGTTTTTCTGATTGCTAGGAATTTTTAACGTGCGAACAAAATTCTATATGTACTAACTACCGGGAATAGAATCCAATAACATCACTGGGTTCATAAGCCGTCATTAGGTGCGCAGAAAACGAAAAAAAAAAAGAAACTTGCGTTTACATATTTGTGCTTTAACCGGCGGGGGATTAAGGGATGAAGAGATCGTAGTTGCTAAACCCTTTGTATCGGTCGGTAGCATGGACCGTCTATCCTAAAAGCATTTCCACTTATCGAATTTTTTTTTCTTCAAAAAATTGCCAGCCGTAAACCGATAAACTCTACGGAAAAAAAGGACGCCGGGTGCGTTTCGTAAAACTGGAAGATTAAACTCAGGAGTGTGGCATGGGCTTCCTATAAAAGCATATACGAGATATTTAATACGATAAAAAAAAAAGATCTGTCGGAGACAAAGCGTATTAGGAGTATGACGATATGAGGAAAACGAAAAATGACACAAAAGGAGCCTAAGAGACAAAAACTCTGCATCGCCCCATCGGACGTTGGTTGTCCAACTGGCATCTGCGGGCCCTTAGTCTAAGGAGAGTTCGAGGCAGAAGGTTTACGAAAACGCTTTTAGATACGGGGATCAGGATAGAAGCCCGGTTTTGGCAGACAGCTCGACAGCTAGCTTCCGCGTTCAGTCTGTAAACAAACATCACTTAAGATATATACTTTGTAGACTTAAAGTGATCGCGTTTTGTCAAAACGTGCACCATCAAAACTCAACAAGGGCATTTCCACTTTTCTTTTTTGTATAGAATTAAATTTTGTATGGCAACCGAATAATGCATGTTAGATTTTTTTTTTTCATTTCGAAGATTTACGTGGTTACGTAGTCGAAAAACTCCTTGATTTGCTTACTCTGTGGATAAATTTGTTGACTACACAAATGTGGGGTTACTAAATAACATTCCCAACTTTCTTGGGCGTCAACGCCTCGGCGCCTGCATCTGAATGATAATTTTAACTGAACAACAACAAGCATAGCATTGTTCCACAGGAATATCTTAGATGGCAGTCATATAATATAAATAAGTAATAATTAAACTTTTGGACGAGCATAATTTTCATTCCACGGCTCTGCATATGTGTTGCATTGAATTCTATGGGCTTCATTCACATAATAATGCATCACTCCTTTTCTTGACAAAATATCGTAATGTTCCCCAGGAATGTAATTGCCTGGGTATCATACAACGCAAATCAATTAGAATTTCGATATTTCCTTGAAATATTTCTATCCCACAGAATGTTCCAGAAAACTGGCTGTTTCAGAAAGGGTTTTTATACTATGACCCGTCTCCATTTGTCTACGAGGTACTATCTCAAATTTATTTGAATTTTTTTAAATTAATCGTTGTACTGCAGCACAAAAAAATCAGGTTGCATACAGGAATATGGTGTTCTCTGAACTAACTATAAAGTAGTTTTTTTTTTACCACACAATCCTTCCGTGCATTGTAACGTCATAAAACTTTTAAATCCGCGAAGCGTACTTTTAGATTTAAGCTTGGAAAGGTCATCGTGATCCTGATTGCCACGGCGCTCAACGCCTGAACTGTGCAACCATTGTTTCTGTCAAGAGGCAAGGTATTTGCTATTATTTTAAGTTTATTTCACATTAAATACTTTTCGTGCTACATCTTTAAACCACCGATACATGGGTCTTCATCTTCATGATGATGTAAGTTCTTAGGTCTGGCTAACATCAAGACACTACAGTTGTTAAAGTGTGCTTTTTACGAAAGAAGGTTCTCCCGTTCAATGCAAGCTAACAAGTGATCACCAAGTTTGCCATCACAACAAAAAAGAAAAGATACACCCTACAAAAAGGGCACCACTGAATAACAGACACGTCAAAGAATTTGTAAAACTGCGCGCTATATAAACCCCAAAAAAAGAAGTGCTTGTAGCCCGTGATATATCTCCTCAGTCGTAAAAGACTCGTCGCAGTAGCCTCGTGCGCGAATTTACATCTATTGATCGGCTTTTCAAATATACTTCAGAAGATCTAGTTGGCTGAATGACCTCATTACGCACGCCAACTCGAGTAGATTACTGCGCGTACACAACAAAACATACAGGCCTTTAGAATTTAAATTAGCAGAACTCTTCCAACTCGTGTAAGTTTGACTATGGGCAGATCTGTGTACAGCTGCATAATTACATTACATATGTGCATCCGATGACGTAACCTCGTTAACGGTGCTAAATCAGAGGCAATTAAGCCCTGAAAGAGAACCCTAACTTTGACGTAGTGAGCTAGCTGTTTGAGTTCAGTTCCATATGTGATTACAGCTTTCAGTACGAAGTTCATGCGAAGCTGTATAGATTAATGTTTCACAGGAGGCAATATTTTATCATTAAAAGAGCTTGAAGAGATGAAAGGAACAAACTTTCCCGTTTAAAGAAAACCTTATCAACGTCGGTGTTCTGATATTTGTTTTTTTATACTACTCAATTGAAAACGTTACCGTCGCAATGCAGCTCTTAGAACGCCTGCCTACTGGCAAATTGTCAAGTGATCAGCGCGCATACCTCAAACGTGAAACTTGTTAAATGTTTGCTGAACTGCTGGCTCAGTTCGACTTCAGATAAGGCGAATAATATCTCGCAAGCGGAAGGTAAAACTTTAATCCCTTCGTTACGATTGCTAACCTAGTGCCTTCGACGTGCGCCTTGCAGACGTTCTTCTACACAAGAATGACAGATGCAATGTTATTGTTAACACAAAACAAAACACAGTTTCTTATTTCGGAGTCACATTACACTTCGCCTCACCTTAGCATGGACTATTGTTAGCCGCTCATGCTAAAAGCGCGAAATATTTGCTTTGGAGCCTCGGCGGCTGCACGAAAGTTAATGCACAGAGTGCTCAAGTCAAGACAGTCAAGGCTAGCCGCTCGCGCTTGCACAAACTTCGTTGTTAGTTCATGCTGTGGTGAAAAGAAGTATAGAGTGACACGCGGAAACAACGGACAGCGGCAAGCCTCAAACATGTGCAGCATGCACGCGATGGTACCTTTGGTGGGCCTTCAGTCTCTCGGTGCTAGTGAAGTAAGTATGAGTGATTACAAGCATGCCAAAGATACCCCCGCCTGCATGATGTTCGTGTTTGAGGCTTGTAAGTGTCGGCTGCTTCTGTCTGTCACCCTAGTAGAACTCGGGCATATAATAGACCTATCTCACCAAGCTGCCGACGTATGCGTGACGCCGCCATACCTTTACTTCACAGTAGGCAGGCGGCTGCGCGCGAGACGGTTCGCGCTGTCTTGTGCTCTGCACATGCAGACCTCAAGCGAGGTTGTTACACGTGCAGAAAGACTAAAGTTCCCTTGAGGCAATACAGCAGCGGTGGCGTAGCCAAACTGGCTGGAGACATCGGTCAGAAGACAGATCTCACTAAGAGTTCCACGCATGCGTGACGCCGCCATAACTTTTGTTCACAGGAGGAAGGCGGCAGGGCATGAAACGGCTTGTGTTGTCTCGTGCCCTGCGCGCGCAGAGCTGCAGCGAGGTGGCCCCACGAGCAGACGGACCAACGGTGGCGTAACAAAACAGGCTGGTCAGATCAGTCTATTGCCACTCAGCAATACAAATTCCTACAGCGGGAATTAATAATTAAATTATAGTATAAAACGAAGATCGTGTGGGAATTTTATTGACTGACAAGAGAAGAGAATCTCTATTTTTTCCTTTCTTGAGTTCTTCCTTTATCCCTGAAACCACACCACAATAACTACCTTGCTCCCCAATACCGCACCATCCTTTCCCACTTAACCAGATCCACGAGGGACAATCTCACACACGCCATACGTTTCCCGAAGGACGATAATTCCTGCAGCGTCAGCGACAGTTTATCGGTCACCGCAGCCTCCCTCTAGTGTCTCCCGCCTAACACCAAATATGACCGGCCAATGCAAGGTCGATAAAACCATTTAGCCCAGCTAAAAGCCTATACCACGCACAAACGAACAGCACGGTCGTTAAGCAAAGGCGGCGTCTCCAAGCCAAGCGCGCTAAGCCAAGGGTTTCTAGACGACCCCACAGTCAAGCCGATCGAAGCAGGGGGGCCCTCCTAGAAGGCCTCTAGTCACGTGCGAGCGATTCCTCAAGGAGCCCATGCGCGTGCTTGAGACGCCGCCTCGCTGGTGAGGAGTGTTCCCGAGCACAGGGCGCTTCAGCAGCAGCGGTGATCAATCGAGCGCACGGCGCGACTCCCAGGTCCCCAACGTGGCCCGCGGCAAAGACAAGGAAGACCAGCGTGCGGTGGGGAAGAAGAACGCACACGCCCAAGTACGGCTCACGTCCGACACAAACGAGCTGAAGGGCCCGGAAAAGAGCGGCAAAGCGGCCTCGAAGCGCTCCCTTGGGCGCCGTCACAGGCAAAGCCAGGAGGGCCCTCGAACTTCTTTATTCTCTCGGCCTCCCAAACGTTGTTTGCACAGCCCGAGGCACACTGCGGTTCTTCTTCTTCTGCGCGCACGTTCCTTACCACCGTCTCCACTCCCCGCCAAACGCCACCGTCGGTTTTATGGAGGGTAGGAGCATGCCGGTCAGTGGAAGTGTAACGTGCTAAACTTAGTTTCCCCTTATAAAAAAACCGCGGCGGATGCTATGAGTCATCCCAGACAATCAAGAGTTGCTAACGTGTCATGTGACTACACGCCCCACCTTCACTGCGCGGCTCCTGAGCGCCACGTGACATTCACACGGCATTGGATTGGATTCGATTGTTCGTAACGTTCTTTTTGGTTCATCTTAAGGTGAAATAGAGTTAGTAGTCCTCTCCTGCGGTCGGCGTGCGAACAGTAAAGCAAAGTTTACCTTGTGCGGCGCCGGCCTCTCGTTCGTTTTGTGCCGTTTCTTCAGCGCCGTACATCATGCTGTTTTATGACAAGGCGGATGAAGGGTTATCTGGGCGGCTCTGTTAAGCGATGCGTGGCTGATGGACGTTGCAACAATGTGGTAGGAGTCAAATGTACGAATTATGAGACGGGGTACGAGGCGTTCTATTTGAACGGTAAGCGGGCTTCCGTGAAATGAGAGGGGTGGCTCTAATGGTGGGCAAAACTATAGGGTTTTGCCTTTAATATAAGGAAATTTTGTTGGTTGCTTCTTGCACTCAACAACAGGCAGTCAAGCAAGACTGCGGCCGATGCAAACTAGACACCAGCAGATGTGAAGTCACGGCCAATATCTCCGACAATTTTCGGAAATATTTAATTTTATTATTGAGAAAACGGTAGGAGGTCGGTCGAGAGGAATTCAAGTACTCATTTTTTTTAATTTGGTTTCCACGAAGTTGTTTGGCGGAGAGTGGAAACGGTGGTAAGGGACGTAGGCACAGAAGAAGAAAAACCGCAGTGTGCCTCGAGCTGTGCAAACAACGTTTTATGAAGGCACGTCCGTGGCTTTCAATAAAACGTTCGTTTTCTAGTTCTGTATATCAGTCTACAACAAAACAACAAAACGCCATGCCCTCTTTCGGGTCTTGGCTTATATGATTGAAAGAATAGAAGGTGAACTATATGCTGCTGAATTTCAATTAACATCGATATCATTGACATCTCTGCGCAAACATTGTAGGGCTTGCGACTTTCAAGAAGTGGGTCCAAGCTTAGTATCGAGTGAATCCGCGCAGCTTTATTATTTTCAACTTCAGGTGTACCTAAGGACCTAAGAACGTAGAATTGTCCAAGCTATCGTAACCATTAATCGCAGGGGTACGTAGCAGAGAGTACGCCGATCTCGGCTTTACGAACCGTAATGCCTCTTTATACAGCAATCCGACGTCAAATCAGAGAAGGTGCATGTTATTTTTAATTTTGCTGCCTCGATTCGCGGGTGCAATTCAAGGTTGACGTTGGCCACTGACTTTGAACTTTGATAGCTTTGCTCACATATAACCGGATGGTTGCTTTTTTCTTTCGCCCGACTGGGTTAATCTGTGGCGATAGCCACTGGGAAAAGAAGATCGCGTAGAATAATAGAACCGGATAAGTTCGATCTTGGAATTCATCAAACGTAGTCGTTTTTGGTCTGTCTCTCTACAAATCTCTGCTGGATGGTAGACAGATTAAAAAAGATGTTTTTACGACGCTAGGTTAATCTAGTTTCAAACGGGATTATTGAGGCGACTAAGTAAAGAGGAGCGCGATGGTTATCGTCTAACGTTACGTTGGAGTATAAGCAGCTGCAGCTCATATGCTAGAAGTTCCCCCAAAAACTTTCTGTGGGACGCCATCTGGTTTACGCTTGGAAGGAACAAACTTTATCGGCCCTGTCACCTCATCGTTGCCGCCTGACGACGCGGGTTTGACGAAGCGATATTTCTAACGCCTCCCAAGTACGCCCGCATCACGCGTATAAATCTTCGCAGATGAGTAAAGAAAGGAGCGTACCAAAGCTCCCAGAAGAACCCGTCAGCGAGGCATCTAGTAAGAGGAAGGCCGCATCCTGTTCTCAATACGACGGGCTCGGGCCGAAACAGCCGGGCCCGGTCCTGTTTCTCTTTTCTAGCGGCGCGCAGCGAAGGGCCAAGGGGAGGGAGAGCCTCTCGCGACAATGAGCTCGGTGGCACGACCTGACGGGCCGTGAAATTGTCATCTACACCGCAAGACGGGCCCTCGCGGTGAAAACGCTTCAACTGCCCACCGCGCGGCCGCTCCGGGGCTGCGCCTCCCGGGACGCGGCGGACATCACGTTCCGACGACCGCGAGTTGCTTTCGCTTTTGTTTCTTTGTTCCTTTGTCTGTGTTTGTTTTTGCGCTACGCTCCGTCCCTTCCACTCCTATTCGGCGACAAGACGTGGTCATTGGGGTGGACGGACGAAGGCACCGATCGTTCATTTCCACACCGGGTGTCGCGCGGCAGAAGCGAAGCCGCCTTCTGGCGACATCAGGCTGGCTTCTCGCCCAAGTCCTCGCTTTTGTCTTAGTAATAGGGTTTATTAACGTCCCCCTGAGGCGTTTATGATGTATTCGCTGAATCGGTACTGAAGCTTCAAGCGCCCATATTTTTTAGAACGCTAACTCTTCATCAAAGTGTATTACGATCATTTGGGTCACGATGAAACGAGCAATGATATATGGACGTTGAAATAATTACGTTGCGTTAATGAATGTTTGGTGCTGGTGACGTAAGAGCTGTTATATAGCCACGTTTTTGTATCAGCAGCGTAAGATATATGTATCATCAACGTGAAATTCACAATATCGATAGACAGATTATGAATTTCAGTGCGAAACGTCTATCGAAGGTGTTCTCTCGTCGAAAAAGAGCAGTATACAAAGACGCGATTTATTTCCACCATTGACTTCCAGCGTATTCCCCGTAAACGTGTTGGGGTCAATATTCAAAATTTCAAAAGATTCAGTTCTTTCTTCTGACCTCCCTCTTATGCCTTATTCACATTAATGATCGAATCGCATTCACGAGGCGGTTACGAACGCTGCTGCTTCAGGTCAGTTTTATGCGAATTTTCACATGAAAACATACGGATCCACTTTCGTTGCGACTCGAACTCCACTGTGAATGCAGCAATAATTACAATATAACTGAGCGTAAATACAAAAGAAAGATTCTGATTTCACTTACTTCGTCGACTTCAAGGTGGTAAGGTACATTCTGAAATTCAGGAGCGTGGTCGTTGACGTCTTGAATGTAGACCGTGACTGGCAGGAAGGCTTCCTCCTGAGGCACCAAAAAATAACAAAAGAAACATTAGAATCGATATTCCAATACACATATACCAAGAGCTTGAGATGACGTTCGGAACCACGACGAGTTTGACAAAGCATGGAGAAAGGACGCCGTAATTTGACTGAAATCGCTTACAGCCCTTTGTATTATGCGTTGTCTGAATTGTGCGTGGTTGCCGTGTCATCGGTAAAAAGAAAAACAATAAAAACACAAAGAACATAGAAACACGTTTATAAAAGAAACACTTGTTGTGGCGATAATAAGTTGGAAATAAATTAAATAATTTTGTTTACCAAGAACATTTAGTGCGATAGCAAAATTTAAAAAAAAAAGGAGGGAGAGAAATTAGGAGCAAAGAGGACGAACTAAAACCACTATTAGACATGGAATTGTCCTTTTATTGCATATTTGTTCCTAATACACACGCTGTGCATCACCGCATCAGAGCATCAAGACAAATAATTGATAGGCGTTTCCGATCTCACGGCTTAGGACCATTACAATTTTTTTAAAACATAGAACAACCTAATCTAAGCATTCAGTTCCTAAATCTTCTTGTTTGGCAAGTGCCAACTTGCGCAAGCGACTCGCGGATATAAGAGCAACGACCAATCTACCACTTTCAGCATATTAAGTCGAAGCTTACAATTGACACAATTTAACTTCACTCTCCCATCCAAGCGCTAGCGTAACGTCGGTAGGCGCATGATTGCAACACTTAATTAGAAATATTTCTCGTCAACTAAGTTAGCAGGTATCTTTGCACTGCTGGTGCTAGTTGCAGCAGGGCGAGTGCCGATAGCGAGCTTGCACAACGTTTCAGCAAAGTGTCGCATCATCAAGAGCGTCGTTCTTGATATACGGTGAGTGGAGGTTGTTTAGAGCAGCCAAAGTACAGCCGCCATTGTTGACCTTCTCTCGTCTTAGGGAGATACTCAGCCACTAAAACGAGGGTTGACGAGTCTCCGCAGAGGCCAATGCTGGAAATGGCCATGACCTGGCCTGCTATAGTAATGATGAAGTGAAACGAACAGAATATGAGGAGACAAAAACTTAATTCGGTTATGGCGGCGTCCATGCAAAGCTGATGCAAACTATCTATACATGAGTTGCATTGACATCTCATCAGAGGCCATTGTGCTGGCATTGCTATTGGCGACGTCTGCGACCAAAGGCGTCGCTGTGATCGGCCTTCCACGATTGGTCAAACGCTCACTATGGCGTCTTGAGTAGGATTGTTTCCGAAAGTAATGGTCTTGCTTGTATGTTTAGACAGCATTGAAGTTGTTACGCCTCAATCGGTGACCCGTCTCTCGGCTGTAGATGAGAAATTTATGCCAGTGCAGTACAACCCCTACCCTGGGGTATTTAACGTACCCCGCGCAGCAGTGATTACACGAAGGCGTGCCGGTAGGAAACTCTTTCAGATCGAAGCGGGCGGGGATGGGAATCGAACGCAGGACGTTCTGCAGCACAAGCTTTCGCTCTGAGCTGAGACGCGTTCGGCCACCGATCCCCCTGACTATTTCTGCTCTCATCGACGCAAATACGAGCAAAGTTGGACTCTCAACGCTGACGATGTTTATTAAGGAACCTCATGACTAGGCTTCCATCGCGCTTTTTACGCACCATCAAACTTGTCGCTCGCTATTATTAATCTTTGTCGTGACGTCATTGATGGGAGTCATAAGAGGGCGCACCGAAAAATCTCGTCGCCAATTGTCGGTGATAGTAAATAAAGTTCAATTCAACTCAATTCAATATAATTATCCACGTCCTGCGTTTCTTCGGCTATCTGCGACTCCAGCTGAGCGCGAACCATCAATAAGGGTCAACCGAATTTGTTTTTTCTCGGCAAGAACACGTAGGAATGACCATCTGCACTGTGCGTTTACGTCACGTGTATATCGAGAAACCCGGTAAATTTGATGACACTATAGTCATTCCGGTTTTTGGGACGCTTTGGAAAACAGGTTGACGAATAGACCTATTTCACCCGCCAGTTTGGGTAGTACACCACCGCCGCAATACATCGAGGTAACTTTAGTATTTCTGCACGTGCCACAACCTCGCTGGAGCTCGGCGCGTGCAAAGAACGAACAGTCTAATGCGCTGCCGATTGACTCCCGTGAACTATAGTAGTGGCGGCTTCACGCATACGCCGAACGCTTGGTGAGATCGGTCTATACTAACACGATAACCAATTACACGCGTCATATAGCTTCCGAAAATCACGAGCCTAATATGGGCTTTAGAAGAAGCAACGGAACCATTGTGTAGTTGCAAATAATGCCGAGCGATATGTTCCATCGTTGCTTATAATCAAGATCTTGGATGACGGATTTGGGGGTGTGCACACTTGAAAACAAGAATTGCAATCACGCGTATGAGATGCATATGTTCTATGTGCTTTTTTGCGAAACTCCGGGACGGGGCTGAATGACTTCGTATCACCATGCTTCATACCTCGAGTGACAAACCATGAACGATTTCCGTTCAACTTTTGTTTACCTACTTTAACAGCTTCGTGTTTTAGTTTTTATTCGTTTTGTTTCTGTTCCCTGTGACAGGAAAAGTTGTTTACCGTAAAATACACCATAAAAACGGCAATGGATTATTTTCGAATGCCCGGCGTCCAGCAGGCACGTCTTGCCTTCGTTGTGCTTCGACTGCTCGTGCACACTCAATGCTCATGAGGCGCCAAAGTATAGGGAGTATTCACTGGCGGCCATAGCTGTGTGCGCGACTGCTGAGCGCGTGCACACCGTCAAGATTGCCGGTCTAAGCAGCCTATTAATGTGACCTCGCTCTGAGCATGCGCTTTAAAGAGCACCCACAAATATGGCGTCCAGTGAATACTCCCTATTACCGAATGAAGGACGCTCGCGCTGGAGGCGGGTCAGCTGAAAGGCTTTTCTGCCGTCTTCACCCTGTGGGTGACCATTGGCGACGTGAGCGATCGAAAGTGTCGCTGTGGTCGGCCCACCACAACTGGCCGAATGCTGACTATGATGTCAGCGAAGGATGTCTCATCAACGGAAATAAGAGAAATAAAGTACTTCAATTTTGACGGTGTTGGCAGCGTTGCTTTGAGAGCGCTATGATTTCAGGCTTCCACCATGCCCATTACAAACACCATCGAACTTGGGTAACACAAGGTAATGACGTCACGAAAGGTAACCAAACGAGGGCGCCACCGAAACATCTCGTCGCTAATATCAACCCGTCCATTTTCGTGCTCTGCTGAGTGAATCAAGCAGGAAACTGACAAAGATAGGTGAATTTGCTTAGTCGTCGCCACTCACGAAATTTACATCATGTAGCGGTCGATTCATGAATATGCGAAAGTAGATCGGACTGTGATTGTGCGCGATATTAATAATTTGCTCAGTATGCAACTCGGTTTTGTTCTTTGTGTGTGTTTCTTTCTTTCGTGGGGCGGTCGGATGCGTATATCTCGTCGGAAGGTTTGCGGTATCCTGGTTTATAAGCTATCGGTGACCTGATTGTTACAGTGATTATGCAAATCTACCAAAGCCGCTAACTTTAAAGGGTGCATTTAAAAAGCTACGTCCTATTTTTGTTGTTATTTAACGCTATTACAAAATTGCAGAACGTTGGAGTTTTCTTAGTTTGTTTTTGTGTGGCAGATGCGAATAGTGACAAAAATAGAAAAAAAAAGACGTGGAAATTCGGAGAGTAGAATGTTTCTTCCAGTTGCACCTCAGTACGGCGTAATAGTTCTTGCATTGATTGCTGATCAAATAATTACTCACCGTTCCAGAAGCTCCACGACACGTCAGCTTGAATTTCAGCACGCTCTGTGGGTCAGGCTGAAATGAGGGAAAAATCACAAAATATAAGTTTATACGAACACTGAATAAATTAATCTTACGGGACTCATTTAAAATAGATTGTGAATTATATAGAATACATTCATGACCACTTTACACACCACTCAAAGTGCGAACAAGTTATTATCTGACAGGTACATCCAAGTTGTGTACACATTAATAATGTGGCTTTTGTAAAGCCTAAAAGCATTAGAAAAAATATAAAGACATTTAGGACTTCTTTTTTTTTCTTTTTCGCTATCCATAAATGATGTTCCCTCCCTTGGCGATCCAAGAAACAACATTGGCGCTATTATTGCTTGTATACGCTTCCTTGAGAATATGCAAAATAACGCAGCCTGGAGGCCTATCAAAAATATGTCGAAAGCAATGACCGAAATCTGCGTGAGAAAGCATATTCAAATAGCCATTTGCAACGATTGCGTAAGGCACCAGGTAGCGAAACTGGCAGGAGCCACGTTTGAAACATCCGAGACTGTACATAGTATAATGCGGCGCTTCCGCGAAGGCCGGAGTTTGCTTTGTGCAAACTAAATCCTTCACGAGCGCCATGTTATCTTCTAAAAATGAAAGAAAATCTGAAACGCGAGAAGTTCTTTGTGCACGCCACCCACAGTTTTCTAGCGTCCCGTTGGCCGAGGGCAGCTAGCTTATCTGGGCTGTGGAGTAGAATTAGGAAGAGCAACATGATAATTTAAAAAAAACGCGAATGTCGTTCCAGCATATTCGCCGAGTGCTGGTCGTCTCTTCTCCAGACCGAAATTAGGAGTAATGGTCAACCAAATGCAGTCACGCATCAGCGATAGCGGCGTTTTACCAAGCAGTAATGTAGTCTGAGTGGTGGTAATTTACTCATAGAATTGAGATGTGACGCTGAGACTTTGCAAACAGTATATCAAATTTACTTCTGACAAATCGCCGCCCCCCAAAAAAAATTTCTTATCTGCGTAAAAAAAAAGAAAAAATAGACTAGGAGTTGAATATTAGTGACGGATTGCGAGCCTGTTAATCTTAATATATAACAATGACGTGAATGATTAGGTAGCCAAACGGTGGGACACGAAAACTTAATCTGAGAGCGATATTTATCATTCAGCAAAAACAAATTTTAGGCCACTCCGTTTCTCTTAAACCTCGACTCAGTATTTTCGTATGTGTCTAATCAGTTAACTTGAGCCATTACTCTTGTCATATTAGGGGCTAGTTACAACCTTTTTTTTTCTAACCAGAAATCTCAGGAAAAAGGGCTATTTTCCGTCCAAAAATGCTTCATTTATGCGCAATCCTTCTTAAAGGGTTTCGGAAAAATAAATAAAAAAGCTAAATATATGCTTTAGTCTTCTTATTCGTCTAAACGCGAGGAAAAGAGACTGTTAAAAAGTAAAATTTGAATGATAGAGTGATCGGGTGCACAGTGTGCTAGCATGCTGCAATGCAAAGTAGGGGGGATAAGCTTGGGCTGCAGTGCAGACTTAAGTGCTTCGATGATCAATCTGCAACCTTCCGGTTTCAATACAATCTCATATTATACCAATGTGCGGATGACTCAACATCATCGTCTTTTTTCATTTTGTCCAGAGACTGCCCACCGTAGTGTTTGATAGTGAAGACAATGATGCCTCCCCACTCTTTATAAAAAAAAAAAAGAAAAAAAGCATCGATCTCGCACTGCTTGCCCTCAACGGTTTCTTTTCTTTTTTTTTGTATGAAATTGTGTTTTGTTGCATGTTTGTGCTTTTTTTTAGGAAACTTTGTTATGTCCAGAGCAGCTTACATACAACAAGAGGTGACCCACTTCGTTGTTAGGAACAATTTGAAGCATGTTAGGAACAATTTGACAGCTTTTATCGAGTAATAATAACACTCCTCAATATAATATCGATGATTACCAACCAAGTTTTTGAAGTAATTGGACCTTTCGTGTGCTAGTCACGCGGCATACGCACAAACAAAAAGTAAGTCGCTGCCCACAAATTTGCGTGCGATACCACTGCCACTAATCATAGGGGCCCCCACTCAGGTGGATTCTGAGATCGGCTATTTACGGTGATCTCCTAATGTACATACTCTAAGCATCCTAAAAAAAAGGAACGAAAGCTCGTTCCTCGTTCATCCTGATTTTCGGAACGCGTTCCCGTTACAAGTTTCATGTATGAAAAAGGAACTCGTTCCCATTACAGTTAAAAATGGAACGTATCGTTACATATACGTTAAATTTGTACGCATTTTAGTGATTCCCATTTTACTTAAATTAAGCGAAGTTTTCTTTTCTTTTTTTTTTATTTATCCCATCAGTTTGAAACGTACGATTTTAAATACCGTGATGGAAGGGCACCAGGAGAAGAAAACAAGCGGAAGCAGGGTTTCATTTGCTGAAAAATCTTAGCTTTTAACCATATTAATAATTGGGGGGGGGGGGGGGGGGGGGGGGACGATTCAGACGAGCTAAATGTAGCGTTACCCCACATCGCACGAGCGTTTTACAACAACCTCGCAGGTTTCAATTTAACTGGAACTTAACGAAAATTGCTTCTCATTGGTGCTGTCCACAAGACGTGCAAGTGAAGGAGAGGGTAGGGCTTTTGGAAGGTCAGTCTTGAAAACTACAAGTCCATCTTTGTGAAGGTTGGATTCGTTGTTCAGTGTGGAGGTGGGGGACAAGGGGTGTTAATTTTAAATGTTAATTTTTGTGTATATATTAAGTGGCCAACGTTCGGGACTGAAGGGTGCGTTCAATGTCTGGTAATCTGTTATTTTATTGTAACTGTAGGTCTCTTTGTGGAAGTTCAGTGATGAATGTAGTCGGCCTTAGCTTTCTGGGTGTATGAGGATTCGTGGAAGAAAATAAAGTAACTTAGTTTGAAAAGCCCATTTTTCTGTGTTTTTTTTTTTTCCTTTGGCTAAGTTTTGCTTTTTTTGTACCGCAATCGGAGCAACTGAAAAAAGAATCAATGTCCACTAGCTCTCCTGCACCCGACTGTTACCAAGCGAGGACCACACAAAATAAACCATAATAAAGTAACCAAATTAACGAGATCCTGCTCTGTGTAAAAATATTGTTTTTATACCTTTAAACTTTCCCTCTAAGAAATAAAATAAAAATTACCAGGCTGGTCGAAAAAGAGGAACGCCGTTACTTTCTCCGTTCGAGTAAAAATGTAACGCGTTCCCGTTCCAGTTCCACCATTGCAAAAGGGAACGGCGGCGTTCCATCGTTCCTCCCAAAAAGGAACGCGTCCCAGGAACGCCGTTCCGTACAACACTGACTCATGGGGTGCCAATTTTGTAATGAAAATTTAATCAACGATCGTAAACGCCCTTCTTTCTGCGCCTTGAATAGATACCAAAAAGTGCCGTCAGACGGCGTGTTTAAAAAAAAAAAAAAAAAAAACATTGCTGTATTACGTTTACTACACCTGAAGATTTTACTTTTTTTTTTGTCAAAATATAATGTACAACGGGCCTAAGAAACAAATGCTAACATTCGGGATCTCCATGCAATGAACTAGTATAAACTAGTGTAGTATAGATTGTAGCTGAGACCTGCTGGTATCACGCGCAGCCTATCGAATGTCTATGCTGTGCATTCATACGATCATCGCTAATTATATCCGGTTTATTTTGAGATAAGGTGAAGGACGCAAAAAAGCGCGTCGATCGCGCGTTTGTTTATAGGAATGACAGGTTGCAGACATTGCGTTCTAAACATTTCCAGTATTTGAAGCTTCGATGACGTCATGATTCAATTATGAAAAAGGGGTCAACGTGCAGGCGGGATCTGGTGCGTATTAATCATGACGTTCAAACCCTGCGACAGGGAAGGATACTTGAATATACATTGGAAGAGACAGAAGAAAGAACGATGAAGATGCTTGTCTGTCACCTTTCTTTTCACTCTTCTAACATATCTTGAATGCTCAAACATAAAATTCTGTGCAATGAATATTGGCCACGACGTTCGACTCTCATCCGTGCTCTAGTCAAGAGCTGGACTACGCAATGTTTACCTTAGCTCGTAGCGTAGCCAATTTCACGGACACGGGGGTTAAAGTCATGTATGGGGCTTATTGTTTGTGCTATCTCATTTAGTTAAATCGACATTCGAGGCTGAGACCTCGAAATTTATGACTTTTTCTCATTTCATTCATGTACCGCGGATGCCTCATGTTCAACGGATGATTCCACGGGTGAGAAACCCAGTCCTGTTTAGATCAGCATAAGCCCAATACCGGCGTGAGCGGTCGCCTAATCCCTACTTCTTGATGTGTCTTAGAGACCCGAGCTTAGCAGTCGTGCTGTGGTGGGTAAATTCCTCATTAACAGCGTGTACAGCTTACGCCATCCGTCGGAAGCAGGCAGAGATCTCTCTATATAAGCATCCATCTTTCTTTTTATGCGTAATTTTTTTTTTATAAATTTCACACTTTCTCTTATCAGCTGTTCTCCCATTCTCCCTCCCACTTACTAAAAGTGACCTACTAACCTATGGCTAAGAATCTCACTTTAGTATTTCCTCTTTCACAAATCTTCTCTCTCCACCCCTCTTTGCGAATTTAAAAGACTCGAAACATTGGAGTCACCATAAGAACTAATGAATGAATAGATACAAGAATCCACCCTTTCCGCTGTTGCACTCTAGGCCAATACCGACCGAACTCAAAAACATAGGCTTGCGCGCTCGCGTGCGTGCTGCACCTTCTTCAAGTGACAAAAAAAGTACAAAACGTAAACAAAAACTGAAAAGAAGCACGTGAGAAAAAGAAAAAAAAGAAGTTGGCATCCGAGTGTAATGAGGACTCACAAGAAAGTAGAAGAAGAAAAAAAAGAAGACGCTACTCTCAAAGCAGTGCGTAGCGCGGCGAACGAAACTTCTTCTAATTGGTGCAGCCTGGCGCGATTATAAGCCGAGTGGGGGAACCGAAAGGATACCCTTCCTTCTCCGCGCTTCATTGTTCCCGGTCCGTGTGATGTGTGACGAAAGCGAGCCGGTGTCATTCGCACGCCCTAACCCACTTGCAGCGAGAAAGGTCAGCGGCCCGGGGCACGGAAGCCGTGACGTAATGAGCGTCCTATCAAGAAGAGACTGTGTACACTTACAGCGACGTTTGCCTCTTGCGTGGAAGCTAGGCATCTTTGTCGTTTGTGTTTAGACTGTGTGCGGGTAATGAGTGGACCTGAGACGACGACGACGACATCGAAAGCCATTTTCTTGACATGGCGTATGTAGCTAGTCGCAGGCTCATTCGGTGACAACAATAGACACATTATTTAATGGAGAACCATATACACTAATATTATGTGTCTGTATATTCGAAATTGTATTTTATTTGTCGCGTCAGTATATATAACAAACACTCACAAAATAACGGTCGAATGAATTGCTAGCGATCCAGTCTAAGACGGAACAATATAAAACATGTACACAATACTTACTTTAGTTTAAGCCTCGTTGGTTATCCGCGGACGCCCTTTATTGTAAAGTTCTTAGCAGTTTCTCTTTTTTTTCAGATTAAAGATGCATGAAAATCATTGGAACGTTTGTTCCCCGAGTTTCTAAGTGGGGCTACACTTGCCGTTTTAAACACCGCATCCCCACTACCCGTCATATCATTTAAGAAATAGCTGTTGCATTACTTACTTTTTCCCGTATTTACACACACGTTTGAAATACAATTTGAACAGCTGTCAGTGAACGCGTATTTGTTGGCTTCGCTTCCTAAACCCTGATCCAGGAAAGAAACGTGCAGATAGCCGCTTTGTTTACAGGATGGTGTGTGAATCGACTCCAGCATTTTGTTTTTTTACATAGTTTTTTTTTTTCAATTCCTTTTTTACGCTAGGATTAAAAGTGTTTTTTTGTGATTGCGGGCATGAGAACCGGGGAATGTGGGGGGCGGGGCGTCATGAGTTCCTAGCATAATATATCACTCTGCAGCCAATGAAATTGCTGCGTGAGCCCATGAGAGCGAGGAAGAACGGTTCAGGAAGCAGGAAGCGTAAACATAATTAAGCTACAACCTGCGTTTTTTTTGTGTTTTTTTTAAGTTTGTCAGTCATTAAACAGTCATCCACTCAGACTAAGTTATCTACCTTTAAATCGCCAGATTTTTCTCTTCCCCGCTCAAGCGTTGTTCCACCGATAAGCTGAAGTATGGCGCGTTCAAAAAACAGTTACACGCTTCCAAGTAACAAAAAAAAAAAAGAATATATATATATATATATATATAAATTATTCTTTTATGTGCACGTTATTTCGGAAGTTGTATTAAAACGCAAAACGGGACGACTACCGTTGAAACGCTGCCACGAGCTCAGCCCACGGTTAGCCAAGGATTAAGGGATGTCGCTGAATTATAAAGAAGCACTTTTCCCGCGCATCTCAAGCGCTGCTCCGTTCCAAGTTCCAACTTGCTGTGATGTGTGCGAAAACACTTCGTGGAAGCTTCGACGACCGCAGTAGTCCCCCACTTGGAACGGTTTATAAGATTAAAGTTGAAGACTCCCTTTTCACGGTCTCGCTAGAACTGCGTTTTTATTTATTTATTTGTTTATTTATTTATGCATCCATTCATGCGTGAATAAAGCTATCTACCTATCTTAGTTTCTCCACCCACTCGCAGACGCAAGTAGGGGTTCGCCTTATCTTTTTTTTATTTTCTTCTTTTTTACAACGTGGTGCACAGAAACAAAACGCCAGATTGTTTTAAAATGCGTGCAAAAGCGGAATTATGCTAAGCACTTTTGTAGTGGCGTGTTTTTCTACTGGAACTGAGAGGGCACTCAAGCACGCTGTTTGTGTGCGTCGGATAGTTGATATATATATTATATCAGTGCGAGGCCAAGCTGGAATAAAATATGGGCACCTTGTTTTTCGAAATGCCGCCCGTAGTCACCACGATAAAATAAATAAGCTTTTAAACATTATAAAAGATTTATCTAGATCTACATTTATTTTTCGCCTCCAGCTTCGGGAAATATAACTACATGTATAATTATAAAAGAAAAAGAAGTGTTGTTTTTTCGCGCTCGTTACTTAAAGAAAGCACACGCACGGTAAAAAGTGGCGGTGAAGGTTTTGTGCCCTCCATAAACGGAATTAATTTATATAATAACAGGTGCGAGGTTTTCCTTTCCTTTTTTATTCGTAGCCGCTCGAAATTTCTAAAGCACTTCTTAAGCCTGAACTCCATGGTATGAATAGGCTGCGAAAAATCGCCGAATATTGCCCGGCGGCTTTTGCTCTGCGCGTGGAATCAGCACAGTGGCTGCAATGTCGCTCGCAAAGCGAGCGTGCCCTGTGGCGTCAATATCATCTGTTGGGCTAGTTGGTTAAACATGATCGGATAAAATTAGCGCGAACGACAAGAGAAGAGAAAGGTAAGACAGGACAGAGGGCTACTCACAACTGACGTTTTAATAGAAAAAGACAAGAAGGAAGTGAAGCATTTTAACAATAAAAGGAAGAGGAAAACCCAACGAAACTACGACCGCGCCCCAGGTTGTCTTTATAAAAGAAGAAGAAAAACGCCAAAATCGTGACTACCTTGGGTTGCTGTACTAAAGGAAAAAGAAATAAGAAAAAATCTCAGAAAATAAGCCAGAACGTTCAGATGTTGAACACTTCGTCGGACGTAATGTGAAACACAAGTTAAAATTCTATCTTAATGTACACTACACACTTCTTGCAGCGTATCGATCGTTACTGGTGGAGTTTAAGATAGTGTAGTTCTTTTGGTGAAAGGGTCACCAAAGGGGCACTGATGCAGGTGTTCCCGCGCGTGATGATGGTTTGCGCCTCGAAAAGTTCCCTCGCTCGTTTTTCGCCGTAACGTCTCAGCACTTTGGTGTTATTCAACAAAGGCGAGCAGTGACAGTCTCGTACATGCACGGCGAGGTGTCCTGCTGGTGACGACTTTAGTGCAAGAGCATGTTCTTTAAGACGGTCATTAACAACGCGCGTCGTCTACTACCACCGCGTTGAGAGCTTCCTTTTCTTTTCTTTTCTTCCTTTTTGTTTTACTTCCATGTGTATAATAGCAAAAAAAAAAAATAAAGATGATGAAGATGAAGTGTAATACACCACAGCGATCAGAGTCAGCGCATTCTGAGTGTTCTTTTTTTGAGTGTTTGAAATTTATTTGTGTGTGCGTCTGTTTTCTTGTGCTGTGAAGTGTTAGTATGAGTCAACAACTCGCCCAAGCTCAACTATGGCTATTTAAACTTGGCGGGCTCGACAATCCGAAAGCAAGGCTCGACGGCAGCGCTGCAAGTTCTCATGACCGCCACTCAGCCCACGTCGCCAGGCGGAGCTGCGAAACTGAGCATGCTCCAGTAACGTTGATTTATACAGCGTGTATAGTTGGTCAGCCATTGAAAGTTGCGACGAGTCACTCGCTGTAGATGAGCAATTTAGCCAGTGCAGTACAACGGCTAGCCTGGGGTCTTTGACGTGCAACACGTAGTAGTGGTACACGACCGCACGCCGGTACGATGCTCATCCAGATCGAAACGGGCAGGGGTGGGGATTGAACCCATGATCCCTGAGTTCTGCAGCGCGAGTTTTCGCCCCACGTGCTCCGAGCTGATGTGCGCTAATTCACTCGGCAACCGATCCCCCCACTTCTTAGATGCCCGGTATATATATGCCTGTGCTATAGACACTTATACCGCCATGTTCTATGGCTAAAGCCATTGTAATCCTCCGTGTTATACTCTATAGAACACGCCTGCCAGTTAACATTACTAAAGAACATGGAGATAGCCATTTGCTACGAGCAGCAGAATTCCAGCAAATAACGAGGCTCAGAATACGAATTCACAGAAAATGAAAGACGTTTACAGATCTCTGTAATGCGAAACTAGAGCCCAGCTCTTGAGGAGGAGGAGGGGAGGGTACGGAAATGAGGGTATGCCCCTCCTCCTCCTCCTTCTTCCCTCGTTCTCCTGCTTTCCTCCTCCCGTTGAATTTGTTCATGGTTGACGTGACACGAAGTCATCCGATGTCATTTCCCCGCTTACTTTAGCGGGTAAACTTAATCGGTGTTGAGGTCACCTGACGTCAATTTCCCCGCTAAATTGAACGGGTTATGTTTCGCCATTAAATTTATCGGGGAAATTGACGTCACGTGACCTCAACACCAACTCACTTCATGGGCGTCACCCATGAACAAATTCAGTTTCTCCGCTAGATTTAGCGGGAAAATTGACGTCACGTGACATCAACACCAATTTAATTTCCCGCTAAATTTAGCGGGGCGGTTACGTCGACGCCGAAGAAGCTCAACCCGGATACGGGCGTCCAAGAGCTGCGCTCTAAAACAACTAAGATGCGTGCAGGCATTGTCCCTGTGGAGGTTCCATTTTTCATTTCTAGTCCTATCCTGAGTTTCGTAATTCGCCGTGATCCTTCCATGGTTCCCCGTCATTGGCTGTTTTCGCGTTTTGCAGCAAAGTGAACTCGCAGACTGTAGGATACTCGCCGCAGTGTTCTGAAGGAAAGCGAACTCGCCGCGTTGTGGTTTTCTTAAAGGGAAACGGAAGCAGTTTCATTTTTGTGCCTTCAAGAGGCCTCCAGCATCGCAAGTATCGATAGTATATTTGAGCTTGTTGCGCCAAATATCCACACCAGCGCCCTCAAAATAACATAGAAGCCCCTCCTGCCTGGCGCGTTTGGGGGAAGGGGGGGGGGGGGGGGGGATTGTGATGTATTATACAGAGATCTCGACGTTTCCGGGCCTTCGGCAAGCCTTACCCGAGCAGTCAAAAACACCGACACGCGTTCCCTGACAAGCGGCATGCACGAGGCAGTTGAAGAAACCTCCGGGTGAGACGCCACACTCAGCAGTTGGATTTTTTCAGCTCTCGCGTTTATCGATACGTTCGGGTCAAACGCTCGTGATATTCAAATTCACGGGACAAAAATGCACGAAAATTCACGTCAAACTTGTTTTTTTATTTTTTAGGAATCTTTTTAGCTTTTTATTTTTTAAGCGGCCAGTGACTGTACAGGGAGGACACAATATAAGATGAATAGTCGATATTCCCGATGCATCGACGCGTCGTTTGGCGGCCAGAAATTCTTCTTTCATCCTGTCTGCAGTCCGAGGCGGGTTTCTTCCTTGTTTTTTTTTTATTTTTGTTTTGTCACATTAATCATGTATTGAAAACACTGCCTACAGACATGTTGGAATCAAGTATGATGCAAGCATGCTGCCAACTCGCTCGATGCGTGTCCGTAGATCATCATGTCATCATGATCATCATGTCGTCATGACAGCAGCGGACACCTTGTCTTTTGTATAGTGCATGAGTTTGTGAGAGCGGCTCTATGTTTTAGTATAGACCGATATATATATATATATATATATATAGATATATATAGATATATATCGATGTATAATACATTTTTCATTCTTACATCTCGCTAAAACGAGATTATCCCAAGCGCTAATGATCTGCCTGGGCGTCCGCGACGTTAGAGGGAATCAAAAAAATTCTGGGCGCAAGATTAACGGCCGGGTTGAACCGCGTGCTACTGATGGCAAACACGGGGGGCGTCTGGCAGTGCAGAGCACACCGCACGCAGCAGAACGAACCATCGCATCAAGCTGCTTCGCGTTCGTCGCTACCAGTCACGTGACAACGTGGCAATTAACGAGACGGGTGCGTTGCTAACGCAATTACACGGCGGGAGACTGCGGCGGGCGCGATACCGCCTGGCAAACCTCAACACCGCACATGGCGTATTGACCGCACGAAGCTGCCAGGCGACTATCGCCTTTTTTTTTTTTTAATTCGTTTAGCTCCCAAATAACCCTAGCGTCCGTGAGTATATTTCGCTGTGTTTGTGCGCATTTGTGTGCATGTGTGTGTGAGTCCACATTAGCGTATGTTTTGCATCGTTAGGTAGTCCAAACGATACCTGAGGCGGTCGGAATAACGGGAGAGGTAAGTACGATGCTGAAAAAACTGCGCCAGAGAGAAAGTGAAGGTACTACATTTAAAGGGCCCCTGAAAATAAAAATAAAATGTTGTTTTTAAACACCCTGGTTGGGACACGCGTGAAAAAAGAAGTTCTACGCGAAAAAAAAAACAAAAAACATAGAGCAATATTGATTGCGCGAGACGCGATTTAGTCGGTAGCACATGTATTTCTTCCACCGTGGTCGGTAGCACCGTGGTCGGTAGTCAACTCCTTTCTACTTGTTTTCTCTCTCGGCATTTGGGGCGCGTGGAAGAGAGGTGGATCCGATTGGACTTCACGGTGATACAAAAAAAGCCGAATGATCATCTCGTGACTGACAAGGAAACAGCGCACCCTCAAAACAAGCACTCTAAGCTTTCATGCACACAAAAGAAAGAAAAACCGATCATTGTGCCATATATTCACAACTTTTCCCACGCTCTAAAGAAAATAGCTAATAGAGTTAACCTGGACATCGTCTTCTCAGCCCCTAACAAACTTCATAGCCTGTGCAGGCGAGTAAACACACCCACAAGAACCACAGTCAAGTGCACGAAGAAACATAAAAATAACTTCGTACAGTGTACCGAAAAGGCGGTCTACTCATTCCCTCTAACCTGTGGACGACAACACATAGGACGGACCGGACGGTGCGTCAACGATCGCCTTCGTGAGCACAACTGCACTATCACCAACAAAAACTCCGGATACCTGGGAATTCACTGCCGAGACTGTAGCTGCACAGCGCAGCTGGAGAAATGCACAGTGTTAGGCAGGAACTACGACAAGTTGACAAGAGAAATCATGGAAGCAGAGAACATTGCCAGGCGAAAAGAGAGATGTGTCAGCACTCCTTCCATAATGTTGTCCAACAAAGAACTAGAGTACTTAGCCATACAATAATTTTATGGTTTAGCTTCCTATTACAAAAACACAGGAAAAAGAAGGAAGAAGAAAAGGGCAATTTTTTGCCATAGAAACCCTAGTCCCAAAGAAAGACGAAAACGAAAATTGTAAATATAACATAGAACAAATTGGGTTGTGTGTGTGTTTATACAGCCTAGAACTTGGTCTGCCTCACAGGGGCGACGAGTCTCCCAGCTGTAGATGAGAAATTTAGCCAGTGCGGTACAGCCGCTAGCCTGGGGTTTTTAACGTGCATCACGCAGTAGTGATACACGACCGCATGCCGGTACGATGCTCATCCAGATCGATATAACATAGAGTTGTCAGTCAGCGCTGTGTAATACCCCTGTTACACGGGCACACTTAACTGCAGTTACGCTAAACCACAATTAGCGCACAATACTTGCCGACAACATTCTGCTGCAATGCAGTCAGAGCTATGGGCGAACGTGCGCTTGAGCATCTTGAGCACCCATCAAAGCAGTGCACGCGCTCTCTTCGCTTCTTTTGAAATAGCTGTCCGAGCGTATAGTGCGGCATATGTCCTGCCACGTAACCGCAGTTAAAGCTGAGTTAACCGCGGTTAAGTGTGCCCGTGTAACAGGGGTATTAGTGGTTCTTTCTTTTGTGTGCATGAAAGCTTAGAGTGCTTGTTTTGAGGGTGCGCTGTTTCCTTGTCAGTCATGAACAACCAACTCGCCCGAACCTCCGTTTTAACAGATCATCTCGTTCAGCGAATGACCATTCCGTGACGTCATGGACTTTGCGCGCGGAATTTCGAATAAATCTCTCGCCGTTAATATTGCTCTAAAGTATTTTTTTTTTTCGCGTAAAATTTATTTTTCGGTACAAATGTCCCAATTAAACTGTTTAAAAAAACGAATTTTTTTTTCTTTTAAGGGGTAAAAAGGGAGAGTCAAGAAGGGTAAAGCAAGCACTCATGCCTTGCGCAGTTTTGTTCAAATATGAACAGCCGAAGAGGAAGACAAGTCAGAGAAGGAAAAGCAAGATGTCGGAAATCTCTTATGGCGAATTCCACTGGGCGTTTTGGAGCGCGCCGGGATCAGTTGACCAGATCCGGATTGGAGCACAAGATCCGAACGGGGTCGCGCCGCCTACGGATCCTCAGTGGAACATGACCACTGCTCCGGGATCGGCGGATGCCTTCCCGTCATTCAACTGCCCGGGAATCCCCTTTTCGCGGCCGCCGCGGTCGTTTTGAAGACGTTTTCGCTACGCGGAGCTAACACGTGTTCGACGTACGAGTGGCACGAATGGCTCAGGCGCTTCTAGCAACGATTGCCGGAATGCCCGTAGCGCGGCAAATACCTTCTCTTCTCCTTCCTGGAAAACGAATCGGCTGTCGAGCCAAGGGGTAAGCAAGCGGCCATTAGGAATTCTTCTGATGTCGAGACAATCTAGGAGCCCAGCCCGTGACGTGCTTCTTCTTCTTCTGAGGCGAGATGGGCGAGATCAGGCGAGATGCGCCACGAGAAAGGAAGTCACGTGTGTGCGCCGAGGGCTGGCCCGGCTGGCTTCCGGTTGAATCCGCCGAAATCGTGGGAGCGACTTTTCTCGTGGCGAATTCCACGGGTGGTTTTGGAGCGCGCCGGGATCGATTTTTCCGGAGCGAGCCTATTTCACTGGGCGATCGGGATCGAGACGAACTTCTTCCACTGGTCGTTTTGGATTAGCTCCCGCTCCAGATCTCGATCTGGATCCGAGAAAAGTCGCTCCCCCGATTTTGGCGGATTCAACCGGAAGCCAGCCGGGTCAGCCCTCGGCGCACACACGTGACTTCCTTTCTCGCGGGCATCTCGCCTGATCTTGCCTCAGAAGAAATATTAATGGCCGCTTGCTTACCCCTTGGCTCGACAGCCGGTTCGTTTTCCAGGAAGGAGAAGAGAAGAGAAGGGTTTCGCCGCGCTACGGGCATTCCGGCAATCTTTGCTAGACGCTCCTGAGCCATTCCTGCCGCTCGTGCGTCGAACACGTGTTAGCGCCGCGATCTCGAAAACGTTGATGCTTGGAACTTGGAACCAGGGGTGCTATGTTGCGCTTTTTGGACTCCCAGGAGACTAGGAAGAGGGAAGTGACGTCAACGACACAGCAAACGCAGATTGGATGTTGATTTCGTTTTCTTCTGTCAACATCCAATCTGCGTTTGCTGTGTCGTTGACGTCACTTCCCTCTTCCTAGTCTCCTGGGAGTCCAAAAAGCGCAACATAGCATCCCAGCCGCTACCAGACACCTGATTTGTTAAAAAAAAAAAAAAACCAGGACGTTTTGGGGGAATGAATCGATCACATAGCAGGCGGTAGGCAAGTAGACAGCGTTGAAAACTATTTATTCCACCGATTGTTATGAAGGCCGAGGGTGTCGGTGTCGCAGTTTTGAAGCACCGTCAGTTCAGCTCAACACCACGTTACAAAAGACCGTTTGGGGTACTGCCGGTGCTAACGCAATTTCACAGTAGAAATAGGAATTGAATGAAAGAAACGGACAGAAACACTTCATACGGTGGCGTAAATGCCGAACATATATCAGCGATGTCACTTTCCTCAGTTAGGACTATCTGCTGTTTCAACGAATGAAGAACATCTTGATAAAATAAAGAGTGGAAAATACTCCCCGTGTCAAGTTTTCTAATTACAGCCACTGGTTGATGTCGTACCGTGGTAATTCCCGGCCCTTCGGACGCACTAGCGCTTTGTAGAGTCATATTTCCAGCGATTCCGCGCCGCACACGAACGAAGGTGAACAATCAAGATGGCGGAGTGTTCCCCGTGTTGTCCTCGCCGTCAGCACGGTGTGACAGGGTTGTCCGACAACAAACTGGGCAACACTGTTGCCGGGTGGCAGCAACATGTTGCCCGACTGTTGTTGAACACGTGTTAGCACCGCGATTGCGAAAACGTCTTCAAAACGACCGCGGCGGCCGCGGAAAGGGGATTCCCCGGCAGTCGAATGACATGAAAGCAAATGCCGATCCCGGAGCAGTGGTCACGTTCCACATGGGGATCCATCGCCGGCGCGACCCCGTTCGGATTGTGAGCTCCATTCCGGATCTGGTCAACTGATCCCGGCGCGCTCCAAAACGCCCAGTGGAATTCGCCATCGGATCCAGATCAAGATCGGAAGCGGGAGCTAATCCAAAACGACCAGTGAAACTTGTCGGTCTCAATCCCGATCGACCAGTGAAATAGGCTCGCTCCAGAAAAGTCGATCCTGGTGCGCTCCAAAACGACCAGTGGAATTCGCCATTACCTTTTGCACTAGCGACAGAAAGCTTTAGAAGTTGAAACGAATGATTCTATTCTACAACGTCGGTCTCGTCAGTTCACCCGAATAATCAGTCGTGCGATTTAATTTGCTTTTTGGCCAAGTCGAACTGCACTAAATAGGGTTCATGGAGGCATGTTAATTGGTAACACTTCCAAGGATGTAGTCCTTTTTTCAAAGGGAATTCCTACATTGAATAAACAAATAAAATACGGCAAATAAGTATAGGGTTACGCCACCTCCATCCCTTCTCAAGGTCCAAAGTTCGACGCTAAAAAAAGGAAAAGCTATACTGTGTTGTCCTCATGCGGCACATGACATTTAAAAGAGGCCGCTAGTTTAACGAGTTAATCAGCAGAAAAATAAATATGAATTTGAAGTAATGTTATCTTTGATGAAACCGCGACCTTCAGAGTTGACTAAATATGCTAGGCAATATCCTAGTTACACTAGCATTCATAACTGTCCTTAACCTAAAGATCGTTGGCATCTCCTATCTGTCATTGAGCTAAACTGAGGTGTCCTGTGTTACATGGGGCATAGGCCTAACCGCGCGCAGTTGAGATGCGTTAAGAGATTAGATTAGATTAGAACGCGATTTATTAGCAAAAAATAATCAGGGAGTGGGATTGGGGAGGGCACCGGTGACTGAATTCGTGGTCTGACATCAGATGTGACACCAACATCTGATGTCACATTAATTTTTTTTTTGAAATGGTTGCAGATATTTTATATGCGCTTTTTTCATTCGTTTAAACTTTTAAATTAAAATAAAATTAACATTTCTTTTGCTTTTAGAGTAAAGAAACGATAATCAGAACTGCAGAAGTGTAGTAAGTTGGGCGAGTTGGTATGATGACATGATGAACAGAACAGCGCACACAAAGACAAGGACAGAGAAAAGGAGCAGCGCTTGTGTGTCCTGCATGTCCTTTTCTCTGTCCTTGTCTTTGTGTGCGTTGTTCTGTTCATCAGATAATCAGAACGTTTCACATGGCTTAAAGCATTAGATACATTACGAAGGCATTATCAGCACTCTCATCCTTATGGCCACCCTCGCCCAGCTTTGGCTTCCGGGACGTGTCCTCGTAGTTCTAGCGGCAGCTCTGGCCCCGAATTACACCTCATCCGAAAATATTTTCTGCTACTATACTTTTTAGATGCCTCCCCCAATCTTCCGCAATAGTACCCGCTTCGCTGGCGCCGGCTATGGACGGCGATAGTACGGACACCGCCATCTTCAGCTTTATTGGGGCGAAGTGCCATCAGCTAACCGAGGTAGGTCTGCTCAGTTCATGACAGTTATCGCCACCGTGTAACTCCAGCCGATCGTGATTGAGTCAGCTGTTTTTGACTTAGGGACAGAAAAGAGCGCTAGTTTAACTACGTTATTACGTTTCAACTCTCCTATCGTCTTGAATGTCCATTAATGAAATGCAACAACGTCCCTAATTCGGAAACAAATTGCCAGTAATCTTACCAGTATATTTACAATGTTGCTTGCAGCGGGTTACTGTATTGTTTCACATACAAACCTTAATTAAAGATCTCTTGTTCAGAACATAGAGTTATTACAATAAACGCTAGAGGCTCAAGGGGCGCTAGTGTGCTGTTGCACTTTGAAGCAGACAGCAACCACGCTAAATTTGACTTCCGGTAATGCATTCCTATGGGAAAACGCAAATGCGTTTTCTCTTCGCGCTCGAAAATAAGAGCAAATATTGCCGCGGTTGTGACAGAATAGGAAGTTTGAAACGTTTTACAATTGGATGTACAAAAATATGTGTCAGAGCGTTTTTCTTTAGAATTTATTGCGTCGAACACTGCGCTAAAATAACCCAATACATAATACGTGTTGACGTTGCGGGACTGCTATTATAAGGTTAGCGTATTTACGCATATAGTTAATTCTACGAAGCACACAGAGTGAATCAGCTTGACAAAACACCAAAGGATGCTAATATATGTGAAATCAAACAATAAAAACAGACGACATGAACGAAGCATGGAGTTATGGAACGAAGAACACGTACTGGATTAGTAACAAACAGTGCAAGAATAATCAAAATAAAGCAGAAATTTTGTTTTTCTTTTAGCTTTTTAATTCTTCTTTTTGCTTGAATTGATAGCTTGCATTGACATATCACGCTGTACAACATAGACATGGGCCTTAATTTTTGCTAACTTAAACATCGCTCAGTAATAAATAAAAAACATTAACTAAATACATTACACTGTTATAATCCGAATAAAGCTACATAGTACCCGTTGCGAGTAAAGAAACAACGCTGATTTCTTTTATTCCCCAGAAAAGAAAAATATCACAAACGTTTTTTTTTTTTTTTTTTTTTTTTTTTTTTATCGAAAGACTTTGGAAGACTGGAAAAGTAGACTGTTGCTGTCTGCTTCAATTTGCAACCGGAAGTCTTGTAGACACTAGCGCCCGCTGAGCCTCTAGCGTTTATTGTAATAACTCTATGATTGAAACACGCTCTGTGTGCAGGCCTTGTGTGCACGTGTGTGACTGGTGGCGATTGGACAACTCGTCTAAAGGCCTCAAATAAAAACATTCTGTTAATGGTTGGATCTTACCTAACAGATGATAAACGTATTTACTTTAACATTTTGGCATAGGTCCCACAGGACAAGCCGATGCGAGCTGCCGGCGAATTACACTCCAGGGCCCGTTTGCTCGAAGCACTAACCGCGGCTAAAGTTAGCCGCAGTACCTAGGAGAGGGATTTTGAGATCACGTGGCTGACTCGGTAGGGATGCGGGGAAACATGGCGGTGCCCCAGTGAGTGAACGCCGCTCGCTTTGGAACTAATATGTCGTTGTGGTTGCAATATCGGGCGCGTTAGTCAGCAACGAATGGTGCAGGAGGCTTACGCTTTGTTTTACCTCACATAAACTGCAAAGCACGGGCGTTGACATCGCCGCATTTTTTAGATAGACTTTCAATTCTGGGCATTCCTAGGCCTAAATGAACGCGATAATGGTCGGCATAGCAACGTCTTTGGAAAGCGGATTGTTGGTAGCACACAAAAGGAGACGGCGTCCCAACAGACCTTTTTTCTCAATTATCCAACCACCGGGGTGCATGCTACGACTGTAGTTGCAGGCGTCGCACGTGCTGGCGTCTGCAGTAGTAACCGTTCTAAAGCAAAAAGCATAAAACAAATTTTGCCTTGCACGCGCGTTCGTTAAAGCCTTATTATGATTTTTTACTTCAAATCTTTTATAAGAGGAAGGCCAGCGCGCGTGAACCGTAGAATTACACTTCCAGCGTTCTCCTCGCGATGCTCAAATAATTTAGAAAAAAGTCTGTCGGGACGCTGTCTCCTTTTGTGTGCTATCAACAATCCGCTTTCCAAAGACGTTGCTATGCCTACAATTATCGCGTTCATTTAGGCCTAGGAATGCCCAGAATCGAAAGTCTATCTAAAAAATCCGGCGATGTCATTGCCCATGCTTTGCGGTTTAAGTGAGGTAAGGTAAAGCGAAAGCCTTCTACTTTATTCGTTGCTGACTAATGCGCCCGGTATTGCATCTACAACGACATATTAGTTCCAAAGCGAGCGGCGCTCACTCACTGGGGCACCGCCATGTTTCCCCGCATCCCTACCGAGCCAGTCACGTGATCTCAAATTCCCTCTCCTAGGTACTGCGGCTAACTTTAGCCGCGGTTAGCGCTTTGAGCAAACGGGCCCAGGACACTCGTGTACAGCTGGGTTATTCTGGGCGAGACTAAGGCAACGTTAGGCTCAATTTAATCAGCGCGAGCTGTGGCTATAATGAACGAAATGTTCTATATTTCGTTCACCTTTAAGTTGAGATTAGAAGCTCCGCTTTCAGCGTGAGCCCGCTGGCTTTCGCAGTGCTTCGGTTGCGCGTGACTGCGCTATCACACTTGCTTTAGCCAGGGTAGAAAGCTCGCGTTGAAGGCGGAGCTTCTAGGGTGTTATGTTGCGCTTTTTGGACTCCCAGGAGACTAGGGAGAGGGAAGTGACGTCAAAGACACAGCAAACGCAGATTGTATGTTGATTTCGTTTTCTTCTGTCAACATCCAATCTGCGTTTGCTGTGCCGTTGATGTCACTTCCCTCTCCCTAGTCTCCTGGGAGTCCAAAAAGCGCAACATAGCCCCCCTAGTCTCAGCTTCGGGGTGAACGGAGTATAGGTTGTAGTCAGCAGGTGCCATTAGTTTGAGCTTAGTGTCAGACTGTCAGACACAAAACACAATTGTGAAGCGGTGGAGAAAATATGGTTTACGTTTTTTTCTGACGCACACTCAACCGTAGCACACATGGCTACATACTCTTATAGCCCTTTCATGTTTTAAACGTAGCGACGCACGAGGCACGTGCAACGTGCCGCCCTTGGGAAGATCATGGTGGCACAGCGCAGCACTGAGGTAGATTTCAGACGCCATGTTCTTCCCAGAAGCAGCGCGCGCCAAGTGTTTTGAGCATTTCCATACCAATGAATAGCGCCACTTTTCCCAGCATAAAAAAAGCTTTACATACTCCGTTTCGCACATTATATGCAACTCTGTCAAAGCTGCTGGCGCGAGTATGAAGCTTGATCTCGTTGATAATTTACATGCGTTCTCAAGCAAACGAAAACATAGGTGAAACCACGCGCTCGCGCCAGTAACTTTTACAGTGTTGTATATGAAGTATTGTATATTGAAGCGTTGTATATTAGCACTCCGACTGGTACCCCATGTCAAGGCCGCGTGAACGTGGCCTTGACAGGCTTGCGATGGCATGTGCTCGCCCACGCGTGCAGGGACGTTGGCGGCGGCCATATTCCCTGCTTGCATTCGTGTCTATAGACCATTGCAGAAAACGGCTTCCATGGCCGGTGCCAGCTTCAGCGTTCATGCGTAGGTTGCTTCTCGAAGCATAATCGGAAGTGACAAACATGCGTGCGCTGGGCTGTGGAGATCGCACTCAGGGAAGTGAAGTTACATTAGACTGGTGTATATTAAGATACTTGAAAATATGCCACTAGCTGCCATTATTGTGTGCATTGCCATTGAGCGCTAATAATGAATTTATTATGGGTTGATTTTGCAGCATCAAGGCTGAAGTCTGCAGCAATGTATAGCGCGAGCTAACGACGAGATTTTGCAGTACTTTTGTAACGGGAATTTCACGAATTCCGGAATTCAGTGCCATCTGGTAACTCAAATGGCAGTTTAACTTTTACTGTACTAATGGTGGCAATAAACCTGTGGTTTGCAGTATTTTATGGGGCACCGTCACTTTCGCAAGTCAACGGTAAACGAGAATGTGCGCTTCGCTGTCTTTCAGTGTCGATGGCGAAAAAGATGCAACCAGTCAGAACGAAGCGCCAACCCACATAGATGCTTTGAAGTTCTATACGTCAAGGGGCTTTGAAGCCAATTCTGGGCTACTAACAGATTGAATGGGCCAGAGTTATAGAAATGAAGGCTTACGCAGCTCCTGGATCCAATTCCCGCTTCACGTCGCGCGAGCCTCTAGAGTGTATAAGCCTCGAATCATCTGCTTAGGAGCATCTACAACTTCTTCCTTCTTCAGTAAATAGAAGGCAGCCATTAGTATAGCATATATGCCCGTTTTCAGATGATGATACTGATCAAAGCGCCCAGACAGAATTCAGGAAAGGGTCTATTGCCGCTCTTAGCAGCATATAGACGCTTTACACACGCGCCAGATTACAGCCACCATTGCTGACCTTCTCTTGTTTTACAGAGATACTGAGCCACTGAGACGGGTGTTGACGAGCCTCCAGAAAGGCCAATGCTGGAAAGAAGGACACAATAAATTTTAAGATGGCAATAACATGGCTTGCTACGGTAATGACGAATTGAATAAAATGGAATAAGAGGAAACAAAAACTGAAGGTCAGTTATGGCGGCGCCCATGCACAGCTGCTGCAAAGCGTCTATAACTTTGAGTTCGTTTTGAGCATGCGCTGTGAGCGAAGCTGGCATGTGCGGTGCCAGCATCGTTTAGGGGTTAGGGTAAGGATTTCGAGCATTTGGAGTCCATTTGACTCGCACATAAACTGAAACAAACTATAGTAATCGAATTGTTGTGTTCACTGAAAGCTCTCACTAGTGACCAACTTGGGTAGTGACGATATATGAATAGCTCTTCTTTAGCAAAGGCTAGCCCAAACCTAAAGCTGCGTTCACACTCGCGTTCGAATCAAACCGCGAAGCGGATACGCTCGTTTTCATCATCAACTACGCTTGAATTTGTATTGCATACTTAAACTGCGTTCGCAACCGCTTTGCGTACACGGTTGAGTGGCAAATGTGAATGCGGTGTGTGAGTCATCACCGTAATGATATTAATTGAAACTGGAGAGTAAAAATAATTTATACTCTACACCATAAAAAAAAATTAAAGTAATGCTTTATATTGAGTGCATTCTTTATGACTGAAGCTTTCGACTTCGAAGGAGTTTCTTCTCGGAGACTCGTGTAACGTAATTCATTGCCTTTCGTGCATTTTGCAACGCGAACGAGGATCATGAGCACAAACCCACCATCGACTGACGCGTCGACATAGAAGAAATGAAAGTATATGCAAGGGGGATTGGTCAGATTATCGAACATTCTGAAGCCTGACACTGGGGCACAAAAGGTAGAAAAAACACAAAACAAGCGTCGCGCGTTTGTGTTTGTCCTCCTTCTGTACCCAAGTCTCGAACTGAATGTGCCAGATCTCCACCTCCGCCCGAGTTTGCGAATGATCATAAATATGCAGCCGGGTGATGGCGGGAGCAGGGTCGTCTGCGCTGCATTCTACACCCTTTCAAACCGAAGGAGGGGAAAGGCGAATGAAAAGACGCGGAGATGTTATCCGGAAAATCTCTTCGAGAGGCCCCAAACGATGCCAAGGTGAAATTGTGCACGTAGCGAGTATACTTCGAACTCGTTATCGTTCAAACTGCAACACACACACATATATATATATATTTTTTTTTACAATTAGGAGAGTTTTTTTAGCGTGAGAGCGACTAATCTAAATTTCTTAATGCTATCGCCTTTTCATAACTTGTGAATTACATACATAAAAACACGTTGCTAGCGGGATCGACCGTTGGTGCAGGTAACTCTGCTTTTCTTGAAGCGTCTAGATGCAGTATACCTCAGAAAGATCACGGTGCAATGCAAATTTCTTTGCCATATGGTATAGAACGCACATTATGCAAACACTTCAGGAAGGTGAAAAACACTCTGATTTCTGACCGCGGTCAGCTGTTGATGACAACTACAGCCACTGACAGCTCAAGAAACGCAGCGAGTTTTGATCACCTCATTATCTCTCCGCAGTGAATGAAATTGTGGCATTCTCTTATGACAACGCCCGAAAACGAATCATGAAGAGAGAAGTGTTGGCATAATGATGCGTATCTTGTCCTTCTAAAGCTGACAGTAAATTTGTGTAAGATACATTTTGGAAGAAGTAAAGAGATAGTACGATTAATTATATGTACCGTCAGTGACCTGTACTTCACACTATCTTACCCGAAACACGGATACCACAAGAATCACTTGCAAATACTCGTAATTCAAATTCAAGAATGGTTTTCTTCTAAAGTTATTTAAGCAATATTTGTTTCTGTTAATACATTTGAGCGTCGGGCTGGATGTCTAAACGAATGGGGCATGCGATAAGAGAGTGTAAACGTTCAATTCTTACCCGATCGACGAGGTCTTCAAGCGATTTGGAAACCTTGATGGACACCGTCCGATCGTCGATGTCCTCATGCCGAAAGTAGTTGATATCGCTCAAACTGTTATCCATCGCCTCTACCCGCAGCTCTCGTCGTGGATGCACTTCTACCCGGAACACTTCTTGTCCTGCATAAAAAGAAGAGCGCGACCGGATGTTACTATTCCCTTCCCTATTAAACGACTGAGAAAAGGACATTTATTAGAAATGCCGAGTGTTTTATGGCTAGACATTTCTATAGATGAAACACATTGTTTACAAACAGGTACGGGCTTGCCAACACCTAAGTGTGAGCGGTGCGCGCCCGCAGAAGCCCGATTCGCGTGAAATGAAGCGTTTGCGCATGCTCAGCACCGATAGCAGCACCACCGTAGGGGCGTGGCGTCAAAGCCGTGAGTGGGTGTCTAGAGATCGGGTCAACGCTCCAATACAAATTCCAAGCGTAAGCCCCCCCCCCCCCCCCCCCCCCCTTAGTGACACTGGGGAGTCTCTAAAGCAAGTTTATTCTTGAACATACGACACAAATCAGAAGCCCAAGGTTCCAACTTCAGGCTCCCTGATTAGGCTTGCTCGTGATTCGTAGGCATATAGCGGTGCGACATACGAATTGAAACTGAATATTTTTTTATCTGAATTATGCTTAAAACAAAGCTAGACCCCTAACAAGGCTCGCTTATGAGTAAAGATATTACTATTTGTTTGGACATTTTGTAGATAACCGATTTTGTGCTTCGCGATTTACCTGAAGCCAGAAATCACATTACTTTAAAATGCACTGCATTTTTGTGTGCGTTTTATGTGTTTTGTGAGCTCTCAGAGGATTCCCACGTCTTCATACTATGACGCCGCTTTACCGCGGCTGTTTCTCTTATTGCTTTGTAACATTGTTATAGGTCCTGCCCGTACTTGGGGCTCTAGCTTAAGAAAAGATTGGGTCCGTTTTCAATATAGAAAAACCGTAGGCAAGCGGTCATACTACGCTTGGTATATTTCTCATCTGTAGCGTAAACCAGTGTCCATATACCCCAAAGGCTTTTTGGAGTTAAAGCACAGCGCCACGGTTGGATGAACGGAGTGCTACCGTGCTCGCGGAACAAGCACCGTCACACATCGTTGTAGAGCGAGTGTGTAACAATCGTCAATGATTTTGAGTCCTGCATAAAAATAAAACATATAAAAAAACAACCCACAAGAACACAATGGTACGTCAATCGCGCACCAATGCGAAAGAGCAACCGCATTCGCGGTGAGGATTTTTCTTTTTCTTTCGCATTTACATGTACCTCTTGCTCTTGCGCGCTGCTGGCAGGCGCTGGTGCTGCCACCACCGATACAGCCCAATGTGCTGAAGAAGCCGTCAGGAAGATCCCAGGATCGGGATATTAATTCGCCAGTCTTAAAACAAATGCTCGCCTTCTTGCCAAATTTCGTCCCAAGTGTCATTGCCACCCACGAGTCACCAGCGAGTCACTCGACGGGATAAGATGGAGCCCACAGAAGCCAAATTCTGAATGCCCGCCTCGAGCACATCCAGCTGACCCATGGCCCAAGCAGGCGACTACTACGCTATCCTTGGAGTGCCTCGCGACGCGACTACCCCTGACATCAACAAGGCCTTTCGGACACTAGCCTTGCAGTGGCATCCAGACAAAAACAAGGACAACAAAGACAGCGCCGAACGAATGTTCAAGCTCGTCGTCGAAGCGCATAATGTTCTCGGCAATCCAGGAAGACGACAACGCTACGACGTGGACTTGAACAAGGGTTCGCTTCCCCGATCAGCCTCTGGAGTCATCCGCGCGTATTACTACACTGTGCCGACATACCAGAAGCAGGCAGGAGCACATGAGTCTTTCTCATATGTTCGGGATCCGATGAGGCAATATCCACGTTACTCGGTACCGAGGCCAAATCAACCATCTAGGCATCCGGGGGCGTACGGTTTCACAGTGCACCCTCCTGCACATCCTCAGTACGCCTACAACGTGTCCGTTGGACCGTACTACACTGGAGAATCTATGTCGAGGTCCGCAGCATACTTGCCGGGTTCCTATTATCCTGTTTCTGCCGCGCCGAGTGCTACAATGAATCCACAAGCGTCTGAGGCGACCCTGCCGTCTACGGACTACGAGCGACAGACATCCACTAGGATCGTCCAAGGAAAGCGGATGGACCTGGAGTTGATCAAGGAGAGGGACGCCGAGATGGTGAATGTTTACGAAAATGGGGTGCTCACCCAAAGTATGTTTCGACGTACTAGCACTATTTGACTACGCTCCCTCGGCCTAATACGATTTGTGGTTAGAGCACTAAAAAAAAACGTATATTGTAAAAAAATTAGGCTCACGCACTTTGTAAATAAAGACTGGCGAGCGTTCTGGTGTCTCATGAAAGCCACCATGATTCATTAGAAGGAGCTATCGTGCTTGCGTAATTAATGTAAGATGTTAAGGAGACGACACCCTATAAAAAAGCAAATAATTTAATTTCAATTTTATACAGATGAGCAAGCGCACCAGCCAATTAATCAACCGTCGTCGGCCGTTATCGAACCCCATTTTATAAACGATTTGTCCTACGAAGAGCGTCGGAATTTGGGTGAATGCTTGCTTGGCATTAAGACTCGGATATCAGAGTTCAATTCTCACTTTTTCAATACAGATAAACTTCGTGCGGACGTGCACTTTATTAATGGTTTTATCATGATCAAATGTAAATACCCCTACGAAAATCATAAAACTGGAGCGCAGTGCTACTCCTGCCTCGGTGCTTAGAGAGCAATAGCACTGCGCTCCAGTTTTATGGCATACTGCCTTCCCGGTGCCTAAAAAAGCATAAAGGAGTCTTACTGCTGTTATTTAAACTGTCCTATTTAGACATGTTGACGACACGAGGACGCAATAACACGGCACCAGAGATATTCAAATCGCGAATAGTAATCATATTAAGATCGCAACAATCGTTTTGCTGCAAGCTGCAGTTGTCCCTGAGTTGTTGGCCTCTTGTGGTCCTTGAGTTGTTAGCTGGATCGGCTAGACAGACATCTAGCCAATCTAGCCAACCCCTTCGTCTTTTGAAGTTAGGTTAATAAAGATAAAGAAGATGAAGCGCGCGAGCAGAAAAACGTCAGTGAGCAGAGGCCCCAAAGACAACTGCTACAAAATTCGAAGGCTGAAAGAATTTCGATCTTTGGGGGCGGCATGGACAGAATACACATCGCGACATGAGCGACGACTACTACCGGGTTCTCGAAGTGCCCAGGGATGCGACGACCGAAGACATCCGTAAGGCCTACCGGCGACTGGCACTCAAATGGCACCCAGACAAGAACCCAGACAACAAGGAAGTCGCCGAAGCCCGCTTCAAAGAAATTTCGGAGGCATACGAGGTACTCTCCGACGAAACAAAGCGCCGCCAGTACGACGTGTACGGCAGTGGCAGCTTCGAGAAAGAGTTCCAGTCTGATGGGGGCACTGGAGTTCCACGTTTTCATGAGGGCTCGTATTGCTTTACATTCCGCGATCCCGAGGAGCTCTTCCGCGAATTCTTCGGATCGTCAGACCCTTTCCAAGAACTCCTTCGAAACGTACATCAAGGCGGACCAGGCACGCAACCGCGTGGCTCCGCGGTTATGGCTGGAGGCTTTCCCGTCTACCAGCCTAACGTCGGTAACATTCTTCGGTCGGGCTTCCTCTTTGATTTGGACGACATGCTCTTTGGACCAAGCGTTCCTGGAGGAATGGGTAGATCTCCGGGCTTTCAGGGCGTCCCCACGCAGCAGATGACGACCATTCGGTACGTGAACGGCAAGCGCATAGAAACCCGCACCATCATACAGGACGGCGTGAGGACTGTTCTCTCCTACGAGGACGGCACCCTAGTGTCCCGTGTAGTTAACGGTGTTCCTCAAGATGTATCCCCTGAAGGTGGCGAAAGCGGCCGGGATTCAGCGCGCAGTGGACAGGACTCTCGGTCGAGGCGGCTCAGTGAACAGGCCTTCAGTCCCACGGGTCAAGAGATGTCGTCGTCGTCGCAGCAGCCTGACAACGCAATGCCTTCTAAGTCTCCAGGAAGTGGTTCCCCGAAGCCAAGCGGTGAAAAGCACTACAATGTGAACACAAGCGACGGAATGCCAAATTTGATGACTAGAACGGGGTCCCGTACACCTAAGTCGAGAAAAACCATGAGACCGAGTAAAAGTAGCAGAGGAACTAAAGGCAGCAAAACCAGCAAGAACGATCCGGCAAGCGGCCAAAGTAGCCCCACTACGTCCCCCAAAACATCTCCGAAGAACTCCAAACCCAGCAAAGGCCCGTGTGATGGGAACTGACTGAAGCTTCCGTAGTGATTAGTATGTTCCCGTTATGAATGACTTACAGTCGGTCTTGACAACTGGTTGTTGCTTAAATTCAATTTTTTTTCGTTTGCTATTATGTGCGTCGGCCACAGAATGTTCAGAACGTCTTCGTACGCCGTCAGCAAGCCAGAATGGGAGCTCTGACAGTTGCTGCATTATATAGACTGTCGCTGCTCGCCAAGACCACGGTTTTTGTAGATGACATAATGGCGTGAGAGTTAGGACAACAAGCACGCTAAAAGAATACACCTCTCTCATGTAACCTTTTCCCCCTTCAAAATTATAACGAAACGGAAAATACATACTTGCACAGAAGGACCTCTGATCGCTACACCTGCATGTGTTGTTGCGATTGGTACCAAGGCAGAACCATCGGGATTGTGTTCTGTTATAAGCAAAGTCAAATAAATAATAATGGACGTGTTTAAGAAAAGGGGTGTAAACAGTGATCCATAGAAGTGCTTTTTTTCATGTGTTTAGAATAATATGTGGGCACTCGAAGTGAGTGGAGAATCGGTGTTTGAAAAACAACCAGATGTATAAAATCCACACGAAATTGCCTATGATGTTAGGGGAACTATTATAGTAGCTTTAGCTTGGTCACCCTTGGTGTAGCTATTTCGCCCTTGGATTATGTGTCTTTATATTAATATTTACTCGACATATCTACGCTTAAGAGATGCCTTTGTCTTTCTCTATAGACCCAGGGAAGTGAACGGGCGGCGCCTCAGTCGGCTGCTAGTCAGCGCAGCTGGAGGCTAAAAAGGGCAATTTTGGAAAGGCCACATATCTGGACGACTGGACACAGACGCTGCGTCAGAGTTCGGCAGGACACTCGGATGTTCGAGCTCGCGAACGGGTCCAATGATTGGGGCCACCGGCCATTTCGAAGTTACCGAAATGCTACGTACCGAACCAAGTTTAAACGCCCGGTCAGCAGGATATACACCATTTTAATATTTACAAGTCCTCAGCCCAGCACGCGCCTGTTCGCCGCGTCGTACAACGAGCAAATCACGCGCCATACGCACGAACACTGAAAAATGGAACCGGCCAGCAGACCTTTTTTGGAAAGGTCTATATGCTCAGTTGGTTACATTCTCATTCAAAGGTGCGCCTCGTACGTAGCCTAAACACAATAACTATCTTCACTTATAATTCTCAAATGGGTTTAAATATGTGCGTCTTCATAAAATATTTTAGCTAAGCCGGTTTGCAAAACATTTTATTGCAACAAGCAAAAAACTTCCGTAGCCATCCAAAAATGTGTGATGGGTAAAGACGACGATATGACCTAAGTTTCAGCCGGCAACCACAAAATCCCTCGGGTGAGTTATAAAACTATCAAATTAATTTCTGCTGTCGACGAAGCTGCCACCGCAGTAGCCATGCTAGACTTTTATAAAATACTAGGTGTTTCACAAACGGCCAGCGTAGAAGAGATAAAGAAAGCGTACCGGAAGCTCTGCCTCCGCTGGCACCCGGACAAGAACCTCGACAGCAAAGAGCTGGCAGAATATCGCTTCCGCAACATCTCTCAGGCCTACCGAATTCTCTCGGACGAAAAGAAACGCAAGGATTACGATTACCAGTGTGCCCTGATTCGAAGCAGGATGCGCAACGCCCCCAGAAGACCCCCATCTTCAAGCCCCTTCGTAACTCTCGAGGAAATAATCAAGGGAATACACCGCAAGCCGTGGGACTCTGCGGCCTATGGCTTCAAGCCCCCGTTTACTTCGAGAAAGACAGCGCAGTCAAGGCGGGGATTTGGATTCAGCGCAACCTTTGGAATGGAAAATCCGTTTGGGGAAAAAAGGACCGTCCATCGCTGCACCATTGGTAAAACTCGCAAAGTAGATGAGGGAGCCCTACCGACAAGGCAAGAACACCCGCCGTCGGTGTCTGAGACTCCGCGGGCGAGAGCCAAGGTCATCGAACTGCGGTCTACCATTTGTGATGGCGTACGGAAGATTTGTAGGTACGAAAACGGCGTGAAGGTGTCTACGGACGCGTACGAGATACCTGAGTCAAAGAAGGCTACAATTTCTTTCCGGGTTGCTCTGTGAGAACCCTATTTTTGCCAAGAATTAAGCTTTGAAAAGTGTGTTCTGGAGGGGTTTAATCTAGAAAGATCAGAAAATGAGAGGTTGCCAAGTGTGACAGACTGACTCAGAGGCTTATTTGTATACTTTATAAGACGCTTTGTACCAGCTTGCCAAGTAATGAAAAGAAGCGGACGACAAGAAAGCGTTTTTCCCACAATCAAAGCGAATCCTCACTTAGTCAGTGAAAGGGTAAGTTACCCGGTGGCGTAATATGTGGTGAATACGAGTTATTTCAACTGTACCATTGTTTGCGTGTAACGTGAATTGAATTATTTAGGTAAGATTTCGGAATAGCAAGGTGCCTTCATTGTGTGTGTGTGTGTGTGTGTGTGTGTGTGTGAGTGCATGTGTGTCTGTGTGTGCGCGCGTGCGTGCGTGTGTGTGTGTGCGCACGCGCCTGTGTGCGTGTGTATTTGTGTATTTGTGTTTAATTTTCTTGAACCTTTAGACCTTGACTTTTTGTTTTGTACATGCCAGCATTGCCAACGTGACCTTTTCCGCGTAAGACGTCCAAATTGGTCACTCCATTTAGTGCCAGTTTTACGGCTTTTCTTCTAAAGAACATTCTCATTCAAGTCGTGTTAGGGATTAGTGCGGGACCTTAAAAGACCCATTATGCGTCAGAATGTTTTTTTTGTTTTTTTTTTAGTTCACGGTCGGGAACAAACTCGGCGCCATTCAATATAGAAACCCCTTTCGCATGAAAAAACTAAAAAAAAAATGAAAAAATAAGCAGTTTAGCAAGCAGTTCAGGATCTTGGCGGAGCAATTTTCTCACGTACGCTTCACATGTGTGGCCTTGAGTGGACGTTTAAAGTTAAAAACACCCATATCTAGAAACCGGCAATTGACCGCTTCCTGCTCTAAAAAATCGCTCCACTGAAACGTCAAGAAAAAAAAAAAAAAGATTCGAAGAGAAAGTTTAATTTAAAAAGGAGTTTCACGGACCATCCATATCCTACTAAAGACAAGGTGTTCGCTGTACACATGCTGACAGAGCTGTCTGCGGACAGGCGTCAAGCAAGTTCGAAATCATCCATGGTTGGTACATATATCGTATGCATTGAACATGTCTACAGGCCGTTTTTGTATGGCCGAGGGGGCAGGGCCGTCGTAAGGGAAAAAAGAAACACGTTTCAGAAAGTGTCTGCGGACGGTCCTCTTGTACGATGTGTTAGCCTGTGTGACCGTGACTTTGTAGATTCCCCAGTTGCTCGGTTTAAACCCTGTCCGAGGTGCGCGCAACGTGACGCAATCTTCTTGCGGTGCGGGTGTTGTCTATCTATGTTGTTGTTTTAGACCACCTGGTCACCAGAGATGCCCAGGTGGTCTAAATTAGGTTTTTATCCGTGGTTGAGGCCGTACTTGTTCGATGATCCGATGATAGAAAGAAAAAAAAAAAAAACTTCACAGTTTGTTTTGGCAACTACGAGCAGCACTTTTGATAGGATACTTAAGAACCGGCGCAGCTGGTAACTAATAAAAGTCTTTTTTTTTTTTTGTAGGAAACGTTAATTTGAAACAAACGTGACAGTGTCGATGAGTAAATGAAATATATTTAACAGGCAGTCGTCTCACCCAATATTTTATTGCCTTCGGGTATATAATAAGTATGTTCACACGCGTTTACACAGTTAATAGCGGTGAAATAATGTTTGTGGTGAAGATAGCGAGATTATCGGCCCCGAAATTTTAAGCCCCAAATCTGCGCATTACGCCTGAAACTTAAAAGGAAAACAAACTAAAGTTGACCTGCTGATATCCTGAATGTCATTTACATGAACACAGTGCTTTTTACAGGATTCCGGTCGGCTTCAGAAAACTTAACAGAGCTGTTTCGTCATATTAGTTGCAGCGTGTTTATCAAGATATGCATATTCAAACACACGGATTCATGAACCCAGGTCAAATTATAACGGGTGGATCCAGAGCTCAGTTTTTTTTGTTTTTTTTTTTGGGGGGGGGGCGGAAAAATTTGTCAGGATACTATTCTCCCATTCGACTAAGCGGTTAATCAAGTTCAGAGTACAAGTGTGCCTGCTAGGGTGCGACCTACCCTATTTTGAACCCTCGTCCTTGAGTACCGAGCGTTCTATCACCTGGCAGGCCGGTAATCGGTTTTACATGGGGGGGGGGGGGGGGGGGGGGGGGTCGGGGGTCAACCCATCTAAAATTGTCCTCCGAGAAGGGAGGAGGGGGAGGCGGCTGGCCCCCGTTGCCCCCCCCCCCCCCCCCCCTCCCCACCTTGGATCCGCCCCTGAATTATAGTGAATCATTGGTCCTGCCTTTTAATTGCGAGGTATTATCGCTGTTTTCGTGCTGACAAGTGCATTGCTGTCCATGCTCACTAGGAATTCTTTATCACTCTCGTCTACTGAATTACGGAGACAATTTTAGAACACATTATAAACTGTTTTATGCACTGTAGCACAAAATAAACAGCAGTGCTTTAAAAATCCAGCTGTCATTTGGCGTAATTTATGGAACTTCTTCGAGTCCGAAAACGTTCCGTAAATTACGACTGCACAGTGCACCTTGGCTGTACTGAACAAGCAGTCTTATTTAATGGTCAACATTTATTATCCTAGTTAGAAAATGGCATCATTATGCCACGTTTCCTGCACTCCAGTACATTTTTCTTTTTATTCCTAACATTCGGTGATCGGAACTACGTTTTAGACATATGGGAATGCCAAATATTTGCCTAAAACACGCTTAGGCTTTCTCTACTTGCTCTAAATCTCGGCTCTGTTTACCAATGCACATAAACAATCTGTCCAAATTGCCTGCCGCTCACGCATAAGGTTCCGGAACAAGTCAGAGCTTGGTGAAGCACCAAATCACCTCCCCCCTCCCTTTCTTTCTAATGCCTTATAGCTTCTAGTCGGGTCTCTTATCATCCCAGGCGCTCACAAGCTCTCCATAATCCCGCTCCGAGGAAAATCCCCGAGAGGGGCAAACAAGGCACCAAACATTTTACCCGTTTCACCCACCCTCAGGCTCGAGTCCGCAGCAGCGACACAACCATGTTCAAGCTGCCCCGTGACGAATGACGTTTCGAGACAATACTGACAGCGTCGGAGTATGGAGCCCGAGGCGTAAGCGTGTCCCTTCTTCCCCTTTAGCGGTCCTCCCGAAACGGTTTGTGCTCCCTTCCCGTTCCAAACAAGCTCCCTCTATTTCAGGAAAGCCCTCGTTCTCCGAACTTCGCGGCGCGGACTCCGCGTTCGCCACTCCGGCCCCAGCGGAGCTCCCTTATTAAGATACGTACAAAGGGCCAATTTTACGAGGGCCTCTCCTCATTTGAATAATACGTGCAAGTGGAGACGGAGCCACGCACTCCCCTCGTTCCCTCCTTGCTCAATGGCAGCGGTTCCCCTTCCTGAAAGGGGAGCAACGGGTGCTGGTTGCGCTCGCTCGCTCACTCGCCAACCGCCCCTGGGCGCCGAGATTCAAGCTATAGCTCGCGGGCATCGTCTTGCAACTGGAAAAGAACTCGTCTCGATTACACAGGGATAAGATTTATCGTTGAACAAAGGAGGTATGCGGAGAAGAAACGGAGATTTGCATGCTTCCGCTCTCCTTTCTTTCGTTTCCTTTATGACGGGGTGTGCGGCGAAATGGTCGTTGTGGTGAAAAGGGGAATTTAGAATTTCGGAAGCGAGATGGGGATCGCCTTGCTCGCTCGTTCTATGGAGCTCGGTTTCTCGCGCGACACGGAACCCGGGTGAAGTGAGAGCGGTTAGCTCTTGAAAGGCGTGAAGCGTGGACTTGGCTAATGGACACCCAGACACGAAAAAATGGGATGCTTTATCGGAATTGCGTTCGAGGGTCTCTCACGCGACGTGGCCGAAGCTCGCCGCTAGTGGTACGCGTGCACCTACGGAGTCTCCGGAGAGAAGTGCTTGTATAAGTCTGACAACACTTCACGACCGCTTTCTGCCTACACACCAACACGCGTTTCTCGCATCGAGCCGCTGCGGTAGTGCTGTTGTCGGCGCGGCGCAGGCGGTGCCGGTTCACTTCACGCGCACCTGGTCTCTGCGCACGCGCAGTGCCAACACCTGGTGGGGGCGAACGCGGACTTGTTTTTACATAGCGTGCTGGACTGTATGGACCATTCTGATGAACACCTTCTGCGCGCCGCCATCTTTGTCCGCTCGGCCGCGGAATGCGTTCTGAGCATGCGCAATAGCCCTCTTTTGCGAATCATGAAACGCCGCGCGTGCGTTCCACAGCCCAGCGACTCAGCATTTTTTCGCCTGGGTAATAAGCGCTCGAATGATGTGTAGTTACAGAGACCTTCAAGAACGCAGGGCGCGGGGTCTATTAGGAGCATGCACTTCGCTTCGGGATTTGTTCCTTGGTGTTCTGATTGGCTGATGCCTCAACCTCATTGGCTGCTGAGCGATAATCGTATGTCTGGGCTCTCGCCAAGCCTTGAATTTCTTAAGCTGTCAGTGACTTCAATATTCGGTAAACGTATCGATTATTTCCGAAAAATGCTCCGGAGTATACCAAGACTAAAACCTAACCAAGACAACTTCACATTGCGGTGTGTGCAACGCAAGGAACGTTGCATTGAGAGCATAAGAGCGATGATATGCTCAAAGCGACGCCTGCTCTTTTCCGGAGTTCCATCAAAACGTTTTAACATAATTCATAGGACCGTTATTATGTTAATTATTTTTCCTTGTTGCGTGGGCAAGAAGAGCGTTTTGCCTGGGCTAGAACACGCTAAGGCAATGTGCTCGTAGGTTACCCTAACGGAAGGAAACGAAAGAAAACGCAATGAAACCAACTATCAGCATTACAGGTACGTGTAGTACAACCTCTATTTTGAAACGTTCCTGATACCATTTTCGGAAGTGCTCGCGCCGTCTGTAGGAACTGCTGCGCTAATTTTCCGAGTCTATCTGTCATTGCTTGCGCACGCACCCTGAGAATGTAATGAACGCAAGGGCACGTCAGTGTTCGGCGTAAACTCGGCTCAGCGTGGTATCGTAAACGAGTGCTGCGTCATCATTCAGCGAAGACTCGGAATCCAATTACACGCGTCGACGAGACGAGCCAATCCAGGTAACAATTGGCATTGCGAAAGGCGGTAGAATTGTGGGATTTTGGATACCATGCGTAGAGGAATAACGGCGATTTTGTATTTACTCTATCAGGACTAAGCACAAGTAACAGGCGCTTCTGCTAAGAGCTCAGAGGGCTACTGCGACGATCGCTCGAGCGAAGCTGTATTGGCATTAACGTTGCATATACAGTTACTCACCGACTTGGATGTTTTCCGAAACTCTTTCGAAGCGCCGGTTTTCTCCGAGGGGGTAGAACTGGCATGCTGAAAGAGCAAAGAAAAAGAGGCCACACGTTAGGCAAAATAAAACATAAAGTATGACACAAGAAACCGTAAACATACCCTTAACGAAAAAAAAAAAAATAGGAGTAGGGAACGGGGGGGGGGGGGGGGGGGGGGTAGTTGCAGAAGAGTTGGAGGATATTTCTCCCGATGCAATAAAGCAGCAAATACCTTTTCACGCAGGATGCGCTTTTCACTTCAAGAGGTAAGCCGCAGAGGGATTTCTGCATTTTATTTTTTGTTCGAACTATGGCGTTCGAATACGCCTCTACTATGCTCGAACCCTACGATGTCCCAGGCAATGGCTGTACTCAAAACGATGCTCTCTCGTGTACCATGTTACGGGTGCAACCGTGCCTCATCGTTCGCAAAGCCAGAGCCTGTCACCCCTATCAATACTTTAACGCTTAAGCCGACTTTTGCTTGCGCCAAATACCATTGGATTCTGCAGCCGCTTCTCACATTGCAAAAGCGTCAACACTTTCTAGATGGGGGAGCTGTTGCACTTTCCAGCAAAAAGGATGTGTCGGATAAGCGAACGCAAACTTCAGTGGCCACAGCATCTTGCGGAAATTTCGTAATACCGTGCAAGCGCCGGAGGCCGAATTTCGGTAGATGCCCCTCGTATTGTGCAATCAACGTGGAGGTTGAATTTTTTGTTTGTCACTAGAAATAAAGCTATACAGCGTGCAGAGTTTACGGCATCATGACTGCCGGTCATTCGCATGTGTCAGACTTCCAACCGTCCTAGTACAAAGATTATTTAATTCACAACGAATAAAATTTATCCGTCAAAGCGTACCATGACTCGCACAATGCGCTTTCCTGAAAAAAGGTAGAAGATGTTCTTATGTTTAAAATAAAATTAAAAACGGCACCCGCGTTACGTAATTATGCACCGTATTGATCCCTGCTGCGGCTATCCCGAGTAAGCTGGGCATTTATATGAATATCATAATTGTGATTCACATTAGAAATGTGTCTATTACGCCAACAGATGATTGTAAAAGCAAAAACTAACAAGAAATTGCATAGCCTCTTTTTATGACGCACATTTTCACATTTGTGAATACATACAAACACATATTAATTATCGTACTGCGTTGTTGAATATATCTCGGTTTAATGAGCCCTTATTTGTTCATAGAAACCGTCTGACAAAGGCACATCGGAGTACGCCATTTATGCACAGTACACCTCCTCTATTCGCAACAACTCTTTGGTTGTAGAGATTTGTGCGATGTAACACGGTTCCTTGGTGCAAACTCAGATAAATCAACAAAAATGCGAAGCAAAAAGTGTGGGTGCTACTAACGAAAATTTTCAGGCTTCTGATAACGACTCGGCGCGCCCAAAGAACTCGACGGAAGTCATCATCTACGCATTAACGCAAAAACCGGCGCTGTTTGAGTAATCTAGACTTCCTCCGAAGAACCAGCGCATTCATAAGAAACTCGCTCGTGCACACACAAAAAAACGACATTTCCTTGTTTCAAAAAAAAAGGAGAAAAAAAGAAAGAAACAGTTTTTGCATTGTAATAATGGCTTTCAAGAAATGACAATGAAATAGTGCGCTTCGTTGTAATGTCAGGATTTGTTAAAGATATGGGGAGCATCTCGGCGTTGTGGTGTGGCCTCCATGAGACCCTTCAAAGCCCAGGCTAAGCCCAGTATGAATAATTAAAGCTAACTCTGTAATCACAGAAACGGAAATGCTATTTGGAATTGCGTATTTGTTATATTGTGTGGTATATGCCATATTACAGAAGGTGCCAAGAAGACACCATAACCGTCTGAATGAAGAGTTTTATACTTCGGCGCTGAAACATAACCCACACCCAGTGCAAATATACGGAACCTGTAATGCGCTAGACCTGGCTGACGAACAGAGCATTCGCCCCGGTCAGGGGTTCGGGCCCCTCCTCGCATTATTTTGATTTGTAAAGCAAAGAGAAAGCAACTTGGATCGTGTGGATACGCATCCAGCAAAATGTCGTGTGACCTCGAGATATGGCGAAACATGTTCAACGCTGCAGATGAGCAATCAAGTCCTTGTAGTACTTTATGTGCTGCTAACCTGAGGTATTTATAGTGCTTCGCGGATTCCACAACCGCACGCCGGTAGGATGCTCAACCTTTAGGTACGAGATATGTGAAAGAGAGTTTGAATTGCAAGTCACGGCACAACCTTCGAGAATCACAGCCCTCCAAGTGTAAGCTACCTTTTTCAGCAGATCAGCTTTAAAGGAGCTGTGCAACGATATTCAATTGAAATGTTTTTCACTTGACACGAGCTTACTGGCACACCTGGGACTCAAGGATACTCGCACGCAACGCCACTGGCCAAGAAACTCCTTTGTTGCGGTGTAATTTCAAGGACAAAAGCGATCATTTTCATTCAATCTCTCCTTCGCAAAATTTGGTGACGTACCGTGGGGATCGCAGTACACCCAAGTGACGATGTTTGAATGCGGTTCATAGATTGGTCCCGAGCATTGCGTGGGCACTCGACTTGGGCTCGTGATAATCGCTACCTCGGGTAGTGACCCGTGTCCAATCGCTGCAACGACGACAACAGCCGAGCCATAACAATGTCTGGAACTCAGCGCGTGTCCTGCGCTTTGCCAACCCCAGCGCGTGGCCATGATCAACACTGGCGGCATATAATCGGCTTCAGATCACGTGGCCGCTTGTACTAGCTGCGAGTTGAGGGGGTGAACGCTGCTCGTTTGTCTTTAATTTTTTTCTGGGACTTCTATTGCGTGGGGTGAAAAACGAACGCGTGTTTCATAAGTCATTAACGTTAGGGATCCGTTTTAAGCGGTATTTGTGCAAAGTACAAAAATTGTTGCATCGCTCCTTTAAATTCAATGGTATATAGCGGCCAGAAGCACATTTTTGGGAAGCTGTATAGCGTAATATTTGTTGTCTGGGTGAAAAATCGAACATAGTTGTCTACCCCTAGACAGCAGAAGGTGCTCATATTTTTTAATCGGACGTACATGTCACTATCAGGTAGCGTGGTTTTGTCAGCGCTTATGATTAGGTGATAAAGTGTCACCAGCACGCGCCAAGGCCAATAAGGCTGTTCAGGTGGCCACAGTCCTCACAGCTGAAAGATATACTGAACCGAAATGTGAAGTTACAAAAATTATGCCCGAGCGAGCTTTCCGGATTGGTACAGTACCCAAACATGTAATTCGCACAAATGGATGATGATCGAATTATTGTATTTTTTCGAACGAAGTTCTTTGATCGCTCTGATCGGGCGAACCGCTAGTCGGAAGCGGACGGTGTGAGCAAGCCCTTCTGGGATTACACTCTAAAAAAAGCCCGTGAGTCTCTTTTCCCGCGCAACACTCGAAGAGCCAATCAGCGCTACTTACGGAGTCAGCTCAACGAATGACCATGGCGAAATATATGTTTAGACTAAAAAATGCAGTTTGAGTTGTGACATTAAGCAATGCAAAACGTCACGCTTGCATTGCTTAATGTCACAACTCAGACTGCGGTTTTTAGTCAAAATATATGTTTCGGCATCGTCATTCGCTGAGCAGCCTCCGTAAGTTGCGCTGATTGGCTCTCCGAGTGTTGTGCGGGAAAGCAGACGAACGGGCTTTTTTTAGAGTGTATAGCCGTGGCAAGCTGACGGATGCTTACAATGTTCCCACGCTGAACTGTGATTTTCTAAACATTGAGGCGGTGCGGCTCCAACGTTTACAAAGTCACAGTCCAGCGTGAGAAGACCATGGTCCATCAAGCTTGTGGTCATCGCCTCAGAAAGCAAGCGAAACACGCGCCATACGCACGAGCTTAGAAAACGGAACACCGAACCGACCAGAAGCCCGTTTTTGGAATGGTCTGTCGCCTCACTATGACCCCTTGACTTGAAATACGTCCGCTCCTATCGTAGGAAATAAGAAAGCAATCAGACTTTCAACACTGACGGTGTTGATTTAAGAACGTGATGATTAGGCTTCCCGCGCTTTTTACGCACCGTTGAAGTTGTCGCTCGCTACTAATAATCGTGGTAGTAACGTCAGGGACAGGAACCATAACAGGGCGCCGGAACGCCGTATCGTTAAACGCTGTTCGCAGAAACGTTACTAGATCAATGTCAGTTGACAAGCTTAAATAATTTGGGTTGTGTGAATATTTTTACAGCGTGTAGTTGGTCAGCCATTTCAAAGCTGGGACGAGTCACTCGCTGTAGATGATAAATTTAGCCAGTGCACTACAACCACTAGCCTGGGGTCTTTAGCGTCCACCACACAGTAGTGATACACGACCGTACACCGGTACGACCCTCATCCAGATCGAAACGGGCAGGGGTAGGGATTGAACGCAGGATCCCTGGGTTCTGCAGCGCGATCTTTCGCACCACGTGTTGACAAGCTTCCTTATCAACAGACAAGCTTCCTTGTCTGTTTGTCTTCAACGCCCCTCTTTCCCAATCGTAAATTAGTAACCAACACGCTCAACCTTCTACAAATGGATTATTTCGTGGTTTTTAAGGTAAACATGAAGTTTGCGTAAACGTCGGCGCAGATAGGGCCTCTTTTGAGATCGGTCACTTCATTGCCCATGGAGGCGTTGACGCTAGGAACGCTATTCGCCCGTATAACTGCTCGCGTATAGGCAACCGAGAAGAAACGTTTTCGAACACCGATCTTCCATGGACCTCGTCAACTGATAGATATACCTACACGTTGGTTCGCAGCGCATGCTCAGAACACGCTTCCATTTATCGTATTTCAAGAACAAAGATTCTCATTGCGTTGAGTGAACTTCGGGCGTGCATCGGCGTGCATTCATTGCAGGCAGCGAAGTCAAAGCTATGGGTACCCGTGCGCTCACGGACGTGAGCAGCGATAAAAGCTGTGCACGTGTGGTGTTCGCTTCTTCCTAAATGCCAGAAAAAAGCTGTCCTCTAACATCGTTCTGAGCATGCGCTGCGACGACAATGACGAAGACGCGGATAGGTTCAGCATTTTAGGCATCTTCCTTAATACTTGCTCGCGCTCCTCATCAAACAGCACTTCGCTATCGCTGCTGCTACTGTTGCCGCACGTCGCCATAGCACAACTAAGGTCCGAGCTCGAGGTACGAGCTGGTAAGAGCACGCTTCCTAAGCACGGAACTAGAGTACACACTAACGGAACGGTCCGAGGTTGTCAAATATCGAATGGACGGGTGACCAGCAGCTATGCTTCTTTATAACGGGCGCCAGCTTGCGCCACCTAGCCTAGACTGGGCAGAGCGCCTGCCAAAACTGGCCTGCCTGGACGGGCAACTAACGTGACGTCTCAAAGCGAGGTTCCGAAAACGCGCACCAGGGTATCCGTACAGTATTTATATTTTTATAAATTTTGAACTCACTCTAGCTTGGGACAACCTAACTTATAACTACTTGGCTCGCCATAAATGTCATCACGACCACCAATTTTAACCCAAAAGATCCGTTCAACTAGCATCCCTTTAAGGGTGCTGCGACTAAATTCGGGCTGCGTACACAGGCTCTAAGAAATCTAGAGCACCCGCTTTCCTGAAAAAGACTTGGGTGAGCCGGTCGCTTCAATCTATGGAGTCAGGTCGGCGAATGACTAGCCTGCGCCGTGACACTGAGCATTAGTTATTTCAATGTTCACTGTTAGACTGTCCTTTTAGGTATCAATACATCCGCCTCATCATTCGCCGAGTTCGCTTCATTGATAGCAGCGATTGACTCTCTCTAAATGCGTTGCGGGAAAGTAGAGCACCAGATTGCTTAAAGGGGAATCGTGCCCGTGCCATATCAGAAGATAATCTGCAGCGTTTCTAACGTACTGGAAACAAGAAATAGGAGCAGCCTGCCTGTACTGCAGAGTGATAGCATCAACTAATTGTTTTGTATTCGCAGTAGCCTCCCGAACCCGAATTATCTTGGGTGCAGTAGACACAAGACATAGTGTTTTGAAGTGTCGTGCGAGGGGTACAGCTCGCAACCAAGATGGCGGCCATTAACCTCGAGCGAAACTTCTTGTTTATGGAGAAACACAAAAGAATCGCCTCCGGTTGCACTGAAACGCTCAACGGTGTCGCGACCAGACATCGATGCATGAAACACCGCACAAAGGTATTGAGAAAAAAGGCGGAGGGAAGAGATCGAGGGCAGAGAGCGATTAAGGTTCCATGGAGCCTTTGCTGTGATATATGCTTTAGCGGGCGACCTCGTGGAAATGCAAAGTGTGTGGCATTTACTTCTGTGATGTTTTCTTTGGTCCGGAAGGCTAGGAGATAGTTCTCGGCGTGGGCCGAGCTTTTGCAAGAAGGACGGTCGTGCTCTCCTAGAGTAAAAATGCGGTTACGCACTTCGTTATCACTCACGTCTCGGCCTCGTTATGAGCTGGAGAAATCAGTTGATGCGAGAAGGAGATATTCTAGTTCACATTTTAGCCAAGATTTCCAGGATGAACAATCGACAAGCGAATATGCACTCCGGCTTAGTTGCGTAAGCAATGGCACAATTTAGTCGAGTGCATGCATACTTAATGCAAATACAAATACAAAAACGCTTTTACGCAGGACCCGGCAATACATTGCCGGGTTTCATAAATGGTAGTAGCAGTATTTAATATATGTAAAGAAATGCAGGAAACGTTAAGTCACTTAAGTGTAGTGATTCCGAGTTTGGCAGTCAAAACTGATTGATTGAAAAGGGTCAAGAACATTTTCGGGTACAACGATCAGTACCTTCTACAGCGTCAAGAGGGATTACGTAAAAATAACTGCGCGACGAAAACTATTAAAAGGAACAGGTCACTTAGATAGCAAAGAAACTATGGAGACAAAAAAAAAATAGACCACGCGGACCGGTCATCTTTTCTTCGCTTTTTCTGCTTGTGCGTTCCCTCTCCGCTCTTTAAAACGTACGAAAACAATGCACGCGCCCGCATACAAACACCGTTCTTCCTAGCCCAAACAATCAAAGTCAGGCAAAGAAGAGCTGTAAGAATAATCACGCCGCACAGCGGGAAGTGTTCTACCGCAATCAATGTCTTCGTCTTAACCTATATTCCGTTTCATACTTAATATACAACGATGTTAAAGCTGCTGGCGCGAGCGCGTGGCTTCATCTCTTGTTTCATTAGCGCGAGAACGCGTGCAAATTGTCAACGAGATAAAGCCCCATACTCGTGCCAGCAGCTTCGGTAGCGTTGTACACTAAGTATGAAACAGAGCATACTTATATTAAAACAGTAAAACAAAAAAAAAATGCATAGGCATACAAATGAGCGCTAGAACGAATCCTATATTGTTACACCCATAACAGAGGTACAGGTGCAAACTGGATTGAGGGAATGAAAATATCAAGGTAGAAGGACAGCAGAAACCCCAGGAGATACGAAAATGTACAGATATCACCAATCCCACAAGTTAACAGAACGATGGCCAAGAACCGTTCAAGACCCAGTTTCTTGTTGTTGTTTTCTCCCTGAAACTAATAAAATGTCTCATTCGTAATTTTTGTAACTTAATTAACAAAATGGGTGACATCCTAAAACAGAATCCTCGTTATTTATTGCAATCTTGAAGCGACGTCACGACAGAAAGGTCACATATCGCCTAACCACTCTGCAATGGGTCCGTACCGCTTCGTCGAAACACGCTTCACAAAAACAGGTTTCGTGGACAACGTTTCATGGACACGTTTTATGAACGCACATTTTGTAAACACAGAAACGTTTCGTGGAAGCTCCCTTCGTGGACACGCGCAACTGCGACGTTCCCTGCACAAGATATACAGGGTGTTTCAGAAAACGCAGGCCAAATCATTCCTGCGAAAACTACTCATCGCAACAAAAAAGGCTTGTGGCGTTGTGGTCCTGGGCCAGGGGCCCATTTAAAAAAATTATTAATGTCCGGGATAATTAACTTGTTAATTATTTTTGCCTAATTAACTTTTTTAATATTGTGTTTAAGGGAATGGTTTAAATTAGAAAATTGTTCAGCATCACCGAAAACCACTAAACCAACAAATTGCAGAACGATAGAAGGCACGCGAAGCATTTTACGGCTTTCTGAAAAACAGCACAAATTCGACGGGTTTTTAAGTTTCGGTTTGTTATCGGAGCGACTCTCGGCCCCGGCAGCGCCGCGCCCCGTGGGGAGATAGTGCAACCAGACTCTAGTGCGTCGCGCAATGACAGCGCAGCAGAGGTTGGTTGCACTATCTCTTCGCGGGGCGCGGTGCCGTCGGGGCGGAGATGCTCTCCGATAACAAACCGAAACTTAAACACCCGTCGAATTTGTGCGGTTTTTCAGAAAGCCGTAAAATGCTTCGCGTGCCTTCTATTGTTCAGCAACTTGTTGGTTTAGTGGTTTTCGATGATGCTGAGCAATTTTCTAGTTTAAACCATGCCCTTAAACACAACATTAAAAAAGTTCATTAGGCAAAAATAATTAACAAGCTAAACATCCCGGACATTGTTAATTTTCTTAAATGGGCCCCTGGCCCATGACCACAACGCCACAAGCATTTTTTCGCTGCGATGAGTAGTTTTCGCAGGAACGATTTGGCCTGCGTTTTCTAAAACACCCTATATATCAGACATGTATAAATTACTCAAAAAAGGTAATTAAGTTAAGTTACTGAGTATCGACGCCAAAAGTAATTAGAGTAGAGTAGAAATTACGCATTTGTAATAGTAATTGAGTAAACTACTAACTACTGTAAAAAGTAGCGAGTTACTTTGAAGTTACTTCCGAAGTTACTTTTTTTATATTTTTGTGGTAGCGAAATAAACAGCAGTTTTGAATTTTTTATTCGTCAATAACCCATCAAGCCTAAAATAAATGCTGTCATTTTAGGGTTTACGTTTTCACAAAATAGTTCAATCGCTCGCTGAAGCAATTGACTTTTAAAGTTCTTGATATGAGAGTTTTTCCCTTTTCCACCTAAAGACGTCCCCAGCCAAACTAAAAAGGCGTTCCACCGACGCGTTGGATGGAACGGTAGCGTTGAGTTTAAGAGGCCGTGCAGGGTCGTTTAAGCGGGTGTCGGCATCTTGGGTGTCCGTGACGAAACATGCAGGGTTTGCCTCGGCTAGATGGACTTTTATAACCAACTCTTCTAATTGTTTTTCATTTTTTTTTCGGCAAATCGAGATTGTTATGATTCGCTTCTCTTTATTCCCACGACGTTCGGAGAGTACGCTGAGCGAGTGCACCTGACCGTCAAGTGTTCAAGTCTCGCGCCATGACGATGAGATCATTCGGACGACTGCGCGTCTCGTTACATTACTATTGCTACACTACTGAAAAAAAGATTGTTTGGTTTAACAGAAGATGAAACGAAGTATACGTACTTCGTTTCGTTTCGTGACGCTTGGTCCAACGAAAGGGTCCCCCAAGGGTGACTCGCAATCCTCGCCGGCGACTACGGTTTCCTGACGCGCCTGACACGCTTGACAAGTAAATCGTTTTCAACAAAGAAAAGGTCTCCCTGGCGTGGAAGGTCGGAAAGACGCGTAGTTGAGCTACGTGAACAAGCATCGTTGCTCCTACAGTTGCAGCTGGAAGCGAGAGCGTGCTGCCATGAACGGATTATCCGTGTCTGTTTGTGCCCGGGGGAGTCCGGCTTTGCAGGGGAGTGTGCGCTGACGACGAGGCGACCATGGGAACAGGCGCCCAGCTGCAAGGTTATCCCTGTGGCGCCTCCCGTGTAACCTTCAAACCACTTGATACAGAACTCACTAAAGGCAGACAACATGAAAACAAAAACAAACCTGGAAGTGTCCCCGTCTTTCAAGGGGCACTGACACCCCAAAGGTCGTATTTATTTTTATTGTCTAAAACGATGCAAGTTGCAGCCATAGACACGCAAAAAAAACCGCATCGCGAAAAAAAATTTTCCCGCGCGCACGCGCGCCTTTTTATTTTTGGCGTTTGATTTTCCCGCCTCTCGCCTCCTCGCTTCTTTTGATCGGTGACGTCAAAAATCAGGAAATTTAGAAGCTTTGTAGGCGGCATCTTTATAACATTTAATGACGGCAATCCTAAAACATGTTTTTTAACGCAATTGCGAACGCACTACGGCCCTTCTTTTTGAAATACCAAAAATCGGGAGTTCGTTGTGGTGCCGTCTCCTGGATTTGTATCCTCCAACGGAAAACAGGCGACACCGCTCAAAACCGGTCCGCCGCAACGCCGGCGCTAGCCGGCGCTCGCTCCTTTCCTCCTCGCTTTGGGTCGCCATGGCAACAGCAGGGAGTGGTGACAGGAAAGGGGACTCTCAGGTCTCCGCAATTTTTGACGTCAAGGCACCGGCGCCGATCGCGCGGGAACTTCGAATTCGGCATTTGGAAATTGTTTTTTTACTTCACGAATACTGAATTCCCAAATTTCAAATTTTGAGGGTAATGTCCCGGCATCGTTTTCGACCGTTTCGGATAATAATAAAAAATATGATTTTGATGTGTCAGTGCCCCTTTCACGGTTGCAGCTCGAAGCGCGGCGCCTGCGTGCATTACCGGATTAGGTCAATACCCGACCAAGGCTTGTTAAGAATCCCTTCCTGCGTCCGCGCGCGCCGGTGTTAATGTTTTGGCTGCTCGTCGCCACCTTCGCCCAAGAACGCCTGTGATGCGGTTTCTACGGCTGCCGAGTATAAGTGCGTGGGAACGGACTGTCAGGGCCCCCTTGTTCGGGGATGCTACTTCATTTGCCGGCGTCTTATTTATTTCTGCGCTTAAACTTTTGTGATGAGCAAAATTAGCACTAGATTTCGAAAGTAGTTAGTAGTTTGAGTAGAAGTTACCTGAAAAATGTAGTTAAATTAAACTACTAATTACCGAAATAAAGTTGTAATTGAAAGTTACCAAGTTACTCGGAAAACTAGTTAAACTACAGTAGTTTGAGTAGAGTAGTTGAACTACGTCCAAGTCTGCTATATATATATATATATATATATAACGGGCATGGTGGCGGGAGGCCGAAGGCGTGGGTATAAAACTGAGAAGAAAAAAACCCTTAGTGAAAAACAGCAACAACGGACGATTTAATCTTCGACGTTTCGGCCGGAGTCCGGCCTTCGTCAGGAAGCTTCCTGACGAAGGCCGGACTCCGGCCGAAACGTCGAAGATTAAATCGTCCGTTGTTGCTGTTTTTCACTAAGGGTTTTTTTCTTCTCAGTTTTATATATATATATATATATATATATATATATGTGTGTGTGTGTGTGTGTGTGTGTTTTACTAAGTAAATTAGACTGGAATACTCGCTTCTTCTTTTTTTTTTTTTTTTACTGTATGGAAGGCTATCTGAATTATACACCCATGCCCTCAAATAAGGCAAAAACAATTTCGCGAGCCTTAATCCTAAGCTTCCGTGCAATCCGCACACTCGGGATAATACAATACAGGGTTCGACTCGAAACTGAAACACGGATCTTCGGCCAGAAAAAAACAAGAATAAATTACGCATTGCAGAAACCTGTAATTCCGTGAGAACGTGATGCTGGCGGTGGTGACAAAATGCGAAAGTAACCTGAATGAAGAGACACGAGAGTAAAACAAGATGTAATGACCCGACGTTTACCTAATCCGAATATTAATCAAACCGAGAAATGACAGTGTGAGAGCATGTAACATTTACGCGCGTGAAAAAAAAAGTATCAGAAACAAAGAAAACAATATTGTACTTCTCGCTGACAATATTGTTTTCACTGCAATTGATACTACAGGCCTTTACAATGTGACTTTTTGGCTCGATTAATATTAAGATTAGGTGGACGTCGGCTCATACAGAAATTTCGATCTTCTCTCGTATCTTTTGATCCAGGTAACGTCATGTTCTCAAACTCTCGAAATAGTCACTACCTGCTAGCGTCACGTTCTCACTGAGTTTCAGCTTCCTGCAGTTAGTAGCTTAATTTTGCGGACCTAGAATCGCCTTTCGTTTTCTCGGTCGACCCCTGTATTATCTTAGTGTAGAGCTAGCACCAGGCCCCATCGGAACCGCCAAGGGTGTGGTAGAATAAGCTAGCATCCGCATGCCGGCGAACAAGGCGATGTAGGTGGAACCACGCTTTCGGCGACACCTCGCAAGGTGTGTCGATGCAACGATCGCGGCAGCCTTTCGACGGAACAAACTGTCGATAAAACGTTGCAGTGTCGACGAAACAATATGTCTACGAAACGTCGGTCGTAGAACTGATTGTCTCGGCTTTATAACAGCCGCGCATCGCTGCATGTGTACTGCGTCTGTTGCCATGAGACGGGATACGTAGGGAAATCAATGTCTTTCTCTGTATTTTTTTTTTTCAGAGCAAACGAGACCCGCTTGCAAAGTAGGTTTTTAAAGTAAGAAAGAAAAGGGAAGGCGATGGAGGAAGTAATTAATGGGCCTCACTTGTTTCCTCCACGGACGGAACTTCCGTGTTTCGTGTGGAGGGCCGTGAACGTTGGTATGTTCGCTTCAAAAATAATTAATTGTCTTGAAACAAAGGACTCGAAATGGTATGGTCGTGTCACCTCTAAATAAAGGATAACCGATCGGTCTATTCATAGCGTATGTGAAATATTGTATTTTGATAACATGCAGGGTCACAGAAATATCTAACTTCCTAATTGTATATACGCTGCATCAATTATTGCTCAGTTTCAGGCCAAGAAAAAAAAATGTTTTCACAGCTCAACCACACTTCGAATCCTCACTGCACCCTGCAGCAAAAAGAAAAAAAAAACTTTGGAATTATATTTTTTACTTAAAGTATTCCACTGTTGCAAACCTGTCTTGCAAAATATTATTTAATAAAAAATTGGGTTGTGTGTATGTTTATACAGCCTAGAACTTGGTCTGCCTTCAAGGGCGACGAGTCTCCCAGCTGTAGATGAGCAAAATATTATTTTACATGTGCTAGAAGCTCTAGTTGCAGGAAAACGCAAAATCCTCCAATGTTTATCTCAACGTGCTCAGTAATTCGCTCTCCAATATAAAATGCAACAATAAAAAAAAAATACATAAAAAATATCAAATATATATATGTATATATATAGTTTTTTTGTTTTTTTTTTCACCGGATTACAAACGCTTGCCCATTGCTGTCGCTGACACTCCGGCCGCCAACTGCCCAGTGATATTCACGAATATTTCAGGTTTGGGGTTATTTTTTTTCTATCCGCTTTTTTTTTTTCTTCGGGGTTTGTCACGTTTTGCAGCTCTTGGCTTTCAGGCCACCCTATACTTAGTTTTTGAGTTGCACGAGCGGTGAAAGGGAGCCACACTGTCTCGGCAGACCATCCTCGCAGAAGCAAACCCTTCTATTCACCACACGTGTGGGCTAGACGTCTTCGACCCGTTACGCGAACTCCAGCCATTCGCGGTCTGTTTCAAGAAACCAAAATGAGCCGTACGTGATCCCGTAACGAAAGCTATGTGAGGTCGAATTCCGAAGAAGGCGCCGAACACAGTTCACCGGCTTCCCAGGCGCGATCCGGTTCAGCTAAAACAAACACGAACTACCAATTTACTGAAATACGTGGGAGGATTACTATAGCTTTATAGTCGGCAGAACAAAATATAAAAACGGAGGGGGGAGGGCGGGGGGTGCTACAACTGACCAGCTTTCGCCTCATCCAAGCTTAACAACCCGTCCACGGTCGCATAAAGCGGATGCATGCTTGAATTCACGGTATACATATTAGGCTTACCCTATGCCTCGCTTCATCTTACAGCGGACCGCAGAGGACCTTACTAGTCATCGAAGCCAAACCACTGCCAGACGAGAGGACGTTATTTTCGTGAGGGGCGCTCCGAGGCGCGAGACGCCTAGTCACGTGATTTCTTCACGTCCCTGGAATGGTCGGGATGGCTCGCACGGCGTCTGGTGCAGTCCATAGCAGGGTGGAGTATAGACGAGGGAAAGGTGAAGCCGTTAGACAGAACCCAATCCTGCTCATCCCGGGTAACGACGGTTTTTATTCGGTTTCCTGCGTCTCATTCCGCGCCTCGTCTTTTGTAAAGTCTTCTCCGCGCAACTGCAAGCAGTCGGCGCCGATATCGTCGGCGCCAACCGACACTTCCCCATCGGCGCGCTCGTTTGGGCCAGACGTGTTTGGATTTCACGACGCAGGAACGAGGCGTTTTTTTCTAGTGCATGTTTGTCTGTTTGTTTCGTTGTTCTCAAAGCAAATAGCGTACCACTAGGCTTAGTGGCAACACATAGAGGAAGATAGAGAGAAGAGAGAGTGGACTCATTTTGCGTTTGTTTTCGTGTTCGCCGCCGTGCGAAATGCTGCCGCCTCGTATAAACGTCGTGTCATCAGAGGCCGGTTTTTTTTTTTATTATTTGTATGGAGATGTTACGCGTTTTAAAACGTACGACACTCTTTGCGTAACACTCGAGCATCACTTACTGCGTAGAGCTTGTAACTCCGTATTTATGGTCCGTTTTTGTCGAAAACGGTACCGAAGCGCGTGTTGTTGCGTCGCGAAAAGCGTGTTATTGCGAGCGACACTAAAGTACAGAAACATGTTCGCCGAGTAAATGTCGCCGTTCTCAACTCGAACGAGCACGCGTGTAGCTTTCACACGACTATAGCAGCGCGACAGAGCCGCTACGTGGAAGGGGGACGAGTTGGAAGAACGGCAGCTAGACTTAGAACATCCATTTGTTTTCCTCGTATAGGAACGTGGAGAGATAGTTGTTTAGGGATAACACAAAACATTCGGCGGGGTGCGCTACACCTCGTCGTGGGATGCGCGACACCTCGCGCGAGTGCCGTAATCAATTCTTCTCCGTCACTGTCCTTCTTTATCGCGCAGGTTGACCACCGCGTTTCTGCGCGAATTACCCTTCCACCGAACGACGGAGGACGTCTGTTTCACACGAGGTATCTAAAACCGTGACGTCCCACTGCTTGTACAAGAGACTTTCTACAGACACCGCCCGAAGCGTGTTTCTTTCTAACTGGGCGGTGGGTTCATATAAGTCATACAAACACTGTTCGCAGACATATTCTAAGACCACATAAACATGCTTGGAACATATTTCGGGCGTGTCCCCGGATAATAATTCTCTCGTCCTGTCTGACGCGATCACCGTGTCCTTTGTATGACGTGTGAACACAGTGTGAACCCAGCTTAACTGTTTCTGAGTTGGCGCGCATATCGTGCGGTGTATCCCTCATATGCCGCCCCCAACGCGAGCTCCCTAGCTTCAACAACGCTTTGGGCGCCTCGTGAAGCACGAGCGCGCGCGCTCCCGCAGTCGAAGCATGGTTGAAGGCACGGAGAAGCATTCGAGGGAGGCCGGGCGTTCGAAAGAAACGCCCCACTGAGAAAAACGTGGCATTTCTTCCTCTAGAAAACGCATGTGACCTGGCAGACTACAGATTATAAAAATTGAAAGGCTAGATGATTCTCATGACAAAAGCGACCGTTTACTAGCATCGTCTATGTAGAAATATTTTGCCATTGCGCAGTAAAACAGCATGCCCCCCCCCCCCCCCCTGAAAAAAAAAAAAAATTCTGCGATTGCATTTTTTTTTTTCGCGCACAAGGTGTTTTTACGAGGCCTCTCTGGGAGTTAGGTTATAAATGATTGCAGCAAGCTCAGGCGGAGCAAAAACTTTCTTCCCTCGAGGTAGAGGGAAGATGCCACAACCACAATAACCCCCTCGACGTATGCAAATAGGAATATGCGTTTGCTTCCCCGTTCTGCATAATGGTGCCGATAATGAACGGCCTTAACGAGCAGTGCTTTTCCTCTTCTCCTTTCCATTAAGTGTAAGCAGATTTAGAACCATTGTTTCGTACACGCATCGAAAAAGAATCGTTGCGCTGCGTGCCTATTTTTTCTCGATGTTTTTGTCTGCTAGAAACAGACACGTCCGTCTTTTTGGTGTGCTTGAAAATTTTTAAACAACGATTTACGTGGTTTCGAAGGTTTTTACGAAGTAACATAAATTTAAAAAAAAATGTGAGAAAGAAAATGTTAAGTGTCGCCACAAAGCCTTCATTTTTCTGCGAGAAAACTTTAGCTCCAAGGCAAAGAAAACTATTGACGCGGAGTGTTCAGAGATAAATAAATTATTCATCGATACAAATGTGTTAGGAGAAGAATATGAGGTAAACTGCATTAAGCCATTTATTAAAACAATTCGTATAATTATTAAATGCAATACAACAGCTGCAGTTTCTTTTAATCACACTCATTGACACGATGGCACTGTCGAAGCTGCAGCGTGGCCGAAAATGTCGCGTGCATTTAAATTTATGACAGTTTGAGAACGTCAAGATGGAATCATTCCACATCATCTCACAAGAAAAAAACAAAGTCCGCTAGTTGTTGAGACAGCAGGAGTTTCGTCTGTTAGAGTGTGGCGACATTGTTACACACTGTTGATAAAAAGTTCAGCGACTGCAGTACAACTAACAGTCCGAGGTTTTTAAGGTGCATCGCGCTCGATATCATGTCATAATCTCTATAGATAGTTTTCGTATCTGGAGCATAACTTGATAAGAAAAATATGGAACACCCATAAGCCGTTGCGTGCACTCCCAAGTATAACAAAATATGTCATTATTAAGGTTACTGTGCGCAGGAAACTTTTGCCATCACAGCGAGAAACTAAACACATAAACGTTAATTCGGGTCACTTTAAGAGAAAACAAACTATAAAAATGGAGGAGAGATCAAATGTTAACGCCTAAATTCAGCCCTGCGGTGCTTGAATAAACGCGATCGTCGACGGTCTCACTGACGACGAAATATATTAAGAAACAACACAAGAAAAAGATCTATATCGCTGGTCTTTGCAGAAACACGAGAAGGCGAACTTCATTTTACGATCGTATAGCCAGAGCCCGCAAATAAAACGAAAAAGAAGTAAAAAGGCCAGAAATAGGAATCAAGCTTTCCCTAGTCCTTGTCCGCGTTGAATACCCCTGGGCGCCGTTCGCCGAACGCGAGCCCACGGTCTTCCCGTGTCGTATTATTTGTGGCTGTAAAGCGGCCGGTTCGCCATGACGTTCTTTTCTCTCACTCGGTCGTTATTATCTGCCCAATTATTATCGCCGCCGAATTTCCGGTCAAACGCCTTTGGGGACACCGCCGGGCCTCGGTGCTGACGAGGCCTAAAGAACGATTTCGGTTCCGACACGAATAAAAGAAGACAATACTTTTTTTGTAATGTTTTTTTTTTTTTTTTTTTTTTTTCATTCTTGAATCGGTTTTAGGAAATAATCTCCACCGCTTCGCATAAATATCCTGTTCGGGGGACATGAAAAACTGCGCCGGAGGGAACGGCTGCATAGTTTAAGAAATCTCGAGTGTTTACATTTTAAATTCCGCAAGGCAACATCCTTTAAAGTCAGAAAGGTTCGTGTGAGCGGTGTTAACAACGTGTGAAGACGAAGGAACGGAAGGTTAAAAGGGCAACACAAATGCGTTCGATATAGGCGCTTTGCAGCAGCTGTACATGGACACCGCCATAACTGACCTTCAGTTTTTGTTTCCTCGTATTCCGTTTATTTCACTTCATCATCACCATAGCAGGCCAAGTTATTGCCATATTAGATTCAACTGTGTTCTTCTCGAAAGCATCGGCCTTTGTACAGGATCGTCAACTACCGTTTCAGTTGCTCGGCATCTCGGTAAGACAAGAGAAGGTCAGCTATGGCGGCTGTAATTTGGCGCGTGTGTAAAGCGTCTATATGCAGGCTGTGACCCAGTCCGCGGTAACTTTGGAAGATCGCACTAATGATCACAAAATAAGATAGGTGCGCATATTTCTAATTGTAAGTAGTAGATACATGGCTCGTGCTCTCATCGACAGCTAAAGGAACGCAAGGCGTGATAAGCTCCGAACATCTTATTAACGCTGAGCAGCTAAATGTTCCATAAGTGATGTATTGATGTTGTCAATAATGTGCGCGTAAATTGTATTTTTACTATATTTGTTTTCTTTTTGTGTTGTTCATTTAATTGTTTTTTTTTTAATTGGTTTTCACGTGCTGCTGGATCTTGCCCCTGATGTAGGCCATTGGCACCCAGTCAAGCGTCTCCGTCTCGCCTTTGGACCCTACAAAACGAATTCCCTCTCGCATTGGAAAAATAAAATAAATTAATTGATTGATCATAACAAGCAAAACCCTGCGTATTTTTTTAAGCTGTCAGTAGCCTAAATTGTGTGTCTTTCTGTTTTTATTGACTTCAATTTACGCTACTTGGTACGTTGACATCTGATACAGTTAGCTGCAACCCTCCGTATGGGTGCACGTAATCCCGCCAAAACAAAATTATTTTCAAATCTAAGGCAAGTCGAAGCAACAAAAACGCAATCAATCAAGACACTCACATACGCGGATAAAAAGAATCGCATTAAAATTGAACGGCTTGTTCAATCATATTTTTCATCCTATTAACGTCATCGACCTTTAAGACCTGCCAAAGCTGCTGTGAGAAAGAAAAGAGAAAGGAATCAAGCAACGCACTATAGAACGTGCTTCAAAGAATGTCATAGATGAAAGAAGGAAGCAACACTGAGTATCGACACTAACGCAATAGGGCCCCCGCCGTGTCTCCTCCTTTTCTTAAGAACAAAGGAGATATGCTTTAATTCGGTCCTCTTTGTTCTCCTTTGGGGAAAAATCTCCACCATTGCCGATGAAACAAAGAGCTCGCAGAACGGCTAAAACTGCCCAGAAAACCGCAAGAGAGCAAGGTGCCGACAAAAAGGGGTTACTGGCCTCTTCGACCGCTTGAACGGTGATAGATAACGCGGCGTTCCGTTTATAGTTCTTCCCCACTCTCTCAGACGCGGTCGTAGGTTCCCGTCTTCTTCGGCGGAAAAAGGGAGGGGGGGGGGGGGTGGGGGGGGGGGGGGGGGGGCATCCGATTTTTATTGACACGAAATTTTATTTTTAGCCCAATGGCCCGTTCCCTTCTCTTGCTTTTGTTATGCGGCTTACAGTCGCAAATCTGGTTCTTTAAACTATACGACCTCTGCGGAAAAAACTAGCTCAAGGTATACGCTGAAATGAAGCTTACTCTTGAAGCTCAGAAGAAGAGAGCACACACTCATGAAGAAAGAGGACTGCACACTCCTTACTTTTGGTCAAATTTGTTGGAGTAAAATGTTTCCTTTTTTTTTTTTTTTTTTTTTTTTAACGGCACGCGTTTTCTAAAACTTAAGTATGTCACTGCTTTTTTCTTTTTTCGAATGGCGTGGTTCAGGAGTTTGTCGCAATAATGAGACTTCTCGCCATTATTTTTTGGTTTTCTCGTACACTTTTAAAGCTGCCCGTGCGTCAACTTTCCTACGTTGCACTCTGAGAGCCAATTAGAGCAATCTACGGAGGGAACTCGGCGAATGACGAGGTCCAAAAATGTGTTCAGACGTTAAATTTAAATCTGGCTGGGACTCTTGAGCGTGACGCTGCACACTGCTCGGTGTCCCTGCAAAAACTTCCATTTTAGGTCCAAGCATATTTTCGGCTTCGTCCTCCGCTGTGAACCCTGCGTAGATCGCGGTGGTTATCTCTGCCGACTGCTTTTGTGGGCAAGTAGACGAACGGGCGTTTTTAGAATTCATTCAATTCAATTATATTGCTCGAAACAAATTGGCGCGGCAGAAAGGAAAAGCCACTTTGAAGTGAATGCGCCGGTTACAAAACTTCGCCAACAATGACTTGGCAGAGGCCAAGCCAGCACCGTTATCGCCACACCGACTGCAACAACAGCGCATCGAATTAAATTCCTTTGAACGGACCTTTCTTACAGTGTCCTACGGTCTCTAGGACAGTGCGTCATTTTACTAGGCGTGTCAAACAACCATATAATGCTAGAACGTCTCACATTCGATGCATGCGTTGCGCTGTACGTGATTCGGCTAGCCTGAACAAGTTACGGTTAATTTGTATAGTGTTTTGTTTTCACACGACGAGGAGGTTGTCTTTGAAGCTATGGATTTGAAAGAACGTGCCTATACTCCGGAACAGTTGTAATGGCAATCATCCGTATTCGGCACTACCCTGTAAAGACACGTTCAAACGCAGTTCCAATGTTGCTTTTTTATTATTATTAAATGAACAAGATTGTGACTAAATCGAGTTCGTTTCTTTTGCTGACAACCTCTACAAGTGCTCACAGGGCCCTGAAAAGCGCGGTGCATAGCCTATTTACCTCTGGTATTTAATGTCTACAGTCTACAAAAGGTCTGTCAGGTGACTTTTCTGCAGATCATGGGGAGTTTTAATCACGGTGGACAATGCAGCTATCCCAGCGAATGACAAAACCCAAAACACGATAAGATAAATATATATATATATATATACATATATGATGCGCCCAGGTCAATGAGCATGACGTTTCACTTGTCCATTTTCCTCGCGCACAATAATTGTTTTTTTCTCATCTAGTTGTATTCTAAGCTTCGTCATTTGATGTGGAGTCTTCTAATCGTCCCCGTCATTTGCAGGCTTCGTGTTCTGCAAGGAAGTGATCCCACAGTTTTTTCTAGAGTGCTCGATAATTCTGGCCGGGAGATGAAAATATGGGGTATATTAATATCGATATATATTATTATTAATATATATTAACAAAGTAAAAAAAAAAGAAGCGCGGTTGTTTGCATAACTCCTTTTGTATACGGTGCGGACTACCGCGAAAACTGGAAGCCAACTAGGTGAATTCGTATGCAGCGGGTATACTCCCGCTGTGCTCTCTTACCGGACCAACTAATTTACTACAGAAAACAAGGTACTTACACCACCGCAACTTAGAGGAAGGCCGTCCAGACAGGTTTTGACTATTATTTACGATGCTGCGCCTATGGACCAACCCAGCTCACTGGCGTCACACGACTGCGGTGGCGCTGCTGTCGGTACTGCGCATGCGCAAAAGCTTTACTCCTCCCGAATTTGGTTTCTGTGCATGCGCAGTGCCCACAGCTGGTGTGGGCAGAGCGGATTTGTTTGTAAACGCTGCGTTGGTGTATTGAATCCGAAAGCGGAAATGTAGTCTATTTAAAACGAGAACACGCTCAGATTTGACTGCCCCAGTGCCATGGTCGCTTGCACTGTTACCGCGTGCTCTCTTTGTGAGCAAAAATACAGACGCAAGACACTACACTGCACGCTCCCATTCAACTCTGATCGCCTTGACAGACGGCGCCCCAAGTCACTCTACCGTCAAAGACAGCCTGAGAAACGCAGAGTTTGGGTTATTATGTTCACACTTCTTTGAATCGTGATTGGTTGTTTGTCGATCTTAACGGCTAATGTCGTCGCCTCATTGGCTACCGAGCGCCACACTCTGCGTTTCTTTTTCTGTCAGTGACTGTAGAAGATGAAAGGTGAGAATGACCACGGCCTGGCTGTACGGATCATTTCAACGTTTATCAATACAAGCGCATACGTCTGAGAGAGCAGTATACGCGTGGCGAAACGCAAAAACTCCTTTTTTTTTTTTTTAAGACTATGAAACCTACGAAGTTCTTGAACCGTTCCTCAGTCAGAAACGCCACCTCGACAACCTTGGCAACTGTAAGACTGGTGAGGTAAATTATAAACTACATATCCCGAGTCTTTTTTTTTATTCGGGGGGGGGGGGGGGGGGGGGGGGAGATCTTCATTTGAAACGTTGCTCATTGATAACTGCGGGCCTACGTTGACCTTCTATTTTTTTTTTTCTATCTCTCTCTTTCCTTCTTTCGCTGATCTCTTTTTCTCATTCAGTTTTTTTTTTTTTTTTTTTTTTTTTTTTGTCTTCTTTTTATTTCCTTACAGCCCTTTTGGGGCTTCCTGAGGGCGGCGTCGAACCGGCGTGCCGTTATTAGCGCCATCAGCGAAAAAGACAATGGCGTCCGAGTGCGTGGTTCCACGCGGCTTCGAATTCCGGCGAAGCCGCGAAACACACGAAAAAGAAAAAAAGAAAGAGTAAGGAGATTCCGCGCCGTTTCTTCGCGAGACGTACCAAAAAGACGGAATGGTCGGAAACGCAGATCTGTGCACTTCAGGCAACGGGTAATGCTGACTTTTCAAATAACTTCCGCAAACTCGAGGGCGTATTCGTTTCTGTCGTCTTGTGTTTTCTTTTTTTTTCTTGTTAAATTGGAAAGGCGGCATGCCGATGCTGTTGAAAGGAGGAATATTAGTGCAAGGTTTGTGGTTTTTTGTGCCCGTCGCCGATGACTCGTTATGACAGCCAGCTAGCAGGCACAGTAATAAACTAGAACGTAATGATATTAAATTTTAATTATTTCTGTCTGCATTTTTATGATTACTATCAGCAGTAGTAGTAGCGATTGATAGTAGTAGTAATTTTAGTGTTTCGGTATATCGTTCTTTGGCACCATAGAAAAATATGTTCATATATTTTTATTTAATTTAGCTTGTCTCGATTAGCTCGGAAGTTCGCTTTTGCGTATCAAGTAAAACTTTCAATCATGACTGCTTTTTATCTTTAGAGATGAATTTGGTGGTACCTGGACAAAAGCTCACCGGACAAAAGCTCACCGGACAGAAGCTCACCGGACAAAAGCTCACCGGACAAAAGCTCACCCGTTTTTTGACAGACCCGGACAAAAGCTCACCCGTTTTTTGATAGACCCGGACAAAAGCTCACCTCGATTTCTTTTTTTTTTACTATCCGGGCGAAACACGGGTTGAAATAAAGTGCGGACGCAATAGACATTGGACCATTTTTAGGAGAACTTGTACCTCATCCACCATTGAGTTGAGAATTTTTTTTAAAATACCTTGAAAGAACGGGAGTTCGGCCTTTTGAAAAAGTACAAGACAGATGACCAATTTAAAAAATTGTGCGGGATTTTAGATAGGCTCGGGTTTCTTCCACCACAGCCTGTTCCACAAGTACTGACCACCAGGGAAAAGTCTACCGGTGACATCGCTACCTACTGGACTATTTTGATTGCACGTATTTCAACGGCCGCTTCCGTTATGCTTCTGTTCCATCTGCGGCGGCACCCAGAGCGAATTCTTCCCTTCGCCTGACTCTGCGCCGACGGCGACCGGAGTTTCCCCCGGTACGGAGGAATATGTACGACACCACTGTTCAAGATAAAGACCGGATGAGCAACACCTGCGAAGGATAGAGTACCGGGTTCCAGATGCCCGTCGGCCACGCCCATCCAAGCGTCTTGAGGCTGATTGAATGCCTACAGCAAAATCAGGCGCTCGTTGCCATGGCATTGACAAAAGCCCGGAGATGTGAGCCCACCGTAAAGCGGGTGCGAAAAATCACTCTGCACCTGCAGAATCGTCTTAGAAATATTTGTGAGGGCTTGCATGTACATCGAGATCTACCAAGACTGCTGGAGCTAGTGGGGCACTGCATTCGCTTCTAACCAATCGATAAATAAACTTGTTTCTACTAAAATCAACAAACCATGCGCCTGTCAGATTTAATTTATCGTTGCCTTTTTGTGTCGCACGCATGCACCTAAGTTGTCCGCACTCGTGTTAAGACCAACATGAAATTTTCTCGTGGTGAGCTTTTGTCCGGGTCTGTGAAAATATGGGTGAGCTTTTGTGCGGGTCTGTGAAAAAATGGGTGAGTTTTTGTCCGGTGAGCTTTTGTCCGGTGAGCTTCTGTCCGGTGAGCTTTTGTCCGGTGAGCTTTTGTCCGGGATTCGAATTTGGTTATTTCCCAAGTTCTACTCCTACCAAGTCCCAAGTATTTCATTTGGGACACACTTTTTTTTTCTTTTTTTTTTCTTGGTCATTCTAATAAAACGGGCCTCCAAATCCCTGTTTTGCTCATACGTTTTCACGTAAGGCAAAGATGCAGGAAGAAGGAAACTTTGTACGGATAGAACTGGAAGGTTTCTACAGCTGGGTCGACACTGATTGTCCCTGAAAATTGAAGGTAATAAAACAAAAAATTAATAGACAAATAAAGAGAGAGGGGTGAAGTAAAAATGTAGTACACGTTATAGCAAAGAGATAGAGAGAGAGAGAGAAAATGATACAGAGGGAAAGCGAGCGAGAGAGAGCAGAGTACAACTGCTCAGACAAGGTTACAGATTCCAAGAAGTGCAACAGCACGCCTTCGACCATGCGTCGTCGGATGAGCCAAAATGTGAATAGCCGGCAGACCTCCTTGTTCCTCACAGCTTAAGAAACGTTGGATCGTATTATTGCCCATGCGTCAGTGATGCATTACATCCCAAAAGAACGCCGAAAATAGATCACGATCGGAGCAAGACGCGTGACCACAACGGGCCACGCCATCGGTTTCTTAAACTTGAGTGATTATAGCGCTTACCTACCGAAATGCATTTTGCTATCAATAAACCACCGATTTCGTTCAAAAAAAAAAACATGATTTTTAACGAGATCTTTTTAGGTCAGAATCAAGCTTCTCAGGTTGCTAATTTTCAAAACAAGATATAAAACAGATACTTTTTTTATTTAAATAAACGAAATGACCCAGGGAGAGATAACTAAATTACTTCATTCAGGGTCAAATAAAGACTCTAGAGGTGCTGCTCCTCCCAAGACGTATATCCTTTCTTTAGTTCCTTATTATGTGCGAACATAAATAACAAAAATACAAGTTGAGGGCGAGGTACATTTTCTGCTCCGCGGACGGCAATGACCGGAACTTAAGCTATCAGTCCTTCAAAACTGGTCATTTTCGTAGAAGGTGTCATACGTTGTTGTATCTTCCTTCTACCTTGCGCATCGGTAACACGCTACACTTTTAGTATGACTTCATATTATCCTACCAGCGCGCCTCTCTTGCATGTTTTCTGACAGGTCCCGTTATACCGCCTTAGTTGTCAGAGTAATCAGCACACAAAAAGGCACAATGTTCGTTCATTTTTTTTCATCCCTTACACGATCATCCGCTCGTTGGAATCGAGAAAAAATAATAATAATAAGAATAAAAAAAAACCTCGAATAAAATCAAACCTTCTAAACTGACATATCCCACCACCTCTGATCGAAAACGAGCCATAAGCCAGACGACGCTTCCGTCACGAGCACGAAAGAAAAGCGCTCGCGTCCAGGAACCAGTAAACACAACCATTCTAAAGCCTTCGCTACTCTCTCGAGTGACAGAACGGGAACTCAGCAGCAGCAGCGCACAACCGAGAAGGCGGCTTCACCGTTGCTTCCTTTCACCATAAGATGGACCGCAGGGAAGGCTACGATCCACCGGAGTCGATACAATGCCGTGAATGTGGCGTCACCATCGGGAGAAGACGCCCGCAGCACGTGGTCATGCAAAACGTTCACGGCGCTGAGTGGGCTGCGACAACATCTAGAATAATCGAGGCCAGCGAACATTCCCCCTCCATCAGACGTCACCACACTCGGATGGCTCCAACTCAGCAATTGGTCCCGAGCCAGATGCAGAGCGTCCTTCGACGCGTTCATTGGACACGAGGCCAAGTCGAGCGCTGACGGTACACTCGTATCCAATCAGTGTCTTCGCTCGCTCTCACTGTGATGACATCAAAATTCTAGCGCACGGGCTTTGATTCTTCTAGGTGGTGTTGGCTGGGAGGGCTCGTAGCCTACGCCGTGGTCCATGGTTGGGTGAAACCGGGGGTAGGAAAAGTGGCCCCTCTTTTCGACCGCGCACGCCTCCGCTGCCGTGGAAGAAGAACACACGGAAGAGCACGGCGGGTGCTCTACCGCGCGTGGCGTCAGTGCATTAGTCGACTTCCGAGAAGCGTGGCTAACCGGACAATCACAACCTCTGATCGTGGTTCGGGCCGGAGACTCACCGAGCAAAAGAAGGGGAGAAAAAAAAAGAACGAGTCCCCAAGAAAAAAAAAAAAGGTCCCATATTTCAGCGAGGGATGCGTGCGTGAAAAATGTGGCGTCCTTAGAGCTCCGGCTTCCCTCCTTAAATCTCCGAAGCCCCGCTTCTCCTCCTCTTAGCGCGCGCCCGCGGCCTTCCAGGCGACTTGTGCGCTTTCGCCCCGCTGCTTTCACAACCAGCTTTACTCTGTTCTTTCTTATCTCTCCCTTTATTTCGTGCCAACACGCGCTTCCATCATCCGCGGAACAGCTTCGCCAAATTTTAGGCGCCCCTTTTATGCTTCATCTCTTAAATTTTGTGTTCAGAAATCTTTTTTTTTCTATGCGCGCGCGTGTGTGTGTACGTGTGCACGCGGTTCAAAGAAGGAAACAAAACAAAAAAAATCGTTGGCTCATCGCGAATTTTTTTGTTCGCTTTTCGGTCCTTTTTTACCTCCTCGAAGGTAATCATAGCAAGTGCTTTTTCGCATCGTGAATAAAGAGACGCGTTGGAAAAGTACGCTCTTTCCCTCTCGACCGATAGACCCCACCAGCGTTGGTTGATTGAAAGATTTAGGCAAAGCGGATTTGCTCCTTTTCTATAGAGTGCCTCTCGGATTTCCAGCGTCCCTAAATGAAGAATTAGTGGGCTTAACAACCGCAAGATGCTCGCGTTTTCGTTTTTTTTTTTTTTTTTTTTTAGTTTTAGATTAAGGTTTTGTACTCTGCTGAAAGCGAGGGCAAACAAAATATGGCAAGAGATTAACTCCTCTTCCTTCGCTGTAGTAAGTTCAGGAGATTCTGATACTCGGTGGGAATTATTCAACGGGTAAAGCAAAACTTTTTTTTTCTAATAAAGGTTTCGGCATTTGGTTTGCAGGTTTATTTTGATACAACCTCTAAACATTTTGTTTTGTTTCGTGTATTTTTTCATGAAGCAAATTTCACTTTGTTTTTGATAGCACTCGGTGGTTTCCGGACACCATTTGCAACCCATTTCCTGGAAGTAATCCAAGTCCCCATCCCGAGCTTTTAGGGGGGTCAAATCCCTGTCAATATTTGACTGTGCTGACTATAGTCGGTTACAAGTCAAGAAGGTAGCGGCAAAAGCCCCTCAAAGGGAATCTTGTATTCCTCCGCCACCAATCGCGTCCCGTTGTTTCCGTGACGTCACGACCTGCCCGAACCAATCTTGTTCTGGCAAATGAATATTTTCAACATGGCTGCCGGGCAGATTTTCTACGACTCGAGTATCTTGCAGCAATTATTCTGTTTTTAATGCGGTTTTTCACTTACCCGAGCATTCGTCGCTAAGTCGTAACCGCGTCCACTTTTATTCGCAATAGGTTCTGCGCGACAGCGTGAGAATCCAGCGACAGCATTGCCATCGAAAATTTCGATGCGGGAGTAAGGCCTAGCATCGTACATACGTCGAACGCCGTCTGCTTCTCTGCCTCGGGTTGCGCCTCAACATCGTGAAGGCATCGGCTTTTCTTCGCTGTGGTTTCCGTGGAGCGACGTTAAAATGCAGCGGTCACCAAACTCTTCTTTATAAGTGTAGTGGGCTGTGCGGGAGGGGCATAAGTGAACCGCGAACACAGTAAGTGTCTTTACCCAATTTCGACCGTACCTTTGCTGGCGTTAATAAATAGTCTGTCTACTGAAATGACGCTTTCGAAGCAGTATGCATTCATCTGTGAAACGTGGCGTCCTTGTCAAGTTTCCGCGTCGCAATCGGCTGCACGGTAATCTATGAGTGCGATAGTACCCGCGGGTACACCCTCGTTCGCAATAATGAGCTGTTACATACAGGTGGCACACAAATGATAAAGCCAGTGATGCGTATGTTACAAACATTTAATTGATATTGTTTTGGACGTTAAGAGGCTGATGTCTTCTTTTGGAAGAAATACCAGAGAATTTGAGGGAAGCAGATTCGGTTCTCTCAAATGCTTCCGAACATTCTGCTTGCTCTCGAGGCGCTGTCAGTCGTATGTTTATGCTTCGAAACCCGGGTACGTGACGCCTGTACCGCCACTCGCTTTGCGTCGCGGCCTGAGGTATTACCGGTAAACACGCACCAATTTTTCCAATTTACTTAAGAAGGAAAATGTGTCCACAATACTGGATCGCAGCGTTGGTTTAATAATTTGTAAAAGATGAAAAGTATGGTCAATAAAAATTGATTGTAAGGGCAGTTTCCTGCTTCGTGAATTGTGGCTTTCTTATATGCGAAATATTTGTTTAAATCAAGAATTGAAAACATACCGAATACTCTTGATCTTGGTCCGAATGCAGGTGGCAGAATGATTTGTCTTTATAACAATAAAATCAACAATGTTTGAATCAAGCAACAGCTCAAACCGCCTAATTGCATTTCTGATGTATGTTTATCTCTGGATCATACCAGGCCGTAGCCGCGAACGAGCTCTTCAGAATCTGCCATCGTCTTTCTGGTCTACCTTGGCAAAGACAGACTCGTGTAAAAACATTGAGCTTCTTGGAGGCAACCTTGCAGTCCTCATTGTCAGAGCCTCCATGGAACCATTGAAAAGAAGGGTCCCTGTCGTTTCATCGACACGTTTCATCAACTTTTTACGACTCGTTTCAATGATACTGCCACACTGTGCTGTGAAGTTTCATCGACACAAAAATTTCACGCTGTAGGAACATTTTGTTGTGCGTTTATCACTGAAGCACATATTAAACTATCCGACCGACCCAGTTCACGACGCTTTGCGGTGACAGTCTCCAGCAGTTCATTACAAAAATGTGGACCCACCCAGCCCACCCGTACATGCCGCTTCGCAGCAGCGTGTAAGGGTGGTCCTACCCCCTGCATGTACCCGTACCCTTGCTCACCAACTAAGCAGCGCACCCCTAACCAAACCAAGATCTTGTCGACGAAACATAGCAAGATATGTCGATGAGCGAGTGTCGATGAAACAATCTGTTGATAAAGCGTCGCAGCGTTGAAACAAACTGTCGGTGAAATGTCATTTGATGAAATGAGTGGCAGCGAAAAAAAAGCCTGTTCCCGAGCCGCGTTACTTAAACACTATCGCAGGCATCATTTTTAGATACTCATTGCCAGAACAAATGCACTCTAAACAAAGAAGAAAATGAATTTCGCGCCCCTCTGCTGTTAAAGTTCACGACCCGGAATTGGATAAGGGGCCATAAGGCAAATTTGATATGGTTCTGGACTGGACAAGACAACCTTTCGGTACTTCACAACTCTGCCCTTGGCAACAAGTCTGGCTGCAATCTGTGCATTGTGGTTCTTATCAGCTTTGAAAACGTTAGATTTAATCCTGTACATTGCACTAGTCCGGGAGGCTCAAAACTGAGGTCTCTATGGAAGACCGCTTCACTTCATCACAGCGCTTCTGCAAGACGGACAATATCAAGCTTGAGCTAGGCCCAGTTACTGGCATTGGCATTCCCCAGATATCCGTCCTCTCACCAATCCTTCATCAATGTTGTAGCCGACGTTTTCTCATGTCAAGCAATTAGTGCTGTTTTTACGATATATTTCAAGCGAGTACAATGGCGCCTCTTAAATTCAGGAAATCTATGCCGCACTACTTCAGACCGCACTTCGGCGCACAGGGCAGCCTGCTCCTCATCCACCACGAGGTGTTGGCCAACTCGCCAAAGTGCGACCCAAGAGTCATAATGGCCGTCGACTTCAAGGGAACTTTCGACGCGTCTACCCAGCTTCGAAACGAAGCACTAGCACTCGCATTTTGCTCTCCACTGTGCTAACACAAGGTATTGTTATTCCCAGGGTGGCCTCAGTCGTGTGAATGGCCACAGACGTCCTGTTTATGTTTTGAAACGAGATCATTAGCAGTTAGAGTTAGCTGCACACAGTGCTGGCAGACGTTATTGTTATTCTCAGAGTGGCCTCGGTCGTGTGGATGGCCACCGACGTCCAGTTTATGCTTCGAAACAGGTCATTGGCAGTTAGAGTTAGCTGCCAGCGGCGCTGATGCACGTTATTGTTATTCTCAGAGTGGCCTCGGTCGTGTGAATGGCCACTGACGTCCAGTTTATGCTTCGAAACAGGTCACTGGCAGTTAGAGTTAGCTGCCCGCAGCGCTGATGCACGTTATTGTTATTCTCAGAGTGGCCTCGGACGTGTGGATGGCCACTGACGTCCAGTTTATGCTTCGAAACAGGTCATTGGCAGTTAGAGTTAGCTGCCCGCAGCGCTGATGCACATTATTGTTATTCTCAGAGTGGCCTCGGTCGTGTGGATGGCCACTGGAGTCCACTTTATGCTTCGAAACAGGTCACTGGCAGTTAGAGTTAGCTGCCCGCAGCGCTGATGCACGTTATTGTTATTCTCAGAGTGGCCTCAGTCGTGTGGATGGCCACTGACGTCCAGTTTATGCTTCGAAACAGGTCACTGGCAGTTAGAGTTAGCTGCCCGCAGCGCTGATGCACGTTATTGTTATTCTCAGAGCGGCCTCAGTCGTGTGGATGGCCACTGACGTCCAGTTTATGCTTCGAAACAGGTCACTGGCAGTTAGAGTTAGCTGCCCGCAGCGCTGATGCACGTTATTGTTATTCTCAGAGTGGCCTCGGTCGTGTGGATGGCCACTGACGTCCAGTTTATGCTTCGAAACAGGTCACTGGCAGTTAGAGTTAGCTGCCCGCAGCACTGATGCACGTTATTGTTATTCTGAGAGTGGCCTCGGACCTGTGGATGGCCACTGACGTCCAGTTTATGCTTCGAAACAGGTCACTGGCAGTTAGAGTTAGGTGCCCGCAGCGCTGATGCACGTTATTGTTATTCTCAGAGTGGCCTCAGTCGTGTGGATGGCCACTGACGTCCAGTTTATGCTTCGAAACAGGTCATTAGCAGTTAGAGTTAGCTGCCCGCAGCGCTGATGCACGTTATTGTTATTCTCAGAGTGGCCTCGGTCGTGTGGATGGCCACTGACGTCCAGTTTATGCTTCGAAACAGGTCATTAGCAGTTAGAGTTAGCTGCCCGCAGCGCTGATGCACGTTATTGTTATTCTCAGAGTGGCCTCGGACGTGTGGATGGCCACTGGCGTCCAGTTTATGCTTCGAAACAGGTCACTGGCAGTTAGAGTTAGCTGCCCGCAGCGCTGATGCACGTTATTGTTATTCTCAGAGTGGCCTTGGACGTGTGGATGGCCACTGACGTACAGTTTATGCTTCGAAACAGGTCACTGGCAGTTAGAGTTAGCTGCCCGCAGCGCTGATGCACGTTATTGTTATTCTCAGAGTGGCCTCAGTCGTGTGGATGGCCACTGACGTCCAGTTTATGCTTCGAAACAGGTCATTAGCAGTTAGAGTTAGCTGCCCGCAGCGCTGATGCACGTTATTGTTATTCTCAGAGTGGCCTCGGACGTGTGGATGGCCACTGACGTCCAGTTTATGCTTCGAAACAGGTCACTGGTAGTTAGAGTTAGCTGCCAGCAGCGCTGAATCACGTTATTGTTATTCTCAGAGTGGCCTCGGTCGTGTGGATGGCCACTGGCGTCCACTTTATGCTTCGAAACAGGTCATTGGCAGTTAGAGTTAGCTGCCCGCAGCGCTGATGCACGTTATTGTTATTCTCAGAGTGGCCTCGGACGTGTGGATGGCCACTGACGTCCAGTTTATGCTTCGAAACAGGTCACTGGCAGTTAGAGTTAGGTGCCCGCAGCGCTGATGCACGTTATTGTTATTCTCAGAGTGGCCTCAGTCGTGCGGATGGCCACTGACGTCCAGTTTATGCTTCGAAACAGGTCATTAGCAGTTGTTAGCTGCTCGCAGCGCTGATGCACGTTATTGTTATTCTCAGAGTGGCCTCGGTCGTGTGAATGGCCACTGACGTCCAGTTTATGCTTCGAAACAGGTCATTGGCAGTTAGAGTTAGCTCCCCGCAGCGCTGATGCACGTTATTGTTATTCTCAAAGTGGCCTCGGTCATGTGAATGGCCACTGACGTCCAGTTTATGCTTCGAAACAGGTCATTGGCATTAAGAGTTAGCTTCCCACTGTGCTGACTCACATTATTGTTGTTTTAAGAGGGGCCTCGGTCATGTGAATGACCATAGGCGTTCCCTTTAGACTTAGAAACAGAATACTGGTACTGCGATTTCGCTCTCCACTGTGCTAACACACGGCTTTGTTATTCCTAGAAGCCCCAGTCATGTAAATGGCCACAGACGTCCCATTTATGCTTTAAAGCAGAGCACTGGCAGTGATATGTTGTGTCGTTTTTCTTAGACAAAAAAGAGCTTATTTGCAATCAAAATTCCATTTGCTGCGTAGCAAAGATCTTTAGACAGCGGGAAGGGTCAATATGGCATCTGATGTCTTTGCCGTAGATGGGCTGCAAACTTTTGTTTTCGTGAAGTTGAAATTTATACTGGTGATTTATGGCACAGTGCAATGTATAGACCAGCTTAGACATTATCGCAACAAAAATAAAAAGTTTGTCTGGTGGCTGCATATCGAAATGCTATTCGGCAACGAGCAGAGAAGCATGACAACATGAGACACGGGAGGTTAGTGGTGGTCAAGAACAACAATCCGATCTTAAAGCAAATAAGTGGTCCTTAAAAGGACCGTTTTGTGTTCCGAGATGTTCCACGCTTTCTCCATAATGGTGGCCTTAAGCTTCGTCAAGGGGCTCGACACCAGACAGGTCACTCTCGGATGGGGTGTCCTCTCCATCCAGCTGGATGACGATGGGCTGGATGTGGGCACTTGTGGCACCGCCTCGTCGGAACGTTGCTTCAGTGTCAATAACGTGCCTGACAGCATTAATCCAGTTGTCAGTGGTGACCTTGTCAACTTCTTCGTTGAGGAGTCTCCCCACGTCGACAATCTTGAACGTCGTGTTTCGGGCAGCAACGCCGTTCTTGATCTGCGCCCATATCAGTTCAATGGGGTTGAACTCGCAGTGATACGGTGGGAGCCTGACCACAGTGCAGCCAGCTGTCTCGGCAGCAGTGTCCACACGATACTTTAGGTGCTGTGGCTTCACCAAGGCCACAATGTCGAGCAGCTGCTTCTTCACCATCTTGGGGTCCCATGAAATTTTCTTAGACGTCAGCCACTGTCGGATGTCGTCCTTCCGGGAACTCGTCGTCGGCACTGCTTCCAACCGCCATGAATGGTAAGAAGCGTTGTCCATGACGATAACGCTTCCTGTCGGCAGTTTGTCGAGGACACCGTCGAACCACTTCTCGAAGCGGGCGCCATCCATCTCCTCGTGGTAATCACCGGTTTTTTGTCCACGGAACACGTCCAGGCAGCCGTCGACGAAGCCTTCATCGCTGCCGATGTGGATGACAATAAGACGCTGGCCCTTCCCCGATAGCTGCTTGAGGCCAGTCGAAAGACCACGCATGAAGGCGTCGTGAGACGAGGCCACTGTCGTGTCTACCCACACCTTTGAGACAGTGTGCCCTGCCGTCACCCACGTCTCGTCCAAGTAGAAGATCTTCCGACCATCTTGTCGGTGACGTGCGATCTCATGCAGGTACTTCTGCTGCCAGGCGACTATGTCCTCTCGTTCAATCAACCGGGAGTTTCGCTCCCCCTTGTCATGCTCGAATCCGATGTCGTGGAGAAGGCGACGCACAGTCCAAGCCTTCAACGAGGGAAGTTCAGTGCTCGCGCAGAATTCGGCCGTTATCTTCTTGACCGTGGGGACCTCGTTCCGTCGAAAGAAACGGTGGACGCACGATCTTAGCGCGCACAACGTGAACTCGCCGTACCTGACTTTGCGCCGCCTCTTGCCTTCACTTGCTGGGCGCTTCCGAGAAGGTGTCACAACTTGTCCCTCGGTTTCTTTCGCCTGCTTCCTAATCGCGAGGACGGTGCGTACACCAACGCCAAGCAGCTTGCTGACTTTGATGCAGGACTCCTCCACAGTGAGGCCGGGCTGGCCGGGCTTGGCGGGCGGTTCGTGTCGCACCTGAACGTACGCGTTCATTATCAGCTGCCGTGCAGCTCGGTTGAGGACATCGCCGCTCTTATGCTTCTTGTAGAGGCGCCTTGGCGTAGGCGGCGAGGCTGCACCAGAGTCTCTTGACGAAGAAGGATCGGAGGAATCGCATTCCGCTGTCTCCACGTTGGGATTCATAACGGAAAACGGCGACTTCGGCATTGTTAAAACGCGAATCGCAGGAACTTTCAAAACCCGAAACGCAGGTTTTTTTTAACAAACGCAGAAAATACACGGAATGTACCTAATTCGAGTAGGAAGGTTATCAAGCTAAAACCAACAACCATATATGCATTACTTATAAAAGTTACAATTTTTGTTGCACGGAAGCCTTCTTTTTACGTCAACCTTCCGGAGCGAGTAATTTGCCTCGGCTAGGTGGCGCAAGCTGCCGCCCGCTACAAGGTCTGCCTGTAGTCAATATCCATCCATTGAAGTAGAAGGGGCGTTTTCAGCGAACTATCTTCTCGACTGCGGAGGCGTCTGAAGCGGGCGCATCACGCTTATGGGGAGGGGCTTCTACTACCTTCTTAACTTGTAACCGACTATAGTGTCAAGGACGAATATAAAATAGAAAAAAAAACTACATTTAATAGAACAAATATATATATATATATACAAAGACACACAATCCTCTAGACACCGTTCAGCCCCAAGCTGGAAGCTATGGGCTGGTTGGACCGGTCAAACACCTATCTCTCGCCACGTTATCGCGTTCCCACCCATACCCAGGTCCAGAGAGCTAAAGGTCGCTGACAGCTTAGAGGCCGACGAGCAAACTCGAGATTCTCCAAGGCAGAGAATCCTCCTAGGCGTGGGGAAGAAGGAAACAGGCAACGGCGGACAAGGTAAAAGAGGGGAGAGGAGGAAGCGAGGGAAAAGTGGAAAGCGCGAACTGGTCGTCGGTATTTAAAAAAGGCAGGGCGTGACTTACTACGCCCGCACCCCTGCACTTCGTGACTGGTTGTTCGACGTCTGTATCGGCTAATGGCACTGCATGATTGGCTGCGCGGCGAAAATAGGATACTCGGAACTTGTCATGCCCTGCGCTGTTCTTATCTATACGTGGTCGGGTAGAGTGACCGAGCAGTTCATAGACTGCGCCAAAGTCGGCACAAAACGGTCGTAACGTCCAGTATATCGTGAAAAAGCGAAAGGTTGTTTCATGAGGCGTACGTGCAAGATGAAAATCCAAAATGAACATTGTCAAATGGAGACGGAAGTTCTGCAAAAGCAAAAATAAATGGGGGGACAGAAAGCCGGAACACACGGCAATGTGACCGGCGATGCACGCATAAGACCAATTGCAATTTTGTATCTATAAGAAATTGTAACATAAATTCGAGAATATATAATTTAAAAACACATTACTTGAGAACATCTCCACGAAATTTCCACGAATATGCAAAAGAGAAAACGAAGCTGCGCCACGCGTTCATTAGTCACACTCAGCCAGAAAACTCATTCGCTCATTTTGTTATCTTTCTGCGGAGTAGATTTAAGAGACCATCAGAAGCATTCAGGCGTGAACACAGGCCAAGAACAAAGCATGAGAACATTTGCGTATGTATCAAACTGGCCACGGGGTACCGAGAAAACACACAAAGAAAATGTGGTTAAACAAAGATTAAGAGAGAACAAAAAAACTGTCCCACCTTAAATTTTTCTTTCCGAGAGCTCGAGCAGGAAGGTACAAAGGGATGGAGTTTTTCTTTTTCAGTGTCTGTGTGACAGCATAGGTTTGAATAAGAGATAAAATGCACGATAATAAAACGCAGTTTTCTGGCTAACAGAGGACCTTGATTACTGCGCTGTTTTACGGCCGCGACGTTCAGAAAGGGGAAATCTCTAAGTCAACTAGGGAAAGCTGCAGAGGCGGCCGCTCCACCTCTCCCAGGCTCGCATACCAATGCAAACCATAAGAGTAGCAAAAAAGAAAAAAAAAAGAAGATATTTAGGAAATTTTTGTGTTTCATACGGGTACACATATGACGCCATGAAAAAGCATCCTTGGGAACACTTTTTTTTCTCTTTTCTTGCCATACGCGTGATTTCAAAGCAGTCTTGTGTCAGCGACTAAAAGACATGTACTTGTAACTTTGGTAAAAAGAAAAAGTGTGCGTTTGCAGAAGTTCCGGCTCTTTTATAGGTTCAAGAACGTTCTAATTAGAGGGCGGTTAGCGTATATATATATATATCTGAAGCGCATGCACATTGATGTGCTAACGAGGAATTCGACACCGCTTGGGACTAACTAGGCGTCGATCATCATGCCCAAGTACGTTTTGCCACACTCTGCGTAAAAGGAAACATAGACAAAAGCGAACCTCGTTAAAATTTCAGCGCGACAGAGATGTTCACATGAGCGAGATCGTGTTAGCGAACGCATCACTGCGTACCGGATTGATTTCCATAAACGACAAAGTGTCAGCGCACGTTCCACAGGTCGAAGTGACCCATAAAACTAGGTAAAGAAAAGACCGTCAAGGAAATTAAAGTGGCATAACTCGAACTTTCGGAGCTAAGCGACGTTGCGGGCAATGGGGGCGAACGCGTGGCGTGCGCATGCATAATATGAAACATAGCATGGCAACTTTGTTAAACTAGAGGAGACCCTCCACACGAGAGTTGCCTTATAATTTTCGAAGCTGCATGGTAGGCGGACAACAAATCGAGGTCCTAGGACGACGGGGAGGAATTACGCGGTCTGATTAAAAGTAGGTGATGCGTAGCTTAAAGAGCAAGCCTAGGCTCATCAAGGTACTACCTAGTTAAGGTCCGATTCTGCATAATTTATATGTGACGATCGAATTTTGAACAGAAACGGTAACGGGCTCCTCTCAATACTGTCTCCGCAATGCTGGTAGGCTCTCTAATTATATCGTCGTTAATCATTAACAAGACGCCGTGACGTCAATGTTACGCGCATGAAAAGGATCGGAATTGTACGGGCACGGTAGCGGGAGCCAATATAGTCACTGGCATGTGAGAAACTCCTGTCACGGGTTATTTATTTTAACGCTTCTTGCTTACGGATTCGTTTCTTTGGCGTTCTTATTGGCTAATTCTGATCTCACTGACTGCGGAACGATGAGGCACTCGGGACTCGTCACGCCTTGAGTTAGTGAATTAAGATTTAAGTAATGTATTATATTTACTACACAGCGCCCCACCCCCCTCCTCCACCAAGTATCACTGTCGCAAATTACACAATATCATGATAAGCGGGGAAAGAGAGAATTGCATATGAAGCATCGAAATCATTCATATTAACCTCCATGTGTGTTCATTCTGAAATTCTCGCGTAAACACGCATTTCTACCGAAAATAGACGTGAACAAAATAATCGCTCGTATGCAAAAAAAAAAAAAAAAGAAATCTTTTGTGGCGGTTTGTTTTATGATAATAAAACAATGAAGACTAAAACGAGGCAGTTATCGCCTCCTAGCACCTTGCCGGCGCACAGAACTCCGCCGTGCAGCGAGTGGCACGGAGGGCAAATGACTTGCGCCCCTTCTCGAAGAACGAAAGACGGGTGGACGCGCCCGTGTTCTGCACCATCTCCGATGTCGCAATTAAGAGGGCAGGCGCGCCGTCCCGGGAAAGTTGGAAAGAGTTGGCCGGGACGACGACAGTCTGGCGTCAAGTTTCGCCCAGGCGGCCCCACTCTATCCCGGAAGGAGGCCTCATAAACGCTAGACGTCGCTCACCGCCGTTCAATCACCCTCAGCGTCTAGTCCGGCCCGTCAACTCGAGCGAGCCGCTAATACTCTCGCTCTATTCCCCGATGGGTCGCGACGATGCTTCGAAGGCGCGCCTGAGGCCCAGGCAATACAACGTAGAAGACAAAGCCTGCCCCTCCCTTCCTGCCCCCCCGCCAAGCGTCATCACTATGCGGCCAGAAACGGATGGAAAAGAGGACGCGGCGACGTCAAAACAGAACGCCGAGCTCTAGTTGAAATTATTAGAGTGCAGACGCAAAGCCAGCTTCCTTTGTTTCCACCGCGGTCGTCGAAGGCGTTCGAATGCAAAAGCCAAACGCTGGAGGCAGGCGTTCCGCGTTCTAACACATTCGACGGCCGCAGTTATGACACAAGCAGCTAGCTTTGAGCCTCCCCCACCAATCATTTCATCCAGAGCTCGGCGTTCTGAAGTCCCGCCCGCTCCCCCTCTCCTCGTCTCCCTCAGTTTCTGCTCGCATAGTCGCTGACGGAATGGTAACGGCAGGAAGGAGTTTCAGTTGTCCCGCCTCCAGCGATTGCTCCCTATATCCAGTAAAGCATGGGCTTTTCGTGCACCGGAAGCATGCGCGCGCAGTCAAAGCACGGCGAAAGGCGACAAGCGCGAGCTGGAACAATACCACCCAAAAAACAAGGCCCCGTGCAATACGTCATCGTTTGTGAACTCCCGAACCCGCCGCAAGCGGCAAATACGTCGAACCTCGGCGAAAGTAACCGCAAAGCGGCAGACGCGCGCGTGTCAGCGTCGCCGCGCGCGCTAGCTTTGAACTTGTTGCGAAGGCGCTGCGAGAAGCACCGTGGGTTACGCTGACGCGAGCTAAGAGGCGCTCCGTTGATCAACTTGTGATGACGTTCAGGGGGGAAAAGTCCAGGCCGTGTCCTCAGGCGGTATTGGCGAGAGGCCAACGTTATTCGAGGAGCTCAGTTACGGAACTGCTCGTGAACGCTTGCACGAGCCGTACCCCCCCTCACTCACCACGGTCCGCCTCCCGCCGTTCGACGCGCCACACGGCTGCTATGGTAACTGCAGCGTATTCTTAGAATACGTGCGTTTCGAAGCACAGCGGCTAGATGGCGTTCCACTGTACCGTACGGAACACACGGTTTTGAAACGAAGATTTAGATGGCGTTTTAAACGACGGGAGGCGGACTGCAGTAAGTGAGGGGGGGGAGGGGGGGGGGGGTACCCCCTTACGCGGGAGTTCCACAACTGAGGTCATCTAGTAACGTCGCTGGAGGCCCTGTGGTCGAAAGAGACTTCCTGCCGTTCTTACCCGGGCCAGTGGAAACAGTGATTCCACGCCGCGTCGACTATCTTGCCTCCACTACGGTGCCTGGAACGCGTCTCTGACTGGTGTGTTTACCACGTCCAAAAAAGTGGTCCCTCGAGTTACTCCCGAGAACGTCATAGGAGTGTCACGATGTCGCCGGTCCCGATCCTGGTGGCGTCCCAGTAGTGGCGGGGGATGTGGCAGACGCCTGTTCTGCTGCGAGTCGCTCTTCAGCTGGACAGTCCACGAAGCTTCGGCAGCCAGGAATCGGTACGCCGCGACGATAGTGACACTCGCGTTCGCTGGTGCTTTTTCCCGGTACTTCTACTGTTAACCGCCAGGATCGTGACATCCGACAGCGTGACACTCCGGCTTTTGTGACGTCATTTGTTACCACTTGAGGACTACTTTTGATGATAGGGGTGGGATAGGATACCAAACCGACCAGTCGTATACGCGTTCCAGGCACCATACTTCCTCTATAATGACTATATAGACGTTTCCGAAAAAAAAAGGGCATCTGGCCGGTTCTATTTTCAGTGTTCGTGCCTACGGCTCGATTAATTCGCTCGCTTTCCGATTATGCGCGTGATTGGCTGACGAGATCGCGCGCTGGGCTTAGGACTTGCAAATATTGGAATGGTGTATAAAATTCATTTTTGACTGCTCTGCTTAGCCGTCAGTCCCTCCCTTTCATCAAAAGAGCTCCTAAAATGGTAACAGACGACGTCAGAGAAGCCGGCCTGTCATGTTTGCGGATGTTGCGATCCCGGCGATTGTTGCTAGAAGTCCCGGCGAAAGGTATACGGGCGAACGCGAGCGTGGCTGTCCTCGCAGAGCCCCATCCCCCTCCCGGCTGCCGAAAGTTCCGTGGACTGTCAGGGTGGAGAGGAACCTGCAGCAGAACAGGCGTTAGCCACCGCCGCTGCTGCTGTGATGTCGCCAGAATCGCGGCCGACAAACACGCGATACTTCTACAACGTAATCGTTCGAGAATCAAGGGGCAGTAAAGACACCAGTCGAACACGCGGCGACGTCAACAGGTACACGTCTGCCAGTTTGGTGGCGTACTCTGTGCGGACCGCATTGCAAGTTCGTCTGCTTTTCCCGCAGGGGTTGCAGTGACGTCAGAATGCCGAGCTCCGATTGACTTTGATGGAGGGGTAGTGGGTAGATCTCGATGCTAGCTGCCCTGTACCCACTATCCTTCCCATCGGAGCATATCAGAGCTCGGCGTTCTGACGTCACTGCAACCCGTGCGGGAGAAGCAAACGAACTTCCGCTTAGCATAGCTTCGGTGTGTTTGCCGCTTGGGGCGGGTCGCATGACGTAAAGCGCAGACCTTGTCTTCTAGGTGGTATTGGCCCAGGACCGAAGGCCGCGTTCCTAAAACCAGTTAATGTTTTTTTTTTTTTTTTTGCGGGGCGCTGTGAAAACGCAGTTTTTCGGACTTGTTTTGGGTAGTATACAAAGTTGAGCGTCTCAAACTGTCACACTGTAGAAGCGTGCCTGCGCTGGTGCAGAACGTGATCACGAGCAAAATAGAACGAAACAACAAGAGTTCGAACGCCCTCAAAACGCAGGTCAAAGCTAACACAATAAGACCGTGAGCCAAGAGAGGGACGTTTCACGCGTACTAAAGTATAAAAAAAAGCGTTGGGACGCCAGATATTCTGACGCTACCATCAAGAAATAGGAGACGGGTAGCCTTGCGGTATCGGCATGAATCTGACACTTTCGATTGTTTTCCGGCGCTGAATCTAGCCGATTTTGGAAGTCGAAAGGTGTTTTTCGGTTCTTCAGCACAAGATTGAAATAAAAAAAAAGGTCAGCGAAATAGCCAGAAGTAGTGCGAGGCCAAATCAGGTGAGGTTTAAAACCCGAAAAGTTGGCGCTACATTTTGTTTGAAGTGGTTAGAATCCTTAGCGCAGGAGCCCTATGACAGGGTTTCATCCGCGTTAGAGGTCAAATGAAGGGATTGCCATGAAGAAGCAAAATGCGGTCGAGTATCGAGTAATAAATTGCCGAAGACAGATTACCGCCTCTAAAACTTTGTTACGTAACTTTCATTTTCTTTGTATTCCTACTCGTGTTGTCAAATTTGAAGATACATGCGGCGACAGGAATTCCCGAGGTAATAAATCCCGTGAAGCAGTAGCTTTTTTTTTTTTTTTGTAATATCCTTTGTGTAGCTGCTGCAGACTGTGCTTCCTGTTTAGATGATTTAAGGGGACGTTTCTCTATATTATTATTCTCTATTATGAGACATAATCACAACACAGAACAAAAATTATAAGACTAAACGGCCGCTTTATAGGTCATATGCTGACTCAAGCATCCCGGGTTCAATCGCTCCACCTTTGCCCTCTTCGATCTGGATAAACTTCGTAACAACGTTAGGTCGTGCACGACTTCAGCACGATGCATGTTGAAGACCCCAGGCTATCAGTGGTAGTGCGCTGGTCAAGCTTCTCATCTATTACGGAAACACCGGACACCCACGGAGTCTGACTGACCTCCAGCTGCCAACACATACACATTACGCAAATATTTCTCGTACATGTATACGAGAAGATGCCAAAAAATTAAAGCCTACTGAGTCCACAATCAGAGGGCCGCCAATTAACTCCGCGTGTGCCCATGTGTCGCGCGGAGCGCACGCGCGGGGAAGGAGCCCTTGGCAGTGCGCACTGCAATGGCGCGAAGCCGGCCGAAGAGCGTGGCCTTAATGGGGCGCGTATACAGCCAAAGCCCCGCCGGTGTGTGTTGGGCGGCCCGGTGACCTCGCTCCAGGCAAGGGCGGGACTCGCCCGAGTCTTATCTCATCGGCCCCGTGAACGTGATCGCATTCTCGGGCCGACTCGCGTGCGTCCGCCCGTCATTCGTGCGAACCGCCGGAACTCGAAACAAAGTCCCGGAAGGTTGAATAAGGTGTCCCCGCAAGCGTCCCGATGTTTACAGGGTTAAGAAGTGTCTATTGTCGAGCCGCGTTGTGCCACAGCCAACGTCGGAGAGTTTTAGCGGATGTCGCGTTCGGAAGAACGATACTGGTACCTATAGCGAGCGCTGCCATCTCGAACGGTGATCGCTGAAAGCGCGCCTGGAGGGGTATCGTTCATGCTAAAACGTTCCGCTAAATGTTTGTTTCTCACTGACGCTGTTTTTGAAGGTCAGCAAAATGTAATGACGACAGACCAATTCCTTCTTTCGCTAATTCGTTTAGGTTGGCGTTACTCAGATTTTTTTTTTATTTCTTTTAATAACGACACCCTTTCTTCATAGTGGGACGTTTATGGCGATAGTCTAATTTGTTCTAATACAGTCGAATACTCCTCCTGAAGACTTCATTTCAGCAGTCACGAAGCTAGTACTCTTCATTCTAAATCTGGTAAATCAGACACCGCAGTAGTGATCTCATTTTTGTAGCAGTGAACTCGTATTTTCTGGCGTTCTTCACTCTGAAAAACGCGAGTCGCGGTAGAGTGCTGACGCAGCACTTGTATGAAACCTATGCCCCGCTCTGGACGCATCTAGGTGACGTAGAAACTAGAGCCCTACGGCCTTCCAATGAGAAAATATTAGCTTGGCGGCTTTGGGGTAGAAAAAGAAATTACGTAAAATTTTGATTGAATTAATTTGGCTGCTTAAGGTCATTTTCATCTGCAATATCTACGTCGTATATATATATATATATATATATATATATATATATATATATATATATATATATATATATATATATATATATATAACGTTAACCGCTTTATGAAAGTAGGAGAATGTTGCGTCAATATTAGCATTTTAGCGCTTAAAAATCAAAAACTTCTGCCAGAGTGTGACTGTTGGCGTATAGTTTTAATTCTAAGGATATTCTAAAATAGCATGCTTACCACTAACGTGCTCACAAATGGGAGTAAAACATAATTCGAAGAGAAAAAAAAAATGTTGTTTTAAAGCAGCCTTTATATCTAGTTCCCGCCCTAAAAAAAAGAAGTTTACGAGCGGTCTGGCATGCCTTGGATGCCGGATCGAAGTCCCTTCCACGCAGCCGGAGCGCGTTCTCGCCAGTCCGGCTCTTCCATTCGTCGCACGCCCGCCCCACGAGCGCCGCCGCCGCTCCCGTGGTCGTTAAGCTCCCTCAGGCCGCCGACCAATCAATCAATGCCCATAATACGTTCCAGGCGTGACCGCGACATGAGGATCGATGGGTTCCACCCCAAGTTTTACTGCGGGCGATCGAGCCCCGCGGCGCTGCAACCCGCAAACATGCATCGTAAATACCCCTGCTCCTTATTCAAGAACGCCGGACCCCGAGAAACGGGCCAGCCGTCGCGTGCGATCGCTAAGAACGCCGCCGCGTTTTTCTTTTTTTACTCTTTCTTGTATGCGGCTTTTGCGAGCAGTATTGGGACGCGAAGCGTTTTGAAGAAATTCGCTCAATCGCTCCTTCTGAGGACGTACAAAAGAAGGGGTTCCATACTCCATCTCGCGATTGTCTCTACAGAGCAAACAAAAGGCACCCAGCTTCGCAGAATGTTTCGTTTGTAAAACAACTCGCGCGTAGAAGGCACTTTTCAAAGCCACGTGCACGCATTCGTGCTTTTGTCAGCACTGGAGATGTTCCCGTGTTGAAATATTCGCGTTCATTAGAACGCGTATACGGGTACATTTCGGATGGCCGGAACTATAGATTGGAAGTTAAGGAAATGTTCCACGCTGTCTGGTTTCAAAAAGGCACGAACAGATTCGTGTCTTTCACAGAAAAACTCTTATTATAACTTATTTTTCTATTGCTCTAATTCGGTGTAGCTACGTTTCGGTTTGTTTAACTTTATTCGAGGCATATCTGATTCTTGCGCGATCTTTGTTAGGGACTGAACGACCGTTACGTTGATGTAGCAACGAGTTTTATTCGGGGAACTGTAACACTAACAAGCACGGTTGCAACCAATAGAACCTGTGACGGGAATATGTTCCAAAGGCAAGCAGGGCCTCTGTTCTTGTCTTTGACGAGAGTGCACCGAGCATCCGACACTCAGACGTGGGCCTGCTGCACAAAATAAAAGAAGAAATAACAAAGCAAAAGAATGGCAAAAGGGGGGGGGGGAGATGCATCCACTGCCTTCTACACTCCCTTTCACTTTATGACGGACCGCAGAAAACGGTTCGAGCAATCGAAGCCAATCCAGTGTCACGTGAGTGTCGCGTGACCTTTATCAAAGGCTCGGCTACGCGCGGAACGCGTAGTCGCGCGAAACGTTTACGACGCAGGATTGGCTGGAATGACTCGTAGCGTCCGCGGTGGTTCACCGCAACGTGGAATGGCGGAGCACGGAGCTGCCACGCTTCGCTACACACGCCTTCGTCTTCGAGGAGCGAATGCGAATAGCGCCACCACCGGGCCTCCGCGTTCCGGTCTGCGAGGCCCGGTCAAATGCAGCTCCCGGGGAGGTCCCTCCCCACACAAACTCATCTGTGTACGCTCGCCTCGGGCCTTGTTCTGGCTGCCTCTTGCAGATGCACAGCCTCGGTTAAACAAGGCGCCACTCGAGGGGGAGCAGCCCACTGCTGGAAGGGGAGGCGCCCGTATGCTCGGGACTGGAAAGGAACGAATCTGCACCGACGTAATTGTTAGCATTTTGGGTTGGGGAAGCGATAAGCACGCTCCGAAACGTGTACAAAGTGCAACGTAAAAAAGGCGAGTAATACATTGTACCGTGTTGTGTATCGGCTGGGAGGGGAGGGGGGAAGGACTCAAGATGGCGCTCCCTGGTGCCCGGACTTTCGAGAGCACGGAACAAGGGGCACGGGCTTTAAATTTAACGTTCCATTAAAACTAGAGCTGGACGCTTCTCGGTGTTGACAGTGATGCCTTGCTCCAAATGCGTTACATATACTGAGGAAATGAGGATTTTATCAGGATTATTGTGACTTACTTCTCTTCGTGTTTAGCGGTATATATATAAATCTCTTTTTTTTTTTTCTCGGGCTGGGCTTCCCCGCATAAGTACAAACCTAGTGGGAAAGTCACACCCCGCCAAAGCTGAAATAAGACGACATATATTTTTTACGTACTATTTACATTAAGTTATACATTGACGAAGTGCGCATGACGTAATCACCGGATGGTACAAGAGCGGCCCAACTACTCAGCCTTGAAGTACCGTTCAGAGCTACCTGCATGCCCACGTTGCCTTCAAGGCGTGTCAGTTAATGAAGGGGGGGGGGGGGGGGGGGGGAGATCTGTCCTTAAACAAACTCCAAAAAGTCGATCGCCCCGTGTGCTCATGCACCGCATTTCGGAGCACGAACAGCAAAGAGCTGCGTTGTGCAGAATTCAGATATATTTGGTTCAATCTACAACCCCGCTTGTTCAGTAAAAGGCGTATAGGCATAGGTTTTCATTTTTTTTAAAAAAGGGTCCACAAGAAGTTTAAGTGAAGTGCTTAACGAAGAGTGTAACGGAAGTATGTAACGAATTTACGTAACGGATGTGCAACAGGTTAATGTAATGTCGACGCTAAATTTAGCGGGAAAATTAAGTTACACCTGTTGCACTTTTGTCGCGTCTTTCGTACTCGTCGCACGCACTGTACTCACAAAGAGCTCAGAAAAACGTTTGTGAACACTCCTCACAACTTAAAAAACGCCGTATAATCTGCGTCTTCAGACTTGATCTACGATTACGATGCAAGATATTTTTCTACGGACGGGATTATATAAGCGCGCGGCCATGTAATCACTGCTGTGTAATGCGCACACGTACAGAGATTTAGAAGCTACACTACGAATGTCACCGCTTCTAGCTTGAGTGGTTGCATCATAACTGCGGAGGGTTTAAGAGCTTGTAGAAAAGGTATACACATCAGTGACTGAATTGACGGAGTTTAACAATCTCTCAACAGCTAGCATAGAACATTATTTTAAAAAGTTGAACGAGACACGTTAAGGTTGCTGAAGTTTGCTGCTTGAATGACTTACGTTGAAGACTCTCGGGCTAGCAGGGCCTTAAGCTCATCAGCCAAATTACCCTCCAGAACAGAGCCATCAGGCAACATTTTTAAGGCAATTAACTTATGGCTGTTTAAGCCCCCATGCAACATTCACTGTTTTACTATTGACCTACAGATTAGGCTACTCGTTTGGTGCTGTTATTCTTCACTGACCTTTTAGTTTACATTGTGCGAAACAGCTTTCACGTTAAGCATATTGGACAATGTACATGCGGATATAACTTAATACTCAAATGTAAATCTGCACCTCGGTGTGTGGATGGCATAGAAGCGATCTATGTGAAACATCAAGCAAAGATTGTTTTTGTTTTTTTTTATCAATTTTGTCAGTATATTACTCTGAACAGAACCATACTCAGATATTTAAAACCCTTATAGATATGCACCTCGGTCCCCCGTTTCCTTTACAGATAGCAAACTTTAAAAAAAAAGTAAAAAAAAAATGTCTTGTTTCGAAAGTGCTTAGAGGTAATCAACAAAAGGTGTCAGAAAACACGCGAGCGAGTTGGAAAAGAAAAGAAATAAAGTTCGCGAATTAGAATTGATTTTCGGGGATAGATTGTCAGCTAGCATTAACGACGGATTTGTCACTGCGTAAGACACGCACCTCCCCCCCCCCCTTTCCCCATTTTATCCCCCTCCACCTTCCTCCCTGGCTTCCGGCGGTCGAATACAAAAGAAAATGAAAGGAAATGACCTCATCCTTTAGCGAGGCCGGGGACTTTTTCGTTCGTTTTAGCGTACATCCCCGGCTGCGCTAATTAAACGGGAAGCAATAACCCCTTCTGTTGTCATCGAAATTTAAACGAGACGCCGCAAAATAAAAATCGCGGACGCAGAAAAAAAAGAAACAGAAGCGCAAAAAACATGCTCGACTAAGAATCTGGTTCTGAGAACAATAAGCGGCTGTCAGACAGGAGACAAATGCGCGGAAGATGAGGCAATTTTGTTCGATCTTAACTGACTCAAGCTGGATCGAGCTTGATCATTTCGGTAATCAAGCCGTAATAGTTAACGCTGTTGCCAGTTAAAAATAAAGGGGAAAAAAAGTCTTTACGGGGACCCTTAACGGAAACCATTAAAAAGTGATATTTTTTTCCATGTCTTTATGCGAAAAAAAGCCATTTTCTCGTGGTTCTGATTTTTATATTTATTTTATGAAGAAATTTTTAGGTGGAGTACGTTGAAGACCTTATTTGGGGTGTGAATATTGTCACAGAATTCAACACCCACGCGCACCCAAGGAAAAGTCGAAATGCGCTTTGCTTTGCTTTGACTAAAGCAGTGGTTCTCAAATGAGGGTCCGCGAAGGCATTCCGGGTCCGCAAACCCCAACACGATTAGTCAAACCCGGAAATAAAAGTTGTCTTTTCTCAGATGGAGACGAAACATTCAAATTTGCGGGTGCGTTTTCTCGTGTTTGTGTCAACAAAAGAAGTTTACTTCACACTAGCCCCTAGTTATATCAATTTATTAAATCACTCTCATAATTAACCTTTACTTTTCCTTCCTCGCACCGCGAACGGGGTCCTCCATCCTCTCCGCCGACACAGAAGGGGTCCGCGAAACATCAGTGGCTGAGAACCACTAGATTAGAGCCTAGCGAGAGCAAGGAGCACGAGGTTTAACGGATGTGAAAGGCTATTATGAACCTGCTAAGCCGTAGTAGCCTTCTGAGTTAAGAGTTCGGGCTCCTAGCCTTAATTGTTGTGAGGGTCCAATACACACAGGAACGGGAAAATCGCCATTCGCTTAATGAAAACAGTTTGGTCAACAAGTACGGACGTTTACACCGATAGTTGTGAAAGTAAAAATCAATAGGTATATGCCGTCCTAATCGCCCTGGGTTTTTTGAGAGGCGACCGCAATAGCAGCGTGTATTTTTTGTATAAATTTCAACATAAAGGCTGGTTCAGACATCGCGACAACAACAAAAATAAAAAGGCGGCAACTACACTGTCACGTGAACAATTTTGCTTGTATGCCATTGAAACGACGTCGAAGGGACCATGAAATGTTTCCAAATTTCGCTAACACTTTTTTAACCCTTCAGTTTCAGCATGAACTGCAGCAAAGGCTGCAAGTGCGAATGAAGATTGATGAGTGTTTTCGTGCAAGCAAAGCGCGTCTCAATTCAAGGTGCTCGCGCTTCTACGCTTGATTGCAGCCCAGATTAAGGTGAAATATAGAACTATTTATCAACTTTTATAAGACGTAGAAGGCGCGTTTGATTCAACTTCGAGCTCTAACAGGAAGCACCGAAACAAATCAAGCAGTCTTTTACCACCTCAACTCACGGTGAGAAGGAGCTGTTCGGTATTCTCTCGCCTGCTCGTACCGTCAGTGTTCATCACTGTCATGTGCTTTATATGGCGACGCTCGGAGCTTATGTTGTGCCTCGGGTTGTTTATTTTTAGACTTCGGCGATTCCCGTCACAGCACTAAATGGTCACGAACGCGAACTCTAATATTCACCGATGAATACAGTGCGCCCAAGCGCAAGCCCATAAGTGACGAATTATCGTTTCTAACGCGAGAGCCATACTCGTCCGGGAAAGGCCCGGCACCTGTTGGAACAATGGGGATCATAATATAACGTAGTAAATGCTCTCCGAAGAAATTAAATACTGTAGAACCCTTAATAGTCGCGAGCTTTTAACTTTTGTGAAGGTCGCAAAATTTAGTTGGCACGAATATTTCTAATGCGTGTAGAGGCGAAATCCAGCCTTTAGAATTCGCGGAATTCATTGGTCGCGAATATGATCGCACTGTCCGAATCCCGAGGAATCGTGGCCGCAAAAATAAATTGTTTTGCAGTAAAACAAATTGTCGGATCTTCTGTTCAAAGTGTGACGGCGAAAATCACGTGTCTGGCTACGACTTTCCTCATGTGCTAGTTCTTTCGAGTCTCACTAGGCTCTTTTTTTTCTTTTAGAAAAAATTACGATGCATTCTCGCTTTATAATTCGATTACGATGAATATGGGTAGAGATCATGTCGCTCATGACTGCTCAATCACAGCTACGCGGAGTGCAAGTCGTCTGCTTCTTTCACAGGAGTTGCGGTGACGTCAGAACGACGCCGGGCTCTGATTGGCTGTCATTAAAGTGATAGTGGGTAGAACTCAATGCATGATGCTTCAAGCTCTGCCCACTATTTATTGATTGCTTTCAATCAGCCAATAAGAGCTTGGCGTTTTTCCATCATCGCAACCCGTGTGTAAAAAGCAGACGAACTTGCGCTCCGAATAGTCATTGACTTTTTAAAGGGTAACTGCAAAGAAAAAAAGTTTTTGAAACAGCCTAATTGGGACAAGCATGTCACAAAACAAATCTTCCGCGAAAAAAAACAAACAAACGATTTCCTTTGAGCAGTATTTACGCCACAGGACGTAATTTAGTCGTAGTCACACCCTCTCCACATTTGAAACTCTCGCTCTTTCGACGCGCGCGGAGTGGCTGTTATACGTCACTCCTTGACGTATTTGCGACTCCAGCGAAATCGACGCCGCGTAGCGGCAGCGTGGAGAAGCTCAGGAAAGGAGGTCGTTTCGACTCCGTCGTCTGCTATCGCTGCTTGGTTCTCGCAGGCAGCACAGAAACAAACATCGTTTCCAGTAACTCTTTTCATGATTGTGCCGTGTCATTCGTACGCAATGACTAGACGAATGTTTCTACCGTCGAAAAATCGCTTCGCTTTCAAATGTAACACTGATTTTATGTTGCAGTGCAGAATTAGTGGTGGACCGCGTGCTGAACGACGAAAACGACCTCCTTTCGTCCGCCATTTTGTCTGAGCAGCGCGCCCTCTATAGTTCCCAGGAGTCACGAAGAGCAGCTTTTTCGTGACGTATAATACCAACTTCGTGGCGCGCGATTTAAAACGGACGAAAGAGCCGCAAACTAAAAGCAGTCCCGAGCAATAAACATTGCTGAAACATTTTTGTTTTCGTTAAAAAAATTGTTATATGACATGCTTGTTCCAATTAGGCTGTTTAAAAATACACTTCTTTTTCTTTGCAGTTACCCTTTAAAAAACGCAGGGTATGGCTTAGTTTGATCGCGCCTCCTCTGCCTCGCGATTGGTTCTTCGGCGTTATTTGGCTCATGCCGTAATTTCATTGGCTGCAAAGCGATAACGAGATGCGCGGGACACGCCCCGCCCCGCGTTTCTTGAGCTGCCCGTAAGTATGCGGCGAGCAACTGAGGAAGAGGAGGAGAGGAGGAGCGGGCGAGGACATCAGAACGCCGAGCTCTTGTTTGAAAGATTACAGTGTCCACTGCGCCCGTCGAATGCGTTGAAATGCGAAAGCCAAGCGCCGGACGCCGACGTTCAGTGTTCTAAAGCGTTCGACGAGTGCAGTGGAGATAAGGGCTGATAGCTTTAGGTCTACCCACTAATCATTCCAACCAGAGCTCGGAGTGTTCATGTCCCCACCACGCTCTCCCTCTCCTCCTGTCCCTCTGTTATCGCCAGCATGGCGATAACTGAGGGACAGACGCGCGTGCTTGCGTCTCGTGATTATCTCTCGCAGCTGAGATTGCAACGTGACGTAGCATGCGGTTGTCCCTGTGGTTTTTAGTTAATCTTTCATTTGCTCTGCACGCCAAACAAGCGAATGTCTCAACCGTATTTGGAGGCGTACCTTACGTTTTTCGCGGTAACACTTAAAAAAAAAAAAAAAGAGTGAAAGAGAAAGAGAAAGATAAGTAAGCGATGTTGTTATTTCGTGCTAAGAAACCTCCATGTCCCGGCCAGAAATTACACAAACATCTTGAGAGACGACGAAAGATGGCTGGAACTCGGAATGGAAAGTGCAGAAGAGCTGCGAGGCTATTGCACACTTCAAAAAAAACTTGCGCAAAGGGTGTCTTTGGCTTGTTGTGTGCTCCAACCATCCGGATACGCATTCGTGTGCACAGACCGTGCTAGGGGTACGTGACCCTCTCGTCTTTAACGGAGGAAACGGCGCGTGGATTCAGCTTCCTTTTATTTTTTAGAGTGTTTATTTGTACCTCTCGAGTTATTGAATCTGCGTGCACCTCGAGAACGGTGTTCCTCTTCTTTCTCCAGCAAAAAATACTTTCACCAGCAACGAGTTCAAACTGAAAGAGGTAGCTTGAGGGTCTAGCATAAAGGCCGAAAAGAAATATTTCTAAAAAATAAAACGGTAGCAAAGAATCGGGGCCTCAAGTGCGAACAACTGCATGACCAAAAAGGAAGGACAAAACAAAAGGACAAAAGCGGTTGATTTCTTTTACGTCTTCGTTTACATTTCGAGAAAATCTCTGGAACGTCCATGAGAATTCGGCACACAGTTTTCGCCAGCCGTGCGCCCCAAGTCCGCTGCTCTCAAATGGACGAAAACACTCGGCGTGCGCCTGACCGGGCGCACATCAAACTCGGGCAGGCCGCCGGTCGCACGACAGGCGCACACAGCTTTCACAAACACATACTCTTTGTTCACATGAAGCCGCAATGGAAACACCCGCTTTTATTCGTTGTTTGACGCATTTATTGGCTTACAACATTCCTCGTACTAAGTATACCATATAGAACGTTCAGAAATTCCACATAGCAAGAGAATGCTATGAATATGCATATATAAAATTTTAGTTTTCTATTTCTCGTAAGCTTTTTTTATGCTACTAAAAAATATTCAGACTGAACGAATTGCTTCGGTACGAAGCATGCGCAAAAAACCTGCTGCAGCGCGGCTGCAAAATTTACCTGATGCTGAGCTAGAAAATATCGTATGCAAAGAGAAAAAAACAAATCTATTTTTTGTTGTTTTCTTACGAGAAGCAAGGATAATTTTTGAGGCAATAATATCACGAGATACGCTAAAACAACTCGATTAACGAAATAAAAAAAAATAATAAAAAAGATGTTTGAGATGAAACGTGCATACTTATTTAACTTCTCAAAACTCGAGCCCGTCAAAGCAACAAAAAAGCGAGAAAACATATCACAGGGAGTTTTACGTAAAACACACAGTGTTCGCTTTTTTTTTTTTTTTTTTTCTGAAAAAAAAAAGGGGGGGGGGGAGGGATTATGTAGTATGATTTACCAGTGTGCCTCCTTTTTCAGGTTTCGATATACACTTAGCTTTCTATAGACACTTATTTCCCTGTGCACTGCCACGTGAAGCGCTTTAGCAGAGTGCGATTCCAGTTTCGCTTATCGTTTAACCACATCCAGAAATATTTTATCATGTTGTTACCATCTCTTTAATTTACAGCGCAATTAGTATTTTTTTCTTCGTTAAATTGCTGATTTCTTCGTTATATCCTATGCACGCTCCCTTGCGAAACTTTCTGCAAGAACCAATGAGAAGCAATTAGTCTAAGCTCTGTGTTTGGCACCGGCTTTGAAGAATATCTAAACACATAGCAGTTTCTACAATCGTCTCACGGTACCCCCGAAGCTACAGTCTATTATTGCACATCGAATGAAGCGCGCGGGAAAGCTTACACCACCAGGCGTGAGAGGATCGGCGTTTTGCATATTCGATTCCCACGGCTTTTATTTTTCATTGCATTGGATACATGGACCTTTGTTTTGGGGCATTGAACCGAGCCGAGTAATGTAATTGCCTTTTTTGTTGTTTTTTTCTCCTCTTATTTATTAAATGGTGTAGGGTAAAAAGGCTGTGAACATCAGATGATGAGAAGAAACGCGGTTGACCCCAGACCAATGACCAAGCCTGTGTCTCGATAAATATGCACCACATGCCATTTCGCGACTTTGAACGAGGAAATGGCTATACACCTCTCAGCTTCGTCACAGGTCTCGTCAAAGGGCAACCGAGCAACTACGTTTAATTTATGTTATGAATTTTAAAATAAAATAATTTGTTGTGACATGTTTGTTTACAAAGCGAGCAACTGAGCAGAGCACGTTTTATGTTTCGTCTTTGCTTCCGTCGGATTCGGCGTGCATAAACCTGGTATCCACAAAAAACGCTCGGAGTATCAACAATAAATGTTTTTTTGTGAGTAATCACACACAACCAGCATACGTATACCGTCGGGTTCAAATGAAATCCGTACAGTGACGGAACTTTGAGCCCTCTACTGGCGCAGCTTCCAAGCTTGGGTGGTGCGTGGCAAGGTTCATACACATCGGAGTTGGACGCACAACCTCGCAGCGCTCTATTTCAATATGTTTGAACCTCGCCCAGCATAACAAGAGCTTAAAAGCTGCGCCGGTGGTGGGCTCGAAGTTCCATCACTTTTCGCATTTCTTTTGAACCCGATTGTAGATAGTCTTCTGTGCATTAAACACGCGCAAAATCAAAACTATTAGAAAAAGCACACATTAGAATGCCCCAGCGTGAGATGGAAGGGCAGCACTAAGGTTTATCTTATGAGATGCAACTTCTTGATATGTCTAAGAAATCAGAAATACCTTCATAAAGACGTCCTATTAATCATGACCGCATGGTGTGTGTGTGTTTTTTTCTTCTTTACCTAATCGTATTTCCACCCTTACTTAGGATCAGATTAATTTCATAGTCTCTTAATTTTTTTCAATAAAATAAAATTATTCAACCTACAACTCAATTGCTATGCTTATTTTGAATAAACAAAGCTATCCGTCGAGCACCTCCCAAAAAAACAAAAATTGCATTGACATCACAGCCTTGGCCAAATCTCCAAAATGTTTTCATCACGCAGAAATAAAATAAGTGTTCGAGCATAATGTGCGAGTATTTATACACGTGATTTTATTACTTAATATTGTTGAGTACCCCCTGTCTGGCCATATCCGAACGCAGAAACGCAAGAGAAACAACAAAGAAATCTGTTCCCTTCGACATTTCTTCTCTGATTTATTTTAATATTAGAATATTGAAACTGCCAGAATGTGTGAAGGGTATATAAAGAAAAAGTGTTGTTGTTGTTATAAAAAAAATGAAAATCTGCTTGTACCGAGCTTTCGTACGCCTCTGCCGTCTTATCTTGTTTCGCCATATTGAGTCTCTCCTTCTTCATTGTAATCTCTTTTGCATTTCCTTGCGTGTAATGGTGCGTGTGAAAAAGAACATACATTTGCAGCTCCGCCAGCATCGGTCACATTAACATTTGTAACGAACTCCCACCATGTTATATGTGGCAGGAGCTAAAGTGACGAACGATATCGTTAAATTAAATAAAGCGCGGCTGAATATCTACCATCTCGATTACAGATGGGCCATAACGTATTTTTCTCCTAGCCACATAGCCGTGTTTTTTTTTTTTTTTTTCTAGAACGCGCATAATCTATCGCGAAAAAAAATAAAAAATAACTGCGAAACATTTAAGATTATTGGGGTTACATCCGGCTGCTTATTGAAGTTTAGAAACACATAAATTTAACTTAGTGCTAGCGTTGATTACACAAAGCGAATGAGCGGCTGCTTTACTATTATTGCAGAAAAATCATCCATAAGAAACAGCACCATCGTTGCCCTAGAAATCCAGTGCCGATAATACGAATGCCAGAAGTTATTTACTTGAAGCATAAAACTTCAATGTACGCCATATAGAGCTTCGCTTGGAATTAAGGGTTGGGGAGGTGGGGGGGGGGGGGGGGGGGGTTCGTATGTTGCACCTTTAAGAAAGACAGGCTATGACGATCCTCACGAATTCCGGTAATGCTTCATAGTTATTGGGATATGAGCATTAGCTGATAAAACTAATCATGAGGCAAAAAGCTTGACTATAATAACCCGCGCACTGCGTATTCTTAAGATGTGGAGCAATCCTTGTTGCAGCAACATTACCAGGAAAAGCTTGAACAACAAGCAAACAGTGACATATGTTCGTAGAAAACATATTTAATATAACATTGTCTTTCTTACTTGTAAAATTTTCACGTATCTTTACCGTGCACGGTTTCTGTTTATTAACATTCCCCGTAAAACATCAATCAATCTAACAACATTTATTCAGTTTGAAAGGAGAAACTATGGGGTGGCGAGAAAAAAAAGCTGTTTATACTGCTTGACGAGCCTCGCAAGTCAGCAGTGAAGACCACACATACAGTAGAGAGTTTTAGGAAACCGTTTTCCCCTATCCGATGCGGTACGCTGGGCCCTCTGGTACCCCGGTACACACTGTCCATATGGAAGACTTTCGTGGTAGAGCGCATGCGCTGTTCGTACATGAGGGCCCATTGTACCATTTCGGATGTGTAAAAATGGTTTCCTAAAACTCCCTCATACTGTGCAGCATAATTACATTTTTACACAATACGCACTATACGAATTTTACTTTTGCATAAATAAAAAAGTATTTAACATACAACTGAAACAATAGTGAATTACAAAAAAAAAAAAAAAGGTTACGGAGAGTAGAAAAAGACGTATGGTTCAAAAAATGAAACAAGGAATACTTTTAAAAAATGTAGGCAAGACATAACTCAGCATAGCACAACCTCATTTCGGTCTGCATCTGGGAAGCAAAAGAGCACTTTTTTTTCTCTAGATTCATAAGGGTTAAGATGAGGCACATATGCTACAAAACTTCAGAGAAATACATAACTGTTCGTAATTATTTTTTTTGTAAAAACAGGACTATATATTCAAATAAATTATTTACAGGCGCAATATTAAACTGTAAGAAAGTCCGCCTAGTAGGGAAACTGTATGAGGTATTTGTAATAACACGAAGCATTTTCTTTTTGTAAAGTTATCAGCTTTTGTGTATTAGATACTGTAGTATCTGTCAAAACAAGAAAGCAATGGTTCAGGTATGAATGAAAAAAAAAAAACATAATACAGATTCACCTTTGCTTTCATAGGTAGAACATGCCTATGACGACAATGCAAAGCTTGTTTGCATGGGCATCACATCTTAATAATGCAGAAAAAGTTACACCCAGAGATCGGAAACTTTCTATGTACTCAATTACAGTACCATTTAAGAATATTCCCGGTGCATTAATTACAAGCTTCCTTTAGGGCAGATAATTATTGCATTCTTTTTTTTTTGGGGGGGGGGGGGGGGGGGATTTTAACGCATTGACAATGACCATCGCGTTAATTATGTCAACACACTGTTTGCAATGATGGTCGGTTGTCCAATACTAGATGAACAAAATAAAAGTCTTGAGTTGGGTCTGCATAGACAACATTTTTGCTAAAGTGCTAATATTGAGAATATCATTTATAATACTCATTGAATAATGGCCCTAAACTAGTACCCTGAGGGGCGTTTTTGTAAATTTGAAAGGTATATGAGGGGCAGCGATTAGTAACAACATATTCAAACCGCGAGTTCAGATATGTCTTAATGAGGTTTAGAGCATGCCCTTGTACACCGTAATGCTTTTACAGCCCTTGCCCCCTCCCTCCCCCACAAACACACACAAAAAAGAAAAAGCAGCACCGTTCATCAAGTTTAACAGAATAGCTTGCTGGGCTGGTTGGTTGAACGATATATTAAAAAAAACAGACCGGACATGCGCTGTGTCCTGTATTTCCTGTGTCCGTCTTCTACTTTGTGTTCCGTCTTTCTTTACGCTGTTTTTTTTTTGTTTTTTTTTTAATATGACAAGTTTTTTTTTTAAAAAAAAGGGCTTATATCAAGAGGGAAACGCAGTAAGAATTTCTATGTGTTGGTCTTGAAGTAACAATAAATACGAGAAACGTGAGAACGAAATATACCCTTCAAGCCAAATCAGTTCAAATCAACAGGCGATAACAAAAACTGTCGTGCACAATATAAATTACGAAATTTGCGATAAATAGTCTGTGTTTATGCATGTATTTTAATTGTCTTTCTTCTCATCGAATGTATATATATATTTGCTTTTCTTTTATCCGTCAGCGCCAATATTGATGGGAGGCATGCTGCAGTGCCCTTCGGCATTCTTTGGATTCTGGTTTACCCCTAACATACCTCACGCTGTATTCATTTTCCTTGTTTTCTGGTGGAACGCATTAACGCATGCCCTCGTTTCGCTTAGTTTAGCCGCCATCGAGGGAACAGAGTCACTTGACAACAGACGCAGAACAAACTTCCCGCCAGAAATAGACACACGCGTCAAAAAACTAGCGAATACCAGACAGCCTCTTCGTTGAAACTTAAAAGAAAACAAAAAAAAGAAAAACAGCGTCCCAGCTTACACGATCGGAAATCGTTTCCCGGGAAACGATGTCATGTCGGCCAGCGTTCAAACCATGACGACGCATACACATAAGAAAAAAAAACAAAGCGACCGAAAGTCGCCGCCGCCGTCGCGGTGTGCACTCGAGCGACTCGACCCGAAACCCAGGACGGAATGTATCCTCAAGTTCGCGGCACCGATAAATACAGTTCTTGGAGTTGGCAAAACAAAACAAATAAGGAAAAAAGAAACGACGCAGCGAAGGACTTTTTTTTTACTCTCCTGCGCGGCTCCCTTTGGCAGCGCTGTCGGAAGCCTAATGTCAGAGTGTCACAAATGGTGGGAGGCCCGACTCACTTTAAAATTGTCCGCTCCGCTGGTGCAGTTACACGTAAAAGAGGTCGCTCTGTCCTTGCTGCTGTGTCGAAAATGCTTCCTCCGATTTTTTTCTTTTTTTTGCAACGAGGTTACATTGATCAAAGTCCGATCGGTGGATTCAAAGCCCCGGTTGAAGAAACCGAATTTGGGGGAGCCTCCCCTTAGAGTGTCCCCCCTGTTGGGAAATAATCCTGTCGGGAAGCAGAGGATAATTCGCGGTATACGGTCAAGATTCGTGGTCGGGACCAAAGATTCCAGTATAGCCTACGTGCAGGCTAGTCAGATTTACGGGAACAGGCATACTGAAGAAACTTCCGCATCTGAGATGTCTGCTCTAATTTACTGTTCTACAACGCCTGTTTCCCGAACTGAGCGTGGTCTTGTTCAGTTCCCAAAAATGCTTTAGATGGATACCATTGGGTCGGTAAATATATTATTTTCTTCAAAATTGACGTTGGGTGTGTTATGCTTCCTTCCGACCGCCCGTGGCTGGCTGAGGTTTTTCCAATGAAGCTAGATTCTCGGCCCGCACCAAGCAGGTCTGTTGCTGCCGGTGCAAACATTAGAACGCGTAAAGAAAGGATGCTGCATCGCGCTCCAACCGCGTAAACAAAGATACATGAAAAAAAATATAGAAAACATGCCTATCGTAAGGTGTGTGCTCTCGTGATTTTCTTCAATGGACTTTGTCATTACCAGCGTGCCCAATTCTAGTCCGCTGTTTCATATCTGTGTAACTATGTACGTTAGAATACCATTGCGTTCCCATATACCGGTATATATATATATATATATATATATATATATATATATATACATATATATATCACGGGCATTTTTCATCATCGTACGCCGGTCTCCGAAGAGGAAATAATTGAAAATATGATGATGAATGAACCGTACTTGATCGAATGAATCAATGTCTTGCGAAACCCCCGCAAGCCAAAATATGCGGCGGAGCCAGGATTTTAACTCTGGGACTCCCAATGTCCGGTCGGGTGTGCTAACCACTACACAACTCTTTTGAGCGCAGGTCTTAGGCGCCCATTTGCGGCTTGAGCGGCGTCGGGGTCGCCGTCGCCATCGGCGTAACCGCGCGGTGCATTATGGGAAACGTTCTATAATGCACCGCGGTGAGGCGCGCGTTGCATTATGGGACGTTTCCCATAATGCACCGCGCGGGAGGGAGGAGGAGAGAGGAGGGGGATGGAGAGGAGGAAGGGGGGGAGGAGAGACGATGAGGAGGACGAGGGAGGAGGAAGAAGAGGAAGACGGGGAGGAGGCGAGGAACGTGGGAGGAGTAGATGAGGAGGGAGGAGAAGAGGGTATGGATGAGGAGGAGGGGCATACCGTCCTTTCCGTACCCTCCCCTCCCCCTCCTCAAGAGCAGCGCTCTAATTCGGCCTTACATGGAGTTGTAAACATCTTTCATTTTAAATATATATATATTGTATTAGTTTCCTGTGTCGTATTCCTTGCAGATTTGTAGTATAACTTCTATTATTCTCGTTAGTCTTCTATTCTGTGCGAACATGGCAATGTTCCTAACGCCTCGATTTTTGCCTGGTGAGTTTCCTGGGTCCAAAGTATAGTGTGATGTCAAAACTAGCTAAGTAACACATTTAAAGAAGAAGTCTATAACCTGATACACCTTATTTTTTGTAATTTTTACTCTAGATTTTAATTTGGTATTTCAATGGTTATCTACAAATATTGATTTCATGTTTATGTCGCGCATATTTACTTAATAATTTTCCGGCCCTTGAGAGAACGATAGATCCCCGATCCGGCACCTTAGCCATAATGTTTGGAGACCCGTGCGCGAGAGTGATGAAGAAGTTAGCAGTCCGACCGGCGACAATGCACAGCGACGGTATAGTTTAATGATGCAAGATTGGGCCAAACTAACGTATTGATAACTACTTTCGAGATATCGTAGGATACCCACTCTACTTTCTTTGTATGTGTACGTCAGCCATTCGTTGCGAAAACACAACCACTCTGATAACTTGTGAGAGTAGCTCGTTGGCACGTCCGCCTTTACCGCCTACTTACGGTCATCACGTAAAAGGGACTGTCTCGGTACGATGACTATCCTACGTGCGATCCGAAAATAGAGCCTCGTCTGTTTCCGTTTTTTTTTTTTTTTTCGTTTCTTTTTTTTTTTTCTTTTTTCTATTTTTCCGTTGCGCCGAAACGGGTGGTATCTCACGGGTTTTACGTAATCCAGGCCAGAGCAAGCCGCGGAGCTGTTTTTAGACCGAAACCCTTGGGGCAAATTGGGATTACGCTGCGTTGCGGCGCCTCTCTAATTTCCGCGTTCACCCAGCGTAAACACTACGTGACTTTCCCGGAGGGCTAACGGTCCGGCCTATCGTCCTGCCGCATAGCTATTTTTTTTTTATCGTCTTCTTGCCATTACCACATCGACCCTTGAAATTAGTTCTAGCGAGAATACCCTGATTCATGACCCAGACCACTAACTCTTCGGTATTTATTTTTTCACGTAAATATCTTACGCTGCGTGCCATCGCCAGGAAGCCACAAACACGAGCACGAAGATTTTGCTTAAAGCCGGGGTCAGACTTCTAAGATATCACAGATAAGACTGTATGTAAACACTGTGTCTGCAGTGCGGGTCTTTCTTTTCTGACAGTCCTGTGATATTTGTCATTAAAGAAAAAGCAACGTCCTTAGACGTGTTCGCAGCATGTATGAAGAAAACATGGTACGAATATGCTCAACTGGTGCCCGCAGATAATTATTTTGTTGTGACTACAGCGAGCACTGTTCCATTCGTACGAGGTAGGAGCAGTGCGACCTGCTGTTTCATGCTACCCAGTGACTGACAACCTCGGCGAATAAATTGAAGAGCTTCCCGACTTGCAGCCAGGTACGACATTGACGAGAGCATACCATCGTTCGCTTGACTGATTACCATCCCGGGAAAATTTATTTCGAACGGAAAAAAAAGGAAGAGGTTAAGAACACGTGTACGTATTCACCGTGTATTTATCAGGCTTGGAGAGCATTAGATGAGGCAGTAACCGCCGCGACAAGTTGACTCAGGTCTATAATTATGCGTGAGAAACGTACACGACAGTATCTTCCTGTCAAGTCCTGGATATCTTCTGGTTGTGGTCCCTAAAAGAGGGCGCGAGTTTGCGTTAGACAATAGCGTATATTCGAATGGCGTTACCACACACAGCATCGGTCTCGACGTCTCAATAAACTCTTTCGTGCGTTATAGACGTCAGCTTGTGCAAGCGCTTTTTTGCTTTGTCCTAGTAGTCACTTTGCAAATATCCCAAAAGACCGCGCGCGCCGGGCGACGAATAACAAAAGACCATCGTCTTTCCTCCAGCCTTGCGCCTATCTTAAATACTCTGCGCATGATACTGTATTTTAAATACTTTTTGTTATATTTAGGTATCTTGTAAAGCCATATCGTCTACGGTATTTTCTACTCTATCTTAATTACATTTCTCACTATCTTGTAGTTAGTATCTCAAATACACTTTTCAACCTTAGAAAATATTTGTCGCCGAAACAATCAACGGAACTAGAAATCGTCGGACTCCGGGGCAAGACTGAACCGATTGCAGTCTTGGAGGCAAGCGACCAAACACAGGACAGGAAACAAGGCACGAGCAAAACGCAGTCTCCGAATACCGACAAAAGACCAAATGGATAGGCTCAAGTACGCCCGCCTTCATGTGTCTTGCTGTCTGTTTTTTTTTTAAGTTTTTTTATTTATTTTTTTATAAATGGCACGTTACACTTGGAGCTAGAGAAGTGCAGGTGACGTCATTGGGTTTTTACACGTCTTGCTTGAAGCTAGAGCGGTTCCGTCAGCGGAAGATTGTGACGTCAACGCTTGGTACTGTAACAATGAACCATTCTCAGAAATCCCCGGTTCAGAAGGTTCTAGTATGAAAATCCGTGAGCACATTTTCAAGTAAGCGCGAACACTCCCTCGGCCAAGGAAGGCAGATCCTGCTGGCTTTAATGAGCTGCAGTGACCTAGATTGGGCTTCCTCCAAAGCCCCTTGTGTGCCTATATTAGTTTAACTTTGGCTTCCAAACTCGTTGAAATACCGGCATTTTTTTATCTCCTCCTGATTGCGCACATTGTTTCATTCTCAGAATCTTCCAGCCAGTTTTCCGCCAGGTGGAGTCAGGGATTGAAAGCGGTCTTGTGGACTTCTTGTGTTACTTGTGTTTCCCTCTTGATATTCCTAATATTTTTTAGACAGCTTGAAGGTACAGGTGCTCTTCCAGCCCTTGGCTGGGGAGACAAAATACTCGCTCTTGGTTGTTGATCAGCGACAGTGGCTGCTCTTCTTTAGCCGATGTTTTCCCGGTGCGTGCACGTTTGTTATTCACTCGTGTACTTATCGTCAAACCTGGCCGCCTGATCAACTTCTAGTTCGGCTGTTTAGAGATATGCAATGCCGAACTATGTGCCAAGTCCGCCTCATTGCGTCAGGGAATATTACGAACTTATTGTGGAATTCGTCATGAGCCGAACCCTCCGCCAAACTAAAGCACACCAGTTGCCATGCCTTCAATACGCGAGTCCCCTTTGTTCCTGAAATCTTTCGGTACCCATTATGAAGCGTATGTCTCAAAATATTTCAAAGAAAACTTCGATTGAAGCAGCTAAGGCGTTTCTTGAAACTCCTAAAGATCACAGCACAATGTGATTTTCAGCGAAGTCAACACAAGTAGAGCACCACCTTTTGATTTTTTTATTCTTATATTACCAGCTTGCAACCTACTCACCGAGTATCTCCGAATATAATTCAATTACTTTTTCAAAGTATTTGTACTGTACTCAACGTAGTTAGTGGTAAGTGTAACTTAAATAGTACCCTAAATAAGTTTTCAAATGGAGATTTAGTACCTTATTTGAAGTACTTTTGTTGAGTATATGGCACGACACTGCAAGTTTCTTTCCACTACCACGTGACATACGCGAGCAGACGCAAGTTACCAAAGCAACAACGTTGGAGGAGCCCAACCGGTCGAGCGACGAGCGCACATAAATGATGGAGAGGGTATCGTTTTGGCTAGCTTGCGAGATTGCCCCTTTCTCATCCGTCTTCTTCGTACCGGCTCCGTCGTCTGCTACACCAACGCTTTGTCGAACCTAGCCGAACCCTGCCACGGTTGCGGTGCAAAATAAGTTGATTCGGTGACACTGGAAGACGTGAAGGTCTCTTAACATCTGTCCAACGGTACAACGTAGACAAGAGTCGACCCGGATACGGTGCGCCGCCAACGACGTACGCCGTTCCGGCGGATGGTCGGTTTGGCGGATGGCTCCGACGGCTGACGGCGCTAGCTGCCGCTTCTCACGCGCAGTCGCGGGGGCGCAACGAGAAATCGCGTGATCTGTACCGAGGGTTCCCAAAATCCCCTGCCGTCGTGGCGCTGTACGTTTTGCAACAGGTCTATCCGGACGGGCGCGAAGAGAGTGCAGTGCACGAATCGGGGCCATCGAGGCTCGCCTCGGCAACGCCCCAACAATAAAAAGAAGCCGCAGCGTCTTCTAATATTTTCTTTTCGTCCAAAAGCCATGGACCCAACGCGCGAAGAAATCCATCCAGGGGAAGACAGAAGATCGGGAAAACGCCCTCGCTGTTATTCGTATAACAAAAGCATACGACGAAGGAAGCGAGACTGCTATTATATCACAGGCTCTGCGCTTACGACTATAAGTCAGAGATTCGCTAGGAGAGGGCGAGTGAGAGGGGGAAACGCCCCATCAAAAGCAACAACGCGGAGAAAAAACAAAGAGAGAGCGAAAGAAAAGTAAATAAATGAACACGGCATCGTGTCAGTCGTGTGATTCGAGGGGAAGGCAGAACGTGCGAGAAAGAATCTATATCATTGTGAGCGCGCCTGTCTACCCCGCATAAAATATAGAGGGACAAGGATAAGTATCCTAGACGCGACAAAGACGAATAGATGAACGGTCATGGCCAAAAAAAAATAAAGATCGACCGAAATCTGATAGGAAAAAAAGAACGAAAAGAAACGCGAAATTGAGGAGAGAAAGGAACGGCATGCTTTTACAGACCGATCACTTCCTGCCATCGAATCGCATTTTATACCGTGAGCCCTTCTTCGAGTGCGAAAAGAGCAGCTAGGGCTCAGGGCTGCCAGCCTGCCTCAAAGCTTTTCTTCCTTTTTTTTTTTGGAGGGGGGGGAGGGGACGGGGGCGAGGAGGATGGTCCGTGTTTCTTCTTGTGTTTCTTGGTATACGTCTTATTCATTCCGTGTTTGGTCCCCCTGTTGGCAAAGCGACGCGTGGAAGTGGGTCGACAATGGCGTGTTAGATCGATTTATCAGCAAGCAAACTTTCTCCTCCCAGCCTTCCGTCGTACTCCGGGCGCGTACCTGACGATTTGCAAGTGGATTTCCTCTTCTCTTTTCCCGGCTCGTGAATAAAATTAGAAATCCCCGGAGAACATCGCGAGCGCGCGCTCGCGCGGGTTTCTGAGCGAGAAAACGGGAACGCTGGCCGGAGGTTAGAGCGGTGCGCGACGGTGTATATAGGGTGACTTACGCCTGCTTCCTAGGCTCGTAAATCTTGGCGTGTCGTCTCGGTGCGATCCTACTAGTGAAGAAAAGCGGCGCGCTTTTTTAAGGCAGATGTGCGTCCCAGCTTAGAGATACGTTTCGCGGGTACCAACAAATAATTACGTTGGACGCGGAGTTTCCCTGCTGTCCCCGACTTACGTACAAAGAATGTTTGGTCACAGAGTTACACCTGTTCAGCCTTTCTGAATTTAGGTGTCACTATTTATCGCTTTTGGTTACTCACGCAAGCCTTGCTCAACGAAGATTAGCAATGCGGTGGGCAGTAAATCTGCCTTGCACTATTTCGTAATTTACTTTTTTATAGTTAGCATTCAAATAAGTTGTGCGAGTTATGTCTTAGTCATGGCGTTGCGGTTTGGTCGCCACTACTTCCGACTTGTACAACTTGGTTATGACCAGCTGGGAAGTATTAACATTGATCACGTTAATACCACTTACAAATGGCAACGCTATGAGCCCTGACAAATTAGGAACCGCAGGGCATGTCAAATTCCCGAGAATGTGATTATCGCTCGCAGGCAACGAGATTGTAAAATTAGCCGATAAGATCTCCGAAGAGCCAATCACGAGGATCGAAGTTTGAATATAATAAGCCATACCCCGGCGTTTCTTAAAGCTTTCGGTAACTATAGTAAGGAACAAGAATATTTATATTAAAATTACGTTTACTCCTTTTTGACTATAAAGGTAACTATTAGCACATTTCCCGGTGCCCATGCGCACTCAGTCATGACTCGGACGTTATGCAAAAATTACGGCAGCGCGATCATACAATTACAGGATCTTTGATCGATTCGCAAGAGCTCCCATTGACGAAGGAAGAAATTTTCTAGGTGCTTACTTTATTTCAGGGTTCGACTACGAAGAGTCCGGAATTACTGACACGCACTCAGTGACCAGAAAGCAACTCGCTGTACAAAAAAAAGGTAGCACAGAGAGCTCGCGTATCGATTGCAGTTGGAATCATCAACTTTGCCCAAGCCCCCAAGGTACTGAGAGGAACCACTAAGTTAAAGAGGGACGCCCGCGACCACCATTAGCGCCCGCGAGGCACCACAAACAAGGGAGTCTAAAATGGCTATAACGCGACTCTAAAAATATATATATGTATATATATACTAACAACTTTTTTGTAAAAAAGAGACGGTAAAGGAAAACAAAATACTAGTTTTTCATTTTTTAGGGGCAGCGGCGTATTGTTATTTATAAACTTTTGCCCATGCCGACATAAAAAAAAATGCCTGTTTTTAATTTTAAATCTATGGTAAATGATTCGGGCTATTCGTGAGTTTTAGTTTGGCGTATAGAGCAAACGCAAGGACTCTGCGTTTGCGTTAGCGTTGTGTATTCCACACTGCGGGTTCGCGGGAGCCAAAATTGCGTTTTGAATTGGCGCATGGTGACAACGCGCATGCGCAGCGGAGAGCACGTAGCGCTGACGTACAGCTCTTGCGCTTGCTCCTATACGCAATACTAAAACTCTCCAATGTATATGTGTTTCAGTAAAACTACATGGCCAATCCTCAGCATATCTTTTGTTTATAAAGGTGCGTATAAAGCGCTTTATATTGGGCTTTTGTATATCTACTTGTGATTGACCTATCTGTATCTAACGTTTTACAACATACGTTGTTTTTTTTTTTCTTCTTCATTTAGTGCCCCGATCCATAATGTTGAACTCTGCACAATTTGTTGCTACCTTAGCTTATACTCTCCGTTCTGTGTTTGATGCTTCCAATTATTACACTCTACTTCGAAAGAGTACTTAGAGCTGTAGCAAAAAATATTTTGCAGTCAAGTACGTCTATCGCAAAGCTATCCAGAGCAACTGCTGATTGGTCGACCTTTACGAAGGTTACGCGTGCTGACACGTAAATAGCTTTAGTTTCTTTTCGAAGGCTAATGTCCTTCCTGGGAAAAAAAAAAAAAAGTGTGCTTACAGTTTTTGTTTCGTCGGAATGCTCAGCGACCTCGACATCTTCGTCGGACACATAACACATTGAAGCAGACACGACATTTTAATGGCTCACGTCAAGCAGACGCGTGTGCTTGTGACCTCTGACGTAATGCACCATAAACTCAGAGACACTGAGTAGCACTTCTTTACATTTATCATGCGTACATCCACCGAATGTCAATCAAAAGGTTGAGTGAGGTGACAGACTCATATTACGTGCCGCGGTTTCTGCACAGTTTCATATCTTTGTTTTATCGTATATGCTTTATACCGACTGACGACTGCCGAATAGAACGTAACTCGGAGAACTTGCATGCCTCTCAAAAGTTGACACGACCATCGCCTTTCGTGAACATTGACAAGGTAAGAGACGAACGTGGCAAAAGAAGTCATGTAGGGATTCCAAGGATCGTCCCATGGCCTCGTTGTTTTATTTCTTGTTTCCTTTTGTAAAAATAAAAGTGCGCTAAAAAGGTTTCAGTCAGTAAACTCACAAAAAATATGTCTTGAGCCATTGTTCGACATACCTCTTAAATTGTCGGAGGCATCGTCGGCCGAGTGTGCTAATGCGATGCTGCTCTGATGGAAAACACAGGAATCCTGAGTTTGATCCCGACCTTTGCCCATTTCGCTCAAGATGAGCATTTTGTCGGAGTATCTTCGTGTAATCGCTACCGTGTGATGCACGTTGAAGACTCCATGCGAGCGGTGGTACTGCACTGGTAAGAATTGCACATCTACGGAGAGGTCACCAGGATAAACAATCTAAACACACACAGAGCAAAATTACCTTTACTTATATCTTCCGCGTTTCCGCACGATATACGTTCCGTGAACTCTCGCCGAGTAACATGGGAACGAAGGCAACAAATACACGCACGTCTACCAAAACTTCAAATATGATCCAAGTACGCAGCCAGCCACGCGAGGTGCGAACTTGAAAGAAGGTTCGAGAGATCATGAATTGTAGACACGCCACCTGACCCTTATTTCCGTATCACTATCGATGTCCTTGTTATATAATTTATTTTTTCATATTAAATTACACCTGGAATGGCACCATCATTCGGTAATGTACCATGAGCGAACAATAGATCGTCGGACCCAATTCTTATACGTATACTAAATTGCTTAGGGGAATGGGCCGGAACGGGCCAACAGCTAAATTAGGGAGGGTAAATACGTTTGAATGGCAGAATCCTTTTTACGTCGACAAATAAGTATAAAAATTACGCTTTTTTTTTTTTATCCGATGCGGGGCGGGCAGACGTTTGAACAGGAGGGACAGACAAACAAGAAAGGCGCTGTCAAAACACCTCGCTTTGTTCCAACAATCATTTGAAGTCCGTACTTCTCGTTGTCAGCGTGCTATATTATACAGACGGAGAGCGGCCTGTCGTCTCTGAGATTTGAGCTCGTAGTGCGGATGCGAGAGTGTAACGAACGTGGACTTTCGCGAGAGAGAAAGAGAGAGAGAGAGAAATGGAGTTCATTTCAAAGGCAAAGGCGTCAACCATATATGTATATGGGCTTTCTTATTTGCTACTTACCGCAACGGAAGAAGAAAAAGGAGAAAAACGGATCAATTGTCAAGGACAAATAATACCGATACGACACTATTTGTGAAGAGATGTGACAATTGTCAAGGACAAATAATACCGATACGACACTATTTGTGAAGAACACAATGGTGTTCTGAATATGTCACCTGACAGAAAATTCATAATAAATGCCTTTGCTTGAAATGGGATTATTTGGCTTATGTTTATATTTCTAAACACGTTTGATGCTTTTTGGCTACTTGCTTCATCTTGCGAATACATTTGTAGGGATGAAGATTTGCTGGAATTTTAATGCATGATATTTACTATGACAAATACTGTGACCGACTAACAATGCAAAATTATTGCTATGAACGCATCGTGGTTATAAAGGGGTTGGATTGTTTTGAGCATGTATTTATTGAAACAAACATGGCAATATTTAGGAGGACCAGTAAAGGTCAAACTTTCAGATATCGATAAAAGAATGTGACTATCACCATCGGACTGTATCAGCAAGCCACGCAAATGCGGTGGTGCGTTTAAGTATGTCTGTCTTCGTTTGTAGGCCCTTTGCACTAATGTCCTCGCGAAATGCCACCAGGCTTAACGAGAGGACGTCGAGAACCTTGTTGAGAGGGTCGTGCGCCACTTCTGACGGACACATTGCTCACTACTACTGAGTCCATGCAAGATCACTTAACGGAAATGGTTTTCCTCTGCTCATTGGTGTGAAAATCCTCTTCCAGGTCATTTTTTTCTAAATACTTTTCTCGGTGTTTATGGTTTCGTCTCCGGCCTCGTACGTACATATACACTGGCCCATCCAGTCAGTCCAAGAGTAAAAGTAGCGTTCACAGAAAGGCGACCGAACCCGCCATCATTTGAGGAGACAATGAGAAGCCTCGTGTCGTTCCGCTCGGCGACCATGGCACCTCTGACCGCAGGAAGCGAAATAAGTGTCGGCGGCTATTCCTATCGGTGATCGGTAGAGTCGGCGCCGCCGTGAGGTCGGTCATCCTTCGGCGTGAAGGGATCCCACGGCCGCCCTTGTTGTGGATAGAGCGCGCTGTTTCATTATGCACGAGGCTTCGAGCCCGGTCAATTAATGAGAGCCGGCGAAAGTTTAATGAGAAACGCCAATCAGGGCTGCTTGCTTCAGAGGGAGTGTTTGTGTTTCCGTTAGACAGGAGGCCGCGGATAAAAGAAAGGGTATGGCTTCCACTGTAATTGTAAAAAAGGAGAAAAAAGGTTAACATCGCAGCATTTAATTATGTTGCTCGGAGCTATTTCTTTCATTATCCCACTTGAACACCCCAATTACACGTATGTTCAGAACTATAAATAAGTCTGTAAATGTTGTGCGAAACATTGGGACGCGCGCATTATAATTAAAACAACCAGCGAAACCAAAACGTTCAATTTTTTTTTTTTGCGTTCTTGTTCTTGAGTTTTTAACTATATACTTGACCGACGTCGTGCAAGTACAGAACAGCTTGAGTAAACTTAAGCGCCGTATTCAAACCTTGTGCAAAATAATCTTTAGTACTTGTAACACGGTTGAATAAGCCGCGGTTAAGCTGTTTCGATTAACTGTAAGCTTAAATGTGTAGAAGAAGGTTGTTTTCATACCACAAGGGTGCACGGTCCAACTGAAATTGACGATTTATTAGAGGTTCAATGTGATCACATGCTTAATATGAACTCCGGGAGCTCAAATTCAATCTGCCAAAGAGTACCTGACTGGACTACTTGTCTCATCTTGAGACGCGGGCGAGAGAGAGGAGACAATGGAGGAGAAGGGGTTCTCAAATTCTGTGATGGATGGTGTAGATTGTTTTGTAGAATTTATGCCCGAATTTGAACTACATCTGCCATAGCAATAAAACCAAAACTATACAAAAGTGCATGTGAATATTTTGATAAAACGAACTCACAAAAATCAAGTTCTTGTTGCCCTATGTTGGCTAAACCTATACTTGATACAGACTTTTAAAGTCTGTATCTTTGATACAGACTTTAAAAACGAGAAAACAAAATTCAATCACGGCGCGACTTTAAATGTTTTCACTCATTAATCATTGTCAACCGTCGCTTGTTTTACGTATGATATATATGTAATTTATTAAAATTGGGAATGTTCCGATATCCTCCCGGAACGGCATCAGCGATTTGAAGACACGCTGAAACCGGAAGCTTGCCGCACGTTTTCTTTCTTTCTTCCTTTTTTGTCGTTTTGAATAAATTTTTTTTTTTCGCAGAAATGATGATCGTTGTCTAAAGCTACAACAACGCGTGATATAGAAAAGAACGCAGCAACAGCAGCGCCTTTTGTAGCTTTCTACAATTTAAGGAACCCCTAATGGTGATTCGCTAGACACGATCATTATTTGATGTTCTTCTTCTGCTCGACAAGAAGAAAATAAAATACACGGCGATACACTAATCTAACCGCTTCGACGATTCCGGAGTTAAAACAAACATGAAAGAAAACGCAGGCGCAATTTCTTATTCACCAGAACTTTGCAGGGAGCGTGTACCTTCTCTCCTCCCAAAATCATGGCCCCCTAATGCGAGCAGTGACCGAGAAATGCAGACTGGGAGTTTCATCAAGGATGGCTCAGGGAAAATTTGCTTCCGGGACGCCAAGTCCGGCGAACCGAAAGCGACAAGACGTAAACTCCAAGGGAGAAAATTCACAGCAAAACACCAGCCCAAAATAAAATGTTAACAGCAACAAAAAACAAATCTAAATAAAGCAATTTATTTTGCTACCCTTTTTACGGCTCCTCCGAGAGATACAGCACGCTCGGCTGGGTACTTGAAACTCCCTTCCATCTTCCTTTGCCTGAACGTGGTTGTTTGTTTAAGACGTCCACATGTGCAACACAACGTCACCAAGCATTCATCGCTCGCATGGTATGTAGCTTGTAAGTTATAGAAACGTTTTTATGAATCATTATTTAAAAAAAAAAAGAACGCGCATACGGATTATGCAAATTTTGCGTTCCTTATATTGCAAAGCGTCGAAAGTTTTGATTAAAAAAAATAAAAAAAGGGCCGAGAACTTTTTTTTAGAGGTCTCTGTATTGAAGCAGGACTTGTAAGGAACTTGGGAATAATAATGATAAAAAGAAAGCACATATCTCTAGCTCGTCTCCTGCAAGGACCAGAGGCGCAGACTTGCCACAAGAGCCTCGGCCCATCCCAAAACCTTAACAGAGCTGGAGATTTCGAGGCTTCGTCGTGCGCGCGCGGCTTGGGCCCGCGGTGCGCTCATTTGAATATAGAGTGCTTTCTGTGCGGACGCTGCGGCATTTGAAAACTTGAAACATTGGAAGGTGAATTTATTTGGGAGACCGTCACTAAACCCGTACACGGTGCGCTTAGCGACACGCGCTGTGATCTTTCGTGTCCGACAAGGGTGTACTCTGCACAACGCAGGTGCTCGTTGAACGTAATTGATGGCAGCGCAGGTTGGACAGTGGTGCTTTTTTTTTTTTTCTATCAAATGTTACTATCTAAGTTTAGGGTGAGAAGGGTTGGTCGACGTTGCCTTTTCTTCTTTTTCGAAAAATACAGCATGTTTCATATATTTATAGTCTATTCCTTGACTTGCAAATTTTCATGGGCAACCTGTCAGACCAGTAAACTGCTACATTGTACCCTATATTGAACTCTATTCATTATAACGTTTTATGTTTTGAATTGTATAATTTTCAGGTTCATGCTAAAGGTACAGAATACTGTGACTGAAAATTTTAAAACATATATGCTTTTCAAACAATTATACAGTTATCTCTCTAAAAAAGAAAAATTAACACGAAAAGTTTGCACAAACTTTATGGCAGCTTTTTGTGTAATTTGTTTGTGAGAATCAGCTTGCAATTTTGACCGTTAAAGTTACGTATGTTCTTTCCTCAACTCGGACATCACAAGTTGTGAAAAAGAAAGCAAAACGTTAACCTGACTTCAAATTTGTCACTATGAATCTCCACCCTTGCATTTAAACCACTCTCGTCATCACTAATCCACTATGACGAAATATTTTTTTTTTCAGGCCACCATTACAAAATAAATCAATTCTGAAGATCAAACTACAAAACCTCTGACAAGAATTTACCCAAAGTAACATCACTCCGATCGCGATAAAACAATAACAAACAAAAAATCTACCACCCTACGCGACGCCCCTATTAAACTCATACTTCATGAGCTAAGATAATACGGCAAAAAATACCTGAGAAAAAACTATACACGACTACAAATAAAAAGTAAATCGCCTGCGTAGTAGTAGATCGTGTTTGCCCGCGGATGCGAAAGTCTCGGTTGCAAATGAGCACCGACTGAAGAGCAAATGTGGGCTTGCTCCCGTCCCACGATGTTGCCCCCCTCCGCGGAGGAGGTCATCCTCCCAGACGATGCATCGCCCACTGAACCCATTCGGCTCACGTCGACTCACTCTTGTCTCCCGTAGCTCTTCCGCCCTAGCTCAACGAAACCAGCACACCAGCAGAGAAAAGAGAAGACCTATCGTCGATTCGCTCTCCGCCGACCGGTGTTTGCGTGAATCTTCGAAGGCGCGGTTTTTTCGGCCGCACTTTTATAAGTATTACGCCCTGCGATGTGGACTGGCGATAAGCTGCCGCCTTCCCGAGCGACAAATGAAAAGCAAGCTAAAAAGAAAGGAGGCCGAAACGGGTGTTCCGTAATCGTGGAGGATAAGCTCCGTCAGATAATTCCGTCAAGGCGTTCCAGGAAGCTACTGCTAATCTTTAGGGGTTTTCTTTTCGTTACTTTTGTTACTGTTGGAATTGGGGCTGCTTACCTAGGAAGGTAGCATCATAGTCTCGTCCTTGCGACGAATACCAACATCGCGCTTATTGAATGGGGACCCGCGCAAGATCGGAAAGTGGAGCTCGGATTGTTTTCTTGATAACACTTTGACGATCGGAGTTTATCTGCGTAGCGAACCTGCGCGGAGCTTTTAGATACAAGCCTCGTCAAACAACACGTTCGTAGGCGAGAGGGAAAAGAAACAGGACTGTACGGTGGATGCCAGCCTGGAGCCTTGCTGTGACACAATGTTGAGATAAAATTAAATATAACTTTCTCCTCAGTTTGTTCAATGTACCTTCTTAACACGAAACAAAAAAACAAAACAAAAAAAAACACAAAAACCTTTAGTTTTATTTTAAGCTAGATCAGGGCGGCTCATGAGAGCTAATTTTATGAGGTACTAAACAAAGGGTAAAAATGTTAATCCTACGGTGTTTGAGACTTTTATATAGCCCGTCATCTTTGTTTTTTGTTTTTGTTCACCCTCGGTTTTACGTCATCAAGCATTAGAACTCTTTCAATGCAAAAACGGCTACAATATATTGTTTTTTTATTTTCCGCATATTCTGTTGTTTTTTTCTATTTTCCGCATATTCTGGTCTTAAATTTTCACGAACGCCCATTTCACATATCAACCCCGTTAGTTTTGTTTTAAAGTTAAGTCGTATTAGGTTCAAGAACTCTTAACACACATTGATATCCGAAGTTGGTCACGATTGCTGCGTGAGTGGAGCGTGTCCCCGGAGACGGTAGAGGCCTATAACCCGTTCCTATGTATTGCGTAGCTCATCTACGTGACTGAAATGCCGTGGGCGTTTGGAGCAATGTCAGGCAACAACGAAGTAGTTTTCACCCTGTTGTTTCGCAACGTTTCGGGCGAGCGAAGTGTGAAGTTTAGTTTCAAAGAAGCAAAGCCTCGTCTTTTGTGTTTTATTTTAAGCGTAACTCAACTACATTTTCAGTCGATCACGGCAAAGCTCACTAATTTCAAGATTTACAAAATGTGGTCGACAATTGGACACGAGTAGTTTATAGCGCAAAGTACAAGTTTAAAAGTAGTCCTCAAAGTAAGCGTCGAAAATATATAACATGTGCGAATGATATCGCGCTACGAACTCTGTTCCTTTTACTATTAATGAGCACTTTTATTAAATCAGCAACTGCTAGAACTTAATCAAATGCTTATATGCAAAGATAGAATGCATTTCTAGTTTACGTTTACCTTAACTGTGAAAACAAAAAGACACAAAAACAATTTAAATCTCAGTCGTAGTTGACATTAAATATTGAGAACGTAGCGATCGTACCAATAAAGTGAGTAAAAGTCAAAACATCGACTGCCCACTATTTTCGTATATTTCTGTCCCCATCATTGTACGGCCTCCATTTTTTTACGTGAATATAATGAAATAGTATAATCATATATTCTTAAGCTATGGCCTCGCTAAGGTAAAGGACAATTGTGTGTAGCATTTGCTCGCAAAACACAGAATGAACGACGCCTTACCGCTGAAAATTACGCCGAGCATAATCACTGAGGAGGGTATCTCAAAGCCCGAAGTAACACAAACGATAAAAATCACATCTGAGAAATAACGTTTGACTCCTAAAAAGTCAGACGACATCGTTCTCAAAAAAAGAAAAATAATAATAATAAAAAAATACATTCCTTTGGAGGTTTTTTCAGAACGCTCACAAAGACGACCTTTAGGGAGCAGCTAATAAAAGCGGAAGCGGAACTTTCACAATTTTTGTTTTTTCTCTTACTAACGAGCTTTGCCGTTCCGGGATCAAGCGAAGCGGGCCACGTACAGCGGTAATTTGCCAGTCATTAGCGCTACCCAGAATGCGTTCACCTAAGTGCAAACAAGCGGAGACCAACGCAACGAATTAGCTTTTGCGTTGTATTTTTTCTTCTTTTCTGCTGTTTCCACTATACTCTTCCGCCTCCTTTATTCTTCCACCTTCCCAGTTATCCCGCATTCCCAGGATTCTATTGCAGTTATGTTATCTCTTATACAGCCGTCCTTCGAGAGATGTGGACGCGGCGAGGGCTTTTTGTTCATCTATTTTTCTTTTTAAGCAATAAAAAAACAAAATCGTGTTTTGAGTATTTTCTTATCGCGAATAGGTCGAACTGGAGCGAGCTCGGTATTCCGCATTTTGTTTTATTGTTTTTTTTTTATTGTTATTATTTATACTGATGTCGAACGAGGAATTAAAGCGAATACTGTGCGAATCGAATCAGCTAAAATCAGCATAAAGCAACGGAAATAGAAACTATCACGTGAATGTGTTGGAAAGGAATCGCACGAAAGTGGGAATGCACGAAATGAGTTTCTGTGCTTTTATCGATATCTACAGAATGAAGGAAAACATAGATCGACGCTTCGAATGATAGATGTTTATCTATTGATTAAATAGAGTACGATCTTGTGTCCGGTGTTTTCTTAATGTTCGTTTTTTTTTTTCCGAACATGAATGCTTGGGCACGTGGGAACATACGACCAAATAAACAGGATTTTGGGAATGCGGTGAATTTGCTAAATCGTCCAATGCGGCAACCGTAGGTGCGAAAAACCGATAAAAATAATATTTTTTTTATTTATTTGTATACGTTTGTTGTCGCTACGTAAATCGTGAGCAACGCAAACAAAAATAAATCGATAAAATTTTTTGGGGAGAATGCTTTTACGAAAATGTAACCAAATGTTGTGTTTGTATTTATTTTTTCTCTTGTATTTTACCCCGCAGAGTCTGGATGCAGTTAAGGAAGCAATATCTTAGAGTGCAGTTATTCTGGGGCCTCTGTGTAACAATTTTTTTTTCTTTTTTTTTCAAGCTTGAATTGGTCATTTCGTGCATACAGTGCTTCACGCAAGCGTTCTTCTCTCAATGTTACAACAAAAAGAAACATGGTAAACGCTTTGGAACTTTAGGTATACAGAAAAACTAAGGAGGTCAAAAACTTCAAATGCTAAAATATCAAATTTGAAATTAAGCGCCTAAATCCTTCCCGGGACTCAAGTCGTATTATTCCGCTAACAACTAGAAAACCTACCTGGTGTACCACAAATAACCCAGAAAGTTTATTTTGAACTCTCCTCCAAATAAAAAATCCAGGAGGGCCAATCTGTTTTGTTGGCTGTAAGACTCATACGCCATAATCAGCACAGAAACTCACGGTTATGTTGACGCGGACTGTATGTCAAAAGAGGCCGGAATTCGATTTCAGATTTAGTAGTACTATCTGAGTATGAACTCTTTTAGGAACTCGTTTTTTGTTAAAACTTATCGATGAACGGAATTGTTTGTCGACGACTTTTGTAAATGCCGGAAATCTCTCTGCTGTTCTCGAGAATATCTGTAATATACTCGCAGGTGGTCTTGATTTTAGCATGCCTACCATTCTGCCTTGACTTCAGGCGGGAAGCATGTTCAAATAAAAAAATATATATATATATATATCAAAACGTGTTGCCTCCGACTGGAGATCTCAAATAATGCGGTATCCTTCTTTTTTCGAATTGAATATCACAGTGACATTTCATACTTTGCACGTAAGCGCACTGCGCGGCACTGCTAGCGCGAACAAGCAATCACCGGTGTTTTTTTCTCTTCAAATTGAATGGCTGTCACAAAAACTACAAATGTGACGGAAAGTCTTTACTAACAGAAGTAACTTTAGTGGTGAAGTTTGCTGCCGGTCTTTATGCTGCTTGAGCAAAATTCAGAATAGCGTGCAGGGTCGTGTTTGCGCTAACAGTGTTGCCCACTGTAGAACCCCACGTGAGGCGTGGTGTATCTACCAAAAACTTATATTTCTGCGTTCGGTATAGAGCCAAAGACACTTTGTGTTCCCGTTCGGCGACGCGCGACAAACTACACCATTTGCTCACTGAGCGAAACAGATCGAGCCAAAGCGGTGGCGGCGGCGATGGGACTCGATGAAAGGACATACGTCTTAAGGCGGAAAGACCGAAATCGAACGCGGAAGCGGGGGCGCACCTCGCTCGCCCAAGGACCCAGCAGCAGCCTGCGAAAGGGGCCGAAAGGCGTAACCTTTATTTTCTCGCCCCATTCCGGCACTTCCGATTGATGTAGACCCCGATAACTCACGACTCAAATTTACCAACAAAAAAAGAAATCATTAAATATATTGTAAAAAGGCAAAAATAATAAAACGAACGATATAAAAATAATAAAAAAAATGTTGTTTCTTTTTTTGCTTATCTCCTCCGGGGACTTTTGCCTTGGGGCACACGGCAGGCCCAGAAATGCACAGCGGAAGAGCTTAGGTTCAAATAGAGGCGTCCTCCTCCAGGCTTTCACGTTTTGTTGACTGTCTCCGGAGGTTTCTTTCAAACACTCCGACTCTTTCCAATCTCCCTGCGCGTGTGTTTTTTTCTCTCCTTTTTAGAGTTTGGTTTTTGCAGATTCTGACTGTAGCTAGGCATGAACTTCTATATCAATCTGTGTGTGTGTGTGTGTGTGTGTGTGTGAGTGTGTGTGTGTGTGTGTGTTTGACTTTGATTTCTGAGCCACTAGAAAAAGCATACGTATCAAGGAGTTCACCTAAGATGGCACAAGGCGCAAAAAAAAGAAGTTTGGCAGCGAACGATTGAGGGCATCATAGATAGAAAGATAAAGAAGGGAATTCATTTCCCCGTAAAATCTCTACGGATATAAAGAGTGAAGCTCTCGGTTCTGATCTAGGAGGTCCTTCATAGCTGCAGCGCGTGCTTTGCGTGATCGTGGAAGAAAGTGGCACTCCAAGTTTTGAGTGATCTCGACGACCTCTTTCTTTTCCTCTAGCAATACGACTGCTAAGGTGTTCATGGTTCCAGAAAAAAAAAAATGCCCGAAGAAAAACGCAAGGCGAAATGACAAAGAACAATACGATAGTTGGAAATATACTGCACGTTTTTTTTCTTCTTCCTTTTCGCTCCAATGTGCTCTGATCTTTTATTCTCGTGATCCCCGTCTTCTGCTTGCCCTAGGATATTTGCTCTATAACGGGGACGTATCAAAAGTGAGGAGCTTGCATTTTGTTGTTTTCTGAAAGAGTAAAAAGGGATTAAAAAAAGCATATCCCGAAAATTGAATTAAAGCAGGCGAAAAATAAGAAGTCTCACGCAGATAGTGCCCCAAATCTCCATCGCGATGTTTGATTTGGAAAGTACCGCTGCTCGAAAGTTTGCTCTCCAATAAGGGCACGGCATGCGGTGGGCCGTTAGAGCTCCCTCGCTTAAATTTCCGAATAAAGCCGATATAAATAGCCGAAAGTCACTTTACAAACAAAATTACGTACGATAGATATCATTTTGTTATATTATCTTTATATACAAGGTTATCTTTAAAAAATACTTCAGTTAATTTAGCGTTTTTGTTTTCTCATTTCGATATTTTGTTTTTTGCCTCACATAAAAACTAATACAGGCTGCAGGGTAAGACTACACTCGCACACTCGTGGAAATCTTATTGAGTCTTCCCTCTATGGGGGACCGGTAGCCGGGAGGGATCACGCACCACTGCTATATAGAGCGCATGGAGCAAAACCTAGCACCTCAGAACCCAGAAATCCTGGGCTCGATCCCCAACACTGGCTGTCTTTTTTTTTTTTTTTTTCCTGCATGGGGACCATATTGGCTTGCGGTCGTATATAGACCTTTTCTGTGTACTCTCGTCCCCAGCCACCTAATAGGCGTATCCGGTATGGGCGACGAAAAAATAATCCAACGTTTCAACCTGCAAATACTAAACAAATAAAGGGGAGGCAAAACGAGAAAGTGTGACGGTTTCGCTTATATCCTAAATTCCTTCTATTCGCGTGGCAAAGGCGAAACAATGTTTTCGCCCATACTGCAAGTGACGTCAATTCAAGATGGCGGCGCACTTGCAGAAAAGGTCTATAAATAACTTCGACGCGATGCACGTTTAAGACCACGGGCTAGCAGTTGTACTGTACTGTCTAAATTTCTCATCTAAGCGGTGCCACCAGGTGATGCCCATTGGGGCTAACTAATGTCCCGCTCCCTAAACGTGCAGCCAACACAATTAGACACCCCTACCTACAAATGTTTCGACTGAGGTATGTTACGTATGCGACGTATACAGGGAGTTTCTGCGAGAGCTTTCGAAGATCTCTAAAAATAGGCTGTTCTAGATAAAAAGGAAATCTTTTCGGGAACAACCTACCAGCCTTGGCGGGCGTCAAGGATTGCAAAAACATACTAATTTGCAAGATAATACACTATAAGCTAACGAAATAATTTCTAATTAGTGAACGTAAACAAAGGGTTCGATCGAGAAATTTGCTAAACCATCATCGAAAACCACAAAATCCACTTTCTTTAGTGACATATAGGGCAGAAGCAGCATTTAAAGGCATTCTAAAAAAAAAAAAAAAAAAACGCTCAGTTCGGACGCGTTTTTAAAAGCAGTTTTTTAAAGCTTTTAAAGCACATGAGCAGCAAAAAACGACGCCGCGCGCCAATTCCCATAGCAACAGCCCCGGACGCTGTGACGTGGACCTATGCCAAGCCGCCACGTCACAGCGTGCGCGCAAGTTGCCATAGAAACTGCCGCGCGGCGCCCGTTTTTGTGGCTCATGTGTTCCCTGTTAGTTTCGGTCTCTTACCGGAGCGGATCTTCGAGCCCACGGTCCTGCGGCGGTGGTTGATGTGCAAAGCCACCGCCTCACTTCCCCACTTGGATGCAGACGAAGAAGTATGCCGCACGCGTGTTACGTGTTTCGGCTACTCGGGAGAAGGACCGCGGGCGCAGAGGTGCGCTCCGATAAGAAACCGAAATCAAGAAACGCGTCCAAATTGAGCACTACGGAACGCCGTGAAATGCTGCCCCTGCCTTATATTTTTCTAAAAAAAAAAGATTTGATTTAGTGGTTTTCAATGATGCTTAGCAAGTTTCTCAGTGGAACCATATGTTTACTTTGACTGATTAAAAACTTAACTAGTGAATTTCAGTTCATTATCTTTCTAAATAGTATGTTTTCTTGGAATCCCAGGCGCCCACCAAGGCTGGTAGCTTGTATCCGCAAAGAGTTTCTCTTTTATCTCGAACAGTATATATTTTTAGGGATTTTGAAAAGCTTCCGCAGAAACACTCTGCTATCCGAAGACTGCAGCAATACAAGTAACACAAAATAGCGAACGAAGAAAAGAATGTAGCGTTCACTGTCTTCTTTTCGCGAATGCAGCCATTATAACAAGCACCCTTTGTAGTTCTCTCCTAACAAGTGCTTCGCAACGTTTAAAAAAAATAAAAAAAAGCTAATATTGATTTAAACGTGGAGCTAGAAGGTGGGGCTACTTGACCTATTATATCACTGCCTGTATTTTTATCTAAGAGCGTTTTACCTAGTCGCAAAACACTCGATAGGCAATAATTTATTAATAGTAACCTTAGAATAAAGAACGCTTTATTTTTTATCGGCTTTGATTGTTTACGAGTAACCAAAAATGTAACGTGGTGCTGGTCCAGTTCACGGGTTTCTTCAATGGTCAACATCGAGAGTACAGAAGATACACAAAATCGCATGTACACAAACAGCGTCGAAAGCAATTGACATGTATCACTGACACAAACATTAGAAGGAAACAATCAAACAGTGTGCTATACTTTAAGAATAATGACTGAATCATGCTCTGAAATAAAAGCGAGAATTTTTAAAGATTATAGACTGTCAAGTTCAATGTTTGTCAAGGAGGATAGTCACTTATTGAGCAACAAAGTGGCTCAATAAGTGACTATTTAACGGCGTAAGGACCTAAAGGGATGCTGAAGCGAAATTTTGATTTCAGAAAACAACGCAGAAGCTCTAGGTGGGACGCTAGAAACCCGAAAGCATACCCCATAATGCGATATCTCCAACGGATGGTCGTATTTTTGTGAAAGAAGAGGCGCGCTTGAACAAGGCCATAATGGCCCGTGACGTCGCGATTCTCGTTTCCTGCTCTTCTCGCATTGACTCTGCGAGGACCCGAAGAGGGAAGGAAGCAAGGCCGTTTCCCCTCCTCCTCAACTATTCTGCAGGAAACGCGACGTCGCGATTCTCACTCAATCGCATCCTTATGTTGCAAAAATACGGCCATTCGTTCGGGAGATTTCTTTATGAGCGGTGTTTTGGGGGTTGTGGCGCCCCGTTGAACACTCGATCCCACTGCCTTATTTTGTGATATCCAAATTTCGGTTCAGCATCCCTTTAAACAAAACTTCATGGTCTTTTATCATTTTTATCTTTGTAAGGATTAACTAGTTAAGCATCATATTAACATATTGAATAAGGTACACCAGAAACACACTTAATATTTTTCTTTATTGCAAAAACGGTTTTTACGTTAATTTATGGTTATTTTCTCCCCCCCTTTCCCCAGAAAAATGCAGGGTGAAAGGGGAGTGAAATAAAGAATTGTAATTGAAACAATATAACATTTTTTGAAAAAAAAAATACAGAAAGGCAGCGAATTATGATCGCCACCACGTGATCTAGTTTGGAAATGACAGTTCATATGGCTATCGCAAAACATACTCTCACTGAAAAAAAAAACGAAAAAAAAACACCGTGAGTTCTACAACAACTGACTGTCTCGAATGAAGACGAATTAACCTTATAAGCCTGCGCCATACTGCAAACCTTTTTTTTTTTAGCGGAAAATGTGTTTTACCCGCTTACTTTCAATCAATTGCTATTTTCCCAGACTTTTGCTCTTGATAAAGTCAGATTAGCTATATTGAATCGCGCAGAAAAATATTCAGAATACAGAATCTTTTTTCATTATCATCAGCTCAGGTGGCAAATTTCACCATGTTAACGGCATCAGTTGCGCCTTTCACGTAAACTCTAAAAAAAAAAAATGGTCCTAGTTTATTTCGTGGCACATAAGAGTTGATATACTTTGCTGTTAAATAAAAAATGCATATCGGTGCTGCTGATGAGCACAAAACCCCTCCGAATCCTGAAATATTCTCGTTGGAGAGGCTCATGTCCGGTAAGGTTCACTGTGCGTTACCTTGGTGATACCAACACTAACTTATAAGAAAAGGACCATACCAAGCTGTACATGTATCGCTTTAACTTTTTTTTAGCAGAGGAAGTTACTTAAGCAGAAACATCTACAAAAAATTATAGCAGACATAACAATTCCACGTCATGTGTAATACAAGGTGTTCTCGCGAGTGCCTCAAACGTGCAGCAGATTAAGTTACCCAAGCCCAGTGTTGTAGGCGTTACCAAAGAAAAAAAAAAAGTAATGAAATACGTTACTTGTTACTTGCAAATAAAAGGAACGTGTTACCAACCTACGTTACCTCAAAATGAAAGGAACGCGTCACCGTTAGCGTTAGTGATAAAGACTAACGTTGTTTTTTATTTATAAATTCACGATAACAGTTTTTTTCTTTTTCTTTTGCGACATCGTTTCTTTTTTTTTTTTTTTACTTTGGGACAAGGGCCGTGGGTGGACCCTTCTGACGCTGTCTGACTGATCACATCCGTTTTATAGTGTCGGCTGTCTCTGGACTTTTGGTAAAACGAAGTATAGAAAGACCCCCCAAAAAATGTAAGTGTACTATTTTTCAGGTTTTGGGGAAAAGAAGTAACGAATAATGCAACTACGTTACCCATCACCAGAAGTATGTAACGTAAGGTTACTGCTTTGAAAAGGTAACGAGTACGTTACTACGCTACAGAGAAGCGTAACGCGTTACCGTAAACGCCGTTACTTGTAACGAGTTACCGCCTATACTGCCCGAGCTATGTAGCACAACCTGCGAACTTGTCCATCATAGTGCTTGTAGTCTTCCTTAAACGTTTATACATGTATGCACCGTATGGAGAGAGCGTCGCCGCACTTTATGAAGGACGAGATTCCATACTTACGTCGCGCAAATTCTCTCAATAAAAAAATAATTAAAAATGAATGGTGCAGGCGTGCACCACAGCCAGGTTTATGAACGAAGTAAAACTTCCGCCCCGCGCGTTTTTGACCCCCAAGCAAGTTCGAGATCAACCAGGATGGCAAACATCTTGAGAAGTTTAATAGGTTCTCTAGTTTGACGCCTCCTTTTTCTTCGTTCAGGTCTCTCCAGGTCTCTCTCCATCGCCCCGCCCGCACCACACTGCGCTTCAATGGCGAACAAAAGACGCGACACACTTCCTCGTCCCGTCTAATCGACAGTCAAATCCGCCACCAGAAGCCAACGTCGAACGAAAACGCTCCGTGCATTCCCTTTCGCACGCTGCCTCGCGAGGATCGCTCTATACCCCGCCACAGGTCAGCGTCGCAGCGTGCCACGAAGAGTCCATTTATAGAACCGCGTTGCCGCCGCGGCCATCGCCTGTGAAGTTCCTCCGCCACTTTCGCTCCGCTCCGTCCTCCCCCTCTTCCGCCCTCCTCTCTTTCCTTCACTTCGGTTCTGGTTTCGTTTTTGTTCAGCTAGACCGGCTCGCTGAACGCGGACGGGCGTATAGTGGAAAGGTATGCAACCCGGAACGCGGGCCACCGCCCCTTTGCGATACGTACCCCTGGCTTCCTCGTCAAGCTCTTCATCCAAGAAGAACCTGGCACCGCGGGGAGCACAGTAACGAGGCCGCAGTGCCAAATTTTCTAAGTCACCCGAAGAAGCAAACCCGAGCGTCGAATTGGAGACGCGTGCTACGTCGGCGCTCGACTCGGACTCGTCTCCAACCGGCGAGGACCCGAGCCTCCACCGAACGCTGACGCTCCATTCGTATCCAATCCGTGACCCCCCCTTTTTTGCTTTTTCGGGCGGCGTAGAAATTCAGCCCCCCTGTGCCTCGTTATCTAGGAGGCAGGAACTTGCGTCCTTCCGTTGCGTTCGTATCTTCCGGAACCTGGGGCTGAAGTCGCTTCAGCCGGAACCACGGACGATCCACAAAGTAGGACACGGCCCGGCGGGGGTCGGGCGTTGGTCTCTAGGGCTGTCTGCCGAACCCCTACGCGGCTTCGGATCAGCTGCGTCGAAGACGACGATCGATTGATCCCTTGTAGGCTGTCAGGTTCGTTTTGTGTGTGTGGTCTGTCTCGAGTTATTTTTCTCGGGGGATGTTGTCGGATTACTCGAGCGCTCGGGATACCGAAGGTGGGGCCGGCACTTTTGGAATGTTCTGCGGTTTGTTTTATTTGCTATGACGTCTCGACTTGAATTGGATTAGCGGTATGTCTGTTCTGGTGTGATAGGTTGGGAAAGGGGGGGGGGGGGCAGCTTGGCTGCAGTTAATTGGGGTCAGTTTCAAGGTTCATCTTGGGGAGGTTCGGTATTGTTCTGTGAGGAGCGCCTGCGATCGAAAAAATAAAGCCCGTTGGTCGGCGTTGAGAGAAGGTGAAATGTTTCTTCCATAAGCTAACCATTGTTGAGGGGTATATAGGTATCACAAATAGCCAACGCTTACATGGAATCATGAATGCTGTTAATTAAGCTTTGAATTAATTATATATATACATATACAGGGTGTTTCAGAGAACTCAGACCAAATCACTCCTGCGAAAACTACTCATCGCAACGAAAATGGCTTGTGTCCGAGATAATTAAGTTTTTAATTATTTTTGCGTAATTAACTTTTTTAATATTGTGTTTAAGGGCATGGTTTCAATTAGAAAATTGCTCAACATCATCAAAAAAAAAACACTAAATCAACATATTGCAGAACGATAGAAAGCCCGCGAACCATTTTACAGCTTTCTGAAAAAACGCCCAAATTCGACGGGTTTTTAAGTTTCGGTTTGCTATCGGAGCGCATCTCGGTCCCGGTGGCACCGCGTCCTGTGGAGAGATAGTGCAACCAGCCTCTGCTGCGTCGCGCGATGACGGCGCAGCAGAGGCTGGTTGCACTATCTCTCCACAGCAGACTTGGACGTAGTTCAACTACTCTACTCAAACTACTGTAGTTTAACTACTTTTTTGAGTAACTTGGTAACTTTCAATTACAATTTGATTTGGGTAATTTGTAGTTTAATTTAACTACTTTTTCAGGTAACTTCTACTCAAATTACTAACTACTTTCGAAATTATATAGTGCTAATTTTGCCCATCACGGAAGTTTGAGCGCAGAAATGAATAAGACGCCGACAGATAAAGAGGCATTCCCTAAAATGGGGCCCCCTTGTTCGGGAAGGCGTCCTTGGGTCAAGGTGGCGACGAGCAGCCAAAACATAACACCAACACGCACTAATGCAGGAAGAGATGCTTAACAAGCCTTGGTCGGGTATTGACCTAATCCGGTAATGCACACAGGCGCCGCGTTTCCAGCTGCAACCGTGAAAGACGGGGACACTCTGAGAGTTGTTGTCTGTCTTTAGAGAGTTCTGACTCAAGCGGTAGGTTCCACGGGAGGCGCCACTGGAATGACCTCGCAGCTGGGCGCCTGTTCCCATGGTCGCCTTGTCGTCAGCGCATACGCCTTTGCAAAGCCGGACTCCTCCGCGCAGAAACCTTGGCACGGATAATCCGTTCATGGAAGCACGTTCCCGTTTCCAGCTGCAACTGTATACGAGCGACGATGCTTGTTCACGTAATCGTTCGAGTCCTTCCGACCATCCACGCCCAGGGAGACCTGCTCTTTGTTAAAAACGATTTACTTGTCAGGCGTGTCAGGCGCGTCAGAATATTGTAGTCGCCGGCGAGGATTGCGAGTTACCCTTGGGAGATCCTTTTGTTGAACCCGGCGTCAGCGGCGAAGTATACTTCGGTTCATCTTCTGTTAGACCAAAACATTTCTTTTTTCAGTAGTGTAGCACTAGCACTACAACGGGACGCGCAGTCGTCCGGATGATCTCATCGTCGTGGCGCGAGACTTGAACCCTTGACGGTCTGGTGCACTCGCTCAGCGTACTCTCAGAACGACCTCGGAACAAAGAGGGGCCAGTCATAACAATCTCAACTTGACAAAGAAAAAAAAAAAAAGGAGGAAAGTTTGTTATAAAAGACCTTCTACCCGAGGCAAACCTCACATGTTTCGTCATGGACACCTAAGATGCCGACACTCGCTTACTCGACCCTGCACAGCCTGTTTCTCAAATTCAATGCTGCCGTTCCATTCAGTGCCACGGTGGAACGTCTATTTAGCTTGGCTGGGGACGTTTTTAAAAGGAAAAGGGGAAAACTCTCCTATTAAGAACTTTGAAAGTCAATTGCTTCTGCGAGCGAATAAACTATTTTGGCGAAAACGTAAGCTATAAATAGACTGCATTTATTTTAGGCTCGCAGGGTTTTTCATTGATCAAAACTGCTGTTCATTTTGCTACCACAAAAATATAAAAAGTAACTTCGAAAGTAACTTGAAAGTAACTCGCTACTTTTTAGAGTAGTTAGTAGTTTACTCAATTACTATTACAAATGCGTAATTTCTACTCTACTCCAATTACTTTTGGCGTCGATACTCAGTAACTTAACTTAACTACCTTTTTTGAGTAATTTGTACATGTCTGCTCCACAGGGCGCGGTGCCGGCGGGGCCGAGATGTGCTCCGATAGCAAACCGAAACTTCGTTTCGGTTTGCTATCGGAACAAGTTTGTGCGGTTTTTGAGAAAGGCGTAAAATGATGCGCGTGCCTTCTATCGTTCTGAAATTTGTGATTTATATTTTTTTTTAACAATATTCAGAATTTTTTTAATTTAAACCATGTCCTTAAACACAAAATTGAAACGTTAATTGCGGAAAAATAATTTACAACTTAATTATCCCGGACTTTAATCATTTTCCTAAATGGGCCTCTGGCCCAGGACCAAAACGACACAGGCCTTTTTTCGTTGCGATGAGTAGTTTTCGCAGGAGCGATTTGACCTGGGTTTTCTGAAGCACCCTATATATATATATCAAAGAGTAAACGTCCTTCGAAGCTTTTAGTGGAGTTTAGGCTGAAACGTCGACCAATATGTGATAAAACTCCACTAAAAGCTTCAAAGTTCGTTTACTCTCTTATACAGTTTTCGTCGTCCTACACAACAGTCTTTTCTTTATATATATACAAGGTGTTTTTTTTTTAAGCTTAACAGAATTTTTAAAAAGAAACCATGAAAGCTAGGTTAATGCGGTCTGCGCAGGTGAGTTAATTATACGGCCAGGGGGACATAGTATAGGGGGCTAATTGTAACGATCAGTCGGCTAATTAGTTAAAATTCGTTAATTAACTTTTAATAATAAAAATAGAGATATAGTTCCAATTATAAACTTGCTCAGAGTCATCAAAAACCACTAAATCAGTCATTTTCAGAAATACTTTGAACACGTGAGAAGCGTAGTTGTGCACTAAAGTTAAAGCTTGTGGAGCAGGTACAGGGCTGGGGCTAGATAAGAGACGGCAAAATTGCGGGGGCGCCTTATCGCAACCGCTAGCTTTGTACATGCTTTACGAGTGCTAACTTTAGTGCTCTACTACGCTTCTCACGCGCTCAAAGTCTTTCTGAAAATGACTGATGGGTTTTCGATGACGCCCAGCAAGTTTCTAATTGAAACTTTATGTCTATTTACATTAATTAAAAACTTCATTAACGAATTTTAACTAATTAGTCGACTGATCGTTACGATTAGCATCCTATATTAGGTCCCCCTGGCCGTATAACTCACTGCGCAGACCGCAATAATCTAGCTTTCATGGTTTCTGAAAAAAAATTTTGTTAAGCTTAAAAAAAAACACTCTGCATTTATATATATATATATATATATATATATATATATATATATATATATCACCCTTAAAGTTCGCTGTGTTGTGTTTCCTCATGCAACTAGATTTAGGAGGTGCACTGAATCATAATGTGCAATTTTTAGTTTTTGAGTATATAAATTCAGCACTATCCTTTTCTACCCTTTTAGACTCTAGGTATCCTTTTTTTTTGTCTCTTTTTTTAGAAAAAAAATCAAATGCAGCATGTGCAAGAACTTGACATGATCTCGGATACTGCTTTAATGTTTTACACGTTCACAGTGAGTTTCACTGAACCAGTAAGCTAATTTCGCCCTTGTGAGATGTCTGGCATAAACAAAATTTTTACGCTGAATTGGAATCGAGCATAGGGTACACTCAACGTAAGTGTCCTTTAAAGCATGTTTGATGGACGCCAGTTCCAGCTTCATAGAATATAAAAAAGTAATAAACATCTATTTTAGTCCTTTTAGTTTAGGATATAGCATTCATCAGCTAAACAAAATTTTTACGCTGAATTGGAATCGAGCATAGGGTACACTCAACGTAAGTGTCCTTTAAAGCATGTTTGATGGACGCCAGTTCCAGCTTCATAGAATATAAAAAAGTAATAAACATCTATTTTAGTCCTTTTAGTTTAGGATATAGCATTCATCAGCTAAACAAAATTTTTACGCTGAATTGGAATCGAGCATAGGGTACACTCAACGTAAGTGTCCTTTAAAGCATGTTTGATGGACGCCAGTTCCAGCTTCATAGAATATAAAAAAGTAATAAACATCTATTTTAGTCCTTTTAGTTTAGGATATAGCATTCATCAGCTAAACAAAATTTTTACGCTGAATTGGAATCGAGCATAGGGTACACTCAACGTAAGTGTCCTTTAAAGCATGTTTGATGGACGCCAGTTCCAGCTTCATAGAATATAAAAAAGTAATAAACATCTATTTTAGTCCTTTTAGTTTAGGATATAGCATTCATCAGCTAAACAAAATTTTTACGCTGAATTGGAATCGAGCATAGGGTACACTCATCGTAAGTGTCCTTTAAAGCATGTTTGATGGACGCCAGTTCCAGCTTCATAGAATATAAAAAAGTAATAAACATCTATTTTAGTCCTTTTAGTTTAGGATATAGCATTCATCAGCTACCACAAATGAATACTAAATGCATTTTCATCCCTGAATGCGTATTGAGAGAGAAATCCCACGGTGTATATCTCTAACAATCAAATGGACCCCCTTGTTGTTTGATCGATTGTTTGTGGATCTTTGCCTTCACGGTAGTGTCCAGCGAGAGTCCTGAGCTCACACTAACTCGTATGTGTTGATAAATATTAGCCAATTAAATCTTCCGATTCACAAACCTTTTATATATCGAAAATTATGTCACAATAAATATTCGTTTGTTGAAACAGGAGGGTTAAATAAACTAATAACCATTGAGCTCGCTCGCCTAAATACCTTCCTTCGGACAGACGTCAACACATTACTCAGAACTAATTCGGATTTTTCTCACAAAACCGGTACGAAGTAACGCGAGGTATAAAGTGTGTCCTGAACGCGAAATCTAAACACCCTCCGTTTTTTCCCCTTCACCCGCTTCCAGGCTTTTAGGTTCGTATTTCCTCCACCTGGACAGACTGCATATGTTTCCCGATTCGGCGGACACGACACCCAGTTTCCTGGGTCTTCGAGATCGAAAAATCTAAAAATTTCCCTTCAATCTCGTTGTTTTTTTTTTCTTTCTTTCTTTCTCTCTTTTTCTTTTTCAAAAAAGAGAAGAAATATTTAACATACCAAAACGCGAGTGACAAAGAAAAGAATTTTTTTTTTTTTTTTAAAAAACAGGCGTCTCTTCCCAAGTCAACTCGATCCTGTTCGGCTGGGAAATAGGAACGAGTTTGCTATACACGCTGTAGGGTGTACGACAGCCGCTTTGCAGGCAGCTCACACACACACAAAGGATCTCTTTCTCTCTCTCTTTCTCTACGATAAAAAGACCAGCAGCGAAAAAGATGAAAAAAAAAAGCCGCGAGAACCTTAGTAATCCGTCCCCGGAGGCTCTTCTCCGAGGCATTTTATTTGCCTTCTCTCTGGAACCCCCACAAGCGAGATGCCGAGGCCTACCGTATAATTTCCAGGGACCCACACATAGGTCCAGTCAATAGATACGACAACGGGCAACTTTATTGCTCTCCCTCTCTCTCTCTACCGTCCCGACTGTGAACGCAAGGTTCCCACAGGGCTGTATGTAGCACGCTGTTCCGCCTCGCTCCAACTTTCTGCCAATTAGCCCTATGATTGACCTCCCGTACCTATAAGCCATGCTACTACGTTTCACTCAAAGTCCGCCGACGCTCACAATCCGATGGAACCAATCCAGCAATGCCAAAAAGTGCATCATCATTGCTATCGTCGTCGCTGTGCCGTTGTTATATCCTCGACCAACATAGAACGACTCAATCGGGAAACTGCCATAGAGCCTGCTTCGAAAGAGTGGCTCCGATCCGTACTCGAGAACCGAGCTAAAAACGATCGAAACGCCGCCATTTCTTCTGCAGCGGCCACTCCGGGAACTGCACGGCTGCACGTATTGGTTCAGAATTTTGAGATCGAATCGCGCTAAATCGCGCAAGAGCCGGTGGTGCCATCTCGCAGCGCCGTTTTGCAGTAGCTATATGAATCAACTTTCATGTTTTGACTATAGTTGCTAAAGAGTGGCACTGTTATTGCATTTAGTTTGGTCCCGATGAACGCGAAAGGTTCGGGTTGCAAGAGTGAGTTTGCCAACTGAGTGTTTTAGTGACGTTGTCCCCCGACTAAACCAATCATCCACAGTGAATGCGCCGCGATTCTGCGCTTTATTCTTGCGCGTAATTGGTTTCGTCGGTGATATAGCAAACGGCACAAAGACGACGAGCAAAGTGACGATGCACTTTCGACGCCGCTTGATTGGCTCCGTCGGACCGTATAGAGCGTTGGCTGCGCTGGGAGTGAAACCAAGTATTACCGCCCTCCGCGCGCCGCCATCTTTGTTCAGCGGGAGCCGTGGATCGCGCTCTCAGCAGGCGCGGTAACACTTTCCTGCGGATAATCAAGCGCCGCGCATGCGTACACAGCCCTGTGACTCTGCGTATCTCGGGCAGACTGATAAACAGTTGAATAGTGTATAGGGGAAGCCATTGTGAGCATTATGAATCGAATGGTAATTTCGCTAAACGAAGACTCTACTGGCAATATGCCTAATACATGGGAAGGTGGGTGGCGGGGATTCTAACGAAATCGACGGTGCATACACGAGTTCGTTTGCCTCTATTTTGACCTGTATCTATAGATTCGCCGAAGAGGAACTATTTAGTTTACTCGTGTAAGTGTATTGCAGGACCGTATGGTCGCCCGTGCGACCGTCAATTCATACTGTTGTAAAAGTAAAGCCTAGGGTGCCTCAATGTACTTCTGTTTAGGTTGATGCGACCCTTTGTAGTACCCGGTGCCGACAGCACGCGCTCACGGGTAAAATACAAAGAAATCTACGAAAACAAAAAGTCGCCATAGCACAGTCAGCGCCACAAACGCGTGCAGGGACACGCTCTTTCACGCGATTCTGAGCAAAAAATAAAAATAAACGTGTGGGACAAGACGGCGAGATGCCACCACCCTAACCAAAGCGCACATATAGGCACCCTAGTAAAGCCCCTCTATCCTGGGAAAAATTGTTGTGGAAATGCTCGAGACAGGTGCCGCGTGCCACTTCGGGAGGAACATGGCGTCTGAAATATTGCTCAATGCTGCGCTGTGCCGCCATGATCTCCCCAAGGGCTGCACGTTGCACGAGCGTTGTGCATCGACGCACTTTGGGCTACTTTCGAAACATATGAAGGGGCTTTAGGTAAAAGTACTTGGAGTGGAAACGCGCGTGGGTTTGCACTCCATGTACTTTTGAGAAAAAAAGAAGAAAGAAACGTAAAAAAGAGAAATGATAAGACCTATGCCACTGATGAAGCGCGGCTTAGTCGAATTCGATCGCTCCGTGAACAGACCTCTTCTTAAATTACCAAGCATCAAGGTTGCATGCTTGGAGTTAGCATGTTTGCGCGCTGCACGTGGCTTCAGCAGTCTTAACTTTTCTAAAACAGAGGCCTAATACAAATGTCATCTTGAACGCGCGTTCGTCAACGCTTTATTTTGGTATTTTACTTCGAATATTTTATACGGGGAAGGCGAGCGCGTGTGGCGCGTGTACATATAAATTGCCAACATTCTCCTTGATCCTTGGGTAATTTAGCAATAGGTCGTTATCTAATTTATACCCTCTTCATATTATTTCAAGATGGGATTCTTAGAAAACATTACTATAGCGGGAGATGTTATGTATTTTTTTTTCTGCATTTGCAGTTGCCGTAAACGTGTTAGATTAGGAGGATTTTAAAGGTGACATATCGAGGAGTCGGCCAGTGCTGGAGGTAACACGTTACAAGCAAGGGCGCCACTGGTAACGCTTTACTTTTTTTCGATAACGTAGTAACGCACTCGTTACATCTTCAAAACAGTGACGGGTAACATGCTTACATTACTCATTTGGGGTAACGTAGTTACGTTACTCTATATATATTCTTCTCAAAACTTAAAAAACAAAGATCCATTTCAATTTTTTCGTATTTTTAGGCGCAAAGTTATGCAAAATTTTAGTTTTTGTTGTCCTTCATTATGTATTTTCTTGTGGGTATTTAGGTGAAACCGTAAAAAAGATAAGGCAATTATGTTCAGTTTCTGCATAGAAATAATGTTTCTTGAAATATGGCGTTTATGCATACCCCTAACCTCAAAACAGTAAAGCGTATTAATTCATAAATGAAAAAGGAACGCAAAAGCAACGTACGTTACTTTTTGCCGGTAAAGGTGACGGTAACGCGCGGACTTTTTATTTTGAGGTAAAGTAGGTCGGTAACGCGTTCCTTTTATTTGCAAGTAACAAGTAACGCATTTTATAACTTTCTTTTAGGTAACGTCTATAACCCAAGTCGGCCAGCCTCAAAACAATCGAAAAAAAGCAAAAAAAAAAAAAAAAAGAAGCTGGATCAAACCAAATAATGAAAGCAAGGTAAAAAAAAAACAGAAATAAGAAGAAAGGCCCACATGTTTCCGTTTTTTCGTGCCAATCAGTCATATTTTTAAACATTTTGAATTGTAATCTTCGTTTAAGACCTTAAACCGCGCTGCGTCTGAAATAAAAATAAAAGCTATTTCGTCCGAATTTCCTTCACTTAACACCCTTTCTTTGCCGTATGAGCGCCCGTCCAAAGCACCATATCCTCTGTCCATGGAAGTAATGAACTGAGACGAGTACATTTTGTGCAAAATACGAACGCAGGAGTACGAGAATGAATAAGATACACATTCTTTCCAATTTCCGAGACCCCCTGCGATGTTTAGCTTTTACTTCGTTGGGCAAAAAAAAGGAAAAAAAAAAATGAAATTGTGATGATGAAGGAAGAGCACGATTCTAAGACGCTGCGGGCGATCGACTTTTGAGCCCGTCAACACGAAAGACAAGCTGAACACCAAATCCTATTCGTGGATCTCCTAGGCAGATAAACCGAGGACGTAATGTCCGAAGGCGACATGTAGGCGTCATTCAAACGTACGACAAAGCTGCGGTGCAGAAAAAAAAAAAAAAAAAAAGTCCCAAGGGGGGCGGTATGGAATAAGACCCAGCCGGCTCTTATCTTTCAGAATATTCGGTTTTGCTAGAAGAAAAAGTTGACTCATCCTGACAGGAACGTCGACGTCGCTGTTTAAACGACACTGAATTTTCGTGACAGGACATGAGCGTTTGCCTCCGGCGGTGGAGCAAAAATTGTCACTTGTTTTGCCCTTGGGGATACCTACACAAAAATACATGTATATAAAACAACGTTCGCAGAACTGGGTATCCAAACCTAAACCAACGAGATACGAGTGTTTGCGTTTCCTCTTTCCAACTTTTTGGGAACAACGTCTCTCTTTGTGCGCTTTGTGTAGATCAACTTTCAACCTGGAAATCTTGGCTGTCATTGCGAAGATACACGGTGCTGTTTTACTTGTGAATTGCGCACGGAGTGCGCAATTCACAATTCACCGCCGAGACATAAAAACCATTCAGTGTAGATTTGAAAAATTTATCTATACAAGATTTCCAAAAAATGAAACTGCTCACTATCAAGTTCGGACGCGATATAAGACTGAGGGAGAAGAGAAGATTAGAGTGTGCGGTGACGTCATCGTGCCGAGCTCTGATTGGAAGGATAGTGGGTAGACGCGAAGGCTAGCTGTCCCCACTGTCTCCCACCAATCATAGCAAAAACGATCGCCGTCTAATCTTCGCGGTGGCTTCAGGATTCAGCTTTCGAATGCTAGATCCAGCGCGAGGAGCCTGACGACACTGTTGTTCGCTCTGACTGAAGGGAGGGAGCGGATAGAGAAAGCTATAGTCCTTACGTCTACCCACTATCCTTCCAATCAGAGTTTGGCACTCCGACGTGACCGCACGCTCTGATTGCCTCCTCTCCCTGAGTTTACCTTCGTATATTACAATTAACAAGTTGTATGCATATCTATGAAAGGGTTACACGCGAGTGTGTAGCACAGTGGAATGCTTTTTTTTTTTTCTTGCATGAGTTAAATGGTTGTGTTCTAACTTTCCGAAGCTCTAAAAAAATTAATAAAAAACTAGTATTTCAAAACAAAAAATGTAACAAATAACATTTTAGTTTAAGGGCACTGTTCTTAGAAGGGGGAAGTAGGGAGAATTCACGCACTTTCTAGGACCGAAACTATCTCTCCGGGCATTCTCCGCGCATGGCTATCAACAAGAAGATCAAGGAAGCACCGTGGGCGCCCGCTACGCCCCCGCATCGTACTCAGCGCTCAAGGAACCAAACGCGGAATAATGAGGCTAGGTCCACTATAATTAACCCCCTCCATTCAAGCACGCGCCGTTCAAAGCTATACACCAACATCAAGTATTCAAAGCTGGCATATCAAACACCATTTTTAGTAGCCAGAACGCCTGCTTCTCGGCCACTGCAGTGAAGGCATGAGTAAAAAAAAATAAAGTTGCAAGACGAGTAGCTACTTTGTATTTTCAGGAGTTCTATGACGGGCAGCGAATGATACTCGTAATACTACCGTATCACGATTACTGTTAGAAGAAAAAACAAAGGCACTGTTGCCTTGCTACGTGACGCATCATCCCGGACGCTTGAATGATGCACTGTTGTGCTCTCCTCCAGTATGCCTGCATACGCCACTTTCAGAGCCCTAAGTACTTTGCGCCACTTACGATTATAGAAGTGGCTTGCTGGGATATTAGGTCGCTCATATCATAGCCATACAAAAACAAAATACCAGAACCAGAAGACCAAGAAACGGGCAACCAAATCCAACCTTTCACTCATCGGAAGACCTTGCTTCTTTCATTCTGAGGCTGCTGAGGAGGTTACTATCATTCTTACCAATATACTATTACTCTCGAAGCAGTAGCTTTTTGGATAGTATTTGCGCGACACCACAGGCTACGGCGCTGTCAAACGAGCACAGTAGGGGGACAAGACATGATGAGAAATGTCACGGAAGATCTCGAACCCAAACAGTGGCCGTAGGTTACTTCCACAGCGTCCTTTCAATACACACAAGACGCATTTGTTCGCGTAAGGCAGTGGTGACACCACTAATACATCGTACAAAAGACAATCTGCAGTCATGTCTGAGGCGGTGTTATACGATACGATGATCCTGTCAGATTACTCATACCGAAAGCTGTCGTCAGATGTGTTAGAATCCTAGAGAAGTGAACGAAATAGGCCTCGAACACGCGCCGGAACGCACTGAATTGTGCGCTCTTCGGTTAAAGGGTAGCAAACTCGGCAACGGTCCTGGGGCGAGCCAAGTGGACGTCCGCGCGTCAGTCCGCGCCGTCGAAGGGCCTTCTTCCTCCAGTGCACGCTTCGATGGACACGCTGAATCGGCGGGCGCTCGTTCGCGCCGCCACGTTTGGAGACAAAGGAAACCCGGCGCACGGGCCGGCTCCTGCCGCCGCTGTCCAAGGCGCAGTCGGACAAGGAGAAAAATGGGTCAGCACCTGTTTGGAGATCCGGACGACCTTCGGGCGATCGAGCCGAGTCTGCATAACCTGTCGGGGTAGCGGCTGCGAATCGCCGCTTTTCTGAACCCTGCGCTATGCGGAGGCGGCCTTGGTGACTGGAATGCCGTTCCGCACTAACCGCGAATCAAGACGAGGAACGAAAAAAAAAAGAAGCATTCGTTTTGTTACCGTGCTCAGAGAATAAAAATCTTTGTCCAAGTTTTTTTTTTTTTTTGAGCGTTTGTTGTTTTGTTAGTTGGTCTCTTTGAGCGCCTTCTGAATGAGGTAGGGGCTGAATGTTATTTGCAAGGTACGAAAGCAAGTCTCGTATGTTGACAATGGCCAAAGGCAAACATGCAAAGAGGTTTGGCCTTCGACCGTTTTTGAGTCTTCGATTATATTTGACTGATGCGGTCGGCAAATACCGCCGGTGGTTGCGTTTTACGCCCCTTGGTATAAGAGACCCGCTTCTGTAGGTTTTCACCGCAGAGCAGAGACTCGGAAAGAGCGCCGCTACAAGTGCGAAAATGCTCGAAAATATAGGACGCCCTTTTCAAACATAGCTAGAGCCCTGACAGAGCTATAGTACGTTACAAGTCAAGAAGGTGGCGGCAAATGCCTCTCAAAGGGAATCACATATCCCTCCGCCACCTCCACATCCAATAGCGTCCCATCGTTTCCGTGACGTCGCGGCCAACGCGCGAGGAGGGTCTTGCCTTTCTGTACATATTTGCTTTATCTTTCGACTTTGACTTAGCATTGTGGAAGCCACGAGAGGGAGATTAGAGTTTTCCCCCTCCAATGGAAACAAATACGACTTTCAAAGATTAGGTTCCCCCTCCAATGGATACAAAGGCTGCTTTCAGGGGCTCAGTTCCCCCTCTGATGAATACAAAGGTCGCTTTCTTAAAAGTGGGATCGGAGACAAGTTGGCATCACTCTGTAGCCAATTTCTATCCATTGAAGCGGAACAAAGTGCGTTTCCAATGAACTCTTCTTTCTACTGCGGAGGGATTTGAAACCGGCGCATCACGTTTGTGGTAGGAGCTTCTCCTACCTTCTTAACTTGTAACCGACTATAGTAGAAAGGAGACATAGGAAACAAGGTACATACACATCATGATGTAGAATACCCGAGACTGAGGTAAAAGCTGGGAAACTTGGTCTTTTTTTTCCCTGTCTTTTTTGTTCCACCAAGTTTCCCAGCTTTTACCACAGTCTCGGGCATTCTACATCATGATCAACGTCCACCAGATCGCCTGCACGCTCACAGTTTTTCACAGACACATGATCTCTGTAGAGACATAAGCATATATTTGTGTGTTTTCATCCTTTTAAGTCTCCTTTCTGTTTCTTGGTCGCAGGTTTTAATTATGTTTCCGTGCCATCAAATCGGCTGCGTACTTACTCTTCTTTCAGTAACCTCCTTTTAGTGTTGTTTATATCGATACTTTTGTAAGGCATTAAGGTAGCAAAGTTCTTACGGAGACGGGTAACGCATAAACATGAAGGAGACGATATGTTTACTGTAAAACAGCTGCGTTATTTGTGCTAAGCATAGGAATCTGATCCTAACGTTAGCACTCTCGAGATTTCCCCGGAAGACGCTGCTTCGAATCTCGTATACGTAGAGACGCTTGAGACCGTCCGTGTTGATTCCCTTCTTGCTTCCAGGAATAGCCCCATCTTGTAGAAACACCGGCAACACGGGAGCTTCCGCTCGTCTCTGCAGTCAGATTGTAGACGCTTACTGCTTTTACCACGTGACAAGAAAAAACAGACAAAAACAACAACAAGGAAGCTCTTGTTTTCGTAAGAGGGTATCCGCATTCGTGCTAAATCTGAGAACAGAAACAAACGCCCGCGGAAGCGACCCGAACAAACAAACAAATAAAAGAAACCTGCCCTCCCCGCGCGACCGATGTCAAACACAACAAGCACAACAACGTAACTACCGAAACGCCGTATAGCGTACTTCCTTTCCTAGATATTACGCGTCGCAAAAGAAACAAATATACGACAAGAAAACAACGAGGTGTTTAGTAAAAGGCTTTGGAAGAAAGGAAACAAGTTAACTTCATGAAGAAACATCCAATAACGCCTATAAAAACAAAAACAAAACAAAAAATGAACCAAGTAAAAAAACAAGTTACCGCATGAGGCAAACCGGAAGAAACTTCCGCGAAGCCCCCGGACGGCGCCTTCATGGACCTTGCCATTTTCCACAGCCGCACCGGAGAGCTTTTGTCGCTGCGCGAGGCATTAGCCATCTCCGACACAACAACAAGTGAGCTCCGAGGTCCCTCTTTCTTCTATTTATGACTTTCTGAGTACGAGCAATTTCGCTGTCATGAGCGCGACGTACGCAACCAAATCGTAAAAATGCTAAGAATTGCAAACGTACAAGATTGAGGCCGGCAATAAAAGAACGCCGCGAGCTCGCTCCGATGCCCTTATTCTTTGCGTGTACGTGTGTAATTCATACATGTCCGCATTTGGGTATCCGTGCGTGCGTACGCTAAATCCTTAAATAACATCGATAAGCAACACACGACATAGATACACGATTGAAATTCGGAACAGTGGGCGTGCGCGGGGAAGAGACATTCGATGCGGCACCGCGCAGCAACCGGAAGTGTACAGAGCGCACTTCCGCCTACGAGCGGCAGAGCAATACCGGGCGCAGTCGTAACGGTATATCTATCGCGGTAGCCTCTTTCATCCACCTTTCTTTTTTTATTTTCTTTTTACTGCTTTTTTTTCGCGGTCATGCAGATATTCTTTCCGCGCTTCCTTCATCAGCTCAGCATACTCGTTTCCTTTTTTTTTTCTGTTTTTTTAGTCGCTTTCATTCACCGAATCTTTATTCTCGTGTTTAAAAAAAAAATTAATAAAAATGCGATCGAGAAAAATAACGGAGGGTCGAGAGCGTTGCATAGTTTAGAGACCTTCGCGAAAGATCAAGTCAGTCCCGTAAATATTTAAATACCCACTTGAGAATAGTGCCTGCGCATTGTGCACTACGTGTATTGAAACCGGTTTCGCTCAGTGTTACAGCCAGAAACAAAATGCGTACTAGAACAGCGCAAGTTATAAGAAGGAACGTGCACAGCGAGAAAGCCGCTTGTTCTCATGCCGTACACACTAGGGATAATTCGCTGCGATAAATTCAGCATGTCTTCATGTGAAAAAAAAAAGACAAAGCAAGTAGTGAAATAAAAGTAATCTCTGGGATGTCTCTCTGCCAGTGTGCGGAAGGAAAACTACCTGAATTGTTTAAGGGTCGTTTTTAGTGTAAATGCTGCTGCTTTGTTTCCAGCAAGTAATTGCTTCGTTCTCTGAGTGCTCTCTCTTGAACGACCAAGTGGGAACGATGTTCAGAAATTCATAACGCCATTTCACTTCTCAGTCCTTATCTTGAACCGCGACGTCTCGTTTTGGCGTGTTCTTATTATGTTATACATTTTCCAGCGTATTACCATCTTGGAAAAACACGGATCTGTTTCATTATTCTGGATTCTTTTTTTCTCCAGCGTAGAAAAAAGAAAGAAAGAACGTTCGGCCACAGGGGTCTTATTATTTATAAGCAATTTCGCGATATTTCGGCTTGCCGAATTGATCGTGGTCTAGTTTGTTCTGCGGAATTAGGATCGTCTCAGAGCGGTGGTCGAGCGGACGGAGAAGATGGTCGACACACTAGACCATGAAACGTAAAACAAAACAAAACAAAAAACTACTTAAGGAAAATAAAAAAAAGAGAAAGAAAGCCATCCAAGGAAGAATAAAAGACAAAAATAAAAATTGGCTGGGCTGGTTGATCCCCTTCCCAAATCCGGATTTCCACAAACTTAATTCGGTGTCCTAGTCCGTAAGGCAACCCAGATTCTCTTCCGCGGTCGTTTTCTTTTGTTCTTTAAGTCTTTTTTTCGCGCGTGATTTTTTTTCTTTGTGTTGATGCGTTGTGATTTTGGTCCAGGCTTTAGCACGAAATCCCCGCTTGCAGAGTTGTGTGTAAGAGGCCAAACCCTTCACGAGGGTTCGTTCTGATTAAAAGTCCCGGGAAACCGTCATCGCCCATATGTCAAAAAAGACAAAGAGAGAGCGAGAGAGAGGGATAGTCAAGGCATTCTGGTGAGAGCGCTTCGCTCTTCTTCTCTAGCGCTCTGATTAATGAGATTTGTAAGCGGTTCTCCTCTGGCTTTCAGCATTTTTATCCCTCATGGCGTCGTCGAAGTAGCGGGCTGTCTCCTTGCTCTTAAAGCCGCAATTGTTATTGTATTAGTTGTCGCTACAGCGTGGCGCCTTGGACCCCCTCCCCTTTCATTTTGCCCGTCTCCTGAGTCTCCCTGCTTTTGTTGCTCATCGTCGAATGTTTTCCGGACCGACAAATAATCCGCTCGGGACGCTTCCTGCAGCTTGTGAAATAAAAAAGAACAACAACAACAAAAGTCTGTGTCTTTTCAAGAATAAAAAAAGAAAGAAAAACGAGTACAAACTAACGAAGGGAATCTAAGGAGGTGTTGTCAGATGCAGGCCGTGTTCGCGTTGCCCTTGATGCTTCAAAACAATGCGGCGAAACTAGCTTGATAGGGACTCTTTCTGATCGTCCCTTTCAAAACCAGAACCGATGGCAAGTTTTTTTGGTTTTTTTTTTTCGTTCTTTCTTCTTGCCCTTAAGGATTTATTATCGGTTTTGCTTTTTTACGATTTGCGCATACGGGTATCTTTTACGAGGTTAGAGGCTTCTGTCGTTATATTGTTGCCATCATTTGGATTACATAGAGCATGACTATGGAGTTACGTGTTTACCACCTTGGACGACCATTAGCGAGTAGGTAACGCACTAATCCGAGGCACCCGAGCGTTATAGCGTTATTAGCGCTGAGATGTTTCGGTGGCGCCCTCTCATGGTTTCCATTCGTAACGTCAGGACCAGGATTTGCTTCGCCGCGACGTCCACCAGTTGTGACCCTGACTACTTATCATCAGGTGCGACGACGAGTTCGATGGTGTGTTTAAAACGCACAGTGGAAACTAGGAGCCATCGCAATCCGGAACTAACACCGTCCAAGTTGACAATATGACAATGCTTTTATGCCCATTGTTTGGCCAATCGTGGAAAGCAGAGCCGCTTATTCAGAGAGTTTGGCCATACATTGGTTTGAATAGGCGAGCATCTCGGGGCCAACCACAGGCCGCGAAACAGCCGATAGCGGTGGTCGTGTGCTCTAAGTATGTGACACGACTAATTTGAGCCGTTTTAGCGTCGCTAGAGTGAAAAGGTTTAGCTCTCGGTGTCTGAAAACTTTGTGGATGTGAGGTTTTAGTCACGCCCATAAAGTTATTACAATAAACGCTAGAGGCTCAGCTGGCGCTAGTGTCTACGGGACTTCCGGTTGCAAATTGAAGCAGACAGCATGCAGTTTACATTTCCAGCCTCCCTGTGTATTCCAATGGGAAAAAGCGCGTGAATTTTGTCTCTTCGCCGGAGAATAACATGAATAACTTTTGTCATTTCGGTTGTACCGAATAGTATGGACCTTTATTGGTATTGTGAAAGTGTAATTGCTTTAGTTACAGCAGTTTTCTTTACCACTGAACGATGTTAAACTTCGCTCTATTTCAGGCCCAAACTTCTGTTTCAAGGAAGGTATGTGAAAACGAGCGACGGAGCATGCGATCGAAAGGAATGTAGTGTGTGTTCAAGGTTTGCTAGCATTTCGGTGGTGCTTATATATTGCTAATATGCCTGTCCTGTCATTGGATGAAAATGACTCCGTCACGCATCTTTACGATCGGTTAAAGAAACATACAAACATAAAAAATAAAGCACGTGAGCTACGAAAGGTGTGTCTTATTATTATTTCCTATGTCGGGCAGTTTTTATCGGGCACCTGCTATCTGGCTCCGCCTATTTGCAAAGATTTGGAGCGTGCGGGTGATGATTTGAACCCAGAACAAGCATCTCCACACTGGGACCGGACATTTCGTCGAACGCCGTTTCGTCAAACGCCGTTTCATCGAAGCCGTTTCATCGAATGCCGTTTCATCGAACGCCGTTTCATCGAACACCGTTTCATCGAAGCTGTTTCATCGAATGCCGTTTTATCGAACGCCGTCTTATCTAACGCCAGGGTGACATTCCCGCTTCCTGAAGCTGGTCGGAGGTGCCCATCCGGGGTTCTGGAAGTTTTTGGCTTGCATCGCCGCAGAACATCAACTGACGGAAGACAAGCTGGACGCGATGCTGAGTTCCCAAGAGCCTCCTCGCCAGAAGAAGGCCATAGCGGCAAGAAATGAGAAGGTCCGCCTTTTTTATGAGAACCGACGGAGCATGGCTGTGGGGGACTTTTTGAGAGCAATTGATCATCATTTGAAACGGTGAATGGCTGTCGCACGAACACATGACCCCCTTAAAGTTTTAAAATAAAATTTGAAGTGACGTACTTATTTTTAACTTCATTAAGTCTTAAAACTAAAAAAAAAAATGTTTCGTTGTAGTTTCATAAATAGCACCTCAGCTTTAGCTACTGCAAGCTTCGGGCAGTAAAAAAGTATCAATAGCAAGACATGAGAGGCTAGGAAGCTCACATGGCTTAAGTTGTTGCGCGTGCACAAAACCTAAGTCGCCTTCTGGCCTCCATGAGTAGGAGTGCGCTCTTACCGGGAGTGCGACTTTTTATTCATTTGTTACAACACCCTCAAGGCTCATCGAGTAATACAGAAGGGGTGAACAGATAAGCACAATATGCGAAATAAACATAAAAATCGCTACAAATATCCTCATGGGTTACTTGCTTCAAAATAAATTGCAACAGCTACAAGTTTGGACATCAAAAAACCTGAAGATGAAATGGGAGAATGACACGAAAATGCACTCGATCCGCGCATAAAAGAGCATCTTTCACATATTTTTATATAAAAGATATTCGATGAAACGGCCGTCAGCGATTCGATGAAACGGCTTTCGATGAAACGGCGTTCGATGAAACGTCCATTTTTTCGATGAAACGGTGTTCGACGAAACGGCGTTCGATGAAATTTCCGGGAACCTCTTCACACATATTCATAAGAAGAAAGAATAAAGCAGTACATATTTATTGCAAATCTGACTATATTACGTGGCTTTCAATTTATTTTTATCGTCTGCGTGCACAAGGAGTTACTTATCCACTGTTACTGCGTAGTTCTTGCCGTCTCTCTTGGTTTTCCACATGTCCTTCGATCGTTTGGCACGTATATACCCCATGCTGGAAAGCGTCGACGCCGTGTTCGCGCTAAAAGTGTCCGACAGTGCACATAAATACACGTACGAAGAGGTTTTAACACGGTTTTTCATACCACGAATTTCAAATGAAAATACTGTAACTGACCAATTATTTCGTCTGCGTGGCTGAGAAATGTTACAATGCGCCTAGTATGTACAAAGTATTAGTGACATTTGCTGTTATAATCGAGCGCAGAGAGAAAATGCACTCGCTTTTTCCCATAGAAATGCATTACCGGAAGTCAATTCCTGACTGCTTGCTGTCTGCTTCAAAATGCAACAGCACACTAGCGCCAGCTGAGCCTCTAGTGTTTATTGTAATAACTCTATGGTCACGCCAATATTCAAGTGTAAAATAAACGAACGTGCGCTCCAAACCAGGGCCGACTTGCTAGAAACAGCATCTCAGCCGAGACGGGGAAAGAAAGCACTGCCAAAGCCAGAGCGCGAGCCGAGTGGGACTCCGCGTCTCAAGACGCTCGCGCGCCCCACCTCTGGTTTTTTTTTTTTTTTTTTTTTTTCAGCCAGTCTTAGTTTAGACGCTGTTCTAGCAAGCCGATCCAGAGCTAACTGTCACCTATACTTCATCTGCACAAACATCAGAAGTGCAGACAAAGGCATGGGCACGAGCGCGTGGCTTTGGAAGGTGCCTCCTATGCACGAGCTCTCGTACGAACAAATGTGTTTTGCTGAGCTAGGCTCACGCGCCTGTACCTTTGTTTTCACTGCCGACATTTGTAAAATGGATTAGAGAGGCCCAGATTGAACGCTTCTATTTCACGCTTTAAATGTCGTTTGAAATAGTGTGACGTCGCGGTCTCCTGTTCGGTCGACGCTGTGTCACAAATTTAGTTTACGCTCTAAGCGCAGGGGGAATATTCGGCGCAGGCAGCGGCCTCTGCTTCGCCTATTGGCCAAACTCTCCCAATACACAAATACACAAAGCTGACCGCAGCGACGCTTTTGGTCGCGCTAAAGTCACTGGATTTTGGGAAAGTAGCGCCATTGTCTTCCCTACCTGCTAGCCGGACACAAACGAATACTAACATACGGGCGACCCAAACCTCGCAAGGCGATTGGCTAATCGGCCTACGTTGCCATGGAAATCGCCATCTTGGTCCATTTAAATCTTCGAAGCTTTCAGGGGGTCGTTCTAAACCAGTCGCGCCAAGATCATCATGGAGCATCGTCGTACTGGAAGCGTTCCCTCTTCAATATAAGAGTCTTTGGCACTTCGTATGCGATCACTTATTAATCAGGCCCATCTCCATGGATCTCTATCAATTATATTGTTCTTCTTGCGCAATTCAAGACAGTAAACTTATTTTGCAGTGCCTCCAAGCACCGACACAGCATCTGGTGGTGGTACGAACGTGTACGCCTGTTTCGCCGGTGTGTGGTTAGCAAAATCTCGGTATACAAAAAACGACTCAATAAAGCTGCCCGTCACCAGCGAATCTAGATAGGCTCACCAAGAACGGAGGGATCAAGGAGAAATTGCTCATTTCATGGACCAAGATGGCGACCGTACGGGGAGTTTGGCGTTACTTTCCCAGGATCCAGTGACTTTAGCTCGCGCAAAGGAGAGGAACACTCGAAAAGAATGGATAATTATATTACACATTAGTGCGTTCAGCAAGAAGGTTGGTTCACACTGCCCCCATTCCTCACGTTACGTTACGCAAGCTTACGTACAAGCCACCGTGATATCTGTGCTTCATGGCAAGCGTGGCTACCAATTCGAGGAGGTACACCTGGCACGCGACATTCAAAACACGAATTTTTCGGTGACTTGGACGTAACGCAAGAAAACAGTGCTGTGTGAACCAGTTTTAAAAGTTGAACCGTGCTCAACCCCTTACTTTACGTTGCGACGAGTCTTGTGTCCTGGGTTGCCACGGTAACTCACCGTCCTAGCTCGTCGTCACCGAAACATTCGTGTCTCGAATGTCGCGTGCCAGGCTATCTCCTTGAATTGGTAGCCACGCTTAATACGAAGCACAGATTTCCCGGTGACTTGAACTTAAGCTCTCGTAATGTGACGTAGCTTAGCGTAAGAAAACGGGTCTGTGTGAGTCAGCCTTTACCTGGAATCTGACTTCGCTCCACATCAAGCTCTAGGGTGCTCTATTTTAGTTTGCGAATGACAGAAATCTGGCTGAAACAGTGATTACAATATAGGAGAATTTTATTTTTATAAATATAGACAATATATAATGAAGATGTAGAGACACATTTCTTAATAATAGATGATATTCTTTCCTCCGTCGATTGTCTGGAGAACGCACTGCTTTTCTCTTCTGATCCATTGTTAGTTACGTCTTGTTTTCACTGGATATTAGCACTCATCGGTGATGCAAGCTCCAGCTCAATCACGAACATATCATCAAAATGACTCTCGACAAACAAAAAAATAAAAAAGACAGATTTCAGCAGAAACACATACAAACCAGTCTCAATCCGATGTGCGAACGTGCGAAGCCCCATCGGATACGGGGAATTCGAAACACGTCTGACCCATTTAAGTTCGCGAAAAAAAAGGCTCCACTTCCTGCTGTGTAATTTGAAAACATAACGAAAGTTGTCCGAATTTTTCTCGGGCGTTAGTTTACCAGTCACGCGACGATATCCAGCATGCAGTAAACTATCCATGAAAGAGTATTTCCACGGCAACAAGTCTTTCTCAGTGACGTCATAGGTGACGAGCTAGAGAAACGAAAATATGAAACCTGTAGAACTTAACAGAACAGTTTTACTTTTTCGGCGAGTTTCTTCTCTCGCCTATACAAGATCCTTCCTAAAAGGTCGTTAACCCTATATAGCTTGCGTAGTCCCTCGACCCAAAGTTTGGACGCTCGAGAGAACTCGCCCCGTATGCGCTGGATCGAGGAACGGATCAATATCGGAGCGATCCGTAGCGACGTGCGTATACATGCTAATCAAATACACTCCGTTCAGTCGACCCCATTTACTCCTCAGCGCATCGTTTGCACAAGCGCTCGATTCTACAATTCGGGGTCTCCAACGGGCCCCAGCACCGACGTACCAGCCTCGGTCTCACAATCTTGCAATCGCATTGTCAATACAATATATATATATATATATATATATTTTTTTTTTATCTCGTCGTAAAAGTTTAAATACAAAATCACTACATGGAATACTCCAGACAGTATACTGCGCTGCCGCCACGAAAGAAACGTGGCACCGCCGCGTGCGCTCTACAACAGCGGCAAGAACAACAACGGAACTGGCGCCGGAACGCCGAGCAGCAACCAAAGGCAGGCGTCAGCCTCGGTCTTAATTACGGGTCTCACTTTGCGAGACCTCATTAAGAATCGATGGTGGCACGCTGAAGGCCTCGCCCGAACAACGACCGAGAACAAGAGGCTCGAACAAAAGGGAACACAACGCACTTTCACAGACCTGCGTGGTGACCAACAAACACACGAGAAAATGGCGAACGAACGGAGATCAAGAGCTGTTCGTAGGAGAGAAGAAAGCCGGGAGAGAAGGTTCGGGCCGTCCATCGATCTCGAGCACGCGGGCGGCTCTTTCACGCCGTTTTACACTGTCATTAAAAGCGTTCCTACGCCGCCTTCGCTTGAAGCTGTTTCTGGGCAAAGTGTGGAAGGAGCTGCTGCTGCTGCTGCAGCTTCCGCTTTTCATCCTGTACTTTCAACGGGACTAAGAACTTGGCGATTGTTTGTACAATAAAAGCTAACATCGTATAAGCGCGCGCGCGCAATGTTTGTTTCTTGTCGCCCCGAACATCGATTGGTTCTCAACGTGGGTGGCTAGCTGTGAGGGAGAGGTGGCATGATGTTCGTTGCAGCGCGAGATCGTTTGTCTTCGCCACACACAAATTTGTTAATATTATTATCAATAGTATATTGTAATATTCATTTTCTACCGATTAAGAAATAAATGAAGGACATATTCGCGGCATTAATTTTGTAATTCTGTATATCATCAGGTAGTTTGCTTAATTAAAAGGGCGGCAAGATGGAATAAGAAGATTTGAATCAGCACCTTTTAGTTTTATACAGATTCGTACGTTTACACCGACGCTCAGGGCGTGAACAAGGGGCTAGCGTATGGAGGCTTGTCGAAGGTAATCTTCCCTCTTCCTATCCACAATAAGAAAAGAAGAAAAACAGCAATAAAAGCTTTCAAGCTGAGGAATGTATGGACAAAACGGTTTACGATTAATAAGGCAGCCAGACAATAATTGTAAACAAATCCAGAAAACGAAAATATTTACAGCACGAACACATAAACATTTAACGATTGTTTCATCATTGCTGAACTGATTACGTATAAGGAGAAATTGGTATTAACGTTTTAGTTTTCAGCAATATTTTTTTTTAGTTCTTCTCACAGTATATTTTTTCCAATGTTATTCATAGGTATACGTTATACAAAATTGAACCTAATACATCTTTTTTACGGATACGTTAATAACTAGGGGCATGTTTTGTCTAGCATTCATCATATAAGCATATCCAGTAGTCCTATGTATAGTCTGGTTAATAAAACGATATTTAGAAATTTAAATAATAATGAAGCCGGGTATCTCACTCTAAACGTGCGGTGCACCTAAACTAACTTAGTTGTCTAAGTTGCAACTCTGTCGCAATATAAATAAAATAGTTTAGTGAGAAAAAGAAAAAAAAAAATAGCCACGTTATTTGCCGTTTTTATTGAAAAACTGAAACAAAACAACTTCGGCGTGCCGCCATCTTTTTCAATTTTCTTGCTGCTGTACAAGAATTAAGTCTACGGTGTGTATTAAAAATAAATAAGTTTTATTGCGTAAAAAGAAAAACTGCTTTCGTTTTGAAAGTATACTTTTGCAAAGAATTTGCGTCCCTTGGTGAACACCTGAATTGTGCCGAGTTAATGACTGTTTCAATAACATTTGTAAGTTACGCCTTTAGTTATCTTTTTACTTTTTTTATTATTTCTCTTAATCTTCCTTCTTCTCCCCCAGGACAAAGTAGCAGACCGAAATAATTATCCCAGGTTGAATCCTTCGTGAACTCCTGCTGTGTAATTTCCTCTTCATGCGTTCTCTACAGTATGTTGCACTTCCGTGTTGCAGATGTCTCAAATTTACCTGCTGTGCTAGTACGAAGTGACCAAAGAAGAAATGGTTAACCGAAATATTTTGTCCACCTTCTTTATTTTTTTTTTTAAATTTTCTTTAGAAGGCTCTCGAGGACCGTAATGCGATGGTATTGCGCTCCAAACAAGTTTGCTTTTTGCAGGCAACCCGCACTCGTCTTCAAAACGGAACATATTACCTTCTGTCCCGCGACATAGAACATACGTCGGATACAGTACGCCCGGTACAAAACAAACGCCAGAAAAAACGTAGCAACAGAACACGGACTCCACAGTAGCCCAGGAAAGACGAGAACCGTTCTCCCACATTCCAGTCCAAGCAGGCACCCGAAACAAGAAGGACACGTCGGTCTGCTGAAACATCCCATTTGTCGGAACTATAATAACCGCAATAGGACGCAAGACACAACCATCGTCTAAACCTATCCCCCATCCAAGAAAAAAGAAACGCAAACACAAAAGCATCTTCCGCCGAGGGAAGGATAGCCAATCCAGGCGGAGCCATAACGGAGAGAACCTAACCCGAAATAGAGAAGCAATTCCGACGGCCCGGAACCGTTCAGGCGGAATGCGTCAGGCAAAGACAACACAAGAGGCCGGGGTCATGCCGCGAACGAGGTCCTCTTGCTGGATAGAATAATCCCGGGTTGACAAGGCGGACTCTCTTCGGTGAACGCGCGCGAGGCAAAGAATACATGCGCGGGCACGGCCCAAGAGGGTCCGCATGCAGAGCGTCGTCGTCTGAATCTTATTTGGTGGCCCCCGCTTGGTCAGAGGAAGTTCGCTCGTCTTCTGGTGGGTGGTGGCCAATGCGGCCGTCCGCCCATCGGGCCAAGTGGGATTGTGGCTCGGGGGGTGTAAACAAAGGCCTCGGCATGATGAGATCAGATCTCTTGTAGGAACTTCCGCTATGGCTTCGCGGCGCCTTTCGGTTGATGGGTATACTCCGACGCGTGTGTACGGAAGAGGTTATGTGGTGATTGCGCTGGGAGTTCGGCTACATTGTGGCTACATTCGGCTACATTGTGGCTTTTTCTTGGAAAAGGACGGCCGGGCTGGGCTAGTTGGGTTGGATCACGGTGTGCCCAGGCAGTTTTGTAGATATCGATATTTTGTTTCAGCTTTTCTTACAGAAAATAACTTTTGGTGTACATAGTGAGGCGCTATTTGAAACGTCCCTGGAACGAAATATCGCTGGCAATTCAAATAGTAAACGTTTCCTTTTGTTTGTGAGACTTAAAAAACCACTGACAGGATATTTATGCTCGCCAAAGTGTTTATTTGTATATGACGCACGACAGCGCAACTACCCAAAAAACAATTTGTGGCTCGCGATTAGTTTTCTTTCCGCCCGAAAACCGCCGATCGAGAACTGGCCGGTTTGAGTCGCGCTCACTCTCTTCTCCGTGGTCACGTGCGATTTCTTTTGGTTTAGGCACAACTATCAAAACAATCAAAGTCGTGGGTCATCGAAAACGCACACTCAATATTAAAAATGAAAACAAAATACGTGATACCTATTTTTTTTTTTTTTTTTGTGGCTTCTGAACAGCTACAAATATGTTGTATGAAAAAAAAAATGCACAGCCACTAGACTTCCGGCGACGCTCTCCTCATTTATATTTCTTTTTCCTCCCCAGTCTAGTCTCGGTGTCGGTTTCGCGCAGTTGCGTTTTTCTTTTTTTTTTTTTTTGTTTTACTTTGCTAAAAATATACGTGATGCTGTAGCAAAATATTGGTTGGGTAGTCTTGTGACACGATAATTAATCGCCTGGCCAAAAATTAAAAAAAAAAATTAGGGGAGGGAGGGGGGTGTCAGTGTCCCTTTAAGGTTGCTTAGTACGTATATAGGTAGCTACCAATCCGTTATAATTATAAGTATCGTCTTTCTGCACGTCTCTAACGGTGCGTCTAATTGAGTTTTAACATAATCCTCATTACTGCATTATATTTATGAGCCCATCTGATCAAATTTGTATATGTATATTTTGCTAATGCTAGCACAGAGAGTAATCAAATATAACTTACATTATCCGTTCTTTGTCGCAAAACTACTTTCTTTTTGTTTTGCCGACCTCGATATTTATCGCTATTTTTCAGTAGGAGATATTCCCACATACTTTGTTTGAAATAGTGAAAACTATGGGTCTGGGAAAGGTTACGTTTTTTTGTGTTTTTTTTTTTTTCTTTTTAATCCACAAGACTCGTTACATGTTGAAAAAAATACAAGTAATGGGCTCGATTGACTCCTGCAATAATTTTAACCTCACACCCAACAAAAAAAAGAAAAAAAAGAACGACGTGAGGTAGCAACGGATATGTTTAAATAGGTATCAAGCAGCGGGCTTCCAAAGATGCAAAGCCCAAATAAACCGTCGTTGTACCTTAGACAGACCCTCATAACGTGAACTATCGAAGTATCTCCGTCGATCAGCTCGCTTCGAATATGCAATATCGGTAAAGTCGGATTGGGCAGTTCAACTCGGGAGCCCATCCCGGAGCTTGTGTCCGCCAGGAAGGAAAGCACAAGTTCTCGCAACGAGGACACGACACCCGATGAGGCCGGTCCACGAGTCGTAAAAAGTCGCGCGGTCGATTTGGGTCGTCGGACCACCGTGGCCCTCCTGCCGTAAGTCCGCCTCGCTTGTGGCGCTTATTACGGCACCAATTTGCAATCGGTCGTGCATTCACTGACCAAGTGTCCTACTGGAAGGCCCGGCACCGAGAGAGGCGCTCGTAGCCAACATCGCGGTCCAATGAGGAAAGGTCAGGGCAAAGGAAATGACGCACACGTGAACGCGTTTCGCCGCCCGGAGCCGCGGATAAACGGACAGCCAGCGTCCCGCCGTGCTTTTGAAGGGCCATGAACCAACTGCATTAGAGACGGATGCAAAACTGATGCGTTCGACACCTTCCGCGGCGCTAAATACGCAAAGCTATAACAAACAAAAGTTTGCTTTTTTTTTTTTTATAGATTGTAATAACCTAGGTCACAGATGAAAGAATGTACTCGTCTGTATTTTATAGACTGTATTAACCTAGATCACAGATAAAAGAGTGTACTCGTCTGTGTTTCGTACTCTCTCTGTTTCATACTTTCTGTGATCTAGTACATCTTACCAAAACGCTCATTAGGAATATGTGTTAACCGTTCTAGAGTTTATCAACCGCACGAATATTTCTGGTTCACGTGGCTGTGAACGCATGCGCGACGTTCGATATTTCGCGGAAGAGTGTTATTGCGCATAATTAGAAGTGAACGGATCCCACAGCCCAACAGTCAAAACATGGCAGCTCGCGAAGGCAATGATTGAAAAGGTCTAGAAACAACATTGTGGGATAGTCGAAGCCGGTATGTATAACTTGTAAACTCCCAGAGGCCCCAGAGTTGTTAGGGACGTTCTGAGAAGAAATTTAGATTTTTCTTTTTGTGGGTAAGATTTTAGAGGTTAAGAAGTCAAGTCCCTTGGTAAGGTGTTGGATGCTACTCCGAGTCTTCCCTGAGGCACCTTTTAACGCAGTATATAAACAGCTTGGTCATTGTAATGTACATTTGTTATGAAACAGCATGCTGAAGCAGAAAAAAAGGTCTTTTCCTTCGATTGGCTAAGTGAAATAATGATGTGTTTTAGGTTAGTAATAAATGTTAACTCTGAATGCTTTGCACCCCTACGTTTATCTGGGAGTCAAGTGTCTCTGTTTTGCGAGCGAAAGAATTAAAGCCATAATAATTTAACTTCCTCGTGCTGATAACTTCTCGACCGTATGACCTATTATTACACGTAACTAGCTGCTTGTCCCAATAACGTCCTCCGTCAAAGTGTGAAAACGGAACGTTGCTCCCTCACTTAAATGTAATCGGTTAAATCATTTGGTTGTCTACATCTATTTTTCTGGATGTGACAGGTGAGCCTCATCATTGTAAGGGGAAAAAAACCCCAAAAACTATAGTAATGACGAATGGAGCGATCATTTCCTCCTCCTAGTTAGGCAAATCAAAGTGAGTTTAACCATGTTTTTATATGAAGTCTGTGCTGCCGAGCGGTACCAATACACACTATCTGGCTAAGAACCGCAGGGCGTTGTCAGCTCTGATCTTTGCATTTTTTTGTTTTGTTTTTACATTTCCCCCTGTAAGACGAAGCCGGAAATGTACGTTACCTTGTATTTCATCAGCTAACTATGATGCGGAAGCGGCATCAGGACCCGAATTACCCAACACTGCTTCGTTATTCGTAATCTTATTTCATCCTCCTTCACTTCTTTTTTTTTTTCTTCTTTCTAGTAGCTCCTGGCGTTTTCTTGGTTTTAACTCGGGTCTTCACTTAAGAACTACCTGTTACTGTAGCTACCTGCACTAATACACGAAGGAAACAATGGTTCCAGTCTTCGCCCTGTACCGTCCTTACTTGGTTTTGGTTCGGGCCAATTACCGGATAAATGAACTCTGACTCACATTGTGCCTGAGCATCCTGGGCGAAGAGGACCGTAGCCAGAAGGAAGGGCGCCAGTATCCACCTCCAGAGGGTCCTGTTGTGGCGCATGCGCACTGGGGGCGGTCCCTGCGCCGACGTCATCGCTTCGTCGCCGCTTTCGGGTTGCTCGGAACCGCACCGAACAACTTCAACTTGTCATGGCGTAGTATCGACCGCGCACTGCAAAACACGAAGCCGGGAGGAGAAATTGTTAGTTCCATGGGCTCTTGTAAGAGCTAGGAAAGGTACATCAAAGCGAATGGATTCAACTCTAAATAAAGTCAAAGTCCCCGTTATCTGAATTCTTGAAGTAGAAAGAGTTTTTTTATTTTTTTTTATTTCCGTATGGCTAGACAATCCCAAGTTTGGTCATTCCTTAGCTGAGCGTTAAGTCTACCATCGCAGGTTTCCCGAGCAGGGAGAACGAATAGTGTAACGATAGCACTAAAGACTTGGAATTCGTGTCTTTTTTTTTTTTTTTTTCTAATTTGAATGTACGAGGGCGTTCATAAAGTTGGTATTATCGGCACAAAAAATTAAAGGAAACGGAACAAAACAAGCATCAACATGAGCGCACGTCCCTCTAGTTTCCGCACAGTACAAACATCGCATGCTATAGTAGCTCGGAACGCCGCTAGGGAGACGAAAAAAAAATGGCACCGCCCGTTGGTGCCAAGCACATGCAATGATACGTTTTTTTTTTTTTTTTTTCATTTGAAAGGAAGCAATGCCAAGGATATTCATTCCAATCTGGCAATCTGGGAGCGTTGTACGGGGACAACGTCCTAGTTTACGACACTTTTGGTTAAATGGCACAGACGCTTCTAGTGTGGCGAAATAAGAGGAAAGCACTTCAAGGGCGGCGATAAAGTGATTGCTGAAGTGGAGCGATTTCTGAACACTTAAGATGAGGAGTTCTATAACAATGGCCTCCGGCATGTGGTGCATTGCTGGCAAAAGTGGGTAACTTTTGGTGGGCGAACATGTAGAGAAAGTCTCAACTCCTACTCGGGTTTGATTGCTGAATCTTTATTCCTTCGTGACAATAATACGAACTTTATGAACGACCCTCGTATAAGTCAATAAAAAGTTATATTTTAGGAATTAATATTTTAGAGACTCGTAAGACACGCCCAATTAATTTGAAGTATGTGTAATGGGATCAAAGAGGGTTCACTTATAGTCATCTAATAAGTAAAAACTATATTTCCAACCTCACTGACTTAGAAGGTCCCACTTTTCGCAATGTTTACATTTTATGTGACAACTAGAAAATTTGTCGGGATTTTTCGCTTTAGAGCGTTTGCAACGATACAGTTGAATTGAGCTTTAGAAATGAATACGGCAGTTCTGTATGACTATGACCTTACTTGGAACGCACTTCTCAATAAATGTGGTGCAAAGAGCACATGCGCATCATAATATATCGCTAAAAGTTCGGCGGTGTTTTTATGATATATATATAGCCGTGATTTAGGGCCTAGCATTTGTGTTATTGTTTTTCATAGCCGTGATTTGCCAGTTGAAACAATCAATTCCCATGACTGGTGTGAAAAATGTCGCGAAAATTTGTGATCGCTTGTTGTGGGGTAACGGCAACAAAGTAGCCCCTCTCAATAGCAAGCGATTTTCCCTTCGACTCTTAAAAGAAGCTCACTCTGGTCACTGACATCTTAAGAAACGCAGGGTGCGGCTAGTTATATTCACGGTCCTTTGCATAGTAACACGTTCTTCGGTCTTCCTATTGTCTTGTACCGAAACGTCATTGGCTGCGATACGATAACCCTATGCCCCGAAGTGCCTTCGGTGCTCGGGGAAAATCCTAGAAGGCTGAACTCAGGATCTCTCTCGGTCAAACACGACGCGCAGTAACCACAAAAAACACGTGCAATTTGTTTGCCTATATTTACCCGAAACCCTACACCCACTTTTTTTTTTGCGTTTTCATTTTTTTTTACTAATATTTGGTATACTGACAAAGAGAGAGCCTACAATGACAGAAAACAAAGACCCATCAGCAGGCACATAGCCAGGAGGGGGGGGGGGGGGGGGGGGGGGGGCGGCCCATGCCCCCCCCCCTCCCCCCTTGAAACAAAATCCTGGCTACGTGCCTGCCCATCAGGATGGCATAAAGAAACACCAGTATCGTGCTTAATTAATCCGCTATCAGCAACACGAGATAAATGGGCACTTTTAAAAACAGGCCAACTGAAGAACTTAGTCTCAATAAAGTACAGTGACCTCACTCTTTTTGGCTCATATCTACAATGGCGACAGATTTTTATACGATTCTTTCGCTCGCTGGAATCAGCAAAGGTTGCTTATGCAGTAAAGAAAGCGCGCGATAACACTCACATCGCGCTGAAAATGGGAGACAATTCTTCTCATTTTTTTTTGCCGAGAGCGGTACATTGTTATGTGAGAGACAAAGAGTGTGACCACATCATTTTTTAAACGCAACGAAGTCCTCCGGTGGAGTCACACTGCCCGACAAAGACACAATGCCTTTCTGAACAAGACGCTAATTGCAGCGCACTCGCCAGCTGCGTCGTCCGCGTGAAGAAGACCTACTTCTCAGTTGACCAAGTGCCGTGATTATGACAGTCCAAAATAGGAGTCAACGTAACAGTTTCCTTACGAATTCACCTCGAAAATGAGCGATGTCCGTTCCACAAACGCGCAGTGCCGGTGAGAGAATTATAATGAAATGCCGCGAGAAACGTGAATGTTTGACCTATTTTCGCTGTCTCCCAAAGTAAATCAAAGCACGCGAAATTTCCTTTTCTTTTTCGTCCACGGCCATCAGAGGACGGAGTGCCATTAGGAGGTGTCTTGATTGCTCTCGACCTTGGGTTTTCTGTGTGTACCTTCAAAAAGCAAGACCGAGGTTCGACGTATTCAGGTTCGTTAGTCACACACGGAATGTTTATTCGCACAAGGTGGGGTATAGCGTTTTATTTTCTTATTCCCTTTCAATCCCTGCGCCGCCTATGAATTATTCCTCTTATGTTTCTTATTTTATTTTCCGGGGAAGCTAATTGACATTCAAATCAGATTAACGTGTCTCTTTCGAAAAAAACTATACAGTTTTTGAGAGTTGACCTTGACTGCCTGAATTCGGGTTAAATAACCGTGTAGTGTGTGTTTAGATAACGTAACTTAGTCAACCTCAATGCGTTTCGTGTGTCCGTTGTAAGTGAGAAATTTAGCCAGTGGATTATACCATAGCTAGTTTCGACTCCAACGAGCACCGCGCAGTAGTGATAGACAATCGCACATCGGTGCGTTGCTCATCCAGCTTGAAACGCGCCGGGGTGGGGAATGCGACCAGGGTCCCTGGCTTCTGCAAGACGAGCTGTCGCTCCACGTGCTGCGAGCTACGCTGCGTTACCCAGTGTTGGGAAGCACACTCTAAAAAATGCCTGCGCGTTTTACTTATCCGCAAAACACTCAAAGAGCCAACCTCTGCGATCTACGAAATGAGCTCAGCGAATGAGGAGGCGGAACATCCGTTTAGACCTAAAAATTAAGTCTGCGCTGTGGCATTACGCAATGCTAAGCTTCATGCTTGAATTGCGCAATGCCGCAGCCCAGACTTAATCTTGAGGTCTAAACAGGTGCTTCGCCTCATCATTCGCTGAGCTGATTTCGTACATCGCAGAGAATGGCTCTTTGAGTGTTTTCCGGGTAAGTAGATGCGCAGGCATTTTTAAGAGTGTGCTTTAAGTGTACATTGTACTTAAAGGACTACTTCAAGTAGGTTTAGAAAACTTGTACTTTACTTGAAGTACACTCTACTTAGATTGTACTTGAATCTTTCATTAAGTATTTTTTTCTGGCACTTTCTGAGGAAATTACTACTGCCGGCTTCAAAGCACATTCGCCAAATCTCGTGTCTTTGGATTTAAGTTCTACCAAGGACCACACCCTCGCGTCTTTGGCTTTACCAGTATTATACAAAGCTTCTGAAACCGAGTATAATAGTTGACCAACCTCAAACAACAACAATAAAAATTATATATCGTTACGTTAAGACGCGATTGTCTTTCTAGGCGTCATTTGATCAGTTCTCTGAGTGAAGCAATGATGGCTATAAAACTGATTCAGATGAGTGCCTTATAAGTTGACTGTGTTAAATAGTTCGTCACTAATAGTGAACCAACTATTCTGTGACCACTTGAATTTTCCGATTTTAGTTTCGAAAACTGATGCGCCCCGAATTACCTTTCAAGCAATGCACAAATAGAAAAAGAAAAAAAACTGCTCAGGGAAATGAAACGACATTGTTGAAGCTTGTGTCAAAAGGTACTTGTACTTTACTTTGGAAGTCCATTGTATTTAGAGTACTTTACTTCAAGTACATTGCGTCCGGTGTACATGGGTACACCGGACGCAAGTACGTACATGGGTAACCTCTCATTTAATTTGATCTTTACTTCAATTACTTCTTATATGTTCTTTACTCTACACTTGCGCTAACGCAGTCGGTTACTAACTCCCCCCCCCCCCCCCCCCCCCTTTTAGCTCAGGTGAAAGCCCTCGCAAGCCACCATCTAACGAGGCACTTTAAATTTTTAGTACGTCTTTATTAGTCCGAGGAGCAAGCGCATACGCCCCATGTATTAACCCTATTATCACACGTACTGAATGCACCGCGCCGCCGTAAATATAAAATAAATAAAAATCAATAAAAAGAAGTTAAGTGTTAGTAATTTTTTTTCTCACAATGAAAACAATGCGGCATTCCAATATGTGGTCTCTACACAAAATAAAACGAATCACCCATTTAGAGTGCTTCATTAAATCATCTTATTTGTTCTGCAGCTGCGATAAAACGGTGCAATGTTAATTACCAAAAAAATATATTATATTTACAGTCAGCCTTCTTCTTCCATGACTTCTGTAACTTGCAAACTCGACGCCAACTTTGACGAAAAAAAAAAAGAGAAAGTTTCGAACGTAAACATCAGAGACGCGGAATGAATTCGTCGGGACACTGGGGGACCGTCCAGCGGGCCCGCGGCGTTTCCACTGCCCCGGTTTACTATTGAGAATCGAAGCGTGAAAGCAGCGCATTCGACCCCGATCCTCTCCCTTGCCCTTCTCACCGCCTAAGCAGACATCGCGGCGGAAGCATCCGTGCTCGTTGGGCAAGTCGTACGTCAACCTCTCGCCATGTGGTCGCGCTCCGGCCCTCCGCGCGCAGAGAGCGGTGGGTCCCATGACGAAAGGGAGGCGATTCATTGGTCCTGCGAGCGCCTAGATTCCAGAGCGCTGTCAGCTCAGGGGGTGAACAGGGTATGACCGTCGGCGCCTCCAATCGGTTGTCCTCTGGGATATCGCAACGGGGCCATCGGCTCTGGCTATAGGCGTGGACGCGTCAAAGCCTCGCTCCAGCGCATAGCTCGATAACTCGCTATCGACAGCTCGCCAGGTTTTTCCTCGAGCAATCCCCCAAAAAAAAGCAATACGGGATTTTTTTTCTTTTTCGGAGTAATCTGATTGCAAGTTTCTCGCATAATCTCTCCTAAGTCCGTCAGACAAAGAACATTGGGAGAGGGGACGAAACTATTTTCACCTATTCTGTGAGAGTTGGATATGGGCTTCTTAGATTGGACTGAGAACGGTCTAATATTGTTAAAAAATGTTGACATCTACGCTTAAAAAAAAAAGAGATTACAATAACGCATTACGGTTGTCAAGCAAAGAATTTATATATCAAAAAAGCTTAATTTTATGTGCACTTTACTTGGCGCATACATAAAAATACTTTAAACCTAAACTTTATGATAGGAATAATTTCTCCGTATAAGGCAAGAATAACACTGCTTTTTTGTTTGTGTTACTTTTTTTATTGGGACGACGCAAATTTGCCAAGCTGCAGCCCGAACCGTATTGTATTTTCGTAATTATGACTGGTAGACAATGTGTGTAACTACAGTTGATCACAGAGGCGTGTATTGATAAAGCGTTGAATCACCAAACACTTCGGTCTTTGAAGCATTACAAAACTGACTTTTAGTAAGCACTAATTGAAGCAGACGGCAAACGCTGTGGCTTATTGTGCAAAATCTAAATTGCGAGTGACTGTAAAATTTAAGACCGAGAGCTTTTTTTTTACGTACGAGTCATATTTTGCAGTAATTGTCATTATTAGCTAAAACTCCGTATTGAAATTAACTAAATTTTTGAAGGTGTTATCATTAAATTCAAGCTGTCCAAGTTGAGCAGATACCAAGTTGTCCGTGTGATTTGAAGCATCCGTGAAATACGTACCCGGTATGATTTTTTCTTTATTCATCGTTACAATGAGGGTGTTTCAAAATATAATTTCGGGTCAATCAGTTTTTAATATACTCAATTATCCGTTATTCCCGTACTAAATATGTTTCAGGCCATAGTAGCACCATATATCATTTATTTATAGTTTCAACGTGATTGATTGGAAACAAGATTTACGTAAGCATTGTCAATGCCATGTACTGGATTCAGACTTGCCGTCCTATACATTAAACACTCTTGTAAATTTACAGCTCTTTTCTTTTTAGATACTGCATTTTATTTCGACTTGTTCTCGCAGACGATAATAATTTGCTTCACAGCCTTTTCAAACGACCCTATTCAATGTATCAGCTGTTACGTTGATCGAGCACATGTTAAGTAAGTTTCATCGAAATGCTTTTAATTTATATAGGGCTGTGGACTGGTGTTTTCTAATGTAATGTATTCCCTTTGTCTTACTTTATAATGATCATCAAATTTTAGAATAGCTGCCATTTCAAAGCTGCTTGAAAGCGTTTACAAAACCTGCATATTGCTTTCCGGTCAGTTATGCTTTAATATTTCTGTTAGAAAATTCTTGCTCTTGATGCAAGCGTTACTTATTTTCTATCAGACATTTATGTTTATTGAATAAAACTGGACCGAGAAAGAATTTATACCAATATCTCCCAATCATCAAGCAAAAAAAACTACCATGACCGGTTAATTTATAAACTGGACTTTACTACAAAAATCCGGCGGGCTGTGACGCAGTTACAACCATCAGGTGTCTCTTTAATATTCTTACTATCTTACTGCAGAGCTACATTCATATACGTACGTTAGTATAAAATATTAACGCTTCACACAGTCAAGGACCTAAGCCGTAGACTGGCCAAAAGAAAAATGATGCAATACCAACACTTATTTCCCTCTTTCCTTTTTTTTTTTTTTGTTTCGAGTGCATGCACATTTGTTTTATAGATACTCTTAGTTTGCAGAATGTTCAACTTAGTTTGAAAAAGGAAACTGAGGCACTGCTTCTGGAATAGTTGCAAAACTCGGACAATAGAAGTTGTTGCGAAAGGAAAACTTGGGACGGACCTAGGCACGGTCACATTAACCATGAAGGATGTGGTGCACAATTTGTTCTGAGCCAATGTCAACACCAGACGGCTTAAGTTAGGCAATGCATGTTTGCTCCTATGACGACGTAGATATATATAGTTTCTGCTCTTTTTTGTGTGTGTTTTACATTCACACGTGATATTTTTAGATATCTATGAAAAATGGGAAAGATTCGCATAGCCGCTTTTGCTAGTCCGATACCGCTTTGAGCACGAATTGAGCGCGGTAAAGAAGCAGGCTTGGAAGCGGCCTCCAAATAATAATTTCGTAACAAAAAATAGGACGAAATTGCACTAACTGTTTCTAACAATTAAAGTCATGTAGGAACGGAGCACCCGTTTCCACACGTTTGTGAAAAAATATTTAAAGTAAAGAAATGAAAAAAAAAGAAGGAAAGGTAGAGCACACTGCCTCACCACGCCCAGTTCGAACAAAGCCATCGGGATGAACGAGCAAGGTGCAGTCGAAAGAAAGAAACGGACAGAAAATTCGAAGCCGTTAAACACCCAGACCATCCCCGAAACTGGTCCACTCTTGAACACATTTCCAGGCTAGCTGCTTCGAAGCGAAGAACCCGACTTCAGAGGACCGTTAACCCAGACTCTGAAACGAGCACTACCGGGAAACTAAGTCACGAATACACACACGCAGGCACGCACGAAAGGCTTAGGCCCTTTGTTTAATCTTCTTCTCGTGCTCCTAAACAAGAATCGAGGCGCGCACAAAGCAAAACGAAGAGCTCAAGGAACACGACTTTAAACAAAATCATTGGGCGGAAACGAGAAAAAAAAAATATCATGAAGGAGCTTACATCGACCTTGCAAAAGGGTAGCGTGGTTCTCTTCTTCTTTTTTTTTTTTTAAACTCTTTTGTAGTGAGGCGGGAAAAGCCTCACGCAACATTACACATAAAAGGACGGGACAAATTCTCTCGGAGCCTGAACGTGATAAACGCGGCGTGGGCCTCCAGAAAAGAGGTTGCTTCTTTGCGCGGGTATCCAGGCTGGTGGTTGGACTTGGTAAGTACTGCGCTGCGCCTCCAGGAAGGAACAAACCATCCCGGACGTAAACACACGTGTAACATGAAACGATGAACCAGATGGGCAGATAGTTCGCACATGTATGCACGGATTCGAGGTCGGTCGACCGAGCCGCCGGCTTCCGGATTTGCGAACGAATGGAAACCGGCTGGTTTGCCCTGCAACCCTCTCGACACCAAGCCGGGAAATCACTTGACGATGGAGTCCCCGGCAAACAACTCAGACCAAGTAGCGAGCAAGGTTCGGCCGCCGGACCACCAAAGACGCACGTCGCCAACAGGGATGGAGACGCCGGCTGCCTTCGCTTTGTGTTCTAATGGGGTCATGGTTTATGCGGAAAGCTATATCTTTATCAAAGTGCGAATGTATTGGAGGTCCTTCGAGTCCATATCACATGAGCGAATGACGCTTTAGCGAACAGCGACATTTGAGCGAATCGACGTTTTAGCGAATAATGGGGGCGCGTATACTTCTTCGAAGTGTCGAAGATCTCCAAGTGACCGGGTCTAGTTACAGCAATATTTCCACCGGTCCTGCGGAGGGTCGCGCCAACTCAGCTTATGTGCCGCAGATGACGGAAGAGGATGTAAGTACGGTTATAAATAATAAGTCCGCGGTCATGGCCCCTGGGAATGTCGAAATTCTCTTAAGAGAAATATTGGCTAACTTTAACAAACTTAAATACGTGCTGCTGAAAATAATTAACTCATCTTTTACGACGGGTAGAATGCAACGGCCTAAAAGTTGCAGTTGTAAGGCCTATGTTTAAAAAAAAGGCAGTAAAAAGGGCATGTTGAATTGCAGGCCGATTTCAAATTTGTGCGTTTCTCTTAAAACAATGACGTCATTCTGTGAGAAGTATTCTTTACTGTGCAGTTCCCAGCACGGCTTTTGCCAAAACAGGCGAACAATCATTACTCGAAAAAATGTCCGATCACATCTACGAAAATAATGATAGCAACAATTTTGTGCCAACTCTTTTTCTAGACCTCAATAAGGCTTTTGATGCAGTTGATCACAGGTTGCTTGTACATGAATTAGAACACGAAGGTTTCAAAGGCCCATTCAATGCGTTCCTGACTGACCACCTTTGACGGCGTCAACAGCTAGTAAAGATTGTGGACGCCAAGTCTCAGTTAGTGACACTTAGGTACGGTACTTCCCACGGGTTTATTTTAGGACCTCTGCTTTTCAACATCTACGTTAATAAAATTGGGAAGCTTCACTTTTCTTCTCGGGTATTTAAGTACGCCGACGATACCAGATTGGTTTTATCTGAAAATGACAAAATCGAAGCTACGTCATATTTTCAAAATGACCTATTCCACCTAATGGCGTAATTCCCCAGTAACCAAAATTTTGTAAACGACAATAAAAAAAAACTATTGTGCACGAAATTTCACAAAATTATACCTATTTCGGTCCCCTTGGTCTTTTACTTATCCAATTGTAAAAACAGCAGGTGCGCAGCGCTAGAATATATATCACCTACACGGTATCTGTATGTGCTGTTCGATGAACATCTGTCACGGGGAGCGCATGTGGACTACCTGGCGAGACGCCTACGAACCGTATTTGCGTATATATACCACCTTCGTTTTCTGACCGATGCGTGTACTAGGTATGACATATGAGGCACTGGGGGAGCCTATACTACGATACGGAATAACGGTTTCTAGTTCCTGCTCGTATTTACAAAAAAAATAAAAATATATATATATATATTATTTCGCGAAACATAGCAAGAAACATTGCGTATGCAACTAAATTTTCTGAACTCGAAACTGACTTAAAGATGCGGTCGCTACGCATCTTTCAAGTCAACAAGTTGTGTATTTTTGCCAATATTAGTACTCAATTACTACAAATACACGTCTAAGCAGCCACTAAAAAGACAAAGGGTCCTGAGAAAAATAGAACGTTGCGTTCTGTCAAGTGTTTTCGCAAACTACGGTAAAAGGGTACGGCCTTTTTATCATCCACATTATTATAACATGTTGCCAGATCGACATTTAGATTTGCAGTCACTTAGGATTGTGAAGAGAAAGCTGAAAAAATGGTGCAATAACTTTGCTGGGTAATCAAATTTGCAACCGTTAGTGTTTTTTTCTTTTTTCTTTAAGTTGGTGGGTTGTTTTGTGTGTTCGCATGTTGTGATTTTCAAAGTTTTAAATTTACAGCGTTTGTAACGTATTGGGTTTTGTAATATGTAACGAAGTTTTGTTTTTCTTATTAGGCCGAAAGCATGCCGGCACTTCGTTCTGTTTTTTGTGTAAGAGTCATAATATCCTATCAATTGCAACAGTTTCCTCCCATAAGCACACGCGTGCTATTGCGGGCCTGGATAATTTATGTACTAGTTCATTATGCAACACACTTATGATGGAAAAAAAAGTCCGAGTCACAGATTCTTGTTATGTGAGCTTATCACGTTCACGGGAAAAAATATTTATTTAGAAGACACTGCAGGGCCCAATGATCCCGCACAAGCTTATTTTATTTATCGCTACAGATCAATAAAATAAAATCGGAATTGGGCGTTAATAAACCATGCAATATGCATTCGATTGGAAACAAATAATGTCGTATAAAATGCAACCACATTCAAACAATCTGTGAAAAATTATGTTAGGCCGCATCTACACTGCTTATACACATTTTCCACTTGGGTGCAGCCATTTTGAATGTCGTCCCCTCTGGTATGCGTTAAAACAATGTTTTGATCTCTCCACGCCGCTGGAAAGTGTTCACGAAAAAATGCGTGATTGCCACACATTCTTGTTTTGCCTCACACATACAGGGTGTTCCTCTTTTTTTTTTTTTTCAAGCTTTACAGTGTTGTTAAACAAAATCGTGAAAGCTACACTTCACTCTAAAAAAGCCCGTGCGTCTGCTTTCCCGCACAACACTCGGAGAGCCAATCACCGCAACTTACGGAGGCAGCTCAGCGAATGACAATGCCCAAACATATGTTTAGACCAAAAAAGGCAGTCTGAGTTGTGACATTAAGCAATGCAAGCGTGACGTTTTGCATTGCTTAACGTCACAACTCAGACTGCGTTTTTTGGTCTAAACAGATGTTTCGGCATCGTCATTCGCTGAGCTGCCTCCGTAAGTTGCACTGATTGGCTCTCCGAGTGTTGTGCGGGAAAGCAGACGCACGGGGATTTTTTAGAGTGTTATGCGGTTTGTGCAGCTGAGTTATACGACCAGGTGTCATAGTATAGGGAACCAATCGTAACGACCAGTGGACTAATTAAGTATAATTTGTTAATTAACTGTTAAGAAGTTAAAATAGACTTATGGTTTAAAATAAAAACATGCTAAGCATCATCGAAACAACTAAATCAAATTTGTTTATATAACATTTAAAACAGCAACAGCATTTTACGGCGTATACTAAAAAAAATACAAACATTTTGTTTGGACGCGGTTTCAGGTTTCGGTTTCCTATCGGAACGCATCTTTGAGCCCGCGGGGTCCTGCTCCCGAAGCCAAATTCTCGCTTTCCTCAGAGGATGGAGGGAAGTAGGGCGTTGGTAGGGCGCATGTGCACGTGTGTTGCGCGCCTCAGTCACTGGGGAGCAGGACCGCGGGCGCAGAGGTGCGCTCCGATAAGAAACCGAAACCTAGAAACGCATCCAAACTGAGCTTCTCTTTTTTCGCTCCAGAACGCCGTAAAATGCTGGCCCCGTCTAATATCTTTCTAAAAAGAGTTGATTTAGTGGTTTTCGATGATGCTTAGCAAGTTTATAATTGGAATCATATGTCTACTTTGACTGATTAAAAAGGTAATGAACAAATTATTACTTAATTAGCCGACTGAGCGTTACTATTAGCCGCGTATAAGTGTAGCTTTCAGTTTTATTTATTTTTTTAAAGAAATTGGTAAATATCTAAAAATGGAACTGTATATTTTCTCGAATATCCCAGGTTGAAATGTCTTATTGCTTGTTTCGTCCGGCATATCACATATGAAACCCACGTAATTGAGAACTAAAGTAAATGAAAAGCATCTATACATCGTACAAAAGACACGTGGTGTTCGCTGCTGTTATCATCACATAATTATCTCCGGACGAGCCTCAAGCTCGGAAGAAGCACCTTTGCCTCATATGCACACAATAAGAAAGGGCCGCTGTACAAGGAAGAAACAAGCACCAGACAGTGGCTCAGGACTGTCGTTCCTATGATCTGTGAGCAGTTTGGCCTCGGCTTTAGAGACGCGAGTGTCGATCGAAAATACTAACGTAATAAAAGTAAAAAAAGAAGGAAGAAAACCTAGATCAGGAGTTTGCCATATCACTCAAGAGGTTTCTTTCGACCCGTCAGCATGCCCACTTTGTCGGCTCCCGTTCTCCGATGTGCTCGAGGCAATCCATTGAGCGGCTCGAAGAACTCGGTCGGGACGGCCTCGATTCCGCCACCTTCGCCGTCCCCGTTGGATGGGACCGGCATCCGACCGCTTCGCTGCCTCCGTACTCGTTTCTCCAGAAACAATTATCGAGCACCAGTCACGTCGCCGCCGTTGGCCACCCCGGCGCCGAGATAAAAAATATAATATTAATAAAAATAAAACCTGCTCGTGGCGATTTCTCCGCGTTCCTGGCACATTAGTGCGGCACCACTATCGCCGTGTATCCCGCTCTAAACTGTGTGCAGAATGTGTGGCTCTGGAATTGCCCGAGTCTCACTAGGGCGACAAACAGAAACAGACGACAGTGACAGCATCAAACGCATGCAGCATGCTCGCGATGGTACCTTTGGCAGGCGTTTAGTCGATCGGTGCTCGTGAAGTAAGCACGAGTGATTGCAAGCCTGCCAAAGATACCCTCGCGTGCATGACGCTCGTGTATGAGCATAGCCTCCTTTATTCTGTACAAAACCTGTCCAATCGCGAAAAGCTCTTGTATGAGGCTTTTCGCTGTCGTTTGTTTCTGGCTGTCGCTCTCGTGAGACTCGGGCATAACGGTAGACGTGCTGCCGTGAAGTGACTATATCAAGGCCAGCAAGTTCGTCTGCTTCTTGCGCTTCGTGCGTCTGTTGACCCCCTCCCCCTCCCCCCCCCTCCCCCCCCCTCCCCCCCCCCCCCCCCCCCGCATTTAACCAATGACTGCGCCCGCTTGACTGCCTCGTCAGCGCGTGTCCTCTTGGTTGCCGTTTGATTAGCCTGACACTCCTTGCGTCCTCATGCATCGAAGACGCCTTTTGGGACACTTGTCCGCTGTATAGTCCTTGACATCTTAAGAAACGCAGGGCGTGGCGAATCCCAATCATCTCATGATCGCTCCGCGCAAGTCAATGAGATGGCGCCATTAGACCGGTGGTTCTCAAATGGGGTTCCGCACTCACCGGGGTCCGCGAAGCACTCGCCTCAGCTATCAACATTCAACCCCCCCCTCCCCCCCCCCCCCCCCCCCCCCCCGGGCCCGCGCTTCTTGAAGAAAAAAAAAAAACATGTTTTGGTTGATCGTGGCTAGGTGGCGAAAGCTAACTCCCTTTATAAAGCGTATCGCCATTAATATTTATCCGTCTGTTCATCATTTTCCTTGCTGCTTCTCACTTCTGTCTATTCGCGACTCCAGCGACCTGTAGGGGGCGCTACCACCAAACAAACATGGCGGCTGGGTCCAGATCGCGTCGGCTCAGCCAGGCCGCCTGAACGGGTGGCGCATTCAATTTAACAGTTTTTCTTTTGTTTAATGCCAAATTTTCTAGGTGTTTGAACTGAGACGGTTAAGTGTAGCCGGTGCATATAAACTTGTAGAGCATAGTTTTGTTTTCCCGGTGTTTTTGTTCTTTTCATGTGAAACTTTCGCTTCGGAGATTTCGTTCAAAACCGAAACAATGGGCTCCGGAGAGACGGTAATATACTAATCAGTTTTGATCATCTAAGGAAAGCGGCGATGACTGCAGAATTGTTCCACCGAGAGTAATTTTAAGCTAACTCGCATGCCTCAACCATCCGACTTATCTGTCCGCGAAATCGAGCTTTTGTGCGTATCCGCGCGTTTAAGAAACAGCTCCAGTCGTCTGCTGGGTTAACAACACAGGCGGCAGGAAAATTACGAAAATTAAGCAAGCGCTTCTGGAGCCAAGGATCATGTTAAACCGCTGGCGCCCCACTAAGCAGCTGATACTCGTATTTCAACTGAGGTTTTAGTAGCAATCGAGAAGTTATTTTAACGAGCGGGTTATATATTATATTACGTGCTATGTCCCACTAAAGCGATATTAGTATATTCTTCGAGTTGAAATATGAGCTTAATTGACAAGCTATTGTGTGAACTGCTGAATAAACGTATATTTGACAGACGGAGACATACTACTTAAAGGGAGACTGAAACGGTTCTGTATTTGAGAAGAAACACTTCAGTGGCCTTCATTCGACCTCCAGGATCACGAATATCGAGATTATTTTTCCATTTGGTGCACGGAGGCTTCAGAAATTAATTTTTAAAGTACTGCCGAAGCCCCTCCTTCCCGGGGCGTGACATCACACTAGGAGTTTTCGGAATCTTTGCTCTCGCTCATCTTCGGCACCTGTCAAAGCTATGCACGCGCACTCTTGCTATTTTCAAAAAGGTCAGAAAGAGACGTCACAACTGCCGTCATTGCGGAAAATATATACCTGGCAAGCTTGCCATTGCACGCGCTGCCCACACGATCGACACGCGCTTGGCGGCCCAAAGATCCTAGTATGACGTCATGACTGGTCGGAGGTTTTCCGCGTTTTCTCGCGTTTAGTTACATCTTCAGGGAAAACGAATGTGATATTCAGATTCGCGGGATAAAATACGCCAGAATTTACCTCTAACTCGTTTTTTTCAAGAAGTGTTTCAGCTTTCCTTTAAAAAAATGGTAAACCATAATTTGGACTTAAAAAAAAAAAAAAAAAAAAAAAAAAAAAAAAAACAAGGCTGGAGATGTAGGCGGGACTCTACAATCCCTAAAGCACTACTAGTAAGGCGATATCTCAAATGGACGGCCATATTTTTGGAAAAAGAAGTCGAGATTGAACCAGGCCGACGAGGCGCGTGACCGTCAAGATACCTAGTTTCCTCCTCTCTTCACTTCGCTCCCTCAAGGCCTCGAGGCGGAGAAGACGCGAGGCCGTCCTCTCCTTCTCGGAGAAACATGACGTCAACATTCCTGCCAAATGCGCCTCTTTTTTTTTTTTTTTTTGGAAAATACGGTTTTCCGTTTGAGATATTACTGTATGAGTGATGTTTTGGTGTTAGTAGCATCCCGTTGCACGCTTTTGCCACGTGTTTTGGGGAATCCAGATTTCGGTTCAGCATCCCTTTAAACGTAGCCAAATGGATCTAGCCAGTAGCACAGAGACGAATGTGGGCAAACTGAAGAGAGTCTCAATCAGAGATTCACGCAGAACCTCTCTGCATTGAACTTGACTTCGAATCCTTAACGGAGAAAATGAGTATTCTTAGTGGCCGGTCAACCTGAGCAATGTAGACGTATATTGTTGCTGGCTTCGACGGGGGTATAATATAAATATTGGAGGCGCCATATATCATAATGCCGCGACAGCTCCTAACTTTGCGAGACGCGCCCCGCACCTTTTGAAAGCAGATAATATCCCTCATTATTCATATGCAGCGAGGCCCAGGTTTTTCTGAATCAAGTAATGGCGAAATCAGCCCAACTCCTTCAGTGTGGTCCAGAGGCTTTTTCGGCGAAAAGCAGCCAGATGAATAGCCAACGCACCGACCGTCGTGGGTGGCTCAAACCTGAAGCTAATCGAACACAACCAAACTAAAAAAAGTAGCTATCGAACCCTCGCATTCACTTGACTGCAACATTGGTGTTCCCTCCAGTGAAGCACCGCGTCTGTCGTCCTCAGTTCACTGTTCTGCATCCTTATAAAGAAAACACTTATCCGTTACCAAGTGGTCGTCACTTTTAATGTGATTCGAGACAGACAAGAAATCAAAACGTTTTTCTGTGATTCCTCCCCATCCAAGATATCGAAAGCACGCGACCGTACGTTATGGAGTAAACGGGCTTTTAAACACGTGATGGAAAGAAACAATCTACCGGGGCTTCACCACACTAATGAACACTCAGGAAAACTTAAGAAATTAATTTTCGGACCTTCGTCAAACTACAGGGTGATTTAAGGAGACGCAAGGCTCTTTAAATCGACCAGAAAATTCGGTTTCTTAGCCTATCGCGCTACGACTTTGTGCAGCGTTGTCCACAGATGGTGCATTTTAGTGATTTGTGGGAAAGTAAACGCACTCAACGGTTTTTAGTGTATACCAAGAACGCCTGGCCGTTCATTACGTTTTGCATGATCTGGATATGAACGATTCCACTTATAAGCCCCCAGCTCTGTACAGTCCTATTAGCGTTCGATATGAAGGCCACAAGTGGCAGCAGGTGTTTTGGCTCGCTCGCTCCAGCAATCTGGCGCACGACGGCCGCACTCATGAGCACCACCGAGCTGCAGGACGTCGTGACCATCGGGCGGGCCGATGCCGGAGACTTGGCAAAAATATGGCATTTGCCAGGACTATGATGCTAATGTGTGTTTGAACAGTCATCTCCGTCACTGTGTTTTCTTAGGAGGAGAGGGAACAAAGTGGTGGTGTTAGAAACACCGTGAAAGGCGCTTAATGTGACACTAATTACGACGGCGCTCGTCCCTTCGCCGATGGTTCTCGATGGTTGTAACCGGGCACGACAGCGATCTGAGTGGCTACCCAGTGACATTAAAGATAGCGGTTGGTGCTGGCCATGCACTGGTCATTATCTGCAGCCGTCCATGGCCATATTAAGTAACGTTAGCGAAACAGTTATTTTTTTAGCGCTATTTTGTGAACGTTTTTTTCGAATGATTCAATTTGCCTATATTGCTATTTGACCTATAATCTCTTTAAAGCGCTTGGCAAATAAAACAGATTCCTTGGTAAACATTTTTTTTTAAATCTTTCTTCCGTGCAGCTTCGAAATCAAAAGACCGCTTGCAACAACAATCTCCGTAGCTCTAATAGTCCATCGTGGCACCTCTCAGTCTATAATTTAGTATTTTTTTATGGACGCGCAAACCCATGAAAGCCAGATTGATCAAACGAGTCACACGCAGCTTACCACAGAACAGATGTCCCCACTTATTACGAGCGGCGAAAAGAAGTTAGGTCACGGTCACAAACAGAACGGTGCAGTGGTTTAATCTATATAATTAGGAACGAGAAACCTTACCCCGTTCGGCGGACATCGATACTTTCGTCGATCTTTCGTGGGAGGGAATCATTTTGTGCCTATTAAAATTGTGGTTTTTTTAAAGATCATAGAAGAGTGTAAACTAGGGTGAATTTGTTACGCACGGTCTATACCTTTCTTGAACTTCTCTGTCTTTTTTGGAGTGGTTTTCATATTCCCTTAGGACGTCCCTGCTAGTTTTTACCTAAGGATACTTTTTGCTAGGGAAAGGAGGCGTATTAATTATATATGATTAACCGAAAAACAACTAATAAATGTAGCAAATATTATCTAACAGGACGCAAACGATAATACTTCTAAAGCATCACTTCATCTTCACTGTTGTTTCCAAAGATAGCTTGGTATATGTATTCGGAATATGGCCCTCTGATATAATCCAACTCCAGTTTAAAAGATATTCGTGTACTGTTTTCTTCTGCTGCTTTCGTTTCAGATATGATAAAATATATTCACGATTTAACCTCGACTATTCTTATTTCTTCACGTTGGCTCCAAATAACCTCGTTCGTTTGTCCCATACAGATAACGCAAACAAAACTGCCAAAACGGAAAAAAAAAAACAAAAAAAAAACAAGCTCTTCTTTTTCCGCCTCAACGCCAAGACAGACATCGTATAAGCTTAAATTTGTCAACCGGGGGGAAATGCTCAAAGTCGATATCTTAATACACTCTGCGCGCGTATGAAACCTCCCGCGCTATGGAAACGCGGCAGCAAGGGAACGCCCGTCGGGAATGATACAGGCGCCACGATATGCTTCTAACAAGGCTTACGCCGTCCGATCGCCTCGAGGCTTTCCATGCGTGAGCGCGTAATGAGGAAAGAAAAGAAAACGTGACGACCTCCTTCGAGCAACTCGTCCCCCTCTAAATGTGTACCAGCGGCAGATGCGAGCTCCGGATTTTCGCCCGACCGCTTGCCTCTCTGCTCCGTTCACCCCTGAGCTGACAGCAGTGCGGTGGAACTTACGTGCACGTCGGACCAGTCATGCGTCTATCTTTGGCCACGTGATCACGTACGCTCCCATTCGTACCCAGGCGCAGAGAGCGGAGTCGAGTGATGAAAGGGAGACGACTGATTGGCCCTCGGAGCACGTAACTTCCGCCGAGCTGTCAGCTAATGGGTGAACGGAGTAGTGCGGCGATTTTGCCGTCACGTCCGGCAAAGCAACGGTCTTTTCCCCAACCTCTAGGGCTGCTTCTGCCTCGCACTGAGGCGTTTCGCGTGCTCTGAATTTTGAGCACGTGCTATCTCTCTCCGTTTAGGAAAAAAACTAAAACTAAAACTAAATAAACGTCGGAGCTTATGCTTCTCGTGCTGCAGCCGTCACCGAGGGTAAGCAAGTGAAACATGACAAAGACGGCTATTTCTTGAGCCATTTAGTAAAGATATATGCGGCCTTGAAAAAAAAAAAAAAGTGTTTCAGCCGTTTTGTATTTTAACATGTAACTGCTCGACCGTTTTCTTTTTTCTTTTTTTTGCAAGTTGTAAGACGGAGGAATTTGAGGAATGGAGGGGAATGTTGCCGTCCTCACCGGGAAAAAAAAAACAGGGTCCTGCCTTTTCTTTTTCTTTTTGTATTAATCTACGCACACGCAAAGTCGAGGCAATCACGGTGCGACAGATGCTTTTGCAGAAAAGAGTAGTCGCTGCGCAAGGTAGGTGCACGTTTATATTTTGCTGATGATGAGGTAAGCTTTGTATTAATTGTGTGGCATATAATTGCGTCTGTTTACACAAATTATTACTCTTTTTATTTCATAAGACCAGTGCAAACCATGGAATTTGCAACTAAAGAAAACCTTGTGTGTGCGTGGAGGAGGTAAGCCTAATTAATTGATTAATTGATTCAATGAGGAACATATTTTTATACAGTCAATCAATCGGGACAACCTTGGCAAATTTGGCCTACTTTCCTCCACATATACGGGAGCCGTCTAACTTATTTATGTACTGGTTCCATCGCGAAACATGAAATCTGTTCGTTTGTCAAAATCGCGGCACTTCTTTTTTTTTTTTTTTTTGCCGTACATTTGCAGCGTCAATTTTTCGCAGACGAGGAAAACTATAAAAATGTAGAGAAGTTATTTATAAAAAAATCGTAGAGAGATTGCGTATTATACGTCGTGTTGCGAGACCAGCGCCTAGTCTTCAGGAACACACCGAATATTTCCTCAAACGATTTTAATATTTTATCCCGTAGCAGCCTTTAACACCTCCCTTTCCTCTTAGATACCGCGTATCAAACGGCCATCTCCTTCCTCCCTGAGCCACTTCCGAACAAATCCCGTGGGCAAAATAAAATAGGCGCCACACGAACGACCCACACCAACTCCATTTACGTGCTAACCGAACAGCTCGTGCACTAACCGCCGCACGAGCTGTTCGCTTCGTACGTCTCCCTTCAAAAACGAAACACAGTCAGCGCACACCACCAGGGGCTCTTTGTTCGATCGTCGGGTACCCCGTGACTGCCGGGATAACGAGGAGCGTGTCTTTGAGTAGCGGCGCCCCCTGCTGGACCCAAACCCGGCGGCGGACACGATCGGGTTTCTCCACTATTTCCGTAATTGCACGCTGGCGATGCCGGCGGCTCCCGTGCTTGTAATGACGATCCTCCGAACTTCCGGCGCCTCACAAAAGACCCCAAAACCAACACACAAAAAAAAAAGCAAAAAAAAAAAAAAAAAACGTGTTGTATTTTTGTATTATTCGTATCGTATTCTTCATTCTCTTCCGATCTTCCGTTTCCGTCATTAAGGCCCTGAGCGCGTTCTATATATATATATATAACAACTTAGGGCACAACTTACTGTGAGGTCACTTTAAAACACTCGGCGTGTGCTCGATCTGTTTCAAGTTTTTGTTCACTGTATCCGCTCCGAGTATTGTGCGCGTCCCTCTGGAGGTGCTTCTATTTTGGGCGATCAGGAACTAAACCGTCAATGCCTTTATTGCGATATTATCTTTTTCGAAAGACGAAGTGATACAAACAAAACGAGAACGTAAAGCCTGAAGTGCCCACCGTCCTTTGATGCCGCGGAGAGGAACAAATCTGTTTCTATTCTCGATGAAGAATGTTTCGACTTCTTTCGACCTTTTACTGTCGTCGTTCTGCTTTAGTAAACGAGAGCTTTCATGACTGAGAGCAAGTGCGATTCAACTTCAGAATCTCCACGACCTATACAGTACACATTATAAATGAAGCGAGCATGACCTGAAAGAAAGCTTAGTTCCGAATCAGATTGACTATTACGTTAGTATGAAATCATTATATAATATGTTATACGAAAGTTTCCAACACTCACAGGAAATGAAGCATACATCGAATGAAGTAGCTTTGCAGCTATTAATATACCAAAATAACCTTGCGAGATATGACAGTTTCGAGGCTGCGTCAACTTAACGATTTTTGAAATACCTTAAGGATAGGTTGTAGCAAGATATAATTTCATACAAAAATAGAAACATACATGTACATTCGATGGAAGCCTTTTGAATAACTCTTTTTCTATATTTTTTGTTTTGAATGGTCACTGAAAGTATGATAGCAATGCTGGTGCTATTTTTTTTTTTTTTTTACACAAGAGATTTTTTGCCTGCAAGATTCTGCGTTTTTGTAAAGGCAAGACATCAGTAATCTTTACGGACCACTAATGCTCTGGCCTAAGATGACCTTGAAATATCTCTATTGCTTTACCGCGAAGGAATTCCGATAAGAGGCATTTTCCTCCCTGCGTTTTTCTTGTTTGGAATGTAATGAAAAAGCAAAGCGACTGCTCTGGCATATTTTATTCACCTCGACTTTGTGAAGGAAGCAAAGAGCCTAGATTAGAAGATATGACAGCAGCATTCCCGGTAGAGATAGAGCTTCAATCAGCAGAAGACTGGGTAATGTACCGGAGTGTACTGTGGGATGATGAAGCCTGTTTCAAGACACTGGTCTGTCGATTGACCATTCCACCAAATAAAACACAAAAACTATTTTTTTTTTTTTTTTTTTGCAGAAAAAGATATAGCAAGGAAGCGTTCGCAAGATGGATCTTTTCTGCAAACTATTCACTATGAAGCTCGGCATGCAATTACCAATCGACTGGAAGATACAAAACGATGCCGGAAATTCCGTGTGTCCTCCATAACAAGAAATGGCATTTTGCGAAAACATAAACACTGAGCTGACCGTGGGCTACAGACCGAAGCACCACAATTTTCTCATTAATCGAAAGATCAGAGAACAAACGCCTTCTTTGCTTTTTGCGAAGATCTTGCCAACGAGAAGGACACAGACGAACGCAAGGACAAGCGCATCATCGCCGCAAGGTCGAGCCAGTGAGTACGGCGGCCAATCCACACACACGCCTCGGAAGACGCCCGCCGACCGTTCTCCGAGCCCGTGGTCACAAATCAACTTGGCAGGAGTCCTAGAAGACACCGTGGCCAGACTCCTCAGGCCAGTGAGACATCGCAAGGAAGCAACGGCCACCCTCGCCTTTCTCGGCGCAGGGTGTATACCCTACCGTGGCCGTCCGTATCCTCCCGGAACCGATTGCCGGGGCCCATTCAAAGGCTCCCCGGCGAACAATGGACGATGAACGCGATTACAGAGCACGCCTTCGCCGAGAGAGAAAGGCAAAAGAGGAGCCGCTGGAAGGCCGACCGTCGTCGACCCACATCCTTTCCTACTCCCGCTGCCACCGAGACGGCCGTCGCTGTTGCAGCCATGCACGCTGCTCTTGTTCCAGGAGGAAGAGGCCAAAATGGACCTGGCTTCCTTCGACGTCGGCGGCTCTTTTTGCCGCAGCAAGCAGCCCTCTGGCAGCGGAGGTTCTTGTGTTTGTCCTCCCTGATGCTCGCGTTTTGGCGTCCGCCGCCCTACATTCCGTCGCGGCTCGTATTACGACACGACAATCCGACCTTTTCGTATTTTTCTTTTCTGGTCTCTTGTCTCTTATGCGAGCAGGCAGAGAAATGGCGCGGGGAGTGTGGGCTCAGTCTGGGTGGTTGGTTGACTGACTCGGTGTCTCTTCTTGCTGTGTGTACGTCAGATGCATCCGCAGCGAAGGATGCCTGGATGGTTTGCATCGGGACATTCCGGGCCTTCGGATATTTCTAATGTCCCCGCAGTCTCCCCATCAAAGCGTCCAACAATGTCCCGTCATCTGTTTTTTGTCAGGGTTATTTTTATTTTATTTTATTTTATTTTTTTCCCCCGAGGGTATGCACTGGTGCGGATGCATTCCTGAACGAGAACGTTCTTTTTCTTTCCGAAAACATTTGTCAACGTCCTCCGGGCGCGTTTCGAAACACGACTTGCACGACCGTAGGGCGATTTGGGGAGCGCACGCTGCGAGCCTTATGAATTGGAGCCCCGCCAACGGAATATATATCAACTTCATTTTCCGGAACTATTCCCACCACTATAGGATGACTCAATTCTCCCCCCGCTGCTTGGTTTTAGGATAAAGCGACCAATTTCAGTCCGAGTCTCGGCGTATTTTGAAATACCCGTTCATAAACTTTTGCGGGACTATATCTTCACGCTCGTTGCGTTCGCGCCTGAGGCAAGCTCGATAACGGTTGTTTAACGAGACCCATAGGGCAGGAAAAAAAAAAAGGAAAAAAGGCCGGTGTTTCGAAACTCGATATTTTTTATGTGCGCGCTTTATTAAAGTACCGATATGGGCTGCTACAGTACCATATGAATGTACCATCTCCGCTACATCTTAACGACTCCAACTGCATACATGTATCATCGAGCAACCCTGGCAGAACAGTGCATCGCCAATGTCGTCGACGTGCTTATCATTCGAACAAGACGCTATAAAACTGGCGATTCCCGTAAACCGAGTCGCCTTCTCGAGTCATTATGGATCGCACTGACTGCGAAGGGGGCAGCATATGCCCATTTCTCTGTACGCCGGAGTTCTCCTAAGCACATTAGGGCCACACGGAAAACTCTCCCGCCGATAGCGAGTCGACTGCGCGCGCGTGTGGCGGGGGAGTCCGGCGGTCGGTCGCAACAATTACGCTGCAGCCGGTATTATCTAAGCACCTCAATTACCCGAGGAAAAGGTCGTGAGGGACGGCCGGAAACATTCCGGGTCGCGCGAGAGTGCGTCCCTCTGTATATATCGGAAATCGAAGGAGGCACAGCGTGAGTCGCCAGCGTGTTTGTCGGGGGACCTCCTCCCAGCGTCTCCCTGCACCGGAAGCCTGGACGATTGGTGACCCCGCAAAGCCGGATAATGGATGACGGGACAAGACAACCGGGCTCTCTGCAACCTCGGGGCGGCGTCCGACGACCCACTTACTTGACGGAGTAATCGACTGCGCCCAGCTATGACAGATCGCTGTCGCAATCGAGTCGCGCTCAAACGGAAACACGCCAACAAAGGCGTACAGAGACTGCTGCAGCGAGTGTACAATACGATGCCACGGGGCTAGCGAGTAACGACCCAGGTTCAAATCGAAACAACGCGAAATAGTAGATTCGAAGTCTAAATTAATGTAGGGGTAGTAAACGAATGGTATTTCGCGAAGTCTATAGACTCGCAGAACCTAATGCAGCTATGGTCACTGACAGGCCTAAGAAACGTAGGGTGTGGCGAATCCTGAGAATCTTATTATTGCTGCGCAGCCAATCAGGTTGCAACATTAGTCAATTAGATGTGCGAAGGACGAATCACGAAGTAAGGAGCATGTGTATAATAAGCCACGGCCCCCTCTCTAGCTCTGAGTGCGTACAGACGCAGTCGGTGTGTCACACAAAATGCAACGCAGCAGAGAAACGGAGGCTAAAGCTTCAATATACGATAAAGACACCCCAAAAACCGGCAAACGGTGCTTTGGAAAAAGAGAAAACCAAAAAGGCGCCACATTAACAATAGCCCATATTCGTTTCATCCTCATAGTTGGCTGAACTCACCGAGGCGGCACGCACATACTCGCGGGGAAATTAGAACGATAATTTCTCGTTGTCAAGTATAGTCACCGACATATTATGAAATACAGGGCGTGGCGAGCGGAGAGCATCTTATCAACGCTCCACGGTCAATGACTCTGCGTCTATAGCTAATAATAACACCGAGAAGAGAACCAGTGACATATATATCTTAGTGACTATATTCCAAGCATATACCTGTAAACTAACGCTATACTGACATGCATGGGTGGATGTCCGCCAGAACGCCAACGAGTCAAGCAGAACGACATCGGCTCAAAAAGCAAGAAAGCCGGCGGCGGGGGAGCGAGAAGCCAACAAATGACGTGGGCGCCAACTTGCGGCCACGAATTGATCGAGGTCTCCTCTTCCAAGGAACGCTCGGCGTGCCTCATGGGCCGCTGGAACAGGTTTCTACAAAGAGAATGTCGTTGGCACCCAACCAATCGCAGCCTGAAAGCCGAAGCCCACAGGCTCGTTTCACTATCTGATCAGTGGGCCATGTCCCTTGCTTTCTGCTGCTGTTCCCGCGATTGCTGCGACTCCATTGGGAGGGACAAGGCTAAGGACTCCCACGACTAGTTTTATTTATGCGGCGTGGCGCAAAGCTCCCCGCAGTCTCAAGGGGGAACAAGAGGGAAAACTGTTCAGATTATTTGATCACGTACGGTGTTAGGTAAAGGAAAAGCTCGGCGAGAGGACCGATGGAAATACCTTTCCACTCGGTGATGTCGTCTTTCTTCAATGCCGGTCGTTGCATTCCGATTTCACAGCGCTTCGAATTCAATGTCACCTACCTGGAAACTTTAGCTGCTTCTCTGACCGGCATTAAATATTTCATATCGTTATTATGCTCTTTTTTTTTTCTTTTTTCTTTTATTTAGGACGCATTTTAAAGGAACTCGAGGTTTTGATTTGTGCAGCCGTCGCCGTTGCCGTAGCCAGTACGGCCCCGGTGACGGTGTTCGTACGCGTTGTTGCCTTGTCACAGTAGCAACACATCGAATAATTGAAAGGAAAAGTTGAACACGCTTCTTTTTGAAACAATTAAAGTAATTAGATTGTATTTTGACAGCTATTGAGCTAATATTTAGGATTCGGGAGTTTGATATTAACGGATAGCACAAAAAACACAACAAAGGAAAAATCACTGGATGAATAAAGGAAGAGTTTCAAGGTCTTCAGCTTTTTTTTTTCAAAGTTCATTGTTCATTTTTAACGCTTTTTTTTTTTTTTTTTGTAACCCGGACAACTAAATTACGTTCCAATAATTTATCTTTAGAGCTTGCGAGGCTTATACTTTGTTCGGGGATTTTTGCCCCGCGTTACAACGCTCCCTTTCGTTCCCCGCTTTCATCCGCTTCCCTAATACACCTTCAAACTGAATCACAGGAAAAGGCGAAAACCGCAGGTCCTTTCACGGGGTTCGCGCTCGCCCGCTGAGAGTTCGCGTCTATTCTCGTTCAGCGTCGGACGGAAAGGAAGAAGCATCTATTCAAACTCTTTATCTCGCTAACTCTGCGCAGCGTCCCTCGATCATGGCTACTGGTGAGAGCTCATCAGAGCCACTGCCTTTGTGTCGGCGTGTCGGTTGGAGAGGACGAATTCATCTTCTCTTTCGGGAGCCGCCAGAGATGCCATGGCGCCAAGAACGAAGCTCCAGCTCCGTTTCCTCTTAGAGATGGACCGCATCGAGAGCTCCCAATCCAGCCGTCCAATCATGTGTCGCGTACGAGGCTAGTCACTGAATTATTTCACAATGGGGTTCCAATCAAACTCCGAAACAGCGTTCTATCACTGTCGTCTTAGGCCTGTAGAACCAATCACGCGTTTGAAAAGGGGCCACGACAATGCGGTTCTTTTTTCGACGGGTACGTGTGTGCGAGTGCCCTCAGACTGGTCCATGCTAAGGCGTAACGCGGTATATACTTCGTTTTATCTTGCAATGTAGCGCAGTGGAACGTACGAGCAATCCCAACCAATCCAGCGCTGCGAACGTGTCATGTGACAACAAGCCCCGCACGTCGCCGCGCTTTTTCGGAAAGCCGGATGACACTCACACAGCATTGGGTTGGCTTCGATGGCTCATGGCGTCTTGTGCGCTTCATCGTAAGGTGAGAGAGTATAGTTACAACTGTCTTCCCTGGCCATAGCCCCCTCCCTCTGCTGTCGGTCCTTGTTTTGTGCGCGGATCCCACTGGTAAAAAATCAGGCAATACAGCAGAGAATGAAGCGCTTCATTTGAGAGCTGGCGTCACCGACGGCCGGGGAGCGTCTCTTCGGAGGTTAATTGGAACGGGACAGACGACGGACGCCGGCTTTTTCCATCAAGGAAAAGATTATATGTTTGTCATCCATTTTTGCAGTTGCTGTGTTCACTTTGTACTGTCGTATTGTCGTCGACGCACAAACAGAAAATTACAGGCAGGATCTTTTCTCGTAGCATTCTTGCTCAGGTTATCTGGCTCTTCAGGGGCTCCCGGAAGCGGGAGGACACGTAGATGCCACTGTACAGCGCAAATGTAAATGTCTGCTAATATTATTTAGGACTTAATAAATAACTTCTGCAGTTCAATGAGATACGGCAATGCCTGGCTTGTGTTTGCACGGTGAACGCAAGGTATAGTGGAAGGCTATTCGATTTAGTGCACGATCAGTACACCTCTGCTTGATATACGAAATTTACGAAGTACAAACATTGAGCAGAATGCGGAGAGCTGCCCAATGAAAGTAAGGAAATATAAAAAAAAACTGCTAGACAGGGCAAACTCCTTCGATATTTTTTTCAATGTCCATGGGTCTTACTCTAGAGAGTTGTAGTAAATCGTTCCGAAAGCTCCGATGCCCCCAATTCAATACCCGATAACGACACGATGCATGCGCAAAGGCGGCGGCGAAGTTTTGGGTGTCCTTATCGGCGTCATCGGAACGATCGACTAAAAGTTTCTATTGCCACTATCCCTTCATTCGGTAGCGCAGAGTTCCGCTCCATCCGAAACCTATAGCACTTCTTTCAACTCATATGGAACAATTGAATAAAGTTTCAGCGGATTTGCAGTTTTTAACCGACACTACGCAAATTTTTGAAGCGGTCGTTGAGAATTTCGTCTTACGAAGGCACCATTTGTTTCTTTGCCATCTGGGTTAACAAAAACACACCATTTATTATTTCGCTAAAAGAAAAAAAAAGTACCATTTACTTTTGTTTTTTTCTTTTATAAACTATAAAACAAACGAACTATAAACTACACTTGCGGTACTCTCCCGCCTTTCGATGCCAAACGCGTGCATTACTAAGACTTCCTGTACGGAAGCACTCAAACTACCCGGATACGAAGCTCCACAACCAAAAACATACCAAGTTGGGCCGTCACCGTGCAGTTGCATCAGGGAGAGCAAATATTTCTCTGCCTCGTTCAACCCCGACCTTGTCTAATTGCGCGCACAATTCGAGGGGCGGGGGGGGGGGGGGGGGGGGTGGATCACAAAGTTGCGTGTCACGCAGTCGCGTGAAACAATACAAAACAAAGTGCTGAGACCGTAACGGCCCGCCGTGTGCTTGAACGCACGATCATGATTGCATCGTGCGAAAGAAACAGGTAACGTTTCCATTCTTGGAGCGGAAATATGTCTTCGTGTACTAAGGAAACACGGAGTTTATGAAAAACAAACAATCTGTTGAATCGCTTGGTGTCGGCGCGTGACAGACAAAAACAATAGTGATGCCACCTCGAGCGTCCGCTTGCAAATAGTGATTCGTAATGCTATTCACCGTTGTTTGTTATCAAACAAGCTTACTATTTCCCTTTATCGGCGAGCCTTAATGCCCTTCCCGTTTTTCTCTTCTTTTTGTTTCGCATTCTTTTGTTATATGCACTGTTCTCTACAATGCGCGCAGATCTTTACAAACGTATTACAGGTACTTCTCTGAAGAAAGATATATTCGATCACTGTGCGTTGCTAAAGAACATGTAATTACACCAATCGGTAGTCTACTGGGGGACAAAAAACTGTGGCGCCCACGTGGTATCAACTCCCACCAAATGAGGGGAATATCTCTGAAAAGAGCACAAAGCGGCGAACATAGAGAATTTTACCGCAGATTATTTCTCATTTAACTCTCAATGAGCATGCGAGAGATTATCATCGTGCAAAGCGATGATTATCTCTGTCATTCCAAAGAAATCTTAACAAGTTGAGCGGGCAGAAAAGACAAAAAATTTCCGTATTTTCCCTTGTTCCACTTAAGGCGAATGGGCGCAAAATATTCAACCGGTATTCTAGCTATTCGCACGCACGGTGCACGACATCCGCATCAATTTGTGAAATGTAAGCTTGGAATACGAACTTTAGCTCTTAGGTACGGAATTTACAGCGCTTCAATAGCTCACGTGCAAGCCTGGAGCGCGTCTCCCACTGGTGTGTTTAGCGTCCTATCCCGCCCATACATCAAAAGTGTTCCCGAAGTGGCAAGAAATGGCGTCATAGAAGCAGAAGTGTCATGCTGTTGCATGTCCCGATCCTGGCGGTTGGTCGTGCAAATGCTAACGAGAAGCTGCGAGTAGCATAACCGAACGCGAGTGTCGCTGTCGTCACGGCGTCCCAACGTCTGGCTGCCGAAGCTTCCGTAGACTGCCACACTGGAGAGCGACCTGCAGCAGAACAGGCGCCTGCCACATACACCGCAGCTGTTGGTGACTCCGCCAGGATCGCGACTGACGACAGCATGACACTTCTCTGACCTCATCAGGCGGAAATCGAGGGACCACTTTTTTGGACGCGCTAAACGCACCAGTCGGATACCCGTTCCAGGCCACAACAGTGAAAGTCTTAAAAAACAGGGCCCAAAACGCTATTTCACAAATGAAGGCAATTACGCTGCATCATGCGTGCGAGGAGCGGTGCCGGCTTACTAGGAATTGCGTCTCAGCTGAGATTGGGCAAAAGTAGGTTAAAGAAAGCACTGCCAAATCCAGCCCACAAGCTGAGCAGAGCTTAAACCGCGTCTGAAGACGCTCGCGCGCCCCAGCCTTTGCAGCGCTTTCTTTCACGGAGTCTCAGCTGAGACGCTGTTCTAGTAGTGAGGCGGCCCTGGAGAATTGCCTAATCATTTTACGCGCAACGAATGGCACACTCGTTTATTGTTTTAATATTCTTCTAACGGAAGAAAACTTTTAATTAAGATCTATGTAATTTTGTTTTAACTTTAAATGTAACTTCGAGAGTGATTTTTTTTGTGACTACTTAAATTTGCAACGACACTTTTAAAACATTTATCATTCGATTATCAGGACACTTGAGATTTTAAAAAAGAGCCGTCGATACAATCAAATCATAAAATCGTCATACACACTAAAAAAAAAAAAAAAGTCTAATAGCGTAGACAATGTTGTTTTTTTTTTTTTTTTTTGCAGATCCGTCGCTACAGAGCCTTTCAGTGGAATCTAAGCGACTCAGTCATAGAATTCCCTTAGTCTAATACACTCTACTACACGTAAGTAAACATAATAAACTTCATCGCAAAACGGTTTAATGGTACTACAGGCTAATCGCTGACATGCTCAAAATACAGCCTCTGTCCCACCATCCTTGAGCTGTCACGTTCGCCTTAAACAAATGCGGTTGCGGGACCTCGGAAACGAGGGCACGAAAGTAGGAAGTGCGTCACCGTTATAAACGTATCTCCATAATAAAAAAAAAACCCAAGTCTGTGACAGCTAGAAAAACACAAAAAAACACGGAGAAGTACACACTGTGTATGTATACTTGTCCGTTTTGTTTGTTTGTTTTTCATTTGTTTTAGTCTCGGGCGTTTTATTATGAAGTCAATTCACCAGCTAGCCTGCGTTCTTTTTTTCACTTTTAGCATAGACGTATAACTAAATTAAAGATGTAGCGTTTTCCAGACAGCATAATGTGCACTGCGTCACATGCGACTGCCGGAACAATTTGTAAACCCCCAAATAACGAGCCCCAACGCAACTGCAGTGCTAGAGAGCTCGACAGCGTCGAGTAGCTGGCAAGCGAGCAGGAGAGCCGGCACTGCATCGTTACATGGGAATAAAAAGAATTGCGGCTTGAAGTCTCCGAAGAATTGAGCTCCAGCGCGGAAACTGCGCAATCAACCGGAGCTCGCTGGTGCACAGTGGCACTGGGATTTGTCTTGATTAATGAACGCGCCTACTAGAGTATACCAGGACTCTGTGTCGTTCTGCAAATTACACACAGAGAACAGCCATCATTTAACGTAATGTGCGCATATAATAATATAGTGTGTTGTTAAACTGCCCGCCTTTTATGTTGGGCTGCCGTCTCCTAGCCTTGTCAACCCAGCCGTGACTCTGTCGCCTAACACATCTCTGCTCTTTCAGGTCCCGTCTGAGTGCCTTCTAGGTTGCCGTGAGTATGTAGCCTAACACATCCCCAATCGTGCAGGTCTATCTGGGTGCCTGCTTATCGCGACGGGCAAAGTATGCATCTTATCTGGAGCCCACGAACGTGGTCCGCATCGTGCTGACATCGACAATCCTCAACTGCTCCACGTTGACGAGCCCTTTAGCGCAGATCCTATGGGCACGATGACGTCAGAGGATTACAACGAGGCAGCGCCACTGCTGTCTAGATGAAGAACACTATTGCCTTACAGCTGCAGTTGACACGGCAACCCAGCCCTGACTAAGTCGCCTTACACACCTCTCCTCGTGCAGGTTGATATTCGAAAATATGGCTTTCGCGGCTATTAATTTCGCGGTAAAAAAAAAACAAACAAAAAACAGGCTAATAGTTTGGATGAAAATCAGAACAGGCTTGCTATGCTTGAAAGTTTCGTGAGTGGCTGCGATGCTGAAATTGGTGCCCTTGCTAGACGAGTTCATGAACGAAAACCGTTCCAGACGGAACAACCTCATTGTAATGAACCTACATGAAGAGGGGGCTGAAAACGAAGATGCACTTATGAGTAAAGTAGATGATGGAGTATTTGGTGATATACTGAATCAGAAATTAAGTTTTATTGAAATAATACATAGACTAGGGAAAGAGACGCCGGGTCGGAATCGTCCTGTTATACTTGAGGTTGCGGGCTTTAAGAGAAATATGACTGTTTGGAAGGACTGCTTCAAGCAAAAATGTACACAAATCAGCATTAACAAAGACTTTTCTGTGAGAGTTGTAGAAATAAGAAAAAAAAAGACATATGGAACTCTACCGCAGAACAGAGGCGAAAAGGTACCAAGGTCAAATTAGCATTTGACAAGATTAGGCTCAATATTGTTTTGTATGCTAGGGACCAAATTTCAAATGAAAAGTACAAGTGTCATGTTCCCCCGGGAGCTGATAATGAGTGACTAAAACAAAGAGATCCCATTTTCTTTAAAATTATAAATATAATCGTCAGAAGTATTTTGAAGAAGACAGCTAGTGTAATTTAAAAGTACCATCCTAGAGTACGAACCTGAAATTAGTGTAATTAAGGAAACCTGACTTCATAAACATATTTTTGAGTCTAAGGTCGCGCCGCCAAGTTATCAATTATACGGGAAAACCGAGGAGTAAGGAGTGGCGGTGCTGCAATCAGTGTTGTAAAAAAGATCTGGTATTTTCTATCTATAGTGAAGTGGGTGATGTTGAAGCGTTATGGATTAAGATGAAGTTGATAGCCGTACAGTCCACATTGGAGTTAAATATCGACCTCCCAACTCGTCGGTTGATGTACTAGATAAACTAAGAAATTATATAGATGTAAACTTTAGACACGAAGATAATATAACGTTATTAGGGTACTTTACCAGAAATTGATTGGGTTACACATTTTCCTGAAACACTAGAAGCAGCTCATTGCGAACAATTATTATAAGTTACTTGAACATATAATCTCTAAACGCCTAATGTATTATCTTAAAATTTTTAGCTGCTTTTCCGATCTCCACACGGCCTCCGCAGAAGTCTTTCCAAAACAACCCAGCTGATCGAAAGAGTTCACGATCTCTCACAGGCTATAAATTTCAGTAGTCAAACCGTCATAGTGTTTTTAGACTTCGCGAAGGCGTTTGATAAAGTGGCGCATTCTCAACCGATACTAAAAATCGAATAAATTTTTAGAAATCCAATCGTCACGCAATGGTTTCCGTCTTACCTTTCCATTTGCGAACAGTATGTGAAAGTTGGTTTGCGCGAATCTAGCCTTTTACAGGTGGCTCCAGGTGTACCCCAGGGGAGTGACTTGGGCCCATTTTCATTTTTATATTTTTTTATTTTTTTATAAATGATTTGCACAACCTCATTTTAGTACCAATATTACTATTCGCTGACGACTATATTATTTACAATAAAATAGAAACACCAGATGACCTGCTCGAGCTAAATTGGAATCTACAAAGATTAAAAAACTGGTGTGACCAATGGAAAATGGGGTTTAACCCGAAAAGATCAGTAAATCGAAAAAACATATTTTGGAAAATGATTATAGCATATATGGTAGCAGACTTAACAAGGTCAAGGAATATAAATACTTAGGTTTAACATTTACTCGTGAGCTTCGATAGAATGCCCGTATTGATAATGTTTTCAAAAAGACTGGCAAAACATTGTGGTGCCTGAGGCGAAACTTAGGTAGCTATAAAAGCTGAAATAAAAATGCTTGCTTATAAAACTTTAGTTACGCGCATCATTGAATATTTAAAAATCATATCGGACCCTCCTAGCGTAACAAATTGTTCTAAACTAGAAAACTTCCAGCGGCGAGCCTCCCATTTCATATTTAATTAATATCGCCGCATTGATTCCCCTACTAAACTATGTGAATTGGTCAACCTTCCATTACTCTAATCGAGAACCAAGCCTGACAGGGAAAAAATTATTTTCAAATTTTTTATAATCACGTTAAAATTAATAAACGCGACTACTTTTAAATCAGCAAAAGCGAACCATGTTTATTCCAAACCCACCTGTTCGTAGTAACTTTTTAAAATTAAGTTTCTTCCTTAGAGCAATCATAGAGTGGAACGCTTTACCCGATAAAGCAGTGTGATGTACATCTACCAGTGAATTCCTAAAATGCATGGAAAATATTGTTTGATGGCCACTACATATCGCTATCTGGCACTGGCAATTTCTATGTGTGTCCAGGAAAATGAATGTATTACTTTTTTAAGTTTTCTTCTCTCATATTCTTTTTGTATTTTGATGCATGCTTTGATTATTTTTGGCATGATGGCGTTTTTTATTGGGCAACAGTTTAGTTATATATATATGTATATATATATATATATATATATATATATATATATATATATATATATATATATATATATATATATATATATATATATATATATATATATATATATATATATATATTATATATTATATATATATATATATATATATATATATATATATATATATATATATATATATATATATATATATATATATATATATATATATTTCTGTTTAAGTGTTTTTTTTTTTACATGTAATAGCCCGGATGGGCTAACAGTATTAATGAATGAAATAAAATAAATAAAATGAAATGAAGTTACACGTTATTTTCTAACTCTTTTTGTTTTCGCTACAAAAAAAAAAAGTTCTGGCAAATGAACTGCTGCAATATCAGACACGCTCCGTACTGCTGCACAGGGTTGCGGTGTTACCTCCCGCTAAATTAAGCTGAACGTGTTCATGCGACACTTTGACGTCACGTGATGCCACGCCGTGGCGTGTTACCGTGACGTCACGTAGCACCAAATGACGTAACATGACAATACATTATCGATAAATTTAGCGGCGAAATTTTTCTGCTAAATTTAGCACGCCACACACGGGATCTTATGCGAAACCTAGCGCCAATAACAACTATCGGCGTAAAAAAACGATTGAGGTACGCCTAAGAATTTCTCACGAATTGTGAATGCGAAAGCATACAAGGCGCTCGTTCGCTCCCTTTGTCGTCTGCTGCGTACTAGCGCGCGCGCGCGCTTTGAGATATCGGAGGCCATGGCGCAGCGGCCGATGGAAGCCCCGTCGACGCGCGCCAGCCAATGGAACCGAAGGCGAATCGCTCCTATTGAGGTCGCGGAAACTAGGAGCCGTTTTCTCGCCTCAAACTGATGACGTCAGCTCGCTCCATGAGACAGCTAATGCTTTCGTATTAAAACACGACGAAAAATCATACAAGTTCAAAACGCCATTGCGTGTTGAGCAAAAAGGAGAGATGATCGAGCGACTAAAACGTAATGAAGCTCGACTTGTTCAAGTTCCAGAGTGAAAAAAAAAAGCACAAAATAGACAAAGATATTTCCTTTCTAGTTCTAGATTGAGTGTCCAGCACAACTCTGAAGCGGATTCAAAATAAGAATGACGCTCTCCCAAAATAAACCCCCGGCATAGCGTGCCGACGAAAGATTCCCACACGAGTAAAAGACGCATGGTTTCAATAAAAAAAAAAAAATAAATCGGACTATGCTATGAGTGCGTGCTTTCTACTGCCCTTATATTACCGTAATATGCGCGGTACAGGATAGTCAATTTACGTCACGCGAGACAGCGTGTCCAACGCGGTAACGCCAGTTTACTTTACACGGTACAGTAGCTGGATAGCCGATTTGGACGCTCCGGACTATATAAAGCTCAGTTAATTTATTAGTCGAGGCCCTAACAAAACCTTGTTTTGATATAGGCGTTAATTAGATATTAAATGCTATAAATAAGAATGGAATTCTCTACTTCAGTAAATCAGGCTTAAGTGAAGGCAAACAGCGTTATCCTACGTTATTCAGTTGTTTGCCTTGCATTTCATCACTTCGAAGATATATTTAAACCCCCCACAAACATACACAAACACACATAGGAAAACACGCATGCACACACACACGCACAGACACACCGATCACTTCCGCAATTTGTGTTCGTAATGCACGCACCTAAGAGATGACCGTATACGACCCACATCGCAATGGGCCGGTCGCAGAACAGTAATGTACATCGGCACATCCCCACTGCGGAGTGTGATAAAACAAAATTTACGTAAAGTAAGATAACAAACCACAGACCGCCGCATGGTGTTCTCATTAAGCAAAAAATGTAAAGCAAATCCAACTAACAAAAGTTTGAAGAAAAGTTGAGCAACTACTTGTGGTTGTGCAATTCCGGTTAGCCCGAGACGCAGTGCCGCAGCTCCACATAATGCAGTGGGCGCTTTCGCGTGCCTAAAGGCCATTTCAAATTTAACAAACCCGTGATGTCACAACTTTTTTTTGAACTTAAGGACTGTTATTATTATATGTTTTTTTTACAGTTTGGAATTTTATTGTAGTCCCTACTGAAAAAGTAAACTCCCGAAGGCTTCGCAACCTGGAGATCCTCCACTTTGTTGCCGAAACACCGAAATTCCAGACGACTCCACGTGCCGAAGTGCGTCTCGTTTTTGCCGGCGGCTGTATACGGCACGCAAACCCGAAAGTAGCGAAAGGCACACTCCATTTTAGGCTTGGGGTCGCGAGAGTCAGTGCCCCGACCGTCTCTTTGTCGCTTCGCCCACTTCGCAACTGCGAGTGAAGAAAAAAAAAAGAAAAAAAACACCGTCAACGTTTTGTTTTGATTGCAACTTCTTTTTTGTCACGATAAACGGTTCCCAATGCTGCCTCAGGGAGTGCGCGTGCGCGAGCTGCATTAGCCGCTTAAAGAACGAAGCGTCCAAAAGAATAACAAACAACAAAAGTCGGCGCGGTGGTTGGTCCCATTTTCTTTACGCTGCTGCTACTGCGATTCAAGATAAACGCCACCAGACCGGTATTACAATCGATTTATCAAGCGAGTCGGTCCCTTGGCCTATACCGCTTTCAACGTTGTTCAAAGAGTCGCGGTACTGGGTTTCTTCCTCTTTATTTTCTTGTTGCTGTTGTCGCGTTCAGAATTTTATAGGCTTACGGTTACGCCTTCGCGAAAATTACGCTGCGTCGAAGTTTGTCTGCGATCAGAACGGCACTAGGTCATGGAGAGGCATACCTTGAAAAGCTCTACGGTGGAGACGGCGCACGTGTTGGCCCGCCCTCTTTATGGGAATGAGACGCACTGCCGTATGTGGCACAGTTAGCCTGAACGGGACAGTGATACTTCGTTTTGTGTATGTTTTTATAAAATAAGTTTAGGACACCAAGTTTCGTTTTTTTCTTTTCCTCATAAAGGTGCTTGTGTTCCCATAAAAGGTAAAGTTATGTTAGTCTGATGTGACGTTCGTACAGCGATGTCTCGTTTAGATGGACCCCTTCGTGACCCCCCAAAAAGTCCATAATGTCAGTTGTCCATAACAACTAGAAAAAAGTACAAATATGTACTCAGTTCGCCCACAAATATGTTGTCTATTTAGCGAGGTACTCATATTAATGGGGTTGATAATAACACAACTGTAAATCGCTTCGATAATTCCGATAACGAAACCCGATACTCACGTCTGCGCCTTTGCGGATGCGTCGTAGCGTTATTAGGGTTAACAGAACAATCTACAGAAACTCTCTCTTATGGTTCATGTAACCTATCGTTTGTCAAGTGAAATAGCTTTCACGTCGCAAGACGAGTCTCGAAAGATGGCTGACAGAACGAACTCGAGGAAACCATACACTGGTATAGCGGCTCGTGAATATTTTGTGTTACTTTATATCCAGAGTCCTGTGCCACATTTTGGAGAAACAGGGTTAACACATAATTTTAGCGTGAGCATTTTTTGCTTTGATCTTGTATTTAAGTAAGCATAGCACGTTGCAGATATGAGCTCGCGCAGCCGGGCCATAGGAATCAGGGCACATTTTTCCGCATGCCGTCGTACGTGTGTTGTGGCAACCATATATTGACCGCGCAGGAAAAACGCAAAATAAGCCAAGAAAAAAGATATATAGGTACTTTTTTATCGCGCGCTCGCCCCAACTTCGCCCCGCTGGGTACTGCATTTCAAGAAACAAAAATTGAGAAAGCATAGAACGCTATAAAAAACAAAAACAAACAAACAAAATCTGTGTTTTCTCTTCATTTTGTTTTCTCGCTATGTTGAAAATTTAACCGGGTCTGCCAACATTTGAGTGTGCAGTCAGTTTAGCAACGTATTGTTTGTCATAACAAAAAAAAAACAAAAAAAAAAAAAACACCCGCAGAACAAAATTTCATTTCAGAAAACTGATGAAGATTCCGGTCCTAGTTCACTAGGAGTATCGGATATGACACGCCATTGTGATAAAGAAAGTGCAGAAAATATTAACCCCGCGACAAACTAAACGGTATCAACTTGGGTACAGCAAAGAAATGCAGCATAGAGGTTGGCGAAATTTCCAGCGTTTGATGAGCCAATTAACCATTGCTCAGACAACCGTATGAAAATAAATAAATAAATAAATATATATAAATATTTTCTTTTTGTTAGAGCAACAACTTACATTTTTTTTTTCTAAAGCTACCACCCTTTGATCATCAGTAAAAGTTAATGATGCATTGAAAAACTACGCGAAGCCCGGAAGTAAAAAAAAAATGATTTTAAAAATAAACTCTTATATAATCCGCTGGCCAACACAAGGACAAAGTTGCTTTTTATGAGCTCGGTACACATTAATACAGGTAATGTAGTTAATTATAATTAACAACTTCGTGTGAACAACCTCATAATTCTATTAATACTTGTTTTATAAAGTGATTGTACAAATAATTTAATCAAGCCTTCCAAATAATTAGGTTACAAAATAACCGGTGGCATAAGGAAGCATTCAGGTCCTATTTTCTTGACAATAACAGGTATTTTCAACAGTCCTTTCAATGCTCAGAATAAAAAAAAAAAGAAATTGAATAAAGAAGAAGCGTTCAGTTAAAATTAAAACACTTTTGCCGACTTCCAAGGAATAGATTTCCACACGTACGAGGTAGCGCGACAGTTCCGGGCAAGCGTGTCCGACGAAAGTAATAAGAGTAACAACACATTTAAGGATATCAATAATTACCTTTGGTAAATATCAACGAGCAATCAAATGAAATACAGTGTGACCAGGACTCGAATTGCAATCGTGTACGTTTCGGTAACCTTCAATGGGTTTGTTGAAAATCATGTACAAACAGCATCAAGCAAGAGAAGCGAGATCTATAAATGGGATATAGGCGCATTTGTGTTAGTGTTGCTTCCTGGCGGTGCCTCTTTAATATTGCTAAGTAATCACGTATTTTATTGTTCCATAAAAATGTGACTTCAAATAGTTTTACTCGAAAAGTTATTTAGATAAAACGGTCGGCAGAGTGAGAAAAAAAAGGTTAAAACGCAGGCGAGCCGGTGTAAGTTAAACATATTGGTTTAAACCTGATACAGTGGTCGATAAACAAAAAAACCCAGTAGAAGAGAAAGAACAAAGAGGACGTTTCTATGAATATTTATCGTTTTTCGACCAGTTTCCTTTTCCAGCCACCATGTTTAATGGTTATTGGTATGCCATTTCCTACTTACAAATATACGTTTTTTACTAGATATGCTTATGAGAGCATATCCGGGTTGTCAACGTTTTACTTTGAAGTGAGTAAAATATGCTTGCGTTATCCGCACTGTTCGAATTATCATAAGCTTCGTCACAATATTTTTAAAAATTGTCACAAACGATATCAGTGCACAAGCCGCCTCCTTTAGGGATTAAAACAAGTGAAACTTATGAAGGGCATAAAAAGCGGTATGAACATACAACTATCGGACTTTCAAACACCGTCACACAATCCAAATTAAACCCAACACCAACAGCATTTGAAAATAAAAAAAAAAGAACGAACACCATAAGTTGCAGATGACCTTGTACAAAAAGCACATATTGATATCAAACCCCAAAACCCTAAATTAGAAAAAAAAAAAAAAAAAAAAGTTCGATACCGTTTTTTTTAGTCTCGGTCGGCGTGAGGGCAACAAGATCTTCGCGTCGAGAATAACTTCCAACAATCTTTACCAAAAACCAAACGGGGGCAAAAAATAGTCGAAAACAAGCTACGCCACTTTCCATTAAAACAATCCCGGTTAATGTCTTGGGGGGTTCCGATCAATACCCATACGATGGAGAAACCCCTCCACGGAAAGACAATGAAAAGAAAACCCGTCTCACCAAGCAAGAGCGCACCTATAGTCCAAAGATCAGATCCGTCGCAACGTGGTGGCGACTAGGATCGTATAGAGAGAAACCAGATTGCTTGGATCGATACCTTCTCTTCCGCTTCATTTTGGAAGTATTTCTTGCTCAAAACGAGAATGATCTTTCTTCGTGTGAGTGCGCCCGTGCGTGCGTCTGTCGGAAGGGTAGTTCGTTCGAAATTGCGTGCGCAACCAGCATCGCCGAAGCCGCACCGTTTTGCAGCGGTGCGTCTGCCTCCCTATTATTTATGCGCGCGCAAGAATCACTGAGAGTCGAGTCATTTGTTCGTACCTTTATTGTGAAAAATTTCGCCATCCTGTATACACGTTTGTGGTTTTTTTTTTTTTTTTTTTTTTTTTTTTTAAATTTTGGTAAGAGAAAAGCCGGCGAAAGCGGCTCAAATTCAATTCGAAGCCCGGGGTTCCTTCGCTAATAACGACTGAAGGCTGTGAGCACACGGAGATCTTAGATTTATGCGAGCAATTTAAGAAAGTGGGGCTACCACTGATCCGTAATGGAGTGAAGGAGCCTTTTTTTTATCTTTTTATGCTTCTTTATTTATCTGGGAAGCAAAAATATATGGGGCACGTTATTCTTGATTTGGAGCGGTCGTCAGGCATCCCTCTCCTGCTGAGCGATGGCTCAGATTGTGATCCGAAGTAACGCTAAATCGTCGGTTAAAAAGAAAAAAAAAAGATATTGCGTAGACGCATTTTAAATTCGTAATAAACACCAAAGTCAGTGAAATTATCTCTAAAAAAAATATCAGGGTTTGTAAAGGAAGCCACTTCTACACTCTAATTCACAAGTTGCGCGCAATGTTACAAAGGCACAGGGACGACAGCATAACCATAGGACTCAGGAGGTTATGCTATAATGCTAGGAGTAGAAAAGGAAGGAAAAGAGGAACTCCCCTTTTACCCGGACCATCATTGATGACAAAAATAATCCCTGGAGAAGGGGAGCAAGGCGGACAGAGAAAAAACACAGATCTCCAAACACAGCTGGGTGACTCTAGTCGGTGACAGGACAAGAACGGAGTGGAAGCTCCTCCCACTTCTTTCCACTTTAGTAGAGCGAACGCTCTACTCCGCATGTTGTAACTATTCAAGATTTTCACAGCGTGATTCTCTAAAAAAAAAAACTAAAATAAGTACAATCATATACTGCGTCACACTGCGCCTCCAATGTCACCACAACGTACGATCCGGAATGAAACGTCCCTTTTACAAGAATATAGAAGAATGGTCATTCAAAATGAAGTCGTTACTTTTTTCCTAGCGAAAATATTTTCAGGTCAATCTAGGAATCAGCTAGTAAACTTGTTTCCCGTTAGCGCATAATCACTAACATTTGTCAAACAGGTACTTACCTGAAATGATTATTTTTAGATAGAAATGTACATAACTAAACAGGCCTACGTACCTCCAGTATCAGACTGTTCGAGACGCCTAAGAACATTTGATGAAGTTCCATCAAACCGCGACCCCGAGCACATGACTCACGTAATTTCTCGTGCGCTGACTGACTTCTATACCGCGCACTTCATACCCCTCAAGATCCGACTATGAGTTTATTTATAATCGTTTACAAACAAAGAAAATGAGTGTACACAAAATATGAGCACAAAGGATGACCCCGTTCAGCACCGTTAGTCACGAGACGTTTGTTTTTGCCTCCAATTTATTTTCAGTGATCAATAAAAACGCCAAGCCATTATCCTATTATTTCTAAAAATAAGCTAGTAGTAAGTAAAAAACTAGAGATCCCTGAAAGCGTAAATTGATAACTCTTCCGCTACTTCCTCGCTACGCCCATTTCTTTCGTAGCGCGTTATTGGGTACTCTCATTTATTTGCTTTGCTTATTCAGAAAAAAAGAATTGATTTATCGCATTTCCCCTCTGTCGGCTCCGACTGCCCCGTCGCTCCATTCTTCATTATTCGGACTCCAGCGAACCTCAACCTAAACGGGAGAACTTAACGCAAACATACTCACAAAGGAGCAAGCGAAACAGAACGGGCTACCATCGTTACATTTTAGACACACACAAACAGACACACACGCTCGCACACACACACCTGCGAGCACACGCACACACACACACACACACACACACACACACACACACACGCACACACACACGCACACACACACACACGCACACACGCACACACACACGGAGAAAGCCAACAGCAAAGCACGACCGGAGCGTCGAACCTAATCGTCGGCGGACTCGAGAGGCTCCTGCGCTGGATGGGGACCGACTAAATTTAGGACCAGACACGATGCGTCGCAAACGAGCTTCGGAGTCAACTTCGATTCGGAGGTCAGTGGCTGGATAAAAATACCCTCTCGACTCCGTTATTGCTTGTCAGTGTCGATCGTACATTCCTCGCGTGTCGCGTGCAATGGACGGCATAGCTCGCTCAATCGGAGCTGCTGGAAAAAAAGAAATGTGCCTTCGATTTACTTCGCTACAGTTCCGATTGAAAAGTTGCGCTATGGGGGGGGGGGGGGGGGGGGGGGGGGTTTGACGTGATGTACTCACGGCTCAAAAGCCCACCGGACGCCATGTTCAACGTTGGCTCAGTGTCCTATGCGCGGCGGCAGTGTTTTGCGTCTTGCTCGAGTTCTTTCGCGCCGTTAATGACTGCGTTTAACAGATTAGTTGTCGACGCAAAAGAAGCATCGTTTGATACTTGATTTTCGGATATACCGGTCTTCATTTGGAGTGCGAACGAGCCGACGCTCGAGAGGTTGACCCGACGGCGGCTAAAATGGCCCCAGTCACGTTGTCGGAACAAGGCCAAAATAGGCGTCGAAATTCCACACGGACTTTGCGCTTCTCCCGGCAAGGGCACTGTTGGGTTGGGGCTCCGCGCGCAGGCGCGTTAGCTCGCCGCGCGACCTTCATGCAAGTGCGCTTGCGCGCCTCGTGGCCTTGAAAACGTGCGCGCGCGAATAAGGGCAGTTCCTCGAGCTTTTGTCTTGCTGTGCCATCTCACGGCGTTCGTCGGAAAATGGGAGCGAAACTTCGACCAGGGGAGTAAGTGGCCGAGTGGGCTAACGCGCCTCACCTCGGAGCGTGGAGCGAAAGCTTGCGCTGGGAACCTCCTGGGTTCGATTTCCCACCGCACCCGCCCGTTTCGATCTGGATGAGTTTCGTACCGGCACGCGTTCGTGCACTCACTACTGCGTGATGCACGTTATAAACCTCAGGTTAGCGGTTGTACTGCACTGGCTAAATTTCTCATATACAGCTAAGAGACCGATTACCCGTTGAGGCGTGTCTCCATCAAGGCTGTATAAACATACAGAGCAAGCCAATCTTTTCAAAAGACACCTCAGGGACGACTTTGAAATGGAAAACGTATAGTAAGTACAGGCTTCTTCGGTTGAAATGCGTCCCTAGTCGAACTTTTCGAGTCCTGTCGCCGACGGAGTTACTAACCATGCTTGTGCATTTCCCCAACACCTACAACGACGCCAAAACCTAATCTTTATCGTGCAAACCAATGGAGAAAGCGGCGAACGTTGTGCATCAACATGGCGGAACGCGAATTGCCGAAAGGGAAAAGGCGCTTTGTGAAGCCGCCCTATAGGGGTTTACAATTCAGTCATGGTTCAAAAGTCAGTCTGGCCACTGTGGGTGGAAAACGCTTCGTTCGAAAGCGCTGCTTAGGAAGTGATTTTGTAGCGTCGCCGCGTGTGTCTGTAAAAGCGCTGCATGCAGCTTGTGAGGTAAGAATCTAGTATGCTCTAGCTAGACGGTAAAATTAAATTACGGTTAGGCCACATAAGCTATGGGGTACGTTTGCCTCTACATGTTAAGTAAGCCCAGCATTCAGAAACGCTTATATATATATATATATATATATAAAAGTAGAAGCCACCGAGGGCCAAACAAACTTGGAAGGTTTAATTCAACATGTATAAGTCATACATAATACGCGACGTTTCGAAGGGGGACCCTTCTTCCTCAAGCGGGACTTGAAAAGTGAGACCTCAACACCACTCGACATTTGAGGTCTCACTTTTCAAGTCCCGCTTGAGGAAGAAGGGTCCCCCTTCGAAACGTCGAGGTTTATGTGTGACTTTTACATGTTGAATTAAACCTTCCAAGTTTGTTTGACCCTCGGTGGCTTCTACTTTTATAAAATACGCCTACAGCCTACTTAGTCCCAAGATGTCATTAGATATATATATTAGTATCCCCGGAAACCGGGGATACTAAAATTACACTCGCAGTTATTTCAGTATGCCGACGACACGGCCTTGGTTCTTCAACAGAAGTTAGAAACAGCTGTAACACTGCTTGGAAGTGGTATAAGTCAAATAAAAGATTCATTTGAGGAAAATAATATTTTTGTGTTGAGTACATAAAACGTGACGCAGCTGCCTCGTTTTTATGACATTACATTTCTAACATGTCATTCGTAAGTTTACAAACTCATATTAACGCGTTTCGACATGTTAAGTGGCGTCGGCCTCCGCAAGACACGTACCGAAAGTTCGATCTCGGTGGAACCAGGATTCTCAATTCGCAACTATTGTAGTTCCGCACGTTCGAAGAACAAAGAAAGCGAAATTGTTATCGAGCACGACTGCTGTCGCTCCATTGCGCCCCACTATACGTCGCGTAGTTTATTTCAGAAAGAATGGCGCGCGCGTTTCTCAATTCAAACTCGTAACGATTTTTTTTCTCCCCCTCCCGTCCAAGCGGAATTCCGAGCGAGACAATGGAGCAAAATGTCTGTCATCAGACTCCATCTATCCGAACGATTCAACTCGAACGGAAATGGCGCTTCCACGCCGAACCCCACAATGCAAACGTCCAGGGACGCACTCCGAGAACTCCCACTGCTATCGAAAGTAGAGGGGAATGGGCTAGCAGACTACGCTCCCACATGTCACAGAAACCGTTGGGGCTGTCGAAAATCGCCCTGAATATAGCTTCCTACAACGCTTCCGCACGTCCGCGGCCACTGTAATTTTATCTTCTCCCATGGGCCGTAGTAAATACGGCACGCTGTTCACTTCTTTTCTACCTTACCTGGTAGCACACTTTTACTTTTTGCCGGCTGGAGGTTCGTGTGATAGACTACTCCTGCGAGTAGTTCAAGAACAGTCCTACTGATATCACTAAAAAAATACGACAGCGAATAAAGGGCCTTATACTAAAAAAACACAAAAAAATACGACTGGCGCTTTTTTGTGTTTTTAATTTTCTGCCTGCATCGAATTTTGTGCAGTTCGCGTAACATTATGAAAAATGAGGCAAAGAAAGGATTGACAATAGTTATTATCTTATGTACGGACGCATTCGTGTTGCATTATTTATTTTGCCAGTGCAATCGCTCTATCCAGCGAAGTCGCGCTTGTGTCCGTTGTGTTTTCGCGGTTCATCACTGACCTCTTGTCAACAAAGTTGAAATCATATGGCCTCTACATCTTCCAACTCGTTTCGTTATACCAATACAGGCACGAGACAAATTACAAGAAAAGAACGCTGTTAAACGCATTACCCAAATGAAAAAAGGAAACTATAACCGGCATGATATTTACTAAAAAATAAAAAAAAAGATAGTCTAAAGCTGAATCAGTCGTAGACGTTTCAAAACCAGCGCGTACTCGAAGTCTAATTTCCTGTTTCGCCTCGTGTCTTGGTCTCTCTCGGGCATGCATGAAGGCTGACAGACTTTGGTATTGGTCAGTCGCACACCTTCTCCTCTTTCACTTTGGTAAGGCACGGGGCCTCGGAAGTGATTAGGCAGGGTTGTAAATTTATGGGTTGGTCCGAAGCAGATCTGAATTAATTGCTTCCTGCTTGCCCAGATTCGTGACCAGCCGACTCACGAGCAGCGCAGCACCACTGTCGATACGCAGAACCTGACTGGTCTGATTCTATATGTTCATTATTCTGACACACTTCCTTGGGTTTCCCCCTGTTGGTGGTCTCATATATATATATATGTATATATATATATGAAAATTCTGCAAACAAGTTAAGATCATCATTTACTCAAATAATAAAAAAACATTGTTATTTTGAAAATAATCAAAGTTATTTACTTCTTTTAGTTTTCACAGTTGTGTAGAGGTAGTACCATATTCCAGACGATAACTGCACTGGCTTCCGTATGCCTGCAACACTTATACAAACGTATGGTGTACTTTAGAATGAAAGCAGAAAGCGTTTAAGATAAGGGGATCCGTACTTTGGTGCATATAAATAAAGGCCGGAAATCATGGCTATGATTGAGGGCACATGTGCTTCCGGAATAGGTTAGTACAAAAATATCGCTTTTGTATTGCTCGGGGCAGGGCACAGTGAAGACAAATAAAATCAACATAAGCATGATGTCTGCCTAAATTGAGATTTACGAATAAATGATTTGTTTAATTTTGTTTTATTTGCTCTTAATCAAACAATATACCGGTTTCGCTTAGCGTACGGCGCAGCCAAAACTTTAATTCATAGGAGCAGACGGCTGCACGTGATAGGGCTAGTGTCATCTCGATCTCTACACGTGCAGCGCTCTAGTGAGATTGTCGCACGTGCCCAAACACTAAAGTTCCCTCGATGCATTGCGGCAGCGGTAGCATAATCAAACTGGCTGGTGAGATCGGTCTATTGGCATTTATAAAAAAAATGAAAGAATGGTCATAAAGCGATGTACTGTTTACTACACCTGCTCTTAAATTAACCATAATGAGCAATTCAACTGGTGGTATCACCTTTTACTGCTACAATTACTGCTAGTTTCAGCTACAATAAGTGATAGGCTTGCTTTGAACTCTTTTTCCTTCTACTTGTTCAGACTACAAGTCAAGTTTACACCGTTCGAATCTGATCATTTTACCATCCCCTTCACAAAACACTCGCCGTGAGACAGACCATAAGGATCGTAATATATTGCGTTCCAAGCTCAAATTGAGCCGCGATAATCAATGGTTGTCAATCTAGATTTTTTTATAGACTACAAATTACCAACTTTCGTTACTGAAAGTGGTGCTAGCCACACGAATCCTAATCGAGGCCGGTATCTACACGGTCCCGAACAGAATTGCCGCGGTCACTTCGAGCCAATGGGAGCCAACCTCCGCACAGCTTAGCTCCAATTACCTGCTGCCGGAAGCGTTTGTGTTGTTAACAGCCTCTAGCGTAAGATCAGGGTGCCGATAATGTTGATCAGAAAATAGCACGCCCATTGTTTCTGTTACTTTTGTTTCTTCCGCTAAGTGAAGGACCTTCTGGCTACGTAAACAAGCACTCCGAGAGGAGACCCGACTTTCACATTAGAAGAACGGAAATAAAGCTTTCTTGTTTTTGCGCAAACTTACGTATGCATTTTGCTTCAGCATGGAATAGCGTCACGAAAATCTCCACGATAAAAGAAGAAGGCAGTTCAAAAATTGTTTCTGCGCTGACTGCCCTAAATATCAAATACCACCGGCGGCGTTTCGTATTAACACAATAAGTTAGCTTTTTGGCTAGCCTTCATAAATACCTTATTAACGATGCCTTCGGTAGGAATGGAGAGTATATATTGAAGTTTTCGCTGACAGGTCTCTTATTATCCTTTTTTAATTTTTGCTTCGGGTTTATACTGTTGATACCACTCACCTCTTTAAGAGCTCGTAACTGAGCCTCATTTTTACAAACAAGTTAGTAAATTATAGATTAATAAGTTCTACCAGAAAATAGTAAATTCTCTAGAAGACGTTCCTCTAAAAAGTAAATTCTCTACAAGAAGTTACTCTAAAAAGTAAATTCGCTGCAAGAAGTTACTCTAAAAAGTAAATTCTGCAAGAGCGCGGTTATACAAAAATAGCGGGGTACGCAGGATTTATTTGGACCTTCCTCGGTTGCATATACATAAAGGCAATAAAAGGACGTATTAAGACCAATTTTCAGTAGCTTTCGAACTCGACATAAACAAATGAATAAAGGCAAACATTTTGCTGGGGGCTTGTCTAAAACCAACGAAGGCCGATTGCGAAAGCATGGCGGAGGCCTGAGGATTAAACTCGACAACGAAGGATTCGTCAACGTCAACGTGCATTCGAAATTTCTTATGCACAGTGGCTTTCGCGCAGTAAACCTCAGTCAGATTGTGAGCCCCTCGACCGAATTCAAATTCAAAAATTGAGAATCCGTGGGCGAGTACCTCCCATGGAATCCCCGAGGCGGCACGTAGTCAACAAACGCGTTAATGTTGAAATAACGAACTAAGCAGGGTAGCAGGGTTCATGATGCGGAGAAAGACATAAAACGCACCGATACCAATAGTGAGATACTAATTTGGCATAAGTGCCTTCGACTGTTTTTGAGCGGGGTGTTTAAGCCCTCGCACTAGAAATTACCTTTCTTCTTGGCAGTGTGTGCTTGATAGTTTACTGTGCACAATGCCCCGAACAGAACTCCTGCTCACGATGATCATCTTGAGATTTCGAAATTTTATAACCATTTGATTTAATAGCGGCATGGAGGTGCCGGCTCAATTGCCAAACCTTCATAAATCTCCGGATATTAAGTGGTTTTAATTTCAGTGTTTAGTTTTCACAAATCGCACACGGACGAACGCAGGATCTATCAGGCATGCACAACCATTGGCGTTAATTCCCATCCATGCATGTGGAGACTAAAAAAATAATCTATTAAAACGCCCCACCCTAAGAAAAAAAAAAAAAAGAAACCAGCTGCTACTTTTTTTTTTATTATTAAACTGATTTCGATGTAGACAGAAGCTAAACATAAACATCTTCAGAAACACTAGAGAATATCATCATTAATTCTATTATCGCTTCGGCAAGAGGAATAAGTTCGATTCTTAAACACCCACACACACAAACCAGAACGCTTCACTTCGAGTGTGGTTGTGCGTCGCGGCAAGCTGCCAAAGCCACAAACTCGCACCTAGAGCTGTCTCGAGTGTGCGGACAAGGCTCAACGGAGCAGAGAAGCACTTGAGCCACAAGTAGCGCAGAGTGGGCCAACACGTGATAGAGCACTTCAGCCCGTACAAGAGGACGCACACCGAACTGCGCGAACCCATTTCTTTTTCCTTACTTCATTCCGGGGTGTTATTACGTTTCTTAGTGCGTTTTTCTGTATACCAATTCGAGGTTCACGGTGCAAGGGGTTTCTCGCTTTATGCTCGATCTTCTGCGGGTTGCGGTGAAACGGTAGTAAGAGGGGGTAAGGGGACATGCTCCAGTTCCTGTGACGGGACGCCTGAAAACGGCGTAAAACGTTTCGGCGGCGAAAAATGAGAGGAGCCGGAGGAGCGCTCCTTTGCAGCGATGTGGGTCAGTAGGCGCAGTGCGGCTTACGGTTCCTTCCTCCCCCCCCCCCCCCCCCCCCCTCACTCGTGCCACGCCAATTCGGGGAGCCAGTTCCGAGTATGCAACGCTTGACTCGTCGGTGGCGGTCGTAGCTAAAAGTTATGGCGAAGCTTTTCACGACGAACATCTCATATGCACGCTTTGTCGTAAGAGGCGACTCGTAACAACAGGTTTATTTGCTTCGTAAATTATTTTCCCCGACTTCATCTTTCTTTTTTTTTATGGTAGTCACGAATGAGCCTATAAGTTGTAAGAGGCCGACCACACGTACGTAAATAAAAAAAGAGGAGAATTTTTTAATGCAGAGTAGAGTACGCCCTTTCTTGTAGCTCACGCCCTTTCAAGCAGTTTTTTGATAGAGGCAATTACCACTAGGACAATAATTTAGCCTGCGAAAGAAGTTCTAGTTGAGAGAAAATCGCCTATTCATATTTCTGTTCAATTGGGTCATATACTGTTTAACTACAGGCTCCTCACGCCGATGTTGAGTCGGCAAGTTTTACCAATCTTGCGGAGGATTCTTGCAGAGGTGACGTAAACGAACTTTCGTTTGCACGTCAAAAAAACCTTCAGGTGGTCGAAATTCATCTCGTCCTTCCCCGTGGCGTGTCAGGTGCTCTCCGTTGGTTCGGCACGTAACATTTTCAAAATCGGTTGACTAATCTGTACGTTTACGGGAGACAATTCTTTCAACTTCGTGTAACGCAAACGTATACCAAGAACGAGGCCGACAAACGTGTCAGTTTCAGAAAAGCAACAAAAAGATTGCGTTGTCTCTGAAGTATCGATTCCGCTCCCCTGCGCGCGAAGCCACTCCCAAATATCTCCCGCCTCCGGCCGATACCAGACGCCGACAATATCGGTATGAATAACTTTATCCTCGGGTATTACGTAGAGGGAGAACGGCCCTTCTCCCCAAAATCCCCGAGCACAGTCGTGATCAATAAACACTCCCCGGCTCATATTACATTTGTTGGCTGGCACCTCGGACCGCCATAGTGAGAGCAGTCAATATGCGCCCCCCCTCCCCCAGTCCAAACATCCCTCATTCTTAGAGTTTGTCTCCAGTGGTTATCATAGGATTCTACCATTCAGAGGCGTACTAGATGCTCCGTTTAACATTAGGGAGTTTTCGTAGACCCCGTTGCCCCCTCCGCATAGCGTTCCGCAACGAAGAAGTTGCTACTACGCCTGCGCGTCGATAGCCTTGACTGTGGAATTCCCGCTATCGTAGCGGGTTGCGGAGGGCCTTGCAGGACGGCGAAAACGATCTACGAAAATTCCCTATTAGCTCCTACCGCAACGAACGGTTGGATGGAATGGGGTCAGTTCGTTCTTTGTTCGTTCACTATCACTGGCTAAACCAAACACGAACAGGGAACGCAAGCAATGAGAACCTTTTACCTGTGCGCGATTGTTTTAGCCGGTGATGGCGAGCGCACAAAAAAGACAAGCGCCGATACGATGAATTTTTTAACGCTGCTTAATCGGTTCCATTGAATTGTAGCGTTGGCCGCGGTCGGGTTTAACGTGAAATGGAGTTTAAGTATATTCATCCACTCTTCAAAACACTCGTTGTACCGTCTATTTAGAGCGCGAATTCGTCTGCTTTATGCGCAGAGATTGCAGTGACGTCAGAATGCCGAGCTCTGATTGGCTCTGATTGGAACAATAGTGGGTAGACCTCGAGGCAGATAGCATCGGGGTCTACCCACGATCCCTTAGTCAAAGCCAATCAATTTTCGGCGTTCTGACGTCACTGCAATCCCTGCGCATGAAGCAGACGAATTTGCGCTCCACATACTTGAGGATTTCCCCACGCTGGAAACAGTTTTTTTTTTTTCTGGTCGTACTTCTGTTTTTGCTACCGCATGTTCGCCTTCCTTCCAGCACTCGTGGATTGCTAAACAAACCGAAGTGGCGGCGATTGGAATCACCAGGTCCGGAGCATGCCGAGAAGATACTCACACAACACCCATTCTTCCCCAATTTTCATGCCACTTGGCTTAAGTTTTTCTGTTATATACTTGGAAGGTTCGTCTTTCCAACAACACACCAACGACTATAAGTTGCTTCGTCTACCTTCTTCGTTTTGTGGGGTACAATTCAATCTACCTAAGGCGAGAAAACACATTTCGAAATCTCAAAGCGGGTTTCCCTCGGCAATCACAAAAAATCTGAGCCCTACTTCACGAATGCTTCAACAACGTCTTTGGTTTGCTCGGAAGGCATGGCTTATTTCGTACTTCTCGGCGAAGAAAGCCTTCTATGGCTGTGATTTAATACGTTGCATTACGAATCAGTGAAACCTTGCTGTCAGCACCCGTGACAGCTTTCGTTCGCTTGAGCCCTGTCGAACACCGAAGAGTTCTAAGTGATTGCATAAAGCGTAGGAATTGGTCGCTACCAAGATGTTCGTTCAAACAAATCTCCTTCGAAAAGAGAGCATGTTTTTGTTTGTTTATTTTGGTCTTAAGCGGGATAGGTTTTTTACACAGCGCAACATCGCCTTCACAATGAGCTCTGAATATTTTAACAAAGGTCTTGGTAAAATAGTTTTTTTTTTTACATTAAACTTTCAATTTAGAATTACATTCGTGCATTTTCTGTTCATTCCGGAGTCGCACTTTTAATACTTTCCCTCGTCAATTTTGATTTAGGGGCATCTGGACGATGGTATTTTTGTACTTCTAACAATTGAAGTTGGCAACGAGCTTTTCAAATGTCACTGTGTCGAGTGTTTACAATTTTTCTGTGCGTCGAACAACAGTTTTTATATGGACGTGGGCCTAACGCAAACACATATCTGAGATCAGTGAGCCACCGAAAAGCTGTACTGATAGTGCAATGGTGTCATAACAACATAGAGCGTAGACCGTAAAGCCAGTGCTCTCTTCTTTTAACGTGTTTGCACAAACAGGTCGCCGGAGCTCGCGTTTTTGAATATCCCAGATCTGTTTCGACTGACCTACATTTCCAGAATGTGCACCGATGCTTGCTTGTTGCAGCTTTTTCACTCTGCTATGACTTCTGTGAGTGGTCCCGAGTCAATGTGGACAGTCGGATGAGTAATGAATGTGTGCATAAACTAAAGTTGTTTGTTAATTATAATTGGCCAGTGCATGACTGAGATTAATAAGTGTTAAAAAAGACGGCCATTCAATTACGGTACACGAGACATAAAAAATAACATGACAACCATCAGCTTTTTTTGTGAGACATGGGAGGTATGATCAACGACTGTCGTAAAAACGTGCGTGGACATAAGCTGCCCTGGTTTATCGCAAACAGATCTGCTGGCCATAAACTGGGAACACTCTTATCAATGCTAGAAAATCATTAAGAATTTCTCACATTTCGAGTTCAGTATAACGCAAAAACTTACCTTGAACCGCTAATCCCACACCAGGCAAACGATGAGGTACGGAGAAAAAAGAAACCTCGTCAATCCTAAATCCACGCACAGCAATCCAACGTCGGCTCCTCTACAATCCACGGAAGGAGAGATCACCAAACAAAATTCGCAATCGGCGAATCCACGCCGATGAGCCGCGTCGGCACTCACAACCGAGGACGTTGCTATCACTTGGAAAGGTCGCTGTGGTGTTCACGACGTCGACAATCACAGCGACAGCGGTCACACCGCGCTCGCTAAGCGCACCCCTTTCTATTGCACGCACAGTCACCGCAGTGTGAGAAGCGACCGGTTCTCGAACCTGGCGCCCAACGTGGGGGTGCAGTCGTGTATTTTCTGCAGCAACCACGCTCCTTCGCTCCAACCACCTTTGGCACTTCACTCGGTCGAAAACACACTTGACTCACGAAACAAGCAGACCCCTTCTTCTCTGTCCCCACGAAGGGGGTTTAGTCCCACGACAGGAGCTGCGAAACCGCGCGGCGGCACTGGTGCTGCGTACGTGCGAACGGCGCGGTGCACTGAGCGAAACTGTGCCCGTTTGGTTCTTGGCTCGCCGGGATGGAGGAGAAACCAGAGGATGGAGAGAGAAAGAGACAGGCTGTAGAGGATGAGGAGGAAAGGAGAGAGGCGAGAAACGGGACTTGTGCGTCTTCTCCCCATCCCCTCTCCCCCTCCGCCACCGGTCGGCCTGCTGTTCCACGCGCGGATAGTAGCACAACGCCACAGGGGGACCCCCCGACCGCGCGGCCGGCCGCTCGCTCTCGCTCCCACGACTCTCGATGCTACAAAACGCGCGACAAGGAATTGTTTGTTGGTTTTTCGGTCTTCTTAATCTTCTTCAACAGCGACTCTTAGATTTTTTTTTTATTATTTTTTTTTATTTGGGGGTTTCGCCGGGTGACTTCTCTTTTCCTGGTCACCGATGTACGGCTATGAGGAATCGTTCGCCTTCTCCTCTCCGCCGCCTGTCAAACTCGTCAGGGAGAAAACTAAGATCGTTCTTCATCGTCACGTTCGTCTTATTCGAGACGGCTGAGAAATCTTTCCGGTCCACTAAAACCGGACTTTTTTTTTTTTTTTTTCTGTCTTTTTTTTAGGAGACAAAAAAATATAGACTGGGTCAGGCGTTGGGGCGCGCCCGGCGGTGTCAAGCGTCGTTTCTACGAACAACCGCCGGAGTGAGAGGTAGCCGAATCGATGGGGAGGAAGGGGGGGTCAGCGACGCACGTAGGCACTAAGGCATACGTGGCGGCGCCAAGGTTGAAAAGCGGAATTGATTTCTCACTCGAGATTCTCCCCCGTTTTGCTCACTGACTGTCGCCAAGTATTTTCTGCGCTACTTGGCTATATTTTTCTACTCCTTGTTTTGCTGCTGGCTCTTCGTTGGCTATCCGAGTGCGCGTATACCCAAAAGAAAGGGGTACAAGTGAGCGCGGGAGAGGCCGCCATTTCTGGACCGTACTCCGATCGAAAGTCTTGGCTGATATATGGAGGTCGAACGTATAGATTCCTTGTCGTTTCCTTACGGGCATTGGTAACCGATCCGGAGTGCCAGGTATTGCGGTTTCGAAAGTTTCGACAACCTTCGTGTGTGTGTGCTTGTGTGTGTGGGTGGGGAAAGGGGGGGAGGAGAAAATGTTCGCAAAGCCAACATCGAATGGACTACGGCCAGGAGCAGCGGCGCTGCAGTCCTGTTTTCGCTTTTCGGCCCGCGGCGATCGCGTTTGTAGTTTTTTTTGCACATTGTGCCAAAAATTATGATGATGGCAGCGTTCAGGATCTGTTTTCTCTGGAGCAATCGATGCTTGTTGCATCACCTGGGATCAGGCGATGTTCGTATACAGATTAACTGAGTCTCTTTGTGGAACATACGTAAAACAGCTATTCCGCGATTTATTTTTGTTACATTATATTATTTTGTATTCCCCCATAGCGGAATATATACGAGTAGATGGAAGTACGAACGTAATGCTCTACTAAATTAATATTTATTCTTTTATACGGTAAAAAAAGGCTTCGCATTACTTGGGATTATCCTGAATTTCATAAACTGAAGCATGTAAGCGTGAGCTGGGAGCGCCTCATAAATATTTAAGAAATTTAATGCTGCATCATTTCAGCAAAAAAAAAAAAAGTTAATTCACATTTGCAGTTTTCGCTCCTACAAAACGGTATAGTAAGCGAGTGTGCGCTCAACAAATAAGAGACGTACTATTTTAGTAATTTTAAATCCTGGGTCAAATATCACTTTATCATGTCAAATATCATGTTTAAATAACTTAATGTCCTTCTGGTTGCGAAATGTGTGACACACATGACACACATGGAAGCAAAACAAATTTATTTGAAGAGAGTTGTTGTCGCGTTCGCTTATTGTCGTAAGCATACGAGGGTACCTTATACTTTCTACAAATCCGTCGCTTCTAGAAGAGGTGTCACGTAGTACGGAAACGATCCTTTAACTCCAGCCAAGCAAACTTTGGAGATATATAACAACGTCTTTTTGCGCCGATTCGCCACTACACACCTTAAGCTTCCGGCACGTCGCGGCAGTAGCATAAAGATCTCAAACCCGAGTTCAAAACAAATGTTGGAGAGAGGAGCATGTGTGAACATAGAGATTAAAAGAAAATAGTTTTCTTATTAACGATCCTTTTTTACACTAATATTTAAAATAGAAGCAGTAACGTAGATGCTGTTCATGACACATGTCAAGCCTACGAGAAACGTTTTCATAATGAAGCGTGGCATCGGTGCACTGTCCTAACAGAAACAAACTAAGACATTCCTCCGCAGCGCACATTCTACGGGTAACATTGCACGGGGACAATACACCGTCTAGACGGTGTCAACGTCGCAGCGTGACAAATGACTAAACCTCGTCCGTTGTCCTTGGATTACAAAAATAAAAAAAAAAGAAGCGGAGAAGGAATTTGCGCTTGTGTGTCGTGAAACTATGCGGCCTACCTTTTTGACGCGTTCCCCTCCAACACGAATCTCTCCGTCGGCGCACCATACGCTGCAAGCTCGCGCCTCGGGGAACAAAATCGTGTGCACGTCCTTGATCGACGTCCCGCACAAGGCGTGACCAGGGTGACACGAAGTCAACGGTGTCAAAAGCTTAGTAGCTACCGTAAACGAGAGAAAAACAAAAATAGATCGCTCTCTTTTATTTGCTCAAGACGGATCTGGCCGCCGCAGCGGAGCCTTGGAGCGTGTAATGCAGCCGTGAACATTGCATCACGACGAGCGGCTGGAAAGAGAAGGCGCGCTGCGCCCTCCCGACTTGGCGGAAAGTGTGAGGCGAGTCTGCGCACGCTGCTATGTAGGCCGAAGACCGCACGCGCTCGGTAAGCGGGTCTTGGCGAGCACGGTCGACTGGTCTCTCGACCAGCTCCCCTCCCGCCGAAATGGAGAGGTCGACGCGTGCTCTTCCTTGCCGTCGCAGGGGACGCCGTTACCCGGGCTTTCCCCCCGCGCCGAGTAGCGGGCGCGAAGAAATCTCGAACTGGTCTCGACACCAGTTCTGCTCAAAACGTCCTATTGAACCCGTTCCTATGCGCCGAGAATCGGAGGGAAAAGAGGAGAAGAGCGTGCGCGGGAACGTCAGAACGCCGAGCTCTAGTTCGAATGATTGGGGGTAAGACCGAAAGTTGGCTGCGTTTGAATCCACTGCACTCGTCGAACGTGTCCGAATGCAAGAGCCAAACGCCGGGCGCCGGTGTTCCGCGTTATAACGCCTTCGACTATTGCAGTGGAGTAAAAGGCAGCTAGCTATCTTTCGGTGTCCCCACGCTCTTTCGCGTTCTCTTCTCCCTCAGTTTCTGGGCGCATAGACCACGCCCAAGAATTGCCTACTTTGCGCTGCCATCTTCCTCTGCTTGGCTGTGGAACGCATTCCAAGCATGCAAAGGAGCTCTCATCTCCTGATCATTATAGTCCGGGCCTTCGTCCCCAGCCCAGTGATTTAGCTTTACTTTCTATTGGTGACAAGAGTTGGAAAGGATTATACGTCTGACGTTTCTTTCCGCTTTGACTAGAAAAGTATGCGGAGGGCAAATTCGTTTGCCTCTTTTGCAGATGTTGTGGTGACGTCAGAAGGCCGAGCTCTGGTTGGTTCTGATCGAAGGATAGTGGATAGACCTCAAGGCAGCTTGCTTTTAGGTTTACCCACTATCCTTCAACCGGAACCAATCAGAACTCGGCGTTCTGACGTCACCACAACTTCTCCAAACGAAGCAGACGAACTTGGGCTCCGTATAGCAATGTTTTAAGCGTCGTTGTAGATAGAATTTCAATGTGGTTTTTGAATTTCTTTCTTTAACGTGTTTACGGAAATTGGAGTTTAGTGTAACTATGCATGGGCGTGTGAGGAATGCGATAGATCGAGATGTGATCGTGCATATTTCTGTGAAGTCGGCATGAGATTGGAGCATAGTCACGTGCCACGAAATCCTCTCTTTGAACATGCTTATATGCAGTGGCGGAGCCGGTACACGCGGAGTAGGCAGGATGTAAGATGTAAGACAGTTGTAAGAAACGCGGGGGGGGGGGGGGGGGTGTAGGATTTATTATGTTCCCGCGTCTGGCTTGGCATTCGTGGTTTGGTCTCCCCACCCGTTAAAGGAGCAATCCCATTGTCTGCGGAACAAAAATAAGACGCTCCAGTGTCGCGACGTCTCGGTTTATTTATCTTCTTGTTTTCTGTGTTCAGCTTTTTTTTTTATTTAAGCGGGTATTCTTGAGGAAACGAATGCGAACCGCTAAAACCTTAAAAAATTTGTATATAAAGACACAATAAAAACAACAGAATGAAATTGAGTAGTGAGAGGACAATTATAAAGTTATGTACACTGCGAAACCATTTTGTAGGCGGACAGAAAGCAAGAAAAGGTAACTAAGATCTGCACGTTACGAGAGAAATGATTTTTGCGCCGAAAAGTATATTCCGTTCACGCTTAAGCTGAGACTAGAAGCTCCGCCTTCAGCGCAAGCTCGCTGACTTCCGCAGTGGTTTGGATGCGTTTGCCTGCGCGTTCACACTTGTGTTAGCAAGGGCAGAAAGTTCGTGCTGAAGGCGGAGCTTCCAGTCTCAGCTTAAAGGTGAAGGGAGTATAGGCGAGGGCAGGCCCAATGACCTCGCATTAACTATCCATGACGGTCAATCCGTGGTACTGTGATCCACAACGCGCCTTAGTACGAGGTCTCATACAGTGTATTTTGTAAGGTACGTAATGGGACGAGAATTGCATAGTGCGGACGCACTCTTCTCAGAAATGAATATGCACGTTTACTCGAATGTTATTATCCTTCCGCTCGTACATTCTTGCGTGCGCGTCAGTGTGCACATCAGAGTTCGCCAAAGTGTACAATATGTGCGAAGACATACCTGAGGTCCTACCACCCACGCGGTCGAAGAAGGGCCTCCTTCCGTACGACTCGCCACACTCGAAGCTGGTCAAAAAAAGTATGGCTCCCTCATGCCTACGCGCTGCTTTACAGGATGTCTCCGTGCGAAAAAAAAATTATAATTACATGCACTACGGATCACGAAACGCTCAATCTTTGGCATCCGAACCGGATGCAGAAGTTTCAGAACTTTACCGTTTATTCGGTCAAAAATTAGAGGTGCTTTTCTTAAAATTTCAATGGGAAAACGGGGCCCGTTTTCGCCCGTTTTTGGTAACCGGCCGCCAATTTCCCATTGAAAATTTAAAAAAAATGCTTATAAATTTTAAGTAAGATAACGTTTAGTTCTGGAACTTAAACATCTGGTTCGGACCGCTAGGGCTACATTTGGGAAGAGTACGAGCATTCGATAATGCGTAGTTTATTTTTGCGGTAAAAAAAAGACATAAAAAACTACGTTTTTTGGGGGGACACCCTGCTGATAAGACGTGCCACCATTCGATGCCTAAAAGTTTTCGCAGGCAGCTGGAAAGGCTAAGGTCGGCGGGCTTTCCAGTGAGTGTTGTGTTGCCTGTAGCAGAAACCTTACTCAAGAAGTCAAAGGAAGGCCCCCAAATACGTAAAGAAAAGCTCAAAAATGACCACTGACTTTCCCATGCATTCATAACGTCTCACGCAACAATAAACAAGTAGCACATAGGCAAGATGTACGCATGGTGTTTTTGGCACCATCAAAGGATTGTGCTGTACGTGTTTCTTACAAAATTCCGCTGACCTGTGGACGAGCGTACATTGGCCAGACAGAAAAGTGCGCAAACCTGAGATTGAGAGAGGATGGCTGGACCGACTATGCGTTTGACAGCGTTGGGGGGGGGGGGGGGGCACTTTTTACTACATTCATTAGTGGTTCTCAAATGGGGGTCCGCGAAGGCATTCTAGGGGTCCGTGGAGCTGCCTCATCAGTCAAGCCAGGCAATATAAGTTATTTTTCTTTTCATTAAAAAGAAAGTTTTAATTTTCGGCACCGTTTTCTTGTGCGTATGTAAATGAGAAAAAAGTCTACTTTACACTAGCCCTTAGCTGAATTTATTTATTAAATCGTAATTATCGTTGCCGTATGCATTTCCCTTCCCCTTACCACGATCGGGGACCTATACTCCGCCGATCCACAAGGACTCCGCGAAACATCATTGGTCGAGAAGCACTGCACTACATTGCGCAGATTGTGCGTATCGCCCTGACTTTGATAACTTCACCATCATTGGAATTGCGGAAATCAGAGCGCCAGAGAAATTTTAGAAGCGTATGCCATCAAAAAAGAAGGGGAGGGCTGATGTGTCCTTCAAACATCGGTTCCCTTACATTGGAAGTAGATTGCCTTCTCTGACATGTGTTGATGGATCATGACTGAGTTGTTTACCGCTTTTGTTTGTGTTTCCTTCCATTAAACACATGAGTAAAAATTCAGCGCTAGTACGGCGTCCTTCTGCTTCTTTGCGTCCTCGTCGTTTGCGCGCTTTGTTCCATTTTTCGAAGGAAATAAAAAGTAGCGCTACGCCCCTCCCCCCTTTACGAAGTCTGCCTCGGAGGCGTTCGTGTTAGTTCTAAGTTTTGTAAATGAATCGGGGATACAGATATATTGGTCGACGTAGAAGGTTATTCTCTGACAGTGAGACCGGCAGTTCGTTGACAAGTTATGATTAGGCCGATCAGTGCATGTGACAAGGTGATGAGTGACGTTTATAAATTCCTTGCGTTGCGCATAAAAACATAGTCCTGCAATTTTAATAATAGGCTGTAGAGGGAAGGTTAGTTGGACCTTGTCTACGTGGTAAGACTCTGAAGGTGTCGTTACTTGCCCTGCCTTGTAGGTGTTGCAAATTCCATGTTAAACCCACGCCACTTAGAACAATCAAAGCCTGCAAACATGTTTTTCTTCTTTTTTTTTAACAACTCCACGGAATGTCATCGGAGTAAAAAAAGACACCAACTCAGCAATTGCGGTCGAGCTTGACATCAAGCATCCTATAACGCATTGATTGAACACAACGCCCACCTGACGGCTGACACGGCGCTGGTGACCAATCAGCGTCATGCTCTCAATTTCACTGTGGTGATGTGAGAATTCTAGAGCACGGGTTTTGGTTGTTCTAAGTGCTGTTGGCTAAACCTGGTCCGAATACGAAGTTAGTTTGACAAGTTTGAAGCGTCACTGCAAGTCCGCTTCTACATATACAGCGTAGCAGAACAGTGTTATTTCTGAGGAACGACGGCAAGTGTTAAACCCGCTTTTTTGTTTTGTACGTGTTGTTAATTCTAGAGGAAAAGTATGAAGATGAGGAAAGAGCCCCGCCGGCACCAAACTGTAAAATAGCTGTTAAGAATCCGAACTCAGGAATTCGCTGAGGAAAACATGATAACGGGTAAATTCCCAAGATTACTTTCAGCCGCGCAGCTGAGTATTTATCCTAAAGCTAATTCCTCCACTTCGGCTTCTTGATCAAATGATGTCGGCCTGTGATTCATTGGGTAACAAAATCGAAGAAAGTATTGTAATATATGTGTTTTAAAAATAAAAAAGTACCAAAATTAAACTCCGTCTCTTGTTTTTTTTTTTTGCGATCTAGGTAATAATTGTTGCGTATTTGTGCTTCTCAGTGTAAACTCATACTCGACCATGGCAATGTTTAGCCAACCAGAACATAGTAACTGCTTTGCGTTGCTGGTTGTATTTATATGCGCACGAACAGTAAGCACTACACTAACCGCGTGCATCGCAAAAAAATAAATAAAATAATAATAATTGAGCATTTAACAAAAGTAATTTATTATTAAAAGTTTAAAAACTATCTTTAACAGCAATTATTTTATAAATTCAATACTAATTATTCAATTATTTCTTTTATTTTTGTTACTTACGCGAGAGTTCTTTTTATATGTGGCAAAATAAAATCGGGAAAAATATCACAGTTTATTTCGGCTTTAATCTTGCGGAAAAAGCCCTGTAAATCACCGTGTAGGAAAACGTGATATGGGTACCTTTTGAAAGTAATACTAATTAATGTTCAAAGTGCGTACCTCAAGATATAATAAAACGACCAACCGCGCTACTCAAGTGAAGCGGTAATAAAACATCTTGAATTTACGCTAGATTGTATTTTATTATATGTGACCTAAATATTTGTTATACGAATGGTACAAGTAACGTTCCCAAGGTCCCAAATGCTGTCAGTATTCTCACAATTCAAATGTTGGCTTTTTAAAATTTTTAAATGTTTTAAATCGATCATAGAACCTTCCACCAGGCTACCCAGTGAATTCATTTTTTAAAGATAACTTGCAGTTTTCGCTTCTATGGGGAAGAAAGTTGGACAACGTGTAAAAGCTCAAGGCAGAATTATCTGTTCTGTTCATTGGTAGTACGCCTACCTTGGTTGGAACTTTTAAGATTGAAAACCCTAAACGCAGCACTTTTACTTGAGGAACATGGCGTCCTGTATCAGGGCAACAGAAGCGAGCAAGAAAAATGTCGTTATAAAACAAGCAAAAAAATTGCTAGAGAAAAAATATATGCGTTCTCTTTTTGTTTGTGTGTTTATATGCTGTAACGAAACGATATAGAGATGTTGGCATCGTAAATCCGATTTTAACTACTTCGTTGGAAGTACCTTAGTTTAAAACGCTAAAATATTCATTCACATTGCAACTTTGGTAAAGAGCATTCACCGCACCCATGTGAATTGATTTATATAATCCGATAGAGAGAAAGAAAAAACTCTTTTTGGACTGAATAATTAAACTGAGCGTCACATATAGCTTAAGCCCCGTGTGACGCTGGTAGTGGGGATAGAAAATAAAGATAAAAATTAAAAAAAAATAGAAAATGGAACGAAATGCTAGCCGGACCAAAATATATTTCACGCGCTATCTGACGTCCACCTAGGCATTATATGCGTCAAACCAAGAAATGGCGGCGTAAGCGCCTGTGAAAATTATTGAACAAAAGGTAAGGGCGCAAACGAGCTGGTGGTGGTTAAACATTTCGACAGAAACCCCGAGACTGGGTCAGAAACCCCGAGACTGGGTTTGTCCGTCCCTTTTTGACCCAGTCTCGGGGTTTCTGTCGAAATGTGAAAATAATATCTGTGAAACGAACATGTCAACAAGAAACAAAACAACATTGTATTTTACATTTTTGTGTTTAGGAAATAAACGCCACAGGCACGCACAATTTCGTTCCTTAGTTTGACGAATATTTATTCAGGAAGTCGTCGGTTCATAAAGAAACATTTTTTTTCTGTTTTATCATTTGATTAATATTACTTCCTGTTTTCAAACTTCCGCATTTTATCTCATCCGCGAGCTTATATTCGCAAAGTTTCAGCTGTCCAGAACGTGTTTACAGCGAAACTGTTATGTGCTGGGATCTGAAAAAAAAAAAAAAGCGTTTATAAATGTTAACAAGAAAAAAAAAAAAAAAAAAAACTCCCGTTTAAACGACACTCCTTCGTTCCGGTTGGTCGTTGCAAGTATAAGCAAAAAGAGGGGGCAACCCGCATGGATCAGCCTTCCTTGGCATTGTTAGATAGAAAGGTCCTGATCCCTCGTTATAATCTACCGTCACCGACTTATCTCAGCGAAGAGCGCGTTGTGACGAGGCTGAGGACAAAACGTGCCGATCTAACCCTCTTTTTTTCGCTGCAGCGATGCTGAAAAAGAAACTTGGGCTCAATTGGAAAGACCTGCTCTTGAGGTGAGCGCCGAAAAATTAGGTTTAGAACTTGCCCATAAGTGACCATAAGGATATGGTTACTTTAGTCACTAAGAATTAAATAAAATAAATACAATTAAGCAACAAAGTCGTGTATCTGTCTTAATTGCACTCGTATGGAAATCGTATAAATGTCGTATAGTTGCCGTAAAGTTGTCGTAAAGTGTTGGAAAGATAACAGCTTCGCTGGTTCTCCATTTCCACGGGAAGTGAATGATTCTACACTTTTTTTTTTGTACGGACGAAAAAAAACAACAGGATTAAGCTTTCTCTATCACATATTGTGTATTGCAGCATGCATTACCAGGATGGAACGCTTCTCGGTTCTTCTAGAATATTATAGTTCACGCTTTCCCCGTTTGTGAAAGATGAGGACGCCGACCGACCTTGCCGAGTCTCGCCCTAGCTCGCACGCGAACATTCTATGTTGAATATTCGAGATATCGAGTGTCGTAGATGAGTAGCCTAGCGCGCTCTTGCCGACTCAAACTCTCTCGACGACGACGCACTCTAACTCGCTGTTTCGCTCCTGCCAGCTGGCACGCCGACGCGGCGACATTCGCTGCTGCTGTTTCAACGCTCATTGTTTATTTTATTTCTGGAAAAAGTTCGCCGATTAAATTTTTATGTTCAGTTTACGCTCGTCGAGCCCCTTTTATCCGCGACAATATAAACAAATGTGTGCCAAGCGCTAAAATACGAGCAGTATTGTTAAGGAAGGCTTCTCTACTCGCGCCATGTAAGTAGAAAAACTTCCACACTCTGTATGCGCTTTGAAGCATAGCAACATTTTGACAGTCCCTGTGAAAGCGAGGTTTAAAGCGTATTACAGTGTATCTGGATGTATTGGTGGCGTTGGTGTGTGTATTGAGCCAAAATCGTAGATCATTGATAGCCCAAAAACCGATATGACGAAATCTATTAATTAAGTAATGTTCTGAAACGCTGTAAATGTCCCAAAACCGCGCAATTTCTGAAATCCTAGAGACGATTGAATATGACACGGAGGCGTTGTTTCATTTGTCTTCATGCCATGCCAACTATGCTCGAACACGAGCATCATGCACGCGAGGGTATTTTTGGTGGGCTTGCAATCACTCGCGGTTACTTCAGGAGCTCCGACCGACTAAACGCCTGCCGAAGGTACCATCTCGAGCATCCTGCATATGTTTGAAGCTTCTCGCTGTTGCTTGTTTCTGTTTGTCGCTCTAGTAGGACTCGGGCATTACGAAACCAACTGGTGAAATCGCTCTATTGATCACTTTTATGAAACAAGAAAGTACACTCAAGATACGTTTTGAATACAGTGGTGTCCCGTTAACATGGACAACACCGTTCCCCCCAAGAGCGTCCAGAATGCGGGTCGTCCATAATAACAGGACGAAAATGCACGCATTTGCCCTCACGTCACCGAAAAGGTTCTCCACGTAGAAGGCGTATTCCTATTACCCCATTTTATGTGGGGAACGTTTCAGCAGTTAAAATACGGTTTTAATACAATTCCAAGGCACTTCTTTACTTACTGGGGAGTAGCGCGCGTGTATGAGCCCTACTGTTAACACCAAATCATCTTCGAAGTATACATATGTTTCATTTTTTGTCAAGTCACACGTTTATTTACTGAGAGCTTAAAAAACTTGAAGCGCGGTGAGTCCCGAACATTGCTCTTTTGTTTTTCGAAGTGAGCATTTGCCCACTGGACCAAATTCTGGCCTCATCCCATCTTGGCCCTTTTCCTCCTTTCTCAGAGAGGCCGTCTGTCAGCAGGTCGAGCCGCACAGGATGAGCTTAAGCTCAAACAAGCGGCGCAAATCCATTTTCTCGGCTCTCGTGTCCGCATCGAACTAAGTGGCTCAGCCGTACGACCATTCCTTCATCGTATACGGTCCAGGCTTCGGGGTTGGCGGCCCCTCCGGCGTGGCCGCGGGATGGAGGATCCGTAGAAGCCCGTAATCGGCTCAGGACGGTAAATTAGGGACAGTGTGCCGCCGTGCACCGAGAGTATTCGAGGATACAATCGCTGCGGTCCGCGGGCGTCTTGCGCAGTGAGAGGGCAGAACAGCGTTTCGCTTACAGGTCGCCGAGAGGCAGACCCTCACCGAAATATGCATGAACTCGTGGAGTAGATCGCAATGCCTAATTGGTGCCGTATAGGCTTGGGCAATCGCTCGGGGCTAAGTACTCCCACGCAGAAAACTTAATTATTGAGAGCATGGGTATGAGCTCAACAAGTAAAAACTGAGCCCTATATAAAGCTCCTTGCTTCGTGGTTGGTTCTTTGGTGACCTTATCGGCGAGCGCTGCTAGCCCATTGGCTGTGAAACGATACTGGAGGGTTAGGAACTCACCACGCCCTGACTTTTAAGATGTGGGTGACTATTATTTTGTAACGATTGCCCTGAGACTGCGAAAACTAAGAAAAAAAAAAAAAGAAACGAACAAGCACACACCTTGAAAACATTGTTGCTTACTTGTTGGCACTTTATTTCTTTTCTTTTTTTCCCAGTTTCGGGCTCAATATTATACAGTCACCCCGATGGGTCGACTGATATGTAGGGATTCGTATTTTTGGTGTACTGGCGATAAATCTTTTGGTGGCTCCTCCTCCTATGTCTACTGTCTGTGACGTTATATGGCCAGGATTATCACTTTACAGCGACAATTGCGATGGTGTGTGTAAAAGAACAGCGAAAGCTCGTAGTCCGTAAACCACCAACATCCAATTTGACAGTCAGACATTACTTTTCAATAAATGAAAGCAGAATTCACAATACTCAAGACGTCATCGTAGTAGCCGTTTTGCCAATCGTGGAAAAGGCCGACCATAGTAACGCTTTCGGTCGCGCACAGGGCTGGATTAAGAAATTTCGTGGCCCTGGGGCGGTTTGTTCATCTCGCGGCCGCGGCCGCGGCCCTGGTTGCGGCCAAGAGGGATTTTTATGTTATGTGACGAGCTCGATGGGGGCATGGAAGTACCTAGCGTCCCTGTCGAATGGCAGAGAAATCGTTATCGTTTCGAGCACAAGAGTTTTATCTCGCTCGCAGAAACTGACCGCAGAGGCTTTCAACTGGAGTCCGATTAACCGCCCTTTTATAGTTTATAAGCGGCAGGTAAAGTTACGGCCACGAAAGGTAAGTACGAGCCAAAATAAAAGAAAAACCACGCCAGACAAAAGTGAGGCAGTATATTTATATGCAAGCACCAGCGACCCGACTCAAAGCGACTGCTGTAATGGACGTAAAAAAAGAAAAAAACAAACAAATCTCTTGTAGTGAGAGAAAAGAACCGGGACTTGTCGTCGTGGAGCAAACATTTCAGGTTCCAATCGCGCCACAGTTTTTTCCCAGCCAGCCCCCCGTCAAAAGAATAAGGTCTGTCTGTACCCCGATGTCTTTACTATGCCGAAGAGGAATAAGGAAAAGAAGCTCGGTGCGTAGGGCTTCGGTTTCACCTGCAGTGCTATTATCTTTGCCATGCCTCTTTTTTCGAATGCTGCTGAAATATTTCCCGAAGTCTTTTAATGCAAAATCTGTGTTTTCCGTTTCAATTTTTCTTTGCAAAAAAAAAGAAAAAAAAAAACGTATATTTTTTGTAACTTGTTTTTACGAATTTATTGGTTTATTACACTCGCACCAACAATAAGCTTTAATCTATAATGACAATGCATTTTACTCACACTACTTCGACCTAGAGGCCAGATATTAAGTCTTCTTGAGCATCAAGGCACGAAGTGAGATGTTAACCAAATACATGGGCATTTGCTCGGGTAATGAGGTATCATGAGTTTTCAGTATTATGTACACTTGACCCACAACCTCGAATTTATGCGGTTGAGCTCCCTTCAAATCATTTTGCGAATATACATCCACAGGATAAAAACGGAGATATAAATCTTGCATCGTACTTTTTATTTCTAGGTTGTTTTTAACGAGAGGTTTATCGTCAAAAATACGTATAGCACATTTTTATGGTCTTGCTGATTGTGTAGTTCAATGTTTATTTTGCAGAATGAATATTTTGGTTCCATTTTTCGGGGACTTAACTTTTCAAATCAGTTAATAAAAAGGATAAATGAAATATGGTCTACAATTGTGAAATACATTTACACCGCGAAATCGCAAAGATTAATCAATAATAAATGTGATTATGCAACAACGGCATTGGTACGAGATAGTACCATAAAAAATAGAAAAATATACGATACAAAATGCAATAAATTTATTGAATCAAGATGGCGTATTTTTGCTTATTCTAACCCAAAATTTATTTCAACATCGCTCGTATCATAAGCAATCAGTAATGATATACGCTACAGATTTCACGGCGTGACCGCATGTGCAACTGCAAGTTTTGTTCCATTCATTACGACAACTTATCTGTCCTTGGAAAATAAATATTGACTCTTAAATTATTGTTTAGAAGGAAATATTCAATTATCACTAACAAAATATTGAGGCTCAGGAAAATCCGAAAGCTCCGTTAAAATAAAAAGAAAGAAGGGCACTGGACTTTTGTGACAAATTCGAGAATGACGCGACTTGTTGAAACAATGTGGGAAGGAAAATTCCATCGAACGGATGTAGCTCATACAGCCTTCCTTCCTAAACTTTGAACAGGCAAAAATGCAAATACGAAGCGCCCCCTTCCGGACGCACGTTTTACTCGCACCGTTCACAGCCCTCCGCAAGCAGCCAAGTTTTTCCTGCGTGCGCAGCAAACAACGATAAGAGAGGCCCGGCTCTGCCAACCCCCGGGTAATCCCACGAACTTCCGGCGCTCTGCTAATGATCCGGTAACGGTCTTTGCGTGCCCTACAGGTTCCGTATACCTTTTTTCTCCGTTTTCGCGTATATGCCGTTCCGCCAACAAACAACATCTACGGTACAGCGACATACACACGCAGGCTGCACTTCTCGCCGGAGCCTTCCCGAAAACATTCACGAAGGAAAAGAACAACGGGCGAAAGACGAGCCAGCAAACGAGGAAAGCAGGAAGGGGAACCAACAACCGCCTATCCATCGCTGCCGTTGCCGCCGCTGCAGGGAGACGACGAGGCAAGAGAAGAAGTGGTGTTGTTACATTGCGTTCTTCTCTAGGCTGCCAGTGCGGTGGAAGGATACGCGCTGGTTTGACCAGTCACGCGTTGATCTCCCGCCATGTGAGTACGTCTACCTCCTTCGCCCATGCCAACGCGCAGAGAGCAAGGTCAGGTGATGAAAGGGAGGCGGTTCATTGCTTCTGCGAGTGCGGGGCTACCCCACCACATTGTCGGCTTAGGGCTGAACGTAGTGTGGCCTGCTTCGCTTCTCAGAAAATCTAACAAAAGTTTAGCGCTGTTCTTCCCCGCGCGCGCGTCAACACACTCCCCCACGCAACTTCCCTTCTAAGCGCGCCTTGCTGCGAGCGCGCGTTTCACTATGTTTTCTGGCGGAATACAGGAGGACGTGTTGCAGGTGCGATACAGATTAGGCAAATAATTTATAAACGGTGGTCCTTTGCAAGTATCGCTGTTGGAATCGATATTCGTGGTTCGGGAGCTCGCAGGAAAAGGGGAGCGGAGGGACGTGCAGCTAAAGCGAGGAGATCTTCTGCGTGCTCGAGCGGCCTGGTGTTGCTGTTGTTTTTTTAAATCAATGCTCTCAGAACGCTGCAGAGAACGGTCTGTGCACGTAACTTTCTAGGTTTTATCACGCGGCGAAAAACTTCGTCACTGAGCTGTTGGCGCATGCGGAGCGTACGATATTTCGCGGAAGTGAGCTGCCGGGATGGCAATAGACCCTTTCCGGAATTCAGTGCCATCTGGTGACTAAAATGGCAGTTTAACGTTTACCGTACTAATGGCGGCAATGAACCTGTGATCTGCAGTATTTTATGGGGCACTGTCACCTTTGCAAGTCAACGGTAAACGAGAATGTGCGCTTCACTGTACAGTTCTTTTTCGATCTCTTTCTGTGTCAATGGCAAAAACGATGCAACCAGCCAGAACGAAGCGCCAACCCACACAGACACCTGGATAAAGTTCTACACATCCAGGGGCTTTGAAGCCGAGTGTGTGCACTAACATATTGATTTGGCCCGAGTTAGAAATGAACGCATACGCAGATCTCGCATCCAATTCCTGCTTCACGTCGCGCTAACGTCTAGAATATATAGGCCTCGAATCATCTGCTTAGAGGCATCTTCAACTTCTTCCTTCATCAGCAAACAGAAGTCCGCCATTAGTATAGCAGATATGCCATTTTTCAGATGATGATAGTGATCAAAGTGGCCAGACTGAATTCCGGAAAGGGTCTATTCACAGCATAGAAGGCAAGGATGGTAGCTCCCGGGGAGCTTTTAATGCAAAGAGCTATAACTGTCAACTGAAGCCTGGATAAGACAAAACACAGGCTGGTGGAAAGTTCACACGTGGAATGTTTGACGATTATTAGTCGGACGACCATATGTTGCGAACGGTAGACGCATATGTCATTCGCCTGAGAAACAAAGGGCTTGAGAAGCATATGGCAAAAGAATGGCTGGCTGATGGGCCAACCGTTACGGGGAGGGGGCCATGACAAACGAAAAAAAATGTTGCGGGCCACCTGTTTTATTTAAAACTGTGGTTTGTGAATCTGACTGCCAAGGGACTAAGGGAGCGCACAATGTTTCACATGCTTCATGGCTAAGATATGCTGACGACTTTGATTAATTACACTTACTTGTTTGGCGCGACTGCACACCTATCTCGGGAGAACGAAAAGTTTGAATAATAATAACGAAGGCTAGTAATATTCCTACTACTGCATACACCATTCTGCGAGGTAATTAATAGTATCTGCAATTCCAGGTACCCGCGCATTCCGCACATGTTTCTCTCCCTTGTCAACATGGTAGGGACACGCCACTAGACATGTTTAATTACACTCCGGGCTATTGCTTTTTTGTAAACGGCGAAGAAGCTCCCGCCGGCTATGTTCCGGCGGAACGAAAAGGGCGGGCTTACTTGTTTTTTATTTGGAACTACACAAAGCGAGGTCCGTGTATGCCACCTGCTCTTTTCTACAATCCCAAGTTTTGGAAAGCTTACTCCACCACATTGTGTTTCTTCTGCCACATTTCTGGCGAGTCCTTTCCTTATAGCGCACCCCTCAACTACAATCAAAATGTTGACGTAAAAAAAAAAAGAAAAACACACTAAAAAAACGTAGCTCCCAGAATCATCGTACATTTTATCATCTTGGACACTTCACTCCGCCTTGCATGTCTCGAGACATAGACAGCACGGTAAAACAAGTCAGCTATCAGTATTCGCCTACAGCTACCTTTGTTCGTCAGCTGACAATCCTATTTTAGGTGTTATATCGATAGTTTCCACTAAAAAAAAATCCAAAATCTGAGGCAGGTAAAGAAATACGTAGGAACAGTTTGCAAATACGTCGTCTTTGGTTTTTTGACAGCACCTGCCCGTTTCGATGAAGATGAGTATCACACAATTATGCCGTCGTACGTCATTACTGGAAGACACTTGTGAAAGGCCCTAAGCTAGTAGTGGTACTGCGCTGGCAAGCTTTTTCTCCTCAGCAGCGGCGACAACAGACGGCCATTGGGGCTTTTCGTTGTCTAAGCATACGAACAACACAATCGAGTTTTTGCCCCTTGTCCAGTTTTACGAACTTTCGGCTTTAGGCACACTCAACTAGATACTGTTTGTCTTTATTGCGCATTATTGTGTACTCCTATTCTCGAACACAATCCACATGAAAAGCGAGGGCGTAGGCTACCGGGAATCCGTGATCCCAAACCATTTAGAGCCACATCCTTTGTAGATGCTTTCCTGCCACGCACTGCACGCAAATTTCAAATCATGCATATGTCGATCGAATGTACTTGTCACAAGGTGTATAACAATATTTATGTCAAGGCCACTCGAGTAATCAGCGAACTAGGGCAAGCCGCGCGCAGAGCCGTTACCTCAAAGGGAGAGATCAGCGTTCGTTGGACGAAAAACGTTGGTTGGGTTCTTTCACTGAGGATGGAATGATAAAGAATAAATTATGAAAAATGCTGCTCCTCGGTTTGATCTAAAGTTTTTCAACGCACCTTCACCATCCACTGCTTTATAGCTGAAAAAACTCAGGCTCAGACGTTACAAACAAAAGCTAAAATTAATAGATTAAGAACTATTTACAATATGAACAACGGCTCCCTTCACATCGACAGTCCTAATTATTTAAAACCTCTACCGTCCGAGTTCACAGTAAACTTATTGCCAAAAAGTAAAATAAAGCATGTTCAAAATCGACCCCTATTGAAGATCCTTTCTTCCATAGGGCACTTTACGTCCGGGACGTTTTAGCTAATGGTCTTGCCGTGCTGGCGTCATTTGCTCATTTTTTTAAAACTATACTTGCCCTTTATATGTTTATTTTTTAATTTGTTTATGATGATGCTTTATAACAATTCTATTTCTAGTTTTTTAATCTTTGTATCCCCTCCTACAATAATAACCATGCGAGTTGAGTTTCTAATACTCCCAACTAAGCAAAAATAAATCAATCCGTTTAACTAGTATGTGTGCCTTGGTTTCGGTCCAGAATAACCTTACCAACTAAATGAGAGTTTCCCTTTGTTTTGACCAAAACAGACCAGTCAGTCAGCTGGCCCGTTTTTTAGAGGATGCGTACATTGAGTAACTCGCACTGCGTTTTAACGTAGACTATAGCGTAGTGAGTTGCAACCTACCACTTCAACAGTCCAGTATATTGTGGAGAAAATATATCTCATTAGTGAGCTTTAATCACTCACAGCATAACAAATGCTACGAGTGGCAAGTCTCCGCCATTTTTTTGGAATTCCGCAGCCAACGAGAATGCGGCATCATGCGATAAAAACGTCGAAGATCGCACGAGGATGTAAAGATGCGTATAAAGCCGGGATCCCATATACATCATACAAGAGACAGTCTGCAAACACGAGTGACCGCAATATCCGTGGTTTGAATGCCACGTGCAAAGTTTCCTTTTTGAACGCATTGCCATACGGCATTCAAATCACGAATCTCGCGGTGACTAGCGTGCGAGTCTGTATGCGAACTGTCATTTGCATGACGTATAAGCAATGTTACCCCGGCTTAATTATGGTGCCTGGAGCGCGTCTCCGATTGGTGCGTTTAGCGTCCTATGCTGCCCGTACTTCAGAAGTGTTCCCAAAGTGGCAACAAATGACGTCGCACAAGCCGAAGTGTCACGCTATCGGATGTCGCGTTCCTGGTGGTTGGTCGTAGAAATGCTGGCGAAAAGCACGAGCGAACGAGAGTGTCGCTGTCGTCATCTTCTGGCTGCTGAAGCTTCCGTGTACTGTCACACTGGAGAGCGACCTGCAATAATAGAACAGGCGTCTACCAAATCAACCACTGCTACTGGGACATCGCCAAGATCGTGACCGGCGGCAGCGTGACCCTTCCATGACCTCGCCAGGCGGAAATCGGGGGACTGCTCTTTCCAGGTATCACAGCCCAAGAAAAATGGCCTATACCCTGCGTTCCTTGAGACGTCAGTGATAATAAATGTTTTAAGAGAGCTCATTATGAAAGTTACACTGTAAAATAGAGTGCATATTTGAGCCTCGTACACATTTTCATAAGGAAGATAAAAGCAATTCAAACAGCAGGGGGCATTAAAGTAACGAATTCACCGCTCTTTCGAAAGGAAAATTGTCACCATCGCTGTCAAAACAGCCATGTGTGTTACATGAACTCGCTTAGACTAACAACAGCCGACAACCACGAGCCGCCCGCACAAGCCCCTCCACAAAAACAGATCGATAACACTGTTGTTTTGGGGTGTCACAATTTCTCCTAGAAGTAGAGAAACGTTAAAAGTGGCGATCCCCTCTCTCTGCAGACAAAAAAAAAAAAACAAATCGGGTGCTTCCACGAATCTGAGTCCTGCGTCCAGGACGCGGTGGCCGGGACAGCACCGATTTCCAGGACTCCGATTCAAAACATGTCGCTCCTCGGAGGAAGAAGCTCTTTAAGCCCTGCAGCAGGAAGCAAGAAGTGGCGAAGCGACTCGATTGCGCAATCAATCGAATTGTTCAGGTTCGCTGGCCCGAAAACATTGGAGACAGGTAGGTATTTTACTCCGCTCGGCCAGAGGCTGCCAGTGCGGCGGAAGCTACGGGCTCCTTGAACCAGCCATACGTCGATCTTTCGCCACGTGATCGTACTCCCGCCCGTACCCGAGCTCACAGAATGGGGTCAGGAGATGAGAAAGCGCGGAAGGTGATTGTTCTTGCGAGCGTGCAGCAACCGCTGCAGCGTCAACTGCAGCCGCAGTCACGTATAGCTAATACCTCATACAAAATACACAGTGATCACCGCAGAGTTATCTGCGGATATTTGTATGAAACGAACATGTCTGCATACAGTTCTTGTGTGACCAATGTGACAGTGTCATTCCACAAAAAGGAAACTCGCCCCAGGCAGTGTCTGTCGACCCTCTTCTGTGTGATGGTGCGACAACAGTTATAGGGGCGAGTCGTGTAGCACGAACGCATCTTTCCACGGTGTTTTTTATAGTATGTTTCACATTAGAGAGTTGTAGTAGATCGTTCAGATTCCTCCGATACTCATGCACGTAACGATACGATGCATGCGCGAAGACGGCGACGAAGTATCCGGTATCGTTACCGGAATCATCGGAACCATCTACTAAAACTCTTAAACAAACCCGAACGCAGCCAACGGTATACGATAGCCGATCGAACAGTTGCCGGAAGTGTATCGCGTCGTGGCGCTCGTCGACTTTGGGCGTTTGGTATCATCACCGTCTAAAGTCATCACCACGCACAATGAAAGCGCTGCTATCCTACGCTTTTGTTTTTTCGCGTGATTGCCTTAATTAGTGATAGCGAACGCAGAAAGAAGACGCGCGCCGTGACAATGCACTTTCGGCGCTATTTGATCGGCTCCATCGGACCGTACAGGTGAACTCAGAACTCATGTTTACAAACAAACCGGAGCGCCCCTAGCGGACGCTACGGGCGCCCCGCACGCGCTGTGGAGTGCGAGCAAGAAGCTCCGCCGTCGATCATAAACAAACCATTGGAATGTGATGTTATCGGCGTCGGTGTGAGTCCCCGTGCTTCTTTTTGTGTTCAAATTGTTGATTCTACGTTTTCCTAGCAATGTCTGGATACTTTAGCGGCCTCAGCGAAATTAACGAGGCTCGTTACACCGCCAAACTTCGCCTGAATGATGCGGCGGTTCGTTACGCGTGGTCGCCGTAGAATGGACGCTAATGCGTGATTCGCATGATGAGATTCTGTTCGCAATTTTCAGTCATGACATCGCTCGGGCTGAAAACGCGTAAACCGTCGTTGTGATGGTCGACGTCGCTATTGAAAATCGCAAGCAGAATCGTACCAAGTGAATCGGACATAACAAGTCTGTAATGGCCACTGGTAACAATTATCAACGTCTTCTTCTGTATTATGTTTACACCAAGCCTACTTACCCAAACCAACGGGCCTGCACTTACTCCTTATCGCAATTATCGGGTCAACGTTTGTTCTACGGGCCACTGTAGTCTGAACGAGATGACGACAACAAGAAGAAACGTTTGAAAGAGCAGACGACAGTTCGAACGACCAGGCGGCCGTTTGAGTTTGAAGGCGCACTGAACGTAGTCTGAAGGTGGTCCGTACAACGTGGCGGTTTTTCCGCGTTCATGTTAGAACAAAACAAAAAATCTGACTACCACAAGTATCCGTGAATTCAACCGTAATTGTTTCCCGCACAAGCAATCGTGTTTCGACGGCGTCTGGTTTTCCTTTTTCACACCCCCTAATCATGTTCTTGGATGAACCGAGCAGGCAGAGAACATATAAAAACTGGGCTTCAAACCGTTCCATACTCTTTTGGTGCAGCTTCAGTCGCGGCGTTTTGACGAGAACGCAACTTTTTGTCCGGTTTCTTTCAAAACAACACAGAAATGCACGTTCTACAGGGTGACTTCCGCCCACAGCTCCAAATCGGAGGTGCGCCCGACGCGCCACCACCGTGCCGTGATGACGTAACAGAGCTGGGTTCGTGTATACTGTTGTCTGCGGCCGGACGTATGTTGTAAAAGGGTCTGTACACCAACACGCGGCCCTGACTTCACATGGCTGCCGGGGCGCTGTTGTCGGCAGTGCGTGTGCGTAGACGCACACTCCACGCGCATTTGGTTTCTGAGCATGCTCAATGCCCAGTGTGGGTTAGGGTGCCTTCATGTGCGCTTTGCTTAGGGTGGTGGCATCTCGCCATTTTGTCACACACGTTTATTTTTATTTTTTGTTCAGAAGCGCGTGAAAGAGCGTGTCCCTGCACGTGTTTGTGGCGCTGACTGTGCTATGGCGGCATGCTGTTTTCGTCGATTTCTTTGTATTTTCCCCGTGAGCGCATGCTGTCGGCATCGGGTACTACAAAGGGTGGCATCACCCTAAACAGAAAGACATTGAGGCACCCTAGTGTGGGTAAACGCTCACTTGTTTTAAAAATTCTGGATAAGACGAGCGGAGTATCTGTCTTCTTAAAAAAAAAGAAAATAGGAAGATTTTTTTTTTGTTAGGGGAGAGGACAATGAACCCGAAATCTTCTGCGTCATCGCCGCCATCACGATGTCCCAAGAAGGAACGCCCGGTGCCGCCCCCTACCCGGGAGAAAGATGCCTTTCGTCCGAAGACAAATGTTACCCACACGCCCGTTCCGTGCACAAGGGGAAGGAAAAAAAAAAAAGAGATGCGAAATAAGTTGTAGATAAAAATAAAGAAGCAGTGTGAAAGATTCGAAGTCTAGTCGCTAAACTAAGAAGCACGTCAAAACTTCCATAATTTTTCTTTGTTTGTTTTTGTTTAGTTAATTTTAGTTGTTTTACGTTTCTCGTTCAGAATGAGCGGAAAACGAACGATTTCCAGCGGCGTATGAAATGTCGAAAAACATTGCTTACGCGTCGGAGGTTTTTCTAGCTGAGACAGCGAGCTTTGAAAGCGTTGAAATAAAAAAAAAAGGGGGGTGGGGGGAAGGGGGCGCTAGCTTTTGTTTTGAGCATTTTGTAAGCTGGAAGTGCGGATGACAATCAATTTTGCAAGAAAATTTCTCAGCAATATATCTATATATATATATATATATATATATATATATATATATATATATATATATATATATATATATATAATTTTTATAGCTTTTGTTTGACGCGATTTCGGTTTTCTTTTTTTCTCTTTTATCAGAACATGGCACGCGAATTATATTCGAGGGGAACAACACTCGAATGCAACTTTATTTTTAAGATTTAAAACAGACCAAAGATGAGAGGGGGCAACAAATATATGAAACATGTTTACATTCTGAGAATCCGGGAAACACTCTTCTAATAAATTAGAAACTCCTTATTCGTACCTGGAACAAAGTAACTAAATATTATTGCGTCTGTAGGTACCTTTGTTGAAAAAACATATGCTCCCCTAACACTGAAGAAAACCCCAACAACTCCAACAAAAGTTGACAACTCTTAAATCCAGATATATTTCGTTGTGCTTTATGGTGAACTGTGAGCTGTCGTCGATAGGTTATTACGTCTTAGAAAGGCCGAGTTGTCGGTGCCAATTATATGTGTAAGAAAAAAGAAAATAGTCAAAGTTATTTACTGGGCGTTTATATGCAGCAAATGTTCTGCCAGTTAGCAAAAGTAAGTAACGAAATTTTACCGCTCGTTAGCACATCCAAAAATTAAGCGTTCCTGAAATTCGTTACCGTTCTGAAAACGTATCGATATACCGCATCCGTAGAGAGTCATCTCTAGTTAATCTGGACGCCTCCGTTCCTTCAATGAAAGCGCCCGCAATGCGTGCTGTCCATAATAACAAGAAAAAAAAATGCTAGTATTTCTCCGATTCTTCCCCAAACAATGTTGTCTACGTAGCGGGGTATGGGGTCCGTATCAACAAAACATCCCTGTACTGTAAAAAAAAAAAAAAAAAAAAAAAAAAAAAAACAACTTTACTTTTGCGAATATTGATTACAGTATTATTTTTCAGCGATAAGCCGCCGACGTAGCAATATTTCACAGCCTATATTATACGTCTTAATCAGATTTCTAGAAGACATTATTTCCTTTTTTTCAATGCCTACTATAGCCTATCCCCTTGTCTGTTTTCTTACGATATATTGGCCTTAATGTTCGACTATATAATTAAGTAATACATTTGATGTGTTAGCGAACCACATACGTCGATGCAGTCGCCTGTCTGATATGGAGGGCGTCAAGGCGGAAAAGGATAATTAGCAGAAAGCTCCGACAGACCCAGCTTATGATTCATTGCCCGTAGAAGCCTTCTTGTGCATATAGCAGGAATGGAGCGTTAACAGTTTCAGGCGGCACCCGATTGTAGCGTTCTAGACCAAGGGTGTCCAAACGTTTTGACTTGGGGGCCGAGTTGGGGACCTGTTGCAATCTCGAGGGCCGGAAATAAGGTGAGACAGTATGAACGAGGGACTAAATAAACAAGCGTAAATAATATTTTAAATGCAGGAATTTAATCTGGAGCAAAAATTTAAAGCAGAAATTTAAGGTGGACGAATACATATACTTTATTTTTAAGTGCGACATTTTACTGTTCATGATAGTACGAAATAAATGTGAGTCCGAGAACTCACCAGACGCATACATCAAAGTGCATAGGAAATTTGGCGTGTGCAGGCAGGGAAGAAGACTAATGAAAATTGTAGATCAGATCAGATCACTATGGATGACACGCATTGTTACGCAGACATGAAGCAGGGAACTACGAATACAAATTTTGGTGATGACAATGTACAACAAATAATATGCTGAGAAAACCAGGGTTTTGATGCAGTTTTCTCGGCATGTGTGAATTGTGGAAATTTAGTTCAAAGCGAATTTGAAGCGAATAGTGGTTTGGGCCGAACATTTATTGATCGAGTATTGAGCAGTTTCCCCAAGCTTTTCACTACTGCACCATGCCTAAACGAAAACACACCTGAACTGTTAAAGGTTCTTCCCAAGCTTCCACTTGCCCCAAATCTAAGCTAAGTTAATTTTTATCTAGCTACATGTTTGGACTGTGACCTCATAAGTCCACTGCCTACATGAGAATTGCAAGTAAACGATGCATTTGACATAAAATGAAACTGATAGAGGTGCCTGCTCTACGTAAACGGGGTGATTGATAAATCTTGCTATATGCAAATGTGTTTTTATTAAATCTCGAATAGGAGAAAATAAAAATACAATAATGAATGATAAACCTAGGTTGTCAGAATATCTCTGCATAACACAGACGTTTGCGTAATAGCCACAGTTTAATTTTGAAAATGTCACTATATTGCAGATATCAACATTCGCAAAGTGTGCGTTTCTTTTTTACACACACCACGTCCGCATGTGCAACATCCTGCTTTGAAAGTGGGCTTTGTTTCTTAAAAGCAAACTAAAACGGTCTTGTAGTGAGAAAAAGAGCACTTAAACCTTTTTTTATAGAAACTCGAGGGTCACGAATAAATTATATTTCAGATTGATGCGCCAAGTAGCCACAACAGTGCTTTCAAACCAACGCGTTAGGTGGGAGAGGCGAATGTGACGTATCACGATAAAATCTCGACATTCCCGCGCGTTCCTCAGGCCTTACCCGAGAAGTCAAAAGCGCTGTAGGTGTTTCCTCAGAAACGGCGAGCGCAAGGCTGTTAAAACCTCTGGGTATGACGTCCCCCCCCCCCCCCCCCCCCAAACTGGTTAGTTTTTCGGCATTTTTTCGCGTCTAGTGATACGTTCGGATCAAATGTTTAGGATATTAAAATTCACAAGACAAAAATACGCAAGAATTTACCTCTAACTCGTTTTTTTTCAAGAACCTATCGGCTTCCCTTGACTGCAATATTTGTACTTTTCGAAGTGTGGATCGTGGCGCGTTAGCCCCGTTGAGCGCGCTTCTTACCGAGCACCGATGAACTGCGGAGAGGCAACACCTGCGAATCTCGCTTCCGCAGGTATGGCTTCTCCACAGTGCACCGGTGCTTGGATTGAAGCGCACTCAACGGGGCGAACCCGCCGATGTCAACACTTCGAAATATACGAATATCGAAGCGGATATCGAATAGCGTATTTTTCGAAATTAATATTCGAAAATTTGAATATTCGCACAACTTTAGTTTTCTCTCATTCTTCCCGAGATCTTCGTCTGGGCTCTTGATGCGTGTCGTGGCGCCGCTTTTTTTTTTTTTTCTGAGCCATTTTTTTTTTTTGTTGGTGGCAGCGGGCCGCGGGCCGAGCGTCATTGGAAAGACAGCGGCCATCCGTGGTAAGGCTGGAACGCCTCCGCGCGCCGGATATGACTCGCGGGCCCTAGTTTAGAAACCCCTGTTCTAGACGGATGTTGTCGCTTACCGCGAGGCGTCTGTCTTCATGGTAAGGCGACAGTAGTCTTTGAGGTGGGTGATGTCCTTCATGTTAAAGGTTTGACTAAAGCATCTACAAAGGACACTTGCGACTTCCCCATAGTAAATAAACCTGCAACGTCTTTTGGGAACTAATGTGGGCACGTTATCTTTCTCTTAGGAAAGATTTCGAAATGATGCCGCTAAGAAGAATTACTACTTCCCCTGTACAGCGGAGTTCACTGAACGCGAATAAATTTGCTTTTAACGTAAAACCAAACCAAACATATAAATCAAAAGTAAGGAGTAACCTAATTTGATAGACGAAACCGCAAAATACAAGCGAAATAGCTTTACTCCTTAGTTATTTAGAAAGTCTAACGAGCACAATACTGAGTTACTATATAAATAACCTGTCACCAGTAACGTCGATACTTGTAAGGCGTTACTTCGAACACTGACATGCATCAACAGGAAGTAAGTGCTCTCAAAAGCAGGCTTTTACCTCTATCGTACTTTTTTATTTTATCTTTGCCAATTATATTACACTAATACTACAATTCTTATCGTAGAAAAATTATAAAACGAAAATCTGATGCCAGCCCAACTTATGCTGGAAACAAAAATGTTGCACAGTTGTAGTGACTCATAGTTAACTTGATTGTGCACCCGGTGCCGCCCAAATTGGACTCTCTCTCTCTCTCTCCCTCAAAGATCCCAACGCCACGCAGCTCCTGCGTTCCTTACCTGACTCGGAAGTTGGAAAGGCGAGTCGTCGTTCTGCTGTGGTGCCCGTCCCTACGGGACCACGCGTGGAAAATAAACGAGCCACCCAATCAGATTACTCCGCTCGGGGGCCTCTTCTCCAGTCCCATGGGAAATTGACGGAAAAAAGCGTGGCTCTTGTTAGCGTGCACGCAAGCCAGTCTTTTCTCACAGCCGCCGAGAGTTTCTTCGATCAAATATGCAAGCGAGAGACCGATTCAGTCACGTGAGCCTGGGACGTTCTAAGAAGGATCCACCAAAAGGACTCCCGAAGGATTAAGGAAGGAGGAAGCAGATTATGTTCGTGCCCTCGCCTCCTTGCGTCCCGGAGACCTGGGCCCGATTGAAAGAGCGGTTCACGGGCCGGGTTTTAAATAGCTTTAGCGATTAAGGGGTACCTTGTGGCAGAGACTCAGCTGTGTGCTGCGGGATCATCGGTGAGATTAGGAAACACTCATTGAGTTCTCTAATCCACATAAATCTGTAAAGCGCCAAGGGAGAAAGAGGATGCCGCGGTTATCCCCATCGTGTTTCTAACGTCTGGCAATAGAATATCGATCGAAATGTGTTTGCATTAGTGTACAGGTTGATTCGCTTTATTACGTCATTAATTTTCATATCCTTTAACTCAATTAGTTGATTAAGCCTCTTGTAAATCTTTATGAGGATGATACGAGGTTACGTAATTACCAACGAGACATTACCTAAGAGAATGAATTCCGTTAATAATATTAATAACAACAACAGCAATAATAATAATAGTGTTAATATACCTTCATGGCAAATATAATGATACAAATATGCTGCTGATTCAAGAATGCAGCCCTCTACTAATGCGATGATTATCCTAATGGCATAGGAGTCGTCGCTGAAGTAAAAACAAATGAGCAAATTGCTGGTAAATTGTGTGGAACGTGAAACGTGTAATTTCAGTCCGATTCCTCTGGGATTGACGTCTGCGCTCTAGACGCTTTTGATCAACTAGCTCAGCGACTGGCTTAACACGTGGCCATGTGCACTCGATAGCAATTCCTAGAATGGAGACACCGGCGCTGAACCGGTCCTTAAACATCTAGCGCTCTTCCAGTACCTGAACCAGGCAATCAGCGTCGAGCTAGTGGGTGTGACATCATCACCTGGCTCAGCCAATCAGCATGGAGTTAATCGTCGGCTTCACTTTTCGGCTTCATAAATTTCTAGACCCCCCTGATGAGACAAAGAACGATTAATGTGAAAAAAACTATGTTGGTGATTTATATGGCGCCTCTTCGATAAAACACTTGTGTTAAAGTAACGTCTGTTCTCACACTTCCAAAAGGGTTTGCAAAACTAAGGTCACTATAATGATGATATATGTGTCAAACAAACTGAAAGCGCTCCAAGTGCGTAACTATATCATGACAAGGGTAAAAAAAATCCTACTTAGAGACAATGGCAAGCATGGCACCTCATTGTTGCCCCATGCGTGCATGAATGTACAGCTTGCGCGTGAACGTAGCTTTAGAAAGCTTGTAATTTCACGCACTTGCCCGTGCCAGCGGAGACTTGACGGCGGCCACATGTCCTCTCAATGATATAAATACCTTGGAGTCACAGAAAATATTTGTACCACTAGAAATTCTTATGATCGAACAATGAACCAGATCAATACACCAAACGAAAGGAAAGGTATACTTGCTGTTTATTTGCTCCCGACTCACGTGCAAGTTTAGGCACATCGCTGGTTTAGCCCCATGTTGCAGTAAGAAACTTCGTCCGAATTGCGTGCTAAAATCATACTTTCCGTGTAAGGCTCGTCAAAATATTACGCGCTAAAGGAAATCAGCCCTCTGGGTTAAGTCCCTATTTTAAACTCTTTGTGTTCGCGTCCTGCTCAATTGAAAGCACGAAAAAAGAGCCCAAGTACGCACCTGCACTTGCCACCCCCGCCGTCTCCTTTCGCACAGTATAGTCCGTCTGCTATGGTTAAGGTCACCATGGCAACAAAGCATGTTCTTTATGAAAAAACGCACGAACGCAGCGTCTGGAGCCAGCAACGCCAGACGCCATTTTCCGCATGTTGTCTGCTAACGTGGACGAGGCCACTCTAGCCGAAGTCGGACGCGCCGTTGTAGAGGTCGACGCTCAGTGCGTTAAAGCGGTCACCTGACGAACCCTTGGCGGTTCCGACGAGGCTTGGCACACGCTCGGGACTGATATTAGAGAGTTTCACTAGACTGCACTCTGCGGCAAGCAGGCGTAGTGGGCACGTACTCTATAGATGCTTCGAAGTGACGGCACGAGCTCCCGCTAGAGAAGCGTAGGTTTAGAATACGTCTACTCAATATATTTATTACAGAGTTTTAGTATATCGTGTTTTTAGGCCACGCTATTTGTAGCTGCAGCTCGGGCTGCCGCTTCGATGCAGGCTCGGAAGCGCGCGCCGATAGATGTAGCGGGCGTTTGAAAACGATCTACTAAAACTCCTTATTATATATTAAAGTGACTTACAGGCGCAGTGGAGCACAGCGAGGAGTGAACGCTCGTAGCGCAGTCCGTTTGGAAACTAAGCTTGGAAACCAAGCTTGCTTTACCGCGTTTGTAGCACAGGGCATCTGTAAAAGTTACAGTTGCAACAAAATAACAGGCTACCGGACATCGAACGCACCCTTGTATCCCCAACATTGGTCACTGAAAAGATACGCGAAAATTAACCTTTATTCCTTTTCCCCTTGTCCCCCGCCTTCAAACTGAACAACGAATCCAACCTTCACAAAAAAGTACTTGTAGTTTTCAAGACTGAGCTTTCAAAAGCCCTACCCTTTTTTTCAATTGGTCGTCTTGAGGACAGCAACGTAACTGTAGTTAAGTTGGAACAAGGGACTTTAATAAATTGAAATATTTGAGGTTGTTGTAAAACCCTCGTGCAATGTGGGGTAACAGTACATTTGGCTCGTCTGAATCGTCCACCACAAGGTTGAATATGGTTAAAAGCTGAGATTTCTGAACTCGCATATATCATAAAATAAGACGCTGCTTCCACTTGCTTTATTCTCCTGGCGTCCTTCCATCACGAAATACAAATTCCAATGTTCCAATTTCATGGGATAGATAAAAAAAGAAGAAAACTCTGCTTTATCTAACTAGATATGGTAATCAGCAAAAATACAAATGCATATGTAGCAGTACGCTCCTATCGTTTTAACTGTAACGGGAATGGATTCCTTTTACACAGACGAAACATGTAACGAGAACGCGTTCCAAAAAACGGAAGGAATAAGGAACGAGCTTCCGTTCCTTTTTTTAGGAACGTATAAAACACTAGGCGAGTCTGGCTTGGCAACGCCATGTTAGATTTCTTATATATTAGACTCGGTATCTCGAAAATCCGGCCTAGAACGTACGAGCGTCGAAGATTTGGGTTAAAGTAAACGCGAATCTTCTAGAAGCATGAAGTAGTGTCCCCTCTCGGCTTTGCACGCGTCAATATTATCTATAGCCACATAGTATATCGTTACACTTTTCCATTAATCGTGGCTCTCCAAATTTAACTTCAAGCTGACCCCTCTGTGTTCTTCTACTTTTTATTTCACGAAAGGGGATAAGAGTGCTTTAATGTAGAGGATGACGTTTTGTTATTATGCAGAACAAGATTCGTTTCGTACTTATTTTCTCTAACCATACGCGACGCCCTTTTCTATTTTGAAAAGCTAACAAATGCTCTCCAGAATGTTTCAGATTCGAAAAGTCGAAGACGCTGCCGGCCGGAGCACGAACTTTACAATTGCAATACACATCTCCCATACTCATAGGCTGGGATAAAGTTTCAGAAAACAGGTCCAATCGACAAATAAAAATTAAAAAAAAGACCGGTTGATCCCACAGTGAGGTCGTGAGACCACTGCTAAAAGAGGCCTAGCCCGAATTGGACAGAAACATGACGGCGCTTCGGAGTTATGGGGGAGGACAGAAAAACTAATTTAGATTATTATGCAGTTTTTCTTTAGATAAAAAAAAAATTCCAATAAGAAAAAAAAAAAAAAAAGAAACGCGTCTCATGTCTGATGAAAAGTGTTTTTCAAGCCGTTTGCAGACAAGCTTGCGTTCAAACCTCTATGCAAAATCATCAGGAAAGTTTAGTTCTGACCGAAAACTTCTACGTCAGCATTCAGGCCGCATCTTTCAGTGAGTGTGTGTTTGTTGGCTTAAACAGTATATCATATTTTTTAGAGTAATGCATATCACACTTCACTTATGTTAATCGGGTGCACCCGACCACTTCCTTGGAGTAGATCCCGTGGAATATATTTGTGAAATATGTATTTTAGCACCAGTACTTTCACCGCCACCAAAATGCATTTATGTATTATCAGATATGCAGTGATGACATTACTGTAATGAAATTACAGTAAATAATTTTTCTTGTGGTATTGCGTAATGCAATAAATTACTTTTCAAGGGTGGTAATTTAGTAATGTAATGAATAACTTTCAGGCAGTAATTTAAAAATAATTACTCATTACTTTTAGACTACTTTCGGCCTTAATAAAAGATTCATTTGCGAGCTTTAAAAAATATTTTGCATGGCCAAATGTCGCGAAAGAGCCATCAGAGCAAATAAACGACGGCCTTCTGAGTGCAAAGCCTCGAACGAAGAACTTGATAGACGCACGAAAGTGGTCCGACAAGGAGAAAGAGAAAAACTTACCTCTAAACACCTCGTTGGAAGGCCACAGCTCAAGAACTTCAGATTAGATAGATTCACGTTATCACGAGGATACGATACTCTGCTTCGTTCATCTCTAAGCTGACACTGCGGTGGGAGCTACTAGCTCGCCAGAACCAATCAACCACCTTCCTTTGATCACTTGACCCGTCCCTTTTTCTGCCTGTCGGTATGAACGAGAGCGTGGTTACGTGGTGAACGATAGACGTATGACTGTTTCAACCAGCACGTAGCTTTCACTGCACTGTCAGCTTAGGGATGAACGGCTTATAGGCTAAAAGGCGATGAGCACATTACCTTACCAGTGAGGTCAACACAATTTAAAACCTGAGAGGACAGGACAAACATATCCCTAGCCTTCTTGCTCTTTCGTCAAGCAAGGTCAAGCCGTAAGATTCGATAAATGTGAACTACAAATGACCGGAACAAATAGTTCATCCGAAATGCCCTGTCAAGGCCCCAGAACGTTTCGTGCGTATCCTTGGTCTTGTTAAGTAAATGTGATTTTTCTAGTCGGAAACGACCTGAATCAAGCAAAGCAGTTGCCGCTCTCGGTATGCCTCGCTGCCTTTCCTTGGGAAGTTTATTTGGGAAGAAGCCTACGAGCAGATATCGCAACCCGTTTGTTGGGAAAGTACACATCTTAGGAAGCTCACGCCATCCCTTTCCTCAACTGGCGACGCTTTTGTCTGGCAAATATCCAGCCTCCTTCCGCGCATTAACTTGGGCTCTTTTTGCGTTTGGGAACAATACTCCTTGATAGGAGTGACCGGGAATACTTCAACTGGTGCTCTTGGGAGAATAGGATTAGATTGCGTCGGAGGCGGAAGGCAAATGATTCACGTGATGACTCGTTGTAAGACCGAGCTACCCTGGCCGGACTTAACACACTGACACAGCTATAACTTCTAAATCAGAAAGACGGAAATATACCACCCTTTAACTAAGGACCTTCACCGTTGAGTGAACCGCAAAATCGGCGAATCGACTGCCTTTGAGTCATAACTAAAAAAGAAGATATTCATCATGTTTAACACTTATGTCTTGTGCGCCAGCAAAACGACGGCTCGATATGCTTCACTTTGAGGCGCACAAGGCTGTGTCGGTGTAAACGAGAAAATCTGAGTTTTGGTACATAAACTGTAAAGAAGAGTGAGCATGAATTACTGCCTCAGGGTATTGAAAAGTAATGTCAAAGTAATTTTATTACTTTACGAAAGTAATTTTAATGTAACGTCCTTACTATTAGTCTGCGGCAATTTGTAATGAAATTGAATTACATTTTTTCCGTTTTCAGGAAAGTAATTAGTAATGTAATATAATTCCTTTTTTAAAATAGTTTTCCATCTCTCCGTATTTGCGCTTACAGATACTTTCTCAGCTATTTCTAAATGTATTTCTACCCCTCATAAAACGCATTTATGTGTTTATATTTTCAAATACTTTCTTAACTATTTTGAAGTCTATTTCAACTCCAGTCAAGTGCATTTGTTTCTATACATGGCTTGCGTTGACGTTACATCATCCGACATTGCTCCGTATCAAGCTCCTGTGCATGTACCTTCTGCAGCATATATTTGGCAACATCGACTTCGTTCTTCTCTGCAAGGCTTGCCGACAAGAACAAATTGGATGGTTCAAAATGCATGCTGCAGAACGTACGGGCACAAGAGCATCTTACGGAGCAATGACGGCTGGTACGGTGCCATATGAGGTCACGTGCAAGCCACGTATTGTATATTCAAATACTTTCTCGACTATATTAATTGTATTCCTAATGCCTACGCGATACCCTTTCATTAGCTTATTTGAATATAAGTACTTTAACTCTCTTTGACAGGAATGGCAATATTTATATTTCCAAATACATTTTCGGCTGTGTTTACATGTATATTTGATACGTATAGGAATATACTTTTATGGATGCATTGGAAATCAGTATATTAGCTGTCTCATTCATGTATACCAATATTTGTGGTGTTTCAAATATTTTAGGATATTTCTGCCCAACCCAGGGACAAATAATGATTTATTAATTGATTGATTGAATGTACCTTTCTGTTATTGGTTTTCTACTAATGAATATGTTTTGCTGGTACAAACTAAAAAGAAACACTCAGGCTCTCTGCCTTCAAGTGACGTCGCACGCATAAACATTCGAAAGTCTATTTTTAGTTCGCCATGCGATGAATAATTTGATGTTTAATAAAAATAATTTAGCGTTTTCTATTTTTTCAAGGACCCGTCCGAAAGCAAAATAAAGTGTTCGAAAGACATTGGTTCTTCAACTGTTTAAGATATTCGTAGCCTTAGTATTAAGCAGAGTTGTAAAGTATTAGTAAAAGTAACTGGAAATCAGTATTTTGGTGCTTTTGTCGTACCTGAGGTACAGCCCTAAGTACTTTTATTTCTCTGTAGATGTATCTTAAACACATTTTTTCAGTAACTTGTAAATAACTGAAGTTACTTTTTACTGATACTTTTCTATTCACTTCGTTGAAATTGTAAAAAACAACAAATCTTAAAGTATTAAGACACTACCATGTGCCGTGATTAACGTTGAGTAGGGTGCGACCTGGGAGGCACTGACGTGATCGAACGAAGCCCCGCCCATGTTGTTTCATCGAACGAGACTTTAGCGAATGGCGGTGTTCATTTGAGCGAACGGTGGATAAGCGGTGCCGCTATAGCGACACCAATTTATCGAATCGCTTCGGAAGAGCGATTAGGGGAAATAGCGACCTGCTTCCTTCATCTCAAACCGAAATCGACTTCATTGCGTTTATGAAGCTCCTCTGACAGCTATACAAGGAAGGAGACAAATTGAAAGATGTGCGCAGTTTCTGTTGCCTGTATCTTGTCATGAAGGGGGCCCTCTTCTGCCATAAATACAACATTAAATATAATTGAAAATAAATCATACTTACAATCGTAAAGCAATGTAACATCGCGTATATAATGTACTTTCCACTCAAAAACTCGAACTCAAATTTTGCAGTTATTAAAACTGAACAAGTTCCGAAAGAATAAAAAAAAGCCTATTTTTCTTCCAATAAAAAAACAACAAAAAAAAAAAACAGGAAGCTTGAAGCTTTTCGTTCCTCGTTGCAAAAATTAGGTGCATATGCACTCGACTCATGCTTTTCTTCATGCGGCCCACGTCTTCTGCGCCTGTCGACGTCAGCACCGGTTCACGTGAATGCGGCTTTCCTCATTTCTCGCAGTGACACCAATAAAGCACATTTGTCCAACTCGTTTTTGTGTTATCATTAGTATAAAACAGCTTTACTTCTAATATATTCTGAAAAATTTGGAGAAAATAAAGAAAGTATCTTGGAAGTAACTGTACCTCTACCTAGGTACATATTAAGCGAGTATCTAGGTACGTAGGTACCTTTCCGTATGAGTAACTGTAGCTGTATCTTAGGTACAATTTTAAAGTAACTTTTAGAACCTTGGTATCAAGTCATCAAGCCTTGATCCTAATATTAGTCAAAAACTTTTAACATAGTCCTCTCCAGAGCCACCCATTTTGTTCCGATGCTCTAATACACTTCTTCCAGCTGCGAACAAAGATGTTTCTTGGAACTCGAAAACAGTCTTCTACCGTGTATAATACAACATCCGACCCTCTGCGTTCCGCGTTCTAACGAATTCAAAAATGTTTGCTTAATATTTTCTGGCTCATGTATGGCCTTTTTGAACCGAATGCACAAGCAAAACATTCAAAAGAATTTCAAACGCTAAGCGAAACAGCTTTCCTCGCATGATAGAGCACTCTTGGCCTTCATTAGAGTGAAAGACCGTGTATATGCTTCCAATTTGAAAAATTTCAAATATATCCAATCAAAAATACTTTCTACAGTAAACCTATCCTAGTAATATGTATTTATACTGAAAGCAAAAGGTTTCATGCGTCCCTTGTATCCTTCCTTGCACATATCTCGAGTGCCTCCATTATTCAAGACGGCGAGACAATTGACTGGTGTTCGGCGAGGCAACCGTGGGGCTACTTTTTTAGGAAGAGCACGGACGTATGTAAAGCAAAGTTCAAAAGGCCGATTACCATCTGCTTGAGTAAAATGGCAACTTGCAACGATTTTACATATTGGTAGGCGCGAACATATCAGATATGCATTGAGCGTACACAGGCGCTCACTTTCAGAAGTATTGCCAGGGCGTCGCTCATTATATATATATGTTCACGATTTTTGCATCGTAAACCATATACATTTTTTTTTCTTTTGCTTTCGTAGCAATTTTTATGACTACGGAGCGATAATAAGAAGTTCGGAACTCGCCAAGCCCTGGGTTTGTTTAGATATCCGTGGCTATAACCCGAGTTCATGCTCTTGACTTTAATCAATTTCGTACCCAACTTTAACTTTTTTTATTGTCGAAGTTCCGGAAGTTGTTTATATACTTCCTTTCTCATTACGATAAACCGCAGTAGATGTTACAGGAAACCGGAGTCAATTCAAATGTTGGAGCGTGTCATGTGAACTTCCAGTCAGCTGGGCGAAGCTATGCCCAGAACATGACGCCGCGTTTGCATGACGTGGTGTGCTGGGTCGGGTAAAATGACCTGCAGCGTTCGTTGCAGCACATCGTAAGGTGAAACGGGCTAGAGACGCAAAAAAGAGAGACAGGGAAGGTAATGAGTTTGGTTTGGTACAAGCTACATAATAATAATATATTAATAAGGATTGCAACCAAACGTTCAACGCTCCGTGTTGTCGTTACCTTCCTCACTTTGTCCCTGTCCTTCGGCACTTCTATTCAAAATTAAGGGCTTTATTTTCTATCTTGGTTTATACAAAAAGGAGGTAACGAAGAAAGCAATATCAGAAACAAAACAAAAACGCTAAAGAAACACGAACACAAGCGAAGCTACTCACAACTATTGCGTTAATAGACACCTGCAAGATAGAAGCTAAAACAGAATCCTAACACAACTACTCCTACACTTGCACCTCGAAATACAATTGCACCATTCATGCACGACAATACACTTTGCAGGTAGACGAAGAAAATACGATTGCCTGTAATACTATGATATTTAACATTCGATTGGATTTTTCAAAGATACTCGCGTCGTATCCTTCCAGTTCATTCGGTAAAGACGCCAACATACTTTAAAAATGTGAAACCATAATTATTAGTTTTTGTTTATACTCAACGCCTCACCACGATGTGTGACGTACGTTTGATCTATTGTTTATCTTAGTTTCAGATTATGCGTAACCAGCAACCGAAACGTGTACAAAATGTCAATAGGAATGACGTTATTTTAAAAAAGAAAGTTACTTATAAGGATGCAAAAAAAATACATTTGCCACAACTCTAAAAGTCCTTAGTGGCTTGAGGAGTCGGTTTGTTAATTTTATTTTCGTTGTTCGTTCCCTGACTAAATGGTAATATAGGCAACTTACCTGTTGCTTCCGGGGAAAAAAAACATTATTGCGAGAGAAAAACCTACGTCGATTTACAAACCGTAAGAGAGTTGGAGCGAAATTCTGATAACGTGCATATTTATGGTTACTAATTTAATTCCGTTATAATTTCTTAATTAAGAGAACTGGTTTCCTGCTTCAAAATAACTTAACTTCTAAATTATTATCTGCTAATAAACGTTTCTCGTATTCTTGTTATCAGAGTCTGCAGCAAACGTTTTTATTAGGCGCGAGAAATTTAAACATAAAGGTTAATTTTATTTACGAAAGACATGAAGTTAAAAACATCTGTCCCGTTTAAGCCGACAAAGATTTGAATAACCACCTCAATAGCGCGCTTCTTTATTTGCTCCCATGGAAATCGATTAACGCTTATATACGGAACGGGGGATGAAATGTGCCAAGTAGACCAGGGAAGAAGCGTTGACTGTTGCGAAATTCTGACGCATACTGTGGAAGAACTCGAAACCAAAAAATACACCTGCTATTTTTATGTCCACGTTGGAAAAACAATACACACACGTATTTCTTTTTTTTTTTTGGTTTCCCGTATATCGTTTTTTTTTATTGATTTTCGGCCACTCGTGCGAGCCCGTTTGCCTTTGACGAAGTTTCTGGCTCCATCCTAAAAGCTTCTGACAACGACGGCATCAAATTAGGGCATCTTACCCCGCAATAGTTTTGACTGACGAATCTGCAAGGAAAATACGAAGCAGTAGCGGCGATCGATCAAAATTCCAAAGGCATCTAGCCTAAGTGTAAATGATGATCTCGCGAAAACTCAGGATCAGCTATTTAGACACGGCCATCGATATACTTCGGGGCTAACACGAATACATTTGGAGCGGGATTGGCAATTTGTACGCTGAAGGCCTCCGGGGCAACAACCGGACAAAGAAGTCTCCTCCACGTTGTTCTCAATTGAGTTATAATGAAGAGCAAAGGAGTCTTAGGTCCGCCTCTCCGCATCACCAGTAGTCTAAAAATATAGCGGAGGAGCTCGTCATCAGATCGCTGAAGGGAGCGAACCCTACAAGGTAGGACCATGACTGAAATAGAGGAAGATGGCGGGCATAGGATTAGGCTCAAAATCCAAGCGCTATTATGCGACGAACCAGAAGAACTTCAGATGTTTTCATCGTCATCGTTTCTTTTTTCCTTGAGGGCGCGAGTGGGCAGTACGAGGCAGCGGGCCATATATATAATATGCTTGTGCGAAGTCTGGAAAAATTCCTAAAACTAGGGTAATTGAGGAAAATATATATTTTCAAGAACGAACTGCAGGGTTTAAAAATATATATAATATATGGAAAAGAATTACCTTAAATTGACTAATTCACTTTTCAATTTGTGCCAGTAAACAGAATTTGAGTTATGACCTTGGTGAACGCGCCGAAAACCAATAAATCACACAAATTTAGGTCGAATCGAAGCACGTTAATTATCGTGCCGCATGCGCGAACTCGACGATGTGAAAAGGCGAATGATAAAAATATCCCCTGCGTTTTCGCATGGCTGATTTTGTGCCCGCTACACGAGTTGTGACTTTAGCACACCGCAAAACTTTCCACCTACTTTAATTCGTCCTCAAATTGACTAATTTAGAGGTTTTTGATGACGCTCAGCAAGTTTTTAATTGGAACCACGTGCTTTTTTTCTCTAATTAAAAAAGTTAATGAATAAATCCTAGGACCATTTTTGCTAATTAGTGTTTTTTTGTTTGTTTTTTGCTGTCCTTGACGTCCACTGTGACTGGCAAGTCGTTCCCGTAAAGAGTTTCTTTTTTTTTCCCCTCAAACGCCCCATTTCCAGGAATGTTTGAAAGACTTCGCAGAAGCGCCCGGTATATCAAAAAAGAAAGACAGCCCGACAAGAGCACAACTCTAAGCATACTGTAATCTAGTTAGGGGGTCAGAAAGAAACGGGGTAGTTGCTGCTGCAAATTTATTACTGACAGTTTTGAAACCACTGTGATGAGGTAGGGCTTTCTAATTCTTTAGAGCCCATGGTAATACGATCGTGTGTAGACGTTTAATAATAAGAGACATTGGAAAATGAAATTGCACGTAATTTACCAGAATGGTCGGAAAAAGCGAACATGCGGTGAGGACTTTATAGTAAACAATCTGAGATGGTGGCTGTGATAAACAATTCGATGAAGAGGAGAGACGAGACACACCGCGGCGGAGAGAAAGAGTGTGTTGGTTAGCTGAAAGGACGTCGTCCTGAAATGCCATACTCCGTTTCATCTTAAGAACGAGCTCTACCAACGCACTCGTTCTTAAGGTGGGGCCTATCAGGCCTATTGGAAAGCGCTAGATCGTGGCATTTGTTGTCTTTTTTGTGTGTGTTGCAGCCAACTGATCCAATCAAGCGCGAAGAATGCACCATGAAATCGCGTTTTTAATCTGAGCGTTTGTGTGTGTTCTGCGACTAGAAACGGAGTATACGAAGTACTTGAAAGCAGACAGAACAAAGTAAACAAAGTCCTCTTTTTGAACGGCGTCTAGATTGTTACTGAAGTATGATTGCCATGAACGCAGTATGCAGGAAGCGCATTCTAGCTTGGATCTTGCCGAAGTAGTGCAAGCTAGTTGCTTTATGGGAAGTGTTGTTAGCCTGAAGTTACGGCGCAAAACTCCGATAGTAAGGTTGATAGCGTCAGCAGTGGCAGAAGTTAAGTGAATGGTCTATGAAAGATCAGAAGTGAGACGTATTGCTCGGTATTTATATGATGAACAAGCCGTTACTGTGGAGGTTGCAAGATTATGTATTATGTCAACCATGTGAAAATGAAAGGAATGTAGAGTTAACAAAAGTTTAAGTTGTTTGTCAATTTCTTTCACCACTAAGTTACAAACGTAAAATTGTTCTGAAAAAAATTAGTTATTCATGTAATAAATGAAGGGGTTTGTTGATTACAGAATGGTCGCCGACAAACACACTGAGGAAATTAATTTTATTCCGGTGGTTAACGTTGATTAGAAATAAAAGGGTACCAAGTGCGGTTCCTTGAGTGATGCTAAACTTTAACGTACAGGTGTAAGATTTCCCGTTCTTAGTAAATGACGGAGTGCAATTAATAAGAAATTAAAAAATGCCGTGCTCAAGAAAACGGTAAATATAATTGTATTCAAATTTTAGTAACTATGCAAATATCCAAAAATTTAAAATTAAAATCTGAATTTAAATAAATGCAATAAGGAACGCTATTAAGTAGTTTTCACATTAGCATGAATTGGAAAATTGGTTGCTTATGTTCAAAAATGAGGTTTTTTGAATGTAAAACCTTTCATCTAAAAAAAGAACACACAAGTGGCTGTGGCAAATATTTATTCAAGACACGCATGAGACAAACTGGGCTGTAATTATGATGATATTTTGGCGGTCACCAGTCTTAGGTATTGTCATTACCTGAGTAAATTTCCAATCACATGTGATTTAAGAAAGCTTGATTAACTCTGATTATATGCCTCAGAGAAAACAAGGATGTGTTTGGTATGAAATATTACTCGAGTTTAGTTTTATATAACTTTTATTCCATGAAATAGAGGTTACCTTCAGTTTTTCGATTGCCTTCGGAATGCTGACGCGAGCAATTACGATAGGGTTCACGGGAGGGTGAGAACTGTCATTAGTCAAGAATATTTAAGAGGTCTTCTTCAATAAGAGTTCAACAAAAAACTGCTCACCTAAAGGTGGACGGCCGTCGTCGCTACAAATCGCACTAAAACGCCAAGCGAACAAAAAAAAAAAGAATTAAGAAAGTCTTAAATTGCTTATGTGCGAAAGTTTCTTTTTTTTCTTCCTTTTTGGAAGGGGGGAGTTTGTTATCTAAACTTTGGAGGAGTCGCGCGTGTAAAATTTTACTTTGAGTCGTTAATGGCGTATTTCGATGTCCAAGGATATTCATGATAAGCGGTCCAGGAAGCCTGAGGGTCACTTGATGACGCTTGATTAAAAATATTCTATTTTTTTGGTATGTGACTTCGAAATGTTTTGTTGTACCAAGAGTTTAATTTATTACAGTCAGAATAATGTAACGCTCAACTACCGAGTGGATTAGTTCATCTTTGTATCGCGTCCAGCTTTTATTTACATTCTTTCTCTCCGGTCCAAGTAAATTGAAAAGGTATAAGTGTTACGAAAATTTATATATAAATTGGGGCCAGATGGTTCTGAGGGTTAATTAAAACCAAAAACGCGCCAAAATGCTAATGAAGGAAATGGGCAAGTGTGCTCCATATTAACGTGTTTTTTTTTGACAATATAGTACACTACATATACTATATTGTACTATGTATGTACATAGTACATATAGACTCTAAAGTACGCTTAGGGAAATTAATGAGGACTTAGATAAAGCATGCGCATGAGAATCACGCCAGAAATGCATGGACATGCTTGGGCCCACCCGCATTCTACACATAGGTATGTTATTTTGCAGAATGCGACTGTTGCCTGCTCAAGCCAGAATGTGAGCGTTGGCTTGAGAAGCCAACACTCACATTCTTCAAAACAAAATGACAGAATGCACTGACAAAAAGTCATTCAGCTTCAAAAACATCTGGAGCTGTCCTTAATTTTTATCGGTTACGGCCAACCGTCGCGGCATTCCCGCTCTCCAAGGGCACGTGGGAAAATTATTTGTACCGATAAGTCGCCTGGTCCGGCTGAAGGGTTTGAAAGAAAAAAAAACAATTGAGAAAAAAAAAACAAAAAAAAACAGGAATGTGGCATTTTTTGTTTTTTTATGTGGTTTTTGCAGATGAAGACGTATGATAGAAACGTGAAATGAAATCGGGTCAGTGTCGATTAGATCGCAAAGGACAGCAGCTACTTTACTCGGTTCCAGCTTCTCACTTTTGCGTTATATCTATACAAGAAAGAGGTTTGCATGGTACTCTGATAGAGTTAATAAACGTTGCTGGCAAAAACAAAATTGACATCTATTCAGAACATCCAAACGCATAAAAAATGGATATTACTTAACCTATTAAGTGGCAGGCTGAGAAATCAATCATTTATTCTGGTTTTCCCGCGCGGCTTCTGAGGTCATTTCCAGCGGCGGGGTTGATGAGGACCACGACATTGACGGATCCCGAGACGATAGAGAGTGATTTTGTGGGAATATGCGCTAGCTGCGACATTCAAATACACAAATTATATTGAACACGAAACTCAGAAAACAAACATGGGGTTTCCAACCTTCGGTGAATGCCTTTTATCAGGATTCTGCGCAATATTCTAGCATTTAATGTAAAAAGAAAAATCTTGATTTATCGTTGTTTGTTTAGCAAGGACAAAGCTCGAGCAGATAAAATAGTCTAATTGATGTAAATTTACAAAACGTGTTATTCTGACCCTGTGCTTCCTTCCAAATTAGTTAAAGTACCTCGAATAGCCTTTGAACCCCATCCTGAAGCGCACCATGGTATCATTTTGCAATGTTGTTTATTATATATTTTGGTGTAAACTGTGGAATGTTGTAACCCTGTTGAGAAGCTCCATTTCAGTCAGTGTTGAAAGACGGATATGGTATAAAGCAAGACAAAAAATACACCAAAATCACTCAAATTTGAATTACAGTCCTGTTAGTTCTCAACACTCTAAAAACAGGTTTGGGAATTAACGTTTCTGAACTTCACACGGTACAACAAATAACGGCGACAAATAAAGAGATCCCAAGACACGTCCACGCTAAGAATACGATTAGATCAATAAACGCGATGTGAGCAATAGAAATAAACATGACGATTCACATTCTCATTGGTGCTGCTTGCATCGCATTTTTCAGATCTAATCTTGTTATGAGCTTAGACATTTGCAGGGATCCTTCCATGTTTCGCCTTGTGACGACAGCTATGCAAGCCGTGCTCTGCAGGAAAGTAAACTCACAGTCTTTTTCGTTTTGTTTTCAGTCAAAATTTCTCGCCATTCAAAGTAGCGACTGGGAGTAAGGCATATTAATATAAATTTTAAATTTTTATAAAACCAATCGAACGTTGTGGGTCACATCGAGTAACGAGAACAAAAGTCGGAGCGAAATTTTTCAGCAAGTTGCTTACTTTATTCACTCACATTTCTGCATTGCTTTATATACTGGATGACTTATTTACTCATTTCCTTATGCAATATGGAAACACTCACGCCTCAAGCGGTACGACTTGTATCCCATGTTTCAACCAGACTGAGTATGTTCATATATAAAAAAAGATGGAGGGTAACCACATTTTTTATTATTAAATACATTTTTTGTCAAACTTCCATCAACTTGCCGTGTACGTCACCCTCATCTGGAAAAGAAAACGGTATAGTTAAGGAACCACAAAAAAACATCGTTTCTCAAATCCGAATTATCCGAGACACCACAGCCATTACAACAAACCTCAAAATTCCCCAGATCCATAGCGCACCGAGGTACGAAGTCTGACAGCACATTCCTCGTGACACCACTTTCATTGTCACCGCAAACAACAGGCCCCAGCGCCAGAAACAAGGGGTAATTTCCAGTTCGAGTCAATAAAAACCCAGCTACAAAAGTCACGTATACAAGACGAACCCCGTTACACGGGTATACGCAATTCACGCGAAACAAAGTCAACGTCACGTGCGAAAACATCGATCCACAAAAAGCAAACAAAAGCTTCTTCGCGCCGGAGAATCGTCGTCCCTGAAGATCTCGAGAGGCGACAACGACACTCTAGCAAAGGAGAACGCGACGAGGTCTCGTTCTAGTTCATTGGTGGCCGAGCATTGTCCACATGAGAAACGGGGCGTCGCTTTTCACACGCGTAAGGAGCCCCCGGTCGCACGTTCCTGTGGGCATTCACAAGGTCGAGATCGTTGGGCTGAAGCCTCTTCTTCGCCGCAGAACGAGTGGCTCCCACTCCAACGCTACCGGCGTGGTGGGCGACCGACGCGTTCAGATGAACCGCGAGACGCAGAAAAAGAGGACTGGAGGGCAGCCCACTTCACACAGTATAAACGACAAAGAGCCACAACGGGGTACGCGAGCCAGCCCAAACGCTGTCGGTGAAATCAGCCGTGGTACGCGAAAGGGCGGCGCGGCTCGCATCGCATGACGTGACGGGGTAGTGGTTATCTTCGGCGCTCCTTTTGGGATGCCATGTTCCCCGTGGAAAGAAAGTGCCACCCTCGCGAAGCAGTTGGCGTATGTGTGTGTGTGTTTTGCTTGGATAGCGCGTCATCTTGTAGCCGGCGGCTCGATGCCCTTGAATTAACGTGAAGGGTTTAGGTAGGGCCGTTGGGTCCGAACATTCGGGAACAAACAAAAAAATGGGAGCAATTATTACGGAGGACGTTAGAGTGGTCGCAAGAGGGCGGGCAACACGAACCTACTTCTCAAATTTGCGTTACGCTTGTCGTGGGTATAAGACGCGTGTAAGGGGTTACAGAATGTAGGGCGGGTTCCCATGAGAGAAGAGAATGCGCAAAAATTATGAACTGACACGCACTCAACACAAGCCGAGATCAACTTGCCAACAGTGTGATGAGGTGACTTTCAAATATGTTTAAAAACGTACTTAACCCGTGCATCATAAAATTAACAGCAGTACGATCATTACTGAATCTTGACGCAATGAATACAACAGAGTTAAATGTTCACAGGACCCTCAGTTGTGTCAATCGCGCAGAGTAAATAAAAGGCAAAGCCCGTATCGTTACCCTATGGGAAATTTGTAACGAGCGATGGCGAAGTTTTTACCAGCTTAAGGAACTCAGGGCGCGGATTATTATGTTCACATTCCTTGATTGATTCTTGTTTTTTTCCTGGATTTCTTTTGGCTATTGCAGTAATGTAATAGGCTGGTGAGGTAATAACAAGATGATCGAAAGTCGACACGTCCTACTTTTCTTAGGCTGTAATTTACTATAGTACCTCGAGATCGGTGACTTTATGGAGGCGCCAAGCATGTAAAATAATTCCCTAAGTCCATATGCATAACTGAAGATGCGTACATCTTCTCTAACCAGGTTTTTCACTCTAGACAGTTTTATGCCAGCCAGAGTCATAAGCTGTACACCACTTACGATGTTATAAACGTTTAATTAAATCCTAAAAGGTTTCGGGCACTTTGACTGCCTGCAGGGTCCTATTTTTATTATTCAAATTTCGTGTGTGACATCTTACCCGTCCATTGTGAATTAATCGAACACTTTAGGACCCTAATAACATAATAGTTGAATTCATGACAGACAATTTTTGGGAGATAAGAAAAAGTATATAAATTAATATTGAGCATCTTTATTGCTCCGGTTATTCTAAAAATGTATTGAAACTTTGATGCTAGGTGCCACTTTTATAGAGAAAACTTAGACTGACACATGTCCAACGCATGAGAGCATCTACCAAAAAAAATAACAAAAAAAACTAACGGAATTCGTTTGCTACCATTAAAACGATTTAGACCTCAAGCAAATCTTTCAATGCGTATGATACTTGCGCTGATATTTTTCAATATTTTCACGTTTGTTTCTAGTTGCCATATTTTTTTTTTGGTATTTTAACGTAACATTCTTCATTAATTTTAATGCACTTAATTACATTTCCTGTTTTGCCGAAAGTTGTCCCAACCAATTTCGTTTCTCATCGAACTTTTTGGCCTGTTTCTGCGTGACTATTAGTCGTAAATTTTGAGATAAGCACTGGCAGTTTTATTTAAGTCATGCGTCTATATAACGATACAAGTCGCGAAGACCGGACACTCTTTATTTCGAAGCAACGTGCTACATCCATTTATTACAACGCGGGAGTCGTGTCAACGCATCAAATATGCAAACATTCCATAAAAGGACAGTGGTAAACATTACGCGTACGTCATGAATCACGATGGTTGACAGTGTTCCCTGTTTGCAACAATATCCGCTTCTTCGAAAAAAAAAAAACCTTTATAATGATTAATCGTCTTTGAGAAGACACATCCGCTCAAGCCGCGCGACCGGAATTTCGAACGTTTATACAGCGACACGTGCGAGGCCCGGTGGCCTCCACACGACCAGTCTCGATTAGGTCGTAGAAGGCTCGAGGACATTTAGTGGCAGTGACATTGACACGGAGAACGGAAGTATGGTTTGCAAACACGGTCTAATTAACCGGCTTACCCAATGCGACGGTTTGTAGACATGATAAGGTTCAGGGATAAACTCGTAATGCACTACGGCTGCTACGATGTCGAACGCGTCAGTCTTGAAATAGAACGATTTCTGTGTCTACTCTGGAGAACGGTATTCTGGCATTTGAAGTATGGCTCGTAATCGAAGTACGTTAATGTGCAATACGCTCTATGCCATTCCACGAAGGAACGCCGCGGCACAACTTCAGTCCATTTCAAACCGGAGGTAATGAGATTTGAACTTATGATGTGTGAGCCTGCGGCGCAAACTTCAGCTTTACGAGTAGTACAAATTCAAAGAATTGTATCGTTGTCTTAGGGTGGTCTGAGCAAAGGTTTCTATATTACTTTAAGTACTTTTGTTATTTTTTTTGCTAGCTTACCATCCGTACTATCTGGAGGAATTACTGAAGTAATTTTCTCTTGTTCGTAAGTGTTATTGTTTTATCGGCCAGTTTTTAGTTCTGACGTTTGCGACGTGAGAAAAGCCCGACATTATAACATACTTGAAAAGTGTTTCATTTTATCTTATAAGACATATTTATGTCAAAGACATCCGTGAATGCCCAACAAGGGGAGGAATTGCATGAAAGAGGGTTTGAGGCCGTTATAAATAGTTGGAAATCTATAGGAGCGACGAACTTATTATTAGAGTGCAACGACGTTAGTGCGTACAACAAATGCAAACTAAAAATAAACTTTGTTTAAAGCTGCCATAACAGGAAAAGAGAGCAAAAGACATAAAACATTATTGCTATGTGCACAAGGACGTCAAATCACCTCTTTGTGTACAGACGGACGAAGCAACTTTTTCGAGCTGTGCCTCTAGATGTTCAGGGAAGATACGGTCGCAGAAAAATCAGGTAAACTATTCAAGCTTTTCATGAATAAGACGAGTAGAGAAAAAAGAAAGTTTGTACGAAATTTTATGGTTCAGCTTGCATTACTGATGAAGCCTAGCATATGCGAACTCTTCAGGTGCGCACAATGTGCCGAACTGAACATGAGATCCCCTTACTAATTGCAATAATAAAAACAACGTGATATAAATAACGGAGAAGAAGCAGAAGAGCTCGTGAGATTTCAAGATCTTGAAAACCCGAGACTAGGAACAAAAGTTTCTACTCTCGGTACCTGTGTTGTCAACATTTTATTCCTAGTCCCGGGAGTTCAATATGTTAAAAAATAACATGTCGTTTTATAAATACAGCAAGATAATAGAACACCAAACATCCCTTTCAGTTTAATACTTCTAATAAACATTGTGAAACAAAGGCCCAGAAAGTGACAAGTGCACCTCTGACAGCGTTATGCGCTTATTGAATGTCGAAGACTGTGGCAAGGAATAAAAAAGCACATCTCATTTCGAAAGGATGATATCAAATAAATATCGACAACTTTGAATAGGACTCGGGGGAAAATATATATAATCTGTAATTAGATCGAATTACTTTTTATGCTGCAGGGATTCTTGCTTTTATTAATTATTGTAGAGGGAAAGTAGTAACGACTGTAGGGATATTGCATTTTAAAAACATAATTTACCCATTTGTGTATTAGAGGTGATGCGGCACATCTTCTAAGGCCGCACGTGAATAGTGGAGCTGTGGGACGGGCTCGATCGATGGATGTATAAACGTGCCCGAAACAGCAAAAATATTAACGCGACTATCTGTTCGGGTGATCCTGCGTGCGTCCACACGAGTGCCGAAGTAGGAACACCGCAGTAAAGGCGCATGTACGTGTGCGGCACTTTTTACGTTTCTTAATATGGTGTTATTGCAATGACGGGCGCATCTCGCGCGGTCGATATTTTTAGGGGTAACTTCCGACAGTGGTAAAATGAGGGTATGCAAATTTGAACTGCCAGGGGAAATTTGATGGCTTTTGCATCAGCCGATAACTTCATTTAAAACATCCGCGACGGTGTTCCAGCAGCTCCACTCGTGTTGAGCAACTTTGCGCTGCGCAGAAACGCGGCCAGCGCAGCAGCATAACGGCATAAGGCATTTATTCTGTGTGTGTGTGTGTGCGCGCGTGTGTGCGTGTGTGTGTGCATGTGTGCGTGTGCGAGTGCGTGTGTGCGTGTGCATATGCGTGTGCGTGTATGTGTGTGTTAACTATGTTTTGCTAGACAACGAAAAATACAGGAAAAAATACTCGACTGTTTCTTGTTTTTTTTTAAACACAACTTGCAGTGGTAAGCAAAATATCGGTGTGCGTCTGTGTGAGCTTTAAGTATACGCATAAAATAAATTTCGGAAACGCGCGTCCTCTACTAGTAATGGTGCGATTGCAGGGCCAGTCAGTGAATCAATACGTTACTTTAACGCTAAGCTTATTTTATTTCCCGAAGTATTAGGGAGACATAAAAAAAAATCTTTCACGACACATGTCGAAACGCATGACTAATGTCGAGTATAAATTCTGGGTTCTGCTTCTGGCACTCTAGATTATTGCTTGAGCGAAGTTGAAATTATGTAAATTTAGAACTAGCGAAAACATTTTCGATTAGGTGGAAACAGCTTAAAACATGTCTCCTGCCGTTAGTTTGTGTATAGTTTCCTGGTGTCCATTTCAGCATAGCAGCCGCTACCTTGAGACTACGGAGGCGTGGGCTTTCGAGACTTTCAGGGCTCCTAAGGGTACTTGGAGGAGCACATTTAAAAATTATATATTGATATTCCCTTTTTCCAAGAAATTGTTCAGGCTTCTGGTTTGTGCGTGCTTCATTCTCGTGATGCTGTTATAGAGCTCCTCATATTTTTAAAAGAAGCTGAAAATGCCACGGTCCTAAGCGCGTAAATCTAGGGATTAAGTTTTCTTGCATGAATCCTCACGCGAGCTATCCCGAGGGCTATGTTTTCGCACCTCTACATTTTGACAGCGCGGCATACCACTTGTGAGACGGAATATTCGCAACTTTCAGCGATCGTGGCACAACGGTGCGAGAGTCGCGCTCCCTAGCTCCTGGATGATCGGCTTCACAATGAAGGTGCTTGACTACACCTTCTTGACGTGAAAAAAATAAAGTAAGGCTCTAATACAGCTCGCATATAGAAAAAATTAGAATTACTTACGCCTCGCAGACTCAGCCTCGTGCTCCTGTTCTACGACGATCATCCAGATGACAGCCATTTTGATGGGCACCTGTGCGCCCCCAGGTCGTGAAAGTGGCGAATAGTTCCCGACGATTTCTAATCAGGTTTAGGAGACTCAAATACTTTACCTTTCATGGCCTATTTTATGTTTTAATATTTTTACAAGCGCAGAATACATACAGAACTATCGCGTTCCTTAACACCATCTCGTTTTTTTTTGTTTGTTTGTTTTTTTGCAGTTAGGTGGTGTTTTAATATCCGGAATGCATCCTATTCTATCATTTGTTTCTTTTAGTGTTAAGAGTTAATTTGCGCCTCTAAGCTGTCCAGGTATTCTCTCGGAGAGTGCCTGCCCCTACAGACGCATTATTTCTCCGTCGCAAGGAAATATAAATCAATATGGGTTCGCTGCGCTTACGATGCGACGAATTCTGCGGGGGCTGTCGTATGTAAGCGAGACAAATGATGTTCTAAGATACTCTGAAAGTGCCTTTAGGACCGGGAATGAATGTTAGTTCTCGATGGTTTCACGCGGTTTGGGTCGTTTATTGGTCGAGAACCTTCGTTGTTCAACCTGTAAGGAAGCGGGAATAGCTTGTCAACGAGCATCCTTTGTATATTTATTTATTTATTTATTTATTCATTCCCTCAGGGCCCGAAGGCATTATAGAGGGGAGTGGACACACACATCTAATTGCACACAAAGACAAATAGTAATTAGGCAGGTAAGCATAAAAATCCAAAAAACAGAACATTGTTAAAACAAAACACTGTCAACCAAAATCCAAAAAATATTCGCAAAGTGCAGCCTTGAATCCGGCACTCTCGGCTATGCTGGCAACAGGTGCGGGAAGGCGATTCCAGTCCAGTGATGTCATGGGTATGAAAGACTGATGAAAGCTTGAGGTGCGACACTGAGGGATGCCAACTTTATGTTGATGGTCGAAACGTGATGAGACGTATGATGGTTGTGTTAACAGATGCTGACGAAGATTTGCATTGTGGTGGTAAATTTTATGAAATAAACATAGACGAGATATTTTTCTACGTAGGAAGAGGTCACACAAGCTTAGGGTAGTTTTCATTGCTGTTATGCTAGATGTGCGATGATAGGTATGCAGTATGAAACAAACAGAACGGTTTTAAGCAGCTTCTAATGATAATGCAAGCGTTACACCGGGGTCCCAGATAGCGAAAGAATACTCAAGTTTGCTGCGGACCAATGATTTGTAAAGAAGTAGTTTTAAGGACAGTGGGGCAAGAAAGAAGTTCCTTTTTAGAAAGCCCAACATGCGGTTAGCGTTTTTAATTATATACTCAATATGAATGTTCCATGAGAGGTTGTTAGTGATATGAACACCAAGATATTTAAATGAGGACACGGATTCCAGCTCAACAGTTCTTAAATGGTACGAGGGACAGGTGTTATTTTTACGTGATACTCTCATGGATTTGCACTTGTTAATATTGAGTTCCATTTGCCATTTTTCACACCAACGAGAAATACTGTCAAGGTCAGACTGGAGTGCAAGAACGTCAAAATCGTTAGTTACTTCAGAATAGATGACACAATCGTCTGCGAAGAGACCAACTGAGGATGAGATATGCGAAGGAAGGTCATTAATATATATTAAAAACAAAAGAGGGCCGAGTACTGAACCCTGGGGGACACCAGAAGTCACAGGAGAGGGGTGCGAGTTAATGCCATTAACATGAACAAATTGAGAACGGTTAGTTAAAAAGGCGTTGATCCAAGTCAAAACATGAGAGTCAATGTTCAGTTTACTGAGTTTATACAAAAGGAGCCTATGTGAAACCTTGTCAAATGCCTTAGAGAGATCTAAAAAAATGCAGTCAACCTGAGATGAACGATCGAGGCAAGCGTGAAGGTTATGCGTAAGTGTTAATAGCTGAGTTTCGCACGAGAACAGTTTCCTAAAGCCGTGTTGAGCAGGAGAAAAGAATGTATATACTGAAACAATGCGTCACAGTTGCAGATAAACAATGCTCACATTTATTTCATATGGAAGGGGTAACCCACACAGACACGTAAGTATTTTTATACGAGACAATGTAATCAAATATAATCTTAAGAATTCAGGCAATCAGTTAGTGCCTTGTGAGATTTACATAGTACGCTGCTCGGGTTTGTTCGAACTTCAATCAATTAAAACTTTGTTTAGTTACTTTTCTATTTCCTACATGGCGGGAAAATGATGGTGTGCATCATGGCTAATACAGCTAATAGCAAATATTTGCTTATAATCCTTGATTTTGGTTTGAACTTTGTGTGCACCGATTGCGCCGACTTTCAGGACCCTATATGGATCAATTATGCTCCGTCTTTATGTGGAAATGAGATATATAACCAATTTGCTTCTTTAGATCTCGGGTTAATAAGCACGCGAAATACAAATGTGATGAACCTTTTTAGTTATCCTTATTTTTGAAATTTTAACGTATAGGTTAATATTTCAAGAAGTCACATCTTCGTGTCTTAGCTTATGCAAGGAAGAGGCGAACTTCGCGAGTGCTTGTAGCTGTTAGAGTCACGGAGAACCTAAGAAACGCAGGTTATGCCTTGTCCTGTCCCCCTTTCCTGATTCGTGATTGGTTCTTCGGAGTCTTCAACGGCTAATGCCGCAACCTGATCGGTTGCGGAGAGATAATGAGATGCTAGGGTACATGCCCCGCCCTGGATTTCTGTTGTATTCTCACTTCTTTCACTCTCCTATATATATATATATATTTGTCGGCCATTAGATGCCACCGCTTCTTCTCCTTTTCCTCAAGCTTGGTCCTTGGGCTCGAACAATAAAGGTCACTTGTCTGATGGCGGCTGGACAGTGAAGACGCCCATTCCGTTGACCCTCGGAGGGACACGACACCTCATTTTGCCGACGAGGATACTGGATGGTCCCTGCCAGCCTGCAAGTTCGTCGGGGGCCTGTGCGTCTTCGTTTTTCATGGTTACAGCACTCCTGCTGCCGCTCAAGTTTGGACTGAGTGCAGTTAGATCTTCTCGCAGCCTTCCAATGTAGGCCTCGCTCTGACAACGTTGACGCAGCCTTTCGCTAGATCGAACCAGGACGCCAGGTTGCCTTGCCGCAAGCTGATCCGCTTTTTAACCGACGATGGCTTTGGCGAACATCACTCCACCCAAGCCATTTCTGAATGCGCCACGACGACCCTCGGTACCTTGGGACAAATGGCACAAGCGGTTCCAGCTCTACATGGATGCAGCCGGTACTGCCGAAGTTTCCCCCTTTCGCCGTCATTAGATCGTCATCCACAACTTGGGTGATGAAGGCCAGCGGATCTATGATGCCGTCATAGTAAGTCGTCTTCCAGCACCCGCTACCGCTGCGCTTCCGTCAGCAAAGTGGCCAGCTGTAGACATGGCTGGAGAAGGTACGACGTCAAGTCCAGTCCCTGGGGAGAGTCCGTCTCGCGACTCTTACACAGAAACGGTCGCAGCCCTAGCCAGCCATTTTTCTACAACCACGAGCGCCACTGTAGAACGACATTGGTTCCGCCGCCACTATACCAAAAAGCCAACGAGTAGCTTGTGGAGTTTATGGCGGTTTTACGTCAGTTGCCGACCACAGGCGATTTTGGAGCTCGCGTCTATGAAGACCTTCGAGAGCAGTTCATACGGAATATCCTCGACTTCTCTTCGAGGACGAATACTCGACGACAAGGCCTTGACGTTCGAGCGCACCACCAACGTCGCTCTTAATCTTGAAGAGGCCGCGCAAGAAGCACGTGCTATGCGACCACAGCCATATGTCAACGAACCTTCAATAGCATGCGAGGTCAATGCAAAACGTCGTAGACCCTCCCATTGACAGCGAGGTAACAAGCGACGTTCCTCCTCGCACTAGGTATTGTGGCGTCCACCCATGGCGGAAAGACCAAAACCCACCGTGCACCACGACACGACCAGTCGCTATCTCGTCAAGCCTCACGTCGGAGTTTCCCCAATCGTATACTCAAGAGCGATCAGCGTTGGTACCACATGACACCCGGGAGTAGGTTTAGCACAAGAGGCCCAGATCTGGGTCTTGGGCACCTCAATCGCCCTACGAGGATTTGCCAGATTATCCAAACTGTGGATTGCTCAAATATTTAACCTCCGCCGCTTGCCAAGCGAAAGATGCCGCATGGTATGGGCGTGGTAAGCGCGGACAATATGCACGAGTCTGCAGAAGCTCTAACCGTCGTCAGAGTTCCATTTATATTCAAGAGTTATTTGTCGACGAGGACGATGACGACTATGGAGTAGTGATGAACGTCATTACTGGACGTCGTCAATTATGAACTTACATCGACGTTTTCGTCTTTCACCATGTTGTCAATTTTGTCGTGTACGCCGTATCATCCGTTTCCATCGTTTCGGACGAGGTTTCAAGTGCCTTAAAGAGCAAACGAAGGGTCATCAAGCTTTTAACTCCAACGGCACTACTTAACTATTCACACCAGAAAAGAACAGTCCGTGGAGCATTTTATGCAGATGTCTCCTACCAAGAAAAGCCAGCATTTAGATTATTCTATGTTACAAACATTGGCACGTCTCGGTTAGGTCTTGAGGCTATTTAAGCCCTAGATCTTTGCATTCTGAGGACAATGTTGCACTATCTTAATAGGCAGGTCGAAGAGTTAGACGCCTCATCGGGGCAAGTTCTATCGATCAACGAGGTACCAAATAGCGCCGGAGTGGCGCACAACTCTCCAGAAAAATTCCAGCAGCGCCTCTCGTCGTGGGAACATCGCCTACGTGCTGCCGTAGGGGAACAAAGTTCCGCATCACTGCTCTGTCTGAAGAGCGGTCCTCCTCATGTCGTAGAACGACAAGTTACTGCTGGAACAATGACATCTAAAACATCTACAGAGGGACGCTTTCCAAAATCACTGAGTGCTGAATTTAAGCATCTGTTTGCATCGGAGCTTGGTCGCGCCAGAGGCTGTGTGTACGAAGTAAGGGCCCACTCATTTGTTGCCTGTAAAGTGAAAATTTCGCGTCTTCCGTTTACGTTTCGCCGACAAGTTTAAGACTACCTCGGGTGTCTTGAAACAAAATGACGTGATTGAATGTGTTGACTCGTCTGAATGGCTTTCGCCAATCGTCGAACTCCAGAAGCAAGATGGAAAAATCAGGATGAGCATAGATCTCAGGGGGCAGTCGTTATTGATAGCTTTCCTCTTCCGCACACAGTGCAGCTGCTTAACGCGCTAATCTGTGCAACTCGAATTTCAAAACTATATCTGGCTTCTGCATACCACCAAGTAGAGCTGCACCCAGATAGCAGAGACCTGAGAGCCTTTGTAAACCATGAAGGACTGTTCCAGTTTAAGGGAGTATGTTTCGGCCTCGCGTCTGCTCCAGCCGCATTCCAGGAAATTATGTCTAGAATTCTACATGGCTGCGAAGGAGAGCTGTTCTGCATAGACGCTATCATCTTCTTTGGCACATACAGAGGGGAACATCTTGTTAATCTCCGAGCCGTTTTTTATGGGGCATCCATCTACCTACATTGCTTAACAACATTGTAATGAACCGCATCGATATTCATTGTATAACTAAGAAAACATTGCGTACTTCTTTGTGTTAAATTAAGAAAAAAAATGTTCTCTAATGTCGGTGATTGTAAAATTTTATTGAAACATTTTAAATTGTTTGATTTGAATATTGTAAGAAATATTTAGGATTGTTTAAATATGATTGTGTTCCCTGTACATGCAAGGGCACCGGACCCAGTCAAGCTAGCTTCTGTTAGCTTTTTGTCCGGTGTCCTCGGCATAATGTCGCTGAAATAAAGTTCAAAGTTCAAAGCTCAAGAAGAAATCCGTCACTTTACTCCGCGGATCGCACATCACGTGAGACATACGTCATCCCTTTTTGACGCCTGGCGCCGCCATCCTCCTCCGTGGCGGATGAGCAGAAGCTTCGTTCTGTCAGCGCGACAGCCCCACAGTGGGGTGGCGAGCCCAAGACGGAGTTTCCCCGGTTGTTGACGTCGCGACATCCGTCCACGGAGTTCTCCTTCGTGTGGATACCCCTTTAGCGGATCTCGAATGCGAGGCTACACTTGCATCACAAGTGCGTCTTTGATGTCAGCGAATTTTTTTTCTTGAGTCACGAAGTCAGCAGCCAAGTAATCGTTCCTCTCAAGCAAAAAGTCCGACACCATCAAGCAGACAGCAGTGCCAACGGATATCAGCCAGCTCAGATCATTCCTAAGACTGGTGCAATAAAATTCAAGATTCATCCCCAGACTTGCGACCGAAGTGGAACTACTTCGGCGGTTTCTGCGAAAAGACGTTCCGTTCATTTGGCACACCGAGGACAACGAAAGCTTCAAACGACCAGAGTTGTTCTTGTCATCCTGTCAAGTACGACTGATGTTCGACCCTACCTTGTCCATAATCGTCGCCACAGACGCGTCCGCATATGGGCTTGGAGCTGTCCTCCAGCAACGGGCAGGGAAGCATGCCCATACTGTTGCTTTTGCCTCCCGTGCGCTCACTCCAGCGAAAAAAAGTATTCCGTTAGAGAAAGAAAAACGCTCGCATGCCTTTGGCCAGTGAGCAATGGCATAATTGCCTATCGGGTCGCCACTTCACATTACATACCAACCATCAGGCACTGGTTTCCCTACTGTCAACATGTGGCACAGAACGTCGTCCGATGCGCATCACGCGCTGGTCCTCACGTCTACTGGTGTATCACTTCACGGTTGAGTATCAGCGAGGCTCTGACAACCATATGGCTGATGCTGTCACGCTTGCCAGTAGCTGGCACGGAAGTTGACACATCGTTTGAAAAGGAGATCGTCTCGTTCATCACTCCTTGTGTCACAAAAGAACAGCTGCAACAAGCTACGACAGATGACGTCATTATAACCAAAGTGATGGACTATGTAGTATTCTCCTGGACATCACATAACTTTTTTCCCACCGACATTCCTCCTCTCTCTCATCTTCGTGAAGAGTTCTTAGTGGTAGATATCATACTGATGAGAGGAGGACATGTTGTCGTTCCTACAACACTGAGAAATTCACTGATTGAGATTGCGCACGAAGGCCATCCAGGAATCGTTAGGACAAAGAGCCGCCTCCGAGACCCCTATTGGTGGCCAGTCATGCATCAACAAACCGAAAGTGTGACCTGAAGCTCTCTGGTGTGCCAAGCGACAGACAAGTCTGTAAAAGCTTCCCTGACACCCTTGCTTGCAGCCAGTTCCACTTCCGGAGCGGCCATGGGCCAAAGTCTCCATCAACATTGTCGGACTCTTTGAACACGCAGAAGCAGCATGCCAGTATGCCATTGCTCTTGTTGATTATTTTTCAAAATGGTCAGAGGTTCAATTCCGTCACCACGTGGCAACCTCCTGAGTGACGTCATTTCAGTTATCAGTCTTCGCTAGAGAGGGTTATCCAGATTTTCTTGTATTGGATAGCGGAAACAGTTCACGTCATCACAGTTTGACGACTTCCTAAGATACTGAGGCATAAACCACGTTTTCTCGTCAGTATATTATACGCAATAAATTGGCCTCGTTGAAAGATTCAATCGCGTTCTAAAGAACTTCTTTCAGCTCGCTGTCGTCGAGAAGCGTCGTGTGCAAGAGGCAGTCACGGACTGTACGGACTATCTAGGGGTGTACCAGTGTACCGCCTATTCCACTACAGGTCTGTCACCAGCGCGCTTGCTCGATGGAGGAAAACGGAAGATCCGTCTCCACATCCTGGGGTTGTCATATCGGGAAGTTTTTCGCAATCCAATGAATGAGATAAGACATCTCCTGGAAAGAGTACGCCAGCGACAATAGTCCAGCAAAAAATACGTGGATAAACGACGAGGAGCCAGACGGCCGACATTCGTTGTATGTCAGTTTGTGAGAAATCGGCTACCAAAGAAAACGCGCTACGATAAGTCAAAGTTCAGCGAACCGTTGAAAATAGTAGAACGAGTTCGGCGTTGGGCCCTCCGCCTAGAGGACGGAAGAACCTGGAACGCATCCAAGTTGACCGCTGCCGTTCCACCCGAGCAACAGCCGACGCCCTCAAATACATTACAGCGTCGGCCATCAGGAAGCCTGATTGTTCACTGGGCCCTGAAGCCGCCCCCTGTCGCATATGACCGTCAGGGTCTTGCCCAGTGCGCACCTTGAGGCGTTGTTTCACAAGATCCACTGCTCCAGCCTTCTAGTGATCATGGCACTTCCCGTTCAAGATCCCCGACAACAGGATAGTGACGTTCAATTTAGGTGCAGCAACTGTATACCGAACATTTCCACAACAGCGCCAGCAAGCGATACTGTTCCAGAACCTTCGCTAGGACACTCGAGTTGAGACTGACGGAAACCTGCGAGGGTTGGAGATGCTGTATGAATGTTATGCGTGTTAGTATATTGTGTCTGTATGCGAATATTGATTGATATATTTGATATCTATATCCAATAGATCCTTACAACCGTGCACGGAATTTAATTTTGATGGGATGATTTCGCAATATCTAATGTTTTTGTGATATCGAATACTTTTGACTTCAAGCTCTGGGTACCTTGAGAACAATGGCTGAACTGACATTATTGTATACCTTTTCATTTAACTTCCGTGATTTTCCATATTTTGAACCAAAAAGGGGGGAGGGGGACGTTGTCTACTCACTTCTTCTTTCACTGTCATATATATATATATATTTAGCCAGTAGCTGCCCGTCTTTTCAATCTTCTCAAGCTGGACCCTTGGGCTCGAACGATAGAGGTGACTTGTCTGATGGCGGCTGTACAATGACGACATTCATGCCGTTGTCCCGCACCGGGACACAACAGTCTCTTAAAAAGCCCCTGAAAAGAAAAAAAAAAGAATGTTTCACAGTCCTGTGGGGACACGGGTGTCAAAAAATAAATTCTACGCGAAAAGAAATTAGAGCAATATTGACGGCGAGAAATTTATTTAAAATTCTGCGCGCGAAGTCCATGACGTTACTGGTCATTCGGGAATTACCATATCAATCGTGAAGGTGAAGCCGCTCCAGCTCTCCTTCACGCGCCCGAAATGCAGAGAGGGAAAACAAGTGGAAAGGAGCCAGCTGCCAACTACATCGCGTCTCGCTCCGTCAATATTGCTCTCTTTTTTTTTTTTTTTTCGCGTAAAATTTATTTTTTTGGCACGCGTGCCCCAACGAAACTTTTTTAGAAAAAATATGTTTTTTTCCTATCAGGGGTCTTTACGTTGTCACTGACTATATAGGAGGTTCTCGTTGTTATTAATGCAAAAGCATTTTATAGCCCCCAGTTCAAGCTTCCCACACCATAGACCTGAATTACACAGGGAACTGCAGCCGTGTTTCATCCGTAGTGTCGCTGTAAAATAGTCATTTGTTTGTTTGTGTGAGTGCGCATCGCGCAAAGAGTAATTTTGTCCCTGATTTGTGACCGACTTACTGTTAACTTCCGTTGTTGAACGCGAAACAAAGACAAAGCATTCTACGTTTGTCGGACTTGCAACAATCACAAACGTGTACCATGTAGACAGACAGAAAGTAGGCACCTGTTATTAGTTCGAGGAAATCTAAAACCACAATAACTCCGTGTTCAAAAAAGGGCAGTGCTGTCAAAAACATAACCTAATTTCGAGTTTTTTTTATTTAACTCGGTACTAGGATTAAACACCAAAGTAGGAAACAAAACGTGCTAGCCAATTTACAATGCGTCGAATGCACTGCCTTGCGAGTTCCAAGCTCTTCATCATATTACTTTTCGTCTGGGTGCTGCACTTTCTTTTTTTTTTTTTTATCCCTCCACATTTTCCGAGAGTTTCTATGCACTTCAACGTCTTATTCAATAACTTTGTGCACCTGCCGAAGAAAAAAAAAACAAAAAAAAAAACAGAGACACGCGCTTATAACCGCGTACTATATCCCATAACTATAACTTTGTGGTGAGCTATAGTAACCTCTCGCTGTAAATACAAAAAAAATAATTAAAAAAATATATATCTGAGTCTTTCTTTTTAATATACCGAAAGCCTGCTGGATTTTGTACGGTCGTCTTCCATCTTCGGCTTCTCTCTGCTCCTCAACCACCCCCCCCCCTCCTCCGAAAAAAAAGAAAAAAGCGCCTGTAAGTGCATAGCACGATCAGAACGTTGAGGTTACGCAGGCCGCGAAGGCAGCTGAGAGCTTGAAAAAGGTTCTAGCAGCTCTTCCCAGCTACTCAGGAAACCTAACATCGTTGCGTGTCCTTCCTATACCAAAGGTGTCTGAGCAATATAAGCCACCGCCCACACAGACAAGAAGGAAAAAAAAAAGAAAGAAAAACTTGACGGGGCAAAGAGCGCGCTATACCCCGTTCGCCCCTAAGCGGACAGTGTGGTGTGAGCTACGGGTTAGCAGGACCAATCAGCTGCCTTCCATTAATCACCTGACCCTGTTTTTTGTGCGTGGGAATAGACGGGAGCGTGATCGCGTGGAAAAAGATGGACGTATGACTGGTCCAACGAGCACGTAGCTTCCACCACACTGTCAGCTTGGCGGCGACCGAAGTAGGTAGAACGAACAATGCGGTCTCCTCCCTTTGCTCTCTTTACTCCAACACGCCGTTCCTTCTCTCATACTCCGCTCCGCGGCCGGTCGCCTAACGCAATTTAAAAAAGAAAAAGTGTTTTAACCCGCACCGTGTTTTGTAGCAGAGTCACGGTGTCCTGGCTTGCGCCGGAGGAACTTGCAAGGACGATGCGACACGTATTACGATGAAAGGCGTCTTCTCTTCGGGCAGATGGGTTGGCTGACGTGCGTGCATGAGCCGGCGGTCGCCGCAGAGCGAATGTACGCGACTGGAATATTTTTTCACAGGACGTTCAAATAAACACCTCCGAGGATTTTTTTCTTTTTTTTTTACGGTGTCGCAAGGCGCGAGGCAGGCAAGCAAGAGGTCATTGAGAGGCTGAAACGTTGGCCGCCACCGTACCCGGTTTGTCGCCGACAAGTGGAATGCCATATGTGACCTCCAAAAGCCTAGTCATGTTGTGTCTACAGGGTTTAAGCTCAAGAAGACGTCAGTTTGACTGGTTAAAGATCGCACCAACAACTATTGATCCGAGCGGGTTAGTTTGTTTTATTATGAGATATTGCAGTCGTAAGTTGAATACCAAGTACTGGGTGTGCCGCATCCTTTAGAACAACATAGTTCTCCTATGCGAGCATCGCGATTAGCAATGTGAAGGCGAATTTCGTTTTTAAGTTGCTCGCATGCGGCTTTTGTGGTCATCAGTTGTTTCGGAAAAGTTTACGAAGATGTCAGTTGAATACAGGCAGTTCCTGAGAAAAGAAAACTGTGTTTCTTCGGCACGGATAATAAATAAACTATGTATCACAGACAGCTGAAACTCCGTGAATATGTGAAGGTAGCGGCTCGGAGAGAACCCGAAAGTTTGAGGAGATCAAGTTACCTGGATTAAAAGATAATTAAGAAGAACTAAATGTCTTTATGAGTCGACGTCCAGCCTAAAATCGTCAAAACAAGAACACTCGGGGGATTGATATCTGCAAAAAACACCTATCAGCAAGAAACGCAATACTTTTTTTCCCTTGTTTCACTGAAATAGATGCTGCAATCACCCACAACGTAAATATTTGTTTGTCCGAAATTAGTCTTTGGTGGACTTTGGCTCATAAAGAAAGCTCGTTTTTCTTAATTCTATATTGATCCAGGTTTACGGCATGTTCTCACAATTTGGCATTCCATCACAACCGCTAGCGTCACTCTTACGAAGTTTGAGCGTTCTACGATGCATAGTTTATTTACCCAGGCTGAAAAACACGGTTTAATTTTCTCAAGAACTTCCTGCAAAGATCATTAACATAAAAACAAGGATATTAAATATATAAACTCTAGCACTTCTATGAGAAACCATAGTATCACGCTGATCAGCTTGTTCTCAACATGTTACAAGAGATATTACTTTCATCGTCATGAAGTCTCTGGAAGATGACAGCTAATCTTAAGGCCAACTAGATAGCTAAAAGAACAATAGTTTTAAAGTTTCGGTACTTCGTATTGGTCGGGATGATTCGGGCAACCTGAAAATTTTACAATTTTACGAAGTTTCAAAAGTAGTCATCGGCCAAAATTTGACCGATGACTACTTGAACGATGACGCAGAGTTCGGTCATCCTGCTCATGTAATCATTGGTAACAAATAGCTTTGAGATGCATAAACAGCGCGTTGTAGAAAATCACGTGCAGGTTAAGTTTGGTCATTCTAGTGCGTCCAACAATAGTGAGTTTTAGTATTGTGTATATGAGAGCCAACGCAAGCACTGCGCATTTTCGTTACCGTTGCGTATTCCACATTGCGAGTGCGCGGAGCCCAAAGTGTGGTCGTGGATTTCAGCTTGTCGACGACGCACATGAGAAGAGAGGAAAACGCAACGTTAACGCTGACGCACAACGCTTACGTTTGCTCTCTTACATAATACTAAAACTCTCTATTGTGAGAGTTAATCTCATCTCGGCTGTGAGATTAAAGTTTCTGACCATAGGGGGCCTCTCAGTGCTTTCACAGGCAGTCACAGTTTTGGCATCGAAATTGCGTCGTGATTTTGCAATTTCAGAATGAAGACCTGGGTTGCTAAACTTGTTAAACACAAAGATGGGGCCGAAGTTCGCGGAGCGTGCTGATTGGACTATCTCGACCATGGCGTCACGCGGGACGAGATGTCAATCATTCAAACGCTCTCGGTGCTCGAATTCCAGCGCGAGTGTGAAACACAAAGTCGTAGCGAACTTCAGCGAAGCGAGCGCGAGCAACGCCGCGGGGTCATCCGATTGAACGGCTACACTGATTACGTCGAGCCCTACATCCTCACGATCTCTTGAGCTACCCCAACAAAATATATTTTCGTATATAGTCGGCTTTTACCTATTTTGGTACGCCTTTTAGTATCGCAAAATCCAGAATAGTCATTGTGGAATCGGAAATTCAAAATTACGCAAAAACCAAGATTCAAATATACGCGCGATTTTCGATGCCGTGGCGTCAGGGGAAGGCAGGCGTGCTGGCCGTCTAAACTCGCCAAACACAAAGGTGGAGCCGAAGTTTACGGAGCGCACCGATCGGCTTATCGAGACGATGGCTTCGCGCTTTTTTCGCCGACGTCCAATTGGCGCGCTCCAAGAACTGTTTGCTCCATCTTTGTGTTTGACAAGTTTAGGGCCCCAAGTCGAGAGGGCAATCTAAAAATGGACTATTACGAGCATTTGCTTCGCGCTGCAGCGAGGCTGCTGGAGCAAGCTTCCGTAGAATTAATTTGACACCACGAAACTGCTGTAATCAGTTGGGAACAAACTATAGAGTCCAAGCGTGAACCCCCGGCTTCCCCTGACGTCACTTTTTCATCGTTTCTAATAGAGACTTTAACTTTGAAAACGTGGTGAGGGCCAAAACTGAGAGTTCAATCATTTTGGGAAAATATTATTTTGGCCAAGTGTTTGGGTTACTATTTCAGCGATGTTTCTTGATGTGTATAGCAATTTTTCAGGCAAATCGGGAATTGTGAAGAAAACACCGGTGTGCCCCTTAGAGAGACACTGACACCCTCCAATTTTTTTAAAGGTTTTGCTAGGCGATTTATTATGGCTGTCGGAATACTACCCAATGAATATTTTGAAACAGAGCCACGTATTTTTTTAATAAAGCGAAAAAACGCAGCTTCTTGAAACCGGAACCGAAACCCCCGCATCGCACAGGGAAGTGGAGAGGACAGAGTGGGCGGAAGTCACGTGGCCACACCCGACCGTGCGATTATTTATTATTTTTTTCGAACGCTGCAGACGAAATGCGTTGCGGGATACGTTCGCCGTGCGATTCCTTTGCAGTTATGTTTGTTCCGCTCGCTGTTTTGTACAAGATGAGTTGTTTTGTACATTTAGGTGTTGGCAATGAGTATAGTGAGTGCCCGTGGTGAATTCCCGTGATCGACCCCTCAAAAAATACTCCCAAGATGTTGCGTGAAGAGCTGCCTCACATGTCCTGCATCTGAAAGTGACATTGCGCGGCAGAGTGCACGAGTTTCCGAAAGATCAACGGGTCGGGATCAATGGCTGGCTGCGATCCCTGTAGAACAGTTACAAGAATCTCGGAAAGCGGACGCTACCCGATTCATATGCTCCTTGCAGTTTGTGGAAAGTGACTACATTGAGTTCGCAGGTGTCAAAAAAAGGAATCCCATACCATTTAGTTCAGCGACGTATCGTCCACAACAAGTGTTTTTTGTTTTTCAGTGATAATTGTAAAAAATAAAGGTAAACATCGTAAAATGTCCGGCAAAAAAAGAAAAAAAGATGGTAAGTCCTTACTAGGGATCGAACCCGTGCCCGCTGCGTTTGAAGGGGACGCCTTTCCCACCGAGCTACTCAAAGAACTCTTTCGTGCGTAGTAATGCAGCCAGTCGAAATTTGCTGCCGATTCCCTCCAGTACATGCACTCCCGGCTTAAAATCGGGCAGTACCACGCATTGGCCACATTCGCACCTAGTAAAAAAACCATACGCGTGCGTATTCAACTTGATGTACGCACTTCGTGGTTGACGTTTTACCGAGCGATGTCTTCAGCCACGAGAAGGGACGACAGCTCGGCGACGTCTTCGTGCAATCGGCTTGCTGGTCGGGCGTGTAGTATGGGATGAACATCAATTCTTTTGATCGGTTCAAAATTTTTCTTTCGAAGGAAGACAGAATTCGAGGGTACCGTGAACGACATTTCTGAAGTAGAGGTCCCACGCCCGTCGTCCGCTGCCATCCGCTAGTCCCACGATACGCGAAACTACGCCATGTTGAGAATTATGCAGTGAACGCACAGAATGCTTCCGGTTGTCTGAGCAACCTTCTTTTGTTTTTGAATCAACGTATTCGTAGCTTTCTGGAAGCCACAAGAAATGGGTTTCAAATATATATATTTTTTTAATATTGACTGTGTGCTTTCAATGACCCACGACTTTAATCAAATTTGGTGGTCGTGTCTAAACCTCGGAAAACGGCCTGTGACCACGGAAAAGAGAGTCAACGTGATTCAAACTAGCCAGTTCTATATCGGCGGTTTTCGGGCGTAAAGAAATCGAATTTTGGGCCGCGAATTTTGTTTTGGGTAGTTGGGTTCTCATATGTCACGTGCAACTAAAAACCTCGTTTAAGAATGGTTCACACAGCGCAGATTTTATTTATTTGCGATATCGTGAACCTTGCAGTCAACACAGGAGAGAAAAAAAATGTACAATCAAAATAAAATACTTTAACACACTCAAGTGAGTCATTCTGCACAGGCAGGGGTGTCGTCACACCCTGCGCATCTTAAAATATATTCCACACACACGCTTAAACACTTGCGTTATGATAATCAGAATGACTTGAGATCACAGCAGCTGGCGACTTTGTTTGGCAGAGCATTTCATTCTAATACAAAAGATGGAGTACTTAAATACATCGTTTTGGTATTGATAAGGAGCAATCGCCTTGACGTCCTCTTTGAACGTGACGTTGAAGGCAGCAGGTATAGCTGTGGATTTAGCTATGGGATTCCATTCGTAATAGAAAAGAGTTCTTTTAATTTTAATATTTGCCTTCGCTTTGCCAGCGAGTCAAGCTGTGCCTGTTGTCTCATTGCAGAGACAGATTGTCTGCGTTTATATTTTGACAAGATAAGCCGGAGAGCCAGATTTTGGATTCTTTCAATTTGTCATCCGTGACATTTTCTATAGGGGTCCCATACGGTGCTTCCATTCTAGCACTGGGCGAACTTGTCAAACATCGTTATTAGCATGGCGAAGTTGTCCTCTGAGGAATAACTTTTTTGTAGGCTTTTGAACAAATGTAGCTTACATGATTGTTTTATACCCATTGTCGAACTAAAAACAACACCTATAAATTTAACCATTTTTTACCACCTGAGACTGGGTGGAAGAAACACGACGACGTCTCAAACACAGCTAACCACTTCATTCAGTTCTCCCTCCTTTTTTACATCCTGACCCAACACCGCCACCAAAAACATTTCAAACAATGGCACCAAAGGGACACGCCTTGACTTCGCAGCCACAAAATTTTTTAAAAAAAAACAAAAACAAATACGAATCACTTTGAATCAAAGTGATTCGTTTTTATTTATTTATTTTTTTTTTTAAGAACTTTGTGGCTGCGATGTCAAGGCGTGTCCCATTGGTGCCATTGTTTGAAATGTTTTTTGGTGGCGGTGTTGGGTCAGGATGTATAAAAGGAGGGAGAACTGAATAAAGTGGTTAGCTGTGTTTGAGACGTCGTCGTGTTTCTTCCACCCAGTCTCAGGTGGTAAAAAATGGTAAACTTACACCAGCTCGCCTGGGCCCGAACTGTTTTTTCATTATATATTTAAATTCGTCCACCTTTCGCGGTGCATGTCATAAATTTTATATGGCTAATCTAAACTGTTCCTTTTGTTCGCAATAATGCAGAATACTGTTTTATCAAAGCTAATTACCATGCCCCACCTTTCACACTATAAATAAAATTTTCTTTGGAGATGCATTAAGCAGTTCTTGGTTTTCGACTGTACGCACTTTTGGGAACAACAGGCAGTCATCCGCAAATAGCTATACCTGAGCAGCTTGGGGCATATATTCACCGATATCATTTATATATAATAAGAACAAAAGGGGACCTAATACCTACCCTTGTGGCATTACTGAGTTCACTGCAATAGGGGACAGGGCATGCATCATCGCAAAAGACCTACTGTGTTCTGTTAGTTAGGTAAGACCGGATCTATGACATTATGTTGCTGTTAAGACCCACGAGATGAAGGTTTTCAATTAATGTGTTATGAGGCACACGATGCAAGGCTTTTTAAAAATCTATAAACACGACGTCAACCTGACCTCGCTTCATTACAATAGATGAAAGTTCATGCGCACACTCAATTAATTGTGCAACCGTCGATAGACCTCGGCTAAAACCATGTTGATGTTTATATATTAGGCCATATTTTCCAAATACTGAGTGAATGCTTTGAAATAACCTGTTCCAGTAGTTCGCAGAAAGCCAACGCTAATGATGCACGATGGTAATTTTGCACTGTTATTTTGCTTCCAGTTTTGTGAATGGGTATAATTATACCACATAACCAGTATGCCGGTAGCTTTGACTGTCGGAGCGAGGCCTCGAAGATTATGAAAAGATACCGTGACACCCACTTGGCATATCATTTCAGAAATTCATTTGTAATGTCGTCTGCTCCAGACGTCTTTCTGACATTAATATTTAAAAGCAAATTAAGTATATCACATTTCGAGATGACTAGATCCGGTATACGAGGTTCATCAGAGCCGTTGACATGGTCTACCGGCGGGTCACTTTACACTGTAAAGACTGACTGAAAGTGTTTGTTAAGTTCTTATGCGACTCTAATGGGACATGATACGACTTCATCGTTTACCATCGCTTCTGTTGCTGCTTCTTTTTTCGACGAGAAAAACCGCCAGACTTTTTGTGTAGATTCTAGCAAGAAACGCGAGATCATACTGCCACAGTAATTCTCCGTGGCTTGCAAGATAAGCTCTTTCAAATGTCGCCCCAAATATACAATTTCCAAAGCATGTTTTTGCGCTTAATCTTTTGCTTTATTTGCAAACTTTATCTCGTTATCCATGGATGATGGTGTTTTGCTCTCACGCCCCTTGTCGGAACAAAGTTATATATACAGTAGGCAACAGTAATCTTAACTGTTTTCCATAATTCGGTAACATCATTTAACTGACCAAAGTGGTCAAAATTTTCTTCCAAATAAACGAGGATAGATACAGCATTAGCATTTTGAAACTCTCTGACAGTACGTTCATGACGACCTTCATCGGTAGCTGTTTTCTAAAATTGTAAGGCGAGAAACACCGTTATATGACCTGACACTCCGTTGACCACACGTGTTTTATCCAATTCCACTACATTGCTAACAAAAGTAAATACCTACTTGATTCGCTCGTATTTGTTGTTTTTGTCGGACTGTTCACCAACTGTTCAAAATTGAAACTAAATGCAATTTCCAATAAAAGTTCGGTGGTCGCAACTTCAATCTTGCCTGGTTTTGGATTTGCCCAATTATGTCAACGAGATTAAAGTCTCCAATGAAGATAGTTTAAGTTTTGTCACGAAAGCGTAACGCCGTGAAATCGTACAATTCTTCTAAAAACCTCGGGGCGGTGTTTGGTGGCCTATATACAGCACCAACAACAAACACGTTACCATGAACTTTTACCTTACATCATAACACCTCCCCGTTGACAACAGAATCTATTCGTACCAAATAAACAGAACTGTTAGCGATGAAAGCCATGTCGACGACCTTCGACTCTCTTACGTTTCCTTACGTTATGTATAAGTCACCGAAACATTCGTGTCTCGAATGCCGCGTGCCGGGGCATCTTTATGAACTGGTGGTCACGCTTAAGATGAAGCCAAGGTGGCCCGGTGACTTGTGGAGTAAGCAGACTTACGTCTTCGTAACGTAGGATAACGCAAGAAAATTGGGCTGTGTGAACCGGCCTTTGGAGTCAATGCTGTCTATACTCCATCTAACTAAAACCGTGCAGTACAGCCAAAGCTACAGGGGAGAGAGTGTATCCCGACCTGTTCAAAAGAAAGCAAAGGAGGAACGGGGGATCCCCAACGAGGTAGAAAGGCTTAGAGTGATGAACCGTAGTTCGGAAGTGGCACTCCCCCGGTTGCCGCCATGTTGTACGCAAAAGTGACCACTCGTCACGTGACCTCACAAGAGCCGTGACGTAACTGGTAAGATGGCAACGCCCAGAGCTGGCGGTCCGAGTTTGTTCGGTGCGCGATAGCAGTGATGTGCAGCTGCTTTTCGACGACGTCGGGCTTCTTCGTGCTCGCTGACGCAGGTATAATGTAAAAATATGAAGGAATGAGACTACACCCTTTTTGCGCAAGATCGCTCTGGATCATCTGGATATTAACACCTGTGAGACAGCATCAGTCGTATCGCCCTACCGGTGCTCTGATTCCCGGATCTGGTCGAGGATCGATAAAACTTTGAGTGTTTTTAGCATGAAATTTTCGCATTCTCTTACCTTTATTTGAATGTTGGGATGCCTAAGACTCGAAGGGAAAGGTATACGTCGCGTCAGGGCCTAGGAAATGTTATTTCAGCCCTGCGTCGCCGAAGTACCATTGCTGCTTTTAGCGAGGAAGCTGCTGCAATCTTTAACCTTACGTGTTAATCGACGATTCTACATTCGATCGAAATACTTTTTTTAAGTGAAAAGCTGGCGTTTGCCTTTTTGACGTGCACGCGAACTCTTATGAAGCATTCGAACCAAGCATTCGGAGAAACGTTCATTGCTTATGTTTCTTAAAACGGTTTATTTGTCCTCTTGAAACTCAGAACACAGCAAGTATTCAAAATTTAATTGATCAGTGCACAAATTTTGCATCCCATGTCCCTTAGAAATTAGTATTAGTAGGATCTTTACCTTGTCAATCGGTATCAATAGCCCACAGTGACCTCCATGTGTATGATCTTAGATGGTTCTTGAGCGATCCAGGCAGCCACAGGTCGACTATCTTCTAATACCTTCCAAACGTTACAGGCATACCGTGAGTCGGCGCATCAAGTGCAAGATTGGATCCGCAGATTTCACGTCGAGCTGAGCCGGGCGATTTCATGTCATCGAGATAGCTGCTGACACCTGACCGTCATCGGACACGGATGCCTCCCCCTCTGGTCATCCCACTTCCGGACACTTGGACTGACCCTACTGACTTCCTGCTACCACCTACAAATAACCGTGCTGCCACCAGTAGTCCACTTCTTGAGCGATCCAGGCTGCCACAAATCGACTACCTTCTAATACCTTCCAAACGTTACAGGCGTACCGTGAGTCGGCGCATCAAGTGCAAGATTGGATCCGCAGATTTCACGTCGAGCTGAGCCGGGCGATTTCATGTCATCGAGATAGCTGCTGACACCTGACCGTCATCGGACACGGACGCCTCCCCCTCTGGTCATCCCACTTCCGGACACTTGGACTGACCCTACTGACTTCCTGCTACCACCTACAAATAACCGTGCTGCCACCAGTAGCCCACTTCTTGAGCGATCCAGGCAGCCACAGGTCGACTATCTTCTAATACCTTCCAAACGTTACAGGTACGTTGCATTTACACACGGTACCATCTTCTGTAAGCCGCACCTGGATCGCTCAAGTGACAATTCTGCCCTGCTTTTTTGTGTGTGCAAGCGTTATTTTGCGTTGAAATGGGAGACAAACAACCATCCACTATTAAAGAAGTTGCTAAACTTCTCACTGACCTCTGTAGCAAAGTAGACGCTAACAGCTCAGAAATAAAAAGCGAACTGGCTGGCGTAAAGTCGTCCAATGCAGCGATACAGCATGAAATTGCAGGCGTGCAAACTTCGATGTCTTTTATAAATGCCAACTTTGAAGGATTTAAAACGGTGGTCAAAGAAATGCAAAATGAGATAGCCACGCTAAAGCGCGAACAACTGCGAACCCGCAAAGACTGTACTGACCTATACAATCAGCTTTCAGAAACAAGGAAAGAACTGATAGAGCTAAAACAGTACAGCAGACGGAGCAATATCGAGATAAAGGGAGTCCCTTTGTCTCCGACCGAGTCCCTCGATGAAATAATCGTAAACATCGGCGAGAAGCTTCGCACAAAAATTGCAAGTCAGGACATAGATGCCATCCACCGAGTACCGACAAAAGATAAAACTAAATCAAACATTATTGTTCGATTCTTCGCACACTCTGTTCGGGACGGTGTGCTACAAGCGGCGAAGAAACAGTGCCTAAATGCCGCGGCTCTCGGCTTCCCAACAAATGAACCAATATACATCAATGCGCACCTATGCGTGGAAAATAAGATCTTGCTTGGGAAAACCCTGCAACTGAAGCGTGAGAAAAGCTGGAAATACACATGGACTTCATGAGGTAGGATTCTGATGAGAAAAGCAGAAAACTCAAAGGTGATTCAAATTACCTGTGATGACGACCTCGTACAAATTGTGTAATGCCCTCCCCCCCCTCTGCTTCTATACAATAAATTGAGACTTTAAACTAAAATGCTTTCTGTCACCTCGGTGAATACGTTATACTCAAAGAAAGCTTGTCTTTCCGTGCTACACTGCAACGTCAGAAGTATTCACAAAAATGGAGACGTCCTTCTTGCTTTTTTATCTTAACACTCGTTTACTTATGATATAATAGGCATAACCGAGACGTGGCTAAAAAGTGACGATCATTTTGATATTCCTGGGTATGTTGTGGTTTCGCTACCTAGAAATGCAATTCATAGAGGCGGTGGTGTTGCACTGTATATAAAATCGTCTATATTATTTAATGCGCTCCCTCATCTAACATGTTCAACTAATAATATAGAAGCTCTCTTTTTGGAACTTTGTTATGGTGTCGTGGTGGCTGTTGTATATAGACCGCCGGATTCATCTATGTCTTTGTTCCTAAATAAAATGGAAGATATTCTTACATTTATTTCACAAAGCAGTAAGAAATCTGTCATTTGTGGTGACTTCAACATCGATTTGTGTAAAACTGTGCCCTCAGATTATCTAGATCTAACACAGTCATTTAACTTTACGAATGTAATAACAAAACCAACAAGAGTGACACCCGATTCATCCACGCTCATTGACCACATCTTATGTAATCAAGACGCACACGACGGTGCTGGTGTATATGAGACAAACATTGCCGACCACTTTCCAATATTCATATTTCTACCTATAAACGCTGAAGAAACACCTCACCTTAGTACACCCCATTTAAGGTATCGCATTAATTACGAACTTCTGCATAGAAAATTATCGGCATTTAACTTTGATTTACTATTCAATTCAGATATCAACATCGAATTTGGAAATGTTATCACAGTATTAAAAACTGCAATCGCTGATTCGTCGAGTGAATTAAGAAAGCCACATTATTCAGAACCGATCTGCCCCTGGATGACTCGTCAAATTTTATGCGCACTTCTAGAGAAGAACATGTGGCAGCAGAAACTGAAACGTCATAAACATGATTCTTACTACTTGGCACAATACAAAATGCAGCGCAACCTATCTCTATCACTGATAAGAACGCGTAAAAAAGAATATCACTCTAAACTTATATCCGAAAGTCATGGGGACTTCAAGAAAACGTGGAATGTGATTAACTCTGTTATTAAGCCAAGATCGCAAAAGCAAACAACTCCTGTTATAGTCACGGATGAGACTGCAGACGCATTCAACTCTTTCTTCATTAATATTGGAGACCACCTAGCTAACAACATTGCCAGCGGCAGCGCACATTCCGTTTCTCTACCTGACTTCCTTCCAAAAACTTTTATTTTTGAAGGAATTACGACTATAGAAATTATAAATCTAGTTAATTCGATGTCTAATAAAAAATCTGCAGGTTCTGATGGCATCTCAGTTAAGGTCTTAAAATGCAATATTGATGTACTTAGCTCTCCATTGGAACATATCTTTAACCATTCTATAACTGAAGGTGTATATCCAGATTTACTAAAAATCGCTAAAGTCTGCCCAATACATAAATGTGGGAACGTTAATGAACCTGTAAATTATAGCCCTATATCAGTTTGAAGCACAATTAATACACTATTCGAAAGATTAATTGTACGACGCATTAACTCATTTTTAGAAAAATACAATATTATCACCCCGCATCAACATGGATTCCGTCCAAATAAGTCAACTGCTAGTGCTGTTATCTCTCTCTCAGAAAATAAATGAGTCCTTAAATGACAATAACATTAGTATCGGTGTATTCTTATATATTAAAAAGGCATTTGATACCGTAGGCCATAAAATTCTTAATAAATTACAACGATATGGTTTCAGAGGTCACTCTTTAACTTTCTTTACAAGTTATTTGTCATCTCGTTCGCAATTCGTTTCTTTGTTAGATCATAAATCCTCGATGAGACAAATAAACACAGGAATTCCCCAGGGTTCTGTACTGGGAACGATACTTTTTTCATTGTACGTTAATGACTTACCTAACATGGCTTTAAACTCTGACATAATAATGTACGCTGATGATACCGTCTTAATTTACACGGACCATTCATTGCATAACTTACAAAACACAATCAATCAAGAACTTAAGTTCTCCAGGAGTGGTTTAATTCTAACAAATTGACTTTAAATATAAATAGAACTAAGTATATAGTTTTTCGTTCCAATAAAAAAGATGTTAATACCGACAGCTTCCGAATTTGCATCGGAAATTCAATCCTGGAAGAAGTTAGTTCATTTCAATATCTGGGAGTAACATTAGATTCTCATCTTCATTGGCAACAGCACATTATAAATACATGTAAAAAGTTAACGTGCGCTTGTTATGTCTTACTGAAGGCGAGACAATGCTTTGACACTCCCACGATGAAACATATATTTTGCTATATTTCGTAGTCATTTAACATATTGTATTGAGGCCTGGGGCTAACTTATGACACTTACCTTTTGCCATTGACTAAATTACAGAAGAGAGCCCTCAGAATCCTGACATACTCCCACTATTCCCAACCGTCTCATATCATATTTCATCAACTTCCCATTTTCACATTTCTGGAAATTAAACAATATAAGATTGTTTGCTTAATAAATAATATTTTAAAATCAAACAATCCACTGCCAGCGAGCATCTTAATTAAGGGTACCCTATTAACAAGGGCGAGCACATCTGGTCACTTTAACATACCACGGTTTCATAACGTATACGGCGAGCGACTGATGCAATCATGCGGAACTAAAATCTGGAACACTTTACCATCTTCAGTCACCCAGTCAGGCAACTTTAACAGCGTTTTGAAATACTATATTTTTTTAAATAGAACATGTCTCCCACCATCCTGAAGCTCAATCGCATATTCTGTTATTGAATTCTTAAAAATTCATTTCACTTTGAATACACTCGTGCTCCTCGTGTTTTTATTATATAATGTATAAATTACCGGATATAGTTGAACAAGTCACTTTCTACGTTTATTTTCTATTGTCTTTCTTTCTTTTTTTTCTTTTCCTTTTATTGTATTTCCAGTAATATTTCTTAAGAGTGCTGCCTTCCTAATATGTTACTATTAAAATGGGCCCAAACTAGCCAAAAGGCTATGGGCCCAGATGGTTCTCAATAAATTGTACGATGCAACTCATGACAATAAACTCGATTGATTGATTGATTGATTGGTTGTCTAATCCATCATTTTAACTACTAGGATCTTTAAAAAAAGAAAAACAGCCTTATTCTTTAGAGGTCTAGAGAAAAAACCACACATATCAGCAATTCGTTAAATGTAATACAACTCAGAAATAAAAGAATGACTGCACATTTTTCTCTTTCGTAGGGTTTATTGCAGCAATATTTTTTTTCCCATCAAGAGTGCATTCTAGTAGTCGGTCAATTATTTACTCGTTGTTCTAGTTACCTGGACAAGATGACTCATATTTGCGTTCAATCCTTGCCCGAACTGCAGTCTTGTTGAAAAATGTTGACTGCCATTCCTTTTAGTCTCTTCAATAAACTTTTTTCTTCAGAAGTGTAGGCTGCCTATACTTCATTTCACCGTAACTTGGAAGAGGGCAACCGTTACAACCCCCTCGAGCTAATCAGAAAGACACAGTGAAGGTGCATGACAAATCTGTGCAGATGAGCACTCTGATGATATGTTGTCATTTGCCTCTATCCAACGTGCATATTGACTCACCGAGACTGTATGTAGCCTTCGCCGTTTGCCAAATTGTGATGAAATGAATTATAGTAGCTACTACTCTGATTACCCAAGGCCTTCATACTTTGAGCATTTGTTCGACAATAAGGTTATGTCAGCCATCACTGTGAATTCGGTTCAGCACCTATTGGACCCGAATGCTACATTAGCGTTCAATGTGAACGCTAATGTGCTTTAAGTTGAAACAAAATGGTCACAGTCGTGTTGCTTGATGGGGTTTTGCAAAGGGTCTATTGTGTCGTACGTATAGGAAGTGTCCTGCTGTATAAGAATGCATCAACACATACTATTAAACTAGATTCTCAGAGGTGTGTTTGTTTTTGCAATTAACTAGTTAGAGCAATAAATATCTCTTACGAGTGTAATATTTATTATTGGTAGCTGGGTCCGTTTTGTGCTCATTAATGTCAGTGTGCTTTGATGGTATTATCATGTGTGAAGTTTTAAACATCCTCTCTGCAATGCCTACAAAAGCCCTTGGAGGGAATAAATTAATAACATTTTCACATCACTGGAGTCGGTTTTCAGATGCGCCACATGTTCAGGAGAGGCGGAACGAGTGCAACATCATGCAACAAGTCTGCCAGTCTGGTGTGTCCTATTGATTAATACTGAGGGGTCAGAAGTGCCAGTGTCCTCAAAAGGTCCAGCGCCTGGAGTGAACACAATTCTTGGTGTATAGACCCTGAAGGTGTGAAGGCGAGCGGAAATATATTTATTTGGTTAGTGTACTAAATATGTTTATTTCCCCCTAATTACATAATTATTCATTCTTAGCAAATGGTCTCATAACGAGTTCTTTCTGCACTGTCTGGTGTCAGGCGTTCAGTCGTAGCACCAGTGCTCCTTGTAGTCGGACGACGCTCCTGGCACGTCGGTGTTCAGTTTGGTCGAGTGGCAACTTCGACTGACTGATGCCGTCTTGTAATCATACATCATGTGCAGCCACTGACATCTGATGCACTGAAGCTGCAGGGCTAGCTTCTAATCCGCAAATTTTCATGGTAGTTTTTTGCGTCAATGCAGCAAGCTCGGGCATGTATTGCTTACGTGGCTGTGCCTTTTGCTGTATCGTTGACTTGATGTCTGGCAACAATGTCTGTTTGTTATCCAAGCCATTTCACTTCCATTTTGTAATCGCGATTTCTTCTGCATCCCGCGACCACTACAACTTGTGTAATTCTGGTGTGGCAAAGTGAAGTCGCGTGATGCTTGGTGTCCACTTTTCAGAATAACCAACCATTCTATTTCTTTAACTCACACAGCGGCATTCTCCTTCAAAGTTAGAAATTGTGCTTCGTGGAGTGGACACAGATAATTGGTGTCAGCAAACTATTAGGTAGAGTCTTTAAACGACAACCAACACCAAATCAACTGTCATTACATTGCCGTTCGCCTGCTTTGTCGTGCTTACCTCCCGTCGAGGTGATGGGGATCAGGAGCTTCGGGGTAATGGCGGCACCAGGGACAAAGGCCGCCGAAGATAGTCCTCAATGTCTCGCAGTCGCTCCTCGAGACGTGGTCGAGAGTAGTTCAGTACGAACTCTCGCAGGCCAATTCATTGGTACTGGCAGCTCCGGTTTACATGGTTGGCTTCATGCAGTAGCAGCAGAGTGGTTTTCGGTTGGCCATTCGCAACACCTCCGTTTTCCTAGGTGTACTTTGTTCAGCGCAGACCTACACCCGATGTCGGGAATACTTTGGCGTTGGGGTGTCTCGTTAAATTGGCATTGAATACTAAGGGGCAGCCAATCGCGGTTGTCTTGCCATTGTGGCGTAAGTCGCCTTCGGTTAGCCAGATGCGACTTCGATCACAGAAGTCACCGGTTGAAATGCCCGTCGAACTTGTTCGGAAACAATCTCGACAATAAAAATAAAAACCGGCCGACTGATGACAGGAAGTAGCTTCCTGATCTCCTCCCGGGCAACATTGTGGATGATGTCGCAGATGCCTGGGAGGCTGGCGTCGAAGTTGCAGCTGGACGACTCGAGTGTCGAGACGTCGGGAAGTTGTTAATTGTGACAGGCTCGGGTATGCAGTGCACGTTCAATATTGGAAGCCTCGGTGATATGAACCCTTCAACTGTTGTCGGGGGGTTGCGGACAAGGCTGAAGAAGGTGTTGCCCCTCACATGGGGGACATGAGATTCTTAGCTTCTTGTCTTCTGTAGCATCAGTTTCGGTGTGGGCGCTTGATCACGCGCGAAACATCCTCCTCGAAGGCGGTGACGCTCTCGTTGGTGTCGTGTCCTGTGCAGAATCAGGATTTCGGCTCTCTCTCGTCGATGTTGGCTGACGAACGTGCGCTTCAGCTCGATCTTGCAAACTTCCCACGACGTTAAGGAGGATTCATGGTTCTCAGACCAGTGCCTGGCAGTTACTTACACGAGAAATATATGTACTGCAGGAGCTGGTTGTCTGTCCACTCATTGTGGCAGGGGACATGGTCATATTGTTCAATCCAGTCCTCGACGTCTTCATACACCTTGCTTGAAAGGGCGTCGGAGTGTGAGGTGCGACGGGCATGCAAACAATGGTGGGACAGACCCGGTTTGCTGCAGGTTTGTCATTGTTGGCTTAGGTAGGCTCGCTTTTTCTAGCAGGAGACCGAATAGACCTACTGCTATATTACCTAAGCATCAAGGGGAACGCATGTATTGGTGTTCCACGCGCCGCACCTGCTGGCCTCAGCAGTAGTAACTTTTCCAAAGCAAATACCTAAAACAAATGGCATCTCGCACGCGCGTTCGTCAACGCTTTATTTTGGTTATTTACTTCGATTATTTTATACGGGGAAGGCGTGCGCGTGTGGCGCGTGGTATACCAATCCCTGTATTCTCTTTGATGCTTGGGTAATATAGAAAATGGTCTATTCCGGTGGTTCTCCCTGGTAGCAGCGACTGGCTCGGATTTCAGATTCTTCGTGGTGTATTTGCGAGGTTCGTTCTTGTGGTACTCGCTCGTCTTGCGGTTTTTCTGCCGGGCTCGGGATAGGACTTTGTTCACGGCTCAGCGGGGGTTTAAGACGCGGGATATTCCGCCACCCGTCTCCCATTATCGGTCAACTCAGCTGAGGAGCCGCCAGGGTGCACACAGAATGAAGGGCTATGGCCCGGGTAAAGTACTCAGCATCTTCACCAGAACATACGACGACAGCCGGGCATGGCCTGGAACTTTCCAGAATTGTTAATATTGATAGAAGATAGGTCTGGAACAAGCATCCATGACATTATAACAAAACTGACAGAAGAGAGTCGATCTTGACCACTAAAAAAGCTGCACAGCTTTAGTAGCATCCTGTCCGAATAAATCCTCTCCTTCGGGGTTTGGCGACTGCCGTGGACGAACTGAACTGAAATGGATGCGGGACCACTTTTCTAGTAATGAGCCACTGCAGAATGTCGCCGCAAAGCGGCGTGAACGGGTGAGCTGGGTACGTAACACGCTCGATGAAATGTCCATACAGCTTGTAATTTACGTAACGAGTGTTGACGAAACGTTTGTGTCGACAAAACGTGCGACAAACAAGCGGAATCAATAGCAACTGCAACACCTCTGCTCCGTAAAAGTGCACGCCTATGCCAGAACAATTTAGGAAGCAGAACAGCACCACCTGAACCACGACACAGGAACTTCCATCTTCAAGGCAGCTCTCCGGTGCGCCGCACAACCAAAGTGAGCCTTCGGTTGTTTAAACCGAGCGGCCCCACGATTGCGCACTGCCAAGCACGACTCACGCTATTTCCGTAGCTAAACTGTGTATCCAGATACATTACACACGTTTCACTGCAGACCTTGAAGATTCCAACGGTCAACGAGAGCACAGAAACGTCGCCTTAAAACTTATCATAGTGATATCCGAATCAAACCGAGATCCGCACAACGCAGGGCCGATTTTTTTTTTTTTTTTTTGTGGCCATATTTCCGCCGATCACCAGCGAAATGCACACCGTTCCTCCGTATTTTCACATTATACCTAAGTGAGACACCACGCAGAACTCTGAAGTCGGTTTTGACCGGCCTCATATGACGGCTTCCGCGTATGAAATCAATTCGCCGAGGCGAACAACGATGAACAAAGCATTCGACAATCTCCGGCCCAGCTGGGGCCAGCCGCTGTCTAAGCGCTGCCATCTTACCTGTGACGTCACGTATTTGGTTTGGTCACGTGACGAGTGGTCACATTTGCGTACAATGGCAGCGGCCTTATGGGGGTCCCTTTCGAATGCAGACCGGAACCGCGGTTTCTCGCTCTAAGCCCCTCTACCTCGTTGGGAATCCCAGACTCTCTCTCGTTCTTCCTTTCTCGCCTCTTGAGCAGGTTGGCATTCGCTCTCTCCCCTGTAGCATTGGCTGCACTGCACGGTTTTAGTGAGACGGAGTATACTATTCATTTATATATTTATTTATTTATTGATACTGTCAGCCCTAGATAGGGCTTTTAGAGGAGTGGGGTAGTGCAATGCAGTAAATCACAAACATACAGACAACAATACACAATAACTGAGAAAAGAACGGCGGCGCATAATAGTATTACATGCTGCATAAAAAAAAAGCTGCTATCCTATGACTCACTGACTAGACAGGCAGTGACACAGAATTCGAAGGGCTCAACCACTTGTACAGTTTAACGTCAACAAAACAAGTGAAAAATGAATGGGAATGGACTCTGAGGGTTGGAGTAGAACACTAGACAAGCATCGTGATTCATCAACACTTACGACATGTGACAAAGTACCATGGTTTCGACATTTTTAACAAACTCACTAACTGAAGCTAGGGTGGCAGTGCCCACTTGCCAGAGCATTCCGCTCCTTAATTACTCTAGGAAAGAAACTATATACTTGGAGCAATCGTTTCTAACCGACGGCTCTTTTATGTTCATAAAATGACGGTGCCTTGTGGATTCACCAATGCGTATGTCCATGTAATTAGATTTGTTTATGCAAATTAAATTATAAAAAAACTAAGAAAAAAGACAATATACTTTCAAACTTTGTTCTTAATTCAAGAGCTGGGAGCTCGGCACGACAGCATAGTTCAATGGGATAATCGGTGCGCTTATGTTTACTAAGGGTGAATCTAGCTGCAAGCGGTTGAAGCCTTTCGAGAGTAGTAGTATAGGTTTTTTTATAGGAGTCCCAAACAATTTTTGCATATTCGAGAACTGGTCTCACCAATGTTTTATACACTATATTATTTTTTTCAATTTCTGGTGTGGCGCTAGCTATGTTCCTGCTAAGGTACCAGAGTGCCTTGTTAGCTTTTGAGGAGACTTTTTCGTTGTGAGTGTTCCATCGCAAGTCACTTGTGAATGCTAATCATACGTATTTGTGCTCATTCACATTGAGGAGTTTAGTGCCATCTTAAAAAAAATATTCATAACTTAAAATTTGTTTTTTTCGTGTTACTGTCATCAGTAGCGTTTTCGAAGGATTGAACACCATCTGCTACTCATCGCACCATTGTTTGAGTTTTCTGAGGTTATTGCTTAATTCGATTTGATCTTGTGTTTCAATCTTATTATACAATGCACAGTCGTCTGCAAACAACTTCATTGGAACAGAACTCCCAAAGCGGAGGTCATCTATAAATATTAAAATAATAGTGGTCCCAGTACGCTACCCTGTGGAACTCCTGAAAGGGCAGGTGCAAAGCTAAACTTATAATCTCTAGACTTGACAAATTGAAGTCTCGATGAAAGGTAGGAAGAAAACCTATTTGTAATTATTAAGTGCTTAAATATGGTATCAATTTTAAGCAACAATTAAGGATGAGACACTTTGTCGAATGCTTTTGCAAAGTCTAAGAATATTCCATCAGTTCGACTTCGGTCGTTAAGAGATTGAGCAAGATCATGCACGGTCTCAACAAGTTGTGTTGTCGTAGACAGACCTTTGCAGAAGCCCTGTAGATATTCATACAGTATATTATGGTCATTTAAAAAAGTCAACATATGCTTAGAAATTATGTGTTCGATGAGTTTGGAGCATGTACTAATAAGAGATATGGGGCGGAAATTTTCCGCACAACTCTGCGGACCGCCTTTATGAATAGGTGTAATTCTGGTAGTCTTCCAGGCTTTAGGCACTTGACCTTCATTTAAGGACGATTGATAAGTTAAAGTAAGATACTTAGCAATTCATTCACCGTACCTTCTTAAGGACGCATTTAGAAGCGGAATTCTTCTTAACGTCTATATTAAGTGATACATTTAAAACTCCTTCTTCCTGTATTTAAATATCGTCAATTAAAGGACACTAAAAGAAATCTTTAAATCCCGGCAAAGTTTTATTATCTCGCATAAAAAGAGAAGAATAGAAGAAATGAAAATCTTCAACGCGTTCTTGACTGTTGCCAGAGTCGCTTCCCAATTTGGCACGCAGATTAACATAACGCCGAAATTTCGCAGGGTCATCAGCTTAAGAAACTTTTTCAGTGTGACGTTATAAAATTTGCTCTTCGACTCTTTCACAGGCATTTTCAAATCATGACTCATGGCGTGAAGTCGCACCCTTTTATCGATATTTGGATTACGTTTAAGGGTTTTCGGATAACGCTTTATTTTTTAGGCGGGCTCTGAATGCCCTGAACTTTCTGGTCGCTAGACTCATCGTTTCCGGAAGTTATCAGGGACGACAAAGTGACGTTTCACAACTTTGGGAAAAAGACATTTGAGGTCAAAATCTTCACTTTGGAACGATGTGAATATTGAACTTTGTGATATTTTTGAGGCCTGCGCGGTTGTTACCTACCTAATGTGACGAATTATGATCATCTTCAAGTAGCAGCGATAACTAAACCGGTCTCTTTTGCTGACCCGTCGTGTCCCGTGGCGTAGAGCGAGGCGCCAAGGTTAGATGACGCAAGAAGTCATCCGGTTAAAAGCGTTCAGTCATACCCGCCCATTTATACAGCGCGCTGCGATCCACACGTAGATGGGTGGACACCTATGTCAAATTTGTCTTGAAGGGTGACTCCCGTACATTTTCTAGATTTTAGGGTTACGACAATTTTTAGTGAAGGAACAATCTCTAAATTGCAAGGTCTTCGAGCTTTTTTTATGCCTTGTTTAATTTTGTCGATATTATATCCTAAAGTTTTGATTCGGGGGCCTACGGCAAAACCAAAGCAACTTGCTGGAGCAGGACAGCAACCCTTGTGATCAGCTGCATGACCATCGTCTGAAGCAAAGTTCGTATTGCGGCACTGCAAAACGTACGACTGGCTTGTCGCAAAAACAGTTCCGGTGAGTCAGGTAAGATGCTACGGCTTTTTTCCTGCTTTGCTCTGCAGATATCAAACATCTGTAGCAAATATTAATACACGTTCACAAAGTTGCCAGCCGAAAAGCGAATTTGGCACGATGAACGCAGGCTCAGAACGAGCCCCCACTTATCTTCTGAGAAGAACTACAAAAATGCACTTTGCAGAAGCGTTGAGGAAGATAATCGTAAGCTCGCGCAGAGCAGGAACGGACTAAACTATATGGCCGCCAGTGAATGGAACCTTAAGCACCCCATGACACTTGTGCGAGCAGGGGGTCAATAATCTACGTGCGCGGCTGCCGCAGAGCACTTCTTAACTAAAGCGGCGAAAATATAACATAACATGCAAAAATCGTGCGCTGGGACGGCTGAAAATTTAAGAGAAAAACATGGCGAAAGAAGGCGCAGTACAAACAAGAAACTCCCTGAAGACGGAGATAACAACGGGAAACAAGGTTGCTTGACAAACAGCCAAATAGCTGAACGCCTGCTGAGAAGCTTGCGGCAGCATTATTTATATCGGCTTTAGAATTAACTGCGGTTTTCCATGAGTGTCATATTTTGATACTGCTCGTATTTAGTCTCCGTACATGTATATCAGTAATTTACTTTGTTTCGACTGTTGAGCGAAGTTACCCTTTAAGTTTGTCACTTTAAGGCCGACCAACAGAATCGTCTTCTGCCGTTCAGAAACCCGGTTTCCAAGTTTCCTTCTTTTCGTTCCCTTTCGCACTCTTCTCTTCTACTATCCCCACTACAGCGGGTCTCTGAGCAACTCTCTGCAGAAAGAAGAAAGGTCTCTATCTTTCACGAATGAAAAGTGATAGTTTCCTCCTATCTGGCTGCTTGTTGCCCTTTAAGTGTCGTCATTAGCACCGCTTTAATTCGTGATAGCTTCTGTTAGCTCCGCATGCCCTGCAAAAAAAAATTAACACGAAGGCACTTTTTCTTATCTATTCTTTGTTTAGTTTGTTAATACTGCATATCAGCGGTAGCTCTTAATAAATTATATTATGCTGAGTGAGATGCCAATCCGAATTCTTTCTTGCGAATCACTTCGAGCACTGACATTTTGTGTCTAGCTTGCACGGGACAGTATTCTGTAGTGCGAATAGTTACATCTAGAGTGGAAGAGGAAGCGCTCGTGACAAGTTAAGCACCTCCATAGATTGCAATCCAAGCTAGGGCAGCATCTCAACAAAAGAGGCACAACTGTGATGGCCACTAAATATCGGACGCGCCAAACGTTACGGCCTTGGCAGTGTTAGAGGGGGTGACCAGGTAATATTTTAATGTTAATGTTCCGTTGTTTTGTTTTTATCCAGATGAGTTCTTTACGCTTTGTTGATATTTTTTTATACATAACTTGATAGACAGAGCAACGCCGAGTAAAATGTTAAGTGAAATCGCTTGTGTATAATATCGTGTTGTTAACAAAATTAGGAAGAAGCCTAAGTAATTTTTAGAATTTTACATTCAAGATATGTTTCACTGAAAGTTCAATTCCTGTGTCGCAACGACGGATACTAAAGTAATTCCTCAAACACCATACACGATAATCTATACTTAAGATTCCTGTGTACCTCAGATCACATACTTTGTTTTTGTTTCTGCATAACACTTGAGACGGTAACACTGTGCCAGAATCAGAAACGATGAGCCCACAAATATACCGTCGCTAAATTGTCTTTATGATGACGCGTGCGACAAACCAGTGTTACACGGAACGACATGAAAGGTATGACTTTCCTCTTAGGAGGAACGGAAGAACCGTTCCGTTTCCTTTTGCCTTTTGCTTTGTGGAGCAGGAACACGATATCGTTACGTTTTCGAGGTAACGACAGGAGGAACGGCGTTCCATTTTGTGGATTTATTGGACATTTTACCCGAATGTAGCAGGCAGTTAGACCTTGTTGTAGTAAATATGTCAACGTCTGTCACCACGACTTCAACGGAAGGGAAAACATATTCGAGCTAGGGAAAGCCAAAAGAAAGAACTGGAGCAAGTGTGATTGACCGTGTCGACCCCACATGCATAATCCGTAAAAATTCGTATTGTAGCTTGACGTGAATATTTTCACTTCTAGTCTGATTTAATTTATGGATTATTCTGCACAACATGTAAATAAAATGTACAAATGTTCTTTTAAAGTAAAGACACATTCGAATCTTTGAAAAGTAACTGGAACGAGCTCCTTTTGCACCATTGGAACTTGTAAAGGGGACTTGTTCCGAGATTAAAAAGAAACGAGGAGTGAGTGTTCGTTTTTGTTTTATAGAAACGTTTTACGACACTGAGATAAGCCTACATAATATAATCGCTTTTAATTAGTGGGAGTACGACGTAAGCGTCTCCGCATTTACGGTCATGCGCACATTTTACGAAAAACCAGCAAAAAAATATTCACTCTTTCAAATGTCCAAGACCCACAAAAACCGGCAATTGAGTGCACATTCGGGCTAAGTATTTATCATGTGTGCATTTCTTTCCGTGTGTATTTATCGAACGAATTTTTCATCTCTTTTGTGACTGCGTGAAAGTAAATCTATTGTCAGCGTAAGTTTACGTTTATGCAAGCGGATTGCTTTCCGCTTTCCTTACAGTAACTTTAATCGAGCTACACTAAACCTAACCTATTGAGCTAAAATCATACCGGTAGAAATGATCCCTTACAAAAATTATCAATGTTTTGCATTGAATTTCTAATATATTGCTATAAAGTCAATTTAAACTCAATAAAACTCAACGTTTAATGTGTTTGAAATAGGAAACTCAGTATCCATTCTGTTGAATTTACTTATTAGCAATGCAATTGAGTTTGATGATTAGAAAATATCAATTTTATTGAATCTGCTCATTAGGAATGCAATTGACTACGGTTATTAAGAACTCAATATATATTAATTTGAATTTTCACCTTAGGAATGCAATTGAGTTCGGTCATAAGAAACTCAATATATATTTATTGAACATACTGATTAGGAATGCAATTGAGTTTGGTCATAAAAATGCAATATATCTTCTTTAGAGTGTACTCATCAAGAATGCGATTGAGCTTGTTCATGAGGAACTGAATATATATTATTTAGAACTTTACTCATTAAGAATGCAATTGAGCTTGCTCATTTAGAACTCAGTATCCATTCGTTTGAATTTCGTGATTACATATGCACACGAAAGTGGATTTAGTGACTGCACCAAACAATCATTCCATGTACAATTTTTTTTTTTTTTACTTAGAGATTGGGTCTAATGACGTCTAAACACTGTTTATCATTCATCAGACTTCCGAGGAGGGGATAGCATACTGGGAACCTTAATAAATACTAAGGTGGTCACCGGCCAAACGAATACCTTTCATATGTAGGGTATATGAGGCGGTAAAGTAGTCATGGGGAGTGTAAATAGTGTGTTGTGAGTGCTCTATGATGTTTGTGTTCGTCTCCTTAGTATGCTTCGTTTCCTCCATGTTTCATGCTTTAAAGATTTATAAGATAAAAATACTCCATACCTTGCAAGATTTTTTAAACGCAGTTGCGAGAAATTATTTTCAAGCACAGTTGCAAATATGTTATTGAAACCAAATTGCAAAAATTCAATTGAAGCACTATTGCCAAAATTTAATTAAAATGCAATTGCTGTGGCCAATACACTGTGAAGATTCAATAGGACAAAGACAAACTATTGTGTTTGAATTGAGACTCAACGCGGTGTATTGAGCAAATCCTTTGCACTTTCACCGGGAATTCCTTGCGTGTTATTAAAGGGATTGAACCATTCCAACCTTTATCGATTTCAGCTGTTCAAGACTGATAGGCGGCTCATAAAATACAGTGCGAAGCGCAAGTTCGTCCGTTGTTTTTTTTTGCAAGGGTAGTGGTGACGTCAGAACGCCCATCTCCAAATGACTCAGATTGAAAGATAGTGGGTAGACCTATTGGCAATTTGCTTTGAGGTCTAACCACTATCCTTCGATCAGAGCCAATCGGAGCTCTGCGTTCTGACGTAACCACAACCCATGCTAGAGAAGCAGACGAACTTGCGCTCCGTATAGACCGATTCAACCAGTCAGTTTCATTACGCCGCGGTTGTTGCCATGCATCGTGGGCATTTTACCATATTGCACGCACAGCCACCCCGCTGGGGAGCACGAGACGGCACGAGCTGTCTCATGAGCTGCCGCCTGCCTCCTGTGAACATTACTGGGGACTACAGACATGGCGGCACCACGAATGGTTGGAACGCCTGGTGAGGTCGATCTATTGTACAGCTCCTCTGTTCACTCACACTTACAGTTCTCTACGCTGTTTAGAGATATAAATAAGAGCCCAGATAAGCGGCTCTTCAACTGTACTTCACTTCATATTGCACCTTTTTCTAGAACAGAAAAAGTTTTACTTTCGTCTAATTATACTACTTTTCATCATACTATCCACAGCAGCAGGCGCTACGAGACGCCCTAGCCGGTTACGAACGCATCACGTGATCAAGTCCCCCCCCCCCCCCCCCAAATAAAAATTACTTTTTTCTTTCTCTTGAAACCGTGTTGTCTTCTTGTTGACTCTGATAACTTTTTTTTTTTTACTTTGACTTCCTGTTGACATGGTGAACAGAAAGTTTGTTGATTTTGTGTTGAAACTTTTCTGGTGATTTTCTTCAATCTGAGTCAAGAGAAAGCTGTTGGCTTTCTATTACCTTCCGTTGATTTTTTTCTGCTGGCTTCCTATCGATAGTGTAATTAGAAAGACCGTAGACATTATGTTTACTTCGAGTTGAAACTGTTCAGTTGACACTCCGTAGCTAGTGTCAATAGAAAAGCGACTTCGAGTTGAAAATGTTCAGTTAACTCTCTGTAGGGAGTGTCAATAGAAAAGCTACATACTTTCTGTTGACTTTTTATTGAACATAGTACATCTTAAAGGGGCCCACCGGAGCGTTCTGCGATGGTCTCTTTATGGCGGTAACTCAATCTACAGGCCCTAAGGATCCTAAAAATCATAAAATTAGTGTCATGCGCGGCGGATTTCCCTATTAAAATTGCTATCAAAGTCCCCGGCACGCCCCCCTTTCTGAGATGACCCCGGAAAACGGGAGGGGCATCTCTTTACGCGTCAGCCAATAGCAAGCGAAGGATTCCGGCGTTACTGTGCGTCACCAACGCGGCCGACCGCCGACCCGCGGAGGAATTTCTCGAACACGTGCGGACCGTCGTCAAGGAGCCCGGGCCTCGTGCTCGGCAGTCGTCGTTCGTCGCACCGCACCGTCGCGCTGCTACTGCAATACGCAGTCGCATTCCACAGATGACAAGGAAAAGTTTGACTCGTTGACGTGGAAGGATCGCAAAGCTCGCTTCGGAGTCGGGATCCACGGGATGAAGGAATACGTGTCCCGCAATCGCACGCCTGCAGACGCCCCGGGAAGCAGACGAGCCGACGCGCCGACGCATCAGCCCCTAGCAACAAGCTTGCGGGGAGAAAACATAGTTCGCTGGTTTTGGAGCGATAATTGCGGACTATGTTTCCCGCACCACAATCAGTTTACGTTTCTCTCAAACTCTAATTTACAACAAGCTTAAAAAGTGTTGCAATAATAACGTTCGCATTCACCGCGAGATGCAGCATTTCCATTGGTCAAATTTTAGCGATGGGCAGGGAATGGGGGATTGTCTTCCATGAGAAAATAGTCCCGGTATATTTCTACTGCTATCTGCCTAATAAACGGTTTTGTAATCTAAAACTTTGTATACATATTAACATGCATCTACTACGCAATATAACAACATAAAAAGACGATCGCAGAAAGCTCCGGAGGGCCCCTTTAACTAGATGCCAAAGGTTACTAAGTTTCTCAATAGTCTCTGTCAAGATGAGAACGGTAGGGAGGAGCTTCAGTTATCCCGCCTTCAGCGCGAGCCTTCTACTCTTGACAATGCTTCGGCGTCTCGCGCACCACGAGCGCGCGCGCGCAGGCAAAGCACGACGGAAGGCATGGGGCGCGTGCTGGAGGCCAGGAGTTCGGAAGACAAGCCCTGCCGTTCTCACTTTTTAATTGACTATAGTGACTTTTTTGACCCTATAAACTAGTTAACTAGTAAAAAAGCTAAATAACAATTTTAAAGGGGAGCAACTGCCTTGATTCGCTTCGTCCTGAGCGGTGCTAGGCAGAGAAGCGATAACATTTCTTCTACAGCCGTTTTTGTGAATGTTGTTTTAGCGACTGTGCCAAATTATTATTAGTTGTGCCAATGCTTTTTGGTACGAGATAGAGTCCGCGATCTTTGAAACACTGTTTTCCCTTTGACAGACTCACGAGAAAGAGATGGGTTACTTGGAACCTTAATAAGTGCTTAGGCAGGCCCCGGTCAAATGATTACCTACAAAATGTAGGCTTTATAAAGCTCTGAAGCATTCAACGGTACTGTGACTCGGGAGATGAGTGATTCATGGTCTTTGTGTTTGTGTTCGTTTCTAATGTGGGTTTATAGTATGTATGCAGTGTGTTCAGTTGCCCCAGGGACGCCATTTCCGAACAAAATACAAAATATGAAAAAACAATTTGCGATTATTTTTTATTCCCCTTCAACCAACTGGAGAAGAGTGGAAATAGTAACTTCCAAAGCTATGCTGAATAAATAGCTTATGTGTAAAGCATATTTTTTTTCTATTTAGACGGCTTTAGTTGTTCAACTGAAAAGCAGCAGCTTTTCAACTGAAAAGCTACAGAAATAGCATCTTGGAGACTACAGAAAGTCTGTTGACTCTAATTAAATAGTGGGCCAATATTCAAAAGAAAGTCAACAAAAAAGCTAGGGAAAGTGAGATAAAGCTGTTGACATTTTATATCCTCTGATGAATTTTTTCAACACCTTTTTAACAGACCACAGTTTTTTTTAAGGGCCGCGCGTCGATACACTCCTTTTGAAGGCCACGTGACACCCACATAGCAATGGGTTCACTTCAATTGTTTGTAGTGTCTATAATGTGGTTCATTGTAAGTGAAGCAGAGCCTAATCGAGCGCCTAGCAGCCTCTCTTCGAAGTTCGCTCCTCACAGAACTTCTGTAGGCCTAGTGATCTCCCGCCAGGCTGAAAGAAGGGAGCGCAGATTGAGTGGCTGTACTTTGAACGGATGTTAGTTGAAAAGTAGGTGTATGTGCTTAGAAAGGAATTGTACAGAATAAAAATGCCGTTGTACACAAGTACAGATGTATCTGCTTAGAAAGGAATTGTACAACATAAAAATACTGTTATACACATAATATAGATTGATAGAACCTGTGACCTGTGTTTTGTAATAGGCTGCATTCATTCATCCTAGAATCGACATAACAGGTGCTCCGCACGCAAGGACACGTGCGAGGTATGTTTTGTAACGCATTTATTTCTGGCAATGCGCTCCAAATAACCCGTGCTCGTGACCTGCTTAAAGGGAACAAGGGTAATTGACAGTACGAACAACGCCACGCGCGTCGCGCTGCTGCTGCAATCACGCACCCGTACACACTCGGCACAACTCCGAATCAATCAGATTAACTTTGTGTACGCACGGTCCGCATCGCGAATCGAAGTGCCACACGCACGCAACGGAGCATCTCGTCAGTCGACCCATCGCAAGGAAGAGCGCGAGCGAGGGACCAAGAAGTACACCACGCACAACGACGCAATCCACCACGAGCAGGCGTCGAAGAAAGCATTCCGCGATCGAACCGGATCACGCTACCACCGCGACGACAAGACTCGTTCGAACCCCCACACGATTTTTAGTTCGATATTTTTTCGCTAGCGCAAACAACGGATTTGTCGCTGCCGCATGAGGGAAGGCAGCACGCCTGGTTCCAAGTACACAGATACACGCCGCCTCCGAAGTCTACGCCGGGAACGCGAGGGCGCTCCCCCGCTCCCCTGCGGAATCTGCAGGCAGCGGAATTGGAACAGAAAACAGGACTATGTTGTAGTTGACTTAGAGCAAACAGTGAGGGATTCCTTCCTTTCGCTGGCTGGACGGAGTCAAACTTTCGACGCGAACCCTCCCTCTTCCGCGGTGCCTGGGCTTGAGTGGAGACGACGCGCGATTGAACAGACCGACATGGGAGACCCCTGGACCATGCGGCGTTAAGTTCCACCTGAATCTGGGCTGCCTTTTTGGGGTTGTTGTTGTTGTTATTGTTTTTCGCCCAGTTTGGTTGAGGCGAGACGTGATGCTCGCGGACGAGTCAACAGACCATGTTTCGCAGTTTACCAAGGGCGGTGAGGGAGAGAAAGAGCTTGGTAAGTTCAGCAAAGCTCTCTGGACAATATGCTGGAGTCATCTCTCTCTCTTTCTCTATTCCTATCTGTCTTTCTCTATTTCTATTTCCCTCTTGTCCTTTCTTTTTTTTTTTCTCTTTGTCTTGTTTGTATTTTCCGGAACGGCTTCTGGTGCAGTTAGCGTCAGTCTTGTACGTGTTACTGAAAAAAAAGTAACTGATTACAATTACAATTTACTTTAATAAAAAATGAAACTGATTACAGTAATCAATTAGTGCATCACAGAAGTAATTGTAAATTAGCAGAAAGAAACGGATTACTTTTTACGTTACTATTTTAACCTTTTTTTTTACGAAATCAAAAATGTAGACATATGTTCAAAGTGGTTACAATTAGTTCCTTTTTGTCTATTGCTAATGGAATTCGACACTTCCTTTAATAATAGAGATAGACATAGCAAAAGGGAGAGAGAGAGAGGGATAAATAAACAGCCACATGCTGGACTAGTATACAGCCCTTTCTAGTAAAAATAAATTGCAGATAAGATAACCTTCTGTTCATAGTATATCATTGGAAGCACGCGCTGGTTAATTCTGCGTGATGAAATTGGGGGGGCGGGGGGTCAAGGCGAGGGGGTCTTTGTCTTGGCGAGATGAGATCAGTGAAGAACACGCTCGTCTATGCCGCGGCATACCGGGATTGTAACATAGGACACGAAGCACTCTCGACAGCTCGACAGTCAAAACGTCGCTGAGCGCACTCTGATCCATTACGTATCTTGGTATATTTTTTAGTTGTTTAGGGGTCGAAAAAAGTGTCCAACGTTGGTGTAACATGAAAATCCCGGAGAAAAGCTCACCGGAGAAAAGCTCACCGCAAAACCTGCGGATGCGGAGAAAAGCTCACCGGCCCTTGAGCGTATGCGGAGAAGAGCTCACCGATTTTTTTTTCTTCTTTTTATATGGAGGTTGTTAAATCATGCGTAACATATTTCAATTTACTATCATTAAAATTTCTCAGCTTTGTAAAAAAGAAAATGTCCTTTTTTGTATTACTTGTCAAGTTTATTGGGTATATTGCTCCCAAATTAATAATTGCGGGCGAGTGTTTTCTGAAAACTTCATGAACTGGAAGAACAGGAAAAAGTTCGAAAACTTAATAATGTTTGCCTAAAACCTAAAACTCTAAACTAAATGCCGAAAATCCGAAAGTGCATGCGCAACAACGCGGTGCCTGAAATTCTATTTGAAGCTTTTGTTAACCTTTGAAAACAGGATAAAACAGTCAGTGGGATATCAAGGTTTCTTTCTTCCACGGAGAAGCAGGTTTTCTAGCTGTTCGTGCTGGTGTTTCCACACGTTGCCTTTGTGTGATAATGCCCTTCTACGGTGAGCCACCTATGACCTTTAGGCTGCACAATGTCACCGTTGTTACTCGTGACCTTTACAAGAACTAATCTTCTTTAAGGTAGCAAATAGGGCGAGTTGGTAAACGTTATACATTATGAAAACCGCTCAAACGACGACGACGGAATGAAGACAACAAACACGACAGGACGAAGCCGTTCTCGCAACTGAAGATTTGTTAGTTAAATTAACAGAAAGAAAACAGCGTAGCCGACACTTATTATATCAACACCTACTTACTATTAGGCACTACGCAATATTTGGAGCTGAAACGGTTCACACACCGCTATTCATATTAGCTCGCAAAGAACAAACCTTTTTATTTGAGAGAGCTACCGACGGCGCACTGTCAGTTGTCAATAAATTGTTGTCTTTTTTACCGGTGAGCGATATTCTGATTTTATACCCTTGCGGCTTCATTAATATACAAAATGGGTGATTACTAATTTCTGAGAATCTAGTAAATGTGCCCAATGAACTTCAAGGATATTACAAAAAAGAGGACATATTTTTAATGAAGTGACGAATGCGAATTGTGTTAAATTACCACGTTTGACGCAGAATCCGCTAAGTTAAAGAAAAAATCGGTGAGCTTTTCTCCGCATCCGCTCAACGGCCGGTGAGCTTTTCTCCGCATCTGCCGGTATTGCGGTGAGCTTTTCTCCGGTGAGCTTATCTCTGGTGAACTTTTCTCCGGTGAGCTTTTCTCCGGTGAGCTTTTCTCCGCCGCCCGTAACATAGACGTGTGACGTATGGGCAGACAGAGCAACCTTTTACGTAAAACAACTCAATCAACTCAAATATATTAGCACTCTCGGAAACATGTAATAATTGATTACCTGTAATTGATTAGAGAAGAATAGTAATTTAATTACAGCGAACGTTACCCAGAAAAGAAGTAATCGAAGCGTTAAAAAAGTTAAAATAAAATGTTTTTGATTACAAGTAATCAATTATCAATTACTTGTAGCGCGTTGCTGCAGCTCGCAGCAAGCACTGCAGACGCTCGCATAGCAGAACACGGGGAACCTGATACTGGGCCACCGCAGGGATAGAGTTAAAAAACGTGATTCCGTACGACCCTTCACGTGGGGTGTAGTTTCTCCCTCCCACCGCGGGTTGGTGTGGTCGCAGCGACCTCAACCCTCCTACAGCGCTTTAACTACGTCTAAGGAGGCACTCCAACTTCATCCACTTGACCCATTTGCTCCGGAGTCGAATTGGAGGAATTTCGAGGCTAGTTAGATCTACAGGCCTTGAGGCCGCCCACCTGCAGGGACTTATGTAGAACGCATTTTTTTTTCCTCTTTCAAAAAGCAATTTTCCAAACAAAAAGAGGTTTATTGATGGTAAAGTAAAAGTATTTCAATTGGCGAACTGCAGATATATCATACGATTCCATTTGCACACAGTTTCAATCACGGTAGTCAAAACAGTTCTTCAAGGTGTTTTTTCTTGACAAAATGAGGTGGCGTAATCACACCCCGACGCGTCTAAAAAATGTTCCAGTGTTTTGAAGCGAGAGCAAAGTCCGCTAGGAATGCCGCTATCTAACCCGGCCCTGGCGGGGCTAGCAGTTTTAATGCACTTTCTAACTTTATCATCTGCAGAATACAAGAGTGGTGCCATACTCTGGCAGACAAAACTATAGCGTTGTCTAAACGCAAACGTCTTACTTGATTTGGCGTCTTCACAAAAATGGGTCTACCTTTTGAGCAAAGAACATACGATAAATTCTGAGTGAATAATTAACAAGCTAAATTTTCAATAAATGACAAATTATGATGTTTTAGGTTCAATAAATGTATTATAGTAGCGACCATATCACAGCTCTTCGGTTATTGCATGTTTCCCCTTGGTTAGGTTTGCCTAGAAACATCACATTAAGCTAAGAAATATGAGCGAACTCACTGCAAAATATCTCGCTACAACAGATGCCGCATTTGCCCGAACATCTTGCAGTACGTAACTGACCGAGCGCCAACCAGCTGATCTTATATTGGTACAAAGGACTCTTTTTCAAAAATTTAGTCAGCTGCAGGTTCGCCAAACTATAACAGTTGCACAAGACTGACCATGTTTATTGTTTGCGTTATGGAGAAAGCTCCCCGTCTTATATCTTCTTTAGGAGCTTACCTATCTTTCAGCATAACCCACCAAAATATGATTGCATTTTGTGGTGTCTTATTTATCACGCTATAATCATGGATACCGTCCGAAACAATCGAATTTGGGTTATTTACTATTGTAACGCTAAAAAAGTGTTGATCTTTTAAGCACCAAAAAATCTTGCAATCCGGTAAAGTGATAAAAAATACCCAGGATTTCTGAGGTAAAAAATATTATACGGTGACACTTTATAGCGAACCAGACAACATATGCATCACAAAATCTGACCCCACGCTGGGAATGTACAACGTCTAATTTTATTGCATTTTCTTTTTCTGAGCCTATTTTTCTCTTTCAGAGGACCAATTAACGAATTAATCCATAAAATAAAGAAAGCTTGTAATTAAAATTATTAAAAGTTGTTTTATTTCTGTCTTTTTACTTTTGTGAGCTCATTCTATGAAGTTTAGCATATCATGCAAAAAATAAAGTGTTAGCGAATAAGTGTCCTGCTGGTCCCTGAGCTCGGCTTCATTTCACGTGACTAACTATAGAGCGGGTCCCCAAAAAATTACCAATGTTTTTCTCATCGCAAGAATGAACGTTGCATCGCCATGCGCTCATTCTCCTCCCAGATGTAACGCTAGCGGTTCAGACCAGAGGCCAAAGTTTCACAACTTGCCGTTACCTCAGTCAAAAGTTATAGATGATTTTCTGAAATTTTCAATGGGAAAATGCTAAGTGGGGCTCGTTTTCGCCCTTTTTTGGTAACTGTCGCCATTCAGCTTTATGCATTTGAAAGGCCCATCGACCGTCATTTTTTTTCCATTGAAAATTTCCGAAAATCGTTTATAACTTTTGAATAATATAACGATTAGTTCTGAAACTTTGGCATCTGGTTCGGATTGCTAGGCTACATCTGGGCACAGAATAAGCGTCCGGTGATTCGCAGTTTATTTTTGCACTAAAGAAACCCTGTATTATTTTTTTTTTTTTTGAGGGCACCCATACTTATGCATTGGTTTTACTATTAACACTTGTTATATTTACTCGTCTTAAAAACTCAGTGTTTCTAGTTTTCTGTCACATGAACGTGAAAAAAGATAATATGGTTCATCTATTGTAATACGCACAAGCCCACCTGTAGGTGCGATACTAGATTTGTGGCATCGTGGGCCCGTATACACGTTGACACGTGTGAAAGTATTGCCACCGGCCACCGGCCATGTTGCTGGTGGAGTGGATACATCGTCTGAAAGTCAGGCCTTCCTAAGACTAAGACAACCATGGTTGTTAGACTTGTGCCTCGACAAAGCATTTTCTCCCCAAGCTGGCCAGCCTAGCTTTTTGACGCGCGTCTACTTGCAAACGTGCGTAAGTCCGTGTCCTCGTAAACGTGCGTATACATCCGTGTTTGCCTTCCCTCCGGAAAAATGAACGCACCGTTCGCCCTGAAGGACAAACAGTCCCCGATAGTGGTTTATCGCGAAGTTCACGCCAAAGACAAACACGGGACTAGCCAACGCAAATCTATTAGAACAACTTCTGTAGCAAGTTTTAAACATCAATTGAACGGCGCGAACGAGCTACAAAAAATACATTTCTATTGTTTCGAGCTGACCTCTTCAAAAGCAACTTAATCCAGAACGCAAACACGTGCCCGCATTTCCACACGTCAATAATTATTTAGAGCGTGTTTGAGGAACAACAGTAGACAGCGGTAACGCCAATAGTCTCCCAAGGCCATCCGCCTGAAAACCGCTCAAGCTGAAGGTTGTCCCGTGGCCTTTATCCAGGCTACATACGATCACAGTCAATAAGTGCCGTGTCGAAGTACGTTCGAGGAAAAGTCGGGAATCTTGGCAGGTTGCCGCTTAAATAAACAGCTTCGTGCTTTCTAGCTTAATGAAAAGACCCAGGTATACCTGCATTATTCAAGGCGACATAATTTGATAGTGAGCTTAGATGAAACCTCGTGTGACGAGCGACGTAACGTTTTGAACAGACTGTCACGTAGCAGATGTGCACGAGCTTTGCGAAGCACTTTGGTCAAACGAAGTATTTCTCACGTCGCTCAGATCTTACTGCCTAATGCGCCAGAAAGAGCTTTCAATAACCCTCAGCTCGGAGGTCGCGAAAATCGGCCGAAACTATATTTTCTAAAAATGAGCGGTAGGAAGGAGTTTTGAAGGAAGCTTATTTGTTGCTTTTTCCACGTAATAAGCACCCATGTGTAGTTCGTTAAAAAAAATACTGGAGAACTTTTTAACAAATGTAGACGTTCGATCCGAATTTCGGGTTGTTGGTTTCGGACATGCTTTCTAGTCTTAAAATATTACCAAAGCTCATAACCCATGGCAAGAAAAACGAAAAAAAATTAAATAAAGATTAGTCAGTTACACAGGGCATTGCTGACTAGGTTTGCGATTCTTGCTTCGTGATTGGTTTTCCGGCACTTTTATCGTGATTGATTGTCCGGCACACTTTGATTAGCAATGAAGCAATAATGAGATGCACAGGGGTCGACACACCCGGCTTTTCGTGGGCTGTCACAGATTCGAGTAAAAATAATATAATAACAGGGCAAAATAACGCCGGGATTACCAGTAAAAGCCCTTTCGCGCACTTGCGTTTGACAACGACTGACTTCGACACTACCTGTTCTTTAGTCTCTTGTAACGGCTTATGACCGACTGCGCTGCTGCGGAGCGGCTCATAAGCCGTTGCGAAAGGCTTGAAAGCTGGTTTTTAGCCTCTCCGGTTGTAAGCGGTCGCACGTTTGTGAACTGGCATTTAAAGGGAAGCTGAGGCGGTTTTGTATTTGAAAAAAACCTTAACTCGTTTTCATTTCGCCTCCAGGATCACGAATATTGAGATTATTTTTCAATTCTGTGCACACATATTGCAGAAAAGTATTTTCAAAATACCGCTAAAGTCCCTCCTTCCAGAAACGTAACGTTGTATCCTTTTTGTTTTCTTTAATCTCCGGTTTGGCACATCTTCAGCGCCTATTAAAGATATGCACGCGCACACATGCTATTTTCGAAAAGACCGGAAAAAGACGTCACGCCTGGTGTCACTTCGGGAGAATATTGGGCAGGAGATCGAATAGGGGCCGCTTTATCGAGCTTGTTGTCCCCACAGCCCGGTGTTTACTAACACAGAAAAAAAAAATTGAACCTCGCCTAGCACGGTCTTGGCACGAACGCTTGGCTTTGACCAGCGCTTTGGTCGCACGAGAATCGCCCTTCGAATTATCATGTTCGATTTGTCTGATCGGCAACAAACAAGAAAATTCGTTTTTTTTGCCCTCACAGCTGAAGCATACCGCTAGAGGTGTGGTTGTTTGATGCCCTCTGTGATTCGCCTTGAGAATCAATTGAGACCGCTCATGTAGTGAGAACCAGACCTAAGCCTTGTTTTACACTTACTTCCAGCCAGACGAATGCTACGCACGCGAGGCCGAAGCCATGGGAGACGTCAATGCAGCACACGGCGTTGTCCTGGTTCCTTGGTTCCGTCGTGCAGCATAAAGTCCCAGAAGGTTACGGAGACGCGACCACAGACTTCTACGCAAATTCTCGGATTATCTCTCGGCCCCCGACAGATATTTTGCAAAAATCGTTAGAATAAAATATCCCATCCGATTTTTCTTCCTTCCTTTTGGTCGTTTATTCTTGTTTTTTTTTTTTTCACATCTTTCAACTTTTTACACATTTTATATTTTACTATCGATTTTCTCTATTTTAATGTTGCATCACTTTTTCTGGGCAATTAAAGCTTTGAGCCCGAATCCCTCGTGAAACGTCCGAATCCATAAATTTGAACTAGAGCAGGTAAATGATAATATTATAACATAATGGATATCCGCCAGAGTTATAGTGAGGAAAGCCGTCAGGCCTTCTGGAGATGGCCGGGATGCTGCTCGAATTGACTCAGTCTCTGACCTGAGCTGTTTGACGGTTGCCCAATTTTCGGATGTTTCTTTTCTCGTTGTGAAAATGTGCGTGCGGCTTTTTCTCTGAACTTACGAACCCCAGGCATGAAACGGTATCAGTACTCGGCGACAGCAAATCTAAGTTTTTATCTAGTTTTGCATTATTTGCTTTCGTAAACCTACTTCAGCGATTGCGGTCGTAACGAAGTTTTAGGATTAGCGCAAAATAGTTTTTGTCGTCGTTTTTTTTTTTATTTTTTTTTATACCAGCTTGTACTAGTATTGGTGCGAAGGAAGAGAAAACTGTTAACGTTTTTGAGTAAGCAAACTTAGAATCCGGTCTGCACCCTTAGTCCCCGTCGAAGCCGGCCATTAGCCTACTACTTTGATCGTTAATTGGTTTGTCGTATGTGGTTCGCTTGATTTGAAATTATAAGAAATATGGTTGTTTTTACACTTGTAATGTATTTCCCCTGCTCTTACTTACAGTCGTCTTGACCTTATACCACCTGTCTACTGGTCCACATTAGGTCTGTCCGTTGAAGTAACATTTGGACTCCTGACCTTTCTTATATATTTGTTTTCAACTCCCCTAGCTCCTTTGAGGCACAGCTCTAAGAACGTATTTTCTTGACTCTGAGGAGAGGCATATTCATTTTAGTGGGTCGTTTTAACACGAACGGTTTGCCGACGACTCTGTGCATTCGCGCACCAACTACTCTTCGTTAGTTTCCCGCACTGTCCGTTGTAACAGTCGTCGGAAGCGACGACGAGCGGTGCGGAATAGAAAGTCAAAATCTAGCCGCGAAGTTTTTGAAATTTCGACTGGTAAGTGTTACCTTGGCTCTCTTGTTTACGCCAGCTATACGTCGTGACACGTGAGCCTCGGATTTCCACCTTTGAGAAGGTTGTTCGTGTTTACGATAAGACGGCGTTGCAGGTATTTGTATTTATTTGCCATTTTGTTTTGGGGTGGAGGGGACAAAAGGTGTATTAAAACACCTAACTTAGGCCCCGTACCCCATACAGGTTTCAGAGCGGCGCGGCTCTTACAACGAACACACAGCATATATACAAATAAAACACAAGAACATAACAAAAATAACAAGAAATATGCACATTTCTAACGCAATGAAATAAATGTCTGGCAGAATTTTTTCACAAGACTTTATACATGCTTGAAAATATAATCCTTTATTATTTTTAAATGTATTTGCAGATTTTGATTTAGTTGCTATATCAAGAATTTGTGGATGCGTATTTAAAAGTTATGTTAATTGCTACTTCAATGTTTGTTCTCCATAATTAGTACGTATTTGGCCTCTATCACATTCCACACGTCTCAAGTTGTATTGGGTGTCTCTTAACGGAAATTGAGTAACAAAGGACTCCGTGTTGCTTTTAAGAAAATTGAAGATTACTTTCGCGAAGTTGAAAAATATTAGCTGTTGGATAGTGAATAAATAATACTTCTTAAAATAAATGTACGTGTGATCACTATACCACAAGCATGCAATGGGCAGAATTGCTTTTTTTTTTTGAGTACTAAAAGTTTTCAAGGTTGCTTTTTGATGTCGTTCCCCAAACCAATGAACAGTAATGTAGGTAAGATTGCACAAGTGCACTGTATAGTTGGCGTTTAAGCCATGTTGGTAGTAAAAGTCTTAGTTTATGTAATATGCCGATTGAACGTGAGAGAGTCAAACATAGTTTAGATACATGAATTGTCCAGTACAATTTTTCGTGAAACCGCACACCCAAAAACTTTATGGATTCAACCTTCTCTAATTTGTTTGAATTAAATTTTATATCGATTTCATAATTAAGTGCCTTGTTTTTGCCCTCAAAAATAATATATTTAGTTTTAAAAATATTCAATTCAATCTGGTTTGTCACTAGCCACGAGGATAGTTTGTTTAACCAATCATTTGATACACTTTCGAGATGTCTGAGGTCATTGTGAGAGAAGAAAACATTGGAGTCGTCTGCAAATAATACCATGTCCTCAAAATGCGAGATATGTACAATATCAATAATATAGACAAGAAACAATAATGGTCCTAGAATGGATCCTTGTGGGACACCATATGCGATTTGTTGAATATCAGACTTAACGCCGTTATAGACGGTAAATTGTGAACCAGAGCTCAAGTAACTGCATATGAATTCTAGCGCTTTGCCCCTTACACAATAAGTACTCAGCTTTGTTAAAAGTATTTTGTGCCTAATTGAGTCGAAGGCTTTTCGAAAGTCAAGAAATATTCCGATAGTATAGTGCTTATTTTCTATATTGGTTATAATTTTATCTTTAATGTTTAGAAGTGCCATTTCCGTCGATTTATTCCTTTGAAATCCGAACTACTGTTCTGAAATTATTTTGTGTTTTGTAAAAAAAACTAGTTAGTAAACTATTTATTATTTGTTCTAATATTTTAGAAAAAAAAACAAGTAATACAGAAATTGGCCTTTAATTATTGAAAACGTTTTGTGCACCACCCTTATGTTTAACGCAAACTCACGCTACTTTCATTCGGTCTGGGAAACGACCTACTAATAATGACATGTTGCATATATGTGCTAGCAGAGTGGATATTAGTTTAGAAATATGCTTAATTGGTTCCGATTTGAGACCGTCCTCCCCTGCAGCAGTACTGTTTTTAAGATCATTAGTCAGGTTAAGTATTTCTTCCTCATCAGTTGGACGTAAGAAAACTGAACTGATGATGTTGTGACGTATGTACGAAGTGGCATTACCGTCATTGGTTGGGGGAGACGAAGGTGCACCTGATTTGAGAAAATGTTCATTAAACATATCTGAGAGCTGCTTTCCTCCATAGCGTGTGCCATATATTTCAAGTTCAGGTGGAAGCGGATTACTAGGTTTTGAAATTGAATTCCTAACAATGATCCAAATTTTCTTGGGGGCATCTAGAATGCACGTAAATTTATTAATATAATATTCACGTCGAGCCTTTTTTAACTCCGATTTCAATTTGTTTCGACTTTTTGTAGTTGACCAGGATACTTTTATCTTTTAGATTGATAAATTTATCGTACAAGGTATCTCGTTCTTTTATTCCTTTATAGAGCGTAGGAGTCACCCATGGGTTTCTTGATTTCTTATGTTTTCTAAGAGTTTTTAATGGGAAGTCTTGATTATATAAGGATATTATCTTGTTCAAAAAAGGTTGTACGATATGTCAGGATTGCTTTCATTACACACAAAGTTCCAGTTAATATTTGACACCAAACTGTAAAATGTATCAAGATTTGTTTTGTTATTGATGGGTCGGTAGGTTATAGTGGGAGCGGGCATAAACCTATTTATTAATTTTTTAAACAAGCAAAAAGATGGTAGGTGGTAACTTATGTTCCATGTTAGTACACCCCCCGTAATTTCATTTTGATCAGTTTGTTAAGCATGAATCTATTACAGTTGCAGTTTCTATAGCAACTCCTCGTAGGTATACCAACAACATTTAAAAACCCGTAACATCCTACAATCTCCATTAGTTTTGTAGATGATTTGTTAGAGGAGTTTATATCAATATTGAAATCACCAATTAAAGTCAGCTTTAGACAGGAACATGAAGCACAATCTAATAAATTCTCAACAAATTCAAAATTTTGCCACGCAAACTGATGGTGGACGATAACTAACAGTTAAAATCATCTGCCCGCATTTAACAGTAAGAGACTCATAGTCGCAGCAGATTTAGGAATATTCAGTGACAACATCGTGCTTAAGGCCGTCTCGAATATACAAAGAAACCCCTCCTCCCCTTTTAGCTTCTCAGTAAACACTTTCAAATTTGTATCCCTCAAATGAGACAGCATCATCTTTGCCGGTAAACCAAGTATCAGTGAATGCTAAAATATCAAAGTTAACATTTAGGTTGTGTAAAGAGATTTCTAATTCATCTTGTTTGTTTCTTAAGCTTCTCACGTTGAAGTGGAAAAGAGATAGTCCTCTTTTATTGAAGGAAGCATTCCCCACGAGGTGATCAATAGAGGCTGAGTCATAGTAGGAACAAATTGTGGTGGTATCGGTCATCCTGTAAAGTGGTATCCACTATACACGGCTATCTTGTGTCTGTCTAGTTTATCTTTTCTAGGTCGTTCTCACTTTCAATTTTGATGGCTCGATCAGCATGGAAACGAACACATTTCCATGCTTTTGCCAAGTGTACTGATAGCCATGTTCGTCTGCCTTTAGCTTTGCCATCCACAGCAATTTTTTGTTTACCGCCGTTAGATTTAAAAAAACAACAACAAAAAAAAAACAGGATGCTGGACTGACGTTCTCGCAAGTTAATAGTTTTGTTGATCCATTTTCCTTGAGTTGCTCGCGAGTTAAATCTTATTAGCACCGCGGGAATCTTGCCAATGCGTGCTGGCAGGCGGTGCAAGCCCTCGAATCACTTTCGGTAAGCTCTGGAAGTTCAAGTCCAGTCGCGAGTGCGTTTACGGTTTGCAAAAGGTTTTCGTGATCTATCAGCGGTAGGCCATGTATCTCAAGATTCTGGCGCCGACTATACTGCTCCAAGTTGTTAATGCTTTGCCGGAGTTGTTCGATCTCTGGACCTCCTCCGTTCTCAACCTTTTCAAGTCTTCTTTTTATTTCAGCTACTTCTTTGTTCTGTTCCTTGATTTGCTTAAGGACTTCATCGTACTGGTCTGACATGTGCTGAACGGATTCCTCGATACTAGAGACGGTTTCTTTCATGTCAACCTTTGCCGTAATCCGGACAAGGCCTGCTAGTTTGCCGGTGATTTCTGTTAAAAGCGACATAATGTTAATTTCTTGCGCTTTCGTGGCCATCGCTAGGTCATGAGCTTTACTGTGTTTTCCTGTCCGGCATGCCGAACACTCCCAGCTCTTTAGCCTGTAAGCCCTTTCATCCACGTTCGCACACGGCGCGAAATGGTAACCGTGCCCGCATTTCGAACATGCCGCGTAGACACCAATCTCTGGCAACGGTTCGCAACATGCAAGACAAAGGGTCTTGTCAACCATGACAACAGACACAGCAGTCGTTCAGCAGCGGCAGCAGCAGGCACAGTTTTAGAGAGGTTCTGTTAAAATTTACACCAACCTGTAAGGATGAAATCGCCGGCTTAGTGTGTTGCGACAACTGCGCTGCTGCCACCGCTGAACGCCTGTCAAATATAAATACCATCGTTGTCGATCCGGTTACGCCGGCATGCCGATTCGCTAAAACACACCAAATTTTATTCCCGCTTTCACGAAACGGCACAGTTAAACCGCTCACAAGGGATAATTTTATTATATCTCTCCGAAACCACCGACACATGCGATACACCGATACGGTGCATGCGCAAAGATGGCGGCTGAGTATTGGGTATCGTTTTCGGAGTCATCGGAACGATCTACTAAAACTCTCTAATAAGGACTTTTAGAAAACCGTTACCGTTACCGTGTTCCACGTGCCGCACTACCGGAGCCTATTTGACGCATGCTTTTAAACGCGCGCCTGTGTGATTTCAAAGGCTTCGGTAGTGCGGCACGTGGAACACGGTAACGATTTGCTAAAAGCACCCAATTTCGGAACGCGTGCCTCCAAAACGACTCATGAAGGTCGCTGGATCATTGGCAAAAAGACGAGTAAAGTAGATAAATTTATAATTTTAAAAATATACCTTCTAAAAAGTTGAGAAAAATATAATGAACACCATGATATCACCCTGTAAAATAATAATTATTAAAGTTTGTGTGCGCAGCTTATTGCTGCCAAATAATACTAATATCCAAAAGTAACAGAAAAAAAACGTTTGGAAGTATTTGAAAGTTACGGTAACGGTATTTCGTTAGTTTGGAGGGCAGTAACGAATCTCAGTAAAGCGTTAATTTATGACGAACAAACGAGTAACTCTATATCGTTATTTAAATTATGTAACGGGCAGAACATTGTGTGAGCGCAAGTGTGTGAATGGGCCTTTACTCGAGATCTGGGCGTTATTTTGCCGTGTTGTTATCATATTATATTAAAAAAAAAAAGTAATATAGCAAACTGCTGGGCAGTCGTGTTGCACGTGAAACGTTCCGGTATCTCGCTACTTCGGTCATCACTTTAAAAGAAGCCCGTGCGTCTGCTTTCTCGCACAACACTCGGAAAGCCAATCACCGCAACTTACGGAGGCAGCTCAGCCAATGCCGATGCCGAAACATATGTTTAGACCGAAAAACGCAGTCTGAGTTGTGACATTAAAGAGATACTTCAACGAAATTTGAAGTATTCCCGTCGTGTTGAAAAATAGGTTGAATATGATCCACAATATCCGTAAATGACAATCGCACGTTTGTATTTTGAGCCTGATGGCTGTATTTTTCGTTATAAACGGTGAACTCTGGCAAGCACTCGGAGAAGGCCCAGCGGGGACTACGTGACATCCAACGCAATCGTGACGTAGGTCGTCTTAGGACAAGCAAAGCTACGGTGAGGCTGACATCGAGAGGATGGCCTAGTCGTTCCAGCCACCGGAGCGGCTGCTTTTGTACGAATTTTGAGTGACGGGTTAATCTTCTGTAATCTTGTAGGGGGACAATAGCGACTTCTGCGACACACAAAAGGCATTCTCGGGAAGAGGGGAGTTCCTCCTGCCCCTCTTCTCTCGTCGTGTCCGGAGGCGAGACAACCTCCGTCCCTAGCTGTCAAGGTTCCTAGACGGGCATTACAAGCGAAGCGTTACCGACATCCACCAGGTGCTCTTTGCTAATAGTTTAATTCGTTTTAAAACTCCTTTTCTTGACTTTCTTAACAAGATATTGGTATGTTCGATGTGATGCTGCTCCTTTGAACACATATAGACCAAAAAATGAGCGTCCAAATTTCGTTGGTATACTTTTAAGCAATGCAAAACGTCGCGCTTGCATTGCTTAATGTTACAACTCAGACTGCGTTTTTTGGTCTAAGCATATGTTTCGGCATCGCCATTCGTTGAGCTGCCTCCGTAAGTTGCGGTGATTGGCTTTCCGGGTGTTGTGCAGGAAAGCGGACGCACGGGCTTTTTTTAGAGTGTACTTGCTTGGGTCATTCGATGCGTTCGGTCCTGGCTGATGTGCGACGGTCGCGTCTACGGGCGGTGGTTGTGATCGTTTAACAGCCCGCCTCGCTCGTTGAGATAGTCGTTTTTGTTTATCCCTATTCTTCAGGGACTCGCGTCTACGCTGTTAGTGCACTTTATCAGCTAGTTTAGCTGTTAACTTAACGCGTGGCATGTACACTTGGTCGCAGTTACTTGGGTAGGCGCGCGAAGGACATCGCTGCCTTTGTACTCAGTGCCCGAACGCGTTCGAACGCAGACGCCGAATGCCGGACGCCGGCGCTTGACATTCGAGTGGGTTTCGAACAGCGAGTGGAGAGACAAAGGTGTCAAACTTTGCGTCTACTCACTAAACATTCCAACCGGAGCCCGGCACACTGGTGTACCATCGAGCTCTCGTCTCACCCTCCCCTTCACTGTGGACCCACGTACAACTGTGCGGCACGTCTCACGGCCGTGCTTACCGGCAGTCGAAACCAAAATTGAAAGCTCACCCACTAGATTAACCGCCTGACGGCGACGCAGGCTTCCTTCTAATAAATAAATAAATAAACAAATAAATATTTCCATTTGTCCTTTGTGCCCCTTGTTCCCCCTCTCCGGGGATTACTATTGCTATTTTTGCCCGGCTCTCGGAATGTTTGAATTAATTGCATTAATATCGTAATAACACTAACGCTTGCTTTGTTTCCAGCGAGGACTTCAAATCCATATTGCGTTACAAAAATTAATATCGGCGAATTTACGGCAGTGCTATAATCCCGGACACAGGCGTACCGCCCGTCTGGCTAGTAACCCGCTTTGATCTGCTTAATTAAAATTAAGCCGAGCACGAAGAGGTATTGTACGAGCTAATACCGCACGTATACAATCACGAAGGAACTAGCTGTTCCAAAATTAATAATGACGAAATATCAAGATACAAACGGCAAACGATAAAGCTTTATACAAAATGTTTTTGTCGTAAACGGACTAACTAAGGTAATTTTTAATTTAAAAACATTACAATATCATGCTTGGTGTCACCCATAAGATAACGTGTCTTTAAAGTTGACTTGCTTTAGTGTCACGAGGAATTACACTAAAACTTCGCGTTAACTGAGCCTATATGTTTGCATATGCGCTGATTTAAGTATACACCTTTCCATAAAAGCGTATGAGGGCGCCATCATTGCTGTGTTTGCGTGTTATGCACGCGTATAGTTTCTGGCTGGCCGCAATTGCGACCGAACGCTGGCCGGACAGTGATTTAGCGCGTGTGGACCGCGATTTATGTAAACTGTGGAAATGTGCACACCCGAAGCGTCAAGTGCGAAGCAAGATGGACGTTCTGCGCACAAACGACAGAGTTTCCGGGAGGGCGCTAGCATCGAGGTACTCTAACAACGCCCGAGTAATAGCGCCATTTCTCCCCATCTGATGTACGGCGTATACTTCAACGTCGTTATGGAGCGGATCGAGCGGCCATAATAATACATGGTGCCTGGAACGCGCCTCCGACTAGTGCATGTGTTTAGCGCGTCCTAAAATGCGGACCCTCGATGTCCGCCTGATGACGTCACAAATATGTCAATCTGTCGCCGGCCGCGACTCTGGCGGTGTTCAAGCAGCGGAGGTGTATGCGGCAGACGCCTGTTCCGCTGCAGGTTGCTCTCCGGCTTGACAGTCCACTCAAGCTTCAGCAGCCAGGAGTTGGGAAGCTGCGAAGACAGCGAAACTCGCGTTCACTCCTACTTTTTGCCGGGACTTCTCCCACCAACCGCCAGGATCGCGACATCCGACGTCATCACACGCCAGTTTCTGTGACGCCATTAGTTGCCACTTCGGGACCATTTGTAATGTATGGGCGAAATAAGAAGCTAAACACACCAGTCGAAAAAGCGGTTAAGACACCGTAATAAAACAACACAAAAAAAAAACAAGTTTTTTTTATGTGTTACGGGCGGACAAAAGAAAAGTCACAAAAGATTGCACGTCTAGCTTGATGGACTCAGTTTCCGAAGCTCCCGCGGACTAGAAAAAAAAGAACTCTAGACATTTGCGCCAGTATTATGGTCGTGTACCTGACAAAAATCGACAAACGCGGAGTAGGTTTTTCGGTCTATAAATGTCGGTGTAATTGCTTTTGTACCGAGGCTCACACCACGACCTTCTAAGAGAACGCCATTACTTGTAATGCGTTACCACCAACACTGCCTGAAAGACGTCATAAAGTTTCTGCAACAACAACATTTTTAAAAATATATATGGTCTGTTTCGTCAACCATGGGAACGAAAATACGTGTTTGGCGCCGACCGCGAACAAAAGTCAATCGCTCGTGTGCTCAAAGACTAAGTCCACCTCGTAACGTTATTACGAGCAAACAAAGCCAAATGTAAAGCCACGAGCAGTAATGCTGCTGAGTCTCGCTAAGCCTACCTAACTCACTAACCAGGAACCGTCCGGCCTTCTTATGAGGATGGTAAGGCCGTAATCCGGAACCCGAATATCCTAACAAAAATCTACTCCAGCCGACGACGTAAAGCGTTTCCCCGAGTGCCACTGAGGCTCCAAGAGTACTTCGCGGCATTGACATTGCCGTGAGAAGGAGGATGAGAAGGAAGAGGGTGGGGGAGGTTCTTGGATCAATAGTTAATTAAGGAGTTCCTGGCCCCATTATAAACGAACCTGGCCGGAAACCGAGGAAACTTCCGAACGCAATTTCCTGCTGGACTTCCGGGTATCGTAGGTGCCACTTCCGGAACTTCCCCGCATCCCCCTCCACCTCAGGCTCAGGTCGGTTCCGGTTCCTTCGAGCCACCGTTGCAGCGTGAGCAACATAGGTGGGGCACGTGCACGGAAAAGGCCAATAAATCCACGCTAATCGTAGCGGGAAGAGTGGTTGGCGACTGAGATCTAGCTCTTTACGTCTTGGAAGTTTTGCTGCCTCTGCTTTTATGATGTAACGATTGCTGCAAGCCTATTATTCGATGTTGGCGTAGACGGAGGGAACACAGCCAGGTTCGGGTCTGCATTACACTGTTGTAGTTTCTTCTGGTAATTTGCCCAAAAGGTATTGCCTACTGTGTTTGTCAGAGATCGATTGGTCTAAGATACGTTTTAATTCACAATTTTACGCACCTGGGCTGCTGGTGTGGTTGGTAAATTGGGGCATGGAGAAGTATGGGAATTGGTAAAGGACGCTACCTCCGTTTTTATTTAGGTGGCCCTTCTAGAAGGCAGCGCTCTATATGTTTGTGCTGTCGCGGGGCGTAGTCTTGAGCGCGGTGTTCTTGCGCATTAAGGCTTGAAGCCGGTAATGACTACGTTGTCTGTCGGAGAGAAGCTCTAGAACAGCGCAAGTCAAGGAAATCAGCACGGTGATCAAACAGATAATATTGGGAGTTTACATGTGCGACCAGCCCGGAGTCAACCTGAGGATATTTTACGCCAGGCTCCAGTTGAACTGCGCCTTCTCAACGACACGAGCAAGCATCGGTCAAATGAGCAGGGAAGATGCACGCCAACTCATTTCTCTTACGTTACGTCACGGCGGTGGTGCTTCCCGTGTTCTTGTGGTCTAGAGATGATGTTAAAAAAATAATAAAGATGAACGAGCGAGCCAGGCATTGCTAGGCTCTTTATATAAAATCCACTAGAAACCTGCCTTCTTCTGAAAAGGCCGCAGAGCTATTTCTTCTGGAGCAGCAAGGTAAGGGTAAAAAAATCAATCCTCGGGTGTTTTTCACCTGCCCGATTCGTCCAAAAACGTGGATAGGCACCGTGAAAGGAGAAACGACGTTTCTCCGACCAAGATCGTATGTGCGGGTATCATATATTTTAGGGGTTCCCCAAGGAAGTATTTTAGGGCGCCTTCTTTTTAACCCGTATGTAAACGACATAATTAATATAGACCCTGTTGCTAAATTTGTAATTTATTCAGACGGCACTAGTATATTTATTTCCTCTTTAGATAGCAATGAAATTGTGGGTGCTGTTAATTTTACTTTGTCAAGGTTGGCGGCTTGGGCAAAAGGAAATGGTCTAAGTGTTAACACTGAAAAGACAAAGGCTATTTTCTTTCGTCCGAAAAATAAACAAATTTTTATGCCAGGGCATATAGTATTTAGCTCAAGTCCGATAGAGATCGTGGATAATCTTAAAACACTAGGTGTCTTTTTTCTGAAAATATGTAATTCGATAGTCATGTAAATTATCTTGTTTCCGAATAGTCACGCGTTGTTCGTTTAACGTATCGCCACAGCAAAATTCTACCAGTTCACGTAAAAAGAATTATTTACCCTGCTCTGTTTGACTCACTCCTGAGTTATTGCAACTTGTCTGTGGCACAACCACGGCATCCAACCTCAACAAATTATATCTGCTTAAAAAAAAAGTTAAGAGCCATATTCAACGCACTCTATGACTCTGTACACTGAGACCACGTTTATATTCTGCAAGTATTAAGAATTCATAACCTATCTGATTATAGACTTTTAATCACCATTAATGATTAAAGCAAAAAAGGAAGTGTTCTTTTAAACAAGATAGTTGCATTCGAAAAAAAAATACGGTTTACTTGACCCGCTATAATGAATATTGGAAGGTTCCCACGTGCGGGTCAAATGATGGGCAGCGAATGCTTCGATATTTTATTCAAAAGCTACTAAATAACTTTGAAGAAAAAAATAGAAATCTAGAAACAATATATCCTAAAGAGTTGCGTAACATATTGCCACATATTTGAGCGTTCTGTGTCTTGTTTCGGTTATTGCATTTGATAATGTATATTTTCCGTATACGATTGTTTTTTTTTTTAATTGCACGAAAACTGTTTGCTCAATGGCTGCCGATGAGACTAAGGGCTAGTCAAGCTTCTTGTTGAAGCTTTTTCCCTTTTGCTCCACCATTTTCTTAAATGTAAATAAAGATTATTATTATTATTATTATTATTTCCGTATGGGCGAATTGGCAAAAACGTGTTGTCATAAGAATTTTTTGTTTTTGTTTTCACATTTAACCATAAACGCGGGGACACCATGATGGGTCCTGACCACCCAGTCTGCGTTTCGTGCCATTCCAGGTTTAAACAGCAATGACTCGTAGATCATGTGGACGACCCACGGAAGACCTAAAAAAAACTTGCAGACTTGTCGAGTGTCAGAAATCAATCGGTTGGGTATAAACCGTGTGTACAATGTTACCTAAACCAATGTAACCGGTGGCCATCGCCAACTCGTTTGCGTCCGGTCTGCGACGTTCACGCAGCACGAATCGCCATTCGTCGCACCATTCTCACGACGTTTTGCAATGTAACAGGCCTTGTTCACTGCACTGAAACCACTAAAGTAGTGAGACAGTGCTAGAAAGAAATAAAATCAACAATGTCTAAGCAAAAAAGAAAACAAAAAAAAACATAAAATACGGTAACTTACACCAACGCAGAGAACGCATCCCAATGATCGATTGAAGAGGTTGCGCTTCTTCTCCAAATCCCATTGCTCGTGCACGGTGCCACCAACGCCGCTAGGGTATTCATGGTTCTTTTGTAAAGATACTGTGAAACCCTTTAATTTCGCGGCCCCCATTTTTCGCGAATCGGTCAGAATCGGCGACTAGATTTCGCGAAGTTCAGACGCCTGCATTAAAACTCTTAAAAATTGAAAATTTTGCGTGCCTTTAAATTTTGCAAATTTTTTCAATTCCTGAAGTTCGTGAAAACGAAGGTCTCGCGAACATTAAGGGTGTTACAGTAAGTGGATGTAAACTCATCAACGGTAGCATACGCAAGAAAAGGACCGCCACTCAAATGATGCATTGGTACGTTTGCTTTGCAAATGTCTAAAACTGATTCATGAAGTTATATCACTCACAAATCGGCAGCTAGCAATTATTGAGGTCAAAGGTGATTAAAAAATAACCTGACCAGCTTGCCATCTTGGCCTTTCGCCTTTTAAGTTCTACGTTCTGTGCCGAGCTATATCCATTGACGGTTCAAGAACGGAGCGGGACTAATTCCGATTCATCTTGCCTATTCGGAATCAGTTCCCGAGTGTTCTTCCTGGAGTTTATTTCTATCTCATAGCCTACCCACCTGTATACTCAGACGATTGATCTTAAGACAAAGAAGTAAATCTTAATGCGGTCAAATGTTGGACAAATATGAACTTTAAAAAAATGGTGTTTCTGATGTGTAGACCGTAGATACATAAAAAAAAAAAAAAACTTTTCCTCATGCCATAGTCAACGTCTGTAAAAAGACACGTTCACTGTTTTAACGACATTGAAGATCAATTAACCAATCTGTGTTTTATCGTGCTCTGAACAACTGGTAAGGCCTTAGGAGGGTTACATTTGCGCAAAGTGAAAGACAAAAAACCTAAAATATTTACATGCGACGAAGTGAGCACCGGTATTACATTTTTGTTAAAATGTGCAAAAGTAGTAAAAAGGTTCATGTCGGGGTTGAGAAACTTGTCACATATGAGTTTCATCCGTGTCAACGAATGATTAGAATCCAGGTTAGAAGGGCAACAAAAAATCCGAAGATCCATTTTGTTGTTGGGGAACATGAACCGAGGTTCTACTCGATAACAAGGAGGAATCCATAACCGCATAAAGCAATTTATATAAGAACACTATGTCGAAAACTAGTTGTCTTTTCAGAAGAGGTGAAAGATCAAGAGTGTCCAAAACACGCATATAATCATGAGTTTGCATACTCTCTTTATGGCGATCCTTCTTTTATTGTGGCTTTTGTGCAATGATGTACCTCTTGACCCAATTAAAAATAACCAATCGAAAGGAAACCTTACTATACTGTTTTGTCATGCGACCGATGGTTGTATCTGTTTTCTCCATCTCAGTTGTTGTACAAGTAGAACTGCTGGAACACCCTCTTTGATTCGGATGCTGGTCAACACTGGAAGAAGCGAAGCTCGGACATTCGTGAATCAGTCTGTAGGCAAGGTAATAAACCAGTTATTTTACTTTGAAACATGAACTTGGTGTGTGTGCACAGCAGCTCAAGAAGAAACAACACAAATGATAAATGAACACGGGCAGTTCGACTAGCTTGAAGAATTGTAATGATTTGAAACTTTAGTCTGCCAAGGCAAATGAGGACTACACAAGCCAGCAATAGCCAGATTCAGGTGCTTCAGCTGAACCGAGAATTAAGCCAAATTGAGAACGTCTAGCCAAATTGAAACATCTAGCCGAACTAGGTATGCAGCCGAATTGAAGCGTCTAGCCGCATTGAAATTTCAAGCCGAACTGGGTCTCCAGCCGAATCGGAGCGTCCAGCCGAATCGAAACTATAAGCCGAATTGATCCGTCGGCCGAATGGACACCTCGGCCGAATCGAGATGACACCGATGTTCCCATGTCATGTGTTCGTCGAAATGTAGCCCCAAATGTGCTCTACTTGTTTTAAAAATCGATTTCGAGCAATTTTGATGCCGAGATTGTGTTCCAGATAAACACAACGAACGTTTTAAAACTACTCTTCAATGTGGATTTCTAAAACGCATCAATTTTGTCTTTTTTAGTTTACAAAAATATTATTTTCCTGAAACGAATCTTTTATTTGACTTATATTACTTCCAAGCAGTGTTACAGCTGTTTCTAACTTCTGTTGAAGAACCAAGGCCGTGTCGTCGGCATACTGAAATAAATGCGAGTGTAATTTTAGTATTCCCGGTTCCCTAATATATATATATATTAAATAACATACGGCTATTCTCCTCCGTTTGAACTTTTTTTTGTACTTCTGTCAGCATCTTACAGGTACAGTCGTGTGCGATATGAAGGTGAACGCCGGGCCGTCGACCGCTCCGTGTTATCAGCGCCATGACGCGGCTGCCGTGGCAGCCACGTCATGGCGCTGATAGCACGGAGCGGTGGACGGTCCGGTGTTCACCTTTTTATCGCGATAAGAGAGCGAGGCGTCACGGCAGCCGCGTCATCGCGCTGATAGCACGGAGCGGTCGACGGTCCGGCGTTCACCTTTTTATCGCGATAAGAGAGCAAGGCGTCACGGCAGCCACGTCATGGCGCTGATAGCACGGAGCGGTGGACGGTCCGGCGTTCACCTTTTTATCGCGATAAGAGAGCGAGACGTCACGGCAGCCGCGTCATCGCGCTGATAGCACGGAGCGGTCGACGGTCCGGCGTTCACCTTTTTATCGCGATAAGAGAGCAAGGCGTCACGGCAGCCACGTCATGGCGCTGATAGCACGGAGTGGTGGACGGTCCGGTGTTCACCTTTTTATCGCGATAAGAGAGCGAGACGTCACGGCAGCCGCGTCATCGCGCTGATAGCACGGCGCGGTCGACGGTCCGGCGTTCACCTTTTTATCGCGATAAGAGAGCAAGGCGTCACGGCAGCCGCGTCATGGCGCTGATAGCACGGAGCGGTCGACGGTCCGGCGTTCACCTTTTTATCGCGATAAGAGAGCGAGACGTCACGGCAGCCGCGTCATCGCGCTGATAGCACGGAGCGGTCGACGGTCCGGCGTTCACCTTTTTATCGCGATAAGAGAGCAAGGCGTCACGGCAGCCACGTCATGGCGCTGATAGCACGGAGCGGTGGACGGTCCGGCGTTCACCTTTTTATCGCGATAAGAGAGCGAGACGTCACGGCCGCCGCGTCATCGCGCTGATAGCACGGAGCGGTCGACGGTCCGGCGTTCACCCTTTTATCGCGATAAGAGAGCAAGGCGTCACGGCAGCCACGTCATGGCGCTGATAGCACGGAGTGGTGGACGGTCCGGTGTTCACCTTTTTATCGCGATAAGAGAGCGAGACGTCACGGCAGCCGCGTCATCGCGCTGATAGCACGGCGCGGTCGACGGTCCGGCGTTCACCTTTTTATCGCGATAAGAGAGCAAGGCGTCGCGGCAGCCGCGTCATGGCGCTGATAGCACGGAGCGGTCGACGGTCCGGCGTTCACCTTTTTATCGCGATAAGAGAGCGAGACGTCACGGCAGCCGCGTCATCGCGCTGATAGCACGGAGCGGTCGACGGTCCGGCGTTCACCTTTTTGTCGCGATAAGAGAGCAAGGCGTCACGGCAGCCACGTCATGGCGCTGATAGCACGGAGCGGTGGACGGTCCGGCGTTCACCTTTTTATCGCGATAAGAGAGCGAGACGTCACGGCAGCCGCGTCATCGCGCTGATAGCACGGAGCGGTCGACGGTCCGGCGTTCACCTTTTTATCGCGATAAGAGGGCAAGGCGTCACGGCAGCCACGTCATGGCGCTGATAGCACGGAGTGGTGGACGGTCCGGTGTTCACCTTTTTATCGCGATAAGAGAGCGAGACGTCACGGCAGCCGCGTCATCGCGCTGATAGCACGGCGCGGTCGACGGTCCGGCGTTCACCTTTTTATCGCGATAAGAGAGCAAGGCGTCACGGCAGCCGCGTCATGGCGCTGATAGCACGGAGCGGTCGACGGTCCGGCGTTCACCTTTTTATCGCGATAAGAGAGCGAGACGTCACGGCAGCCGCGTCATCGCGCTGATAGCACGGAGCGGTCGACGGTCCGGCGTTCACCTTTTTATCGCGATAAGAGAGCAAGGCGTCACGGCAGCCACGTCATGGCGCTGATAGCACGGAGCGGTGGACGGTCCGGCGTTCACCTTTTTATCGCGATAAGAGAGCGAGACGTCACGGCAGCCGCGTCATCGCGCTGATAGCACGGAGCGGTCGACGGTCCGGCGTTCACCTTTTTATCGCGATAAGAGAGCAAGGCGTCACGGCAGCCACGTCATGGCGCTGATAGCACGGAGTGGTGGACGGTCCGGTGTTCACCTTTTTATCGCGATAAGAGAGCGAGACGTCACGGCAGCCGCGTCATCGCGCTGATAGCACGGCGCGGTCGACGGTCCGGCGTTCACCTTTTTATCGCGATAAGAGAGCAAGGCGTCACGGCAGCCGCGTCATGGCGCTGATAGCACGGAGCGGTCGACGGTCCGGCGTTCACCTTTTTATCGCGATAAGAGAGCAAGGCGTCACGGCAGCCACGTCATGGCGCTGATAGCACGGTGCGGTCGACGGTCCGGCGTTCTCCTTCATATTGCCGGCGGGTGTACTTTTCACATAATTTGGTTTCAATCAAATTGAATAACTTCATCACCATCCTGCTGTTGTTTCGCTATTTTCTAAGCCTGCGCTTTTTTTTTTTTTTTTTGCAAGACATTGTTTTGTCATTTGACGGAAACATCGCCACGTGCAGAACACAAAAACATCCAGAGCGCCAGCAGCGGCTGACTCTCGTCAAGAAAGGCAGACGGCAGGCCACCTCGGTCGACATTTCGGCAGCGGTGCAATTCAAGGACAGTCGCTGACAATCCCTTCTGTTGTTTCGCAGGTGAGAATTGTCTGTTTTCCCTGTGTGAACTTAAAAACTGCCTTGCACTGCTACCGAACACAGCCACCATTGTTTTGTTTGTCATTTTACCTATCGTCTCGGGTAAAACCGTTGTTATATATACTGTGAGGAGGTTTATTAAGGTCTCTCAAGCCTGCTTCGAAAAGGTCCCAGGAGAACCGGCCACTGGGCAGAATGTTCGATTCAACCCTGAGCTCAAGCGGATCTTGTACGTCAGGATGCACAAGCTGGGTCTTGCTCACGCGCCAGCAGTCAGCTTGCCGAAGTTGGCGCACATTCCCAGTTCATAGGTTCTCGTCGCTGCTCACATATGCTCCCCCTTGAAGGAAGGCCATCCTGGCCATTAGGACAAGAGTCGTAGGGTCTGAGTCGGGACACGTGGACGATGTCGGACTGCAAATTTGCGCTACCGTCTGTGGGAGCGATGAGGGGTTCGATTGCGTAGTTGAGAGGAGACGTTTGTCGCACAATACGGTAGGGTCCACGGTAACGTGGGAGAAACTTTGCACACCTGCCAACTTGACAGTTTGGAAATGCAACGAGGAATAGTTCCCTGGAAAGTTCTCGACGTCGCAGTGATGTGTGTCATAACGTTGTTTGGCGTATCCTAGTTGTTCTAGCGTGCAGACTCGCGCCAGTTGACGGCAGGCTTCGATGCGTGAGATGATGTGGCTAATAAAGGCATCCGAGTTTTCAGGACGTTCTGGAGGGAACATATATGTCCAGTGTACAAAAGGCGTCGTGACCGTGAAGAAAGTGGAACGGGGAAAATCCTGTGGTACTTTGAACAGCGCTATTATAAGCAAAGGTGACAAACGGCAATATAGTATCCCAATTGTCGTGTTTTCAGACACGTACATGGCTATCATGTCAGCTAGCCTGTGATGAAACCGTTGTGTGAGTCCGTTTGTTTGAGGATGGATGATAAGATGTTGTGCGACGATGGGTGACATTGCAGGCTGTGAGTAAAGCTTGTAGTGTCGTGGACAAGAACGAACGACCTCGATCGCTTATCACTGTTTGAGCCACTCCGTGTCGTAAGACTGCGGTGATTGGCTCTCTGAGTGTTGTGTGAGAAAGTAGACTGACAGGCTTTTTTTTAGAGTCTACTCTGCATTCTGGGAGCTAGTAATTCCAATTGTAATTGCCTACTTTTCGGGCTTAAATTAAATTTCCAAGAAACTTTGCTCAAGTGTAATGTTCATAATGCCTGCGCAGATCGCGTACTAAAGCCATGACGTCTTTTTGGCCTCATAAATTGGCAGACGCTAAAAGTAGTCTGCCGGGATTGGCCATCCATTTTGAGGAAATAGACGCATGGCCATACCAGAAAACAATTAAACCCAAGTTACTCGGAACTTTAATAAACAAAATTAATTCTTACAAAATGAATATTTAAGTTCTTACAAAAAATGTGCCTTTTTTCTGCAAATAAGGACAAAATGTAAAAAGTTGGGCGACCACAATGCGTCGCCGGTGGAACCGAGCGGTAAGCGCGCGCAGGGGCGAGTACCGCCGCGCAGAGTGGCAGACAGACGAAGCGCTACACATTTCTTGATGGCACCGTTTCGGGGAATGGGAACGCCTCCTTTTCTTAAGAAAATAAAAAAAAAAAAGAAAAAGCAAAGTTTGTGCTGTTGAAAATATAGAACACTGCGCCAAAACCCTACATGCGGTGTAGCAAATAGAAAGGCAAACCTACAGCAACTGGAGTCGGAAATGTTTAGGTATGGATCTGGCCACTTTTCCGACCAACCCTCCTTCCTTGTGTTATTTTTATATTTTCTTTATATCTTGGGGGTATCTCGTGGTATGGTAGTAAGTTTATAATGCATTCGAGTTTTTGTTTTATTATAACTTTAAGTCGTGACCTTGCGCCGAAAGAAGAGCCAGATTCCCGTAGAATCCGCACTATACCGGCGAACAACACCGGCCCCCTCGAGGTTCTACCCGGGTGTTTGTTTTTCTATTTTCTAGACTGAGCGTCCTTCGGACACTGTCCAGAACGAGGCAGTGCCGTCTACTGAAAAACGAAAAATTCGGGCTGCTCTAGTTGAAGGGCCTCGAAGCTCCGCCGCCCAAAAGTGTAAACACGGCTCCGACTACGTTTTTCCAACATTCCATTTCCAGAATGTTGTTGTTGTTTTGTTTTCAGAATTCTAGTTTACGCGTTCTATGTCGCGCGAGCGGTACTGAGGGGCATCAGTTCCCCTCTCTTGGCGATAGATGTCTGGTCTTAACATTCCACTTTTTTTCTTTCTTTTTTTTTTGGTTTTGTTTGTGTCTGTGTGTGTGTTTTGTGGCAGTCCTTCCTGGTTCCACCGGAAGCAGTAAAAGAAGAAATTGGAACCGAACACATTACGACTGGTAACTTAGCCTGAAGGGTAAAGCAAGTACGAGCGACGTGTATCACGAGTGCCATTGTTTTGTTTTGTGTTCAAAGAGGCAACGAGACGCAAGTGCTACATTAAAATGTACGAACGTGAATGTTCATACGTTGCCCTCTTCAGTTCGCAGCGCCTTTTAAGATACATTCTCCTTACATTGAACTGCACTTTTTTTTCTGTTGCCATGTATTGTAAAGTGCCGGTGCCAACAACTTTCGGTTCAAATTTTAGTTTTGTCCACAGTGTTGCCGTCGTATAAGGCATTACATCGCTACGGCACCCTGCTTCCTCAGGACACGCCTAGCAACAGTGTCCCAGTTGAGCTTACTGAGTTCGTCGCTGGAGTCGAAGCTCAGCGGTGCCGAGCAGAGCCATTTCTATTGAGAGTTTGGCCTTCAAAGTTCTTAGAAAGATTTTGACGGTCTGGCAACCAGAGCAGCATAGTCTGACAACCGGGGGATGACGACTTCCATCCGCCATTTTGTGGCTCTGATTCATAGGAACTCTATGCGATTTCTCGGGAAGAAAAAAGAGAAAGAAGTAACGCCATATTGTGTTATAGCGAAATCCGTTGGTTCTAGCAGGCAGCAAGCTCCGCCAATGGGCCAAACTCTCCCTTACAATAATTTGTAGTTAAATTATTTTGAATTCCTGTTGAAAATTCGCTGGAATTGTACTCAATTTTTGTCTAAATTTTCTTGAGGTTTTTAGGACTTTATTTTGACAACCTACTTAACTCCTAGTTAGAATTAACCACTTAAAGTTTTTAGAATTTTTCTTACATAAATTTTGTTGAATTCCTTTTGACGGAACCGCAGATTAACGTCAAAGGGATCATGAAACGATTCTGAAATCGAATTTCATACACCGCACGCCGTAAAAGGTGTGAAAAGAAACACAAAAACACAAAAATAGGGAGCCAAAAAAAAATTATTCGCTATGGAACTTTTGAAAGAAAACTGGACACTTTTGCGCCTTCTTTCCTTCGAAAGCTCTCTGCCTTTTCACTGCGATGCATCCGCGGAATCGCTGCACGTCAGTCGAATCCACGTCACCCATTCTGTAAGAGCATACCTCACCAGCACCGCGATCGTAAACAATAAATAGACGGCGAATGTTCCCTCAAAGTTTTGTTAAATAATATTCAGATCCACATTTGGTAGCATAATTAGAGATGTGACAAAAATTGCCAAATTTGATAATGCTGAGAGCCAAGCGCCATCTATCGTGTGGTAAACGAAGCAACTACTGCGCGTGCGCAGTGGGGCAGGGCCGACTTCAGTTACTTGGGTCGCGACGACCAACGAACGTTTATTTTTCTACGTGTTCTTCTCGCGCGTCCCGACTTCAAGCAGCAAGAAAAAAGTACTTAAAACAGACCACGACGAACAAAAACGCTGGATCCACAAATATCCGAGAAAAGCGACAATGGCCACGCATCCACCGTCCCCCGACCAAGCGACCTCGGCAGATAGGCCTAGCAGGCACTCCGACTGCGCAGCGTTGCTTCAACGGTACTTGGCCAAAACCGTCTGCCCACGACCGGCTGGCGCGCTGAATGGAATATGCCCGCGCGACCCTTGTGGACCCTTCCCGTATTATAGTTTGATCGCTGACCTCAATTTTAGATTAAGAGGTGAGGTTGCAATCTCTCCCCCTTGTTTTCCGAGGCAGTCTTGACGAACACTGTCGTCGAAAAGGGACTCTCGTCGATTCTATCTTTTAGAGCGCAGCTCTTAGGCGCCCGTTTCCGGCTTGAGCGGCGTCGCCGTCGCCGTCGGCGTCGCTGTCGGCGTAACCAAGGTCACCCCAAGGTCACGTGACCCCTAAAGGTCACGTGACCCCTCCCAAGGTCACCCCAAGGTCACGTGACCCTAAGGTCACGTGACCCCTCCCAAGGACACGTGACCCCCCAAGGTCACGTGACCCCCAGATCACGTGACCCCACGAGGTCACGTGAACCCTTCCAAGGTCACCTCAAGGTCACGTGACCCCCAAGATGACCCCCATGTGACCCCGAGGTCACGTGACCCCCGAGGTCACGTGGCCCCCCTCTCCGAGGTCACGTGACCCCCCTCCCCCCCCCCCCCGAAGTCACGCAACACCCCCCTCCGGCGCATTTTAAAAATGAGGGGAGGAGAAGGAGGAGGAGGAGGAGGGGTCTACCCTCCCCTTAGTACCCTCCCTCCTCCTCCTCAAGAGCTGCGCTCCAATTCGCCTTTACAGGGAGTTGTAAACGGCTTTCACTTTTTTGTTCTGTGTGATATAGAGCTCAAATAAACGCCGTATGGATTACCTTCGTAACACGGTATGTACACTTTGTTATATAGTATGCCATTTTTATTTTGACAGACTGCACGTCACTGTCGAACTATGACAGTTCGTGGGAGCTACGTGCAATGCCGGTCCAACCTTTCTTTGCCGAGTGTCGCGTCAGTATTAGGGATGTCGCGAACCACCCTAGGTTCGATTTCGAAAGGTTTCGATATTTGCGAAGCGAACTGAGGTTCGATTTCGAAAAATTTCGATATTTTCGTACCGATCGAGGTTCGATTTCGAAAAATTCGCAACTTTTGTCCACAGCAAAGTTTCGAATTCGAAAATTTCGAAGCTTTCACGGTTTCTAAAATTTCGAATTCGAATATTTCGAATATTTTTTTACTTCAGGTTCGATAAATTCGAAGATTTCGAAATTCTTTGTAAAAAGAATTCGAAAACTTCGAACGCTTCGAATTTTTATAGACATGAAGTTCGAACAATTCGAAGTTTTCGAATTTCTTTTTGCATAAAGGTCGAAAGGTTCGAAGGTTTCGATTCTCTTTTAACGCTAAATTCAAAAAAAAAAACTTTGAAGATTTTGAATTTCTTTCTAATCCAAGTTTTCAAAGTTCGAAGTTCGATTTTCAAGTTTCTCCACAGTTTCAGTTTCAAATGACGTTTTCACGACTCACTGGTTTTCACAAAATCAAGTTTAGAAAAGTTAGGGTGTCATATCTAGATTCTGCGAAGTTGGTCAGGCAATTAAATGAGACGACGAGTGTCCCGGACGTGCTAGAATATTTGCCATTGCAGAATTGTGACCGCCAGCCCCGGGGGGGGGGGGGGGGGGGGGGGGGCTTTAACCTGCATCACGCAGTAGTGATTGCACGAACACACTATTTTACGAGACTCTTCCAGTTCGAAACGGCCAGGGGCGAGCAGGAGGTTGAGGCTCAGAAAAACCTTGAAGCGACCTGGCAAACTAGCTCGCTACCCCTTGCACGCTGGTAGTAATCCGATCCGGTGAAGTTTATAATTGTCCTGGAGGTTTATTTTCTGGGATGGAGGAATCGCCTCGCAAAAAGCACGAAAGCCGACACAACTCGAGGTCGAGGAGTGTTCTGCCATACAAGTGGCGTCGGAAGAGGAAAAACGTGGGGAAAGAGGGTAGCGGGAACGGGGGGAAAGAGGGTAGCGGGGGCGGGGGGGGGGGGGGGGTTCAGCCTCCCTCTCCCCCTTGCAGGTCTTTCGGACTGTTAAAGAAAACAATACGGGGAAAGAGGGCGTGGTGGAGCTTATTTTAATCTGAAATTATTTATGCATATGTACACCTAATGTCGCTCTTCACTGCATAAAAGGTTGCGTAGATGGTCATTGTTAGAAACTCGTTGTCAGAAGGCACTGCTCGTCACATGCTTTGTGGTTCGGAAGTTCAAAGCTGTCTTTTCGACCTAAACACCTGTGCCGATAGTAACAAAAGAAAAAAAAAAAAAGAATAAATGCGGGAATAAAAAGCAGGAGAAAAAAAAACTATCAAGAATTCGTCGGAAGTGTTCTATTCTTGCATATTCAGAGGTTCAGAACTTCGAAACAAGTTTCATTTACCAAAATCTGTACAGGCTAAAAGAAACACGTCCAAGGAATGTGAAGCGAAAAAAAAAACGTTTTCTTTTAATGACGTGCTGAACTTGAACACTACTAGAAATCTTCTCCCATGAGTTAATTTATTCCTTAATGTGAAAAAACAATAAATATATTATTTTGTATTCTGCAGATGGCAATGATATGTACTGTCTGTGGTGTTAATTTAAATGCGATACCTCAAACAACTTAGACGAAAATAAATATCAAGTTTAGGTCATAATTGCATGCAGATACATGTTTGGACATTTCTTCGAAACTCACGTTGAATAACAATAATCACATCTTAAGACGGCACTTACCTAGGCTATACATAGATCATTCTTAAAAAGTATAACATATCTACCATAAATAGCTCCGGCTGCAGCGTGCTTCAAATCAGGCACAAACGATAATCGTCAAAAACCCGTCGTCCTTCCTCGCCCCTTCGGGGATTTATTTCTTTAAACCTAAGCATGCCAGAACATTGAAATAAACGACATTGTCTTTCGTAAGGAACGCAGCACCGCGTGTAAAAGTTCGAGAAAAAAAAATTACGAATGTACCTCACTACTTGAATTCAAATGAAACCGTCCGCCGGTCTTTCGAAGTTCGACGAACGTCGAACTTCGAAAGTAGATTGACGCCATTTCAGACAGGTGCGAACAATTGCAGAAAGAACCATCGAGAAAAATCGGTAGATTGCGAGAATGGTGTGGTGTATGAGATACCACTGGAATGCGGGTTTAAGTATGTAGGACAAACATCACGATGCATCAACGACAGATTAAGTGAACACAAAAGAAACGTGAAGAACAATGCACCGAACTCAGAAATCGCAAAACATGTCAACGAATGTAACAACTGCACTGCTATTTGGTCGGAGACTGAAATCATTCACAAGGAGAGGAATGATACAAAAAGGCTAGTAAGGGAGACGGTGCGAATAAAGTCTTTAGGTAATTGCATAAGCCAGGCGTCGCTACAGTTCGGTAAAAATTCCAAAAGTTTTTTAAAAATATAGTTATATTTATGTGTTTATATATATGTATATATATATTTTTTTTCTTTTTTTCTTTTTTGGGTGGACAGAGGGAAAGCTGTACTGTTCAACTTTGCACCGTTTTACGTTAAGTGCGTGTCATCCTTTCGTCGAAAAGGAAAGGAAAACAATTTAAGTAAAAAAAAAAAAAAAAAAAAAAAAGGGAAAAGGAAAAAGGGAAAAAAAAAAGAAAAAAAAAAAAGGTTTTTTTTTTTTTTTTTTTTTTTTATGTGTTTGTGGATCCTTGTTACTTTGGAAGAGGTAATGGTCCTTTTGTTATATTTTGGGGGAGATTGCTGAGTTATCTTTGTGAATCGGCATGAAGGCCGTCCATAGCGCTAGTTTGGAATTACAGGGTTTGGCGTTTGGACTGTTTAGAGGTTGTCCCTTTGTGTTGGTAGTGACTGTCTGGAGGGTTTGGCGGTTGAACTGGTTAGAGTTGCCCCTTTGTGTTGGTGGTGGGCTGTTTGTGGACTATATAAGGAGGAGGACTGAATAAACCTGTTAGCTGAGTTTGAGACGTCGTCCTGTCCCGTTCTGTTTCTTCGACTTTTATGTTTTTCTACCCCAGTCTCAGGTATATTCAACATGGTTAACATCCACCAGCTCGCCTGCACCCTTACTATTGTACCTCGGTTAGGTGACATTGAAATGTTGGCAAAACATTCACAAAAAATGGCGAGGGAAATTTATGAAGTGTTTTACATTCGACAACACGGTCCCAATCTATGCGTAAGTTCAGAGTCAGTGAAGTTATCCAGTGAAGAGTTCGAGTTTCTTCGAAGTTTGGGCACGTTTATTTAATACTTTCTTTTTGCTTCTATATATTCTATAGCTACAAGCGCGTATCTACATGCAGCCCGAAAAGGGTGCCCACACCAAGAGGCCGCGTGCGAGACAGGTACGCATAGAGCATTAGGGTTCGCGCTGTGGTTTTGGCTTTGCTCAGACCTGAGATGGAATGATGTATAGTTGTATATTTCTCTAGTATTTACTTTTCTATTTTCATTTGTTTTTTGTAATGGTATACTTTCTATTAAAATTTTTCCGATGGCACATGACAGTGAAGTTGTCCTACATGCTGGATTCTTCTTTTTATTTCTTTGTCTTCATATGTTGATGTGTTTTAAAAAGATGAAAAAGAGAGTAATTCATGAGTCAGCGTCGTACCTATGTCCCTTCTCCTACATGTCCTTATGTTCGTTTGCGCTGTTTTATTTATATATTTACAATGCACCACCGACTAGCCCACCTCTAAACATTACTGAAGAAGTCAACACATTTTCAATAAAAAGTAAAAAAAAAAAGGGTTCAATAGGGGTTTGTAAAGCCAGATATCAATCGCCGTCATCCCTTACCTCGGACACGGTCGCAGACAATATAATATAATTTAAAAAAAATTAATATTTCTTCTCTTTTTACGAAATAATATAAAGTCAATAACTTTTTTTTAATCTACAAGAAAACGTCGTCACAACTTCTTTTTAATTTTTTTTTATATAAATAAGCCTACAAAAAATTTATTGTTTTTCCTTTTGAATATTTTTAAAAAATAATCTACAGAGAAACGTCCTTATGACTTATTTTTAATGTTTTAATAGAAAAAGCTTACAAAAAATTCATTATTCTTTCTTTTGAAAGTTTTTTGACAATAATCAAAACAAAGTGCGTCTATAAAGGAATTCAGTAGGATCCCGGAAAGTTAGTAAGAAGTCTAAACAGATTAAAAAGACTGTTGAGACTTGTTTTTGTAAAAGTACGGCTCAGGCTGCCGAGCAAAGCCCCTCTTTCCTGGGAAAAGTGGCGCAATTCATTGTTGTGGAATTGCTCGTGGCACGTGCCCCGCGCCTTTTCTGGAAAGAACATGGTGTCTGAAATCTAGCTTTCTTCTGGGCTGTGCCGCCATAATCTTCCCAAGGGCTGCACGTTGCACGTGCCTCTTGCATAGACGCAACTTGCGCCCAGTGATTGCCCTACACACCCCTTAGGGGGGGGGGGGGGGATACACCTTCCTTGTCTTTCTGGAGGCATCCCTTAATTTGCAACGATTCCTCTATTCTGAATGCCCCCCCCCCCCCCCCCCCCCCCCCCCCCCCCACAATTTTAATTCCTGGGGAAACCCCTGCCTTGCGCAACTTTTGAAACATGAAGGGGCTTTAGGGCTGAGCATAGGCCGTTTATACTGAGAGAGTTTGGCCTTCTAAGTTTTTAGGGAGATTTTGACAGCCTGGAAACCACAGCAACGTAGTCTGACAACCAGGGGATGACTTCTTCCGTCCGCCATTTTGTGGCTCTGACTTATAGGAACTCTATGCGATTTCTCAGGAATAAACAAGACAAAGAAGTAACGACCTTTTATGTAATCGCGAAATTCGCTGGTTCTAGCGGGCAACAAGCTCCGCCCATTGGACAAACTCTTTCAGTATAAGCGGCTCTGGTGCCGAGAATCGCATGACCGCGGCTAACAAAGCCGGGTGGGCTAGCGGTGCGCACACCAGCTCGGAGCACGTGGAGCAAAAGCTCGCGCTGCCGAACCCAGGGATCCCGGGTTCAATCCCGAACTTTGTCCGTTTCGATCCGGATGAGCACCTTACCAGCGTGCGGTCGTGTATCACCACTGCGTGGTGCACGTTCAAGATCCCAAGCTAGCGGTTGTACCGCGCACTGGCTAAATTGATCATTTACCGCCGAGAAGCCAGGTGCACATTGAGGCAGACTAACTTCCGGCTGTATAAAGATCAGTGTTGGACAAAATATTCGATAAAAGTATTTAAGTTAATTTACTAAATACTTGCGTCATAAAGTATTTAAAATACTACTCAAGTTACTTTCACCGTAAAGTATCTTGAGTAGAGTACAAATACTTAGAAATGTATTTCAGTTACTTTTGAAGATACTTCTGCATTGCTTAGTTCGTATCGACGTCATTGACAACAATTATGCAGCTACGCAAATGTGAGTTACCAGGATGGTTTATTAGCACGCAACAACACAAAACGGAAAAAAAAGTATCGTAGGGCTATTTTATGCAGTCCGACTATAAAGAGCAAAATATTGTCACGAATAATAAATGATCAGGCGGCGAATAACTGAAGAAACTAAACGTTTAATGGGGCGAACTTGTACCCAAAACAATAGAGAGAAAGTCTAGCGTCGCAGGCGTCGATGTCGACGAAACAGCAGGATTGACCGCTGGGGCGAGACTGACTCCGGACCACCACTCGGAGCACCTCTTGTACCCGCGTGGATTTCTGGAACATTCGGCGTAGAAAGTTCGGCGCGTAGAACATCCGTAACTCAATCAGAGGACAAAATTCTCGAACTTACCAGAATGTCAAGTGGAAGGAATAAATAAAAGAGAAGTTTACTTTCTATTATCGAACCCGGAGCCTCCGCGCGAGAGCCTCCACGCGAGAGCCAAGCGCGCTAACCATTCGGCCACGCGCTCGCTGGGTAACGCACGTGGCAATATCGCTGATAGATGTTACAAAACATTTCTGGGACAACAAGAAAGAGGTCGCTTTAGCTGTTGGGGAGGAGATCAGACCGTGGTGACCGTGATACGTCCGCGGACCCCGCAGCGCGTCACCGGGTACCCGCAGCGCGTCATCGGGCCCAAACGCACGTCACACCGGCACGGGACTTCACTTAATCCCTTCACCCCTAAGCTGACATTGTGGTGGAAGCTACGCGTTCGCCGGACCAATCAGCCACCTCCCTCTCATCACCTAACCTCATTCTCTGCGCGTCGGTATGCGCGAGAGAGCGTGATCACGCGGCAAAAGTGTGGCTGGCAGAGTGTCGAACCGGAACCGGACCGAACCGAAAACCGGAACAGAACCGTTATTTTTAGCCGAACCGGAACTGAACCGAACCGAAATCTTCGCCGCCATCTTGGAACTGAACCGGAAAAAAATATAACGGTAACCGGTTCAAAACGGTTCACGGTAATTTCCTTTTTATTACAAAGTGAGTGTTTGAGAAGTAAAAATTGGCAGCTGGCATTTCTATGTAGTGATCAAATTGTCACGTACCAAATTGTAATGTATAAAAAATTGCGGGTTTTCGCGGCGCTTTTGTATTGGCACTGCGGTTAATCGTGTGCCACGTGGTCACGTGACGTCATGGTTTCAAGACATGCTGTCAAATAATGTCACGTCACGTGGTCCCGTCGCGTGGTCGCATGTCTCACCGCGTCAAGTCGACTAAAATTCAGAACGTCAGTTTCCCCCTCTCTTCTCCAACGTTTCGTATGCTTTTTCCTCCCCGGCAATTTTTACCTGGCCCTACCTTCTTGAGTTGCAAAGGAATATAGATGTATTAGCGTTGTTGACACCGTGACGTCACATGCCATCACGACTTCTCACTGCGAGTAATTCGACACCGTGACGTACTCGGTTGTCATGAGCCCGAGCCGAGTGCTCGGGTTTTTGACACTCAGCATCGCCAAACATTCGTGTTGACTCGTGTTCAATCAAAGATGAGAATAGCCGAACTCTAATAAAGCCTAAATCTCAACCCATGCATTATTTTTTGCCAACCCCAGCGCATGACTATGATGAACACTGGCGGTATAAAATTAGCTTCAGATCACATCGCGGTTTGTTCCAACTGCGTTCTTTCCTTTATTTTTTCTGCGTCTTCCATTGAGCAGAGAGAGAAACTAATGAGTATTTCTGCAAGCTATCAATGTCGGAGATTACCTCTTAGCGGCATTTACTGAAAGTGCAAAAATTGTTGCATGAATCATTCTACATGCACACATCATTGAGGCACTCAGACATGTTTTCGTTGTTGGTGAACAGTCTCAGAAAGTTGTCCCCGAGAATAAAAAGATTGAAAGGACTAAATATGACGTATTAATCTGACGATAAATAGAGCTACAAGTGGGTACAGCAAAAATACCTGAAGAAAAAAAAAAAGATTCTAGTGGCTTTTGAGGGACAGCCGAACGTCGGCAGTCGCTCAAAACCTCGCAGTTATGTTTAAAGTTCACAGTTTTTGGGTGCAAAATAAAAGAAATGGAGAATTACTGAAAACAAATGACAAAAATATAATTGTCGAATTGGCACCCCCAAACAGAGGAGGGAGTCTCTCACAACTAAAAAGTGTTCTGTAAAGAAGCACCGTCAAATGAAAAAAAAAAAAAGGGGGGGGGGGGGGGGAGTTAAAAACCGTATGTGATGTGAAGGTTCCTCTGCTCCGCATCTTCGGCGCAGAGCAGACAGCGTGATCGTGCAAAACTACTTCGTTTGCGAAATCACTCCCGCCAGAAAGCGCGTTTTCGGGGTGCCAGATGCTCGCGAAGAATACGCGAAGAATACAGAATACGCCATGCAAAAAAACATTTCTGAATACATAGGTCGAGCTGAGCGCGAACCTTTTGCAGCGTGCATTTTGCACCTCGGAATTTGATTTTCTCAGCAAAATGCAAACCATGTTAATCAGTTCAGTTTTCTGTTGAAATGTGATGTTCTCAACACAATACTCCGTTCCACTTTATGTGTAAGTATTTCAGGAGCTAAAAAAGCGAACTCTGGGCTTTCAGCGTCCAAGCATGCGCGTTCCTGCAGTGCGAGTGCTCAAGACCAAAGGCTCGCGCTTGTAGCATAGGCTGCATCTGTATTTGAAGAGGCCATGCAAAGCGTTTCTGGCGATTTTTTTTTTTTTAAATTTGCATTGCTTCGCTCGAATTCGTGACTGGGACAATAGCAACAAATTAAACATAAAATGAACAATAAATCTAGCGTATTCTGAACATACTAGGTTAAAGAAATTCAGAATTTTGAGCAAATTTTCGTTTGTTGATGACGTCCTCGATCTAAACCAGTAGACAACCGAAACAACAAGAGCGTGCAACAACCATACGCGATCTTTCTAAGTGTTGGAAATAACATCCAGTTATAAGGATGTGAACCCCCCACCAATCTACGGGTGTTACAAGCAAATATTTGAGTGAGAGTCGCGTGCTTGAAAGGATAAGAAGGGGTCCTTGGCGCCGATTCAGCCAGTCCTACCTCTAGAATTCTGTCATCATTATCCGACGTTTTAGACCAATGTCGGTACTGAACGTTCGTGTTTGACACTGATAGGCACGCCATTCGAAGCAGCATTTGGTTTTCTTCGTTCCTTTGCAATGCCCCTTTAAGCTGAAACAAAGTATAGCAAAAGGGGATGTCCAAATTGTAAAGTTGTGCAGCATATATAGCAGTCTCGCGATGATGTTCTGCAGCCTAATAAAATGTTAGAGCGCGCATGACTGATAAAGCACGGAGTTGTAAAATTAGGCTTCAAAACAAGTGCACGACTATTTGCGCGTGGAGAGCAGCAGCTCCTTTTCTATCTACGGTGTGTCGTTTGCTTCACCTTAGCTTCACCCACTTCTTCTTCAACTGCACTAGTTCGTTGATACACACCGAGGGTTAAGCGGCTTTCGACCTATTGAGCTCGACCAATTGAAACGTCGGGCCACTAAATGTTTAGGCCTTGGTTTGTGAAAGTCTGTATTTCTCAACTTTTTGACCCAACCGGACGGAGTTCTGTCAAACGTGTTTACTTTTAAAACATGCATTCCTATATATTTCTTTTTGCAGTAATTGGCGTCTTGAATGGCATTATTTAAAACAATGTCATTTATTATCTCTATTTCTGCCCATTTTGTGTATTTGCCTTCAAATCTATAACGTAAGCATACAGTTCTTTTCGGCATACACCGCGACCCGGTGTTTCACACTGCCAAAGAGCGAACAAATAAGCGCGTTCCGCAGACTCAACGGATGGCTATTTTCGAGTATCGTCCTCCTGTGTCGGTCTCAAGCGGTTATATGTGAACTTAATACAGTCAAATTGTTTGATGACAATACAAATATTTATTTACTACCTGAAGACTTGACAACATAGATAAAGGGATTATCACCCTAAAGATATACATCATAAGTGAATGCACCCACAAATTATGGGAAATATGCACTGGAAATCTTTTCCGTCATTTTATTCTCGAGAGGCACTTGCATAACTTATTGGAAAAAAACTTAGCAATTTCTTTTTCATTTTGAAGCTGATTTAAATAACACGTGTTCCTGACGAGTATTCAACTTCTCAAACATATAAAAGTCTGTAGCTTCTTTTATTTGATGAACAACGATTTTATGTGTCTGTGGGCTGGATGAAAACAAAGCACACACTGGCGAGTGGCGGAACTATGACGATTGCGCACGCAGACCGTCAGAAAGTGACCAATTAAGCAGCTGTAATGTCGAGTAAACATTACAGCTGCTTACAAAACACCAATTAGCAAGGATGACGCTTATTTACAAAGTAAATTGACCGGCATCTTATCAAGAACAAACATCAAACGCCAAGCTATGTCGAAAATATGCACTTCAATGCGCTCTATTTTACGCCAGATCCGTGCTGAATATGAAGGTCACTCTTTTCTGCATAATTATTCGCCTGTGCCATGGTTCTGAATGAAAACAATATTGGTCAGGAAAGCAAGCGTTGTGCTTGCCACTCAGTGTTCTATAAAAGGCAGACTAAAAGGGTTTGTCCTAAAACTTTCCTGACATTTTGAAAATATTATTGCTTTCAGCTTAGCTGTATCGTCATCATATATATTGTGACACGTATTTTATAATCTAGATTTCAGTATATATATGGCGAGAACGTGCCTGTTTTATGATTGTATGCACTGTAATTAATTTTTTTAAGTACAAGGGCACAGTAGGACTCGACTTTTAATATTGCGACGTAATGGTCTACTAATCACGTGCATTTTAGGCGACACACCAGACTGATAACCTTTAGATTCAGGTAAAATATATGCGACTGAGGTAAAATGAAATAGATGTTGAATCATATATGTTAACCTAGCTTTTCATGTTTCATAAAAATGAAACAACGCAATTTATTTTTGGTACCTGAAATTAAAAGTGGATTCAATAAATGAAAAAAAAAAGTAGGTATATAGTTATTCGTTTCACTCCTGAAAAGTGCCTATAGCCAAAGGAACGCGGAAAATATATTCTCAGTTTAGCGGTTCGAACCGGTTCGAACCGGCTCAAACCGGTTCGAACCGTTATTTTTTGGTTCCCGGAACTGAACCGGAGCTGAACCGAAATTCGTGAACCCGAACCGGAACCGAACCGATAAAAATTTCGGTTCGACACTCTGGTGGCTGGCCCAACAAGCACGTAGCTTCCACCGCACTGTCAGCTTCGGAGTGAACGGGGTGGGGAAAGCCACTTTTGTCTGAATTTTGAGCGACGGGGTAATCTTCTAGGGGGACATTAGCTGTGTCCGGCTACACAAACGAGATTCCGAGCAAGAGGGACACTCCCCCTTTCTGTCTTCCAGAACTGTTTGGTAGAATGCGCAATTTATGAGTTGAGGAGGAAAGCTAAACAGGGAAAAGTTGGAAAAGTGTTTCCTGACTCCTTTAGGTCTGCCTTGTCCTTGTACGTCGTTTCCCGGTCAGCTTGTGCATCCGGGTGGCATCCTTCCGTAAAACCACACCTTTGGTTTGAGGATTTTTTTTTTCTTAGGGGGGGGGGGGGGGGGAACTCTGTAGAAACAAAAAGCGCCCTTGGGAAGGCAAGGGGAGAACCTTTATTGTACGAACTTTGGGCTGAACTATGAGTCACAGTCGGCAAAAAAGCGATATTTTCACGAGCTCAGTTAAGGTCACCGTAGCTAATCGGAGCTAGCGACAGGATTCGGTTGCTCGGAAGAATGTTCACATTTGCTCGTGCCACATCCACCCCACTTCATACCGAAAAACTTCGAAAATGGCGGAATGTCAAAAATGTATTTAAGATAATGAGTACAAGATACTCGGAATTGTAATTAAAATAGAGTATTAAATACTCTCCATCAAAGGTATTTGCAAGATACCAAGATACTCCAAAAAGTATTTAAGATACAGTATCTTGAGTAGAGTATTTGAGATAGGCGCAAGTATGATAAAAATACACACACCAATTTCGATAATTTTGGCTCCCGTTCATGGAACTTAACAGCTCAGATTTCTCCAGTCTAAATTGGTCGTTTTTAAATCACTGTGAAATCATTACGCCATTGTAAGGAAATCGCGTATTGGCGTTTCTTTCGCTTCACGATATGTTTATGCATACTATAAACTCAGCAGTTTGTAATTATCTATTTTAACAAAACATCAAAAATATTTTTTTTTTTTTACGTGTAAATTCACATTATTTTAAAAGAATTACCAAGCAAACAACCACGCTGATCCTCGATGCTGCCTCATATGGCGTGTCGGGTTCGATTTTGGTTTTATTTTATATAAGCGAATGCGAAAGAACGTGACCCACGCGCGTGTGAGTCGGTTGTGCAGGGGGCGGAGAGGAGGCGTTTGCTCTCCGTACTGGTATTCGCGAGGCAGTCCAGCTTAAGGGATGCGGGGTATGGAGGTGTCGGGACGATCCGGACTGTATCGTAAAAATGCTCCCTCGCCGTTAAGGCACAGATGTAGAATGGCACGGTTTTATATGCGTGTCTCTGGGAGGACCTGTAGTTTTACGTGAACGTTTCGAGAATGGAACTTTTCCGTTCTAGTGTATTTCCCCATCCCCGATGACGTGCGCGCCGCATTTTGTGCAATTGTAGTCGTAGCGATGTTGGCGTTGAAGTGTCTCAGCATCCATGCACGCGTGGGTTCATTCGTCCGAGTTGCTAAGTTTGTGATTTCAATGTCGTAGAAAAAAAAAAAAAAAGATATATGTATTTTTTATTCCTTTTTTTTAACATCGAGGCTTTTACGTATAAAATATCGAATGACGACTGACCAGTCTTTCAGCTTGCTGTCGCAAGTCCCGAGTGTTATTTCACGTGACTGCACGTATCGTCCTTAGGGAGTAGTACAGAATTTAAAATTATAGTTTATTTGAGACACTCTTAGAGGGGTATTCACACGAGGAAGAAATCCCTCCTTTGGCTCTCCGGGATGCGCATCACGTGGTAACAACGTCACGCTTTTGCGCGAAGCCGCGCTGACGCAGCCATCCCAGGGGAATGGGGGAGCTTTTTGCTCAGGCTGCACAAACCACGACCTAGTGTAATCCTGACCTGTCCACAGCCGGTGCACCTTGTAGTACATAGACCCGGCCGCTGCGTTTCGTCACGCTATGAATTTACGGAGCTTTATAGAGGCTTTTTGGTCTTCTAGGGTATCCGCATATCAATCGAAGGTGCGCAAGGCGTGGCAAAATTTTCTGATCCTGACCTGCTCTCCTCGCGGGCCCCGCTGGATCGAGTCGGCAGTCGGTGGTCGTGTGACAGATTTGTCAGTAGACGCATCGGCTGCCAGCACAGTGGCTATTTATGGGTGATCCAAGAACGCGCTTTATTTCGATGATGACAGATCCACGCAAACATGAGAGTGATCCACCCTGTCACGTCCTACTGCAGCCTGCTGGCGCCACGCTACGGTAGGTGTTCCCGAGAAACAAATATCACCAGCCGCGCGCCGTGCGGACTGTGCGCCAGACAGGCTGTGAACCGCGTTTGGATCGCAGAAAATCCTTTACCGAGCGCCCCCAACGGCAAGATGACGCACTTCGTCGTCGACCGCATGTTCCACAGAGAGTAGTTCTGCGGGCAGGTCAGGATTACAGACTAGGACGTGGCGCAAACGCTCTTCGTCTTGGCGTGGGACCTTTTTGCAATTGGCGGTATATTGTTTGCGTGTCCGGCAGCTTTACAGATTTTGCTCCGCCGGATGTGGGCGGTGGCATCGGGATCAACGTTACTGGAGCAAGCTCAGTTTCGCAGCTCCCTATTCTCGGCTGGGGAGGCAAGCGGCCCAGCTGGCGGCCACGAGAACTAGCGGCGCTGCGGTCGGATCTTACTTCTCTGTCTCGCAAGTCGCCTGCTACCACCGCATTGAGAGCTTCCTTTTCTTTTTTTCTTTTTTTGTTTTTTTTTGTTTCACGATTACGTACATAGTAGCAGAAAAAGATGATGAAAAGGAAGTGTAATACACCACGGAGTTGAGAGTCAGCGCAACGTATCTGATTCTATCAGCAATTTTTCGCGAAGACCTGGAACATAGCCGGGAAAGTTTTTGGTAGATTACTTCGATAGAAAAAATCCCCGAAGAACGTCGAAGGGCCCGCGTCGCAGGCAGTTTGACGTTCGCTCTCTTCGTTTGTTTCCTGTGAAGGCCGAGCAGGCTACAGGCCCTGGTATTCCCCGGTACTCATAGTGGAAGAAAACACACAAAGGGAAAGCATCCTAAATAGGCAAATGAATTTTTTAAAAATTCAAGAAAAGCTGGCAAACTCCGAATGCACACTGCAGTGGGGAGCCGCGCTGACCGGGTTTCCACAGCTGTCAGACATTTCTGATTGATAGGGGTCGCTCGAATCACAAAATGGCGGCGGCCAGAGAGCTCTTTTTTCAAAGGTCTAAATTCTGTTTCACGACAATTTGTCAAACTGTGAAGACTAGGGCCGCGCGAAGCAATGAGAGCGTCGGAGCGAGGCACGTAACCCGATGTCACGGGAGCATTTAGAGTGCCTTCATACACACGCGCGCTTTTGCTTGAGTGGTGACATCTCCGCCATTTTTCCGCCCAATCGTTTTTTTATGCATTTTGAAGTGCGCGCAATCCGGTGTCACTCAGCTCGAGCGCGTAGCTTTGGCTGATGCATAGACGCCATCTTACCGCCCAAGTCACGCACCGAGTGCGCGAGAGCGTCACGCGCTGGTACATTCCGGACAACAATGGATGTCTTCACCCTGAGACAGACAGACATCTAGGCACCCTAGGAGCATTTGTGTCGCTACGCCAAATGCGAGGCGCGAGCCCCGGAGGAACAGGCTGTAGTATGCTAGCCAAGAGTCGTCTGCTCCAAAACCGACCAATTCAGAATGAACGTCCACCGCAGCCACATTTTCATCTGCTAAAATAGCGAGCACTTCGGGAACAGTTCATGAGGCAACCATACGCTCAATTTAGCCGCGAATCTGCGACGGGTGCTAATGCCAGGGCAGAGTGCGATCTTCAGTTATTTTGGTTTAGTTTTCGACCGGAGTTGCCGTATAAGCTACCTTTTTTACAAGGGCGCAGCCATCTTGAATGTCGTCACTTCCATAGTGTACGTCAACGTTGATATGCGTTAAAACGTCGTTTTGATCTCTTTACGCCGTTGGAAGGTGTTCACAAAAAATGCGTGATTGTCACACATGCTTGTTTTGCCTCACCTAAATTTTCTCTCACATTTCAGTTTGAACCTACTTATTATTTTTTCGTCCCGCATACCAGCTATTGAACATACATGACTCGTCACGACGGTAAACGAAAAACGCAAGGGCCACCTGGCAGTGTTTCAGTCATTAATGTCTCAGAGAACTTCCGATTCATAAAAAAGAATGAACAATGCCCAACTTAACACCGCCACTCGAAATGCCGATGAAACCTTTAACCACCAATTCTCCAGGTAAACGCCTAAATAACGAAGATATCCCTTAACATGTTTTCGAAAATTCTTGTAAAACAACTTGCCTCCTCCAAAACGTTAAATTCTACAGCCGAAGGAACTTGTTAAATATTCAACTTTGATGTCCGTGAAGCATTTATGCTTTGTAGCACTGGAGACATAAGCAACCTCGACAGGCATGCAAAGACAGACCGGCCGGAAGTCTTTTGGGAGGCAAGCAGCAGTTCATGCTTGTAAACAGCAGACGTGCCTATACATAATACAAAAGACAGACTGCAAACATCAGTCAACGCGATATCCGTTGTTCGAATGCAGCAGGCCAAGTTAATCTTTAAGGAGTAACTTGGCATGGCGGCATGGCAACCAGTACAATTGTACTCAGTGCAGTGCGTCATTCGAAGCGTGGATCTCGTAGTGACCTGAGTTCTAATCTGTTTGCAGAGTGTGTTTTGTATGATATATAAGCAGTGTTACCCCAGCTTAAAGGGGTCATGAAACGATATCGGGTTGGAAAGTTCATGAATTTGCAGAGGCGTACTGGTCCTAATCGGGTCCAAGTATACTCGCACAGACCGCCACTGATTCAAATGCTTCTTCGTCCCGGTGAAATGGCGAGGGTAAAAGGGGACTATTTCTTTCAGACTCGCCTTCGCAAAGATTGCTGACGTAATTGTGGGATCGAAACCACCCGCCTGACGACAGTCGAGCGCAGCTCATGGATTGGACACAAGAAGTTCGTGAGCACTCGACTTCGGCTCATATCAATCAATGCCTCGGCGGACACTGGGGCAGTGGCTCATGTCCAGCCGCTGCGAGGATGAGAATAGCCGAACTCTAACAGTTCCTGGGGCTCGGCACGCGTTTTCTACTTCGGCGACTCTAGGGTGCGGCTATGATTGGCGTTGGCGGCACAGGGTAGGAAAAGAGCACGCCGGCAGCGCTGCCTCTGTCGCCTATTGTTCGTAGAGAGCCTGGGTTGTAGAGAGGTTCCAAATCAAATCACGTTAATAGCGAACACCTCTGGGCCGGAGGTGGTCGCAAGTGCGCATGCGCTGTGTTATTGCATGGCTAGGAGGAAAGCAGGCGGAAAGGCGGAGAGGCTGGCGGACGACCAACGTGTTCGTCACCTGTAGCTCGGATTGCAAACGAAGCCCTTCAACCACGTGATCCCGATCGAGCAGTTGGATGTTCTCTGTAATACAGGCTCTTTAGCTGTTCGCTGCGATCTAGCGGTTGTCGCCACCGACTCCTCGAGAAGCAATTGTGAAGACTTCCGCGGGCCTAGTGTGCCCGTCATTATTACGACGGGATGTAAGGTTCTTACAAATTCCGCAAGCTTTTCCGGTGCGCAAAACATGAGCGAACGCAATCTGAGTGCACCGGCTAAAAAGAACTTACCGGTGAAAATGATCTGTTTGCCACTAGGGGCACCCTGGTAGGGACTTCAGTTTTGTCCGCTCCTTGTCTATAGACGATTTGCAGCAGATGTGGCTGGGCGCCGCCATAACCGACCTGCAGTTTTTGTTTCCTCTTATACTGTTTACATTACTTCATCATTACAACAACAAAAAAAAAAATCAGACTATTGCAGTCTTAAATGTGATCGTGCTCTTCACCCCAGCATGGGCCTTTGTGGAGGCTCGTCAAAGCCCGCTTTAGTGGCCTGCTATCTCGGTAAGACAAGAGAAGGTCAGAAATGGCGGCTGCAATCTTGCGCTCGTGCAAAGCGTCGGACCATGGCCGCTTGTTCTGGCTCCGAATTGAGGGGATGAACGATGCTCATATTTCTCAAATGCATTTGCCGACTGTCATTCCTTAGAAAGAAAGACAAAGTCAACTTCCTTCGGTTTTTGACGTTAGGGAGTGATCCTGAGTAGTATTTAGCGAAAGTAGAAAAATCGTTTTATGGCTCCTTCAAGTTACGGTAGGATACCTTACGTACAAGTCACCGGAACATTTGTCTCATATTAAGCGTCGCTACCAGTTCACGGAAAAAGCCAGACACGACATTCGAGACACGAATGTTTGGGTGACTTATACGTAACGTAGGAAAACGCAAGAAATCGGGGCTTTGTGAACCAGCTTTTAAAGTGGTTATGAAACGATATCGGGTTATAAAGTTCATGACTTTACAAAGTCGTGCTGGTCGTAGTCTGGCCCAAGTATACTCGCAGGAACCGGCACTGATTCAGAAGCTTCTTCGTCGTGGTGAAATTGCGAAGATAAAAGTGGACTATTTTTTTCAGTTTTGTCTTCCTTTGAGTACGTAAAGGTGAGAACAAAACAACGACCTGCTGTAATCCTGACCTGCCCACAGGATGGCTCGCTATGGAAGACGTTGTCGCCGATGAATTGCGTCGCTTTGCCATTGGAGACGCTCTGTAAAGACTTTTCTGCGACACGAACGCGGTTCACAGCCTGTCTAGAACATAGTGATGATATCTGTTTCTAGGGGACACCTACTGTAGCGTGGCGGCAGCAGTTGCAGTAGCAGTAGCACGCTGCATCGCTTGCATCGAAAGAGCGCGTTTGTCAGACACGGAAGCGCAAGGGTGTTTTCTGGTCCCAACTGATTTTGTGCCATCGTCGAAATAAGGCGCGTTCTCAGATCACCCATAAATAGACTGTGCTGGCAGCCGGCGCGTCTATGCTCCGTTTCATACTTAATATACAACACTGTCACAAGCTACCGGCGCGAGCTCGTGGCTTCATCCATGTTTTCGTTTGCGCGAGAGCGCGTGCAACTGATCAACGAGATCAAGCCCCGAGCTCGTGCCAGCAGCTTTGACAGTGTATGAAACGGAGGGTAGTGACGAATCTGTCACGCGAACACCGACTGACGACTCGATCCCGCGAGGTCCGCGAGGAGAGCAGATCTGGACAAGAGAAGGCCGCGGCGCCTTGCGCGTCTTCAATAGACGTATTGTTAGATTACCCAAGCATCAAGGAGAATGCAAAAACTGGTGTTCCACGCGCCACACGCGCGCGCCTTCCCCATAGTAAAGATTAAAGTAAATTACCAAAATATTGTGTTGATGAACGCGCGTGCAAGATGCAATTTGTTTTAGGCATGTTTTAGAAAAGTTACTACTGCTGATTCCAGCACGTGCGGCGCGTGGAACACAAATCTCTGCTTTCTTCTTGATGCTTGGGTAATTTAGCAATACGTCTGTAGACCGATCTCACCATGCCTTTGACGCATGCGTGACGCCGTCATAGCTTTAGTTCCCAAGAGGCAGGCAGCAATGCACGACGCGGCACGTGCCGTCTTATGCTCTGCATGCGCAGAGCTCCAGCCAGGTCGTCGCACGAGCAAAATGACTAAAGTTCCCTTGATGCATTGCGGCAGCGGCGGCGTAACCAATCTGGCTGGTGTTATCGGTCTCGGAAACAGAAAAGCCTTTATGCAGCGCCGCGAAGTCATAGCATGAAGAAACGCTGCGGCCGCGGGCGTGTACTACAACGTGCGCGCTGGCACATTCTTCTGTGCACAGGTCAGGATTACAGTAAGTCCTGCATTCTCAGAAGTGGGGTTTGCAGCACTTACACCCCTTATCCCATATAGAACAGCCTAAAAACTATAATTCGACGTTAAATTCACTGACGTTGAAACGATGATACCAGCTTTAAAGGGGTAGGGAAACGAAATTTCAGCGCTCATTTTTTAGCTTTAATGCGTTGCATTGTTGCACCCTAACCTCAAAAACACCAGTCTTCCGTTGAAAAGAACAAGAAAACTAATTTTAAAGCTAAATAAACGATCCTTCAATGTGCACCTGGTGGATGCATGCGGAGCCTATTTGGGAAGTGGTCTAGCAACGTTGTGGAATCTGCTACGTAGTCGTGACGTAGCAGATTCCTCGGAGCAGCGCCGCCCTTTGGAATTTCAACATTTTCCTTCTTAGCTTTCCTCCTAGCTCAACTCACGAATCGCGCATTGTACCAAACGGTCCAAGAAGACGGAAAGGAAGGACTCCCCTCTTCCTCGGACCCTTGTTCGTGCAACCGGAAACAGCTCTTCTCCCCCTAGAAGATTATTAGCCCGTCGCTCAAAACTCCAACAAAAGTTGCTTTCCCCACCGCGTTCAGCCCTAAGCTGACAGTGTTGTGGAAGCTACGTGCTCCATGGGTCAGCCACACGCTCGTCACCCCACGGGTACTTCGAACGGCTCGGTTGTAACGCGCTGACGCTATTGACACCACCACAACGCTGACAACGCCACCAAGGGCAAAGCTCATAACCACGCCTGCCTTGCTACTCCACGAACGCGAGGAATCTTTTCTTTTTGTTTTTGTTTGCGCCGGATATCCCATGACGCATCGCGCTCTCCGCTCGCTTCTCTTCGAGTGCTGGCTCGAGTGCACCGTTTGGAACGAAACATATAGCCAATCGTTCAAAATACAAACGTGCGATTATCATTTACGGCTATTATCCGTCATGCTTGACTCATTTCCGAACGAAATTTGAATATTTCAATTTTTGTTTCCGTACCCCTTTAACGAGCGGCATGATAGTCGAGTAGTACAACTTATTAAAATAGCAAATTTACAGTCGGGGACAAACGTTTCCGGATCACGGAAGCGGTTCGGGTAATGCCCCTCTATCCTGGTAAAGGTGGTGCCATTCATTGTAGTGGAAATGCTAAAGACTAAAACCCCTTCATGCTACAGACTAAAGCCCCTTCATGATCTTAGATGGTACACTGCGGATTGATAAACATAGCTCCATCAAACCCCATGTATCTAGAATCACACGTAATAAGGTTACCAGGACAATCGAAGAGTACAGATTCAACAACGAGTGTTTCAAGCATTTGTATTTCTCTCGGACGATAAGGGAATAGAATAAACTTCCTGAAATCGTTGTTAAATCGAAAAGGGTTTTGAATTTTGTAAAGTTTCTCCCATGTAACCAATAGACCTCATGTTATTATTTTTGTTGTATTTTTGTGCTTTTTGATATGAGTATTAGGTGTCGTAAAGTCCTTCAATTTTTGTCATTGTGTTCTGCATCTGTATTACATTGTCAATTGTTTTTGTACCCACTCCTATCATAGTCCTGCTGGGGGACTGATAGTATTATGAAATAAATAAATAAATGTAGCGCAATGTGCAAGAGGCACGTGCAATGTGCAGCCCTTGGGAAGATAAATTTACATGAAGGAACGACCTCCCTCAAGAAACCGGTGACGTTGCCTACAAAATATTTGAAAAAAACATAGCTAATGTTCATTTTCATCCGTATCACGAGTGTTTTCAAAACAAAACTCTCCAGCCCTCTTTTTCGTTTATTCACACAGTTCTAGTTCCAAAAATTGATGATCCAATCAACGTTTGTAACGTGGAAAATTACAGGCCGATCACTTTAGCTAATGTGGACTATAAAAGTGTAATGAAGATTCTTTGCAAAAAGAATGCAAAGCGTCATTAAATCTGTTGTGGGACAACAACAGACATGTAGCATACAAGGAAGCATAATAGTGACCAATATGCACGCAGCTCGAGTTGTGTTAGATTTGTGCGATAAACATACCCGCTAGATTGTAACACTGCAAATATATCTAGCAAAAGCTTTAATGAAGTTTCACACGAAGTTCCTTTTCTCATTTTAGACCACATTGATCTGAGTAACATTATTTTCGAGGGGAGAAAGATGGCGTATGAAGACTGTATAATAAGCCTAGTAATTAACAATCATGTAACCGTGCGTATCCCCATGTGATCATCGGTTCGCCAAGGCTGCGCAGTTTCCCCGCTCTTGTTGGCCATCTGTCCCGAACCTTTCTGCATTGGCGTTAAAAATAGTCCTAGGATTAGTGGTTTCACCTTAACCGTGTGTGAAGTAAAAATCTTGACGTATACGAACGATGCTGTTATTTTTTGCGAAGATCGCGAGAGTGTTGCCGCGACTGTTCAGTCCACAAGAACGTTTTGTTCTGAAACCGCTTGCGGGGTAAATTGGTCGAAATGTCAGGGACTGTGTGCAAGGAGAATAAAACAGAGCTCCACCTGTGTTCTAAAATGTTCAGTGGTCTACAGTACCCTGGGTTTTCCTGGGCGTACCTACGAGCAACTACCGCGAGAGCGGCTCACTTCGCAAGACCGCAACTGACAAGATGTGTCAAAGCCACGAAGTGCAAAGGTCAGAATGTTTTTATTTTTGCAAAGATCACGACGTTCAGTATTTTTTATATAAAAACTTACGTACTTGTTGCAAGTTCCGCACTTTTGTCGTAGTCATTTGCAGGGTATGCATCGAGTGTTTGCTGTATTCATATGGATCTCTATATGGGAAAGGACTAGACGCGATAATCTAGTCCGGTGGTCTTAGTCTGTCCCATTTCTTTATAACTTATTACAAACTGTGATTCAATGACAACTGTGTAGATTCATTCCTGATTTTATTGTTTCTTCAAGTGATGGATACCATGGCAACTTCACCAGTTTCTTAAGGGAGGTCATTTCTTCATTTAAATTTCTAAGAATGTGTTTCAGGATTAAGTGCTACATGTGTTCGGTCGCACGGAAGCGTTTAACGCAAGATCTTCTTGAATGTTTCTTCCCTGTTCCACTGTACCGTGCTTGTACCCCGCCGACTGGGATCGAGATGTGCTCAGTCTAGTCGAAAAATTGTCTATCCGTGGATCGACGAAAACATTTTTAAGCTGCATTCGTATATTCTGCCAGTTAAATCATGGTTGACTCACAGTTAAATCATGGTTCTCTTTCAGAGTGAAAACCCTGAAACCGTAAAGCATGTGTTCCTAGATTGCTGGGATATGCCATTCTATTTTGGGACGTGCTCCAGCGTACGCAGCGTACGCATAAAAAGCACCTACCGCTTACGGCACGTGGAATCCAATATCTGTCAGTGCGTGATGGTTTTTTCCCGTATGACCTGGTCCGGCTATTAGGCCGGCATGTCATCTAGAGCAGCAGGATGACAGTACGTTACGCACACTTAAGCATTCGCTCAGTACGCAGTTACTTTATTGAACATGTAGTACGTATGCTATACTTCGTTTCAGCTTCGGTCCGAGCGCGGCCGATGTTGTGAGCAGAAGGGCCAATCAAACAGCGCAAAAAGCGAAACGTCATGGCCTGCTCTCTGCAGTTGATAGGACTAGCCGGTATTCGCCGTGTCTCTGTGCGCGCTCCTCCGCCGGCTAGCCCTACCAAGAGCAGAGAGCACGCCATGACGCTGCGCTTTTTGCGGTGTTTGATTGGCCCTTCGGCTCATAACATCGGCCGCGCTCGGACCGAAGCTGAAACGAAGTATAATAACTGTGTACCGAAACCCTGTCCTAAAGCGTAATGGCTGAAGAATTTTGATAAGCTGTCAGATTTAGAGGATTTTACTCATCAGCCAAGAATCAAGAGAAAGTGACTCAAGTCCCTATAACGGAATTCATGTGACACCATCAATTGTACAGTGTTGTGATTGAGTGCAGTTTACTGAATTTGTTAAACATCGGCAAAAAAACTAAGTGTCTTCGTGGCCAAGTCGGTAGCGTGTCTGATTCGTAACCAAAGGGTCGTGAGTTTGAATCCCGCCTCCGCCTAAAATTCTTCGAACTTTTTCTCTAAGGCAATGGAACTACCTTATGAAGTGAAATCATTTAAGACATGCGGCAACCTTTAATTCGCAGTGCCATGTCATGTTTTAATCACTTTCATTCCACACGTAACGTCATGTTTCCCGTGAGCGTTGAGGGTTGTTAGAAATTCTCGCGCGAGGTCATGTGGGTGTGACGTCATGCCCCTAGCGACCAATCAGGATTTTTTTTCAGTATCCAGACGCCGACGGCGGCTTTTCTGCGACACGAGCGCCTTAGACCTACCTCTTTAAGACACACCTGTATTAGAGTGCCTTCATGTGCGCTCTGCATGGGTTGATGACATCTGGCCATTTTGTCTCGAAAGTTTATTTTCATTTTTTGTTCTGAAGCGCGTGAAAAAGTGTGTCCCTGCACCTGCTCGTGGCACTGACGGTGCTACGGCGACATTTTGTTTCCTGCGATTTCTTTCTATTTCCCCTGTGAGCGCGTGCTGTCGGCATCGGGTACTACAAACGATGACATCACCCTAGACGAAGGACATTGAGGCACTCTAACCTATATACTCCGGTCACCACTTAGCTGAGGCTACGGCCAATACCACACGCACGAGAGCTTGAAGTTTCTGCTTTGAAGCGTTCTTCCCCAGAACGAGTGCGAGTGCTAGAGATGCATGCCTTTAAAGAAAAGCTGAAACCTTCTAGAAAAAAAACGAGTTAGAGGTGAATTCTGGCGTACTTTTATCCCGTGAATTTAGATATTACGTTCGTTTTCTTCGAAAATGTAACTAAAAGCGAGAAAACACGAAAAAACTCCGACTAGTCGTGACGCCATACTAGGATCTTTAGGCCGCCAAGCGCGTGTCACTCGTGTGGGCAGCGCATGCAATTGCAAGCTTGACATGGGTATTTTTCCGCACTGACGCCAGTCGCGACGTCTATTTCTCAACGAGCTTGAGTAAACTTAGAGCGGTAAACCAGCGGTCCAAAATGGCACCCCCCCCCCCCCCCCCGGTTGCCGCCATCTTGCGTGTTTGCCACATTAGTGATCACGTGACGTTAAGATGGTTGCGCCCAGAGGTGGGCCAGATCAGATTGGCCAGATCGCGGTCAGCAGATGGGCACTTTGGGGCTGCGTTCGAATCTTACTCGAATGGCGCCGAGTTATTCCGGCGGATCAAGTCACGTGACAAGACAGATTTCAGCAACGCTGGACGCGGGTTGGTTTTCGAACGCAACCGGTACGAGAACTCCACCCAGGAGTGAGATAAAAGCTGCGTTCGATTTACTTGCACTTCCTGCGCCGGTGCAGAAAAGTGTAGGGCAGTCAACGAGGTATAGGGCATTAGAGTGATAAACTGGCAGCTGAAAGTGACCCCCAATTGACCGCCGCCATGTTGTACAATTTTGACCACTAGACACGTGACCAGGCCAAATCTATGACGTAAGCAGACCAAATCTCTGGCGTCAACGATAAGATGGCAGCGCCCAGTGCGTGTCGGAAGCGTTGTGGGCGTTGATCGGAGTGTGTAGATTCGTGAGCGGAATTCAGTTTTTGAGGGTTTTGTGTGCTCTCCCGCGTAGGAATAACGTGAAGCGCGAGGGAATGAGGCTTTTCTTTTTTACTTAATTCAGAGTAAGCCAGATTCGGTCCCGTGCTTCTCGTACGGGCTCGGATCACTACCTCGGACATCGCTCGGTCGTTCGAGTTTAATTAAAATATCCGCAATCGTTAACCACGGGAGCTCCTCCATAATCGCTGAGTCGAAGGATACGTCGAACCCATCCAGAACGCGGAGTCTAAAGGTATGTAGGACGGAACCAGAACGCGGAGTTCTAACGGTACGGCGGACGTGCCCGGGCAATTTTCTTAGCTCGACCGTCAAGATTCGCATTTGAAGCAGCGAGTGAAGTGTTGAAATCTCCGAACTGCTCGGTGCTGAGCTAACTACGGACCACTTCACTATGTGATCCGTAGTGACGTGAAAAAGACCGACGGCGGTCACTCCGGGCGGACGGCGGCTCCCGGCCGCCTGCCGGGTGCCTTCTGTGAAGGGGCGACAGTCGTGTAAGCAGTACTGTACCAGCTTCTCTTATAGTTATGTTGTTTTCGAGCAGCTTCCCGATCACTAAACCCCGCAAACGCGTGCCGAAATTTCAAAAGGTGTCTGCCAACCTGGAAAGCCTTGAACTCCCAGGGAATTTCGGATCATCTGGGAAAGTCAGGGAATCATTCAAAAAGTGGGCTAAATAAGGGAAGACGAATAGTGAAAGCGGCATGGCGGTTGCTCGTCGGCACGGCCATGCTGAATGACATTGCCGAAATGTCATCCTTCGACTCAAAAACTCAAGGAATTTGATCAAAATAGTCAGGGAAAAACTTGAAAATGTCGGGGAATTTGAAATCAGTAGTTTGTTAGACACAATGTTTGATTCTCTTGGCACTCCACGCGTTTTTACACACGACAGGCACACGCCCGTGTATCACACGGCAGCCAGGCCAAGCGGCTGCCAGCCACTTATGTAAGGTCGATAAGACGCAAGCGTGCAACGCTTTCGGACTGCTGTAAATACACCAGCGGGAGCGTCCGGCCGCAGTCCGACTGCCCACGCTAGGACACCCGACACAGACTCCGCGTCCTGGGTACGTCCGACGTATCTTTAGATTTTGCATCCTAGGTACGTCAGACCTATCTTTAGACACAGCGCCTGATAATAGTAGTGAATAGGGTCACGTTCAGTGCGCAAGTCACTTTATTACACTCGGAGAGCGGAATTCCATTCCCGTTGCGCAGGTAGTTCCCGAGCTAGGCATGCACTTGAAGACTATGTTTCACTCTTTCATAAAGCAAGCCTTGAGGGACCCCTCCGCCCTTGTGCACCCATTCGCAGGTCGTGTCGCCTTTCCTCACGTAACTCCCGCAGGTTCAGTGAGTTGCCGAGCCACTGCAGCCCTGGCGTCGCTCGGTACATGCAAGAGGCGGCTCACGTCGGTCGTCCAGCAGCGTACTGGAGGGACGCAAAGCTAGCAGCCTCCTTGGTGCACGCAAGACGAGGCTGAGCAGACCTCCAAGCTCTTCTGACGCACATGTGCACTCCAAGGAGACCGGTGTTGCACCCCGATTCCTAGAGATGTGGTCGCACTGGCAGTCTTGTCGGTCCCTGGGGGCCGTCGAGGAATGCCAGAAAGCAAAATTCCATCCTTCTTGCGCAGGTAGTTCCCCAGCTGGTCACTTCCTTGACGACGTCGCACCCTCTCTGGAAGCAAGCTTCGGGATGCTCTTGTGCACCCATTTGCAGGTCGTGTCGCCTTTGCTCACGTAACTCCCGCAGGTCCAGCGAGTTGCCGAGCCGCTGTAGCCCCGGCGTCGCTGGTCGTGCATCCTGGTCCTGGTCGTGCATCAACCACCGCTACCCATTTCCGCTGAGTGCTTGGGTGTGGTAGCTTGACGTGCTTTCGCAGAAAGCTGTATGCCTTTGCCGAGTAAAAATGGAGCGTGAGGGCAAACTTGCGCACATCCTCTGTACATGCGTTTTTGTTGCGCCTGACTCTTTTTAAGACGAGGTTGCGCATTGTGTTGGTGAATGCATTGTCAAGTATGTCAACTGCTGGCTTAGGAAGTCGTTTCCTCAGTTCACGGAGCAGCGTGTTCAGCTTCCTAATCCTGGCCGTCTTCCGATTGATCTTCTTCTTTGCCTGTTTCAACAGTTTCCTCGCCTTCTGCAGCTTTTGCCTACTCGTGGCCAGGACCCTGTGCAGTCGTGGTGACACAGCTGCGTACGAGTGGTCACCGAAGGAAGTGTTGCGTCGCTTGAACACAGCTTCAGGGGGAGTCTCTGACGTCGTAGCCTGAGAGGGGGAAGTAACAAGCTTTACATTGCTTCCAGAACCAGCAGCAGCTTGGGCCTCTCCTGGGGTTGGCTGATCAGTCGTCGATCCAGGCTGCCTCTCTGGAGGGTGAGACCTGTCAGCAGAACAACGAGCGGTGACATTCAAGACTGCCTGTATTCCACAAGACTGTGTGCCAGGGCATGCATTCTTGGCAGGTTATACTGTGCAGTGTGATATGTGACCACACCTTTTATGCGTTGGCCAGAACTGGCACTGACCCACAAAAAGGGGGTGCTGGGAGTTCTGGCTTATGAATAGGGTTCCATGTTTTGGGTGTTTTTTAATTTGTGAGTATTACCTGGCTCAGTGAGCAAAAGAAGAGCCGTGATCAAAGGGTGCAGCCAAAAGCTGTAACCAAAAGTTGTGTCCAAATGCCGTGACCAATGCGACGCAATCCAAGGAAAAAGAAAATAAGAGAAAAACAAACAGCTGTGCTCACGTTATCATTTTCGTCATGTGACTTAATTATTAATCACGTGATCGAACAAAAAATAAACCTAGAAATAAATTATCCCCTGCCCGGTTTCGAACCTAGGCTCTCATGATCGCAAAACTAGTGTGCTATTCATTGGGTCAACCTTGCTCATTGACTCGGCCAAAGGTAATGCTCACGCATTCTCACATCATGAAAGAAAGCTGAGGTGCTCTCGTAGTTTTATTTTTTTAAAAATGGGGGTGATTATTTGGTGCTTATTTGTTCTCTCGAATTTTGAGCTTATCAGTGTCTTTTTTTGATATCGACTAAAACTCGGAGTGTCACGGTACTTATGTGGTAAAAGCCAATGCATATCTGTGGCGTTTCTAGGAGACACAACATGATATGCACTACTCATTGCTAAATGGAGCACATAAAAACAATTTCCAAAGAAAAAGAGCAGCCTCGCAGACAGTTCAGTGCGGTCGGTGTTGTGGTTCAACGAAAGTACAGACGTTTATCAAGGTTCCCTGCCGTGGAAAGTGCAATTTCTCTTCAAAGCAAGCTCAATTCGAGTTCTTTCGGTTTTTGCAGATTTCAAGAAAAATCGTTTGGAGGTCATATTTTTATGTATATCAGTATATACTGAAAACACGAAACCCACTTATGATTGAATGATTGTAAAACGCATACAGCATGCCATGGAATTATTATAATGGTGGTGGTTGAAAGTGTTGCAAAGAACCTGAATGTTTTACTCGAACCTATCAACTTGATCCCAGAGATGCCACTTTTCTAGTGATTCGTTGTCCACCACTTTCAGATACAAGAGACACACCTTTGCAAGTTGTGCAACTAGTCGCCCGAAGTATCTGAAAACTGGAGCTTGTTACTTCCCCCTCTCAGGCTACGACGTCAGAGACTCCCCCTGAAGCTGTGTTCAAGCGACGCAACACTTCCTTCGGTGACCACTCGTACGCAGCTGTGACACCACGACTGCACAGGGTCCTGGCCACGAGTAGGCAAAAGCTGCAAAAGGCGAGGAAACTGTTGAAACAGGCAAAGAAGAAGATCAATCGGAAGACGGCCAGGATTAGGAAGCTGAACACGCTGCTCCGTGAACTGAGGAAACGACTTCTTAAGCCAGCAGTTGACATACTTGTCAATGCATTCACCAACACAATGCGGAACCTCGTCTTAAAAAGAGTCAGGCGCAACAAAAACGCATGTACAGAGGATGTGCGCAAGTTTGCCCTCACGCTCCATTTTTACTCGGCAAAGGCATACAGCTTTCTGCGAAAGCACGTCAAGCTACCACACCCAAGCACTCAGCGGAAATGGGCAGCGGTGGTTGTTGCACGACCAGGACCAGGATGCACGACCAGCGACGCCGGGGCTACAGCGGCTCGGCAACTCGCTGGACCTGCGGGAGTTACGTGAGCAAAGGCGACACGACCTGCAAATGGGTGCACAAGAGCATCCCGAAGCTTGCTTCCAGAGAGGGTGCGACGTCGTGAAGGAAGTGACTAGCTGGGGAACTACCTGCGCAAGAAGGATGGAATTTTGCTTTCTGGCACTCCTCGACGGCCCCCAGGGACCGACAAGACTGCCAGTGCGACCACATCTCTAGGAATCGGGGTGCGACACCGGTCTCCTTGGAGTGCACATGTGCGTCAGAAGAGCTTGGAGCTCTGCTCAGCCTCGTCTTGCGTGCACCAAGGAGGCTGCTAGCTTTGCGTCCCTCCAGTACGCTGCTGGACGACCGACGTGAGCCGCCTCTTGTATGTACCGAGCGACGCCAGGGCTGCAGTGGCTCGGCAACTCACTGAACCTGCGGGAGTTACGTGAGGAAAGGCGACACGACCTGCGAATGGGTGCACAAGGGCGGAGGGGTCCCGCAAAGCTTGCTTTATGAAAGAGTGAAACATAGTCTTCAAGTGCATGCCTAGCTCGGAAACTACCTGCGCAACGGGAATGGAATTCCGCTCTCCGAGTGTAATAAAGTGACTTGCGCACTGAACGTGACCCTATTCACTACTATTATCAGGCGCTGTGTCTAAAGATAGGTCTGACGTACCTAGGATGCAAAATCTAAAGATACGTCAGACGTACCCAGGACGCGGAGTCTGTGTCGGGTGTCCTAGCGTGGGCAGTCGGACTGCGGCCGGACGCTCCCGCTGGTGTATTTACAGCAGTCCGAAAGCGTTGCACGCTTGCGTCTTATCGACCTTACATAAGTGGCTGGCAGCCGCTTGGCCTGGCTGCCGTGTGATACACGGGCGTGTGCCTGTCGTGTGTAAAAACGCGTGGAGTGCCAAGAGAATCAAACATTGTGTCTAACAAACTACTGATTTCAAATTCCCCGACATTTTCAAGTTTTTCCCTGACTATTTTGATCAAATTCCTTGAGTTTTTGAGTCGAAGGATGACATTTCGGCAATGTCATTCAGCATGGCCGTGCCGACGAGCAACCGCCATGCCGCTTTCACTAGTCGTCTTCCCTTATTTAGCCCACTTTTTGAATGATTCCCTGACTTTCCCAGATGATCCGAAATTCCCTGGGAGTTCAAGGCTTTCCAGGTTGGCAGACACCTTTTGAAATTTCGGCACGCGTTTGCGGGGTTTAGTGATCGGGAAGCTGCTCGAAAACAACATAACTATAAGAGAAGCTGGTACAGTACTGCTTACACGACTGTCGCCCCTTCACAGAAGGCACCCGGCAGGCGGCCGGGAGCCGCCGTCCGCCCGGAGTGACCGCCGTCGGTCTTTTTCACGTCACTACGGATCACATAGTGAAGTGGTCCGTAGTTAGCTCAGCACCGAGCAGTTCGGAGATTTCAACACTTCACTCGCTGCTTCAAATGCGAATCTTGACGGTCGAGCTAAGAAAATTGCCCGGGCACGTCCGCCGTACCGTTAGAACTCCGCGTTCTGGTTCCGTCCTACATACCTTTAGACTCCGCGTTCCGGATGGGTTCGACGTATCCTTCGACTCAGCGATTATGGAGGAGCTCCCGTGGTTAACGATTGCGGATATTTTAATTAAACTCGAACGACCGAGCGATGTCCGAGGTAGTGATCCGAGCCCGTACGAGAAGCACGGGACCGAATCTGGCTTACTCTGAATTAAGTAAAAAAGAAAAGCCTCATTCCCTCGCGCTTCACGTTATTCCTACGCGGGAGAGCACACAAAACCCTCAAAAACTGAATTCCGCTCACGAAATCTACACACTCCGATCAACGCCCACAACGCTTCCGACACGCACTGGGCGCTGCCATCTTTTCGTTGACGCCAGAGATTTGGTCTAGTTACGTCATAGATTTGGCCTGGTCACGTGTCTAGTGGTCAAAATTGTACAACATGGCGGCGGCCAATCGGGGGTCACTTTTGCCTGATGAACGGTATACTAGTTTATCACTCTAAGGCCCTCTACCTCGTTGAGGGCAGTCTACTTCCGGTATATGTATTGAGATACGACCGGAAGTACACCGCCCCACACTTTTCTGCACCGGTGCAGGAGGTGCAAGTAAATCGAACGCAGCTTCTATCTCACTCCTAGGTGAAGTTGCCGTATCCGTTGCGTCCAAAAACCTACCCGCGTCCAGCGTTGCTGCATCTGTCTTGTCACGTGACTTGATCCGCCGGAATAACTCGGCGCCATTCGAGTAAGATTCGAACGCAGCCGCAGAGTGTCCATCTGCCAAGGTGCTGACCGCGATCTGGCCAATCTGATCTGGCCGACCTTTGGGCGCAGCCATCTTAACGTCACGTGATCACTAATGTGGCAAACAGACAAGATGGCGACAACCGGGGGGGGGGGGGGGGGGGGGAGTGCCATTTCCGCTGCAGGCAGTGGGTTCCGGTTTACCGCTCTAAGGTAAGACTCAAGCTCGTTGCTATTTCTGACATTTGTGAGAATAGCAAGAGTGTGCGCGCATAGCTTTGACAGGCGCTGAAGATGCGCTAGAGCAGGGATTCCTAAATCTCCTAGGTCGCTAAACTCGTCGAGCACAACTTTGTGCCCGAAGTTTGCGGAACGCGCTAGTTGGACTCTCGCAACGCTGACGTCGCGCCGAGCGAGGTGTGAATCATTAGAACGCTCATTTCTTTGAGAGCGGCAGAATGTAGCAAAGTTCATCCTGGCGCCCGCTGATTGAACGGCTTCGCCGATGACGTAGCGCCCGTTTGTCCCTACATCCCTACGCCGAGCTAAAATTAATGCATTGCTGATTGTCCCTAGGCGACCTGCTGACGCTTCAAATCTCTCCAAAGTTTGTGTAAAAAAAACGTGATTAGAAACCTCGTCTGTCGAAGTGGTCGCTGACGTCAAAGTGACGTTTTCAAACTTTGCGAAAGCCGTGGTTGGAGCTCGAAATCTCCGCTTCGGATCGAGGCGAAGTTAAACTTTGTCCACATGGCGGTGCCGTACACTGCGGCCGAGCTTATCTTCCGCCACCGTTGGCGTCGCTACCGAGGCCACCGAGGCCTTTCAACTCCCCGACGACGACTTTCGGCGACAGTACCGGCTACCGAAAGCCGTTGTGCGTTGACTCTGCGACGAGCTTCGTTCGGCGCCCGGACTTCGAGGCGGCGGAAATTCGCGTCTACCATGACCGTGGAACAAGTTCTCTGCGCGTTCCGGTTCTTCGGAACCGGTAGCTTTCAAGGCATGGTGGCGACTGACGAGAACCTGTCAGTCTCCCACATGACTGTGAGCCGGGCTGTCAGAGTTTTTGCGGCTGCCCTAATTTTTTTTTGTAATATCCGAAGACGTACTATTAAGCTGGTATACAATTCAGAATGTTGGAAAACAAACAAGAACCGGGGTAATTCTTTGGTAGGGTTCAGTCTCCCGGCAGCGGGCAGAATCATTTCCCCGAAAGTCTACTGGCAGTCGTCACTCATTGGCAGTCAAATCAGTTCATCGAACGACGTGTCATCGACAGATCGTTTCATCGGCACGCGATGTAATCACATGAAGGAGATTTTCTTCAGTTAGAGGTATATACATATTAAACATTTTAACACCTTTATACATGTAAGTGAGGTGTCCCATAACTAACACCCTAACAAGTGTAGCGATAGACCTCGTAAAAAAAATGTAAACCTTACACCCTTCAAAATGTGATTTTTTACACACGTTTCTTAAAACGTGTGATAATGTACTACATCTTTTTATAAAGGTGTAAAACTACAATACTCCTTCTCGTAAAGGTGTAATTACCACAGTGCACTACTACAGTGGCCCCGGACCCAATAAAATGGCTGAACAAATAGATTACACAAACGAGTCGCCAAAACAGCACGTCGCTACTTGGCCAGTGTCAAGGGAATTTCGGCCGAAAACCGGCGTCTATATTGGCAGGATGTACGGTTTTGCGCCTCGTCCCGACATCCGGCAGGTATGGGCGTACCGATGCAAATAAACGATTTATATCTAATAGCACAGACCTCTCAGTAGGCTGGATCGCGGATAGAGGCTTGTATTGCTGGGGTCGAGCGGCACCACCGGCAGTCATCGCTTGACATGAGCTAATGCATGCTATAGGAGAAACGGGAAAACTCAATTTTATTACGTTAGTAGGTTGTTCTCGACCATAAAACGACTATCGTTTTTAATGCAATTAAATGCAAAGGTGCAAGCGCAAAGGTGCATTTTCATCATCACGACTATCCTGTTTTCCGCAAATAACAGTTAATAGTGTGGGCAAGAATATTAAACGCGTTAGAATACCAATCTTTTTAAAAAAAATGTTGTGTGGTTGAGGGTCGAGGGCGACTTTGTTGGGCGTTAACTGTGATGTGATGTGTTTAATGAGACGAGGGTTACCCAGAGTTATTGTGGAGTCATATGTGATCTCAGAGTCATCAGGGCTCAGCAAACGATAAGTTAGAAGGTCTTTACTGGGGACATTCGCATCATTTTGACCGCTTGTACATAGTACTTCTGGTGAAAGCTTTATCTTTGAACTGCTGTGAGGGCTTCTGTGACAACTGAAACTCGGAGCGTGCCGTCCAGTCGCTGAACGCGTCATTTATTTAGCAACCGAAGAAAGCGACGTCGGTAAAGTCGGTGGTGCTCTGGCTGATTTTTTTGTATCGATATTTGAACGCTTGACGAATGTCTATTTGATCTCCAAGTACCCTATATAATGATCGCAGCACTTCATAAAAGACTCGCCCACGAGCACCGCGTACAAGCTTCCTACTTTTGATTGTTTCTCCTTTAGACTTGCGTGTATTGCTGTTGTCAAGCAATGGCCGCCGGTGATGCCAGTGACGGGCTCCCGATCCGCGATCCAGACTTGCACTCAGAGAGTTCTAATGCATTGCACCCGTGGAGTGCTGCACGGAGAACCAACCTCAAACCGCAACTAGCGCCTTTTTGTTCGACGTTATGGGTGGGAATGCGAGAGTGCCCAGTCACTGCCATCGTTTATCTATAAACATTGGTTCCTGCAACGTGAAACTTACATTTGCGATGACTGCCAATTAAGCAACTCGGCTGTCAGAGATATCTACAGACGGCGTAAGTTTCCGAAACCAGCTGACTACAAAACAGCATACACTTGAGACAATTGATGGCACTGAACGCGCAAGAGCTTGCTTCTTGCGCGTTCAGTGCGGCTTAAAATCTAGTTCGTCGGAATATCTAGCAATACGTTTTGTAAAACTTTTTATTTCCCTGGGGGGGACGTTGAGAACGAGAACTTTTCATGAGAAACAAAATACGACGGGGCAAGATAGCTGCCTTTTAAAGGGGCGATGCAACGATTTTTGCATTTTGCGCAAATACCGCTTAGAACGTATCCCTGACGTTAATGACCTGTGAAATACCCGTTCGTTTTTCACCACACGCAATCGAAGTCGCAGAAAAAATAAAGAAAAACGAGCAGAGTTCTCCCCCTCAACTCGCAGCCAGACCAAGCAGCCACGTGATCTGGAGCCGATTATATGCCGCCAATGTTGATCGTAGCCATGCGCTGGGGTTGGCAAGGCACAGGACACGCGCTGAGTTCCAGACATTGTTATGGTTCGGCTGTTGCCGTCATTGCAGCGATTGGACACAAGACACTACCCGAATGCTTCTCGAGCTATCTATTATCACGAGCCCAAATCGAGTGTCCACGCCATGCTCGGGTCCAATCTATGAGCCGCATTAAAATATCGTCACTGGGCGGTACTACTATACCGCCCAGCTACGTCATCAGGTTTTTCGAAGGAGAGATTGAATGAAAAATCTCGGTTTTGCCCTCGAAATTGCAGCGCAACAAAGGAGTTTCTTGGTCAGTGGCGTTGCGTGCGAGTATTCTCGAGTCCCACCAGTGCCAGTGAGCTCGTGTAAAGTGAAAAACATTCCAACTGAATATCGTTGCACCGCCCCTTTAAATATGACTTTGCTCGAGGGGCGGATCCAGAACTCCGTTTTTGGGGGGGCGAGAAAATTGGTAAGGATACTATTCGCCTCGAGATCGAACCGTGTCGCCAACGTGCGGCCGAAATTGGAAACCCGCGAAAGCGGCGATACCGCCGTGCGTCGTCTGCTACGGGCGCACGCTCAGATGCATGGATCTCGACGACGCAAGCCCGTTTCAGGCTGAGCTTGACATTCCTTATTAAATGTTTTATGTTTGTTTTGCCGTTTCTTCTTACTAAAGGTTGTGTTCTATCGTTTCCCATGCGTAGAAATTCAGCAAAGCGATTATTATTGAGTCGTAAGCTTTCATAATCTTAGTGTGTTGGTTTGTATACAATCGCTGGTCCCACGTATTTTTGTTATCTCGCACAAACCGTGGCTTTCACAAAGCATTAAATGTTACGTGGGTCTCTGGTTTGATTAGAAAATTAACCCGACTGATTGTTATCCTTTAATAGACTTATCAAACAATAAATCTGTATGTTGATTTTTCGCCGATCATATTGCGTGAAAGACGTTAAAACTACACATTTTTTTACTGGTTTTACTATGTCATAAATGGCATATTGCATTCCCATTCTAAACTTCACGTTGTGAGTCCTACATAAATATGAAGTATTTTTAAATGAAGTATTTTTTAAGTTATTATTTAAACAGTATAATCACCGTCGGCGAAATGACAAGCACGCTGAAGTGGTTTACTGTGCAAGCCTGTCACAAAAGACATAAAGACGTAAAAAATATTAAAGCAGACATTTTTCACTCCTTGTTGACTTTCTCCAGCATAAGACTCCAATTACGCGGCAAAAAAAAAATTGAAATTAAAGCATTACTTGAATAATCTGAAAGTTAATCGATGAACTGCCCAGTCCCAATATACGTTAGGTGAGGGTGGAGGGTGATCGGAAAGTCTCGTGAAGGTCGCTAGCCGTCATCAGTAAAATAGTATCACTGCGGCTGATACTGTCTGTGTCGTGGTGCGCGTCGTTTGTTTGGGTTGCAAAAGTCTACTGTGTTTGAATAGAAGATTATTTAGCCAGGAAATTATAATATTAGCCTCTTGACATCCACGGCCCTCACCAAGAAAATTGAAGCGGGTGAACCCACACTACCGAGAAAAGCATTTAATAACAGGAACATTGCTGCGGTGCTCGGTTACACTTGTTTATTACAGTCACGGCAGATATATTAGAACAGTTTCACTTGTTTCAGTTGTCCTGCCAACCGTGCAGTTTGCAGATCTTAACTAGAAGGGACACTCTCTCCCCATCGCGACACAGTAGATTTGTTCAGACTCCAAAAAACTTACGCACACTATGGCACAGTAAAAGGGCAGAGGAACTCAATAGCATGGTAATTTACAAGACAGCGCTACCTTATCGTCATTCTAAATATTTATATTGCTGCAAAAACTAGAAGTAAAAAAACATAGAAGCTGCGATTTCACAGCCCATAGTACCAGTATTATGTTATCTGGGTTGGAATTTATTATTATTTTTAATTCAGACGTTGATGAACCGATACATCCAGCTTAAAAGAAACAAATATTTAACATAAATATTCCAGTTCAGCCGGAGACAGGCATCAGTCGTGGTGATCCATGCTTTCCAACGTCCGCCTAGAGCAGACGACGCACTCACAGAAGCGATTATATAAATTTAGGCCGCATGCTGGCAACACGATTCGATCTTCACTGAAGCACCGAACAGTACTGCATCCTTTTCCGCTAGAATTGTTTTCCCACCGATGGCATGCGACAAAACAAACGCAAGAATCTACGCCGTCTCGCGCGCGAACATGGAGAGCCTATGGGGCGGCCGTTCTCCTATCCCCGCTTTGATGATGATGATAGCGCGACCGTAGCGCCACCTCTAGGTCGATTTCGAGGCCAATTCTTTCATTCTTTCTGTGTACCGGGGGGTCCACCCATGTCAAATTGCCCTCCTAGGAGGGGGGAGGGGGGGTCGACTTTGTTTAAGGGGAGGGAGGGGGGGGGGGGGGGCAGCCGCCCCCGTCTCTCCCCCTTAGATCCGCCCCTGCTTTGCTCAAGTTTCAGGCAACGTCTCCATGTTTAGCTTTCCCGGACGCTGAGTGAATGCGTCACAGGTTTCTGCTGTGGCAGCTTTATCGACAAATGTTCCACTTTTCACCCGCACACGGATGATGTGGGATCTCGCGGCCTCTGTGTTTGTCCTGAGCCTTTCATTACACACTGGAAGGTTTCAGCGTCTGTACAGCAACATAGCGACTCGAATTTTGCAAATAAAGCACGGGTCGTCGATTCCTCCCTGCGTAAAATATCAGACGCTTACAATTCAAGCTCGCGTTTGAGTTTGTGTCCTGCAGGACGCGTTTTCGAGCAGAAAATCTACTTTTTCTTTCAGTTCCGCTGAGCGAATGCCTCTTCGTTGCAGACGAACTCCCGTCGCCTGCGCTCGCTCCTCGTCTGAGCGGGGCATGACGGGATCGAATTTCGGTGCAACGGCGCTACAGAGTTCAAAGACAACGCACAGCGAGCGGCGTGAACGTTTGCCTCCCCGCGCTGTCTCGTGCTCTCGCGCTCCGCCTAGGGTTCGCGGGGAATTTTTTGTCAAAAGTTGCGAAGTTGAGCGCGCGCAGGAAGGAGGAAACTTTGCGGCGTTCTTTTGGTCACTCCCCCCGCTACGTCAGAAAGCAAAGAATGTTCTGTTCCACGAGTTTAGCGACCTTAGTATGACGTCAGGCCCCTGGAATCAGGGGCTTCAGCAGTACTTTAAAATTGTTTTCTGCAGCCCCCGTGCACCAAATTAAAAAAAAAAAGACTGTCGATACGAAGACAATTTAGGTGTTTTTCCTCAGATACAGAACCTCTTCAGTTTCCCTTTCAGCCAAGAACGCAGTATCGCGCTCCTGGCTTAAGTCACGCTAGTAGCTTTGGCTGCAGTCTCAACTTAACGGAGTACAGAAAATGCCCCATCATGGACTCTTGAATATAAGTGAACCTCGCAACCGCATGCAGTGAATTCCTCGCGGCGGGGTAATAGCTCTGCAGAGACTCATTCACCACTGCAACATGGAGTTTAGCGAGCACGATCAAGGAAATGCGCCACTCAGAAATCGTGTTTAGCAGACGAATTATCAGTTCCTTCAGATCAAAACCTCCTTAGTTCATGAATAAAATAGCGCGAAGTTGACGAGGACACAAAAGGCACACGTACGACAGGAATGGCGCTGTAGGTCATGGCAGGTTCTTGATTGCATCGATGAAAAAGGGCCCAGGGTAGAAGAAATATGTTGCAACACGAATTTTGTATTCGTGTTACAACAGATGTCGTACGTGTGCCTTTTTTGTGCTTGTCAAGTTCGCGCTATCTTAATCATATCTAATACGAACCAACTAGCCCAATGATGACGAAAATATTCCCTGGAAAAGGGAAACAGGAGGGACAAAGGACAAACACAAATCTCGAAAGACAGCTAGGTGACTGGTGCGCGACCGAAAGAATTCGCCTGGTCTGAGGTTCGAACCCGGGATTTTTCCATTTCCAGTGGAGCGCTCTGCCAACTGACATAACCAGGGGTTAGACGTCAGTGGAACAAACGGGTTCTATCAGCTGCCACCAGTCTAACACCGACAAGGGTGAAGCTTGCAATAAAAGAGGGGGGAGGAGCAACGCAAAACCGGGAAGATGTAATTCCGCGGAGCTGTAAATTTTATTTTACCATCCTTCGAATACATCCACTCTGACGGCAAAAGGTTCAGTAGTTGCTGAGATTAAGGAGCAAAAAGTTACTATTAAGAAATTCATGGGCTCTTCTGCTGATATCCTTTCAAGTGTGAAGAGGAAGCTCCACCCCCTTCTTTCAACTTTAGCAGAGCGAACGATGGATAGGAGGGCCAGCGTCCTCTTTAGCGTTTGCTCTGCTAAAGTGGAGACAGGTGGGAGGAGCTTCCACTTCACTCTTTACCTGTATCCTACTATAGTATAGCTTGGCTTCCTTCGCGCATGAAGAGAAACAAGCTTTAATAGATAATGCATGGCTCGGAATTCAATACCCATGAACCGCGAATCCGAATGTTCGCCGAGGGAATAATTGTTGACGAACGCAATCCATGTGACGCAGTTGTCGTCTCTAATACGTGAACTGAATTTCGCTAACGTTCTTGGGCACTGCGGATGTATCACAGTGAAAAGGCAGGATACTTTTGAACGAGAGGTAATAAATAATCTACTTTTATCTTCAAAACTTTTATACCGAAATTAAGGCTTTAGACTCTTGTGCGCTAATTTCCTTTTGACCCATTAAACAATTGCAGTACTCACTAATGAATTTGCTGTTAGTAAATTCAAATTTACGAACTAGTAAATGGTCCTTTCAAAGAGAAAGAAAGCGTAAAAAAAGTGAAAGCCGTTTACAACTCCCTGTAACGCCGAATTGGAGCGCAGCTCTTGAGGAGGAGGAGGGAAGGGTACTGAGGGGAGGGTAGACCTCTCCTCCTCCTTCCCTCATTCTTTAATATGCTCCGGGGGGTCACCTGACCTCGGGGGGAGGGGGTCACGTGACCTCGGGGGGGGGGGGGCCACGTGACCTGGGGGGCCACGTGATCCGGGGGGTCACGTGACCTCGGAGGGTCACGAGACCTTGGAGGGGCACGTGACCTTGGGGTGACCTTGAGAGGGGTCAGGTGACCTTGGGGGGTCACGTGTCCTGGGGGTCACGTGACCTTGGGGTGACCTTGGTTACGCCGACGGCGACGGCGACGCCGACGCCGCTCAAGCCAGAAACGGGTGCCTAAGAGCTGCGCTCTAAAAACATGTAGTCGCGAGAAACAATTATCAAATCAAAAAGCGCGTAAAAATGGCGGTTGCTGCAATGTCAGCTGAAAGATGAACGGAGTATGAATAGCACATTTAAAGCCGTGAACATTTAGGTCCCCTCCTCTCTTTCTTACGTCCGTTTCTGCTACCTCAATCGCGATCGGATGTTGTCTATCAAGAGGTTTTAATCTAACCCTTCCAGTCAATATTTGCGTTCAACAAAACTGCATAGAGATAGTGTATATCATTTCACAACATTGAGGCATTGTCCATGTTTTATCATTGTGACCATAATTAAGATCGGTAAAGCAATGTGTTGGCATGTTCAGCACGTTTTAATTTCACAATGATGAAATACTGGTAAGTCAATCGCTTAGTTGAAACCAAGCGTCCAAAATATTACAACGTAACATTTCTGTGTTTTTTTTTTTTTTTTAATTGCCGTTAGTCTGCCCCAACACCAGTTTTGACATTTTGAAATCGAGCACACGCCCCTTTGTGAGTTCGTGCAATCCAATTTCCGATGGAACACGGCTGTTTATTTTGTCAGCGGCTGCTCAACGCCGTCCACGGTGCGCTTGAACAGCTGATCATTCTGGTACTCCTCCACGGTCTCAACTCCGTTCTCAATGATCACACGCCGTTCGTACTTGCCAGCATGCGGACTCTTGGTCGTCGGCACAGTGATGTTCCTCACCTGGCCGCTCTCGTCGGTGATCTGGTAGTTTGCCATTTCGTCGGAGATGGTGGTCTTGATGCGGTACTGGCCGCCACCGTACACGGTCAGGTTTCCGCCTATTTGGTTGTCAGGACCAGCGTTTACCGTACTCACTTCAATCCGGGAATTCGTCTTGCCCGGAGTCTTACTGTCTGACGTAGGACCGGGAGTTCCGGAACGTATGTATATCTCCTGGACTCGTTCATTGGAACCACCGGAACCCTGACTAACAGCGAAAGACATTATTAATGGCCTCTGACGACAACTTCCTCAATAATTGCTTGCAGAGAGAACCTTAAACGGGGTATCCCAGGCCCTTCAGTTTCTGGATAGTGGGGAGTTGCCGAAGGAGACCCAACTTTGACAGCTTCCGCTGAGGAAGGCGCTAAAGTAGTACCCTCAGCAGGATTGAGAGCTGTGGCTCGGGAGTCTGTTGGCTGCGGAAAGAGGCCGATATCATAAAGGGTAACAAAGGAACTTCTGACCACGATGTTGCACTATGAGGTATTGACTGGACGCCATATTGGATGCTGATTTTTAGAGCGTGTGTTTAGAACGAGCTCATACTAATTGCTTGCTAAGACCGGCAATCTTGATGGTGTGGATTGCACGTTGCAAAATAACTGCGGAAGCTCACCGTCAGCACGCACTCAGCAGCCTCGCACAAAGATATGGCCGTAAGTGAATACTCTCTATAGGGGAGTTCACTGGCGGTCACAGCTGAGTACGTTTCTAGAGAGCCCGTGTTGACGGCGTGCTTCCACAGTGTTTTTGCAACGCGAATTTCACAACATTAAAATCGCCGGTATCGGCAGCTTATGGATGTCAGCTCGTTCCATAGATAGTATTCACTGGCAGCTATTAGCGGCGAGATGTTTAAGTGGCGCCCTCGCATGGTTCCCCCTTGTGACGTTATTACCTTGCGAACAACAAGTTCAATGGTGTTTGTAAATAGCATGGTGGAAGCCTGAAATCATTGCGCTCTCAAAGGAACACTGCCAACACCGTCGAAGTTAAAGTTCTTTCATTCCTCTTATTTCTGTCGATGGTATACCCTTTCCGACGTCATAGTCAGCTCTTGGGCCAATCGTGGAAGGCCGACCACAGCGACGCTTTCGGTCGCGCACGTCGCCAATAGCTGTGCGTGCGGACGCTGAGCGAGTGCTGGCGGCGAGCCTCCGGACCTATTTTGCAACGTGCATTCCGTACCATCACGAGTGTCGGTCTTAGCAGGCTATTAATGTGAATTCGTTCTGGACATGCGCTCTAAACATTTACCTCAAATATGGCGTCCACAGAATACCCCTCATACTGCTGAGACTAGAACCTCCGCCTTAGGCGCGAGTTTTCTGCCCTCGCTAACACAAGTATAAACGCGCAGGCACACGCAACCGAAGCACTGCAGAAGCCAGCGAGCTCGCGCTGAATGCGGAGCCTCTAGTCTCAGCTTGAGGGTGAACGGAGGAGTATAAGCATGCGCACTGAAAGCACACTCAATAGACCGATATCACAGCTGCTAAAGCCCCTTCATGTTTTAAAAGCATCGCAAGGTGCAATTATGCACGAGACACGTGCGACGTGCAGCCCTTGGGGAAATCATGGCGGCACAGTCATGCACTGAGCTAGATTTCAGACGCCATGTTCTTCCCCAGAGGTGGCGCGCGGCACGTGTCTCGATCATTTCCGCAACAATGAATGACGCCACTTTTCCCAGGATAGGGGGCGTTATACAACTGCGATTTCATCACGCCACTAGTGCCGTCAAGCATCGCTGGAACTATGGTGCCTGGAGGTCGTTTCCGACTGGTGTGTTTAGCGTCCTAACCCACCCATACATCAAAAGTGGTCTTGAAGTGGCAATAAATGACGTGATAGAAGCCAGAGTGTCTTGCTGTTGCCTGTTGCGATCCTGGTGGTCGGTCGTAGAATTGCTGGCGAAAAGCACGAGCGAACGCATGTGTCGCTGTCGTCATGGTGTCATGGAGTCCCAGGCGTCCCAACTTCCTGCTGCTGTAGCTTCCGTGGACTCTCACAGTGGAGAGCGACCTGCAGCGGAACAGGCGTCTGCCACAACCACCACAGCTGCTGGGACACCGCCAGGGTCGCGACCGGCGACAGCATGAAACTTCTATGACGTCAGCAGGCGGAAATCGACGTACCACTTTTTCGGACGCGGTAAACACACCAGCCGGAGACACGCTCCAGGCACCATACTGGATCTGCAGTGCCGCACGCTCGACAGCCCTGCCGATGTTCTACGCACGCAGAGCACGAGGCAGCACGGGCTGTCTCGTGAACTGGTGACTGGCTCCCTTTTCTGCCTCCTGTGGACTACAGTTATTGTGGCGTCACGCGTGCGTGGAACGCTTAGTGCTATTACGGTGTCCGGTGAATGTTCAGTATAGACGCTTTGCACGCGCCCCAGATTACATCCGCCATTGCTGACCTTCTCTCGTCTTACCGAGATACCGAGCCACTGAAACGGGCGTTGACGAGCCTCGACTAGGAGGTCAGTGCTGCGGAGAAGGACACAGTACATAAAATCTAAAATGGCCATCACCTGGAGATTATTTGGCACCGATGAAGCGAAATGAACGGAATAAGAGGAAACAAAAAGTGAAGGTTGGTTATGGCGGCGCCCATGCACCGCTGCTGTACAAAGCGTCTATACTCCGACCACAGCCAATGCTACGATTCAATTGATGCCAATCAAACAACGCCAAAAGTACAGGGTGTCACAAAAGAAAATTTACACGGTATTTTTTACCGCAAAAATAAAGTAGGCATCGCCGAACGCTCATTCTCCGCCCAAAGGTAGAGATAGAGGTCACAACCAGATGCCAAAGTTTCAGCCCAATCCGATAACTTAATCAAAAGTTATAAGTCATTATCTGAAAATTTCAATGGGAAAATGGAGCCCATTTTTGCCCGTTTTCGGGTGCCATAGAGCCCCATGTGTTTCAAAACTCCGTCGGCCGCCATTTTCCCATTGAAATTTTCAGAAAATAACTTCTAACTTTTGATTAAGTCATCAGATCGGGCTGAAACTTTGGCATCTGGTTGTGACCTCTAGCTCTACCTTTGGGCGGAGAATTAGCGTTCGGCGATGCCTAGTTTATTTTTGCGGTAAAAAAGACCGTGTAAATTTTCTTTTGTGACACCCTGTATATCTTGGCGTTATTTTATTTTTATATAATTTGTATCACCGTTTATTCTAATCACAGGCACAGAAGCCAAAGGGTCATGGCGCCTTCGCTTTGAGTGATTGATTTCGTCAGTGATATAGCAAACGCACAAAGATGATGAGCGCCGTGACGATACACTTTTGGCGCTTCTTGATTAACTTGATCGAATAGTAGCAGGAAAACATTCCTATCATAGAATTGATTTAAATACTAATACTTTCATGCAGAAAAACTACAGGGTGTCACAAAAGAAAATTTACACGGTCTTTTTTACCGCAAAAATAAACTAGGCATCGCCGAACGCTCATTCTCCGCCCAAAGGCAGAGCTAGAGGTCACAACCAGATGCCAAAGTTTCAGCCCAATCCGATAACTTAATCAAAAGTTATTAGTGATTTTCTGGAAATTTCAATGGGAAAATGGAGCCCATTTTTGCCCGTTTTCGGTTTCTGGTGCCATAGAGCCCCATGTGTTTGAAAACTCGGTCGGCCGCCATTTTCCCATTGAAATTTTCAGAAAATCACTTATAACTTTTGATTAAATTATCGGATCGGGCTGAAACTTTGGCATCTGGTTGTGACCCCTAGCGCTACCTTTGGGCAGAGAATGAGCGTTCGGCGACGCCTAGTTTATTTTTGCGGTAAAAAAGACCGTGTAAATTTTCTTTTGTGACACCCTGTACATCTCGACAAGATAAATGACGCCAACTCAAGCAATGGCTAGACGGCAGGCTTCCGTGGAAACTGTCTTACCGGTTGCGAAGGCTTGGAGACAAAAGAAACGAGTGCCGCCGAGTCAGAGCCGATCACTGCTCAAATCGGAGGCCACTACGCCAACCTGGCGGGTTGCCGTACTTGACACCTCCGATGTAAATCGGCAAACGTATTAGCGGTGCCACTCGCCTTTCACAGTGAACTGAAATTTGGAATCAGTGACTGCGCGCTCACTGTTCTCGGGCTTGGGTTGAGCGTGGTAATCTGAGCACCTTCTCTTCTTCTTCTGACAAGTGCAACGAAACAAGTATTATTATTTCTTTTTCGCAAATCATACGAGTTTCGCATTTTCCGTTTTCATTTGACAATTCTTGAATATTTGGCCAGTGCAGTGCGACTTCTAATCGGCATGTGACTAGAGTCCCGATTATCTACTATACACGACTGACTGCGTCTTGGCTGCATGAAGGCTCTTGGGGGGGATCGGTGGTCGAGTGGGTTAGCGCACACTAGCGCACACCAGCTAGGAGCACGTGAAGCGAAAGCTCGCGCTGCAGAGCTCGGGGATCCTGGGCTGAATCCCCACCCTTGCAACCGTTTCGATCTGGATGAGCATCGTACTGGCGTGCGGTCGCGTATCGCTACTGCGTGGTGCACGTTAAAGACCCCAGGCTAGTGGTTGTACTGCACTGGCTAAATTGCTCATCTACAGATGGGAGACTCGTCGCCCGTCGAGAGAGAACAAGTTCTAGGCTGTATAAACATAAACACAACCCAATATTTTTTTTTTGAAGGCTTCTGGTGATATCAGTGGCCGAGTGGGCTGTACTTCGTTTCAGCTTAAGTCCGCACGCAGCCGATGCTACAAGCGCGAGTATGTGGCGCTGAACAGTGCTTTCACTGCACAAGCACACGTGCTTGGCAGGGACGCAGAAAGCCCGTAGCTCGCGCTTGTAGCATCGGCTGCGTCTGAACTTAAGCTGAAACGAAGTATCTAGCGCACACCAGCTCGGAGCGCGTGGGGCGAAAGCTCGCGCTGCAGAATTCAGGGATCTTGGGTTCAATCACCACCCATGCCCGTCTCGATCTGAAAGACAAGTCGTCCGTTGAGGCAGACTTACACCCCTGCGACACGGGCAACTCGAATGCCATTCACAACGCATGACATTCGTGTGATCGACGAATCGGCTTACAATCTGTCGCGCGTGGAACGCCCCACGCTCAAAGTGTCGCGCGGTGATTGCCCGATCGTTCAAATGGCATTCGTTGTAAATGGCATTCAAGTTACCCGTCTGACACGGGTATAAGTTCAGGCTGTATAAATGTACCCACAGCCAATTTTTTTTTTTTTTTTAAAGAAAGCACAAGTCCGTGTCGGCAGTCAAGCCTGCCTACTCGGACTTGTGCCCTTTTTAAAGGGACGGACCATGAAGACAATTTTAAACTTTTTTTAGAAAAAGATGTTTTCCTACCTTTTCTAGGGTCCTGTCAATACGCTTAATATTTTGTACATTTCTATGGAGCTTATTATTTTGTATAAAATAAATCATCAAAGCAGAAACTGAAGTTTGGCTTTCGCACCCATCAACCTCTAGCTCTTAAAACGGAGGAGACGTCAACAGTCAACCATCGGCTTTGGTAGAATTTCGTGGTCATAAGCGTGGATGGCGCAGGAGATGTAGCAGCGCTTTCTGGTTTGAGAACGTTGTACTATAGTTGCACCACGTTGCGACTGCGAGTAAGGAGGACATTTACGATTCATATATGCTTAGAACACGGATGGCCACGTGACTAACGGCCGTTTGTCGACGCAAAACAGTAAAACGCCTTCAAACGCTACTGTGTATACGGACGTTATTTTTTTACGACATCGTTTAATTACAATCGCGTTGCGAGCGGCGCTATCGAAGTAAAAGAACAATAATTGTTGCGTCGCTGTTACGTACCATGTGAGAGAGAACACCGTCAAAGGCATAAGGGGAGGTCATCAACTTTATGATTTTAAGACATGATACAAGTACAGGGTGTCCCCGGAAAATTAGAGGGGTGTCCCCGCAAAAATTAACTACGCATTGTCGAACGCTTATTCTCCACATTAACGTAGCGCTAGGCCTCCTGCGCTGGAGCTTTGAACAAACTCTGGCGCGATGGGAAAACTTCGCACAAAGGACAGGACAAGGATAAGGCGCACATAGAACACACAATCGCTGTGTGTTTCATGTGTATCTTTGTGTGCGCCTCATCCTTGTCCTGTCCTTTGTGCACTGTTTTTTCATCGTGTTTCAGAATAACTGGCCCAACTCACCATATTGCTCCCAACTGTGGGGCCCTCATTTTGGATAGTACAAGTTCCTCTGATTGGGCCTTGCACTACTCATGGCACGTTGGTTGAGGTTTTCTTTTTTTATGTGTGGTGCTGAAGAACGGAAAAACACCTTTGTACGTCCGAAATTGGCTAGACTCAACACCGCGAGAAAGTCCAAGATTCATGCCACCACCGCTTGGGTGCGCGTCTCTTACATCAGGGTGATTACGTCAAGACATCTGTCGCAACGTTTTTTTTTAGTTTTTTTTTTTTATTTCTACTTTGTTATACGCGTGAAACGCCTTGGTTGGTTATACTCCGACGTTGAGTGTACCGAGCGCAGCGTAGCGCGGAACTTGCGCCTTTTGTTGGCCGACGAGCTGGAACTCAGTTACTGCAACCAATCCGCATCTAGGTTATGTGTTCACTGCGCCACGCCGCGTTTGCTACGGTCGACGTCAGAGCCTTTATCGTCTTTAGTTTTACCTGTGCCTCGATGGCCTTAGAAGTTATGTTGTTTCTTTGTATTTTCATCATGAAGTTATTATAACATATGCTAGAGGATCAGTTGGCGTTTGTGTGCTGCGGGAAATTGAAGTAGACAGCAACCAGTCAGAAATTGACTTCCGGTAATGCATTTCTATGGGAAAAAACGAGTGAATTTTCTCTCTGTGCTTGATTTTAAGAGCAAATATCACGAATAATTCGTACGTACTAGTTATATTGGAACATATCTCAGTCACGCAAACGAAATCATTGATCAGTTACGGCATTTTTTTTAAAAAGTTTGTGGCAGGAAAAACGGTACTAAACCCGCTTCGTACATGTCTTTATGTTCCCTTTCGGACACTTTTAGCACGAACATGCTATCGTCGCTTTCTAGCATGGATGATATACGTTCTAAACAAACAAAGGACATGGGAAAAAACAAGAAAGACGGCAAGAAATATGCACTAGCGCTTGAAAGGTAACTCCTTGTGCATGCACTCAATTAAAATGAATTGAAAGCCTCGTAATATAATATAATTTGCAATAAATAAGTACTTCCTTAATCTTTATGCTCATGAATATGAGAGAAGATGCTTCTGCGTTTAAAATGACACCCGCACGCTCGGAATCTTTGAAAATAGAGAGAAGCCAGAAAACAGGTGCCCGATAAAAACTGCCCGACATAGGAAATAATAAAAAGCGCTCCTTTCATAGCCTACATACTTTATTTTTTTGCGATTGGAAGGATTTTTAACCGCTCGTAAAGATGCACGACGGAGACATTTTCGCATCGTGACAGAACGGACATATTATAAATATTGCCACCCGCAGAGCCGAGAAGGCAACGCTCGGTCACGGTCTTCTAGAAGATTCCCGGTCATTCTCGCAGCAGACGTAACTTTCCTTCTGCTTTGTTATTCTCGAAAGTGCCAGTTCATCTTCGCCCCGAGCGCGCGACGCTCGAACCTTCTTTGCCGAACTTTCGAGATAGTGACGCAGGGTAGATAAGCGGCTCCCGCGACCTTGTCGAGTCAGTCCCAGTTTCGCTAGCGCTCTGTAGTGCCGCCGAACCGCCGTCCGCTTTTCTGCTACCTCGACGCTCTTTCGTTATTTATTTTTGGTTGGCACAAGTTCGCCCATTAAATCTTTATTTTCAGTTCACTGTTCGGCTTTTCGTCACCTTCATTCGTGACATTTCTGGTGGAGGTGCGGGGTACAAAACCCGTGCAGCGTACCCCTACAAGAACTCGATCAGCAAGCCCCATTTCCCGACGACCTTCCGTTGAAGACTCGGAGCATCGAGCCAGCCGCCGTATTCAAGGGTTGCCCCGGAATTCGGTCTACTGCCGAAGAAGACCAACCAGTCGACGAAGCCGACAATGGACCCCCAGTCGTCACAGACTCTGACCGCCGCCCCCGTCGTCTACCTGCCCGTCGCCCCTCGTACACCGACGCCCTTCCACGGCGAGATCTACGAAGACGTCGAAGATTGGTTGCAGCAATACGAACGGGTGGCGCTGCACAACCAATGGACTCCGGAACAGCGTCTGCAAAACGTCTATTTTTCCCTCGAGGGAACGGCACGACACTGGTTCGAGAATCGTGAAACCTCGATTACGTCATGGGACCAGCTGAAAGGAGAGCTCCGAGGGACGTTCGCCAGTCAGCACCGAAGGGAGAGAGCCGAAGACCTCCTTCGGACGAGGACGCAAGGCCCCAACGAAAGCGTCACCAGCTTCGTTCAAGACGTCCTGCGACTGAGCGCGCGTGCCGACCCACAATCTACCGAAGACAAGAAGCTGCGTGTCCTTATGCGCGGGGTGAGGGACGACATCTTTGGGGGCCTCGTCCGCTACCCGCCGACCACCGTCGAAGCGTTTGTCACGGAGGCTACGAACATGGAGCGCGCCCTCCAAGCACGCGCCTCCTACTACCAACGACATCCCGGCGTCGTTGCCTCCACACTGCTTAATGACAACATCGGCGCCCGTACCCGCGACATCCGTGACGTTATCCGAGACGTCGTCCGAGAGGAGCTCCGGAAGCTGCTCCCCGCTGCTGAGCGTCCGGCGTCGCTGTCAGTCACCGAGATCGTGCGCGACGAGGTACAGCGGGCCTTGCAGCCTGAAACTCCCGTCAACGAGCAAGCCCCTGAGGAACCGCGGCTGACCTACGCCGCCATGGCCAGACGACCGCCGCAAGCTCCCCGCCAAGCTACGGTGCCACTACGACGTCAACCTCCAGCGCCACAGTACTCCCAACGTCGCGAAGAACGGCAGTACGTGCGCCCGGAAAAACCAGCACCCAGGAAAACCGACGTGTGGCGAACGGCCGACCGACGCCCGCTTTGTTACCATTGCGGGGAAGCCGATCATGTCTATCGCCGTTGCCCGTACCGGCAGCTGGGGTTACGAGGCTTCCACCCCGACGACCCGCGACCACGTTACGGAGAGCGACCTAGGGACATCGACGAATACCTCCGCCGTTCGCCATCCCCAGGACCGTCTCCCCGCCGCGGTTACCGATCGCCATCACCGCAACGCCCTGCATCGCCTCATCGTAGGTCCCGCCGAGAGAGCCTGTCTCCCGTGTCCCGCCGGGAAAACTGAGTGCGGCAATACCGGGAGGTGGTATTGCCGATGACGAACGACGCCAATATCCTCCACAAACGTCGGAGGGCTCCCACACTAGCCACGAGACGGATAGGAACGACGGTTCTTCGACGGTGTCGAATAACCTCGACGTTACCATCGACGGCCACGACGCGAAGGCGCTCATCGACACCGGAGCAGACTATTCGGTTTTAAGTGGGAAGCTCTCTCGCCGCCTTCGGAAGGTGATGATGCCGTGGGAAGGTCCGAAAATACGAACCGCCGGTGGACATCTCATCACACCAGTGGGAAGGTGTACTGCGCGCGTGGACATCCACGGAGAGACCTGCCCCGTGAAGTTCGTCGTCCTCAAAGACTGTTCGAGAGACGTCATCCTTGGCATGGACTTCCTCTGTGAGTACGGTGCTGTGATCGACCTTGGAGCAAACAGGTTGACGCTGCGAAAGCCCGTGCTACCTCCGGAGGAATCCAAAACTTCGCCAGCCGCCGTCCGAGTCATTGCGGACCACGTGAACCTGCCGCCACGGTCGAGTGTTCTTGTGCCCGTCGTGACCGACGCAGTTGCCAGCGGGAAAGTCCTTCTGGAAGGCAACGTCCAACTGCTTCTCGGAAGAGGAATAGGCGTCGCAAGGGGCGTAGCAGAGCTGCAGGATAGACGTTTTGTGGTCCTCGTGACGAACTTTCGACCGGAGGCGCAGCATCTAACGAAAGGTGCCACTATAGGACACGTCGAGGAACTCCGGGCCGACGCCGAAATCGCCGCGATCTCCGAAGAGCCCTCGCCATGTCAGCCGTCCAGTACAGTGCCGCAACAGCTTGACGTTAACCCCAAGCTCAGCGCCACGGAACGACGACAGCTCGGAGACCTCCTCGCCGAGTTCGGCGACTGCTTTGCGACGACGTCGAGGGTGCGCCAGACAACAGTTGCGAAACACCGCATCATTACCAACGAGGACGCGCTCCCTGTGCATCGGCCGCCGTACCGTGTCTCCCCAAAGGAACGAGAGGCCATTCATGAACAAGTACAGGAGATGCTCAACGACGACATCATTCAGCCTTCGAGCAGCCCGTGGGCCTCTCCAGTTGTGCTGGTAAAGAAGAAAGACGGAACGCTTCGATTCTGCGTTGACTATCGGCGGCTCAACGCGGTCACGAAGAAAGATGTGTATCCGCTCCCCCGCATCGACGACACGCTGGACCGGCTGCGCCACTCCCGATACTTTTCGTCGATGGACCTTAAGAGTGGCTACTGGCAGATCGAAGTCGACGAACGGGACCGAGAAAAGACTGCCTTCGTCACGCCCGACGGACTGTTTGAGTTCAAGGTGATGCCCTTCGGACTGTGCACGGCGCCGGCAACGTTCCAACGTGTCATGGACACCGTCCTGGCAGGCCTCAAGTGGCAGAGCTGTCTCGTTTACCTCGATGACGTCGTGGTATTCTCGGCCAACTTCGACGAGCATTTGCGACGCCTTCGGGCCGTTTTAGAGGCAATCAGGACCGCTGGACTCACACTCAAGCCGACGAAGTGCCGGTTTGCCTACGGCGAACTGAAGTTCTTGGGCCACGTTGTGAGGAACGAAGGTGTAAGTCCTGACCCTGACAAAACTCGCGCCGTAGCGGCCTTTCCACCGCCCACCGACAAAAAGGCCGTCCGAAGATTCCTTGGACTTTGCGCATACTACCGGCGATTCGTTCAGGATTTCGCCAAGCTTTCTGCGCCGCTAACGCGCCTTACGAAAGACGCCGTGAACTTCGAATGGGGTGGAGAACAACAACAGGCATTCGACGAACTAAAGCGACGGCTCCAGTCACCACCGATCCTCGGCCACTTCGACCAATCAGCCGAAACGGAGGTCCACACGGACGCCAGTAATACAGGACTCGGAGCGGTACTGGTCCAACGACAAGACGGTGCGGAGCGCGTGATCGCATACGCTAGCCGGACGCTGTCGAACGCGGAACGCAATTACTCAACGACCGAGAAGGAATGTCTGGCCGTCGTCTGGGCCATCACGAAATTCCGCCCATACCTGTACGGAACTCCTTTTCGGGTGGTCACCGACCACCATTCGCTGTGTTGGTTAGCGAGCCTGAAGGACCCATCGGGACGCCTCGCTCGATGGAGCCTACGACTGCAGGAGTACGACGTAACCGTGGTCTACAAGTCAGGCCGAAAACACAGCGACGCCGACTCCCTGTCCAGAGCCCCTGTCGAGTCAGCTACCGGATGTGCCAAAGACGACGACGACGACGACCACTTTCTTGGCGCGGTGAGCATTCACGGCATGGCAGCGCTCCAGCGGGACGATCCTGAGTTGCGTGCATTGATCGACCACTTGGAGGGACGAGGGGGTACGATTCCCCGAGCCTTCTCACGTGACCTGCCAAGATTCACCGTCCGGAGAGGTATCCTCTATAAAGAAAACTTCAGGGACAACAACTCGACGTGGCTGCTGGTGATTCCTGCCAGTCTTCGAGAAGAGATCTTCCAAGCCTGCCACGACGACCCAACATCTGGTCACCTTGGCTACAGTAGGACCCTTGCACGGATCCGAGAAAAATACTACTGGCCCAAGCTTCCGAAGACTGTCCACCTCTACGTCCGTTCGTGCCACGAATGCCAACGACGCAAGAAACCACCGACGAAGCCGGCAGGTCTCCTGCAACCGATCGCGCCCCCGATTGCACCATTCCAGCAGGTTGGAATGGATCTTCTCGGACCTTTCCCACCGTCGGCGCAGGGAAACCGGTGGATAATCGTGGCAACTGATTATCTCACCAGGTACGCCGAGACAAAAGCACTCCCGTCGGGGACCGCCGTGGAAGTAGCCAAATTCTTCGTGGAGTCTATCGTCCTCCGACACGGCGCTCCCCAAGTCCTGATTACGGACCGAGGATCCTCGTTCATGGCGCAACTGACACAAGAGATACTCCGCCTGAGCCACACCGACCACCGCCGGACCACGGCATACCACCCGCAGACCAACGGGCTGACGGAGCGACTAAACAAGACCATCGCCGACATGATTTCTATGTACGTGGACGTGGAACACAAGACGTGGGATGAAGTGCTGCCCTACGTCACGTTTGCGTACAACACGGCGATTCAAGAAACTACCGGCGTTACACCCTTTCAGCTGGTGCACGGCAGAAAGGTGACAACGATGCTCGACGCCATGCTGCCCCACGATCCAACGGACGACGGCACCGACGACGCCCAGCTGGTCACCCAACGAGCAGAAGAAGTACGACAGCTAGCCCGTCTTCGAATAAAGAACCAGCAACGTGTCGACGCAGGCCGCTACAACCTCCGCCGCCGCGACGTGGAGTTCCAGCCCGGAGACAGGGTATGGGTGTGGACGCCCATTCGCCGCCGCGGCCTCAGCGAGAAACTGTTAAAACGCTACTTCGGACCCTACAAGGTCATCCGCCGCCTTGGGGACTTGAACTACGAGGTGCTCCCCGACGGAACTCGCCCATCAGGACGCCGCCAGCCACGACCCGAAGTCGTCCACGTAGTTCGACTCAAGCCGTTCTACGCGCGTTAGGATTGTGAAACTGCATGTTTGTTTGGTTTCGCCGTAATTGTTTTAGCCATTTCCGTTTTCCTTTCGTTTTGCATCGGGGCGATGCACTTTTAAAGGGGGGATAATGCCACCCGCAGAGCCGAGAAGGCAACGCTCGGTCACGGTCTTCTAGAAGATTCCCGGTCATTCTCGCAGCAGACGTAACTTTCCTTCTGCTTTGTTATTCTCGAAAGTGCCAGTTCATCTTCGCCCCGAGCGCGCGACGCTCGAACCTTCTTTGCCGAACTTTCGAGATAGTGACGCAGGGTAGATAAGCGGCTCCCGCGACCTTGTCGAGTCAGTCCCAGTTTCGCTAGCGCTCTGTAGTGCCGCCGAACCGCCGTCCGCTTTTCTGCTACCTCGACGCTCTTTCGTTATTTATTTTTGGTTGGCACAAGTTCGCCCATTAAATCTTTATTTTCAGTTCACTGTTCGGCTTTTCGTCACCTTCATTCGTGACAATATATAAATACCACCGGAAATGCTGGCGAGCCTTGAACACAGTCTATATTCCTTTTGATTGTTATTTTGCTTAGAATCGTCACTGTTTTTTTACATATCTGCCATGGAACAAAGGTTTGAACATGAAATATAGCGACGTTTAACATCATTCAGTGGTAAATTAAAATGCTGTAGCTAAAAAATTACACTATTACAGTGTTAATAAAGCTACATACTATTCGGTACGAACCAAATAAAAAAAGTTGATATTTTTCTTTTGTCGAATGACAATGTGCACGAGCGTTTTCCCATGTGAATGCACAAAAGCACCACAGAAGTAGTCTGGTTGCTGTCTGCTTCAATTTTTCTTTCGGAAGTATAGAGACTAGCGCCAGTTGAACCTCTACCGTACATTATAATAACTCAATGATTTTCCTCGTAATCTCGCGTTCCGCAACAGAGCATACATGCTTCTACATGTGTGACAGTTTGAGACGCTCAAGATTGTACTACGCAAAACAAGTCCTAACAAGTCCCTTTTCGCATCGCCCCTCGGCAACGCGGGAGGCCTCTAGAGGTCAGAATCAAGACCGGCTTTCTAGAAAAAGCGTCTCAGCTCAAACCGGGCGAATGAAAGCACTGCCAGAACCAGCGAACGAGCTGAGCGGGACTCAAACCGCTTCTCAAGACGCTCCCGCACTCCAGCCTTTGCAGTGCTTTCTTTTACTGACTCTCAGCTGCGACGCTGTTCTAGCAAGCCGACCCAGATGCCAAAGTTTCAGCACATACCGTTATCTTATTCAAAAGTTATAGGCAGCTTTCTAAAATCTTTAATGACAAAATGGTGTACGATGGACCTCTTATAATACACAGAGCTATATGGTGCCAGTTACCGAAAACGGGCAAAAATAAGCCTCATTTTCCCAATGAAAATTAAAACAAGAATCACTTATAACTTTTGCAAAACATAACGGTTAGTTTTAATGTGTACATTTGCATCTGGTTCGGACCACTAATGCTGTGTTTGGCCGGAGGATGCGCGTTCGGTGATGCATAGTTCATTTTTGCGTTCAACAATACCCTCGAGCAGACCCCTGACATTCTGTACAGGGATCTGCGCGAGCGGGCTCGGCATGTAAGCGACGAAGTCTTGGGCTCGTGCAAAGGTGTTTACCGACGTCCTCTTTCCCGTATATTGGCTCACTACACTTCAGTGCACCATAGGCGCAGAAAGGTCTCGTTGAATGAAACGCCGAATGGATCAGCAGGAAATATCGGGCGTGCTAGACGAGGTCTGACAGAAGCTTTTCTGACATGGACACGAAGGAGTAGCTAAGGGATATTCACACGAGGGAGAAATCCCGGGGATTCCTCACCGGCACGCGCGCATCCCGAGACGAAAACGCGAGGCTTTAGCACATCGCAAAGCCTGACTTTTTCGTCGCCGGATGCGCGTGCCGTGGAGAAATCCCCGGGATTTCTTTCTCTTGTGAATACCCCTTTCTGCAGCACGTTAGCCTGGAACAGTTTCTGGAGCTCCCTTCACGCGTGGAACCAAGAATCGCGTGATAAAATAAACAAAACGGGCCCCAGATTGGGTACACGAGCCCATCTGGTATGGGCAGCATTGCCTTTTGGGACCCTGTACGCCTGGGTAATCTAGCAATGAATGCAAATAAAGTATTAGTATTAGTATTAGCAAAACAGAGTGACGGGCCATTTCCTTTTTACTCATAAAAAAAAGTATTTTGTTGTTGTTACACTAAACGCTTTTCAAGTCAGTCCCCGCCCGTTATTCGCAAGTGAAAAGAGCTGGAGTTGAGTTGGAGAAACACCTTTGTTGAATGTCATGCATGACTGCTCTTGCCTGAAAACATCCGCAGCGGCAAACACACACACACACACACACACACGTACACACACACACACACACACACGCGCGCACGGAAGCACGCACGCAGCACGCACGTACGCACGCACGCGCGCACACATAAACACAAACACCACACACACGCACACATACACACACACGCACAGCCGCGCTTGAGAGCGGCCGACGGCCGTTTCACAATTCACCGCTTACAAACGTCGCCAGACGCTCCAAACCGGGACCGTGCGATGGGACTATTAGTTCGCAGTCACCGATGGCCATCGGCACAAGAGCCTGGCTGGTCCGCCATCTGTGTAGAAGAAGCCGCAGAGCTGATTCCACGGGAGCCGCAGTGCAGGCGGTGGCTTGTCCTGTGGCATCACCCAGTCCTCAAAGGTGTTAGGTTGGTCTGCTACCGGGATGTCAGTCAAGGTTTCGAAGCGAGCCGCCGCGTGCTCGGGGTACCCCCAGATAACATGCTGCGTCGTCGCAAGTGTGTTGCATGCTGTACAGTAGCCCTAGTGCGGGTCATCATCAAATATGCGGTTGCGAAGGGCCGGCAGCATAACGGTCTTAGTGGAGGTACGGCGGACGAGAGTTTGGGAATTTACAATCTTTTCAGACCACGCGACCCGGGCTGAGATGGTTTTATATTTCTATTGCAGTAATCGTTTCTGACAAAAATATAAGGTTTTTATTCTTATTACATAAAATGATATGTTTCTTTAACAACTTACGATTTAAAACGAAGACGAGCGTTAACGCAGCAACTTGGGCTAGATGGTTTTTCATCTTACGACTTCTCAGCGCATAAACGTTCACAAAACAGACACTAACACGATTGCAGACCCAAAAACATACACACAGTTCTGAACTCACAAAAAAACGAAGACAAAATACAGAAAGTTGTGAGTTCAGCGTTGTGTGTAAGTTTCCTTGTCTGTAATCGAGTGAGAGCCTGTTTTGTGATACGTTTTTGCGCTGTGAAGTCGTATGAAGACGAGCGTCTCCGTTCAATTCGACCAATCGCCTGACGAGCCTAGATTGATGTCACGATCCACCTGACTCAAAAGCTGGATTAGGGACATCAGCGCACTAGCGCACACCAGCTCTGAGCACGTGGAGCGAAAGCTCGCGCTGCAGAACCCAGGGATCTTGGGTTCGATCACCACCCCTGCCAGTTTCGACCTGGATAAGCATCGTGCCGGCGTGCGGTCGTGTATTACTACTGCGTGGTGCACGTGAAAGACCCCGGGCTGGTGGTTGTACCGCAATGGCTAAATTGTTCATCTACAGCTGAGAGACAAGTCGCTCGTTGAGGCAGGCTAACTTCAATTGGCATAAACATACACACACCAATTAAAAAAACAAATCTTGATTTTTTCGCAGTCTCGGGCTCGTGTCTTTTTTAGCGTTCGTGCGTATTGCGAGTGCTTTGCTTTTTTTCTGAAGCTGCTGGTTCGGACTGTTACATTTTATCAAGGGGAACTCCACAGAAATGAAACATTTTCAAAAACAGTGCCGCCCATGTTAGCGACGACCCAGACGTCAGGTGGTGCTCTCCTAAAAGTAAAGAGTGTTCTAATTTGCCCATACGGAGCGTTCACTTGGTTTATTGTCGAGTATGTAATGTAGTGAAAAAATTTTAAACTCAGAAGGCGTATTACATGCTGTAGGGTAGTGAATCTAGTGTAGAGCTTACACGGTATCAAGTAAGATCAATTTCTATTAGAGAAGTTGTTCTCAAATGTGGTCCGTGGACTCTTTGGCGTTCGCGAAGGCATTCTAGATGTTGGCGAAGCCCTGCCTCATCAGCCAAGTCCGGCAATAAAGGTTGTCTCTTTTGTTCAGATTGAGAAGAAACGTTCCAATTTATGAGTGAGCTTTCTCGCGCAAGTGAATAAAATAAGTCTACTTCACACTAGCTCTTAGGTTATCCCTTGTAATATATTATTCTCATAATTAACATATTCCTTTCTCTTCCCCTCACCACGAACGGAGTCCTCCATCATCTCCGCCGACCCACAACTGGTCCGCGAAACATCAATGGCCAAAAACCACTGTACTAGAGAACGCACTGAGAAAGTAGAAGGTACGTCTGAAGTAGATAGTGATCTATCGCATCAAGAAAAGTAATCTCGTTGCGGCATAGCCTCAGCACAGCCTAATTTTGAACACATAAATTCAGTGATTTTTAAAAATGTAATGGCGCTCAGTTTTGTCTGGTCTATTGAATCATTTTAGGTTCGTCTCAGCTAAAGCATGACAAAGCTTCAACTACAAGGGTTGAACTCGCTACTGGTAAACTTCGAGGGTCTACGGCTAAGCGCACAGCTCATCGCGGATGCGGAGTTAACGGCTATTGTACCTTTCACTGCTACACGTAAGGTGAGTGATTCGTTAGGACATAACAGCGGTGTCGAGTGAACATGTGTCAGGTATGGGATGTAGAATGTTCGAGTTTTATAATGGTCAAGTTTTATTACATTCTCCATATGCCACGGAATTTTAGTTACGTTCGAACCTCTTTTTATTTGTGCTAATTTGGGTAGATATTCCACCAGTTACATATTTATATGCTCGTACGCTACTAAATTATGCATCGAATAAAAAGAAGAACTTCAAAAAATTTAAGATTGGGCCGACGACTAAGATTGCCTCGCGACAACGGTGCCGCCGTTCTTAACCTGTTCATTCAGCCGTCACTCAACGGGCCCGTTCATTTCAACGACGCACAAAACCAATCAAACGGGGAACAAGGGGAGACCATACAAAGACCGGTAGGACCAATAACCAAGAACGACACTAAAAATAAAAAAACTCGAAAGACGCTGCTTTCAGTCGTGGTCAAAAGAAAAGGAATGAGCGAGAAAAGAAAAAAAACTTGCAGAAGAAAAAGAAAAGTGAGAGAAAGAGGCCATGAGATGGAACTGCATTTGGCAGCGGTTGCTGCCACCAAATTCAATCAGCTGAGGCCCGGCAATTCGGGGGGAGGGAAACTTTTAATTGGCCCGACGAAAGCGGGTGAGGAAGACGGGGGCGAGGGGGGGGGGGGGGGGGGGGGAGGTGCGCCCAAAACTTCTTTCCTAGCACGGCCGCAGTGCTGCGCGCCATTTTGGTGAACGACTGAGGGACGACCTCATTTCGAGGACCTGCAGCCGCTGCTGCCACTCCATTACGCGAGGAATGCAATGAGCGAGTCGATATTTCTCTGCCGCGGTCAAGGTACATCGTCAGGTGTTTTTTGTGTGAGATCTGCTCATTCGTGAACTGTGGGGCCACGCAGGGAGCTCAGTCAGCTTTGTTTCCCCACTGCCACAAACACCGCCAAATTGCCTGTCGGCGCTGTGGCTTCGGCGCTGCCGTCCTACGCGGTTAGTCCTGAAAAGATGTGTTTGCCTGAAGACACGGTACTAAATTCAAAATAGTGGAGTTGCATTGCTTTACTGTATTAGCCCTATTTTTCCAACAATGTCCGATTAAGAGTTGGAATTGTACATGGTGCGGACTATCTATGCGGGCGGTACAATAGATTTTCCCCCCAAGATCACAGTATAATAGTGATATATATCTATATGAGAAACTTCTGTGTGCGCTAATAAAGCAGCTATAGTTGAAGGTAGTTGCGTATGAGAATTTGTTACGTGCAGAACATGCTCTAGCTAAGAAAATGCATCAGGAGCGGGCTATGCGCCGGATGCCGTATCCAAGACAAATTCCATGTATATTAAGTCATGTAAAATTTCATACCTTCGCATTGTTCGCTATTTTGTTTTCTTCTTCTTCTTCAGTTTTTACATTTATACGCAGCAACTTTGCCTCGCATGTTTTATATTTTTAGGCACCGTAAGTTATCTGTACTATTGTATTACTGTAATTTTAACCGGTGCTTATTGTTGGAACGATTATCACATGCTCCAGGAGGTCAATTGTGGCACAGAAGTCACGAGCACAATACATTTTAGGTAAAGTGCAGGTTTTACGTCGCTACATTCTACGAGGTCGTTACATCACCGCGCAGAAAAGAAGCGGGCAAGCAGCGTCGCAGCGCAAGGACGATTTCCACCGAGATTCTCTCGAAACCTTCCTCGTAAACGAGCCTTTTGGCTCTGCTCTAAACGCTTGCGCTCCGCGCGCAGGCATTACGACACGGCACCGGAAAAGGATGGCAGTCAACCTAATCGCTCCAAAAAGCCTCGTAGAGCCAGAAGAACGTCTCGACGACCATAGGTCTGACCGGCATTACTGTTCATCCCTCCAACCATCGCGTGGCCGTCGCGCCGCTCTCCTACAACCCCTCAGGAGAGCCAGGCTGTGTTTCCAAACCTGGGAGTGCGGTGAAAGCTGCGTGCATGCTCGTTTGACCAGTCATTATATACGCCTGTCTTTTGTCATGTCATCACGCTCCCGCCCGTACCCACGCGCAGAGAGAGGTGATGAAAGGTGAAGGCGGTTGATTGGTTCTCGCGATGTCGTAGTTTTCACCGCACTGTCAGCTTGGGGGTCGAATGATTGTGTTCGTACATGCGGCGTATTTTTTGGAGAGTCGATGCAACATCGTTCTCTGTTTCTTGTACGACCGGATGGATCACGTTGACCCCACTAGAGCCATCGAAGTTGTCATAGCTCCCGACTAACGTCGCTGGCGCACTTATGCCGATATGTTGCATACGTGCACTTTCTACGAAGCTTTTGAACCTGTGGTATCGGAACAAAACCAAATTAGGCAGCAGCGGGCGATTCCTAAAACAGGCAAAGCTTTATGATTACTATGACTTGACGTTATTTTCACGATTTTACTATTACTGCTCACACATAATCACATATGTGCTAATTTGTAAGACACGCGTTACTATGTAGCTCCCCAGGTTAACTATTACAGAACAAACCGGATAAAACTGATACGTTTTAACTTTCCTGACCTGTGGTTTTAACAAGCTGTCAGAGCTTTCTCGTCCCTTTGTGCCGCTAACGTTCATCGTGGCCACGTGTCTGGGTTAACAGTGCCCAGAGAACATGCTGTGACCCGACATACGTGATCCGAATTTTCGCCGACGGATTCAATAGGGACTTTCAGCAAACCGGGACCTCGTTCCGCATACTACGCTACTAGAGCCTTTGAGGCGTGCTTTTAAGCACGCTGCCCGCGGTTTCGGTGTCACTCCGGGCGCGCACTTAAAAGCATGCTTCAAAGATTCAGGGAGTGAGGTACGCTGAACACGGTAACGGTTTGCTAAAAGACCCTGTTGCCGCCAACCGCAAGCCGAAAAGTAACTGATGCTCGCGTCCAACTCTTGAGCTGCAGTCGGCATTGCGCGACCGGCAACCTTTAGAATCGGGAGGATCCCAATAAAGTCAACGTGACTTGTAGAATTAAAAAAAAAAAAAAAAAAAAAAACAGGCTTATTCTTAATATAGTGGAAGTTTAATTAGTCTACCGGCTTCTGACCCTCAAGTGCTTGACAGATGCATGCCGTCACTTCCGGTCGTCACACTGAATTGAGAAGCCTCTTGTTGATGCAGTGGACGCTATGCTGTCACACGCCCAAACCGCCAATCGACGTGACCAAGTTAGATCAATGCTAGAATCCGAAACTTTTATATACACACACATACACGCACGCACGCACACACACACACACACACACACACACACACACACACACACACACACACACACACACACATATATATATATATATATATATTGTTTGTTTGGTTTTAACGGGAACAAATTTGTTGTTTCTTAAAGGGGTTGAGAGTTAAACGAGTGCCGTCTACCCTAAGTATTTATAAGGCTCGGCAGACCAGAGATGAGGAAATAATTCTCATGTTGAGTTTGCTAATAAACCAAAAATCCTTTTATTAACGATATTTAATTATTGGTTTAAATGAGCGTGCTTTAATTGCAGTATTGATTTAAAACTTTGGTGTGTGGGTATGTTTATATAGCCTAGAATTTAGTCTGCCTCAACGGACGACTTGTCTCCCAGCTGTAGATGATCAATATAACCAGGGCGCTACAACCGCTAGCCTGTGGTCTTTAATGTGCACCACACGACCGCACGCCGGTACGATGCTCATCCAAATCGAAACGGGCAGGGGGATCCCTGGGTTCTGCAGCGCGAGTTTTCACTCCACGCGCTCCGAGCTGGTGGGGGTAATACCCGTGCCACACGCGCAACTCGAATGCCATTTACAACGAATGACATTTGAGCGGACGGCCAATCAGTGCGCGACACTCCGGGCGTAGCCCATTCCACGCGCGATAGATTGCGAGCTGATTCGCCGACCACACAAATGTCATTGGTTGTAAACGGCATTCGAGTTGCCCGTGTGGCACGGGTATAGCCCACTGGGCTATCAATCCCCCCAGTATTGATAGAAAATACGATTAGAGGCCAGACCATTTAAAGAAATTTGCAAAAATGTAATAATGTAATGTAATGTGGTGGTCGAAACTTGAGTTGAAAGTAATAAAAAGGAAACTGCCACACACTTTTTGCTCTGGTGGAAGCTTCACTTAAAATTATCTACTTTATTGCTTTTTGCATATGCCCTTCTCGCCCGCCCTGCTCTGAAGTTTCTTGTAGGAGAAATGGTTTTCCAAAGCGCTACCTGTGGCGACATATTTGCTTTTCCCTTTTTTTTAATTTCGAACACACGCCGCAAACTGTAACCGCATGACAGAACGGAGGAGCTCCCAGTCATTAAGGAGGAAGAGCACCCGGAAAAGATGGAGACTACTCAGGATAAATGGATCTTTATAGAGAGGAAGGCGCTCTGTTCCTCCTTTTCTAGCGAATTAATGATGAAAACCGGGCCGCTCGGACGAAGCAACGAACAAAAACAAAACACTTCTTGGTCCACAGTAGGATTAGTGTCTCCTAATGGTGCCTCGCATTTTTGCATGTATTTAGTTATATTACTCTTTATTGTTTTGGGCTTCTGTCGCTTTTCGGTGTTTTTGTTTTATGTTAGCATCTGGCAGTTTTGGGTGAGCGCTAAATGAAAACCTTTACCCGAAGCGGCAACCCAAATGTGAGGAAAACAACTGTCGACCCGGGCACTTGGAACTGGCATGATTCCGTGGCGCGTGAAACACGGATCTTGTGCTTCTTTAGGCGGCGCAATCAAGTAGGCGGCGAAAAAGAAAAAAAAAAAAAACGACAAGAAAAACTCTAAAGCCTAGATATAGATGGGCGATTGAGGGAGCAGAGAGAAGGTATTAGAGAGTTTTAGTAGACCGTTCCGATACCTCCGATAGCCCCGATAACAATACTATGCATGCGCAAGGCAGGCGGTGGCGGAGTATCGGGTATCGTTATCGGAGTCATGGGAACGATTTACTAAAACTCTCTAATAAGAGGTTTCCAATGTGCAAGGTTGTAACACGCCTAGGCCTTACTGTTCATATTATAAGAATTATGCTGAAAAACGAAAGTAGGCGGGAGCTTCGCGAAGAGTAAGCGAGTCTGTGTTTTTCGTTCACACGTATTTCGGTGACTTATGATCGCAAATACAAAAATGGCGGTCACATTAAGTGCCTCATTAGTTAAGAGGACGCTGCAAAAGGTTTTCATTTCCTTACCCCTAGCATTTAAACCTGACCAAAGAGAATACAGCACATGCAGCTGTCTAAAACATGCCTCGTCTGATTGATATTTTATATTCTCAAAGTCCGCACTACGTAGCCACACGATACCGTGTAACTGTAATGAGCCACCCATTCAAGTGAGAAGCTTTGTCCGCTTTACTTTTTGCGTTGGAGATTGAGCTGTAACAAGTGGAAGTGTTTAAAAGCGCACTGCGTTCTTTGCCCTTTTATATTGAGCCAGGATACGTTATAAGAAGCAGGTGGGGGCGTAATATGCAGATGTATGAACGCGTTCACTTCCTCGTAGCAACGTTCTCCCCAAGGGCGCTCCCATCTCGTGCACACCCACCGCTGCTATACACTTTCAGGTCACTTTCGACGAGGAAGTTGTCTCTCTCTCAAAAACACACACACAAAAAAACATATCTCTGTACCTCGCGTCTGTACGCAGCAATGGCTCACGAACCGAATAAAGCGACAAGTAAAGCCTGGCTTCCCAATTAAATCAAGACCGAGCCATCCCAGCCTTCTTAATTCACACGGGGCTATTCCCGTCTCGCAATTCTTTTTCCCCGTGGAATGCATTTAAGCGCGCCACTGAATGCCGACTTTCGGTGTGTGGCATCACGTCGGCGTTTCGGCCCCTCACGCCTGATTTCTTTTTGGGCGTCGAATAAGTTTCGCGGCTAGTGTATGTGATTGACCCCCTGCCATGTCTACCCTTCGGTTATCTGGGAGCTTCGCAGTGCCACGATCTCTGATTAACTGCCCTACCTAACGTATACCGCTTCGATCCTGGTAGTGTTCGTACCCACTCTTTAAACATCAGCACCTTTAAATGATAGTGAACCGAAAAATGGTGTATTAATATAGAGCTCCCTGCTTCTATAAGTTAAACACGAAATGCGTGGAGGACATAAGCAGCGCATGCTGTTCGTACATCAACGTGCAACCGTTATTCATGAGACCATAAAAAAGACATAACTCAGCGATAGAGCTTCGGTGTCACACCGGTTGGTTAAGTCCCCGAAGGAAAAATCCATCAATGTAACCCTGTTTGGCAGTCAATGTTTTCTAGTGGACCGCTGACTGTGCCTGACTGTACGTCAAGCATGTCTGATTGGCCAACAAGTTACTCTGACCGACAGTCAAACTCCAGTCAGACCCCGCTTGTCGGCTTTCTGATGGTTTCCTGGTGGCAGTCGGCCGCCGCGAAATGCCATCAGGATGTCTTGGTGGTGATTCTGACTGTACATCGATTGTCTCTGACTGTACGTCAGAAAGCTTCGACGTGCAGACAGACGTACAGTCAAAGGACGTAAAGTTCGTTCGGATACCACTATTTCGTCAAATCTATGAATACGAAAAGTAATCTATGCACGAGAAAACGATTTTTGGACGTGAGCCCATAAAACCGCTGACGTTAGAGATATGACACGCAACCGACCGACAACCTTGATCAGAAGCCCGCTGAAGCGCCGAATACGACACTTCGCACTTCGCTTCGCACATAGAGGCTTCGCCGAGCTTTCATGAACAATCGCTCTCGACTCGTTTTGTTTGCCCGCTCGCTCCAACCTGTCGATCCAGCCCGGGCTCTACAATGTCTTATGTTTTAGTAGAATTTCTACTCGACAAGACCCAGCCTGTTGTGAGTTCCGACGATGTAAGGGACTTTAGCGGTGTAGTTGAAGACGACAGGTTGTACCAGGTCTACTGGGCCGGTGATGCGCGAACAAAAGGATCGTTGTACGACGCGAAAGTACTCTACATGGCAGGTGAGTAGAACTGAAGTACGGCGAGTGATGTACGAGTGCTTTGCATAACATGCTGACGGCTTAACTGCATTTGCAGCCAAAGCATCTTGTATAAAAGGAATAGTCAAATCGAGTTTCTCCAACTGTGGTGCGTAGCAGGGAGAAAGAAGAAGAGGCCGTTTGGAACGGCTGCGAAAAAATGAGCTCTGGTGGAAACACCGCATCGGCCTCTGGCCGAGGTAATATTGAATCGTCGAATGTCAACTCAAGTGAGTACAGGATCACGCTTCCTCGTCTGCCAACCGGTAACCTCGTTCTGAATTCTGTATTTCTTCACGCCGACATGACCGCTAGGCCTTACACGGCACCGGACTTCCGTGATGCTCTGAAAGAAGTTATAGACCTAAAAGACATAAAAGCTACCGGACAATTCCAGATGGGCCATGTATGGATGGTCACCTGCGTCAACGCTCTCGCCAAAGAAAAGCTTTGCCGCTGTGGCGAGCTGCTCGTTAAAGGCAAGAAATGCCTGGTGATCGACCCAAACACACGGGACCTCAAGATGAAGCTCCTGTGGCTTCCGGACCATCTCGAAGACGGGCGCGTCGTCGAAGCTATGACGCCTTTCGGCACAGTACGTAGCGTTCATCGAGAGAAGTGGCGCTGCCCAGGAATGGAGCACATGGACACCCTGAACAGGGAGGTAAACATCACCCTGCACGAAGGAACGTCGACAGAAAAGATTCCTCACCTACTTCAGGTGTACGGCATGCAGACGCTCGTCATCGTACCAGGAAGACCTCCTTTGTGCCTCAGGTGCAACAGGGTCGGACACATTCGACGGCAGTGCAGAACACCGCGCTGCTACAAATGCGGTATCTACGGACACATCGCGGATGCTTGCGTCACATCTTACGCAAGCAAGCTTCGTGGCAAAATGTCCCGTGAGACGGAAGAGCAGACGGAACTCCTGATGGACGCCTCCGAGGTCGTCGACGCTTCGGGTCACGCCCCGCCGGCCGAAACGTTCGCCAAGTACATCGAACAAGAGCCTCCAAGCAAAGTTCCCAGTACCAGTGAACGCAAAGACGACCCTGGTGGCCTCCCTGAGCCACCTCCACCGCCAGACGAAGACGACGCTTCGTCTATGACATCAGACTCAACGATAGTCGAGGAAGATGCTACAAGGCGAGAGCAGGACACCGCTGAGATCGGTGCAAAGCCCGAAGTCACCGAACCGCCCGTTGAGGCACCTCAGCCAGCTCAAGTGCCAGACGTTGCTGTCATGGGTGAACCGACCAACAGTCCGTCTGCTGATGGGCTCCCTCCAACGCGAGCCATGAAAGAACGCAAGCAGGCTGGAACCCGACTCAAGCCATACGCCAAACCGCCGGCAAACCTCAAGGTGACCGAGGACAGCCTAAGCGGTGACTTGAGTACGCCCTAAACTTCCCAATGTCTGCCGCCCTTCCTTTACATTTCACGACCTTAAATGTAAGAGGTCTGAGCTCTAAAAGGAAACAGTATCAGCTGCTGCGCCTTTTTAAAGAGGAGAAAGTTGACGTCGCAGCGGTACAGGAGACGAAGCTATCTTCAGATGAGAGTATTGCTGAAGCGTTAGAACCCTTTATGAAGGATTATGAAATTTGCGTTAGTCAAGCTTCAGGTCTCTCCGCTGGGTGTTTTCTCTTCTTTCGTAAAGAGCTTGATTTGTCATCAGTTTCCGTTTTGACTGACCTCGAAGGGCGTCTTATTTCTTGTGACCTTAGCTTTAGACAGATAAATTGGCGCTTCATTTGTCTTTACGCTCCCAATAGCCCGAAGGAAAGAACATCATTCTTTGAAATTTTACCATCGCTTTTTGAGACTAATAGAGCGTTAGTTACAATGGGAGACTTTAATTGTGTTTGTAGTGCAGACGATCGATCGGTATCGCAGACTAGGTATGATAGAAGTGCAACGGCTCTTCAGAGCATGCTTCAAGAGCATAACCTCGTTGATGTGGCTTATAGAAAAGGTGAACCAATACGTTACACTCATTTCCAAGGAATCTCTCACGCTCGGTTAGACAGAATTTATGTCTCGGGCTTTATAATTGACTCAATGAGCGACTACCACGTTAAACCGGTGTTCTTTTCTGATCATTGCTTGGTATCAACTTATTTTGGTCCACAGAGACACCGATGTGTTTGTCAACAGTGGGACTTCTGGAAGTTAAACCTGAAACTTCTAAGCGATGATTCTTTCTCAAAAAAGATTCCCATAGTTTTGTCGGACATACAAAAAAACGTTGGCATGCATATATTTGCTAAATGGGATTTCTTTAAACAGGAGGTGAAAAACCACGCAATCGAGCGTTCCACGATCTTATCCTACATCAACAAACAGGAACAACGTGAACTCTTTAAGAATTTAACGACTCTATACGAACTAGAATGCCTTAACCCAGGTGTATATAGTGACGATGTCAATGTGGTTCGAGCTCAACTACAAAAATATGAAACAGAAAGGTATCGAGGGGCCATAATTCGCTCTCGAAAGAAACGTTTCCTCCTTGGTGAACAACCTACAAAGAGGTCTCTGGACGACGAAAGGCGATATGCTCTGTCAAAAGAAATCGTAGAGATAAATAGCAATGGGTCAATGCACACCGACACAGCGGACATTGTGAAATCATTCCACCAATTTTACACAAATATTTTTGGAAAATTAATATCTACAAAAGAGAAGGCTGAAGTTGAACAGCTGTTATCGCATATGCCGATACTAGACGAGACAGACCGGAAGTTAATCGACGGTCCTATAACCTTGGATGAAATCAAAGCCGCCATCAAATCCCTCCCTAATGGTAAAACGCCTGGGCCTGATGGACTAAGTGGAGGATTTTATAAAAAATACGTAGACATTATTTCTCCTGTTCTACTCGCCGTATTTCAGGAAGCCTATGTCCAGCGAGCGCTTCCGCCTTCCTTTTACCGTGGACACACGGTACTAATACCAAAAACGAAAAACTTGGAAATGTTGAAAAACATGGAAAATTATAGACCTATTTCCCTCTGCAACGTTGACTATAAAATTTATGCAAAAGTGCTCAATGAAAGGCTACAAAGTGTAATCGAAAAGCTAGTAGGTGAACACCAAACCTGCGGGATACGTGGCAGAGCTATTCAAACGAATGCACATGTTGCCCGTTCAGTACTGGAGTGTGCGTCTGACAACAGTGACCAGGTTGCATTTGTACAGATAGATCTCACAAAGGCTTTTGACAGCGTGAGTCACTCATTTTTATTTGCGTTGCTTAAGCATGTCAACGTGGGGGCGACACTCTTAGATGGAATCCAGCTATGCTATTTCAATTGTTCTACAAGGCTCATCGTAAATGGTATGCTATCTGACGAGATTAAAATACAATCTTCCGTAAGGCAGGGCTGCCCGCTATCCCCGCTTCTTTTCGCCCTGTACTTAGAGCCGTTGTGCCTTAGCGTCCTTAGGAGCGACGATGTTCAAGGATACTCGCTGGCCAATGTTAAGGTTAAAGTCCTCGCCTACGCAGACGATGTTGCATTTTTCTGTTCGGACAAGAGAAGCGTTGAGAAGGCACTTGATCTCACAGCGCATTATTGCGCGGTAACAGGAGCCTCAGTGAACCCATCGAAATGCAACGGTTACTGGTATGGTTCCTGGGCCACGAAACCCCGTTTTTTTGCTGGGATAGCGTGGAACAGGAGTCCCCTTACCTATCTCGGAGTACCGCTCGCACAAATTCGTAGTAGCGTAACCTACTGGTCTTCCCTGGCAACCACATTGAAAAGAAAAACAGACGCGTGGAAAGGAAGAGACATTTCAATTTTCGCTAGAGCCAGCGTTTGTAATATATTTCTGGCTTCAAAACTTATGTACGTGCTCCAGGTACTTCATTGCTCTCGAACCAACATCCAAAAAATTCATCGAATATTTGCTACGTTTATATGGTGTTCAACTTGGGAACCCATAAAAAGGGATAACCTTTTCCTTCCCCTTGAATATGGCGGTTTAGGATTGTGCCATGTATTTGTCCGTCAGTTGGTCTCCCGATTTTTTTTCTTTAAGAATGCCAATCACGATTTCCTCAGAGTAATGCTCCAACGACGTCTTGCTGAGAGTTTAAATTATCTGGTTGTTTCAAGTGGTGAAATTTTCCAAGGTAGGCCTTGGGGCTTTCTAAAGGAGGTGGTAGACACATTTAGCTTTCTCAAAGCGAGGTTTTCACTGGAATATCTGTTCAGTGTGACCAGAAAGGAATTGTCAAGAAGCATTACCGAAAGCCTGTTTTCTCTTCCACTTTATCGTACCCGCTTCACGCTGGAACCCATCAGTGACGTATTTAAAAGAGTAAAGAAAATGGGAGTGCCTCCGTCAACCAAGACGTTTTTCTTTAAACTCCATACGTCCACTTTGCCCGTAAAAACTTATCTCCAAAAAAGGGGAATATTTGTTCCCTGGACAGTTAATTGTAGATTATGTAATAAGCCAGAGACGATAGAGCACTGTTTTATATACTGCAATGACGCGTTTTTATTTTGGGACGTGCTACAACGCACGCTAAAAAAAGACTTAGTCCTCAACGATTACAGCCTTCGCTTCCTACCGTTTTCAGAAAACGAGACCGTCCCGTATGACATGTTCGCGCTTCTGGGATCACATAGTCTCTGGAAGTGTCGTATGATAGATAGGCATGCGGAGAAACCACGCACGACGAAATCGCTTTTTTTACAACAGGTGGCGCAAGTCAGAAGTATCTATGCCTCAAAACTAAGCCAACCTGACTGGTTCCCCATGTTTGATGCATGCCTTGGGCTTCCGGATTTTTGATAAAAATGTACCTTGCGCGTGAGTGACTTTCGCTCAAATGTCTCAACTACAAGTTTTTGTAATTTTTTCTAAGGTATTTCTAATGGCCACATGTTCAAGATGCCAAATGAGGAAAAAGGAAACGTGTGATAGTTGTTTGTAAATAGGTTGCTTTTAGCGCATGTTTGACTGTACATACAGGTATGACTGATCGTGTGAGGTGGCATTTGTAAAACAAGTAATAAAGATATAAAAAAAAAAAAAAAAAAAAAAACTGTGGTGCGTAGCATAGCGGTTAAGGTGTCCGATTTGTACGCATGAGGTCGCGGGTTCGATGCGCGGTGATGCTGCTTTTTTTTTTTTTTTTCTCGAACTTTTTGTTTTATTGAGGCATTTGGCGATATTTATGAGTGCGTATAGCTTTACTCTTATATAAATGCTGCCCTTGTTGATGAAATTTCCTTGGCAGTGGCAGTCAGACATCATGTGATGGACCATCAGATGACGTCTGATGGTCCATCACGTTCTACCAAGGCTGCTGACTGGCAGTCAGTGTCCCAAATTACGTAGCTTGATGGAATTTTCAATAGGGTCCAACCTGATTATCTCTTTAAAGGCCAACCGACAAGCAGAAAGAAGGAAACTATCCCTCAATCCCACCGTTCCATTTAAAAAAATTTCCCCTCTACCGGGAGTAGTTCAGAGATCCGCTCTTGTGTGGAGAGGAGGGGAGAAGTGGGCGAGTGAGAATGGAGGGAAGGAAACTGGGAACCGGTTTTTTCTCCGGTAGAAGACGATTCTGTAGGTCGGACTTTAAGAGGGTTTCCTGACTCCCGCTTCTTTTTATGACAACAATAGATTCAGACGCATTATTAAATTATCATAAACTCAAAATCTTTATTCCCGTACTCATAAGGGTCACCTAGCTTAGCGAACCACAAGACTACAGGAAAGCTCGGACGCGTGCGCTTGGCCTAGAGTGTTTCAACGTCCTGTTTAGGGTTAAGCGATTTTTTTGTAGTACTTAGTGCCACTAAATAAGCTACGCCTGAGAGTAACGACATTTTCCCATATTCTGGCTTAAAATCATGGTTGCCAGTTATCTGATGCCTTATATGAAATCACAGGGAAGGCTTTTCCACCCTCCACAAATGTTTAAACAGTTCGCGAAAGAGCAAAGCAATATTACATGAGCTTCCTAACACAGAATCTAATGCTGACGAAGTCGCACTTTTGAATCATGACGATTGGCGGGAGCGTCTGCTCTGCACAATCACCAAAATGGCGCCGTCCACAACAATGTGGGGGAACAGAGTGCCGATACACTAAGCATAGGTCATTTGGTGGCTCTAGTGGTACCCCATGACGACAGCTCGCGCCCTCGAGAAAAAATACAAAGAAATAGCCGGTAATAAGATGCCGCCATAGCACTGTCCATTCCAAGAGTTCGTGCGCAAGTTTTCGTACAAACAAAGTATCCTGCTCAACCCTTCGTTTCCCCTTAGCATGACGTAACTGCGAAGGCTGTGCAAGCACGAGCGACTATACATCGTCTCACTTTAGTATGGACTATTGTTAGCCGCGAGTGCTAAAAGTGCGATCTAGTCGCTTTGAATGAAGCCGCGGCGGCTGCACGAGCGCTCGTGCAGCAAGTGCTCTACTCAAGGGGTATATAGTTCCTCTCACCCTAGCATAGGCTTGCCGCTCCCGCTAGCACAGCCTTCGCGGTTAGTTCATGCTAGGGTGAGAGGAAGTATATACTCCATTTCACCTTATGTTGTACCGCAGGGAAGGCGAAAACTGCGGGCGGTCGTGTGGACCAACTGCGTGATGCACGTTAAACGACCCGATGCTAGCAAGTGCACTCCACTTGCAGAGTTCACCTACAGCTTAACTCAGTGTCGCCTTATCCTCACAGGCAGATCGACCTTGCGCTGTCTAAACACGAACGTCCGATTTCCTTTCTTTTTTTAGTAAACCAAACGCGGATCTTTATTATATAGGCAACGCAAATATATTTATAACATAACCTGATTGGTGATATGCGTGAAGCAACTAACTTTTTCTTTAAAAAAATAACGAGAAAGATTTTTTCCCTCAATTATTGTCATATTTTGACTTCGTTCTTTTCGTACATGCGTTCAAACCTTTGGGGCTCTTTTTTTCCTCTTTAAAGAAGAGCAATTATACTGTTTACATCAACACAAGGATTAGTTCGCTGATTCATGGACGCAGGTTCAACTCGACAGCAACCTTTTGAAGTTGTATGGGGTAGATCCTGCAGTGAAAACCAGAGTTGCATGTTCGCACCGCTTCAGAGATCCGGCTAATTGCAGCTTAGTTTGAAACCGAACTCGCCTCGCTGATTACACTCGCGCTAATACGAGACCGGATATTCGAGAGTTTCGGACAAGGGGGAACCCGACGCTTTGGATCTCCCGAGCAGCTTGGGGCGTTCCATTATGCATGTGCAAAAGTCCTCTGCATGGGCAGTGCGTAACCCCAAGCTGTTTAGGGGATCGGAAGCGTTGGAGTTCTTTACTCTTAAACTCTAAAACTCGCGAATGAACGCGGGGGGCGATGCGAGTTTCCAACAAGCCACAGTTACAAAGGCGACATGTCCAGACGAACTTAGCAAAAAATCGAACCATATATGGATAAAGAATGTAGCATACTCAAAAAAAAAAAAAAAAAGAAGAGTTATCTATTCAGTCTGACGGCCGAATTCATTAAAGGGATACTTCAACAAAATTCGAAATATTCTCGTCGCGTTCAAAAATAGGTTAAATATAATCCACAATATCCGTAAATGACAATCGCACGCTTGTATTTTGGGCCTGGTGGCTGTATTTTTTCTTATAAACAGGCCACTCTGGAAAGCGCTCGGAGAAGGCCCAGCGGAGACCACGTGACATCCAACGCAATCGGGACGTAGGTTGTCTCGGGACGAGCAAAGCTACGGCGAGGCTGACGTCGAGAGGATGGCCTAGTCGTTCCAGCCACCGAAGCGGCTGCTTTTGTAAGAATTCTGAGTGACGGGTTAATCTTCTGTTATCTTGTAGGGGGACAATAGCGACTTCTGGGACGCACAAAAGGAGTTCTCAGGAAGAGGGCAGTCGCTCCTTCTCCTCTTCTCTCGTCGTGGCCGGAGGCGAGACACACACCGTCACTAGCTCTCAAGGTTCCTAGACGGGCATTGCAAGCGAGGCGTCAGCGACATCCACCAGGTGCTCTTTGCTAATCGTTTAATTCGTTTTACAATTCCTTTTCTAGACTTTTTTAACAAGATATTTTTATGTTTGATGTGATACTGCTCCTCTGAACACATATAAACCAAAAAATGAGCGCCGAAATTTCGTTGTAGTGTCCCTTTAACGCTACTCGACTCAAAGCCCAACTCAAACTTGACTTATGGCCCGTCTTTTCGCGCTTCATAGCTCAAACTCGACTTGAAACTGCTATTGACTGAGTAAAACTCAACAATTTCCTCCAAAATCTCAAGGTGGCGTCGTAGCTACCTTGAGATAGCTCCTCGAAACTCGAGTTGGTTTTAGAGTGTCATGCTGGCCAACACATGGTTAAGCGAGTTCGTAGATTGTTCTTTTCTTTCAGAACTGACAAACTTAGGCACCACAGCGAGGATGAGAACCTTCCAGTGGAGGAGTGCTGAAGAGTCATGGTCCGCCGGTCCCTCCAATGCTCCAACTCTTGATCGCGCTACACTTTTACGGCGCTGGAATATTCGGGTGCGCGGTGACTGGCGACCTGTAAATTGTGTCGCAACCTACAATGTCCCGGGTCATGGAGCGATTGTCGCGGCTCATTGCCAGCACGTTGTGCCATCGTCTTGTCAAGTTCCCGGGTATCGCGGCGGACTTGGACCTTGCAATGTGAGACTTTTAATAGCTCTACTTATGGAGAAACGTTTTTTGTTCGACACAGTGAAACGTGCTAAAGACGTGAATTCGCATTCATGCTAAAAGCCTATCCACACAATAGCATTTGACTTCTTGACTACTGGAGAAAGAGTCCTACCCGCCATGCATTATTAAACGTATTTGCGATCAACGTTGTGGGATCTTCCGTCGAGTTACACTTACGAGACACCGGGACGTTCGTGCTCAGGCATGGCAACCAATTCAAGGAGTTTTGCGGGCGACATACAAAGCATGAATGTCCTGGTGACTCACGGTCGTATCAACACGCAATGTTAAGAAAACGTAGTCGAACGTGCTACTGTGTGCATAACACTTTTTTTTTATTTCTGTATCTACATGCAGCATTGAAAACATGCTAGAGAAGTTTTAATATACCCAGCAGCACACTCTAAAAGAAGCCCGTGCACCTACTTTCCCGCACAACACTCGGAGAGCCAATCAGCGCAACTTACGGAGGCAGCTCAGCGAATGACGATGCCGAATCCTATGTTTAGACCAAAAAACGCAGTCTGAGTTGTGACATTAAGCAATGCAAAACGTCACGCTTGCATTGCTTAATGTCACAACTCAGGCTGCGTTTTTTGGTCTAAATATATGTGTCTGCATCGTCATTCGCTAAGCTGCTTTCGTAAGTCGCGCTGATTGGCTCTCCGAGCGTTGTGCGGGAAAGTCGATGCACGGGCTTTTTTTAGAGTGCAGCAGCTATTTTGCGGACATGCATAAATTTTCGAGCACACACGTACAAGGTACTGAAATAAAATTTCAAGATTGCACTAAAATTAGCATGTTCAATATGCGGCTTTCACTGTCATTGGCACATTCATTATGCTTTTTGGGCCAGGTGGCTGTGGTTTGGCACCAACACAGATGCATGAAATATGTTAGCCGTCGTCAAATGCATCAGTACTTGGTATGAATGTTACGACTGCATTTTGGTGGATGCCAAAGATGAGAACTGTGGCAGTTATGACTCCAGTTAGTAACCTCCAGTTAAAACGACGCAGAGTATGGAACACAGCAATCTCTAAATGGCCAGTTCGCAAACGTAGTCGTGATGTTTAGTCGAATTCGGGCAAGGAGAAACTGACCGCTGTTATTTTTCCCACACCAATGCCAGACTGGAAGACGCTAGTGTTTGTTCAGACGATAAAACAAGTAAATGTTTCACGCTGGCTAGAGCAAAGCTTGAAATTTAGCAATTCACTGTGTGTGAATCAGATTTTTCTTCTTTTTCTTTTTTTAGATAACGAATTAAATTTTTTTCTTTTGCACCAAGATTACGTTTTATACGAAACATGCATGTTCGTATTTTCTTGTCTTTAGACGTCCCGGGAATGCTGAAGTAGAGAATCGCCGAGAGGCGTCTGTGAAGCCAAATGTATTTTCAATAGGGGTGTTTTTTTTTCCCTTCACTCGACGGAGTGGAAGTGGAGTTGGAGTCGAGTAGCGTTCAAGAATACGGCCTTGAGTGTGCACTTTAGGTATACCTAAGACAGATGTGTCCTATAATATGTCACCACAGCGCAAGTGAAAATTGCCGCGTTGAGTTGTTATGAGTACTCATAGCATAAACAACTTTGAGTAACTTCTGGGCCGACAACTGGAAAGAAATCTCACCATGGCAAAAAAAGTTATGTACAATTTCTTTTTTAACCGAACCACGCGTGAGTGTTTACCGAAGAGAAGTAGCAAGCATGCTTTAAGTGAAAGCATATTTGCACTTTCAGTGCGGTAAACTCACTCGTATTGCTCTTTTTTGTTTTTAATAGCTTGGAACGTACGTTTATTTCGATTTATGTCCGATAATTTCGTCGTCCTTTCGGACATGCGATGCAGTGCTTCCGCAGAAATATATCCCAGAACTCCAAAAACTAGACGGCATTTTATTTTTGCCAAATTTGTGAACTGTTGTTTGTATCTGAACAAGTTTTAAGAGTTCAACTTTAAATGGTGTTTGAGAGAATTTAACAATTTCAGTTCACCTTCAATTACTTTTCGTAGAGCACGCTCAAGGTACGCTCAAGGTACGCATGAGACCCTGCAGCGCGAGTCCTAAAGGGAACCTCGAAATCGTATGTCTGACAAAGGAACAGAAGGGAAACAACCTGAGTCTGAATTTTTCGTGTTTATTTTTGTACGTCAAGTCTCCTGTTCACTTGTTTTATTAGTTTCACAAGAAAAATCAATAATATAAAACCAGTATTGTTTTCTTTCTCGGGCGGGCCAAGTTGCATGAGTTTAGGTGTCTTGTACCTTCACACCCTCCTTTAAAAGTTTCAAAAAGTGCTGTAAAACTCGCTATTAACAGAAAGCTAGAAATTAGTCATGTTCTTTTCCTTGAGTAGTTACTGAGTTAACCAAATCCTTCGATCAAAGTACGGCTCAGTCATGTGCACCATAAACGAATTGAGCAGGACCTGCTAGGGCCGTGGCTTGTGCTTGACCGTGTGTTAAAAAAGTTGGGTTAATCTCACATAAAATCTGTTGCTCCCGCTACCAACATTTCTAAAGTAGGGTTGGGTTCGTGTGCTTCAGAACTGGTAGAAAAACTCTGTTGAATAATACCCCTGTTTCACGGATAATTTAAAAGCATCCACAGCAAACTCATTTAAATCATCGGCGAATCAGCTCGCCATCTCGTCTCTGTGCGTGCCCCTCGGGATGCGATGCATAGGGTTTGCTGACTTTTTTTTCTTTAAAGGGGGTTCTTCTGAACGCATTTTAATCACCAGTGAAACTGCCTGAGAAACTTGTAGCTATATAGTGAGATATATTTTAGTCATGTTAACCCAGGTTATGAGTGCGAAAACATTTTACGGTGCACTTCAACACGGCTATTTAATAAGGCCCGAAAGTTAAATCGATGCGTTTCGGAATTACATTCTTTCGTATAGCCGCGAAGTTATTTGATGGAAACCTTTCGCCACGTCATAATGTGTGTCCATCTCACAATTTTCTTGACAGTGTTATTAAGGCAACAGGTATGAAACCATGAAGCGCTTTGAAATTTTGCCCCTTTTGTCTTCGTTTTCAGATAATTTATTTAGCTATTATACTGATTTCTCAAAACAGAAGTTTAAAGTGGAAAGTAATATCAATTCGGACAGCCCCCATGGAATATCAATCGCGCTGTGAACAACAAATAGCAATAAACTTGACAATATCACGAAAGCATATTAAATAAATCGTAATGCATGAGACAGGTCAGTCGTGTATCTCGTCGTAACTCCACTAGATAGTAGCTTGGCTCTATAAAAAAAAGGCACACACCTGTTCGTTTAGCATCCAATTGAAATAAGCTTTAATCACTCGACCGTCGGCTTTAACATTTAACACTCGTCACGATGGCGGCGATGATTTATCTTAACCCACCCATTGCGGAACAAAAGCTTTCGCGAAGTGGTAGGCCAAACGCCCCTTCACCAGGCGAGGAAAGTTCACACCTCGCAAACTGTCTGTGCAAAGGGGTTACGCAAACCCGTCCGACGACGTAACGGTGAATTGCTAAATTTTTCAGACACGCAAATCGAGCGCACCATTGTGCACGCCCATCGACCACGTACCAGACTTTTTTCTCAATCCGACCGCTTGCGCTCATGAATTACCTAATGCAATTCGCAACTTTCATCGATGGTGATACCGCAGTGTGAGAATTGCATTCCCTAGCTCCTGGATGATCGGCTTCCGAATCAACATGCCTGCTCACCCCTTTCTGACGAAGACGAAATTGGCACCGCTCTTATAGAAGGTATTCACTGGACGCCATATTTGTGGGTGCTGTTTAGAGCGCTTGTTCAGAACAAGTTCACATTAATAGCCTGCTAAGACCGGCAACCGTGATGGTGCTAAATGCACGCTCCAAAAGGACTGCGGAAGCTCACCGTCAGCACGCGCTCAGCAGCAGCGCACACGGATATGGCCGCCAGTGAATACTCCCTATATCATTCGTATTTGACAAACTTACAATTTCTTACGCGCCGCATATTCAACCTCGTACTGCTATTCTACAAAGTTCGTCCAGATGACAGCCATTTTGATAGGAACCAGCGCGCCCCCTATAGGCCGTGAAAAAATTTGGTTGTATCATGTATGAATGTTTATACAGCCTAGAACTTGGTCTGCCTCAACGGGCGACGAGTCTCTCAGCTGTAGTTGAGAAATTTAGCCAGTGCAGTACAACCGCTGCCTGGGGTCTTTAGCTTGCATGTTTAACGTGCATAGGCGGTGAAAGTAGCGAATCTGCGACATACTGGATCCGCAATCACCGGTCACTAACACTCGCTCAACACCCTGAGCACAGTTTTAGGGCACCCCCATTCCCAGCAGTCTCCCACCCTCGTCAATTTAGGAAGGGCATACCAAACAAAAACCGAAAGTGACCGAACGCTTGATTGACAAGCGGAAAGGAAAACGTTCAGCTCTGAAGTTTTTGGCACGCTCCATCAGCCCGCCGAGGAGCGCTTCCGCACGTCACGACGCGCCCGCAGCACGCGGTGGCTGCTACGACCGATGAGAATTTTCACTCAGCCTACATTTACCTGTCGGGGCGCCTGGAATGATTGACCAGCGGGGAGCCCGTTGGGCGTTCGAAATTCCGAAGCTTAAGACAAGAAGGAAAAAGCAACCGGAACGGGCGAAAGCTTGCTCGCGCTTGCGCGGGCGCGTTCAGTGCAAACTAGGGCAAAACGTTACTTCGCCCACCCTCGTCCTCTTCGCGCAGCGCCGCAGAAATTCCTTTGTTTCGAGCTACGACATGGTCCGCGCAAATTCTCGGGTGGCGAGTAATACGTTCGGAGCTAGTAAGAAGAAAGCATCGCCGCTGTTGAGAAGGTCGCGCCTACTCCCCGCATGACCGCGCAGCGCGAGGTGCTCAAATGTTAGGAATCAACTCCAAGAACCGAAGCTCGGTGGGTCGGCCCATGCCGACGTTTCGCAGCTAACTCAAAAATAAAAAAAAATAAAAAATTACGGAGTACCGCTTGCACGTAGTTTTAAAGCGAGAAAAAAAAAATAAAGTGCAATTGCGGTGGAAGCACGCGTAGCTTCACGAATGTGAAATCGGGGGCGCTTGCAAAGCGCGAGTAGAGCCAATATCCGGCGCTGTGTAGGCAAGCCCCCAGTATTTCGGAGCGGGGTTCTGTTGTCCCAGTTACACTAACGAAAATCGATTCTTGTTCGTCAGCAAAACAAGCGCAGCGCTTCGGTGACCCGATTATTCTTCACGAATGCTTTTGTGCACAAAAACGCCCCGTTTTGGTATGTTCCTTACACAGATGCGTTAAATAACTTTCCTGAGGTCAGATTTGGGTTCCTACGAGAGCGAGGTCAAATTTCCCTTTCGCGGAAAGAGCAAAGAGCGCGGTTCGTCTGCTAGGAAGCGTCATCCACAAACGGAAATAAAACAAAGAAACGCCGTATGTAGTCTGCTAACAGATCGAGAAAAAAAAAAGTTGATCGTCTGCTATGAACCCAGCACCGCGGGAAAGTGAGATCGGACGCAAGCTGAAATCCTGATCATCTGCTAGTTCACGTTGGAAGCCATTGATAATTTCCGCTTCATTTACAATCTTCAAGTTGTACTGCTGCCGTGCAAAAGCTCACGTTGAACGTTGGGTGAATTAGCAGTAAGGGCAAGCACATCAGAAGTCGCGAAACATTTCTTGCTATTTGTGCGATGATGAGACGTTGTCGTCAAATTTTTTCCGATTGTGAACTTGCGAAAGGCTAAAGATTTTTGATTGTTTGATAGCGCGCAAGCTGTGGCACCACGTACAATCAGCAGCCTATCTGGCTCTCACCTTCACCGAAATCAGACCCCTGGGAAACTTTGCTGAAGACAGCTGGGTTTTTATTCGCACGTTAAAAAAAGAACTTTTAATATACGAAAGGACGAAGCAGTCCCCAAATGGCTGCCAATGTCTCGCCGCCTCGATCAAATAAGTGCATGTCTGTTCTAAAAAAAGCGCAAAGAGGATCAATATAGCAGTGAAAGGAACGGCGTTCGTGTATTTTAAGAGCGGCGAGTAATGCTACTGCTGTATACAGTCGAACACGACAGAAGAAGAAGAATGCAACGTTTACCTTTTTTTTTTTTCACCGGTAGCTAAGTTTACGTATGCTTTCTTATCTGTGGCAATCATATTTGCTAACAAAATAAAAATGAAAGCCGTTTACAACTCCCTGTAACGCCGAATTGGAGCGCAGCTCTTAAGGAGGAGGAGGGGAAGGTACTGAGAGGGGGCAATGCCCCACCTCCTCTCTTGCTCGCCTAGCATTTAAAGAAAAATTTTCCGCTAAATTTAGCGGAGAAAATTTCCCGCTAAATTTAGCGGGGAAAGTTTTCCACTAAGTACAAGGGGAAGTTTTTCCGCTAAATTTTGCGGCGACAATTTTCCGCTAAATTTAGCGAGGAAATTTTTCCGCTCGATTTAGCGGGGACAATTTTCCGATAGATTTAGCGGGGAAAATTTACCGCTAAATTTAGCGGGGAAATTTTTCTGCTAACTTTAGCAGGAAAAAATTTCCGCTCAATTTAGCGGGGAATTTTACACATCATGCACCGCGCGGATACGCCGACGGCGACGGCGACACCGACGCCGACGCCACTCAAGCCGGAAACGGGCGCCTAAGAGCTGCGCTCTAAAAGCTAACTAGCCAGAACTTGATTACTCCTCTCTCCAATAACGCTACTCGTCCAATTCAAGATTATTCGAATAGGTAAACAAATACGAACTACTGGAAGCAAGTTATGAAGCCCGCACTGTGGTGAAACTGTCAGGTTTCTTTATCGGGTTGTGTCAGAGTTTATAATTAATGAGCTGCTTTGTTCGATAAACCCAACAAAAAAATAATATAAAGGTCCTTGGTGATGTGACACACTGGAGTAATACTGCGAAGTTGCATAATCCTGACACTTATACCCCATTCAGACGACCGGCATAAAATTTACCTATAAAGGGGCAGTAAAACAATATTCAATTGGAATTTTTTTTCACTTTACACGAGCTTACTGGCACTACTGGAACTCAAGAACGTTCGCACGCAGCGCGACTGGCCAAGAAACTAATCTTTTTTTGCGGTGTAACTTTAAGGGCAAAAGCGAGCGCTTTCATTCAGTTTCTAATTCGCAAAACTTGATGGCGTAGCTGGGCGGTCGCATTACCACCCAGTGACGATATTGGAATGCGGCCCATAGTTTGTACCCGAGCATTGCGTGGGCACTCGATTTGGGCTCGTGACAATCGATAGCTCGATCAAGCCTTCGGGTAATGGCCCGTGTCCAATCGCTGCTGCAATGACGACAATAGCCGAACCATAAAAATGTCTAGAACTCAGCGCGTGTCCTCTGCCTTGCCAACCCCAGCGCGTGGCTATGATCACCATCGAAGGATTATAATGGACTCCAAATCACATGGCCGCTGGTTATGGCTGCGAGGTGAATGGGTGAACGGTGCTCGGGTTTCTTTAATTTTTTCTGAGACTTCGATTGGGTTTAATACAAAACGAACGGGCGTTTCACAGGTCATTCACGTCAGGGATCCGTTCTAAGCGGTATTTGCGCAAAGTACAAAAATCGTTGGATCGCCCTTTTAGCATGGTTAAAGGGGCGATACAAGAATTTTTTGTAGTTGGAGCAAATACCGCTTAGAAGGAACCTCTGATGTTACCGGCCTATGAAACACGCGTTCGTTCTTCACCACACGCAAAATAACTCGCAAAATTAATTAGAGAAAACCAAGCAGCGTTCACCCCTTCAGCTGGCATGATCTGGAGCCGATTATATGCCGCCAATGTTAATCCTAGTCACGCGCTGGTGCTGACAAAGCACATGACACGCGTCGAGTTCCAGACATTGTTATGGTTCGGCTATTGTTATCATTGTGGCGATTGGATAAGGGCCATGCACTACCCGAATGCTTGTCCATGCTATCGACTATCGCTAGCCCATATCGAGTGCCCACATAATGCTCGGGTCATATCCATGAGCCGCATATAAGTATCGTCACTGGGGTATACTACGATTCCTCAGCTACGCCATCAAGTTTGCGAATGAGGGATTAAAATAAAACGCTCGCTTTTGTCCTGGAAATGACACTACAACAAAGACGTTTCTTGGTTAGTCGCGTTGCGTGCGAGTGTACTCGGGTTCCACTAGTGCCAGTAAGTTCGTGTAAAGTGAAGAAAAAAAAACATACCAAGCGAATGTCGTTGCATGGCCAATTTTAAGTGAACTAGAGGATGTGTCTTTTTGCAATCAGCGAATCAGCCCGCGCTCTTGGGTCGCGAGCTTATGCCACGCGCGGAGAATCGCGAACTGATTTGTCTCCGATCATAAAGGTATTTTATTAGCTAAAGGCACCTTTATGATCGTACGAATGGGGTAGAAGCTTGTTCGCGAGAGATATCAACATTACTGAATACGTTTGACCATGATCACGAGTAATATTTTCTGCTAATCCGACGCAACTTCAAGTTAGTCAGACACTCGTTGATAAGATCGTTATGGTTTCAGGTTCTGTTGCGGTACTGCATTCCTTTGTTCTTTTAGTTCATAGATTTATGATTTGATGTTGTATTTTTGAGTAAGCGACACTGATCATTGTTCAATTTTAATCGTTAATTTTTTTTAAAGTTCTGAACGTTATATGAATTTATACAATTTTCATTGCAACCTTAGGAATCCAGGGAAAACTTTTACGAGAAAATAACCCTCGTGGTGATTTCATTAGTTCACTTAAATTAAGCCATTACCTTTTCAATTAGTAATTGATATTATCATACTCTAATTGTAATTTGGAGAGCGGTTTTTACCATCTACAGCACATTATGTTTGTCATCTGCTAAGAAGCGATACACGTTAAGGGATTGTCTGGTGAAAACCGGAAGTTCTTAAGATCTTGCGACGGTTAACTGGCGGGAGCATAATGATTAAGATAGGTCATTAATATTCTATCAAAATAGACCCAAATTTAGTGTAATCAATGAAGGATAATTATACAAAACTTCATGACAAATTTCGCAAGCATCAATGGCTGCGCTCCCATGCCTGTTGTGACGTCCCACCAGGCTTGCAATTGTCAGATCACATGCCTCAATCCTCCATGGAAACACAGTGCTCCTGACAAACATCAGCCTTTCATTTTACTCGTCACAGTAAATCTCGCAGAAAAGCATGAAGCGTGACAACCGCAAAACAAGAGATCCCTTTCATCAACAACAACAAAAAAATTTCTAGCGCAGCAACGAAAGTGAACCCCGTCATAGCGCTCACGCGGAGGACAAATTTTGGAGAGCACTTCAGTTCGGCGCGTTCTTTGCCTCACATTGCACCAGAGCCTTCGCAGCCCTGAAAATGGAAGAGGAAAAGCCTTTTATGTACGCTTAATTTAAATTGCAATTACTCGTCCAGGGAAGCGCACAAAATTTAAGTTTGTCGTGAAGATACTTTTACAGTCATTAACAATGAGGTCTAGATGTTTTCTTGAATACGAAATTTGACTGGACAATCCCTTTAAGGAAATTGTTGATCTCATTTTGGTAGTCATACCGCCTGATTTCTAAACCTGCTTCAGAAATAGCTCTCGAGGTCTCATTTTTAGCGGTGTCGTTTAGCAATACAGTGCCGATTTTGGGATTTCGTTTTAAAGTGACTATCACAGCGTGCTTTCGAGTACGAGGGCGTAACAAACTCGTATAAATAAACTAATGAACTGAGTGTAAGATTCCATTTTTCACGAAGGTGAGATCTTTTGATGCTCCATTCTCCAACTCAAAATTTATTTGTGGGTCTCAGAAAAAAAAAAAAATATTAAGCTTAGAAAATTTTGTTGTTTTGCTATGCACAGGAAACGGTAAAAACTCGTTTAGTGTTGGCGGTGCTATTCGCAGATGGCACTATAAAAATATAAAAAACTTGATTTATTTATTTTATTATTATTTTTTTTTTGTAATCCAGATTAGCACTTTAAAGTCGATCCTGTAGATCCCATCGTCTGCGGTGTCATCTGTGAGTAACAGCGCCAACAAGGCGGGTTCTTTTTTTTTTAGTTTTCCTATCTCTGCATAACAAGAGAAAAATGTAGCTCCTGAGACTCTGATGTGGAAAAATTAAGAAACTTTCAAGTCGAAAAAAAGTACAACAGTAGGAGAACGTCTAGTGTTGCCTTTTCTTCGCCTTTAAAGGTTCTTTTTTTTTACATCAGTTTTAGGGTTACATTATGATTCATTATCACCAAAATTGCCTGCACACTCTCTGCTATTTTGAGGATTTTTAAGCCTAAATTATTTCCCCAACAATGGCTTGTAAAATTTTTGTCGGAAAAAAAATTCACCCCTTAAAGACATCTTTGCGAAACGTTTTAGCGCGCTCCCTTCATTGGTTTATTGAAACCATTTTTACAGCCCTGCATAGTGTTAAGAAAAATAGTAAAAGAACTAGAGAACGTTGCTTCATAAAATCGAGAAGTGATAATAATGAAACACTGCGGCAGCGAGTTTCCTGTATTTCGTTGAAACCTAAATGCGTCACCGAAGACTCATTTTGAAGTTGGGTAGCGATGCGTTCCCTCTACGCTCAGTTTTTACATAAAAATGCAACGTGGAAGTCTTAAAAGGAGCCAAAAACGACCGGAGCTTATTTCATTTTTGCAATTATTATATTGTCAAATAAAAAATGCTGAGTACCTCCAAGCATGAAATAGACCCTTTTCGAAAATGCCCACAATCTGGTAGTTCGTTCGAAAATTATCTGAATCCGCTATTGCATGCGCACGTACTCTGAGCACGTATTTCACAAAAGGGCTGCGTCAGGGTTTGGCGGAAACTCGACTCAGCTCGCATTGCAAAGGAGCGCTGCGTTAGCATTCGGCGAGCAATTGAACTCAATCGCACTTTACGTGCCCATAAAGTGGCAACAGCCAATGTGGCTTGACGGGGTTTTGAAAGGTATATTAGCTGACAAGACCTTTACGTTCATTAATTAGGAGGTAGACTAGCCAGTTGATTGCGCAAGACAATTTACAATAGTGTTCGCTTTTTTGCCTCTTCTGTATTACGTAATTGCAGTGAAACTCTATTGTTTACTCAATTTAGGTAGGTGTGCAGTGACGGCGATTGTTACGTTACCAACACAATTTCTTAAAAAAAATTAACGCTGATCAAAAACCGATCGCGAATCAGTCGCAACCTGGGTTGTGTCGTGTATCGCACTGCCTGACGCACGTGAAAGTCCCCGAGCTAACAATCGCACTGCACGGCTTTTTTTTAAACAAAAATATATATACGTTTACAATTTCTAACGCGAAATTAGAGCGCAGCTCTTGAGGAGGAGGAGAAGAGGGTGCGGAGGGGTGAGTATGCCCCTCTTTTTCTTACGTAACTTTGCCTCCGCCCCTCCTCCCCTCCTTTCCTCCTCCTCTCCCTTCCCTGCTCCTCCTCCTCTCCCCTCCTCATCATCCTCCACTACTCCTCCTCCTCGTCTCCCCTCTTCTTCCTTCTTCCACCCTCCTCTCCCCTCCTCTTCCTTTCTTCCTCCTTTACTCCCCCTCTCCTCCCCTACTCCTCCTCCTCCGCACGTGACGTCAATTTTCCCGCTAAATCTAGCGGAGAAACTGAATTTGTTCATAGGTGACGTGATACAGTTATGTGACGTCATCTTTCCTGCTAAACTTAACGGGGAATCAAATTGGTATCGAGGTCACGTGACGTCAATTTTCCCGCTATATTTAGCGCGGTTACGCCGACGCCGATGGCGACGGCGATGGCAACACAGACACCGCTCAACCCGGAAACGGGCGCCTAAAAGCAGCGCTCTCAATTGTTATGCTTTAAAAAAATAATTATAAGTAAAGTGATAGTTACAGGGAGTAGTGCATTGTACACTTGCGGAGCTCGTGCCCACGGTGCTTTAACGTTTTGAATCAAAAAAATATTCGAGCAACTGAAGCTCCCCGTAACACAGATGTTATATTTGTAGAATAGGAATGGGGGTCACGAATCTTAGGAACTTGATTTTCGATACAAAACATTGCCTGCGCTGATAGCAAAGCCTCAAGGTCCGATTCAGTGTGCCCGCCACCCTTTGAAGCACATAAAAAAAGAAAAGCAAACGGTCGCTTGAGCTTTTGCTTGGCGGTCAATGGTTTTTCGAACATGATCCTAGCGTGATACAAGGAATGCACTAAAAATGGTATCGGAATATGGAAATATGAATACAAAAAGTACTACTGAAATACTATTGCGATAGATTTGTGTCGCGATACTGTCCAGGTATGCCAGGTAGCGCAGTCCTTTTTGTTGATACGTTTTGGGGGCTGGAAATGTAGGGCCTTGATAGCCCAAAGACGCTAAAGTATAACCATACCTGACATGCTTTGGCCGGACTTTTTATGGTTTGGCACTAAATTGCCAAAGAAGTGCCAGAGTTAGGCTTCACTGCCTGGAGGTTTCTATTATAACCTGGCTCCTCTGGGTCTCAGTTTCTCAGAATATCCTATGGAACTAGGCCTCACTCCAAGTTGTTGGGTCGTCTCATGGGGTCTTTGGCTCATGTATAGCGCTTTGGCAATTATATGTCGAACCAAAAAAAAGTCACATTTGGCATTTCTCCGGCTAGTTAAAACCAAAGTAACGTACTTTGGCTGTAAATAACACCTGGGAGCAGAATCTTATTAGCTTCTTGTTGCGCCCCTAGGCTTGGCCAACTTGAGCCCATATAAGACGTGGTCACACTGCTAATACATCATACAAAATACACTCTGCACACAGGTTCGAACGCGAGTCACGGCCCGGTCTTTGCTTCAAATGCCGAATTGCAATCAGCTCAAGGAAAACACTTGGCACACGGCATTCGACCCACATATATTGTGGCGATTCGTGCTTCCAGACTCTCCCTTGCATCATGTATGAGTAGTGTGACCCTGGGTCCAGGCGTTTCTCTTGTGTTATACCTTGAAAATGTTTAATCTACAGCAGGAACCCGGCATCGCCACAAAAAATTCAAGCGCACTTCGGAAAGGACTAATTTGCTTCTTTTTTTATCAGTCGCAACAAGTTCTCAGTTATAAACTGTTTTCGATACTGAAGAAACTAAACTAACAACAAAACAAAAAGTCAGACTATACCCTGTTAAAATCTGTTGACTCCGGCGGGTTGACGAAAAGTGTGCAATTTTCAGTTTTACCTTAACTATGATTTTTTTTCTTTAGCTCATTACCTCCAACAAACGCTTTTTGCGTCTCTCATCACTGGATAACCTCACGCTTTGTCGCCGCCACGTCAGCCACTGTGATAGAATCGCGCACGCGTACCGCTGCTTATCACAAACCTACATCGCACTGCGCTCGGCCGGCTGCCTGTGCGCGAATAAGCGCTACAGATCTTCCGCAAACAGGTTATGGCCAGATCTCTCGAGTTTCGGTGACCGCGAAAGAAGGCGTCGCTTTGCTTCCAACCGGCGCTTATGTAACTCACTGTCGGAGTCGCCCTTGTTTACCCGCAGACAACATTCCGATGCGTAGACAGGGCGGGTGCGCCCAGCGTTGTGAACACTACACTTCCCCCCCTCCCCCCCTCCTTGAGCGGACTGATGATAGTTTCATGCGCGGTAGCGTCAAACATGTAGGTAAATCGTTTCTTCCACGTTTCATACTTAACGTTCCATACACAAACAATTGTGTACTTCCGCGAGGCGTTTCTGATGTGAACTGGCTGGCCCTTTTTATCGATGTAAACGACTGTCTAGTGGTCTCCACCTTCGGTATTGCCAGTTCACGTTCCCCAGAGTGGGATTTGTCACATTATGCAAGATAAACACAGAACTAAAATTGTTGTGACTGCGGGGTTGTACCCATATTCTCGCCGTAAGCTGGGAGCATAAGACGGGTAAACTTACAACCAAAATATCTGGGCGTAACATATGGCAAACATTTATTCTCACACGTGTTCCATATAGCATGTACATTGCGTTGGCACGTGTCTGTATCCCACATTTAATATGAGTTAACCGACCCGTATCAAATTAAAAACGTTTCTTTAGACACGTCCCATAACAGTAGGCTTAATCAACAACGTCTGAGACCTTGGTAATCTGGGTGGAGTGGCATATGCATTGGCCCGATTACATCTCTAATCCTCTGCCAAAACCATTCTTAACTGGTCATATAAATGACAAGCACAAATCCGCAGTTTAGCTAATTTTAGGGTTTGGCCGAGGGAACTTAGTTGGTCGGATAATAAAGTTGACTGAGCGCCAGTTTTGTGGGCGACAAAAATTCAACCCCTTCCGATTGACGTACATTGCAAAACAAAAACATTGAATTAGAAGCGTCTTTCAGTATAGCTGCTCCAGAGTACTGACCCAAACTTGAGCATTGGGCATAACTTCCGATTAACAAATGCCAAGTCAATCCGCATGTTTAAATTGAACAGGTTTTAATACGCAAAGATTACACCCAACGTGAAATAAAGAGAGAGAGAACATCAATTTGAATAAATAAGCTTGCTTCCTCAGTGATCGCGACGTTTAAAAACTTAAATTTAGCGAAACGAATAGAAATAAAAACGGTTATGCGGTAAATCGCTACGTTATACCAGGATCATTCCACCGGACAATGTGACATAGTTAAAAACTTGAGACTCCATATTATACTACTACTTGAGCATGACGCCGGAGAAAGTGACCCTTTGCCAGTTTTTCCACAAAACCTCCCCCTCCCTCCCCTTTCCTTGTCATAGCACCGTGAACATGGTGCGGCGCTGGCGTACCGTCTGCAGAACATCGTCCTGAGTTCATCTATCATGATGCATCGTTAAAAGCAGAGATCATCGAGATTGTGCAAGCAATCCCCCTCCAAAATGTTAAGCGTGTCTAAAACTTCATTCGATCTCTAGCGCGAGAAACGGGACCTTTTACGTTTTAAAAATATACTGTTTTTTTTTTTTTTTTTTTCAGGAAGAAACATGACCACCACAACGAGAACAATAACCCAGTTTTTTCGTTTAAGTTGTGCTCCGCGTTAGAAAATTCCATTACACAGTAGTTTGTTTGAAGACTCTTTTCTAATATTAAAGTAAGGTAATATTATTTTTCTAACTGTGTTCACGTGGTTATACTGTATTGAGACGCGTATATAAGGTTATTGTTCTTTTTTTCTACTTTCTTTACGCAAGGCATCACAAACTGTCTAGTTCTAAAATGCAGTGGACGTGCATTTTCAAAATGACATACCTGAACCGATATCTTTCCCGCGATTCATTCCTTCAATGACATAAAACAAATGCGATAAAATATGAGCGGCATTACTTGGAAGGTAAAACTTTAAAAATACAAGGTATCACATGCGTGGAGAAGAGATTTCGCTGAGAGTTCCAACCATTATGAAAGTGGCAGGTTTATAAATGTAGTTTGGAAGTATGTTACTTTGCATAGTAAGTAGTAGCGAAATTAATTCCAAGTGTGGTACGAGTACGTGCTCCTGGAAATACGGTGGAAATAAATACAAGTTCTAAAATCGATTCCTGAAGCACAAACTACTTTCAGTGACTGTAAGTACGTCCCAAAGCTGTCCAATACACACTCCAGGACAAAGCAGTGTGCGGCAACAGGAATGGCTGCGACAATAATGATGATGACGATATGGACGACGACGATGATTATGATCATTGGGCGGTGCCGCACAATCTCCCAAAACATCTCACCCCGTCATATTGAAAGGCACAACTTTAAAAAAATGAGCATCTAAAAATCCGTGTACGTAATTAGGTTGACTCAGCGCTTGAGAAGGAAGCGAAATTATCACTCGCATTAATTTCCTATCCAACCATTCAACACGGGACGCGTCTATGCACTCGCTACACATGTCCTACTTTTTCGAAATAATAGATGCACGTACTCATTTGGCACGTCCTCATTTACTAATCGAATTTTCTTCCGCCCTTTTGTGTGATGGAGTTAGGTCATTCCCACTAATGGCAGAGTCTGGCTAGACAAACATTAAACAAACACATGCACCTAGACCCGCTCAAATGCACTTTTTTTTTAGAAACATTTGCTCAGTTTGAGTGTCAGCAACCGGCGGCAAGAAAACGCATTTGTAAGCAACAGGTAGTATAGAAGATTGCAGGAGCCGCCCTAAAGCCGTTCTTCTAGAGCTCCGTTGGCTGAGTGTGTTTAAGGAACACTGACAGGTAATTTATGTTCACCAAGGTTTTAACTTGTACATGAGATATGAGAGTCCAACTAAATGTGCAACTCGAAATTCGTTTTCTTTCCACTTGAAAACAACGGATCGAAAACTGGCCGGTGTGAGTCGCGCTCACTATCTCTTTCGAGGTCACGCGGCGTTCTTTATAGAACAACCATTACATTTAATCGAAGCCGTTGGTCATCGAAGACACACACTGAATATTAAAAAATAGAAAAAAAATGGCATACCAATCTTTGTGGCTTCTAAAAGCTGCAAATACGTTGAGTGGAAGGAAAAAAGTTGCAGAGAGAACCGGAACCACTCTGCCCATTCTCTGCATAATTCTCAACATGGCGTCTTATCGCGGGAGTCACGAGCTGGACGGCTGAGCTAGGGGCACTAAATGAGGTACACTTAGAGTATGGGCACTCTGCTCCCCGACATTATTGCGTGCGCCACCATTTTGGTGCTTGTGCAGAGCAGATTCAACAGCCGATAGTCATGATTCAAAAGTGGAACTTCCTAAGCAATAGATTCGGTGTTAGGAAGCTCATGTAATATTGCTTAGCTCTGTCGCGAACTGTTTAAACATTTGCGGAGGACAAAAAAAGCGTTTCTCCTGATTTCAGATAAAGCTTCAGACTACTGGCAACCACGAATTTAAGCAACAAGATGGGTAAGTGTCGTTGCTCTGAGGCGTAGCTTTTTTAGTGGCACTAGGCTGAACGAAGCGGACTAAGTGATGGCGGCAGACGACGGGTGTTGGACTTCTACTTCATAACTGTTGTTTCGCGGTACCGGTGAACCTGTCTAGCTTTGAAAGAAAATCTCTTTCCGATCAAAACAATTATAATTTATTCTGTAGAACGCGCCCGATCAGCAAGCTGATTCGCATCAAGACGTCGCCGAGTAGTCGCCGAGTCGTCGCCCCTTCGCCTGGCTGAAGACGTCGCTCGCCTTACAAACACGAAATGGTAAGAGCTTGAAAAATGCGCAAACGTCAAACATTGACTTTTGCGTTTTTGATGCGACGTACGGCGCGCGCGTGTTTCGTCAACTTCGCACGGTCGGAAAAACGATGGAAAATAGAAAACAGAAAACGCGGTCGGGTGTTCTCACGTGATTTCCGACCACTCTCTACTCTACATTTCTCATTCCTCCCCAGTTCAGTTTCGGCTTATGTTTCCAGCAGTGGTGTTTTCTTGACTTTAAAATATACGTGACGCTGTAGCAAAACGCCTGGCAGATCGCCACGAGACACGGCCGCAGAAAGTAAAAAGGTAGTGCGGCAGACAACGTATGAGAGGGGAGGTATGTAACGGACACCCCGCTGCGACGAGACGCCGAAACTCACTTCTTCCGAGCGATGGAATGTCCGCTCGTGCTCCTCGCCTTCTTCGCGCAGCCGCAGGTTTGCTCGTAGGTTTTGAAAACCATGTTTCGGGTCCTCGCCGCTGCAGAAGCTGTGCGCTGAATACCAGGAATGTTATGTGCTACCAGATCCTCGCGCTCCAAATCTGCGACCGGGCATTCTATGGCTCCGTCGTCGAACTGCATGCCAGGATTTGTGAGTATAGAAAAGACTATGGCACAACACAATTTTTTTTTTTTCACGTGAAACGGGCTTTGTCTTGTCAGAGGGGGCGCAGTCTATACATTTGTGACGTCGAAAAGCGAACTCTGTGCTGATTGACTGATTCAGGTGTGACGTCAAGCGCGAGGCCACCCACACTTGACTCTGACTGGCTGTTGATTGTGCAATCACTCACAAGTCACCGCTCGCCCGCCGATCGGTGGATGAATGTCGTAGGGGAAACATCAGCGGCTATAGACGGTCCTGGAAGAGAGCCAGGGGCTTCAAAATCGGGTCAGCGCCGGTATCTCCAATTCAGGAATTGTTGTCTAGTGTAAATGCCACGCGTTAAGCCAGTCAGTCTCTAAACAAACCGATGAAGAGCGCCGAGCGCATAAACGTAAATCCCAGAGGAATCGGACTGAAACCACAAGCTTCACGTCCAGCACAATACGGGGAACAAGTGTTCCAAAATGCGTCTTCAATGCATTGGAGCGCAATCAGGAGCAGGCCAATCAGGGAGCGACTATGGCAGGTTTAGAATATGGATGCGATCGAAGCGCATCGAATTGAGTTGTGGCCTATTTCACGCACCCTGTCTCCTTGCGTCTTCCTCTTCTATATATCTACTATCAATCAAAGTAGTGAAATCTCGATTGGATGAGCTACGGTCGCATGCATGTAAACGCAGACATAGAGAAGGCGCAGGGAATGCGCGTTGACGAGGAAGCCAAGGGCGCCGCATTATTCGTTGAGGTCGGGGGCGTACAAAAGCATGTGGGCGCGTTTGGGGGGTACACAAACGTACGAGATGCGCAAATAGTGAACAAACTTGCACGCCGTATAGGGAGTATTCACTGGCGGCCACAGCTGTGTGCGCGACTGCTGAGCGCGTGCTGATGACTAGCTTCCATGGTTCTTTTGCAACCTGCATTCCACACCCTCAAAATGGCCGGTCTCAGCAGCCTATTAATGGGGGCTCGTTCTGAGCATGCGCTCTAGACAGCACCCACAAATATGGCGCCCAGTGAATACTCTTTATAGGGGGCTTTTACCGACGTCATTTCGTCCACCATTTTGTTGTTAGGGGCAGTCTGGCGCGTACAGAAGGTGATCACTCCGAAGATTCACATCACACCGTCAAACGGTAGTGCACCAAAGCTTATAAGTCTCATCACGCTGACATCTAACAACCAAATGGCTGATTGACGACGTGCGAAAACACCTTATTGCCGAGCAATTCGCTATGCATTTTTTGTCACCATCCGCGAGCTGTGTCAATTGTGTAGAGCAGGAGGAAGACAACGTGACAAGGACACGGGGAAAGGCTGTAATTGAGGACCGCTGCCTCGAGATGCGGTTGCATAAACGACATTTTGGCTCATAAAAGACTTCGTATTTAACTCCTACAGCTGTTTTTATCCAGGTGAGAGCTAAAAATCAACACAGAGAGACATCTATCATCAAAAGAGGCGCTGTGATCGATCTACCACGCTTGGGAATAATAACAGAGTGCGTGCAGCTGTTCACCCATTAGACGCGCTCACGTGTTTTCGCACCCCTTCCATCTCAATCAATAATGGTGCGAGCTTGCCTACCTCGCTGACGCGCGACGTTTCTTCTCTATATTAATTCTTCTTTGTAGTTGATTGCCGTGCCTCTTCGAAGTCTTTATTTGTTAGCGAGAAGTGGCGGTGGCGGTTTGGCGCACAAAAACACATGTTGATCTTTTTGAAGATAGCATAGTATAGGAACACTTATGCCCAGTTGACACTGCTTATGCATCAACAAAAGACAGTCTGCATACAGATTCGAACGCGGGTCGCCGCGAAGCTCGTGCTTCCAATGCCGCACAACCATGAGTTCAAGGAGAGCATTCGGCACGGGGCATTCGAACCACGGATATTTCGGTGACTCGTGCTTGCAGACTGTTTTTTTTTCTTTTTTTTTGTATAATGTATGTGCAGTGTGACCCCAGCTTTAATTATGTTTCAGAACATAAATCACTTTAATCTATAACTTTTTAGTAGTACTTTCGTAATGGATTTATTATTGTATATTCAAATACGCTCCTGCGTGTAATTTTTGAAAGGTGCGGTTAAGCTAATCACTGTGACCTACGAGCCCTACAAGTCAGAGTAATTAAAATTAAAAAGATATAAATTTAAGAACAAGAGACTGTCAGAAGGATGATGAATGTTTTCAAGGACGTAAATTAATCTGAAACAGGCGTAGCAAGATAATGAAATTCAAAAAGCGAAAAACAAAATAGAAGACGGACAGCCTACCTTTTGACCCGTTGTGAGTCCTGCATTTTTTTGTTTTATGGACGTTTAAATTGACCATTTTTCTAACCGCAGTTTCCGGTTCTTAAAAATAGTGTGTCCAGTGACAATGAGCAAGATGACCGTCGCATGTCATTCATGATTGCGAAGCAGATCTCTGCGTCCTTTTTAGAGAGTGAGGCCATCGGGGATCTTATTACATTGGTGCGTGCCTGCATCCGTGCGGGCGTGAGAGTTTGTTATCTGCACGTGCATATTATATACGTCGAAGAATGGGCAAAAATAATGTTTTATTTAGTTGTGACAGTTACTGCAAATGATGCAGCACTTGCCACATCAACAACTATATCAATTTGAACTCATAACCTTGAAGGAGAGGGGGATAATATGTTTATTTAAGGAAATACGATGGTGGCTTCTTAAAAAGCATTATTACGAAAACAATAGGTACGTGGGATGCCAAAAAGCAGTAAAAAATCGATATAAATATTATGGTGAGTAATAGAATGCTAGTCAAGTTTTAGAAGTGGTTAGTTCAAATACAAGTTCGAACACCTGAACGTAATAAAGTATATGAGAGAGGGCAACCTTTTGAAGTGCGTGGTGGAAATTGATGAGTTCATTATTACGTGATATATTTATGCTCCGCACAAACGTGTCAAAATTAATTCGTTTACGACTACATAATTTAAAAATTACGCGGAAATCCACCAAAACAAGATTAAGGAACATCTTAAAGTTCTCTTTTTTTTTTTTGGGGGGGGGGGGGGGTGTTTAATATAACCACAATAAAGTGCACGCAAAGCGTTTAGCCAGTGAGCGGTCAAGGAGCCGTCTATTGACAGGTGGAACCCGTCGTCAGCGAGGTCATTGACGCCATGCTCGAAGCAACGGGGACAGGTAATGGAGTGCAAGACGGGGTTGGGCTGAGCGCTATAAGTAGTATGTGTCATTTATTACGCAACCGTGCTGCCCTGGTTTGATGTTCAGTATCTAAAAATCAAAACACGAACAGCCCTTCCAGTAACCAAAAGGCACAATAAATAAATACCAAAAAGTGAGGTAGCCTTTCACACAACAGGATTGACAATACATCCAGAAAAACGGTCCCTCTGTCTGTAAATTATACAAAATTCTTCAACCATGGCATTTGTGAAGTACGCATATTACGATTATTGCGTACACTTGTGGGAACAAAAATCTATCAAGTGATTATTTATCTATAGAATAGACATTTTGAGCGCGATAAGAAGAAATGTACGAACGTCGCCGAGAGGGCCACTGATCGTACGTAACACTTGGTGGAGCAATTCTTAACCTTTAGGGTCCCTTTTACAACAAACCATATTAGAATAAACGGCATTCGCTAAAATTTTTAGGACGGCAACATACTAGCGATCCCGCCCGTTTGAATACCATTACGATTCTATGCGTACGAGATCCTCGTGCTCCCATTTTATGCATGAATCCAAAATCCAAAATGAACATTCCGCACAGGGTCGTAATGAGCGCCTCAATTAAACTCATCATCTTCGAGTTGATGGGCAAAGTGAATAGCTGATTGTTACGCGTTGCTTGCAGGTTCCCCGGGCCACCTTACTTTCGTGCCTAGCAGAGCGAAACTGCTTCTATTCTCGGAATAAACACGAACAATCACAACGAAACAACCGGGAATCAACGCGAAAGTTCCTTTCTAGCACTGGCCTTACAATTCATTCCCCGCTTCTGTTCGCCGCCGCAATTCGCCCGGCAGACGCTTAGAACGAATGACCAGGAAAGCGAACAAACGAGCTTCTTTCTTTCTCATCAATTCTGTATAGTCATATTACCTCCTTACGGGATGCCCTCACACGCACACCATAGCTTGCATTTCGTAAGGCTCCCCCCAACCGATCCAGACGGGTCGACGAACCCGGCTCGAAATCTCCCCCCAAAACACGCCAGACCCGTTTGGCGAAAACAACCCTTTCCATTAACCGTTCAGGCGCGTGCCTTACGCAAGGCACACGCGTGCCTGCCCGCCTGGCCCTGCCCTAATCTGACAAATACGGTCGGAGGCGAAGCGTAGGTGGTCGCGGTCCAAAGCCGAGGAGGGATCAAGATAGCGCATTATTTCGGGAAGACGAAGAAGAGAAGCCATCATCTCTAGATGGGCGGCCCATCGTGCCGGAGCCCGTAGGCGCAAATATTTACATCTGCGGCATATGGCGTTAGCCCGCAAGCAACCCGGACCAAGTGCCGGTCTCTGAGACGTCGCAGATGCCCGCCACACGAACCCACGTGCGAAAAACGGTTGTGTGTGTGTGTAGGGGGTATCATCATCTAGGGTGGTTCGATCCCTCCAGTCTCGTTATTGGCGAGGGTTTTATTGCCCCGGCTATGGTTTGTCCGATATCTATTCGACCATCTGTGCAGCTCTTTCTGCGTCGGTGGCCAGGTTATCGTTTCCCCTTATCTGTGAGCGAGGAGGAAACTTTTCGCGGCCACCGTAATGAGGAGATGGAGGAGCGAAACCTAGACGGTATAATCCGATTCTTGCAGCGGCGATGTATTATACTTTGAATTAGCGGCACATTTGTGACGCGAGTATAAAAATAACGGGATCTCTATTACTCCTCTAAAACATAAAAAAAGTTTTTTTTTTTTATTGGAAATAGTCTGATTTGCGTTGTCTGTTCTAAATATATAACTGATTCCTACGAGATCACGTCGTTCTGAACCGCGTAAGCCATCAAAACACAGGTGTAAAGTGATTATTACGCAACTAATTACTGAACAGTTGCTATAATCAACCTTTCACATATTTGTACCAACCAACACATTCGTATAACACATATCTGTGGTCCATTGTAAATAAATAAATATCCACTTAAAAAGAAAAAAAAGCCGATCAGTACGTTTGTTAGCAGGACACAGAGACATCCAATCATGGCAAAGGATTCAAGGATCCCCCAGCGAATGAAGAAGCTTATATAATACGATTAAACCCGAAAAACGCCATGTCTGCGGGAACAATAGGCAATTTAAACACCATGCTAGGTCACTCCCCCTGCGCACGTCGCATCTTTTTTTTTTTTTTTTATAATTGTATTTTGAGTTTTGTTGTCAGCTGTTCCGTGTGCTTGCCCCTCTCCGCGTTCTGCAGGAAATCGAACTCGTAAACTTTCTTCACGCCGCAGTAGTCGCGCTGCTCATACTTTATCCAAAGGACCCGCGGTGTTCCCTGCATGGCACGATGAGAAAATTATCGGCGTACATGCCTCGAGCGTCTTTGAGCCATGTTTGCTCCACACATGTGCAGGCTTCGAATGTGTTTGCAGACAGCTTTGTATGACCGATGTGACTGTCGCACAAATCAGTTATACGCTTCGGACAGTAGAAAGTGTTATGGAACCGTTTTAGCACATCCGATCATTCCGTATCGGACGTGGAAAAAACGGTTTCCTAAAACTGTCTTCAGGCTGTCTTCTGTATGGTGTATTGGCAGTCGAATCGTTGCATTAGCGTGCGCTTCAGATGCTACAAATTTGAAAGAAAAAATGTCTAAATGAAGGCATCTCTGCAACGATGTGTTTATTCTGGCAATTGAAAACCTGAAAAAGAAAGCAAAATGCTTTCAAACGCCCAGTTTATTTGCTTCTTTGATTCCTTGTTTATTTTTCTTCGGTAGTCAGAAAGGTTTATCAGGTGCAAGAAAAGTCTTTCTAAACGGAACCCGTACGAGTTCATTATCGAAGTCACATGAACCGCAAACGTGGAGTCGTATTTGCACTACCCTATTCGGAAGGCAAAACGTTTTGAAACGTCCAAAACCTCCCTCGCATGACCGAGCTACAAAGCATCAGAAGCTCATTAAGAGCTTAGCTTAGACAGCTTTGCAACTTTATATAAAATACGTGATACGAACAACATTTTGTTTTCTTTTCCCAACACAATACCACCACCCTAAATCAAAACTCGCTTGAATCGCCTTGCTGTATTGCGCTATTGCGCGCAATATGGGTCACCAACCGTTGAGTATATGTAACGTCTACGGTGAGATAGAAGACGCGGAAAGTTTCAGGTCCGGAAGTTTAAGCTGCAAATTCCGACGGAAAAGAAAAACCGAAAGACGTTGTTTCCATTTTGGCGTTTACTTGTGCCGTGTATTTATTATGCGGCGGACGTTTGTTCCAAGTATTTTTGGATGCGCTGTCTCCGAACAAAGAGGAAGTTGTATATCCGAAATAACAAACTGCTGCAAACTTTTTTTTTTTTTTAACGGTGATTGATATTTTGAGTTTAAAACACGTATAACTCGATTTGTAATGCTGCATGCCCTGCGGCGTACTGAATTTCCTATGTGTTCTGCCCGTATCAAACGCTTTAGTTATTCAATGATTGAGTAGAAAAAACCAGCTTCTGTATGCTTTCATAACACATAGGGATAACCAGTTTTATTTGATGGTGTCCCACATAATGCCGACGTTTTGGGCGTTTTAAGACTCCAAATAAGAAAAAAGAAAAACGTACCCTGTGACTGTTTGAGATTATGAAAGGCTTAATACGTATAACGCAGAAATGCATAAATGGCACTAATATATATCTAATTAGAGTTTCGCTCATCAAAACGGCGACAAACTCTTTGTCGCCCCCTTGATGAGCGGTGAGAAAGTGGTTTTAAATCAAACACATAAAACACAGCGCATAACAACTGGAAAACCAACACATACAAGGAAAAAAACACCACCTGAACACCATGAGCGAGAATAAGGTTCTTTGTAGGCTTTTTATCGCCTTCGCACACCTTTTAGTAAGTATTCATACCGTTAAGACGATTGACTCAACCTGCACGAAACCGAACTCATCAACAGTTGTTTGAAGTATATTAATTTTTACATTTTGTTAGCCTTGGATGTGTCAAAATAAGCGTGCCCATCGTACAAGTTTAAAAAAGGTAAAAAATATTCATATAAAAAATTTAAAAAAGCTGATTGCAGAGAATGTCTTATGAATTGATCACTTAAAAGAGTCTATTTAGCGAAAATGTATATAAAATCATAAAATTATGATTATAAGACAACACGCGTTTGCAAAAAGAAAAAATCAGTTCTAGTAATATTTATTTACAATTTATTTGATAATGCTCGAGTGCACCACATGTTTTGTTTTTCGCGGTTCTTAACTATTGTCGAAAACATATACGGTCAACCTTGTTAATACCGCTATAAAGTTTAAAACATGCAAATAATGGCATACGGGTTTAGCGTTAAAACTTATTATTTTGCTGGTGCGTCTGATTAAGAAATGTGACCAAACTACGTATATATTAGGTGGCTACTCAAAATATGTGTCTTCGCATTGAGGTGTCCATTAAGGAAAAATTCTTTGTTGTATATATATTTTTCACACAACGACATAAATGTATGATGCACAAGAGCCAGATAGCTGAAGAATGACATCATGGGATATATCAGTTTGTATAGTAAATCAAAGGACTCTGAATTTTCTACGACAAACGGAGATGACAGATGGTCTGAGAAAGAATCTTGCAATAGCAAATATATGCCAGAAATGTACAGATTAGAAGCGGCAAAACTCGTCACTCTAAGAACTATAGAATTAAATATATTTGTTTTTTTTTTTGTTTTTTTTTATTTTACATTTTACCTTTATGTTGTTTTACTATAGCAGGGAAACTAGCGTCGAGTTCCTAACGCACACAATAGTCACTATCCAAAACCTCCGTTAGAAATTTTAGATTTATGAATACCTAGAGAACTGGATGACAGTATTAATAAATTCATCTTAGTGACTGGAGCTCCAGCAGTAATTCTGCAGATATTACTGCTTCCGTATATTTTACGACTGAAGGTAGCAATTCTACAATGTGTTATTCCATACGAACGCATTGCGAATGCGCGTAACATAAACATTCAAAAAGAACTGTATGAAAATAAAAAAAAAATTAGGTAGGAGGGCTACTGCCGCAACAATGAGCACTAAAGCCTAAATCACAATTACATAGTGCGATTTTACTTGCGAATTCGCAACTGCGACATTAGGCATAGGAACACCCACCACGCTTTTTTTTCTTTCTTCATTTTGCTGCACGAGCGAATATATTTTTGTACTGGGGCAGTGGGCGCTCGACTAATCACGTTACCGTTGTTCGGTCGTAAACAACACACACACACCTGCGCGCGCACACACACATAAGTGTGTGCGAGTGTGCACACACGTACGTATTGTTGAAATAGCTAAAAGTGAAATCCTAATGCACTACAGCTTGCAGGAAGCGTTTTCCGCGCTGTTGGAGTTGTAGATACAGGAGGGAAACGAACTTGTCGGTGAAAGCTGTGCATGTTCGCCGATATACCGGGTGTTTCATATAGCGGCTGGGCTCTTTAAATCTGCAGCGAAAATAGGTTTCTAAACCTATCACGTTACGATTTTGTGCAGCATTTCCCACAGATGGTGAATTTTTTTTCTATGGAATTTTCAAAGATCAAACTTACCTGAGGAAAAAGTAAAGGCAAATAAAAAGCCTTAAATCCTATGAAAATGTAGCGAAGCCACTGGTCTTCAAACAATAAAGCGTAATACGGTTTCAAGACCGGTGGCTTCGCTGTTTCCATAGGAGTTAAGCCTTTTTTTTTCTTTTTTTTACTTTTTCGTCAGGCAAGTTCAATCTTTGCAAATTTTATAGAACAAATGCACCACCTACGGGCAACGCTGCACGAAATTGTAGCGCGATAGGCTAAGAAACCGATTTTTGCGGCCGACTTAAAAAGCCTGGCCGCTATTTGAGAGACCGGGTAGAACGAGGCAGGGGGGATTACACAACCGGAGAACCGAAACACTCTGTGGACTCTGTGCAAAGGGGGCGCGTCCCGCAGCCTTATTCACCCCGATATCAAGAACTTTGTCGACACCCTGGAGCTGTGTTCGTGACGAACGGTTGCACGCGCTCAGAGTAATACCAACCGGCAGATACAAATCGGATGTCTAAAGGTTCGCATACGTTTCACGTTCTCCTGCCTATTTCATCCTTCCATATGATTTTCTTCCCAAAACATATATCAACAACGACGAACAAAATGTTTATAAAGATATAAGCGCTTTGCTAGAAGCGCCTTATTTTATCATTTTTGCTTGTCGAACGCAAAGCACTCTAAAAGCAATCCCGTGCGTCTACTTCCCCGCATAACACTTGGAGAGTAAATCACCGCAACTTACGGAGGCAGTTCAGCGAATGACGATGCCGTTCAGACCAAAAAACGCAGTCTGAGTCTTGACATTAAGCAAGGAAAGCGTGACGTTTTGCATTGCCTAATGTGACAACTAAGCAGTGTTGTACACGTTCCTCAAAAAAACGAAGGAAAGCTCGTTCCTCGTTCCTTTTGATATTTGGAACGCGTTCCTGTTAAGAGTTTCATATCTAAAAAAGAAACTCCCGTTACAGTTAAAAAAATGAAATGTATCGTTACATATACGTTATATTTGTATTTTGCTGATTACCATATTGAGTTGGATCGAACCAAGTTTTATATTCTTATCCGTCCCATCAAATGCCAACATAAGAATTTGAATGCCGTGATGGAAAGGCACCTGGAGAAGAAAACAAGCGGAAGCAGATATTTATTTCATAAAGCCGCCTCGGTGGCTCCGCGGCGAGAGCGCTGGCCTAGGGATCCCCATGTGGCGGGTTTGAATCCCGGCCGAGGTGCCCGCAATCTGACGGAGGCTTGTTGCGGTAAAGGCGCTGTGTAACCGAGCTTTCGGTTGCACGTCAAAAGATCCCCAGGTGGTCGAAAGTAATCCTCAGTCCTTCGCTGGGGTGTGCCAGATGACCGTCATTGGTTTGGCACGTAAAACCTCTAAATTTGATTTGATTGATTTCATGATATATTCACCATTAAAAATCTCAGCTTTTAACCATATCCATGTTTGTGGTGGGCTATGCAGGCGAGCCAAATGTGCTGTTGCATTGAACGAGCGCTTTACAACAACCTCGTACGTTTCACTCTAACAAAGTCCCGTGGTGGAACTTAACAACAGTTGCTTATCGATGTTGCTCTCTGCAAGACGAGCAAGCGAAGAAGTGGGTAGGTCTCTTGGGAGGTCAGTCTTGAAAACTGTAAGTCCTTCTTGTGAAGGTTGGATTCGTTGTTCAGTTTGAAGGAGGGGAGAAGGAATAACGGTAATTTTTTTGTATATTTTTAAGTGACCAATGTTCGGGATAGAGGAGTGCGTTCAATGTCTAGTAACCTGCTCTTTTGTTCTAACTGTGGTTCTCTTTTTGCAAGTTCAGTGGCGGCTGTAGTCGGCCTCAGCTTTCTGCGTGTATGAGGATTTGTGGAAGCAATGCAAGTAGCTGAGTTTGAAACGTCCCTCTTTCTGTACCTTTTCCTTTGAATAAGTTTTTAGGTTTTTTTCTTTAGGCTGCAGCCTTGGGCACTAAAAAAAGAATTAATGTTCACCAGCTTTCATGTACCCAACTGTTACCAAGCGAGGACCATACAAAATAAACCCTAATATAAGTAACCGAAACTTAAACGGGATTCTGCTCTTCGTAAAGACATTGTTTTTATACTTTTTTTAAAATTTCCCTCTTAGAAATAAAGTAAAAATTACCCCAGTGTTGAAAAAAAGGAACGTCGTTTTTTTTTCCGTTCCGGTAAAAATGTGACGAGTTCCCGTTCCAGTTCTACCAAAGGAGAATGGAACGGCGGCGTTCCTTCGTTCCTCCTAAAAGGAACGCAGTTCCGTACAACACTGCATCAAATACTGCGTTTTTTGCTCTAAACTTATGTTTCGACAGCGACCTTCACTGAGCTGTCTCTGTAAGTTGGGATGATTGGCTCTCCGAGGTGTTGTGCAAGAAAGTAGACGCATGAGCTTTTTTTGTTTTTAGAGAGTGACTGGGGCCTCGTAGGGAACCATCTAGTACATTTTACTAATGTTTCTTTGTGTATATTTGGGGGGAGGGGTAAGGGAGGGATGATTAGGGGTCAGGCATGAAGAGCAGGATATAATGCGGAACAAGAAGTAGACAATTAGATTTGAGTTTGTATAAAGTGATGCGGACTTGCCCTTACAATAGATGCTAACTAAACATGCCCCCAAATAAAAAAAAAAGGTAGTGGCACTTTTTACACTGCACAAATGACACCTACAGCGTACTTGATTTACGAAGTCTGAGTCACCGTATGCATTAACTTGTTAGAGCACTAATACTCTTGTGGACGGTAGTTGGTGTGACATATTATGTACAAAACGTTGCTACGCGGGAACAGAAAACGACACCGGACAAAATATATTAACCAGATATTACACCAGACTTGGGAAGTAATCCATTACAAGTAACGGATTACTTGTAATCTGTTACTTTTTTAAGTAATTTTCTCTTGCCACGTTAATTTTTTTTTCGGAAGTAATTTGTAATGTAATTTCGTTACAAAATATTTGTAACGGATTACTTTATTTACTCGTTACTTTTTAAACGCATGAGTATTATACAGTACTGGAGCAATACGAGCAGAACATTCAGCAGCATAGAGAGAGTAAGTTCAACAAAATAGAAAACATCAGGAAGGGGAAAATAACTGAAACGAAAACACGATTTTCCTATGACCGGTCTCTAGAACAACTAGAAAAACGGGCAAGGTATGTACAAAAATACGAAAAAGATCAAGTAAGACTACGCCGAGTAAGCTCTCTGTCGCCTTTCATCGTAATTTTCTTCTTCTCCAGGGCATTAGAAATTTCCTTGTGTTTACTTGTTTTTGTTTTTTACACCATTCCACCCTTTACAACGTTTTCGACGCCTCCAGCCACCTGCACAGACATCAAACGTGGGACCGCATCCCCTCGATTCACTGGTTCACAACTCGCGTAACAGACGATTTAGCCTCGCGCGAGGGGGCGAATTCTCTTTGACTGATGTGCGCTAAGTATTCTAGCACGCTTTTGACGCACGGTTGAAAACTGCAATGCGCGAGGTTAAGAGCATCGTCTTCAAGGGTATGGACGATACTTCTTTTGATTTACTTGTCTGGGCATGGTGGTCAAGTCCACTCCTCACTTTAGAGTCAACTGTCAACGTAAAAAGAGGGGGGGAGGGGGGGGGGGGAGGTCATCTATGGAGTGCTGACAGAGAGAGAACGCGTGAAAATGGTGTGATCCTCTATTGTTTTGTGACAGCAATGGCCACCGCTTCTCTAACTTTTTATGCCCTAACATCCCCTGGCCTCCACGAATATTGGTGTGAAAGTGAGATCCAAGAAATGATCGGAAACCCGAAACCGCCACTTTTTTGACTGGTCGAGGTTTTGGTCATGGAGTGTCCGTCGTTTCCATGGCCCTTAATTGATGTTCAAATTTCGGAAACCTAGCGTTTCAGTGCATACTTTGGTTGTCAAAAATACACACATTGTCATCAGCAAGAACAACAAATTTTAATCTCCGGAAACACTTCAAGGTAACTTGGGACACCTGCATTCTGCATTGGCTATACATTCTAAGGTTAAAGTCAAGTTTTTCTTTTCTTATAAATAACAAGCGAAACACCCGAGTCAAAAGGAAGATTTCGTAGATCGCCTCTTGAGCTCCGAGTCTCGTGCGCATGCGCACCGCTAGCTTTGTCTTCATAATTCCTGGGTTCATTTCCGGAGGCCGTAAGCTAGCGGGATGGCGGGTGTGGTTGCAGCTTTCGGTGCCTTGTCAGCTTACAGGTGAACGGAGTGCACCTACATTCTTTCTCTTAAATACAATATTCTATTTTTACAAGGACTACCATAATAAGGACGTATGAGAAATGAAAACTAGTCTTGCAGCACGTTTTTAAAAAAATATCGCAATTGTTTCTATTGTTTTCTCGATAAGTGTATGGAAAAAGTAACGTGAAAGTAATTTGTAACATGACGAGCAAAGTAATTCGTTGCTCTTCAGCGAAAGTAATTTGTAACGGTAATCCATTAAATTTAAAGCTCGGTAATTTGTAATTGTAATTTGTAATTTTTCAAGTAACGAGCACAAGTCTGCATTACGCGCACTGGAGAGCGCGAAAAAATTGCTGTGTGTATGTTTATATAACCGGAAGTTAGTCTGCCTCAGTGGGCGTCTGGTGTCTCACCTATATACGAGCAATTTAGCCAGTGCAGTATAGCCAGTGCAGTATAATTGCCAGCCTAGGGCCTCTAACGTACACCACGCAGCAGTGATACGTGAAAGCACGCCGGTACGACGCTCATCCAGATCGAAACGGGCAGGGGCGGGGATTGAACCCAGGATCTTGGGTTCTGCAGCACAAGCTTTCGCTCCAAGCGCTCCAAGCTGGTGTGCGCTAAACCACTCGACCACCTATTTTTTTTTTTTTTTTATTGCCGGTTTCGGACAGTGACAAAATAGCATGCCATAAAAATACAAAGGCGACGCTTGCCGACTGAAGTCTAACGCGGCATGGCTAAAATGGTTTCAAGCGAGTCATATCGGCGAGCCCTTCCCCTCCCCCCCCTTCCCCCCTCCCCAGCACTGGAAAGCGTGAATACCATATGTATGCGAAAGTTGTACTGCTGCCTTTTATTACATCGTCACACAGTGGCTGATGTCGCTACGTTGACATGAATGGCAACTGCCAGTATATCGAAGTCACGTATGATTATTTCAAGAGCTCAGTGCCATGGTCAAGTTTACTAAATCCTGAAAAACATCCCTTGCGAGTTCTCCCCCTGTCTCCAACGTAAAAAACCAGGCAAACAGAAATGCGCTCAGCTGCGTGACCACATGCACGTATACACAAACGCCACCCTCCGCCCCCAAAAATGGGCAATGTTTACAACGCCGTTATTCCTACCCCCGCCCCTTTCCCCTTCTCATAAACATAACCGTAAGTTCCATCTGCAGTATATACACAAGATAATCTAAAATAAAAAGAGTCCTGTGCTTATAGACGCTTTACACACGTGCCAGATTGCAGCCGCCATTACTGATCTTCTCTTATACCGAGATAACGTGCCACGGAAACGGGCGTTGACGAAGTTCCTCAAAGGCCGATGCTACGGAGAAGGACACAATAGAATTTAATATGTCACTAACCTGGCCTGCTATGGTAATGATGTAAACGGACTTATAGGAAACCAAAACTGAAGTTCGGTAACGGCAGCGCCCATGCACTGCTGCTTAAAAGCGTCTATAAGTCAACGTTCACATTGGAGAGGATAAAGTAAGGTTATTTACAAACCCGCTTCTCTATAACACCAAGCATGGCTTGCGAGAGCAACACTTTTTACATCAGAGTCTAGATAACTCTCAAGTCATTGTGCACATTGCGCTAGTCTGTCGATTACTGAATGACTGTGAGGGTCATCCCCAACTTTTTTGGGCATCAGTGCCTCGGCTCAAGCACTAAAATGAGAATTTCAACTGAACAACAAAAACATCGCCATGTTCCCCGGGAATGCATTAAATTACTGTCAAAAAAAGTGAAAGCCGCTTACAACTCCCTGTAACGCCGAATTAGAGCGCAGCTCTTGAGGAGGAGGAGGGAAGGGCGCTGGGGGGGGTTAGACTAACCAGGGGGGGTCACGTGACCTTGGGGGGTCACGTGACCCCCAATGCCGATGATGTCATCACTGACGTCACTGATGATGTCATCAGTGACGATGACGATGCGGCTACCGATGACATCATTAGTGACGTCACTGATGACTTCACCAGTGATGATGACGATGACGATGCGAATGTCAGTGACGTCATCAGTGACGTCGCTGACGACGTCATCAGTGATGATGACGATAACAATGCGGATGCCGGTGACGACATCCTTGACGTCACTGATGTCATCAGTGATGATGACGATGACAATGCGGATGTCGGTAACGTCACCGGCATCCACATCGTCATCGTCATCATCACTGATGACGTCACCGGCATCCACATCGTCCCCGTCATGATCACTGATGACGTCACCGGCATCCACATCGTCATCGTCATCATCACTGATGACGTCACCGGCATCCGCATCGTCATCGTCATCATCACTGATGATGACGTCATCAATGATGATGACGATGACGATGTGGATGCGATCGGGGGGTCACGCGACATCGGCGGGGGTCACGTGACCTCGAGGGGTCACGTGACCTCAGGGGAGTCACGTGACCTCGAGGAGGGGGTCACGTGACCTCAGGGGAGTCACGTGCCCCCCACGAAGTCACGTGACCCCGGTGGGGGGCTCGCGCGGTGCATTATGGGGCATTTCCCATGATGCACCGCGCGGTTACGCCGACGCCAACGCCGACGGCGACGCCGACGGCGACGCCAACGGCGACGCCGACGCCGCTCAAGCCGGGAACGGGCCCCTAAGAGCAGCGCTCTAAAACATCACTAAGCCGTGATTAAACTTTTCGACGCGTATAGTTTTTAATTCCACAACTCGAAAAACCTTTTTTTCTATTGAATCCTACGGGCCACATTCACATAATTGTCGATTTCTCCTTTTCTTTAAAACAATATCGTAATATTCACTGGACCATAATTACCTGTCTATCATAGAAGGCAAATCAATTTGAAGTTTGATATTTTCTTGAAAACTATTTATTCTACTGAATGACTCACAAAGTTGGCCATGCAACAAATTTTTCATCTTCAAAAAAGAGCAGACAAAGCCATCCGCGGGCATAACTTGCACTGTTTAATTCTTTTTTTACAATATCTGATTTGTTTTCGCCAGGAGGAGGAATAAACTTTATTATAACTTGAGCAGACGAAAGCTTGTGGGTCGTCCCCAGGTGGGTGGCTGCCTCAGTCCAGGATGCCATGGTCCCGCGCTGCCAGTCTGGCCCTGTTCACCAGTCGGGACTGGTCCTCAGGTTTTGAGCTGGTCAGCTGGTCCTCCCACTGCTCCGCGGTTGGTCGGGAAATGGGGGGTATGGAGGTGTTGTGCTTGCACTCCCATACCATATGGTAGAGAGTGTTAGGCACTCGACAGCTTTTACAGTCGTAGTCATATTGAGTTGGGTACATTGCGTGAAATAATGTGCCGTGCGGGAAAGTGTTAGTTTGTAGCTGTCTAAGTGTCACGGCGTCCTCTCTGGATATTGTGGGGTGTGGGGGAGGGTAGGTTCTCCTCCCTAGTCTGTAATGCGCTAGAATGTCGGTGTATCTTTTTGGAACGCCCTCGTCTGTATCCGCTGGAGCACAATCGCCCAGCGAGGTAGCCCGGAGAGAGTGTTCTCGGGCAGCGGCATGCGCCGCTAGATTACCCGCTAGGGTTTCATGTCCTGGGGTCCAGACTATGACTATTTCGGGGGGATCTTTGATTTTTTTTAACGTTTCGAGGGCCAATCGTGATATTCGGCCTAGTTGGTAATTTCTGCAGGCGGCTTGTGAGTCTGTTATTACCGTGAGGAGTTCCTTGCCTGTCGTCGCCGCAAGAGCGATTGCTATCTCCTCTGCTGAGTCCGTGTCTGGGGTCCTCACGGAGGCCGCCGCGATTTCTTCTCCCTTGTTGTTTACCACGCTAATCGCGTGTGCTTTCTTTCCCTTGTATTTCGCTGCGTCTGTGTACCGCACGCGGTCATCGTCTCTCTCGTAGGTCTTTCTCAGTGCTCTCACTCTTGCCATTCGTCGTTCTTTGTTGTGTTCTGGATGCATGTTGCGAGGAATGGATGCAACTGTGATATTGTCTCTTAGTTGTAATGGAATCCTTTGCTTACTTCTTGACTCGTCTTCGATTGCGTAGCCCAGTCTTCTTAAGGTGTCCCTGCCCGTCCTGGTGAGCTTAAGTCTTTCAACCTGGCTCACCTTGTGTGCTTCTGCCAGCTCTTCCCATGTGTTATGTATACCCAATCGGAGTAGTTTCTCTGTGGAGGTTGTTGGGGAAAGCCCCAAGGCCAGTTTGTATGTCTTGCGAATGAGTGTGTTAATCTTCTCGCGCTCGCTGTTTTTGAGCCCCAGATACGGGGTCCCGTACGTTATTCTGCTGATGACGAGTGCTTGAATGATTCTCAAAGTGTCTTGCTCCTTGAGGCCGTGGTTTCTGTTTGTTACCCGTTTTACTAGGTGCGTAACTTGTGTGACTGTTTCTTGGAGTTTTTGCACTGTGGCGATCCCTGCACCATCCTTCTGAAATACTACTCCCAGGACACGGAGCACGTCGACTTGTGGGATATTATGTTCATGTAGAGTTAGTACGGGGTCTGGTGTTTCCGGTGGAGGACGACCTCTCGCCCTCTTTTTTAGCACCAAAAGTTGCGATTTATCCGGAGCGCACGAGAGACCACAATCTTTCAAATATCTCTCGGTCCTGTTCACCGCTTCTTGCAGAGCGTCTTGCTGCCTTCCTGCCGACCCCGACGTCGTCCATATGGTAAGGTCGTCCGCGTAGATTGCATGGCTGAGACCTTTAATGTCTTTTAGAAGGAGCGGTAGACCCCTCATTGCAATATTGAAAAGCAACGGTGAGACCACCGATCCCTGAGGGGTTCCCTTTTGTGGAGCCTTGATCTGTTCGGTCCTTAGGTTTCCCAGGCCTATGGTCGCTGTCCGGTCTGTGAGAAAGTCACGGACGAAATTGTAAGTCTTTTGGCCGCAGTTTGTCCTTTGTAAGCTGTCTAGCACCGCACTGTGGGAGATGTTGTCAAACGCCCCTTTGACGTCCAATGCTAGAATTGCGCTCTTGTGCTGCGTGCTGAGGTTGTCTATTACATCCTCTTTGAGTTGAAGAAGGATGTCTTGGGTCGATAGAAGAGGTCTGAATCCAAACATCGTGTTAGGGAGGAATTCGTTCTCCTCGAGATACGGGGATAGTCTGTTGTGTACCATGTGCTCGAATAGCTTCCCCACACACGATGTGAGGGATATTGGTCTCAGGTTCTGCACAGTGATCGGTTTGCCCGGTTTTGGGATCATTGTCACATCCGCGTGTTTCCAGCATGCCGGTATCTTCCCGGTCTCCCAGCTCTCATTGATGTGCTTAAGGAGACACTCCGTGGCTCTGTCGTCCAGGTTACGGAGCGTCTTGTTGTTAACTCTGTCCCTTCCTGGGGTCGTGTTTCTCGTCAAGTTCCTGAGCGCCGCCACTATCTCTGCCCTGCTGAAGGGTTGATCCAACTCTGGGTTGGATTTTCCCTCGTAGTCCAGGTGAGTGATCGTCGTCGTCTGTTGTTGTTGGTTGCCAATGTATTTTTCAGTGATGGCTTCGAGCACGTCTTCCTCTGAACCCTGATAGTTGTGGATGAGGCGTTGAATATGTTGGCACGTGACCTTCTTTGACTCCGTCTTCGCCAGCAGCGACCTAAGTATTGCCCATGTTTTGCGATTGCTCAGGGTACCCTGTAGCCGGTCGCATAGCTGATTCCAGTTTTGTATTCCGAGTTTCTCTGCGTACTCCTCAGCTTCCCTGGTCAACAGGGCAATGCGGACCTTGAGCTTGCGGTTTCTCTTTTGTTTCTTCCATCTTTTTAGGAGGCCCTGTCGGGCCTCCCAGAGGTGAAGTAAGTGCGGGTCAACTTCGGGGTTTTCCGAAGTGAGTTGTATCGTCTTGGTGTGCTTGGTTACCTCTTCCATCACTTGCCTGGTCCATTCTTCAATATCGTCCATGTCCGCTGGGTGTTCCACCTTTCGGAACGCGGTCCAGTCCGTGATCTTCGCTTGTCCCGTTCTCAATGGAGTCTTGTTGTGTCAGAGTTCGGTTTGAATTATATAGTGATCGCTTCCTAGGGTTTCTTCCAGCCTCGTCCATTCGATTTGCCGTATGCCCTTCGAGAAAGTTAAGTCGGGGCTTGTGTCCCTGGAGATGCTGTTTCCAATCCTGGTTGGACGCTGAGGGTCGTTCCACAGCGTCAGTTGGTGGTGCTGAGCCGCGTTGTGCACATCCGTGCCCTTCTTGTTGGTTTTGTGGTATCCCCACGCTACATGCGGTGCGTTGAAGTCCCCAACTACGAGTATCTTCTGCCCTTTGGTAACTTTCTTTACCTCCCTCAGGAACTTGTCCAAGTCCCTTAGGTTGTCCGAGGGCGGGCTGTAAACATTCAGGATAAATAGACTCTGTAATGTCTTCTTTTGTGGTATCATCTCTATCAAAGTGTGCTCAATTCTGTGGCTGATTTGGTGTTGTTGTGTTGTGTGGTGTTTCTTGGTGAGGATGGCTGTCCGGTTTCTTCCTTCGGCTATGTGTGTCTCGTAGCCCCGTATCTTTATGGTGTCTGTTTCTGTTTCTTGTAGCGCGATGATATCCGGTTGATGAAGGCTGATAAATTGTAGTAGATTTTGTCTTTTCCGGTTAATCGATCGGCAATTCCACTGCCAGATTTTGAGGATTTGGGCCGCGTCTTTCTTTCCCGTCTCTTTACTCTCCATTGTGGGTTCTGATCGTTTCTTCTGTCAGCGCATCCCCTCCTGGCGACGTTTTCGGCTTCTTTCGGGCTTGTTCCCTTTCCTTCTCAAGGTCGGAAATACGTTGGTTGAGCTCATCACCCATCTTGCCCATCTGGGCATTGAGGGTCTCCCCCATTCGATCAATCTTGGCGTTGAGGGTCGTACTCATTTGGATGATGGTTGGATTAACGTTTTCAAAGACCTTACTCACGGTTTCCATCATTTTGTTCATTTTATGTTCAACTGCCTTTGTCATCTGGCTCATTGTCTGATCAATCTTCTGATCGATCCTCTCATCTAATTTGTTCATGTGATATTCCATTTTTTGTTCGAGGTCCTCCGGCAGAGGTGTCGGAGCTCGCGGCGGTATTTGCGGCAGTTGTTGCTGCTGTTTCTGCATCTGCTCTATAAACTGTTGCAGTTTCTGCTCTAGGGCCTGTTCCCTAGCCTTCGCTTTTTTTTCGTTGTTTTCTAAGCGCCAGATTAGCTCCGCGTTCTGTTTCTTAAGTGTGTCTATGGTCTGCTCGAAATGTGCGTTACTTGAATCCTGCTGCGTGACCGGCAGTGGGGGAAAGGGGTCTGGAGCATTGGGAGAATGGGACCCCAGCTGGGGCCAGCTCACCACTCTGTCCTGCGGCAATGACGTCCGTTGCTGCTGCTCGAAAGGGCGGTCGTTTGCAACTCCCGTCCAAGCGGCTTGTTTACTTTGCGATTTGCTTCTTTCCCTCACGTCTAACGGTGGGGGACTTGGTTTGAGTCGTTTCTGGCATTCCTTGCTTGCCGTTTCGTGGGGTTGGTAGCACAGCTTGCACTTAGGCTGACACTCGTGATTGTCTTGAGGATTTTCCGCTCCGCATCGGTTGCACCTGTTTGTGTCCGGGTTGGGGCAGACGTCCTGTCTGTGGCCGACATTCCCGCAGGCTCTGCAGTACTGCACGGATCTGCGGTGGGGCCGGCATCGGGTGAACACGCTACCTGCTTTCACGTAGAATGGCACGTGCGGTCCCTCAAACGTGAGTAGCGCCGAGCTGGATTTTCCGAGCATTCTTGCGTGCAGAATGCTGTAGCCGTTGACTGAGATAAGTTCTTTAAGTTCCTCTTCTGTTGTTCCTGCTTCTATTCCGTGCACCACTCCTCGTACGGTGCCCGGGAGCGGTTTTAGGTAAGGCATGAATTCGTACAAGGCCGCACCTAGCTCTATCTGTGTGATCATGCTCAGCTTCATGGCGTAGTCCTCGTCCGCAGTACTTGCGATGATCAAGTTCTGAGCCCATTGCGTCTGGATCGTCACATTCGAGTAGAAGTCTTTGAATGGAAAACCGCCTGCTGTGGCGATGCCTTGCGTGAGGCTTTTATCAGACCACGAAGAAAGCTTGAGGCCCGTTCTTGGTCTGTATACTACCTTGTATTCATCCTCTGGTAATGGTGGCAACATGCGTTTCCTTGGTGGCGTGTTGTTGCCTCCGCGGGTTCTTCCGTCCCCGCGTCGCTGTTGCTGCAGTTGGTTGTTGGTCGGTTGCATCTTTGGGTTGGTCAGCCCACTCGTCTCTTCTTTTAGATTCTGGGCGCTGTTCGCCTTGCTGTTTCCTTTTATGCGGTTCTCATCCGCTGTTTTCTGGCTTTTTCTTTCTTTGAGAACTTCGTACCACGGGCCAGGCTGGCTCAGCGTCCTGCCGCTGTTTTCATCGAACTCCATGTGCGTGCCGCTCGTTCTGGTACTCGCGCTGTTCTCCATGTCTATCTCGTTGTTCATTCCCTGCTTTGTTACTTGCGTATGTATCATGCTTGCGGGGCCCGAAGGCCCGCGCGCAAAGCGGGTTTCGGCGTTGGGTCTCGCTTATTTCTTTCCGTCGGCGGGTGCCCCGTGTTCGAGTATGGCCAAGATGGCGACCGCTTGTATTCCTGGTGAGGCTTAGCTCTCTGCATACGAGGTAGATCTTTCCAAGGTGGAAATTTGGCCGAAAAATTCACTCACTTGTACAGCTGTGGTATCCCTCGGTGCCGCTTTTCTTGGTGAATTGAATGACACTGAAGATTATAAGGATATTTTGGTACTTTCGCGTTAACTGCCTAAAAAGGGCAGGAGCCCATGTGGAGCAATTCTGCTTCGCTCGGCCCCCTGGTGTCTTTTTCTTGTTTTCGCCAACACAGTTTAATTTCAATTTACGGTTAAGTCCGACGCAACAACTGCACCCCTCACAATTCAAGAGTCACGATGGCTCGTCTCTACTTGCTTCGGCGTTGCTTTTCTACAAGTGTGACATGCTTTACTTAAAGGATGAAAACAAAACAAAACAAAAAAAAAAACGAAGCTCAGCGACACCTGCCCTTTAAGAATTTTGGCGCGCAAAGCTCTTCTCCGGCCATTCTAAACGCTCGGCTGCCCATCAAAAGGGGCGTACAGCACAGCTTTTCCAGAGCTCCGAAAAGTGGGGCAACTTCGGGGCCACACAAAATCATAAAGTTATAATCTGTGCAACGGAAAAAAAAACAGCATAAAAAAAAAGAAAAACTTCCAAAGTTGTGGCACGATCGGTGTTGCATATGTTTACTCGAGTTTAAAGGGAAGCTACGGAGCTTCTTGGAAAAAATGAGTTCGAAGTGAATTCTAGTGTATTTTTACCCCGTGAACCCGAATACCCAAACCATTTGCTGCGTAAGTATTGTTAAACGCGAGAAAAACGCGAAAGACTGTCGCTGTCCGTGACGTCATCGACGGCTCTTTTGGCTGCCCAAGGCTAGGGAGGCGGGGCTTCAGCCCCATTTTGAAATTGCTCTTGTGGCTCTCCGGCGCGTCGCATTGAAATATAATTTTGATATCTGTTATTCTAAAGGCCAAATGAACGCAATTCAGGCGTTTTTTCTCAAATGTAGAAGTGCCCCATCTTCCCTTTAAAGCGCTGGCGCACCCCGGCTTGTTCTATTCTACATCTTTCCCGGTTATTGGCGGCGAGGTGTTTGGCGCCGTCTTCCAATGGTTTCTACTCCTGACGCCATTACCTTGCAAACAAGTTCGATGGCGGTTGTAATTCGCATCATGGAAGCTTGCGATCATTGCGCTCTGAAAGAAACACTGTCAACACCTTCAAAATTGAAGTTCCTTCCTTACTCTGATTTCCGTGATGAGAAAACCTTCGATGAAGTCGTACTCAGCATTCGGTCAATCCTGGCAAGCCGACCACAGCGACGCTTTCGACCGCTCAAGTCGCCAATGGGGGGCATTCACTGGACGCCACATTTGAGGGTGATGTTTAGAGGGCATGCTCAGAACGACCTCACATTAATAGCCGGCTAAGTCTGGCAACCCTGATGGCGCGGTTTGCTCGTTGCAAAAGAACTAGTCCGCCGTCAGCACGCGCTCAGCAGCCACGCACACAACTCTGTCCGCAAGTTAATACTTCCAATAAGAGAGCAACCCTAGTATTTGAAAGGACCGCTTACTCGGAAGAGTAATATCTGTTATGATGAGAAGCAATGCGTATAATTCACTGTATAATTCCCGCAAGCGAGCGCACTTTTACCGTCCACCCAGAAAGCACATTACTCCCCTCGTGCCAGCAGGCCCAAGATACCCAAGCGAACGAGCAGGCCCGATGAAGAAAACAATCAGCTCGCGGCTATTTCCGCCGCACGGCAGCGCAACGCGCATGGCCATCTCAGAGTTCCTGTATTAGCGGCGAGATGTTTCGTTAGCGCCCTCGCTTGGTTACCTTTCGTGACGTCAACACCTTGTGAACAACAAGTTTAGTGGTGTTTGCAATGAGCAGGTGGAAACCTGAAATCATAGCGCTCTCAAAGCAACACTGCCAACACCGTCGAAATTGAAGTTGTTACATTCCTCTTATTTCAGTCGATGAGACATCCTTTGCTGACGTCACAGTCGGCATTTGGCCAATTGTGGTGGGCCGACCACAGCGACGCTTTCGATCGCTCACGTTGCCATTAGGCGTAGTTGCGCCTCTGTTTTCCACGTGCCGCCGCGTCGCTATTCCCCTAGATCCGATCACGTGAGGATTCGGATCAAATGCCGTATAAAGGGGTATCCACACGAAGGAGAAATCCGCCCCTTTCCTCCGCGGAGCGCGCATCCCGTGAGACATACGTCATCCCTTTTTGACGCCTCGCTGGCCTCGCGCCGCCGTTCTCCTCCGTGGCGGAGGCGCGGAGGCTTCGTTCTGTCAGCACGAAAGCTCCGCAGGTGCACGCGGCGGAGCCGGGGACGGAGTTTCCCGGGTTGTTGACGTCACGACATCCGTCCGCGGAGTTCTCCTTCGTGTGGATACCCCTGGGTATCCACACGAAGGAGAAATCCGCCCCTTTCCTCCGCGGAGCGCGCATCACGTGAGACATACGTCATCCCTTTTTGACGCCTCGCGGCGTCGTTCTCCCGTTCTCCTCCGTGGTGGAGGCCCGGAGGCTTCGTGCTGGCAGCACGAAAGCTCCGCAGGTGCACGTGGCGGAGCCGGGAACGGAGTTTCCCGGATTGTTGACGTCACGACATCCGTCCGCGGAGTTCTCCTTCGTGTGGATACCCCTATAGGAAAGTGGACGTTGCACGCGCCCCGAGTCCCGACAATACGTTCCCCTGCGTTTGAGCGCGCCGCCCACCTCGAACGCGCGGCGCCGCTATTCGCCGAATTCAGTTCCGTGGGAACAGGATCAACATGCCATGCAGGAAAGACGGCGCTACGAGGATGAACGCGCCACTCTGACTCCCGTAGGGAGCCTGTACAGGAATACTAGGCCATCTATTTTTCAGTTCCTCTCGACGAATGGAACGGCCTGAGGAGAGTCCTGCGCACCAAAAATGTCGTAGGCCATGGCGACGCTATGTTAGCCACGTGCGCGACCAAAAGCGGCGCTGCGGTCGCAATTCGCAATTGGCCAAGCGCAATCTCAGAGACTCAACTGGAACCATGTTGATTAAACAATATTGCCACGACACCCAGCTCTCATTGTTAGTTTTACACGTACCATCGAACTTGTATAGCTCACCACCGATGATAAGTAGCCAAAGATTACAACTCGTGTCGTCACGGCGAGGAAAACTTTGGTCTCGACTTGACGAACGGACACCACAAGAGTGCGCCACCGAAACATCTTGACGCCGAAATAGTCTCTGACAGCCAAAGAAACACGGGCATGTAGAGTAGCGAGCATCTCATTATCGTTCCGCAGCCATTCGGATTGCGGCATTAGCCGATAACAACGCCGAAGAGCCAATCGCGATCGAAGAAGCGGGAGCGATAATTAGCCGCACTCTGCGTTTTCTGAGCCGCCAGTGAGCACAGCAAACGTCGACCTCTTTTCCTACGGGATTCGATTTACTTTCGTTAGTCACCAACATTCTAACGCTCGCTGATGTTGTACGCTTCAACCAACCGCCGTTCTGACGTCACGAACGTTACGCGCTTTGATAGATCGGAGCTAACCACGAATACTCGAGATTAACGAAATATATAATTAGCGTGGGATTCATTTCGTTCTTAAAATTCTTCATATAAGTGATATTGCCACGTTCGTCGCCGAGCGACCGCGTGCGTGGCCGAGTGGTTACCGTGCTTGACCGTCACGCGGAAAGTCCTGGGTTCGATTCCAGACAGTGGAATGCTCTTTTATTTGTTCTTTCAACATTGGCGTTCTAGTGTGTTCGAGAACATTCTCGTTTGATCGAGTTCTGAATGTTCCAGTCGCCGAACAATCTAGGCCGATTGTTCCAGAACCCAACGCGCGTGCATAAGGGACTCCGCGTGCTGATCTGCAGTCAGTCTCGCCCCAGCGTTCGACTCTGCTGTTACGCCGACTTCGACGCCCGCGACGCTCTGTTATTATCTTTCGTACCCTCTCATTTTTGGCACAAGTTCGCGACATTAGACGTTTATTTCTTCCTGTTTACTTATTGGTTTTTGGTCACCAACCGTGACATTTTGGTGGAGGTGCGGAAATCCTTGCAAAATCCCGGATGAAGCGCCGATAGTAGGCACATAGTCCAAGAAACCTTCGCACGGCCTTCTTGTCTGTCGGTGCTGGAAATGCTGCGACGGCGCGAGTCTTCTCTGGGTCAAGGCGAACGCCTTCGGTACTAACCACGTGACCTAGGAACTTCAGTTCGTCATAGGCGAACCGACACTTTGACGGCTTCAGGGTGAGTCCGGCGGTCCGTATGGCTTGGAGAACTGCTCAGAGTCGTCGCAAGTGCTCGTCGAAGTCGCTGGAAAACACTACCACGTCATCGAGGTAGACGAGACAGCTCTGCCACTTCAGTATTGCCAGTACGGTGTCCATGACACGCTGGAAAGTTGCTGGAGCCGTGCACAGTCCGAAGGGCATCACCTTGAACTCGTACAGCCCATCTGGCGTGACGAAAGCTGTCTTCTCTCGGTCCCGTTCGTCGACTTCGATCTGCCGGTAGCCGCTCTTCAGGTCCATGGATGAAAAGTATCGAGAGTGGCGCAGCCGGTCTAACGTGTCGTCGATGCGGGGGAGTGGATAGACGTCTTTCTTCGTCACTGCGTTCAGCTGCCGGTAGTCCACGCAGAACCTAAGCGTTCCGTCCTTCTTCTCAAACAGTACAACTGGAGAGGCCCATGGACTCCTCGAAGGTTGGATTATGTCGTCGTTCAGCATCTTTTGCACTTGCTCCTGGATCACCTCCCTTTCTTTAACGGAGACTCTGTACAGCGATCGATGCACAGGGCGCGCGTCGTCCTCGGTAATGATGCGGTGTTTCGCAACGGCGGTTTGGCGCACCCTCGACGACGTCGCGAAGCAGTCACTGTATTCGGCGAGGAGGTCACTTAGCTGCCGTCGTTTTGGGTCTGGAAGCTGGGGGTCAATGTCGAGCTGCGCTGGCGGCGTAATGTGTTGCTGAGGTGGGAATGATTCTTCAGCAATCGTGGCGATTTCGGCGGAGTTCCGAATTTATTCGACGTGGCCTATAGCGGCACCTTTCGAGAGGTGTTGCGCTTCTTCTCGAAAGTTCGTCACGAAGACCACGGTGCGCCCATCCTGAAGTTCAGCCACTCCTCTTACGACGCCTATTCCTCTTCGTAGGAGTAATTTAAGGTTGCCTTCAAGAACAACTTCGCCGGAGGTAGCTGCATCGGCCACTACGGGTACGACAACACTTGATCGCGGCGGCAGGTTCACGTGGTCGGCAGTGACTCGGACGGCGGCTGACGCTGTTCGAGGTTTCTCTGAAAACAGAACAGGCTTGCGCAGCGTCAATCTGTTCTCACCAAGGTCGATGACGGCGCCGTATTCACACAGAAAGTCCATGCCGAGATTAATGTCTCTGGAACAGTCTTGTAGAACGACGAACTTCACAGGGCAGCACGTCTCACCGCGGATCTCGACGCGAGCAGTGCATCTCCCGATTGGTGTGATGAGGTGCCCTCCTGCGGTTTGTATTTGAGGTCCATCCCACGGCGTCGTGACTTTTCGAAGGCGGCGGGAGAGCCTCCCACTCAAGACTGAGTAGTCTGCTCCGGTGTCCACGAGTGCTGATGCGTCGTGGCCGTCGATGACGACGTTTAGGTTATTGGACACCACTGCAGGGGCGTCGTTTTGGTCTCTGGTAGCGTTCGAGTGGGGGCCCCCTGACGTTCGTGGAGGATCTTGGCGTCGTTCGTCTTCGGCAACTCCACCTCCAGGGGTTGCCGCGCCTAGTTTCCCCGGCGAGGAGCGAGGGGGGACAGGCTTTCACGTCGTGGTCGGTGCATCGGCGAAGCTGGACGTCGCGGTGACGGCGACCGGAACTCTCGGCGGGACGCAGGCTCCGGGGACTGAGGTCGCCGCAGGTACTAGTCGATCTCAGTAGGGCGTTCACCATGACGGGGGCGCGGGTCGTTCGGGTGGAACCCGCGTAGCCCGAGTCGTCGGTATGGGCATCGGCGGTAGGTGTGGTCCGCTTCCCCGCAATGGAAGCACAGAGGGCGTCGGTCGGGCGGTCGCCACACGTCGGTCTTGCGGGGTGCGCGAGGCTCCGGGCAGGCGTACTGGACCTGGTCGTCGTGGCGTCGGTCGTGCTGCGGCGCAGGAGACTGACGTCGGGGCTGTGCGACATAGGTGCGACGAGGAGGCGGTGGCCGTCGGGCCACTGCGACGTAACTCAACGTCGGTGGTTCTGGAGCGGTGCTGACGAGAACCTCAGGCTGCAGCGCTTGCTGGACTTCTTCCCTGACAATCTCGGCGATTGAGGGCGAAGCGGGGCTTGCGGCGGCAGGTAGAAGCTTCTTGATCTCCTGCCGGACGACGTCCCGGATTATCTCGCAGATGTCCGTGGTGTTGCAGCCGGAAGAAGAAAAGGAACCGACGCCGGGAACTCGGTGATAGTGGGCGGCTCGTGCTTGAAGGGGACGTTCGATGTTGGTGGCCTCCATCATGAAGCCTTCGACTGTGGTAGGCGCGCTTCGCACAAGACCACCGAAAATGTTTTCCTTCACGCCGCGCATCACGACTCTGAGTTTCTTTGCTTCGGATGCTTCAGGATCGGCGCGGTTGCTCAGTCGCAGGACGTCTTCCACGAAGCTAACGACGCCCTCGTTAGGGCCTTGGATCCTTGCTTGAAAAAGTGCTTCCGCGCGTTCTTTTCGTTGTTGGTTTGTGAACGTTCTTTGCAACTCAGCCTTGAGTTGCTCCCAGGAAGTGATCGAAGCTTCGTGGTTCTCGAACCAGTTCCGGGCGGTTGCTTCCAAGGCGAAGTACGCATTCTGTAGACACTGTTCTGGTGTCCACCCGTTATGACGGGGCACTCGTTCGTACTGTTGGACCCAGTCGTCGACGTCTTCGTGGTTTTCGCCGTGGAAGGGAGCCGGTGCCCGAGTAGCGACGGGTAGGTAGACGACGGGAGGAGCGGCGGGGTTCTGCGACTGGTTGGCCATCGTCGTCTTCTTCGGCTCTAACAAATTTTTAACAAATTAGAGACGCCAGTCTCTTTAAATCGACCGGAAAATTCGGTTTCTTAACCTATCGCGCTACGACTTTGTGCAGCGTTGCCCACAGATGGTGCATTTTTTCTTTTTGTAAATTTTGCAAAGAGCGAATTTACCTGAGGAAAAAGTAAAGAAAGAAAAAGGCTTAGCTCCTATGGAAACGCAGCGACGCCACCGGTCTGCAAACAACACGGCGCCGTTTCGCACGGGAGACAAGAGATGGCGCAAGCGGTCGCGACGCCAACTGCCGCCAACGAACGAGCAGACGACGCCGAGAGCCGGCCCTTTAGCAGACAAGGAACTGCAGTTCCTTGCTGTCACCGCGCCTGTCTTTTTTGTTTCTGCGACTGTCGCCGTCTGCGGAACGCGCGCCGCTTTCGAGTCGAAAAGTTCATCTGCTAAAAAGGCCTGCTATCGGTGCCGGATGCTCGTTCGTTGGCAGCCTTTGTTGCGCCATCTCTTGTCACCCGTGCGAAACGGTGCCGTGTTGTTTGCAGACCGGTAGCGTCGCTGCGTTTCCATAGGAGCTAAGCCTTTTTCTTTCTTTACTTTTTCCTCGGGTAAATTCGCTCTTCGCAAAATTTTACAAAAAAAAAATGCACCATCTGTGGGCAACGCTGCACAAAATCGTAGTGCGATAGGTTAAGAAACCGAATCTTCCGGTCGATTTAAAGAGCCTGGCGTCTCCTTGTTTCACCCTGTATATATCAGGGGGGTAAAGGTGGGTGAGGAGGAGTGGCAAATCCCGTGCGCCGACATCCTGGGTCCCGAGTAAACGATCGCGAAAGAGAGCGACAGAACACGAGAGAAAGAAAGCAACGTTGCCATGGTAAACGCGGTAAACGCGAAGAGTGTAAACTCTCAGCAATATAAACAGTGATAATTTAACGTTGTAAACTAAATTCTGAGGTATTCTAACGCTTATAAAAAGCAATAAAGTCATTACGCTGCATTAACTTCCCTTCTGTCGAAATCTCGGAAATCTGGTGGTTGCGCAGTTTCGTATTCCTCAACCGCGCCCAGCCGCGCCCCACCAGCGAAGCCGGGTATATGGTTTAGTTTAGCGTTAACGCGAGGCCGTACATCTGCGCGCTATGCAAAAAGAAAGCTTCGAAAGGAACGCGAGTATCTTTCCACCGGTAAGTTCGTGGATTGTTGAAGTTCACAAAACTGCTCTGATGATGTAACCGTGTTTGGGACCCCGAGGGTCTGCCTGCATGGTCCGCCGCTTGCGGCAGCCAGAATGTATGGGAAAATGGCGGACCTTTTCCTCTAGATTTAGGTATATATACACCAACTCATGTTTACAAAGAAATCAGAGCGCCCCTAGCGGACACCACCGGCGCCGCGCATGCGCGATGGAGTGTGGGCAAGAAGCTCGCCGTCGCCCATAAACAAACCTTTAAAATGCGATGTTGTCGGCGTCGGTGTGAGTCCCCCTGCCCTTTTTCGCGTTCGAATTGTTGATTCTACTTCGTCCTGGCGATGTCTGACTACTTGAGCGGCGTCAGCAAAATTACAGGGCTCGTTACACCGCAAATCTTCGCGTGAATAACGTGAAATGCGGCGATTCGCTCCGCGTGTACGCCGCAGAATGTGCGCTAAAGCCTGACTCGCATAATGAAATTTCGCTCGAAATTTTCAGTCGCAACGTCGCTCAGGCTGCAAAAGCGTGAACATTAGCTGAGATGGTCGACGTCGATACTGAAAATCGCAAGCAGAATCAGACCAACTGAATTGGGCATAACAAATCGATGATGACCACTGGTAACAATGATCAACATCTCCTTCTATTTACTGTTTACATCAAGCCTGCTTCCCACCCTTCAAACATAAGTCTTTTGAGGCCTGCACTTACTTCTGATCGCAAGCACCGGGCGAACATTTGGCCTACGGGCCGGTGTCGTCTAAAAGAGCAGACGACAAGCAGAAACGTTTGAAAGAGCAGACGACAGTTCGAACGATTAGGCGGCCGTTTGAACTTGAAGACGCACTGAACGTAGTCCGCTGCTGGTCCATTCAACTCGACGATTTCACGGCGTCCATGTTGGAACAAAACAAACAAATGTGTTGACCACAAATATTCGTGAATCCAACCCCAAAGGGCTTCCCGCCCAAGCAATCGTGGTCCAACGGCGTCTGGTTTTCCCTTTTCACGGCACAGGTTTAAGTTCACGGACAAACCGAGCACATGAAAACTGACCTTCAAACCTTTCTCGACTCTTTTGGTACAGTTCAAGCCGCGGCTTCTGACGAGAAGGCAAATTTTTGCCTGGTTCCTTTCAAAACAACGCAGAAATACACGTCTCACATGGGGCCTAACGCCCACAGCCCCAGACCGGAAGTGCGCCCGACGCGCAACCACTGCACCGTGACGTAACAGAGATGAGTTCGAGTATATATATATATATATATTTATTTTATTTCGGAATAAGAAAAAATTCTTGTACTATAGACCGGTCGACGCGCTGTTTACAAACACGTCCGCGTTTGCCCACACAAGGTGTGGCCACTGCCCGTGCGCACAAACCGAATTCGCGTGAAGTGAAGCGTCTGCACATGCGCAACGCCATCGACAGCGCCACCGGAGCTGCGTAGCGTCAGTGCCGCATGTTGATCTATAGAGAACTATCACTGACCTTCACGCGACGCGCCCGACATTCCAAAGTGCATTGCAGAACCGATATTTGACAGCAGATATTCGCAACTATAGTGCCTGGAGCAGGTCTTCGACTGGTGTGTTTAGAGTCCTATTCAGCTCATACATAAAAAGTGTTCCCTAAGTGGCACCAAATGACGTCACAAAAGCCGTAGTGTCGAATGGATGGATGGATGAAGCGGGCTGAGCCCTTTGGATCAGGCGGTAGCTTACGCCATCAAGCCATTCTGTTTTACCATTTAAGCTTAGAATATTTAAATGTGAAAACTATATTCACTCCGCACTGCAAAGAACGTGAGGCTATAAAACCCCCTTGCCATCAGTAAATAAGAAAATACCCAGTTTTCTCTCGCTTTCTGCCACCATTCACTTAATCTTTGCTTGGTAGTCTATACGGTCTTGAAATCCACTCTTCCTTCGCTGTCTCTAAGACCCAACGACTTTATGAAATCTATGCTGTCTTCGGTAGGCATAGGGTGAAGCCCTTTACAGTAGAGTATCAAGTGCTCACCCGTCTCGTCCTCCTCTCCACAAGCAGTGCGCACTGTATCCATTTCCTGGCACTTCAGTCTGTATGTTCTGGTTCGCAGAACACCCGTCCTCGCCTCAAACAATAATGAGCTTCCCCTAGAATTGTCATAAATGCTTTTTTTGGCAATAACTGTTTTGCTTAATCTATAACTTTCCAGAGCCGTCTTTGCCTGCATTCCCTCTAGCCACCGATCTCTTTCTGTCGCCTTAAGTTTCTTCTTAACTGACACCTACTCTACCGTAACTCCACTATAGCCTAAAATCTTTCCTCTTAATTTCCTAGAGCGCTGTCTCCACTTTTCTGTAGCCTGTCGCGATCCTGCCGTTTGGTCGTAGAAGTGCTGACGAAAAGCACGAATGAACGCGAGTGTCGCTGTCGTCACGGCGTCCCAGGCGTCCCGACTTCCGGCTGCCGTAGCTTCCGTGGACTGTCACAATGGAGAGCGCCCTGCAGCAGAACAGGGGTCTGCCGCATCCACCACAGCTGCTGGGACACCGCCAGGGTCGCGACCGGCGACAGCATGACAGTTCTCTGACGTCATCAGGTGGAAATCGACGGACCACTTTTTTGGACGCAGTAAATATACCAGTCGGAGACGTGTTTCAGGCACCATATAACAACTCCCGCCTGCCGCTTGCCCTCTCGCGGACGAGCGAAGAACCTGAGGAGCGGGGACGGCAGCAAAGACGATGGCAGGGATTATCGTACCTGACGCTGCTGTTACCGCATGCTTCTGGTCGCCGTGTTCGTGCATCATGCAGTTTTAAAGAAAAAGCAATTGCGTTAAAATAAAAACTGTTGTGTTCCGCTTCGCAACTTTTAAAAATCAACACGCCAGTTTTCTTAACGCATGTAAACATCTCTGTCGCTTGTGATATTCTCCCGGCCTGACCGCTTTGTATTTGTAACCAAATAAACTAATTCTAGCTTTGACCAGCGCCAGCAAGCAGGCACACGAAAAATCCTAAAGAATTTGCCTTCTCCACTTCCGCCACCTTGGGACTACCGCCTCGCCATCTATAGGGTGTTTGAGTTGCTAATTGTAAGGATTCCTGAAATAATATTTTTAGCGACTAACTAGTTAAGTGCAACATTTTAAGGCTTGAAATGGAGGTGGAAACATGAAGGTAAATTAGTTTAAAAAACCGGAAAGAAACGCTTTGGTATTTCTGCAAAATAGGAAGAAATAAAATTCAACGATAAAAAATAACAACTCCCGCGTCGTGCTATGCAGAATTTATTGATCATATGATCGGACTGTTCCTCATTTATACAGTTTGCAAACTAACACCGAAGCCGTAAAAATGCTGAGGCGATTCCGGACAACAGCTGCGAGAGTGAGACTTCTCGTTTTATACATTTATTATTATTAATTCGGGAGTATAACGAGTATATAAGCTCCAAGGCCGGTGTATGGACAACATTATATATGAAGGATGACAGAAAACGCACGTGAAAGATCAGCGGGATGTAGGAGCGTGCCGCTTCAAAGCCAAACCAGGTAACGAACTGGACTAAAAACAAAATATATATATATATATATATATATATATCTATATATATATATATATATATATATATATATATATATATATATATATATATATATATATATATACAAACCGCAGTGCAAGCACTTCAAAAGTGAAAAAAAAAAAGCGGCTAGCGTATGGGCGCTCCAGAGCTACCGCGGCCCCTGGAGCGCCAGAAGAAGCGGGCAGCCTCCCCTGAATCCCAACGAAGACGAAGCCCGCCCGGCGTAGCGACGGCGCATTTTTCACGTCAACAAGACGTCGCTGGAAAAAAAAAAAGAGGAAAAACAAAAGGACGAGAGAGGGGAAAGAGAAACCAGAGTCTAGTAATGACAAGTTATCTCGCCCCTCTGCTAGTACCCACACTTTGGCGTAACGAGAGCGTGAAATTGCTGCGGGGAGGACCGGCCTTTCTTTTTTGCTTCCCACTCTTCAATTCTTTTTTTTTTTTTATATATATACTATACCTTCGTGCGAACGAGTCTATTTTTTGTTTGTGCACTTGTGTGCCTGCCTTGCTTTTGGGAGAATTTGTTTCCCCTACTTTATGTTCGAATGTGTTTGCTTTGCTTTACAACCTATACATCTGCAGATACGTGAGAGTGGCATCAGAAATCGCGCGTTCTATGATCGCTTAGAGCGAATTGTTCTTGTATAGCGAAGGCACCTTCAGTACGCTTAGCACGTCAGAAACTTTGCAGTTAGTTGGGCTAGGTCAACGGTGCTTCTAGGATACAGGGAGCAGTTCAAAATGTGCTCGTTTGTCTACTTTCCTGTAGAGCGGTCGGAGTGCCAATCACTGCAAACTACGGAGGCAGCTCGGCGAATGACGAGACCAAAAATGTATTTACGTCTAAGTCAGCCAAAGAGAAAAACGTTAAACCCTTAAGAAAAAAAAGCAATTATATGACACATTCGCTGCACGTAATTATTTCGACTACGTCTTACTCTTCGGTTCGGATCAAATACGTAATACTCAATACCCCAGACAACACCCGACATCCTCAGGACGTCCTCGAAAGGTACAAACGTCCTCACAGTTTTCAAGACGTCCTCAGGACATCCTGAGAACGTCAGTCGCTGGATCATCCTAGAAAGGTCCTCCCGAGGACTTACTGAGGACGAAGGATACAAAGTTAGAGGTAATATATAAGTCCTCAATTTGATTGCGTTTTTAAAAAAAGTAATTGAATGAAATGGCGGTTGTATACACAGTTCACGGTCACTGCTCAACTAAATTCCACATAAAAATTATTACATGCAGTTGCATAAGTTTAGGACATCTTTTAACTATAGTTTTGATGAAACAATTATTTAATAAAACCAGGACGCACTACACTTATTATTAGTTTTTTATTTGCGCAGTATTTCGAAATTCTGTTCCATTGGCAACATCCAATCTAGGTGGCGCAAGCTACCACCTACTGCAAGACAATTATCCACCCATCCGAGAGACTCAAGCAAGCTAAGCCTAGCCAGGACAGAAACCACAGAAACAGAAAGAGCGTCGAAGTTGATGATGGCTTGATAATGTGGATGCTTGGGCTAGTTAGAAATTCAGGCTTGGATGGAGCAGCGCGGATACAGCCACACTCACAGACACACAAGGAAACAGCCTCGCAGCGCTAATTAACAACTCAGTGATATATTTCTTCTTCCTCATATCGTCATCTTCTCCTCCTTCGCCGTTAATGAGAACATTTTAAATTTTTAAACACCAGAAACCAAATAGCCAATAAACATTAATAAATAAATAATAAATAAATAAATGATAACTAAAAAATATAACTGAAAAAATTAAAAAAAAAATTTTTAAGTTTAATTTTTTAATCGTAATGCATTTTCTAAAAAATATTTTTTACTTTATTTTTTTTATTTTCTTAGTTTTATTTTTTTAGCTGTCATTTATTTATTTATTATTTACTTATTAATGTTTATTGACTATCTGGTTTCTTGTGTTTAAAAATTTAAAATGTTCTCATTAACGGCGAAGGAGAAGATGATGACGATTTGAGGAAGAAGAAATTAATCACTAAGTTGTTAGTCAGCGCTGCGGGTCTGTATATCCGCACTGTTCCATTCAAATTGATGATGGCAGCAATGCAAGGCAGTGACAAAGGTTAGTGTGTTTTTAAATGTAGTACTTCTTCGAAATGGCGGAAAGCAATGAACGGCAAATTCGGCGGGAAAGATGCCGGCGCGTAAACGAATGTTTCGAGCTTTTCATCTGTGCGAAAGTAGACTCGGTAGCAAGGTATCTTCCTCGCACGAACATTAATTGTGATTTTTTTCTAGACCATCTTAGCTTTCTGCTGTGACTGTCGTCACAAATCAATGTTTTAGGAGCAGTGAAATCAAATGTTGAGTGCGCAAACAAAGCTGACGTGGAGACCATCATCAAAGTATGGCTCGCCACGCTGGAGAGAAACTGAAAAAGCTGCAGTCAAAGGCCGGAGGTGTTCGACATGATGGTAAGTTTCTCACATTACCTGTTTTTATTATTAATGCTTATAAAATTGGCTTTTTTTTTTTTTTTTGTAGATCCCGCTGACTATTCGGACTAGTGCTGGCCAAGATGCGAAGCCAGACTGCACGTCATGTATAACATTTGCTCTGCAATAAAGTATTTCTTGAACAGGTACCTTTGTTTGCAATAATGAATGGCACGATCTTGCTTATAGCTACAGGCTAAGAACATAGCGCAAGGAAATACGCAGAGGAGAAAGCCGACAGGATGCTGAAGAAGTTTTCTTCTCTCCTCTTTAGCATTCCGCCAGCTTTCTTCCTCCTTTCGCCTGCCCTATGTTCTTAGCCTCTCACTGACTAGTAATCTAGAGTCAGTGTGTGAATTTCACTTCAAAATAGTGCACAACAATGCATTTTTTTCTGCAGGCAGCTCTTGCAGGCATCTTCAGGTTCAAAATCCAGTTGGAGAAAACCTAGAAAGAATAAAAATGAAAGCATCCTAACAGCTGAGTGAACAGCTGCACCTGCAGTGCATTGTCCTAAAAATGTACTAGAAAAATCCTTGGCTGCTCTCCTGAGGAGGTTCTGAGGATGTCCTGAGGCCGGACAATAGGACGTTTTTAGGATGTTTCCAGGATCTTTTGGGGAATTCCTCAGGACATCAAAATGTCCTCAAAAGGTTGTCCTGAGGACATCCTGGGGATGTCCAAGTGTTGTCTGGGTACCGTATTTACTCGAGTAATAGACGCAGTACTATGATGAACGACTTTCCGTCTCTTGCGAAGAAAACGTAGTGAATAACGAAGTCGAGAACATGATCCTCCCTCAAAGTGTGATATGTGCTTATAGTATTTCCGCGCGAGGACTTTTTATGTTTCGCGAAATCTTGTAATTTTATTGTCGATTGTTGTGGTTGGCTATTCGCATTGTCCAAGGGGAAATGGACCCACAGACGTGGTTTATGAACACTGCGTTTATTACTCTAATAAATACGAATAATACTTCTTTGTGATTCGGCCAGAACACCGGTCTTTCCTTTCGATCGGCTAATGCACCATTGACACGACCAGGAAGGTCTCTTTAGCGAGGAAACGTTACGATCGGCGGCGCATCAGTTCGCAATCCTGCGCGCGTGGAATGCGCTCGCGACTCAAGAACGCGGTCTGATTTGCCTATGAACCTTTCTAAAAACGCCAGAGCTACCAGTGAGCGCCCCGGGGAATTACGGGAATTATGAGAGTGTCGAGACTTTTAGCCAAGCCAAGTCTCGCCTAGTCGAGCTTTGGCATGCTAGGTGGCGCACGCTACTGCCCGAACAGCAGCATCATTATTAAGGCCATGGTCCCACTGAATGTGGCAGTTTAGGTACTTTTTGGCAGGCCATTACTCATCTCCTTTTCAATACTGTTTTGTGGGATTGATATCATTCGAAAGGCAATGCAATTCTCTTTCATTTGATATTATGTATGTGTTGGTTTTTACTGTTCATGCGCATTTGTAGCGTTGCGAATATGATGGCGTGGACCCTCACTTGCTCCGCTAGTTCATGTTTTATGAACGATCCATTAAAGATAGCACGGTTCCAATATAGCAGTTTTGTTAAGATGATGTCGGAGCAGAATCTAACGATACACTTTTTTGGTATTTGCACTACTTTGTTTTTTTCATCCCTCCAAATATTGCCCTAAAATTGACATTTTTCAGCACAAATATGTTTTTAATGACAAGCGCTAGGACAATGAAATTAGCTACAGATGTAGTGCTTATAATTGGTAATATACAGAAAAAAATTTAATGTTGTGTAAAATTTTTTTGTTTAGATATTTTATATCAAACGTTGCACTTTTTTGTGCTTCGAGTCCTGGTAGTTCAAATGCCGCTGAAGAAATAATTAAACTACGATAAAATCTTTTATAACATTTAGAGCTACAATGGTTGCCCAAGGGGTGGACGATGGCTTTTTTTCATTTTCAAAGTCATAACGCTCCAGGAGCCCTTCAAACTTACCTGCTTTTGACGCATATCTGTTTTGGACATCAAACAGATTTATTGGCATTTAATAACATTTATTGTTTGGAATAGATATACATTACGATGTATTAAACTTTCACAATGATCTTGCTTTGGTTTCTTAATAGGTGTAGAGCTTAGCTAATTTTAAAAACAATTAAAAACTGTTTGGGTGTTTTGTTGCGCTACCTGGTGGATGGCAGACAAACTGCTGATTTCTAGTGTTCAAAAAATTTCCGAGGGCGGCGTTGGCGTCGGTATCATCATCAATCTGCGCGTCTTTTTACCTTCACATTTAAAAAAATATATCGGAAGATTTACTATCGATAAATGAATGGTTTAAGTACTGGGTTAGGCTAATAAATCTAAGACAAATAATTACACAAGCGTAGCGTGATATAATGCGTTCATTATTCGATATGATTGAAATCAATAAACAATAAAGACGAAGAGGAAAATAATACACCCGAGTTCACTTTATGCCTAGAGTCACTACATGAGCTTTAAAGTATCGGCACTCAGTTCCCCAAAATTGGTTTGAGCGCCGCCATTTTGGGTCTTGCTCGAAGCAAACGCAACTGCCGATCATCATGATCCAAAAGTATGACTTCCTCAGCATTAGATGCGGTGCTAGGAAGCTGATGCAATATTGAAATGCTCTGTCGCGGGTTGTTTAAACATTTGTGATGGACAGAAAAGCGTTTCCTGTGATTTTAGATAAAGCTCCATATAATTGGCAACCATGATTTTAAGCCACAATTTTAAGCCGTGTCGTTACTCGGAACCGCAGCTAATTTACTGGCACAAGCGGGAACAATGAAGAAGAGGCAGATGTCAAAAGGTAGAGGCTTGTGGAATCCACGGGGCTTACGTCATGGCCCCTCCAGGTATTACAAGCCTCTTGAACAAGAGCATGAATAGTGTCATTAAATAAGATACGCTTCAGAGTAGCGACACTTGGTCTTATTGTGGCTTAAAATCATGGTTGCCAGTTATTTGAAGCTTTATCTGAAATCACAAGAAACGCTTTTCCGTCTTACACTTTAAACAGTTTTCGACAAATCAAAGCAAAATTACATGAGGTTCCTAACACCGAATCTAATGCTGAGGATGTCGCACTTTTGAATCATGACGATCGGCAGTTGCACCTGCTCTGCACAAGCACCAAAATGGCGGCGTTCACAACACTGTCGGGGAAGAGAGTGCCGATACTCTAAGCGCAGCTCATTTATTGGCTCTAGTTCCCGCGAAACTCCTTTTCCCTGACTGAAACTGAAAGTAAATATGAATAGAACACCATTATTATAGCTTATTTAGTTATTACAAAATACACATAATGAGAGGAGGAAGCGGGCGGGTAGGAGAAACGCGGGTTTTATGTGCGACCGTTCTAACCGTCTGAAAAGAAAGAACGCACGAGCTTGCGCTAATTTAAAAAAAAAAAAAAAAAAAAAAAAAAGGGCATCAAAAGAAAAGATGCGGCACGCTGTGTTCTTTGTTATTATGCGTCTAATTGCAAATTGTTGTGTGTTTATACAGCCGGAAGTTAGTCTGCCTTAGTGAGCGTCTGGTGTCTAAGGTGTAGATGAACAATTTAGCCAGTGCGGTACAGCCGCTAACCTGGGGTCTTTAACGTGCACCACGCAGTAGTGATACACGACCGCACGCCGGTACGATGCTCTTCCAGATCGAAACGGGCAGGGGCGGGGTGGGTTCTGCAGCGCGAGCTTTCGCTCCAAGTGCTCCGAGCTGGTGTGCGCTAGACCATGCACTCGGCCACCAACCCCCCCCCCCTTGAGCGTCTAATTTATATACAGGTAATAAGTATTTGAAGATCGACGATGGACGTCGATCGTCTCGAGGTAATGTAACGTAATAACAATGTATAAATAATAAACTTGTTGAAGGTCTGAACGACTAAATTTTTCAATTCTTGGATTGTAATATGGCGGTAGCCTATTGTACTTACTGTTGATGAAGAGAAATATGAAGTGACGAGGTAATGATTAAATGATAAGACTCTACAAGGACGACGACATTAGTGGGTGTCGAACTACAACGTACAGTACCAGACTTGTTTCAAGTATCGTGTACCCAAAGAGTTTCTTCACCCGCAACAGTATAAGGTAGAATCAATGAGGATGCTGCTTTACAACTGTACGTTGAACAGGAAAACTGCACTGTGCAGAGGTGCGGCTTATTCGTTAATATAAGGGATGGATTTCTAGCAGCATTCCCTTATTGACTACTTGGAACAAATGGCCTCGTTGACGTAAAGTGTCCCCGTTCCAAAAGATTCTTGAAGCATACTTAAACCGCAAAGGAGTATGAGGCGAAAAATAAGAAAAAGGAGCCTGGTGTGAAAGGTCCAAATCACCACCTTAGCTTCTACTACCAAATACAAGGGCAGTTACACAATACACAAGGAGAGTTTTGTGATTTAGTTATATTTACACAGAAGGGCATTGATATCCAACGTATTCAGAGAGATGACACCTCCTGGTCAACCAACATAGAGCCTTTTCTACTTAATTTTTACATGGAAGGCCCCACTTCCGCTGAAATTCCTCACGTAGACGAGTTGTTTGACCGATTAAACTGCCATTACTGTCTATCTGGGAATCTCGATTTTTGTTCGTACACCATAGTATTATGAGATCGAGGGGTGTGGCTCTTCGTCCGCCGAATATTGCTTCGGCGGGTTTTTTTTTTCGTGTAAGATGAGACCGTCGCGTGCTGCCAGAACAAGAACTTGGCGATATTTCATTAAACTGCTTCTTCCGTAAGCTTCAAAAGGGCTTTTTTTCGTTTCGCACATCATCTGTTCTGCTTGCCCATTAGTTGCAGGATGGTATGGTGCACTAATGTGATGCCTCCATGCCGGTTTTTTTTTTTTTCTTCAAAAACTTGTTTATTTTATTTGAAGCAAAAGTTTGCGCGTTGTTCGAGAAAAGTATTTTCGTTAGGGCAAAAGTAGGTAAAAGAGACCGTAGAACGTCAATGACGTGTTTGGACGTCGTGGCAGGCATCGTGTAAACTTCCAGCCACTTAGAGCACGCATCGCCCATGACTCCGTAGATGCGGATACGTTTCGCCACCCACCGACTGAATAGTGGATCGTTTTCAGTTACTGTTCATGATGGCGTTGGACTCTAGGAAGACTTCGAGTCTTTCCAGAAAGTTAGCCCAGGTGCCAGGACTTTTGTCGAAAGCGGTAAGTGTTCGAAACGTCGACAACGTCGGTAGCCACGTGTTGTGCTTGACACTGGACACTTACCATTCGCTGAGAAGAAACTTGCTTGTTCGTCTGCCATGAGTCGTCCGATATCAGGTCTTCACCGCAACACCATCTCCCGACAAAACTGGTCTTCATTGTTCGCATGTCCATAGTTAGCAATCACGTCAACTTATAAACTCCCGAACGCTCATAACTTGCCGTCGCTAGACGCCGTTCATTCATAACGTCTTCATTGCAAATAAACGTCTTCCTATTTCTTCTGATGGTTTTCCTAAGCTGTATTTACAACATTATGTGTGTCGGTACTTCCGAAAATATTGCAACGGCGTTTGTTTTCCGGGAACTATAATGTAACAACCTTTACAACATCTTCCGGACCCCGTAAAACACAATATTTCGTGACGTTATTTCAGTCGTCATTAAAATGGTGAGGTAAGTACCGTAAATCGCGAAGCGGTTTACTTGACGTCCGCTTCCACTGGTTGAGTCTACTAAGCGTGCATTCCTGCAGAGGAAATTTTCATTGATAGAATGTTGACACGTCAATCAACATTTGATTCCTTCTTGGTAAGATTTATTGCGAAAGCCCGTTACAACCGCCGAACCGTATGTCCCTATATCAGAGAACAATTTATACCCAGCCTGACATTATCGCATACATCCCTTTGATGGGCCACGCTACTTGAGCTAGCTGAGCACAGCTGGCAGCGGCGCGAGCAAGGTCACGAGGGGAACGTGATGGTGCTCGAGCCATCCCACTGTGAACCAATGTTTCGGCCACCCCACGGGTGCGTGTCGCCATCTATTGGTTGAACTAACGCCTTGTTCAAGATGGCTGCCGTGGGACCGCAGCCTTAATCAAATTTCCGAGGGTAAAAGTGCTAAAAACAACGGACATGTAAAAGAGACGAACAACACAGAGCGCTTCGTTTCTTTTACTCGTCCGTTGTTTTTAGCGCTTTCACCCTCGGAAATATGGATCACCAACTAGCCCCAAGTGGATACCCATTATTAATCAATCAGGCGAGCTAACGATCCTCGGACGTTGTTGGAACGAGTTGCGTTGTTTGATTCTTAGCGAACAAAAATAAAAGTACCAGTTAGTTCAACTATACACCGTTTCACCTTAAGTTGTACCGCAGCGAAGGCTGGAAGCGCGAGCTCATAGCGCTGACAGCTGCCCTTACTGCACGAGAGCTTGTGCCGCCGAGATCTGCCCCAGAGCAAGGAGCTCGCGCTTAGAGCCTTTCCTGCGGTACAGTATAAGGTGAAACAGAGTATAATTCCCGTGGCAAAATTAAAAAAAAAAACACGTTGGATGCGTGAATGATACCTCGCTCTTTTGGCGCGTGGCCCGCGCAATGGCCCATTGAAAAAAAAAAAAAAAACGGTGGCCCATCCAGGCCGATGGCCCATTCTAAAAATGGCAGTGGGCCGACGTGCTGCGCGCCAAGTTGTGATCACAACACACTGAAAGATCGTCACCTGTCATGGCATCTGTTTCCGAAGGACGAGATGCTTAAGAGAGAATGATCGCAACGGATCAATCTACATCCCAACTCCAACGTAGGCAACGTGGTTCTCGCAGGCGGTAGGGCGTCAGCAGCAGAAGACGGAGCAGCGACCCTCACTCTACCCACAATGCCTCACGGGCGCCGCTTGAGTGCGCTCACTACTTTCCAGAAAGGTCCATTCTAAAGGGACCAATGTTTAAACTACCTTGATGCTGGTCGTGTGAATGGGACAATAGTCAGAACAGTGAGTGGCATTCGTCTCTAATGGACACACAGTCCTAAAGGGACACTGACATGGTATTTATGATCGCCAAAGTTTTTATTTGTACGTGACATATGAGCCAGAACACAATTGTGTTCTGGCTACTAGCCAGAACAAAATTGTCGGCTCAAAATTCGTTTTAATTCCGCCAAAAAAACGCCGATTGAGAACTGGCCGGTTTGAGTCGCGTTCACTCTCTTCTCTATGGTCACGTGCTTTAGTCATAAATACAAAATATCATTGAAGTCATGGGTCGTCGAAGGCACCCACTCAATATTAAAAATAGAAAACAAAATACCATACCTATTTTTGTGACTTCTAAAAAGCTGGAAATACTTTGATTGAAAAAGAAAAAAAAGTTTCAAAGACCCGGATGCATTTAAAGCATTTTCTGCGTTATTTTCAACATGGTGTCGTATCGCGGCACTCGGGGCTCGGGAGTCGCGGGCTAAACGGCTGGACGAAGCGGACGAAGCGATGGCGGAGGACGACGGGCGTGGGACCTTTAGTTTAAAATTGTGGTTCGCGAGTTACAGGCGAGTCTGTCTAGCTTCAAAAGAGAAATCGTTTACCGATCAAAGCAGTTAGAATGTATTCCTTACGAGACGCCTGAAACAACCAAACTGATTCGAACGAAGACGTCGCCGAGTCGTCGTCCCTTCTCCTAGCTGAAGACATTGCTCGTCTTACCAACACGAACTGGTAAGAGCTTGAAAAACCCGCAAACGTCAACCAAGAAGTGTTTAACCTTGGCGTTTTTCCTGCGACGCGCGAATTTTTCATCTGCCTTTCACGGCCTTATATCAAAGGGGGAAAAGAAAACATGGTTGGGTGTAGCCACGTGACTTCCGGCAACATTCTTCTCTGCATTTCTCTTTCCTCCCCAGTACAGTTTCGGTTTCGGTTTCGAGCAGTTGCGTTTTTGGCATAAATAAAAATATACCTGACGCTGTAGCAAAATATTGATTGGGTAGTACTTCTGGCACCATACTAAATCGGATGGCAAAAAATTAAAAATATATATATTGGGGGTGTCAGTGTCACTTACATAACTATGTTGCATCTACCCCTTTTGTGACCGAGGAAGCGTGATCACTGGAGCGCAGCACCATTTACCTTTTTTGCTGGCGAAGCTGACTAAAAATAGTTCAATCGCCAGTGTTGTCGATGAATGGCGGGAGAGAATACATACAGACATTTCAAGGATGCAGGTTCGACAAGTGCTGAGAGCGCAAAGTCCTGGGACATGTAAAAAACGTGCAATTCACAGGTAGGTACACCTTCCTCGCTTCTCTATACAGTTAACGACAGCTTAAGAAACGCTGGGTGTGTCCCAAGCATCGCATTATCACTCCGCAGCCAACGAGGCTGCGGCATAAACCGACATACGCTTAAAAAAATCAATCAGGACTCAAGGAGCATGATCATAATAGGCATAGCCCTGCGTTCCTCGTTCTCTCGGGGACTATTCGCGACACCAGCGATTTATAAGGGGCGCCACCATCGGGAAACATGGCGGTCGAAAACCGGTTCATTCATTCATCCATTCATCTTTACTAGCGGAATTTGGGGTACTCTGGGTGGCTGGCAAGGATAGGCAGATAGGCGGGGGCCCGTACGCGTGAGCGTCTGCTAGCCAGCAACCCAGAGCATGAAAATTAAATTGAAACACAAGAACAGAAGAACAAACAAGACAAAGGAGCATCAGGACACGTGAGGGTGGGGACTATATCACCGGACACGAAGCCCGAGCACTGGAATCTCCGCGCCGCCAGGAACGGGAAAGCACGGCGCATAGGCCGGGCACGAATGTCGCGCCACACCCGACCAAGACCCGTGTGCTTACGAGTCTCAGACGAGCACCGACGCAACACCGCACCCAACCCGAGTCCGCCACCACCCAAGGCGACGCAGAGACCCCAGCGCGAGGACCCCGAATTCAGGTGTCGTAGCAGGGGGACACCTGATTGCGGGCGGAGGCGTGAGAATTCACGGCAAAAGGCGGCTGAGTCAGTCCTGCATTGCGGCAGGGGAGAGCGAATTGACGCGGGCACCGGAAGGAAGTTTTCGAGGGCGTCAATGAGGGCCAAGTGACGGTGGCGGGCAGTTCGGGCATGCTGGAGCACAGGCTGTTCAGAGCGCTTGTTCAGTCTCACTGATGCGTTCAGATATGTTCCGTCCATGAAACCATCGAGAAGCCTGCAAAGGAGGCGAACACGCGCCACGGAACGCCGGTGTTATAGGGACTGCCAATTGAGGGCCCTTAGACGGTCGTCGTAGGGTGGCAGAGGTTCCCGTAAACGGGTGAGGAGGGAGTGGAAGGTCCGGGTTGCACTGCGCCTCGCCCACAAGGTTCGAGGAGAGGTGGGCTTGGTGCGGAGACCAAACGGAGCAGCAATACTCCAGCCTTGGGAGGACCAGAGCACTGTAAAGCGCGCGAAAAGCTTCAGGACCGCAAGACCTAGAAACGCGTGTCACGACACCCAAGGTACGGCGGGCTTTCGATATTGCGTTGGAGATGTGTATTGAAAAATCCAGCGATGGGGTGAGTGTCACTCCCAGGATAGGGGGAGACTGTACGACCTCAAAAGGAGAGTCTTTAAGCGAGTAGGTGGGGCGAACGACGTTCCTGCTGTTACGTATGCACATAGCAGCACTCTTCTGTGTGCTTATACTCAGATGTTTGGAGAGAGCCCAGTTGTCAACCAGTTGGAGGTGCCTCTGGAGGTCCGCGGAAGAGGAAGGTGATGTTATTGGGAAAAAAACAGTTAGGGCGCTGGCGAGCTGGTGTAAGTTTACCATTTTTTTAGACCACCTGAGACTGGGTGGAAGAAACACGACGACGTCCCAAATTGAGACGTCGTCGTGTTTCTTTCACACAATCTCAGGTGGTCTAAAAAAATGGTAAATGTTATGGGGGTCAAGATTGTGGTGTCATCGGCGTATTGCACGATGAGGTTTCCAGTGAAGTTTGGCATGTCATTCACATAGAACAGAAATAGTGTGAGCCCAAGGACAGGGCCCCGAGGCACCCCTGAGGGAACTGGGAAATCCTGGGACGTATGTCCGTGAAACGGCAATCGGGACGAGCGATCGGTGAAGAGACGGCCCATCCAAAGCAGGAGACTACCTCGAACACCGGCTCGTGCAATCTTCTGAAGAAGGATGGCGTGGTCTAGGGTGTCGAAGGTGTTTCGAAGGTCGAGCTGGATGACGTCGGTGGATCGGTGGAGATGCGGCTGTCCATGTTGGAGCTCGCGTAGTGAGTCACGGTGGCCAGGGCAGTCTTGCAGCTGCGGTTTGGCCTGAACGTGTGCTGGGAGGCCGATAGCACATTGTTGGTTGCGAGGCAGTGAAAAAGGCACTTGTTGACAGCCCGTTCAAATGTGCGGCACAAGATGGACGTGATTGATATTGGACTGTAGCTTGAGAAGTCGCTGAGGGGCTTCTCTTTGCCATTGTGTACGGGCGTGACGAGAGCCTTTTTCCAGGATGGTGGCACGAAGGCACAATCCACGAAGGACTGGAATAGTCTGAGCAGAGAAAATGTGACGCGTGGATACAGCTCCTTGACAAAAGTAGGTGCGAGGTGGTCTGGTCTAGTGCAGTCCCATGGCTTGATCAGTTGCACAGTGTCATCCAACTGAGCAAGGAAGATGCGCATGTCCTTTAGAGAGACGGCAGGGACAGGAACGGAGATATTCAAGTCGCTAATAAGGATGTTTGGGTCGTGTTCAGAGTACGAAGAGAAGGGGTTGAAACTGCGGAGAACTGAGTCACAAAATGCTCTGCAATGTCGATTGGTGAAGTGACTGGACGGTTTTTGTCGTGTCATATGTGTCAGCTGAACACATAACGCTAGAGCATCAGCAAGCAAGCACTGTACTCCAGGTTTGCGCCCTCCTTTTATCCTACACGTTTCCAACCGGCGACGATCTTTTGGCGTAAGCGAGCTTCCAGAGGCTTGACTTTCTTTGAGGAAGCGATAAAAAGGACTGCGTAACTGTCGTTCCACGGTGCTGATGAACGTTGATAAACGAGGAATGTCTGGTTCACGCGGTTGCGTAAGTTGCGTTCAGAGCAACATTTGTAACAAGCTGATACTACCGTTACAACAGTCACCGGGAACGACTGTTCTATCGCACAAACCACCGACAACATGTAATCGCGAGAGCCAAGGAGACGAGCAGAAATCGTAAAAGGACCTGTTCAGGCCAATTCAGTGCTGTTGTCTTTTTTTCGCCAGGTGCCGTCCGTTTTGCTGGAGTCACGAATAGCCGCCACTGACAGAAACTCTGGGGGGAGGGGGGGGGGAGGGGGAATTTTAGTTTACGTTTGTTGTTGCCTCGTTACCTCCTCTACGGCGTTCTTATCGGCGAACACCGCAATATTATTGACTGCGAAGAGATTAGATGATCGGGACACCATGCGTTTTTTAAGCTGTCGGTGTCTATTGGGGAGGAGATCGAACAGTCACGCCTCTAGCGGCACGCTTCAGCTGTGGGGGCAACAAACCGAATTTTCTTGTTTGTTTTTGATCAGCGATATCGAAGATGACGATTCGAAGGCCAGCATTGGTCAGAGCGAAGCGCTCGTGTCCAGGCCGTGCATGACAAGGTTCAATTTCTTTGTTATGCTGTGTTAGTAAACACCGGGCTGTGGGGACAACCCCCTCGATAAAGCGCCCCCTATAGTTTCAATCTCCTGCCCACTAGTTTCGAAGTGTCTAGTGTTACGTTCGACGTAACCCAAGTTACGTCCACAACTCCGCCTTCCCTAGGTTCACAGGGGGGAGAGAGGAGGGCGGGGGGGGGGGGGGGGGGTAGGTATACGCGTTTCAGTGCTCCGTCCGGACGTAACGCTAGCCACACCGCTATAGTTTTGTCGATTGTTACCTTCTTATTCTCTAAGAGCTAAAGCAAAAAGGCAGGGATGGGCTTCTTATATTTACGCGTTTAGCTTTGTGATTTGATCTGCGGCGTCCTTAAAGCCGGGGTCACACTGCTCATACAACATACAAAAGACATTCTGCAAACACGAGTCACCGCAATATCCGTGGTTCGAATGCCGCTTGCCAAGTGGCTCTTTGAACTCATTGCCATGCGGCATTCGAAGCACGGATTCCGCGGTGACTCGTGTTCGAATCTGTAAGCAGACTGTCTTTTGCATGATGCATAAGCAGTGTGATCCCCAACTTTACGGCTAACGTTGCGATCGCCTTGGCCGAGCAGCAAGAACGATCGGGTGCTATAGGAACTTCGCCTTTTTCGAGCTCCCAGGGACTATAACTCCATTTCACTTTCAGTTCGACAGCAGCCGTCGCTATCCGGAGAGCAAGTTGTCAGCTCCTTGCGCAAGGTTCGCGGCAACGTTAAAATGACGCCGAGTTCTGATCGGCTTTGTTTGGAAGGATAGTCAATATACTACAGTGCCAAGTCCTCCAGGTCTACCGACTATTTTTTTTTTTTCAATCAGCCAATAAGAGTTTGGAGTTATGACATTATCGCGGCCCCCGTGCAAGAAGCAGACCAAATTGCACTCCGCATTTATATGATTGGTCGGAGCCAATCGAGCAGCGTCAAATGTGCATCGTCACGGCGCAAATCGGCCATTTTCGTTAAAAGTCCGCGCCATATTGTAGCATGCTGATCCAATTATCCCCGTCCGCCACTGTTTGAGCACGTCTGCGGAGCGCAAGTTCGTCTGCTTCTGCACATGGGTTTCGATGATGTCAGAACGCCGAGTTCTTATTGGTTGACTGAAAACAATAGTGGGTAGACCTCGAGGCATCTAGCATTAAAGTCTGCTCACTATCCTTCAAAGCAAAGCCAATCAGAACTGGGCGTTGTTCTGACGTCATCGCAACTCCTGCGCAAGGAGCAGACGACTCGGTCTCCGAATTCTGAACATGTAGGTAGACTGTGGACACGAGGGTCGCGTCAGCGTTCAGGGTAGGCCTCGGATCCAATCACGCGCTTGTTTGTCTAAGCAATAGCGCACTGCCAATGTTGCCCGATGGACCTCTGGAAGGGGGTCTATAGAAGAACTCCACTCTCTGACCACGCGCCGCTGCGGTGGCGCTGCTGTCGGCATTGCGCATGCGCAGGACGAACCTGGTTTCTGCGCGCGCGCAGTGCCCACACACCCGGTGAGGGCAAACGCACGGGCTTGTTTTGTAAACGGAGTGTAGGGCGATACGACCAGCCAGTGTTCCAAACTGTGTCCTTGGCGCATTGCAAAACGCAAAGAGGGTCCCGCCAATCGAAAGGCAACATAGATAACCATCGGATCGAGCTTCCGCTGCAGTAGGACTTAGAGTGATACCGAGTAATATGGGAAGGTACACGGATGTTCCCGACTCTCCGGCGCGTCGATTTTAACACGAAGCTTGAGTCTCGTTTTTTCACTTGCAGCATCATACGGACGATACTGAACGTTGCGAGCAGGATAGCTAGGTTCGACATTGTACATGTTCCTTTTTTTAGTACACGGAAGTGACGTAATCACGTCTGATTGGTTGGAAGCAAAAGTGACGTAATTTCCCTAGAAAAATGTGGGCGGAGTCCGCAAAACTGGGCGGAGTCGGCTATCGGACGTGACAACAAAATGACGTTTCGTTTTGTACCGAGTACGTTTCAAAAGGTACTTGCTCGGAACTAGGTGTCATTGGCAGCATGTTTTCGGCGGCGAGGCGTCGCCGTCTCGTCAATTCGACTGTTTCTTTAATAGAGCTTTTTTTTTCGCCAGAAAGGCTGTATCGGGAACACCGCGATGCATTCGAGCTCCCGGAGGAGATCTTTCGGAAGCAATACCGCCTGCCCAAGATCGTGGTGCGGTGGTTGTGCGACGAACTTCGCGAGGAACCGGAGGTGAGGAGAGTGCGTGCCTCGTGGACGGTCATGACTGTGGAGCTTCAAGTGTTGTGTGCACTGCGCTTCTACGGCACGGGGAGCTTCCAAGGCATGGTGGCGAGCGACCAACACGTAGCGCGGGACCAAAAGACAGTCAGCGTTGCGGTCCGCGTCGTGTCCGTCGCTATCGTGCGTCTTCTCGGGGTCCAGCGTGGCTGGATCCACTTCCCCGAGACGCCGAGCGAGAGGTTCGACGCGGAGAAGGGCTTCAGGCTGCTCGGCGGGATACCCGGCGTCATCGGTTGCGTGGACGGGACTATGGTCTCCATCGTCGGCCCGTCCAAGAACGACCCCACCGTCACGAAGGCGGCGTACTGGTGCCGCAAGTACTTTTACGCCCTCAACGTGATGGTGGTAAGTACACTCGTGTTACGTTGTCAAAACGCGCCCCAAATCTCCAGCCCTCAGTGAAGCCCTCCCCGTGGAAGCCGTAAAGTGCACACTTCGCTTCCTGCTCCACAGTCATGGCCGTCCACAAGCTACATACTCTCTTCAGCTCCTACACCTTGTGAAGTTCTTCGCTCAGCCAGCGTGCTGCCTCCGGATACGTGTCGAGTGCAGCCTTTTTTTTTATTTTTATGAGCAGAAGGCACGAGACGCAGTCGACAGTGACAGAAAAGGTTCGGAGGTTTAGTTGCCAGACCAACAGGTCATCTGGATTGCCCCTGCAAAGAACTCAGAATTAATTTAGACTACCTCTAGAAAGAAATGCTTGCTTTTCAAGAGATTGCTTTCTTAGTTGCTGATTGAACCAGCGATATTGTTGTCATGGACATTGTTTCATTTTACAAATGCTTCAAAGCGTCTTGCCTTCTGCTCCATTTCATTATCTCTTTTATGGTACTTCACCAAATTTAGGTGGTTGTGTTATCTCAAGACAGTGCACATGTAGTTTGTTTTGAAAATTGCTTTATTTCTTAAAGAAAAACCTGTGACTTCATGAATAAAAGTGTGATAAAATGGAATGTAATATTTCATTCCTGGAAGTAAAACTGAGTATCGACTGGAACCATGTAAACAATTGGGCAATCTGAAGTATATATCACAGATATCTTGTTGAACACTCCGGTCTTATTTGAGCACAATAGTTAAATTTCGAAAGGAAAAAAATATACATATATTCTCTGACTAGCATACCACCATATAAACACTGGACCACTTTGAAAGAATTATCACACATGTTGCGCCGAACATTCTTATTTGAGCACAGCAATAGCAAGTTCTCGAAACATAAAAAAATTGTTTCTGACTAAAGCAGCCGTCACTCGCGCGCTCCCCGTTGGTTCCGCCGACCCCTCCGCTGTCCCCGGCACCCCCGGCTCCTCGTGGTTCGACATATTGGTTTGAAGAAGGCGCGTAGCGCACATCCCGCATAATATTGGAACAACTTTCTCTCCAATTAATTCTTAAATGTATTGCAAAAGGACACAAAAAAGCGGTTTGTTTTAACAACGCACAACAGGTTTTGATTGTTTTTTAATACTTTTACCTGTAATAGAACAGATGCGACGACCAGCGACGCACAGGATTGGTTGCCGTTCCTTCGCTAAACGCAGGAACTGCTCCCCGCGTCGTAGTAAATCGTACCCCGTATCCCGCGCGTAGGGACGCCTCAGGGAATGCGTAGCTCCTTCCGCTCGTCGGGGGTTGGCTCCGAACGTCGCTCAAACGGGTGACAGGTGTCAAGTTTGCGATGACGTAGCGGCGTCAAAGTGGGCAGAGCCGCCACGTGAGTGTTGCTAGGATACGTTCCTCCTTTCCATTACGTCACTTCCATGTACCTTTTCTCAAGTGTCCAACCTAGCGATCCAGGACAACGTCTAGAGGGGCGCATCTCATCTTGGATATACCCAACGCTGAAGGGTCATATACCGATAATCGATCGAAGCGAGCAACGATGGCGGTTGCGCCTTTTGTCAGAAACAATTCGAATTCGAAACTGCTATCTTTTTTTCTACAGAACTGCTCTCGTTAGAAAGTAAGGCCTTTCACGCGGTTCCTATCCGGTACAGATCCCACTAGAAAGATTCCGGGCATCGATGTGGAGCATCTGGCGAGCTTCCTCGCGCAGTGGTCCTCGAGCGCCGATGTCAACCACCCTCTCGGCGTTCCAGTTTTCACCCTCGGATGGCTGCTTCGGGAAACTTCGCACGGGGTACTCCCGAGGGCGGCTCTTTAGGTCATCAAAGTTTCTAAAGAAACAAAAACAAAAAAGAAAACGTAGATACGTTTTAAAAGTTATATAGCCAATCGCAAGTTGAAATGTGCGAGCAGTCAATCGGGTGAATTAAAGCTTAGGTTACTGGACGCGATTTGTTACGTTCGAATGCCAGGGTGACACAGAGTTCCACCGATTTTATTTTAAATCTCGGCACAAAGGAAGCTTGAGCTTTTTTTTCTTAAGAGACATCTTGCTTTCATTTTTGGCATTAAAGACGTGTAATGAGATACGTAATTAATACGTAATTTCAACGAAATGTTGTACTGAAGAAACAACATTATGGGAAAACATTAAAGAAAGAGATTTTGAAAAGGTCAGTAAATGAATTAGTATTTAATATGCTCTACTAAAACTTAATGTGCGTAACACTTTATTAGTATTTAATATGCTCTACTAAAACTTAATGTGCGTAACACTTTATCGGCTAGCAAAGCATTCGAAATTAGAACATAGGCGTTCTTCATCACAAAATCCTGCATACTGCATAAAGATGGCTTTTTTATTACTCTTTTAATGAGCTTGTCCCCCTCACAAGCTACAGCAACTGTGGCGACATGTGCCTGCAAGCACGCGCTCTTCACTACGCTCTTGAGGCAGGATGACGTATATGCTTCTAGAGGTGTATTCATACTTTGGACAAACTAAGGGAACCAAATCCTCGGACCCGAGAAATGTGAGTGCCGAGAGGGCTCGGCACTCACCCGACGGCCAGCATGGCTAAATTTCCGCAACTACTTCTGCAGGTGATGCCGATACTATTGCAAACGCCATCCAACACGCCATTCACGGTACCTGAGGACAGCATCGGACAACAACAAGTCATCATCCGCCCCCATTGGCTGGATTTTCATCGTGGGCGCGAAACGTCATCCACCACGCCACTACAAAAGCAAGGACCAGACCCGGCCAACATCAGAGGGCTCGGCACTCACCCGACGGCCAGCATGGCTAAATTTCCGCAACTACTTCTACAGGTTGGTTTACAATACAAGCAGCACAGTTATAAAAATAGCTACAAATTTGTGGTGATAGTGCCGTGCCCTCAAAAGTGTTTTGCCATTTTGTGTGATTGCTGGCGTCGGTTAATGTTGTTGCTGCTTTCTGGGGACGTTGAATCGAACCCAGGACCATTAACAATAGAACAGAAGTTAGAAAAGATTTTGGAAAATCGGGGCCAGATGAGTAAGGATCTTCAAGAAGTTAAAAGTGGTCAAGCAAATCTTAGGCAAGAAATGCATAATATTCACGGAAAAATTAATAAACTGGAAAATGCAATGTCAAATATTCAGAGCGAAATGGTGAAAGTTGATAGTCTAAAGGAAGTCGTTGCAAACCTAGAACAGACAGTCAGACAGCAAAGTGAAAAGCTAATTGACCTAGAAAATAGAGGGAGGCGAAATAATCTACTTATATTTGGCTTACCCGAAAAAACAACGAAAGCACTGAAGAACTGAAGCGAACCGTAACGAAAGCTGTCTTCCTAGAGACTCTCGGCATCACAGTAACTTCGATTGAGCGAATTCACAGACTTGGACGTAAGTGCGAGGAAACGAATAGACCGGTAATCATAAAGTTCTTCGACTACAACGAGATAGAGGAAATATTAAAAAAACTGTAGAAAACTAAAAGGAACTAAGCTCAGTATCAGTAGTGACTACGCAAAAGAAACAGTGCAAGTAAGAAAACTGTTATGGGGAAGCGCGGCATCGAACAGAGCAAAGGGCGATAAGGTATCACTTGTACATGAAAAGCTGAAGATTAATGGTGAAACATTTGTGTGGGATCTTAATCTAAACCAGCGACGTCGTGTTCAACCCAGTGGGGCAGCGTACAACTGACGCAATGCAAGGGCGGCTGAAAACGATCCACCTGAATTGAGAGTTATTAGCCTAAACGCCCGAAGTGTCGTTAATAAAATTGAAGCTCTAGAAATTTTGTTTCTTGCCCACAGTCCCCATGTGGTAGCTATTACAGAAACATGGCTAAACTCCAATATAGAAAGCGATTGCATTGTTCCCCTCAATTATAAATTAGTTAGGTGTGATAGAACTACCAGAGGCGGGGGTGTGGCTATTTGTTTGAGAAATGACATTGATTGTGTGGTGCTTGAATGCGACTGTGATGAAACTGTTTGGTGCCGAATTTCTTATTACAGTCGAACGTTCCTTTTCGGAGTGGTTTATAGAACGCCAAACGCACCAGTAGAATTTTTGGAGGGCTTGAATGAGTTTTTGTGCAAATATGTAAATGATACAACCAAGGTAATCATGACGGGAGATTTTAGTTTGCCCCATGTAAATTGGGCTCTTTTGACAGCTGGTGGCATTGATATCCTTAACGGAGAAAAAATAATTGACATAACGTTTAATCACAACCTTACCCAAATAGTCAAGGAATTCACTAGAATCAGCGACCAGTCTCAGTCAACATTAGACCTTGTCTTTATTACAGAAAACATAGCGGATTACGAGATTTCAATTGTAGAAGGAATTTCAGACCATAAAATGATTTTGTTTACGATTCCACTACCACGACAGGGTCATTGCAGGGTTGCTAGGCCCCTAATTGTTAAAGACTTTACTCGCGCAGACGATACAAGTATTATAGGCTACTTAGAGACATCCTTAGAAACATTAGACCAACTAAGCATTACAAGTACAGTAGATGATCTGTGGAATTTTTTTAAAACTACTACTTCCTTTTGCATTAATTCCTTTGTTCCCAATAAAACTAAAAAGACATATCGCACAAATCCCTGGATAACGCGTGAAGTTATCCACCTAAAACGTCAAATCAGAAGGCACAGAAAAGGTTTTAAAGAACATATAAATGCTCTAAAAATTAAATTTAAAACATCACTCAAACAAGCCAAAGAGAGATTCTTTTCAGTGACTCTTCACAACTTTATAAAAACTGCCCCTCAAAAATTTTGGCGTTTCTTAAGAGGAAAGAGGGAAATGATCGAGCAGATTGTTGAAAACGATGTGGTCATTACTGACAGTGCAGAAATGGCAGATCGGTTTAACGTGTTTTTCCAATCAGTCTTTTCAGCCCACGAGGTACAAAATCTCGATGAGGGGTTTCATTCTGATATTGAAACGAGTACGCCAGAAATAGAGATAAGCCAGTCCGGAATATTTGCTAAGCTATTGTCACTGGATACAAAAAAATTAACAGGCCCGGATAAAATACCGAATGAATTCTTAAAGCGATATGCAGAGTGGCTATCTTTTTATTTAAAAATTATCTTCGACAAATCATTACAAACGGAGTCACTCCCGCAATATTGGTTATCCGCACGTGTCGTCCCTGTGTTTAAAGGAGGAAGCCGCTTTACGATAGAAAACTACCAGCCTATTTCATTGACCAGCGTTTGCTGTAAAGTGATGGAGCACGTCATTTCAAAATATATATTTACTTTTTTAGAGGAGCGAAAGACGTTATACTCTCATCAGCATGGCTTTCGAAATGGTTTGTCAAGCGTAACGCAGCATGTTGAAACGTTTCATGATTTTTTTTTATCTGTAAATAATAAGGAACAGATCGATGTAATTTGTATAGACTTTTCAAAAGCATTCGACCGTATACCTCACAAAAAAATTATTATTCAAATTCAAAAAGATAGGGTTGTGTGATAAAATCGTTAACTGAATAGAAGCATACCTGTCAAATCGGAGTAAAAAAGTTGAGATAAATGGAAACATATCTCCACCTCTATCTGTAACCTCAGGAGTCCCGCAGGGCTCAGTCTTAGGACCATTATTGTTTTGGATGTATATAAATGATATAGCTACGCATATTGCAGAATAAAACTTTTTGCAGATGATTGCCTTCCTTACTCTGTCATAAATAATACTAATGATCAATTAGCTCTGAATAGGAACCTGGAAAATCTAAGGCAATGAATGGTGTGAGGACTGGCAAATGCAAATAAATTTTCGTAAGTCGACATATATCCATATAACGAACAAAAAAAGCGTTTTGAAATTTTGTTATAATATAGGCAATGTTAATTTGAGTGTTGTAAACAGTTTTAAGTACCTTGGTGTGGTGATCTCACACGATTTGGAATGGCGCACTATATATAGATAATGTCTACTCCTCTGCCTATCGAAGTTGGTGCTTTCTTAAATGAAAGTTAAAACATGCAACTAGTAATGCCAAAATCACAGCTTATAAGACAATGATCCGTCCTATTTTAAAGTACGCCAGCATTGTATGGAGTCCAAACAAAAAAGTAGACATCAATAGACTAGAAAAAATTCAAAGGCAGGCTGCACGTTTCATTCTTAATAAATACAAACGAACAGACTCTGTGACTGAAATGCTTAGCCAGTGTGGACTTCAATCATTAGAAACGACGGAGAATAGCGCGGTTAAAGTTCTTATTTGCGCTGTATAACAATCATTTAAACATTGAACCTGAACTATATTTAAATGAAACACATAAACGATTGCGCAGATTAAATCACAATAAAACAATCCAACCGTATAATAGTAGGATAGACGTTTTTAAATATTCATTCTTTGTGCAAACAATTGAAGACTGGAACCAACTTCCAGATTATGTCATTAGTTCTGCAAATATGTCCCAATTCGAGTCTTCTTTAGAAAAGATATTTACCCAGCAATAAATAAAAAGGGCGTTTTTCCTTTTTTTCTATTTCACTTCTTTTTACAAAGTGTTTCGATATGGTTCACGTTGTCTTCAATTAAAAATTGTATAACAGTCTTCTTCTATTACGTGCATATCTATAGAGTTGAAATTTTTGATATGACGGTATATATATTGTTGTTACCTCTCCTGTAATAGCCTTCAAGTGAAGGCTGACAGTATTCTTAAATAAAATAATAAAAAAAATGTGCGTATCACGTGACATTGACGTCATGACAGAGAAATTCGCAGGTCCGCGGTTAGTCCGCGGATCTGGCTCTAAATCCCAATGTTACCGTGGACCGAAGTGAGGAGTACGAGTCCGAGCTTGTAGCTTCGGTTGCTACTTTCGCTGCACGTGCTACCAAACAAGATCAGCACATCTCAAAGTTGTGACCTCGCGCTCATAGCTTTTGCTGAACTCCAAGATAAAAAAGGAACTGGATTTAGCGTCGGGCCAATCTGACAGTGAAGAAGACAAAGATGGACATGGGCGTACCAACTGGGAGGGGCAAAAGGGGCGCCTTGCCCCCCCCCCCCCCCCCCCAGTTCTCAGAGTGGGGGGCGAGGCATTTGTTTGTGCCCCCCCTCCTCGAAACAGCCGCCACTGGGCAGGGCCAAAACTGGTCGGCGGCGCCCAAGGGATACCAAGGGCGTCTGGTTTGCCCCCCCCCCCCCCCCCCCCCTCAAGAAACAAGTTGGTGCGCCGCTGAAGATGGAGATCCCCAGCGGCGAAACGGCGTTCTGTATTCGTGGAAGAATTTATTCAACTGCAGTGCCTCCTACACAATTAGTACTGAAACAACGATATAAAATTCCAACTCAAGCATCAGCGAAAAACTGCAGTGTCAGCTTCTGCCGGTATCGGCCTTATATGGCAGGTGATATCATTGGACGCTGACTGATTCATGTGAACTGCGAAGTTCTATTTGTCCGCTCACATTTGTCTTATATTTCAAAAGAAGTACAACGTTGTTTTTGAAAACAAAAGAAAAGCGAAGCATCTTTAATCTAGAACAATAGAAGGTAAAACATAAATGGCCAAGTTGCTGGGACGAGGATGGTATGCGGAGGTTCTACCGCGGCCTCCAGTTCGTAGGGCGCAACAGCCTGTACTTCCCCGGTCATGCACATAAACTTACCGAGAAGATGAGGGACCTTATGCTGGAAGTAAACCAAAGGCAATTTCATGACTCCTTGTTTTACGTTGATGAGGTTGCCAATATCTAGCAGAGTTATAGTTTTGCGCAGCACCACTGGCTTTGAACCCGGCCATGAGAACGCTTTGCATATTTCGGCATTGGTTCGCTCGGGTAGGCCACGCTTTACTCAAATGCGAAGTAGACGCCGAGTGAAGCGGCTTATGCTAGCAATTGTAACTTGTCAGTCACGTCCTGCACCGGAGCCACGCTCCATCAGGAAGAAAAAGTTAAGAAGAGCATGTACAATCATAAACCTTGCCTTGGGGAATATAAAAGCTTAAAAACGAGTCGGAAACGGATTTAGTAGCTCGATTGGTGGAATAACTGACGAGAAAAGACTCACGATAGTGAAGAAACAATGCCATAATTCATTAATTTATTTTTACTTTACAGCTATCCTGCAAAACAAAGTTGGGATTTATTTTGGCTGATGCGACAACATCCTGCCTCACACACATCGTGCGAAGCAGCAGGCCTGAGTGTCGAACCATCAGCCTGCCAGGAAAGTGCTCTAATAGAAAGAAAATTGGAGACAAATACTCTGTCTCCGGATGGAAATTGCGCATTAATGTGTTCAATAAAATTACCTAGAGATTCGCGCAAAGATTTTTTTATATGGTTGGTACTTTTAAAAGTATAGTGGTGGACAACATCTGAAACATTAAACGAAACGTGTTTTATTCAGTGTGGTATAGAAGTGTGTAATTAAATGAGTGTCACCTCCAATGGCCTTGTCAAGTCAAATCGTTCTTTTTTTTTTTTTTGTTATTGCAGCCTACATCAACTCTTGATGATGTAAAATAAAGTATTTATTTATCCAAGAATAAATAGCTATGTATTTTATTCCGCCTAAATCTTAATGCTTCTCAAGCAATAAGCATGTTTAGGATCAGAAATTATCGGTCTACAAAGTCGAACCGATTTCACAGCGTCTTATTCTTGAACACATTGAACATTTTTCGCAGTTAGTATTTGTGTGTTATATTTATAATTGAATTAAATCCAAATAAATATCATTTCCAAACCGCGAGATAAATAATCCTTTGATTAATTGAAATAGGAAGAGGAATCTACGCACATTTACCATTTTCCCGAAATAAAATGTATATTCCACGTTTCACCACTACTCTTGATATGCATAAATGACCACACGATTTGGCGTTGAGGTATTGAAACTTAATGTTAGATCTTGCTACGAGAATGCAAAAATACGTATTATAATATCCCTCGGGGCTTGTGGGTAACTACGTTTGACTTCTGTATCTAATACAGTTTGAATTGAAGTTCGTTTTCGTCGAGTTCGGTTCCTGCATTAAAATGCTAAGACCTATGTCTGAACTTTGCAATAAAAAAAGGGCTTAAAATATCGTCGATTATTAAAGTTTCTTTACATGCGGCAGGGACGAAGGCAGTAATTTTAAGAAATAGCATATAAACACATTCGGTTTAATAAGGTGTCAACTATAGTGTCAACTATTATATAAAACACAGTCAAGTTATACCCCTGTTACACGGGCCGTTTCAACATCACTGAATGGACGATTGCTGATATGCGCCAGCCGTCATCGAGCTCAACTAACAACACCAACTTTCGATCACAGTTGAAACCAAGACAAAACCAAAACTGATGTCCCATTATTCTTTTTTAAGTGACGCAACTGAATGATATGCACACTTTTTATATTTATTACGAACGTTTAACACAAAATATAATTAACTCTTTTTTTTATATTAGAGTAAAGAGACGATAAACCATAACGTTTCTGCCGAATTTAAGAAAGATAGACATAACGAAAGCCTTATCGGCATCGACCTCACAATGGCCGCGCTCGCCGAGCGTGGGCTTCCGCGACGTGCCGTGGATGTTTTATCGGCAGCTCTGTCCCCGAATCATACCTCTTTCGACAATATTTGCTGGTATGATACTTTCTGGACACCTCTCCCAATCTTCCGCAATAGTAAGCGCTTCGCTGGCGCTGGCCATGGGTAGCAATGCAACGGACGCCGCCAACTTTTGCTCTGTCGGGGCGAACCCCCACCAGTTAACTAAGGTAGCAAGCTCAGTTCAAGTCAATGATCGTTAGCACCTCAATGACAGTTGGCGCCGTCGTGAAACTATGGCCGATTGCGATTCAGTCGAGTGTCCTTGGCTTAATAAGAGTTGACAACGCTCGTGTAACAAGGATAGCCATAAAAACAAACACTCAAAGTGGTCCGTCAAGGAAGAAAAAAGACGACGACTTGGTCATCCGTTGTCGCACGAGCAATTTGGTGCGACTGGTTCCTTTCGAGACAGCCGAGTCCGCGGACCTGGCACGGACCTCGCCAAACCGGGAAAAAAGAGCAATTCAATCAGTTTAAAATCTCAATAACCGTCCTACGACAGGTTCGCAGACCTATATTATGAGGTTTGCCCACGTGACAAACAGCATTCAACAAGTCCGCGGACATTTCCTCGGATACGTTCCTGTGGTCCGCAAACCAGCTCTCGAGTTTTGCATGCTTTTTTTTTTTTTTTGCCTGGAACATGGCAGATTTTGAACCAGAAAAAAGGTGACGTCACTGATTTCGTATGAACTTGTCCGGGGGCATGTTCGCCGTGTAAATACGCCATAGAAAACGATTAGTGCGGTAGTGACAGAGTAATTATTTTGACACTTAGCCTGCAATATTCTTACAGCGGTTGTGCCGTTTGGAATCCCCCTCTCAGCGTGGCCTCGCCCCTGCTCTCACTTGTTGTAACTAAAAAAAGATTATCAGGATCCGTTTTTTTTTTTTATATAGAACTGTCAGCATGGGTTTGGCGCCGCTTCTTCGCAGAAATTCTAATTTTTGCAGCAGGAGAACACAAAAATATATCTGTTCCACTAAAATTTCTAAAGTGTCCAGACCGAAGGCTTTTACAGAACTGGCGAATGAGCTCGCGATTTTGACCCTGTGCGCGCCTCTTGGCATGTGCCGGTTCACCGATTCTATAAAGTAATTTCATCTGAAGGCTTTCATGAAATCTAAAACCAACCCACGAAGAGGAGTGAACATGATTTACGCCACTGCAGCGTCAATGAACTGACCTAGCAACTTCGAAGCTGGGCAGTAGTGATAAGACAAAAACGTGGTTTGACGAAGCGTTCGAAAAAGACTAGGCTGCCAATGGACACACAAAGTCAAGTGTATAGTTATTCCCTAACCTGCGTATAGATCTACTAAAATCTATGAGAACGCAGCCCTAGCTGACCAATTTTTCATTTCCAGTTCACTTCTGTAGCCTATTGCGATCATTTTACTATAAGGGTAAAATTGAACAAATGGTTACTGCTTCTCAAAAAACCAGGCTATCCACCTCACTTACCCCGGTCATCTGTGTATTCGCCATCGCGAGTTTCACTGGCTCCACGTCAAGTTGAAACAAAAAAAAGATCAACTGAAGGTCAATCACTTTTTGTCCCGGGTCATAAAAAGAAAGAAAGCATTCTCGATACACCTCCTTTTGCACTGCCCTCTTTATTCTACCTGCAATAACAGACGCCCAAGTTCAGAGAGGAGCTTCTTTGTATGTAACACATAAAAAAATTTATATTTTATCCATGTCGGTCTCAGTAGCTCTTGCTCCCATTCTTCCTAAACCAAGGTCAATCTGAAGAACGTTTCGTCACTGCAATGTTGATCACGACTCGCGTGACACGTGATAAAAAAGAACATTCAACAAACGAGTTCGCTGCACTATAATTTTTTTTTTTTTTTTTTGCTACTCTATCGTGGCGAGTCTCTTGGCCTGAGAAAATGAAGTAGGTCACGTGTCTTGGGCTGCTTTGCCTTTGATGAGCAAGCAAGATGCGGATCGTGCGTTTTATTTAAATTTTTCCAGCAGCTACTCTATAAGTTGCCAAACTATTGATAATTGGTAAAAAAATCGTTCCCCATCTCAGGGTTTACAAGATGTCGATTGATAATTGGGAGTGGTTTGTTGATTGACCGACATATGCAAAGTTCAGAAAGTGACAGCAAGGGCAACGTAACTGATGGCTCGTACAGAAAAAGGCAAATTAAATAAAAACAGAGGCAACTATTTTGAGTATTATTAGTTAGAGCAGAACTTCAATGCGACTGATTGAAAAAATAGCAGATATCAGACAGAGCTCCGCTGAAAGGCTTCGGCGATCGGGCATTCACATCTAGTTGTCTTCGTATTGCAGAAAAAAGTATATATATAAATATATATACATATAGAAAGAGAGAGAGAAAGAGAGAGAGAAATTTTGTTTTTCAATAAAGAAACGCCATTTTTATTAGCCACATGAACGCAATATGGCAGGCGGACCGAATAATTCGCAGTCTGTCAGACTTTCCAGCCATGATGCTCGACCGTCATCGTCTTCAAAAACTTTCAGCCTTTCCACTCTGGTGAAGAAGGAAGACCAGCGAAGCTGTACTACGGTGGGAACGAAGTAATGGCCGGCCGCAAGTCGGCAAGCCAGGGTGGAGAGGCTGGAACTGTTGCCGCCATCTATGAGCGGCGACGGCAACCCGACAACTAGAAATCTGGTTGTCTGGTTGCCGCCGTCGCTCATAGATCGCCATTTTGTTTCGACATTTATTTGCCCGCGTACACAATACTGTGGGAACTATTCCTTAACAGCTGCGCTGTAAAAAGGTAGAGAAAGTAAGATCAGTTTTCTTGCTAAATGTCACAGCAAAAATAATATTTTAACTCTTTTGTGCTCAAAAATCAGAAGTGCATGCCATAGAAGCGTCAATGGCGTAATCTAATTTTTTAGTTATCAGCGTCTTTTAACTTTAAAGAAGACCTATAATATAAGATCAATCTCTTTGCTCTAAAAGGCTCAGCAAGGAGAACACTCGCACACTCTTTGTGCGATAAATAAATACATAAATATATAATAAACAACTACAAGTATATAATACCCTCAATAACGCAGTTTCATTATTTCAAAGCTCAGGATCTTAGGCGAGTCTCTGTGGAAACGTAATCACTTTCTTCTACCATAATCAACATTATAACAAAATGTGTCCGAGAAACTACCGCCGAAGAAAAAAATTGAGAGATCAACGTCTCCAGGAATTTCATTAATCAGCTATCATTAATTCCCACGACGTTCAGCGGGGAAAAAAAGCCAGTGCTGCCGTGATGCAACCCTCAAAGGGCTATCTATATCAAGGAGGATTCCTGGGGATGACTCGTTTTTTCCAATGCCTGAGTCCAGCCACATCGATCTTTTTTTTCTTTTTTTCTCTTGCGAGCTTTCTGATAAGACGAAGAAAGGAAAACGGCAGCACACCTAATTCCCCTGCGTTCCTTCTCTTTTATCATTCATCACCTCCTGATCCCCTAATCCCGCTCTTTGGATGCGTGGCCTGCCCGGGCTACGAAAAGCAGACCCACTGCCCTTGAGGCTTGGTGTAGTTTCCGCATCGCTTCTTCGAGCTCCATCTCAATTGATGCCAGACGTCGCAACACATCGCTTTCGAAACACGCGGAGTTCGACCCATGGAAATCACAAAAGTGCATTCTGAAAACGGGCTGTCATATTGACTCACGAGTAGAAGACGAGAAAAAATAACATAAAAGAAATAATCGTGCAAACCAGAAGCATCTAAGTTGCAAAACGGGATCATCAATTCGGATTTGGTGCATCCATCCATAACGTACAGTCCTCGCTTGACGTCTCGCATCCTAGAAGGAAAAAAAAAAAAACACGTAGCCATATAATTTGGCCGAATTCCTAGTTTCCTGTCTTCGAGGGTGCCTTGTATAAGACGCATGCCTCTATACACTGACATTTTGTAAGAAACAATAACATATGTTGGCCTATAAGTCCACTTTTGTACTTAAGTCGCATTTATATATATTTAAGGTCGGTGCAGCAAAACTGCGTTCGTTAACCCGCATATGCGTTTTGTAATCGAGATATATGTGTAAGCAGGAGCCAGTTTCAATATTCTCGCCGACGAATTGAAGAAGAAATATAAGTTTTCATACTTATAGAACAAAAACGCACGTAAGTCAGACCGTAGCATTAGACGCACGGACCTAAATTTTGCTAAAACAACCCTCAACTTATATACTGGAAAATACGTCAGTAGCTTCATCGGCCTTTTATGTCGCGCGAATGGATCGACCATCTTTACACGAAGAGTCGCGGTTCGTGGAAGATCAAGATATGTCTCCTTTTATTTATTTTTTTCCTTAATGAACAATATAAGAATGTTACAAAGAAGTGAGTAACGAACGTGAACGTGTTTTGGTATCGAGGTCGGGGATAGAAATCCTCAAGGGAGAAAGAGAAAGAGAGACGGAAAGAAAAAAAAGCTGACCGGAATACCGAAAGGGCCATGCGAGATTCGGATTCTAAGATAACGAATTCAGCGAACTCTGTTTGTGAAGTTTCGCTCGGCTGGCTTCCAATGGGACGACGGGAGGAGGGGGAAGGTTCTTCATTAACGTTCTCTTCAAAGCCACACAGAATAACTCGGAATATAAACGGAACCGCAATAAAACCACATGAGAAAAAAAAAAATCGAAAATCGCGTGTCTCCTTTTTTTTTTTTTTTTTCTTTCCTTCTACGTGAATTTAGGGCTTCCGTGGGCTCATTCAAAAAGACAGTCATTGCGGACTGTAGCACAAAGACGGCTCCGACGGGTTTCGAAACCTGGGGGAGTAAGGGAAAAATAGAATAAGAGTCTGAAATCAGCGACCGGCGTTACTACTCGTATTGTCCGAAATGTCGGTCGCATTTTCGGGGTAGGGGCGTACGTACAAAGACCTGGGGAAAAAAGTGAATCTACTTCGCCAACTTTGTTTTTCTTGTTCCTCATAATTATGCGATTCAGTTTCCCAAAGCAGGGGAATGGGTGTTCAGGTGTGGTAGCGCACCGCAGCTCGGAGCACGTTGAGTAAAGGCTCGTGCAGAAGAACTAAGGAATCCTGGGTTCAGTCATTACACTTGCCCGTATCCGCCTGCAAGAGCATCGTACCAGCGTGCGGTCATATACCACTACTGCGTGATGCGCGTTAAAGGAGCTATGCAACAATTTTTGTACTTTGCGCAAATACCGCTTAAAACGCATCCCTAACGTTAATGACCTATGAAACACCCGTTCGTTTCTCACCCCACGCAATAGAAGTCCCAGAAAAAAATTAAAGAAAAACGAGCAGCGTTCACCCCCTCAACTCGCCACCAGAACAAGCGGCCACGTGATCTGGAGCCGACTATATGCCGCCAATGTTGATCATAGCCACGCGCTGGGGTTGGCAAAGCACAGGGCACGCGCTGAGTTCCAGACATTGTTATGGCTCGGCTATTGTCGTTGTTGCAGCGATTGGACACGGACCACTACCCGAATGCTTCTCGAGCTAGTAATTATCACGAGCCCAAATCGAGTGCCCACGCAATGCTCGGGTCCAAGCTATGAACAGCATTCAAATATCGTCGCTTGGGTGTTCTGCGATCCCCACGTTACGTCATGAAATTTTGCAAAAGAGAGATTGAATGAAAATGATCGCTTTTGTCCTTGAAATTACACCGCAACAAAGGAGTTTTTTGGCCAGCGGAGTTGCGTGCGAGTATCCTTGAACCCCACTAGTGCCAGTAAGCTTGTGTAAAGTGAAAAACATTCCAAATGAATATCGTTGCACAGCTCCTTTAAAGACCCCACCCTAGCGGTAGTACCACACTTACAATATTTTTGTTTTATCTACAGCGGTGAGAGCACACGCCCATTGAGGCTGGCTAATTTCACGCTGGGTCTAAACGGCCTCACAAGTACTCTTTAACCAAACAAACCTCGCTTCTCTTTCTTTTTTTTTTCTCGGGGGGGGGGGGGGGGGGGGGGAGGAGGAGATTAACAGTTCTGCCTGTAATGCTGACCTAACACGGTCGTGACAATATGACCGCGCCATCACAACGTCATCATGTTCGTTATTCAAGATCATCTACGTTATACTTGCATTAGACGAATACATTTACGCGAATATATTTACGGATGTTCCGTCGCCAAAGTGGCGAGATGTTCGATCTCGCTCGTTTTATTGTGTGCACTGTCGTATATACTTTAGTTTTTGACAGTTGCTGCCCCGACGCATCTGTACTTCGCGGCCCTGCAGTGTTGATACAGCCTATGGTTACCGACAAGTGGTGCGGGGATAGAGTGCTATCGATTGGAACGGGAAACGAAGCTGTCAGGCATGCATTTCTGATGATTGATCTGTCACTTTCGCTGCAGAAACAACGCAGGTAGTCAAAGTTTACCATAACTTTGTGGTTAGTAAACATAGGGGGCCTTCTACTAAGGTATACCTATAGTGTCTCTGAATACTGTGTCATAGTACCGCGACCCCAATCTTTAATGCCTTGCCAACTGCAGGGTCACTCTAGCCGGGTATGTTTTGATTTGCAGCGGCTTCATTGGATAGGATAAGCCACGTGGCAAGGGGTGCACTCACAATTATCAGTATTCCTTGGAATCGCCGCCATGAGCCGCCCTTTAATGGACATTTAGCTTCTGCTGCTAAACTCTGTGTCGTTTCTTCTTGGCAGTTTAGTGCCGTGACGCACGCGTTGCGTATTTCGTGACTCCTACATGCCTGCTTCCTTTGCCTTCGGTTGCAGAAGCAGGTCAGAGAACGCTAAAAGACACTTCCGCTTCCCGTCAACCAACAACGCCACCGCGAAGGGGAGGAATGCTTGCGTGCCATTATAAAACGAAACAATTCAAAGCCCAGTGCACGACGCAAACTTTGTGAGGTGAGCGTATTTCACAGGTCTTCTCCGCCTATCGCTCGTCGCCTCGCAGCCAATCTGGCTGCTTGGACTGAGATTGGTTCGGCATGAAAGACGCTTAGGATAGCGGCTGCTTCTGAATACACCCCTTCCAATATTATGCCCCCATGCGGTCGATCTGAAAATACTGCAAAGTGGATTGCTCAAAAGACAGCATAAAAATGGAAAATCTGTAAATTGTATACTGTCTTTTTGAAGTGTGTATTATGTCAGTTATAGACTGGCCAGCTTGTTGGTGTTTTTTGCAAACGCCACTTTGCAGTACTTGCAGATCGACCGTGAGAGGGCATAACTTTTTAAGGGGTCTTAGAGTTCCTGTATAGGCTCCCTACGGGAGCCAGAGTTGCGCGTTCATGCATGGCATGTGGATACAGCTCCTCACGTGACTGAATTCGACGAATAGCAGCGCCGCGCGTTCGAGGCGTGCGGCGCGCTCAAAAGCCGGGGAACGTACGCCGGGGCGCGTGCAACGTCTACTTTGCTGCACGATACTTGATGCGGCTCCTCACGTGATCGGATCTCGGCGAATAGCGGCGAGGGCGGCACGCGAAACGTGGAATCAAACGCGCAACTCTGGTTCCCGTAGGGAGCCTGTACAGGAAATCTAAGGGGTCTATAAGATTTCGAATGCAGTGCTTTCTACTCAAACTGAATCGCATTATATGAAGCGTATAAACCAATGTAATGGGTAGTTTTGCATGAGAAATTGAAAGCACGAATATTCATGTGACTCATAAAGCGATCTAAACAAACACCCTTGTGTGAATGGGCCATCAAATGGTTGGTCATCTGAGGTTTTTGTTTATTATTACATTGCTGTCTTCTTGCCTTCTGGTACAAAATTACGAATGAAGCATCGACAGCCCGGTCTTACGTCACTCGATGCACCGAGTGAGATATGCATCTTTCTGCTGGAAAACAGCGTGGGCGAAATGGATTAAACGCACTTTAAACTGAGCGCATAAATCGGCTTCTTAACTTATCGCCTTGGGATTTACTACAGGAATGATCAAAACTGGTGCATTCCTTAATTGAGAGTATGGATGCATGAAACCTCCGAGGTCAAATGAAGAAGAAAAAAAAAAAACGCATCTCCACGTGGTAAATGATGTTGACTGGGGCGAAGCTCTGGTGCTGCTTCTCTGCGTAGACGCTGAGCCGCAGCATGCCCCAGCCTTTCGTTCGTTTTCATCCATGTCACGCTGCGGTCAAATGCTCAAATGCGTATATAGCCACGTTCCATACCACACATTCTTTTTCTGACATGGATAAAAACGAACGAAAGGCTCGGCATGCTGCGGCTCACCGTCTACGCAAACAAGCACCACCAGAGCTTCGCCCCAATTAACATCATTCACCACGAGGAGATGCGTTTTTTCTTTTTTTTTTTGCCCTACACGAGCACGGATAGCCCCTAAGGGGCTTGCCCCTAAAAATAACAACTGGTCTTGTCTATGTAAAAAATATGACTATGCCTTTTATCTCAACATCATCAGAAAATCGTCGTGGACTATTCCAGCATTTACCACGATTCAAAAATGTGTGAACTGTTAAGAAAATATAATTGGCTTACCTATTATTCAGTTTATATACCCCAACCTTGCGCCACAGTTACCGAAAATAGGTTTAGTGTATACATGCAAAGTCTGTGCAAAGTAAAACAAAGTTCTTGATATTTTTAATTACTTATGTAAGCAAATCTTTCCACAATTTTTGCGAAAGATTTTACCACCTTCAGGAACCTCTGTAGTAAATCCCAGCGCGTTAAATTAAGAAATTAATCGATTTATGTGGTCAGTTTGAAGTGTGTTCAACCCATTTTGCTCAGGTTGTAGTATAAATGATGACACAGGCATCCTTGGTGGTTCCGATTTAGAGAACCATTGATCTCGTATCAAGCCATTCTCTTAACTCACCGTCAGTTTCATTTGTCTAAATTAACCAATTGCAGAAATCACGTCGACTTCGAACTGCCTTGAATATCGTCATGAGGAATTCATTGCTGGACTTCACTGCAAGCCTCTATCACGAGAGCTTGAGACTATGTTGCAGTCTATCTTGTTTCTCTCCAGTCCCGAACACTTTGGCAGTTGTAAATAAATGGATGAAATTCTATTGCGTTTATACGACGGCCTTTTTACATGTTCAAAAAGCGTAAACAAAAAGTGCCACCCGCTCACTATGATGAAAGAAATAAGTGACTTAACTCGAAGCGATCAAGTTCGCCGCTGCAACAGAAACACGGCGCAGACCACCCTCGTCGAGTGAACTATTGGTATGTCTAGGTATTTAGACAGAGGTGACATATCTCGAAATTATATATTTGACCAGTGCTGTATGACTGCTAACCTGGGGTCTTTAATGGGAACTATGGAGTAATGGTTACACAAGTGCAGCTAGACTAGAATGTAAATAATGCCGTAAACGGTTTAAGGTTCCTGTCTGCTGCGCCATGCACTTGCCGGAAGGATCTGTTGACAACACCAACAACGTGCTATGCATATAGCTATCGCAGCTATGTAAGCGTTCAAAATGGGGGCACGAATATGGATGACTTTGAGCGCCACTGCGCGGAGCTTGACAGATTTGGCACTCTGGAAACCAATTCAGTAACTCTAACGGCGGCATTTTCAAACGCTACTTGACTCCAACTTCACCTTCACTTAGTCGAGTGGAGGAAAAAAAGAACACCTCCCCTCAGGGGGCACTCGGCTTCATAGACGCTTCTCGGCGATACCTCAACGGAGAAATTTTTCGAGATTTCGTACTCCACTTCAGCGTTCCCGTGAGTGCCTGGAGACGAGATTATACCAACATTTTCCGTGCAAAACATATATTTTGTACAAAATATTTATGCACGTGTTTGTTACCTTTAAAACATGTCTGTTTTAAAAGCACTGAATTGGTGGATTTCAAGCTTTTCTTTAGTCAGCGTGAAATATTAGTTGTTTTATCGTTAAAACAAACACGAACGGTGTTCAGTATGGCTACGATGCGGGCAAAAAAATAGCCTTTCGCGGACTAGCCTCCAAGGATAGTGTTCTGCACGGTGTTGAATTAACTAGAGGTTGCAAGCTAGCGCAATCCTTGCCATCTCCCGAAATGCAGCCATCACATTCATAGCAAGTACTGGTACCATTTGACAACGGCTAATAATAGACACAAGGAGCATAATGAATTTCTCCAGTGAACTACATAATTAATCAACATGCTAATTTCAGTGCAAGCTTGAAATTTCATTTGGATACGTTGTACGTATGGGCTCGAAAGCTAATGCATGTCGGCAGAAGAGCTACCGTTGGTGAACATTTCACAACTGCTCTAGCAACTTTTTATGGCTGCATGTAGATACAAACTAAAAAAGAAAACTAAAAATCCATTGCCCATAGTAGCGTTAGACTGTTTTTTTATACATTATACACTTATAAAAAAACTAGCGAGAACCTAGTAACTGCACCAGTTAATTACTACGTTTTCTGACCGCTATTACCTTTTTATTAACTATTTACTGCTTCAAAAGCGCGGGGAGTATTAAGTTCGTAAGTGCAGCAGTTACTATCTTTTTATGACTGTTACTATTTTTTTTACTGGGTATTTACTATTACAAATCCGCGACAGGTAGTAACATCAGCTGCTATGCGGGGAAGCGACAATATGGCTGATGGTAACCGATGGGGACGCTGCTTTATAGACCGTCGGAAAAACTTACTCTGTGTACAGTTACTTCTTAGTAAGAGGTAGATTCCTTGGAATGTTTAATAACAATATTGAAGAACAATATTAGAGCGAAAGCAGCTCCATATTTGTAACATCGTTCACGGACGAGGTGGGTAAGTCTGTCGTCGCGTGTGTGTTGTGCGTGTGTGCCATCTGTGTTCTAATTCCTTGTTTGCGTTAAATGTATAATACGTGCGTAAATGTGAATGTAAAAAGCATAGAAAAAAATCTATCCCAGCGATAATCATTTTCTGCGAATTTTGAATTTGACGTTGACTAACGCCACCTGCATCTTGTGAGGGTAAGTGCTAATTACTATCTAAAGGTAGTGAAGGACACTAGATTGGTTAGTAACTGTTATTAGCTTCTTGACCTGTAACTGTTAATAGTTTGGCATTTACTACCTACGGTTACTAGCTACCTATACTTCGTTTCAGCTTCAGTCCGAGCGCGGCCGATGTTATGAGCGGAAGGGTCAATCAAAGAGCGCAAAAAGCGCAGCGTCATGGCGTGCTCTCTGCGCTTGATAGGACTAGCCGGCGGAGGAGCGCGCACAGAGAGACGGCGAATACCGGCTGGTCCTATCAACTGCAGAGAGCACGCCATGACGTTGTGCCTCTTTCGCTGTTTGATTGGCCCTTCGGCTCATAACATCGGCCGCGCTCGGACCGAAGCTGAAACGAAGTATAGTACCATATGTCACAAGCAGTTACTAGCTTTTACCTAGTAAATACTACTATCTTCTTTTTTTTTAGAGTTTACGCGTTTATACGACCGCGAGTCAACAGGACATTTAGGCTTCGTATTTTGCCTGCAGTGCTACTCATTGAATTGGTTGCCATACCCGCAGCACGGATGTCCTGGGGGGCTATGTGGCACGTTTTGGACTCCCAGGAGACTAGGGAGAAGGAAGTGACGTAGGTTTGAATGAACGTATCTTAGCAACTTCTGCAGATACCATCATCAGCGATTACACCAATCAACATTCAAAGACGCTGTAGACGGCACTTCCTTCTCCCTAGTCTCCTGGGAGTCCAAAACGTGCCACATAGCCACCCTGTTGTTTCACGATCGCAACCCCACAGGAGGCCTCATAACGTCGATTGAAAATACGTTTATTGATGCATGACTGCTACGACCGCCCCCCTTGCTGGAGGTAGTCAAGCGGTCAAATCTTACGGCGTTGAAAGGCCTTCATCATAAATGCGAATTCGCCTCTTTAGCACGTTTCACTCATAGAGTGCCGCAGCAAAATGTTTACTGCAAAAGTGGAGTTCATAAAAGCCTCAGATAACAAGGTCAAGTCCGCCGCGTTCCTCGGACAATTGACAAGACAGCGGCATCGTACTGTCCATGCAGTCAGTCACACGTATGTTAGCTATTTTAATAAGTTGTACAACTCGGTTATCAAGCAGCTCGTGAAAGTTGGTACCGTCGGTTCAACGTCAGTGGGCTGTACGTTAAAACTGAAGTTTTGGGTGTGATATAACTTATATGTGACAAGGGGTGTGAGAATATACTCTTTTGTTTTCTGTGTGTGAGCCGCAACTTTGCACAACTTTACGGCACACTACGGGTTGCGACACATTTGCCAGGCAGCTCGTTACAGTGCACCCGAATGTCCCAGCGCCGTAGAAATGAAGCGTAATCAAGAGGTGAAGCATTGGAGGGACCGGCAGACCACAACGGTTGTCGCACTCCTCCAGCGACATTGACTTGAGGACGCTTGGTCGTTGAACATGCACTTACACCACGTTCAGCCGGATCCTGAAACAACGCCGTGGCACTGCAAGGCTCTCGTCTTCAACGTTGTGCAGAAATTCTTCTGTTTTGAGGACACAATTGACGAACTCGGTGAACGATGAGTTGGCCGCAATGATAGCCAAAACGGGCTCTAGCGTCTAGGAAAATTTCGAGGTAGCTCTGAAGCTACCATAAAATGTTGGAAGAAATTATTGAATATTTCCTCAGTCAAGTTGAGTTTCGAGTCGAGTTCCAACTGTGAAAAAAACCGAGCTCAAGTGGAGTTCGAGTGGTTTCGAGTCGTGCAGCGTTTATCAATTTGACCGTCCGTTTACCAATGCCAACGGTGGTCAAAACATCGCAGATCTTGTTTGAGGTTTTTATAAGCGTTCTGGGAAGAGAGCCACCGAAAACATTCGTTTGACGTGGATTACTTTATGCAGCGGGGGTCAGGTTGCTGTATTAACCTGGAACTTAATAATTGCAGATTATACTTTATAATCATCAATTGATTTATTACTTTCGAATCACTTGAGATATACAATTATAAAAATGTATCTTGAGCGGCAGCCTTCGTATCAGCTACTTTCAGGGCAACTCAAAGGTCAGACGAATTTTAGCCAAGAATGCTATTTTTGCAAATTCATAATTTTGTCAACCATTCGACGATGATCGTCGAGAGACGAGGCCAAGCACTTGGAACTGAGTGGGGTGATAGGGTTGAAGTTGACAGGGAACACAAGATTTGAGTCAACATCTTTCCACGTGCGACTAAACTTTTTTATAGAGAGCAGCTCTTAGGCGTCCGTTTCCGCGTTTCGCGGCGTCACCGTCGGCGTAACCGCCCGCTAAATTTAGCGGGAAATGAAATTGGTTTCGAGGTCCCGTGACGTCAATTTTCCCGCTCAATCTAGCGGAGAAACTGTATTTGTTCTAGGGTGACGTGACACGAAGTTATGTGACGTCATTTTCTCCGCAAAATTTAGGGGGGAAATTGAATTGGTGTTGAGAACATGTGACGTCAATATCCTCGCTAAATTTAGCGGGGAAACTTAACCCGCTAAAGTTAGCAGGGAAATGTTCCCGCCAAATTTCCCGGCTAAATTTCCCCGCTTAGAGTGAAAAAAATGTTCACTCTAAATTTAGCGGGAAAATCTCCTCGCTAAATTTTGCGGACTAAATTTTCCCAGTATATGCAGCGGGAAAATTTCCCCCGCTAAATTTGGGAGAAAACTTCCCCGCCAAATTCAGCGGACAAACTTTTTCCGCTAAATTTAACGGAGAAATCTTTCCCGCTGTTTAGCGGGTTAAGGAGGATGAGGGGAGGGTGCGGAGGGGCATACCCTACCCTCCTCCTCCTCAAGAACTGCGCTCTAATTCGGCATTACAGTGAGTTGTAAACGTCTTTTATTTTTACAAAATGGACACTTAAAATCAAACTGCTGCCGCTACGCTGATTCTCAAAGAAATGAGTGAGTATTCTGCGCAGCTTTTATATATAACAAAGCGGGGGGGGGGGGGGGGGGGGATGAAGCCTCTCAGCACTTTTCCGTGGTGTGAACATTCCCAAAACCCATCTTCCCCCTCGTGCAAACAGATCAGGGGTGCTATTCTGGTCGCAAACGGAACCTTTCGAGTTGTGACGTATCGAGAAAGAAGGGGCGGAGCCTCAAACTAGAATGAATCTCGTTTGAGGCTCCGCCCCAACGTTCGGGTTCACGCACGAGGTCAGCTAGAATCTGACGATGCCCTACGTCGCGGTGACGTGTCCACCCAGTTGGGGCGAAGAAATCCCTGCATTTCCCCTTGTTCTTTTTGTTATCTTCTTCCTTTCCTCCGGGACTTAGAACGACCGAATGACGGAGAAAAGGCTACCTTCCGGAAAATGGAAGGAAACAGAGAAAAATAATATTATCCTTTTATAAAATACGAAAGATTATTTCAATAATTATGACGTAAAGTAAATTTAGCTAAGATATCTCAGCTTGTTTTCTCGAAGTCTTTCGCTACGGTCTTTGAAAACAAACATGGCGAAAACCGCGGTAACGACCTTGTAATGTTTGTGTCCCGCTTGCGTGGTTGCTTTCCCTGTTTCTGCACGATACGGATGGCATTACGAGAAGAAAATATTATGTGAAGGTACGCTGCGACACCGAAAATCCTTTGTGAAGCCGCCATGAACATAAGCTGCAAATGGAATTTCCTATTTGCCTGTGAAGGAGACTCCAAATGGATACAGAGCTGACGACGACTCTGTGGTAATATAGGACTACTCATGAGATCGACGCAGAGTGCACCGGTTGTGAACATGCTGTGGATGATGCAGGAAAGTTTCTTCGTGCAGTTTTAATAATGCTTTGCTCCCTTTGCTCACCGCAGTGATTACGACGGTAGTCCCCACAAGCCATGCTCTTCTCTTTCGGCGCTGAAGAAATGGACGCTTCCGCATAATCTCGGGCAGTCGTTTTTACTTAATTTTATATTTGCAGAAAAGCTCGTGAAAAAAAAAAAAAAAAAAAGAAAACGGCTTCCACGTTTTTACACGTCTTTACATAGGTACAGTGCTAATCACACTCGTCTATAACGCGCCAGGGTGCGGCTTTCTCCGGGGAGCGCTAGACTAGTGGCATTCGCGGAAACTAATCTAGTCACGTGGCGCAACATGGAACGGCCCACTCGAGGGGTGTCCTGCCCACTCTATCAGCTTGATAAGTGATAATAGTAAAGTGCTTTATGAGATATTTTTGTTTTTTAACGACGACATCGTTTATAGGCATTCGTGCTTTAGTTTGTTTATTGTTTTTTTTTATGTTTGTAAAAAGCGTGCGAGCAGCCTTCCGCGTTCGCCGCCAGCTGATAGAGTTGGCAGGACACCCCTCGAGCGGGCCGTTCCATGTTGCGCCACGTGACTATAGCTTAGTTTCCGCGAATGCCACCAGTCTAGCGCTCCCCGGAGAAAGCCGCACGCTCGCGCGTTATAGACAAGTGTGATTAGCACTGTACCTCGCTATCCCATTGGCTTCATTGCGCGTGACGATTCAACGCTCTTTGCCAGGGAAACTTTCGTGAAACTAGAAAGCCTCAGTTTTCCGCTAACAGACATTTTTCGAGTTCGGGTTGTGACGACAAAATGATGTAAGAACAAGAATGCACGGGACTATTTGCATTGTTTTAACTCGACAACCGTACCCTTGGCGAGTTAAACTCGAAAGAACATGGCCGCGATGCTCGTCGGATCGACCGCGGCTGGGGTTTGACATGCGATCGGTCACCCGATCAACGCGCACACGAATGCTTTCGTGCTGTTGGATGAGCCCATTCGGCGGCAGGACCGGGTCTAAGAGCACAGTGAGCTGGCGTTTAACGTCTCCGATATAACGCTTGGCGAGATGCAAGACTTGGCTTCTATTTGTGCCGGTGTTATGAAGCTTGAAAGTGGTGGTGGTGTTGTGGCTCGTACGGTAGCCTTGCTGAGATTATGAATTTGGAATACATTTTAGCGCTCAAAAAAACAAGGACAAAGAGGCGAGAAACCTCGCCTCTCCTCGCCTCGCCTCGCCTCAAAAAACAGGGACAAAGAGGCGAGAAATAGCCTAACAATCTACTCTACTGAGATTATGAAGACGGTAATAGACATTCATTCAGCGTTGCCATGCATCACGATTCAAAACCTCCCTTTTACACGAAGGAAACCACGTTTCCGCGAGCACGGAGGAAGCAGACAACGGTCTGAGAAAAAATTGTGCCGCCGCAACGACCGCCAGCGATCGCCCCAACGGCAAGAAAACAAACGACAAGCTCATTGAGGTTTGTGTAGTGCTCACTGCTGATTCATCGGACGACAAAGGTGAATGATATAAAACGCAACGTAAGTTTGCCAGCGTTTTGTTGAAAATTTAATTTGTGGAATTCGTTAACGCCTTGAACGTTTGACGGGGACAGCATTGTGAACGCTTCACACAAATGTTTTCTACAGTTTGTGCTTTTCCTGCATGCATATAAAGACAGAAACACTGCCTATATGGTGCATAAAATAAAGAAAATTTCGCTTATCTTGATAATGTTGACTATCAATTGAGTGCTGTTGATAGTAGTGGCGTAGCCAGGAACTTTTAAGGGGTTGAGGGTGGAGGGGGTTGAGGTGGCTGTGATGTTCATGACTTGGGGAGGGGGGGATGGTGTCGAAATTTGTGTGTATATTCTAGTGCCCGCCGGATTTGGGGAGGGGGGGGGGCGAATATAAGCCCCCCCCCCCCCCCCCCCCCCACCCCCCTGGCTTTGCCACTGGATGATACCATAATGGGAGCATCCTACATTCACAGGCTGCCATAAGCATGTGCAGAGCCACTGAGCTCGTACCACAATGGCAAGATGGTTGCTGACATTTTTCACGTTACGTAGCAGTTCTTTCTTAAGTACATGTGCTCGCTTTTCCTTCACACATCTACTCTGCTTCAACAGTGCGTATTTGCTTTGCATTACACGCAAATTTAAAAAAAAAAAATCAAGCTCACACTACTCTGTAATTTCAATGAGCTACTGTCACTTTTGAAACGACAATCTATTTAATTTGCATGATAACCTTTACATTGAGCACACGCGTGTTGAATCTAGGACAATTGTATTTTTATTATTTTTCTTGGTCACGGAGATGACGACCATGCACAAGATTTCACTGGCTAAATTTCTCGTCTACAGTGGGTAACAATGTTACCATACTCCGTCAGACTAAACTCCTGCTGTCTAAACAACTAACGATTCATTTTAGGACACACCTGTTCGCAGTTCATTGCAGGGCATCGAAAAGTTTTTTTTATGACTGTCCGATGACTGGCATGCAATTCCAGAAGCTTGGCGTGAAAAGGTAATATATCTAGTTGATACAATAAAATGCCATCAGCAACCCATCCAGATTTTATTGCGTGATTGACAGTAGCTACAAACCGCAACAAATAATCAACTAAAGACATAGGTACTAAGCGTACACTAACTTCGAAGCGGTAGAAACCCTGAAATTTTAACGTCAACTTCCAAGTTGTTAATGGCAAAGTGGTGTTTCCGGCAAAGTGTTGGAGTCCTTCAGAACGGTGACGATCTCCTTCAGACTTATGATGATGGTTACGAAGGTTCTGTTAAATTCTAGGTTCCGTCAACGCACCCCACGACGTCGGTGTGCTTGTCGTGGTGGCGACGAAAGCCTTCTTTCGCACATGCCTCAGTTGCCTCGGTCCGGGGTTTTGTCGACCCAGTCGTCTCTTCCCAGCCGGTTGACAACGACACTCGCGACGGCCATCACGGCTCTGTTCATCATCCACTGGGCATTAGCTATGTGATCATCGGTGGCAACCGCGCTTTTGTAGTTCCCCGCTGCGAAAAATCTCAGTGCGATTCAATTAGTAGCTGCCGCTCGACGATCATCATCTGTCATCGTTGCCGTCTCTCGTCGCGCAGCCGGTCACACTGCGATCACACGGTGCTTTTCGACAAGCGGTATTGTCGTCCGAAACAGTCGTCGTGCATCGCGAAGGCAACCGGGTGCTCGCGGAAAACCCGTCATTGTACGCGTTGGTCGAGCCATCGTTGCGCAACAAGCATCGCCGCCATTTTCTACGCTCTAAAATCCTGCCCAAAGCTTGTTCCCCTTCGTGCAATAGAAACAGAAGTTAAAAGCACGAGCCCATCACCCCAAACGATGCTTGCACGAGCGTTGGTTTGCACTGCGCAAGCGCGCCTGCTCGACAGGGACGTTGAAAGCCCGTAGCACGTCCTTGTAGCTCCTACACCCGGACTAGCTCGCAATCATAGTGAAACAGAAAGTAGGGTGTGCCGAGTAATACCGCAATTAATCTAGTTACACGACTTCCGCTATGTGCTACGTAGGTCGGACGTGGTCATACGTCACTTTGTCGTCACGGTCCGAGCTCGAAGAGTGACAGTTACGGCAAACAGTTGCTTTCGTGTTTCGCGAACGTTCCCATGGGAACCGCGTGGAATTATCACGCGGACTGCGGCCAATAGGAGCGCGCAATTCGTAGGGGGGAGGAGTTTTCGAGAAACACGAACGTGCCGCACAGGAATGGCTGGTTATAGAGAGAGACGGCGTAGCGTAACACCTAGCAACCGAGGTGCAGTTGGGGACAGCAGGGCTAGGGCGTACTAGGGCCGCCGGCGGGGCGCCGCGAGGCGGCGTGTACGGTGGCACAAGATGGGTTAATATTTGGTGATGAGCCATTCCCAGATTGTCGCTGCGAAGCGGCTTGAACGGGGGGCCGGGGTGTGTTAACACGCGCCCCAATGATACACCCGCCGTCCACCACTCTGCGGTGCCAGAATTGGCTAGGGGGACGTCGCCGGCGATCTTCGGTTGCTACGTATTAAGTCACTGCGTCGCTCCCTATAACCAGCCAATCCAGCAATACAGTGCAGCTTCCGAGGCTATGCGTCCTATCGCCAAGCCTTTAGAGATATGCGCCCCGCCGCCATCTGACGTCGCTTGCAGGATGTTTCCTAGCCAGTCTTCATACCCGGTGGGTCTGTGGCGCCATCTCGTGGCAACATTGGGAACTTTATACATGTTTGCTCCAAACCAGTCCAAGGTCAGCGCATGTACCTGTGCACCAATGTTAATGCATTACAACATGGTTTCTTGGGGGTTAACATTATTGACCCTAGTGGATGTCAGCGTACAATCGTAAAAGAATGACTAAAACTAATTGCCTAAATTATTTATTTAATGTATTGTGCCACATTCTTTACTTAATTCAGTCCAATACGCAAATATATTGTATATATATAATAACGTATATAACAGACTACTTAAGAAATGAGCAGTCCTGTGTTAATCCACAGTACGGTCACAGCGATAGCTGCGAAAAGTCACGGCGAAGTCGTGGGGCATCGGCGTCAAGTACAAAAGTGTTCGGAAGAAAACAGACATTTTACCATTTTGTTCCGAACGCATTCGTTTCTTTTTTCTTTTTTTTTTTTCGGAACGCGTGAAAGCGCATTTCCTAGCACGAGCTTTTGCAATTGACAATGCTATTGGGGAGGAGATCGAACATTCACGTCTCTAGCGGAACGCTTCAGCTTTGGGGACAACCCACCGTATTTTCTTGTTAGTTTTTGATCCGAGAAATCGAAGATGACAAATCGAAGGCCGCTCTTCGTACGACTATAGCACTGGCATAGCCTCCTATATACTGACAATGCCTGGCAGATCGCTACGAGAAGCGACCGCCGAAATCAAAAAGGTGGAGCGGCAGACAACAGATGAGAGTAGAGCCACTTGACTGGCGCCCCGCTGCGGCGAGACGCAGAAACACACTTCTCCCGACCGATCAAGTGTGTTTCGGGTCCTCGCCGCTGCAAAAAGATGTGCGCTTACGTCTAGGTTCCCCGAGAAATGCTCTGCGCTACCAGATCCTCGCGCTCGAAATCTGCGACTGGGCACTCTATGGCTCCCTCGTCGAACTGCCAGGCTTTGTGAGTATAGACCGTCCCATTAGGGTCATAGCAGAGAGGGTTAAAGAGAAAAAAATGCACTCCCCCTCTCACCCCGCATGTCGTCCGTTCCGCCGAGTGGGCTATAGAGGCTTTGCAAAATACTACGGGTGTAGCCGAAGAGCCATGCGGCAGTCTGGCAACGCTGTACAGCCGCTCCCTAGCCGCCATGAGAAAGGAATCTCCGCACTCGACGACATGGCCTGCGCTTCGCTCCAGGTCGTCTTTCCTATAACCGGTTGGGAGAATAACCTTGCCGTTACTCAGTGAGCAGCGCATTCTCGATTTTTATTCGGGAAGAACGTCCACAGAAAGGAGCGGTGCAATGTTGACATCGCTGGAAAACAGGATCACGCGCAAACTCGACAAAAGTCACGGAAAGACAAACCAAACGCATTGAAACTGTCAGGACATCACGCTCTGTGTGCGGCGCCCGACACAAACGTCTCGTGACAACGCGTTAAATTTTGATCGTAACAGAAGCAACACAGCGACACTCGAAAATTTATGTTCACATCGACAAACTCTGACAAAAGCACTAGCTGCGCGATCGGCGAGCTGAACGGGCCTGTCTTGTAGCGACACACTAAAGGCCGGTTCACACATGCAGCGAAGCGCTTAGTTAGCGCTACGTGAGCGCTCCAAGGAGCGCTCATGTGGCGCTTCCTAGCGCGTGATGTAGCGCTCGGTTAGCGCTTCAGTAGCGCTCTGTTAGCGCTTCAGTAGCGCTCTGTTAGCGCTACAGAAGCGCTTTGTTAGCGCTCTCACGCTCCTTGTGCCGTGCTTGCTGCTGCGGAACAGCGCGTGCACGGCGATTCCTTTGTTGTTGTTTTTCCTTTGGCATTGAAAGAAAAGGAAGTAAAACAGCCGCTCTCCAATCAAGGGGTCGGGCAGGCGACCCAGAGTCATGAACGCTGAGCGACTAATTGATTGGGTACGACCTCATCGCTTTCTATTTGAGATGCGTTACCCTGGTTTCACTGCCTTTGAACTGCCTTTGAAAGAGCTCTGTGTCTCGGTCCCTCAGCCTATGAACAAGGTTCGCCAGGTACCCGCCGGTATCTCGGTGGCGAAAGATTTCGCGTACCCAGAAGGCTCTTCTCGGCGTTAAGCCGTCCACACACATATGCACTAATCGCGTATCTAAGAGCACTTGTCGCATTTCTATTTCAGCATCCCACATGTTTGCCATAGTGCTGCTGATGCACACCCAACCACAAGAACCGGAACCGCAGTGCACGCGCTAATCCGCAGCATCGCGGTACAAGAAGCGCTACTGCAGCGCTAACACGGTGGTACTGAAGCGCTAACACGGCGCTACTGGAGTGCTAACACGGCGCTACAGAAGCGCTAACAAGGCGCTACTGGAGCGCTAACAAGGCGCTACTAAAGCGCTAATCGCGTGCTATGTTAGAACGAAGTCACGCGCGAGGAGCGCCACATGAGCGCTCCTTGGAGCGCTCACGAAGCGCTAACTTAGCGCTCCGCTGCATGTGTGAACAGGCCTTAATAGCCTCGTCCCACAGAGTACGTTCTTTACAAAACAAAAGGGAAAGAAACTGAAGTACCAAGAAAATGACCGAGCGACGCAGCTTAAAAGTCTGTCCAAATCAATCGCACGACTAAAGACGCGAACAACGTGACGCGTACGTACCTTTCGTCCGGACTCGTTCGTGTATCCGTACCGCTTACAGAGCGGAACGCAGCAGTGGGTAGGCATATTAATTCAGTCTCGAAACTGCATAAGCAGCTCGCAAAGCAGACGAGCTTCCTTTCTAATTGCGTCCACGTGGGGATGTGCTCAGTCTAGCCACCATGGGGAGTACAGTGTTGCCCGACATTCTGCAAAGCCTCTATAGCTAGCGTCCGGCTGGCGTGCAAACTCTGTTTAAAATCGCGTCATTTTGGAACTTTCAATCGCAGATGCGCAGATTTTGTTATGCCAGTTGTCGTGTAATATTATGCTAGATAAAAAGACTCACAAGGTCCAATTCCGCTGTTACCAGCGTGCAAATAAAAAAAAAAAAAAGTAGGGAAAATTGTTTCTGATTGGCCGGTCTCTTTGGCGAAAAGTAAATCCGGTTGCTGTATTTTTTTTACTATACAAAGTTCGTACTGATGTAGGCCTTTAGCGACCATGACTGGAAATCTGATATAATAAATAAAACGTGCTCTCCTGCCGCGATACACGCAGTAGTTGAGGGTAGTACTGCCGGCTGACTCAACTGCTATTTAAGTAGCAGAAAAAAGATATGCTAGTTCATCATTTTGCAAAATAGTACAACAGAGAGCTATAGGCTGATTTCGGAGTAGCCACAACTATTCTAAGAACGCGAACCACTTCACAACGGCAGCCACGAGCGAGAGTTCGATGTTCGGTGGAGCCCGCCGATACAGCCCAAAGATGGAGAATGGCAACCTCCCGTTTTGTCGTCTGCTAGCGGAGTCGGGCGCGTGCCCTCTCTCTCGTTTTACCCCGCCGAACCCGCTGAACTTCCCAAATGTGTGGAGAGTGCGCTGCGGTCGAACAAAATGATGCCGCCCAAAGAGCGCTAAATGGAATGGTCTATAGAGAGACTATGGCACTGGTCAGAGCGAAGCGCGCTCATGCCCTGTCCGTGCTAGGCAAGGTTCTATTTGTTTGTTATGCTGTGTTAGTAAACACCAGACCGTGGGGAAAACAAGATCGATAAAGCGCCCCCTATAGTTCGATCGCCTGCCCAATAACAGCATTTTCCTATCGTTTTTTGTTTTTTTTGTTTTTGTTTTTTCTGAGAGCGCGTGCTGAAGGCAATGGGCGCGTTCAGTAGCGGCCCCGGAGTCAAGGAGTCACTGACTCCTTCCACTAGACGGCCAAAAGTCACTTCCGGTACACGTAACTCCAGGGCTTCGGAGTCAAGCTCCGAAGCACCGAGTCCGGAGACGGTGCACGTAGAGTCAAAGGAGCTAAAGATGACGTCATTTTCTGACTGATGACAATTTCCGGCGCTAAAAGAAAAAAAAAAAAATGTCGGGATAAGTTGTGTCGGTTTTGTCGCGGGTGTGCGGTTTGTTCGCTTTTGTTAATGAAAAGTGCTCAAGGTAAGACGAATAACGCGTTCGAATTTATTTTTCAGGTAAGGCTCTTTCGGAAAAAGGCATTGGACAGTTTTTTGTTGGGTTTGAATATACTAATAAACAACGTAAACGTTCACTTGACGCCGTGTCTTGATCGCCGTTTCACGGAAACTTGGTGAATATCGACGATAGTCCTGTCCGCGCTCAAGAAAGCAAGGGAGGGTATGAACGCGACTTTGGTAGCCGGTTGGGCCCTCACGCAGAGCATAATCTCGATTAATGTTTTGTTTGCGTAGCTAAATCGGGGTGCACGTTGGCTGACGCTCGCTTCGGCCGACAAAACCTTCATCGCCGAGCGCGGCCGAACTTCCCGAACTTCCGAACTTCCCGAACACATTTTATAGGAAGTTCGTTACGAAGGGCAGAACAAACGTATGGCCGTAGAAAAGTATCGCAACCGGCGGTGTAGATTCGCCGAGCTCTATATTTTGCGTGTGTTGACGACGTCTTTGTCGGTTTTTATAACAGTAGCTGCCTTTGCACCGCCAAGCGAAGGGCTCGATCGCGTTGCATCGCTTCGAACAGCAGCGCTGATGTGTACAGTCACTCGCTTTTTCTTCGACGAGCTTTTTAATACCCTAGTCACACGAGCGCCCTCAACTGCCATTGAGTCAACAACAGTTGACTCAATTGCAATCGGCCCGAGTTACACGGCGGCGCGAACTGTCATCGAGCCGCTAATGACAGTTGAGTTCAACTGAGCTCCCCTACCTCAGTTCAATTGAACGGACTTCCCCAACGGAGGTAAAATTGCGCGTGTCCGCGGGACCGCTGCCGCCGACCATCGTTTGCGAGGCACTTACTGTTTCGGAATGCAGGGGGGGGGGGGGCATCTAAAAAGAATCATAGCAGCAAAATATCCGGGAAAAAAATAGGTTTAGGCGTCCGAGCTGCCGCTAAAACGATCCCGGCTAGGCGGCAAGCCACCAAACGAGCGAAGATGGCGGCGGGACCTGCTGTGTGAATGGACAAATAGTAATCTTAGCGGGCGGTAGCTTACTCCACCTAGCCTAAAATATGCGCAAATTAGCCCCGAATCTGCTTTGGTACTCGTGTAAGCGCCACTAAAAAGCAACAAGGTACTGAACATATTGTATGGTATACTTACAATAAGTAAAAGGTGAGTCTCCGAATAAATTACTGTAACAATTAGACTGATCACGTGGCACGAGAACTAGTTTCGTTTTAGCTTCAACTGGGTTCTAGAGAGCCGTGTACCACCATCTCAGTTCAGTTCAGTTCAATCACAGTTGAGGATGATAACTGTGATTCAACGACAGTTCAAAGTGCCCGTGTAGCTAGGGTATAAGTCTTCTTCAATACCGGCGTCAAATAAAAGCGATCGTGCCCGCCATCGTCTGCTTCCAGTTTATTCGGAGATCCTCTGGCACAGGGGAGGAAGCGGAAATTGCGTAGAAGCAGGTTTAGAGCCGCTGTTTTCTTGTTTGATTTTTTTTTTGTTTTTTTTTGCCGTTCAGTAGGCGTTTTGAGGACTCCGTCTCGAGTGACTCCGTTCGGAGCTGAGGGAGCCGCTAGTGAATGCGTTCAATGGGTACTACAAGAACACTTAGTATAGAGCGGGTAGTTAACACTTTCGGTCAGCTCAGACAAGAAGACAAAAACTTAGGTAGCTCAGGATTCTATATTCGAACGCCAAGTTGAATGGACGGCGGCTCTCACGTGCCGTGGTAACAAGTCTGATGAAGATTCACGCGATTACACCCTTATGCTGCCATTACTGTCAACCTGGTCAGTCGTTTTAAATAGTGTCTTTCGGCATGCTGGCGTGAAGGCACGGAAACTGGCGTCGAGGATTCTTGAGACCAGCTGCGTCGCCAGTCCCTGCTGGCCGATGTTATCGCCCTAGGGGCATATTAAATGAATCATGAATGGGGGATGACCTTCAAGAATGCCGAGGCAAAGAAGAAAATGCTCTCGACGCCCGAGCTGACAGTAAAGGGCCGACTTATCATCGTCGTCGACTCGAGCAGCCAGAATGTCAGGGACAAGCTTCACTGGATGCTATTCAACGTCACGTACGACGACGTTAAAGTGGCCCTGGCGCCATATAAGGGACTGTCATCGAAATAGCTAGGGAAAAGTGGCGTGTCGATGGTTGCACCAGCATCGGCACTATGACGCGTACAGCGGCCCTGCAGTTGAAGATGGGTGCCACTGTAGACGACATCCCGCACCAGCTGATAATTGCAAGCGAGATGTCCCTCGTCGTGGTGCCTAGCAGGGCACCTCTCTGTTTGCGCTGTGACAGAACGGTTCACATTCGAAAGGAGCGTCGAGCTCCCAGACGCAGCGTCTGCCGGCAGTTCGGCAGCGAGAGCGCCGAATGCGTTCGGACGTATAGTACGCTTGTCGCGGCCCCTGTATACAACGACGAGAAAGTAGAGCTCCTCATGGATGAGGCGGAAGCCGAGGAGGTTGCGAGGGGTTTGAACAACGTCAATACCAGTCTTCCGGAAACCACCACAGGTGCCCCTGGAGGCGCCGCGGCTTCGAGCTTCGACGTCGAGGCGCCCAAGGCAGATGAGGTGCGGTTCGCGGAGGCGCGCGATCCTCCACCAGCAGAAAGTCCTGCGCTGAGCACGACGGAAACCAGGGTCCACGACAATTTTCCTGAGGAGGACGAAGAAGACTTGCCCATGAGTAATGCCGAGGTTCTTGCGGGTGACCCTGCCTCAGAGAGGTGTAGGGACGACGCCGCAGTGCGGACTCTGTTGTGGACGGCCGTGAGGAGCCGCCTTCCAAGGCGGCGCCTGGACGAAGGCGCTGGGAGAAAGAAGAACATTTTGGGGGACGACAAGAGGGAGGTCAACCCACCACCGTAAATGTGGGACAACGGGCCTGACTGGGCCATTTGTATCTATGCGGACAACGGTCGAGAGCCTTTCGACGCCAAATACATGGCCATGTGACCTAGGGAAACACCATGCGGTTTTCCTTTTCCAGTATGGCTATAAGGCTAGGAGCAGCCCTACGTGTTGCCACGATTAATCTACGTGGGTTAGCGGTGAGATGCTGGCAGTACCAACTTAGACTGTTGTTTGCAGACAATGAGCTGCACATTTTTGCCGTAAAAAAAACGAAGTTCAAAGTCAAGAAGAGGTGGACCGCAAGGTGTATCTTTTTCGAACTATATTTAATATTTGTGTTTCTCACTCAGCTGGAATGTCGGGGGGCTGTTGCTTCTTTATCCGCCAATCAGTGGGTATCATCGAGACCATTGTCAGCAATTGTGCTGCTGGACGCTTTGTAATTTGCGATTTCTCAATAATGTTCACTAGTGTGTGCTTTTGATATGCGTGCCAAACTGCGAGAGATAACGCACAGCGTTCTTTGAAAGATTAAGCGAGTGCCTTGTAACTGAAAGAGCGATTATTTTTCTACGAGACTTTCCTTGTGTTTGCTTGCCAAAGGATCGTTCAGGTCAAGCTCGTCTTCGAGATATACGTTGATTTTATTTAAATTATCTGATAGCACAAAACGCGCTAGAGGATGTGGCTTGTGCAGTGTCTAAAGGGAATGTTCAGTACACTCATTTTTAGGGGCGCAGCTATGAGCGACTTGACAGGATGTACATTTCACTTGACCTTGTCCCATTATAAAGTCATTATGCGGTGCAGTCAGTTTTTCAGTGACCACGCCTTATGTTCACCCTTGATAACAAGGTTAAAACACATAGGTGGAATGTAGTCTTTATGGAAACTGAGCAGTAGCCTATTTAAGAATGAAGTTATTTAAGCATTAGTCGGCCATTAATTTAATATATTTTATAAAAACGAACAGAACATGCGAGGAGCAAGATAGGAACTTCTGAACGCGACAGATAGAATTAGTATTATACGCCATCAGAAACAGACGAAAGAGAAGTACCTGTGGAACCAATAGAGCAGTATTTTAATTGAAGAAAGCCTAAAACCTGGAGAGTTTAAGGAGGAAATAAGAGACATTAAGAACTTGTTGGAAATGCTGGATGCAGGAAAATGCAGGGGGGCCATTATACGGGCGCGAGCGGAAAACCTTTGGATGAATGAAATGCCAACAAAGCGCGCGCTGGGCGGTGAAAAAAAGATACGCTCAACTAAATTAGATAAAATACATATGCTACAAAAACGTTGTGACGAGTGATAAGAAAACAATCGAGCGCGCCTTTTTTGATTAATATAGCGATCATCTAGGGCAAAGCATTCCTATGAGTACTGATTTTGAAAGAGAGTTTGTATCGTTGATGCCCACGCTAGAGGAGGACGTCCAAGAAGAGTTAGAATCACCGATTAGTGTCAATAAAATAGAAAGAGCTATTGATGAACTGAGCCTAGGCAAGATGCCGGGGCAAGACGGTCTAGGAGCTGATTTCTATAAAACGTTTAAAAGAGAGGCAGCCGACGCCCTGACGCGTGCTACCAGGCAAGACGCCCATCGAGGCTTATAAGGTTATCCTTGTCCTTTCAGAAAAGTAACATTGTTCTGATTCCGAAGTCTGATGATCAAATAAAACTTCAGTCCGTTACTAACTACAGACCCTTTACTTGGACAAATGTTGACTGTAAAAATGTTCACGAATGTTTTCACTAAGCGTTTCCAAAATGTCATTTATTCTCTAGTCGCTGTGCGTCAAACATGCGGTAAAAATCGATGCTTCATTTCTACCAATGTACACGTCGCCAGAAGTAATCTTGCATGTCGTGACACCTTTACAAGTCGAGTTGAAATATTGCAGCTAGACCTCGCGAATGTTCTTGACCGTGTGTCACATCAGGTTCTTTTCAGTATTTTGAATTGCACGAATGTTGGATCTGTCATTAATTATGGCTTATAAATACCTAAACTGAGAGTTCTTCAGAACTATTTGTTTATGAAGAGTCTCGGTGAAAATGTCGAAGTGCGCTCATCTGTAAGGCAAGGCTGCCCGCTGTCCCCTCTTCTTTTCGCCATTTGCGTGGAGCCGTTTCGCTTGAAACTGATCAAGAATGAAGAAATTCGTGGTTCAAGCTGCACACCTCTGAAGTTAAGGTTCTGTCTTATGCGGACGGTGTTTCTGTTTTGTTTTTTTTCTGGGGGGGGGGGGGGGGGGATTAAGAAAGTATGTGCAAGGGGTCAATGTGGTCTTGACCTTTTGCGCAAAATCTGGAAGTCTGATTAACTGTTACGAATCTACAGGTTTCTGGCACGGGGACTGGGGTACTACACCTAAAGTATTTACGAACGTTCGGTGGACAGCCTTGCCAGTCAAGTACCTTGGCGTACCGCTCGAACACTATCGTGACAGCAAGCAATACTGGAATGAAGAGACAGAGTGATAACGAAATCTGAATGTTGTAAAGGGCGGGATTTCTCAATGTTTACGCGTGCTACCGTATGCGATTTGTTTTTGACAGCAAAAGAATGGTACGTTTTGCAAGTTGTGGCTATGTGCTGTATCTACGTGAAGAAACTGCACAGTGTTTGCTGTATTCATATAAAGTTCGACACGGAAGCGCTCATCACCCACGAGTTTGTTTCGCTTAGTTCAAACTGGTTGGCTGGGTTTGTCCCACTTGTATATTCGCCACAGTGGGCCGAGTTTAATGTTTCTTTGTAATCAAAAATATTTATTTTTGCGTACTCTAATTCAGGTCAGACTGCAAAATGTGTTGCCCGAATTCGTAGCATCCTCAAGTGACTGTATTTGTACCAGTGTTCAAGGTTACTTGCGTGAAGTGGTTCTTTCTTTTCGAATGTTGAAAATGCGTTTTTCTCTGGAGTACCTTAGTTCTGTGGCTCTGAACAGAGTGTATAAACATCTAGTGGAGGTGCTGCTGCTGCTCTCTGTATAAATTACTGTGCTCTAATGGACCTGGCCAGGATGGTGCTCAAAATGGTTAAAAAAATGACGGTAAAACCAAATGTTGTCGTTTTTCTTTAAACTGCATAGCGGTGTCCAGCCTGCTAAATCATGGATGAAATAGAAAGGGTTGTCTTTCTCATGGTCTATCAACGGAATTCTCTGCAAGAGACCACAGACCGTGGAGCACATATTCATGGAGTGTTAGGATGCGGTGTTCTACTGGGATATCCTCCAGCGTACTCTTAAGAAAAACTTCCCTTTGACCATGCATGGCATTCGTTTTTTTTCAGTTGAGAAGGACGATAGAATCCCCTGCGACATGTTCATTGTCCTTAGTCTACACAGCATCTGGAAGACTATGATAACTGTGCGTCATGTGGACGTGAACGTCCGCGAAGTCAGAGGCAATTTTACTGAAAGTGCCGCATATATTCGTAATGTGTACCAAGCACAGTTTGGACCCCCTGATTGGGTGCCCGTTTTGAGTGAATTAGTGCAGCTGAAAAGAATTTAATGTATTCGCCTCTGCCAAAAGTGAGGCCGACCTGTTGAGCCTTTTTTTTTTGCGTGTGTGTAAGTGTTGTGAGTCTTGTTTATGTCAATGCAAGCAATAAAAAAACAAAAATTAGGCTCAACGCATCTCGGCCCCGACGGCACCGCGCCTCGTGAAGAAATAGTGCAACCAACCTCTGCTGCGCTGTCCTCGCGCAACGCAGCAGAGGCTGGTTTCACTATTTCTCCACGGGGCGCGGTGCCGTCGGGGCCCAGATGCGCTCCGATTGCAAACCGAAACTTCAAAATCCGCCGAATTCGTGCGGTTTTTCAGAAAGCCATAAATGCTTCGCGTGCCTTCTATCATTCTACAGCTTGTTGATTTAGTGTTTTTCGATGATGCTGAGCAATTTTCTAATTGAAACCTTGCCCTTAAACACAATTTTCAAAAAGTTAGTTTCTTAAAACGAATTCACAATCTAATTATCCCAGACTTTAATCATTTTTTTTATATATGCCCCTGGCCCAGGACCAAAACGGCACAAGCCTTTTTTGTTGCGACGCGTAGTTTTCGCAATATCGAATTAGTCCACATTTCGTGAAACACCCTGTATATTGCAATCTAAACAACAATATCGAGTGAAGTCGCACTCAGCAGGAATTACAAGTTTCGCAAGAATACTGTTGGCTGTGTTTTGTGTGTTTTTTTTCTATGAAATATGCACTTTATCTTTTGGTTACGGGCACCATTCTAAATTACGCAATCACCATAAAATCAGATCTAAGGTATAGAAATTTATGTATAACGGAAACGGTGGGGCACACCCGTGCAAATCGTCGGCAAAAAAGTGTAATACTAACCTCCAGCTACACAGGGCCCCTCGCGCGCCTTGTGGGTACAAGACCACAAAACAAAACAAAACAACAAAACAAAACAAAACAGATGCTGGCTTCCTATGCGTCGCTACAGCCAGAATAAGGGCTTCGTGAGCGAAAGGTAAAATCAAAATAAAGAAAAGCTTTAAAACGGATCCTTGGCTCTGAACAGCATCTCACGCTGGTTTCGAGATGGTAAAAAAAATCAGCCAGACTAAACCGAAATCCGCTACCCAAAAACTAAACGTATTACCAAAGATACAAAGGTTCTTTCGAAAAAATGAAAAAAGGGGAGGTAGCAGATAGAGAGCCCACCTAGAGAAACTGGACGCAGTGATGTTAAATGACCGCAAGTCACGCTTGGATAAACGGCACGACTTTCAGAAAGATAGAGTAAAATAAACTAGGAATAGCGTGGACGTACCACGAGACAAGAAAAACAAAAATGACGTCAACAAAAACCACAAAAAATGAAAAAAACGCTCCACAATAAAATAGCTTTGAAGCACTGCGCTCCTCCTCGGTGTCTCCGCGGGGCGAACAGAAGACTAGTTTGGCGCGAAGCCGCACGCTCTACTTGCCGGCGGACGGATGATTAGATCAGCGAACTCCGACCAAGACGATGAAAAATCAAAACAAGCAACTGGAGAAACTCAAGAAGTCAAAGGAATCCAAAACGAAGAGCGCCGCAAACGATAACAAAAGGCTAAAGTACACTAAAAGCCTGCGTTGTTTGAGAAAATGGCCGGCTGTTCAAAAGTTTTATTATTTTGTTCCGCTTTTTTTATTATTATTTGACGGCGTAAAAGGGTGTAGGAGTAGTGGAGTATAAAATAGCGGCGTTTTGGTGGGTTCTCATTAATCAGAAGACCGGAGTCTATCAGCGACAGAGGCGCATCCGGTTGTTGCTACGACGAGGATGATCCATCATAGCTGCCGTGCTGCTACTGACGAGTTTTACGGGCACACGTAACTACAACGGTCGATCGCGTGTGTATATCGGAGCGGGCGGAAGTCTCCTGCGAAAGTGAATGTTGGGCAGGCAACATTGACAAATAACTGATTTACTAGGAGTCGATTTTTCAAAGTGCATGCGAAGCTTCCGAGCATCCGTGATGTAACGAAACCCTCTTGCAGAGAACACGCGGATATTGATTTTACAAAGCAAGATCCATTGACTAACACGTATCAATGAGAAAAGAGGAACTGAAGCGAAAATGTACGATTTTACAAATTGTTCCTTCAATTAAACTACCATGCCTAGACTCTCGACAACACCTAAATTAATTAAGATTTGGAAGTACATTTTTATTGACTGTAGTGTGTTACAGAGTGTAATAACATTCAAAATAATATTCTATAAAAGAAAAAAGTAACTTAACCAAGGTGAACATACAGCTGGCTCACAAGAATGATCTAATAAGCACATATATGTTTTAAAAGTGAAATGTTTAAATAAGGTGTTGAATCTTTATCATTATTTGTATCCCAGCTTTTAATGCAATATTGTTGTTTCTTTCGAACCCTAAACCATAAACTTATTTTAACGTAAGCTTTTCTTTAATTCTAATACCTGTCGATCGACGAATTTGAACAGTGCTTAAGAAACCTTACACTCAATTCATTGTATAAAAAAAAAACTGAAGTATGTTTTATTTACTATATGCCTTCGGTTTCCGATGTTGCCCCAACATCCTTAATTCAATGTCCCTCTTACAGTCCCTCTTACAGCTTCAGAAGGGTCAGGGCATGGCGAGTCCCGTCCATTTTATTGTCGTTCATTAGCCAATGAGACTGAGGCATTACCCGATGAGAAGGCCGAAGAATCAATCAGGGGCAAGAAGCTTGAGGATAACAAACCACACCCTCTTGAGTTGTCAGTGACTACAATATTGTTTATTTTCCGGTCATGCTTCTTCTGTTTCTGGTTTATGAAATATCGGTGGCCGAGTATCTAGCACGGACCGTGCGTGTTGTTCCCAGGCGAAAAAGAAGGTCCGAAATTCCGAAATTGTATTTAAGTTACGGTTGTATGGAGATAACGATTTTTAGTATTTTATACAATCATCGAAAACATTCCGTAATACGTATATTTAAATACAAAACCCCTACAGAATTGTATGTGTGCGTTCCCTGTCCCTGTATGTAAAAGGTTGTGAACAATAAATATAAGCTCCAGGAACAATTTGCTCTTGGCGAATGAATGCAAGTTGTGGAAATATTCTTTTTTTTTTTTGTGTGTGTGTTTCGAGTATCCTGTTGTGTGTTGCCTCCCTTCTGTACACTAAAAGTCAGCCATGTTTTGAGAGCTACGTGTTTGTGTCCCACTTTGGAAACCCGTCTCATGTAAATTCACCAGATTTAACCTGTACCAACAAGCTTGCAAGCTCGTTTTTCCCCCCATATTTCACATACTTTTATTTGAAGTACTGTCCGTCCCCGACACTGCCTCATGCAGCTGAATAGCTTTCTAGCTTATGCCATTTAGGGGCCAATCAAATATTTCTAGCTTCCTTTTTATTTATGAATTTAGTAGGAGAAATGCGCCACTCACTTAGCCGGAAATTCAAGCTGAGACACTCAAGTGTGAACGACTTGACTCGTGAAACCTGCTCGGCACTATACCAGGAGTTGAAAGGAGACTTTCTGAAGACGTCAAAAACCGAAGAGATGTAAGAAGGTGTCATAGTAAATTTCAACGAAAGGTGACAATTGCCAACTCTGTCGGCGGACTCGACGGCAAGCACGTCTCAATAAGGAAACCACTGAAGTTCGGTTCCGTATACTTCAACTAGAGAAAGACTCGCGCCATTGTTTTATTCACTGTGGTGAATGAAACCCGACGTGGGGGCACCGGGATCTCAAAGGAGATGCAGGAATCTGGTAGACGACGCCCATGCAACTAAGTCTGGCAAGCAAGAATATTCGACTGCAAGAGCTGGTGAATGTGGCAAGTTCACACGACAAGCAGTTTTCTCCTGTTTTCGGTAGGATAACGCATTTACAATTAAAAAACCTAATGAAGCCGTTCGACGGCACAAGCATGTCCGAAGAACAGAGGATATATAATTACAGGTAAACTTTGTTGGTATTTCGAACACGGGTGATTATATTGAGCCGTTGGCACAGTTGGAGCAGTGTTACTCGAACTTGGAGCGCAGAAACACATAACGGTGTACATTCGTTAAAGAAGGAGATGAAATCATGCAGAACTCTTGAGAGAATACCTTCTTACTTCGTTAAGATGTATTAACAGATGCACGAAAACTTAAAATGGTTCGCATCAGCCAGCTGACATGTCCCTTTAATGGTTACAACACACAATTCAGAGAACAGCCATTCAGAGTTCGTGCTAACGAACAGAAGCCCCAAGAGATGCTTGGGGCAGTCCGGGATAGTTGGTTCCAAGATAGTACAAAAATGGAACGTATTGGCAGGAATACTAGAACTCGGCATTAAGATTGCTGAGCTTGCATTCATCTTCTTACACAAGAAACCTGCAGATGCTTTCGTAATGCAGAAACTCCTCTGATAGTTTCATTTTGACATATGGATTGACAATCTGAATAGAGCATAAGAAATCATCTGTGAGCTCCAAGTCACCTTCGTATGATTTGTTTTTAAAGTAAGTCGAAATATAATTTAGGGCAAGACGTTGTTTATATCCGCATTGATTGACCTTACGGCACCGTCCTCCAAAAGCAGTGATTCCACTGATTGCGGGCTGGCAGAATGCTATTCCAACATACGGCCAGTCCACAATCTGTAATCGCAGCCATTAAGGTGCAACCCCACCCCGGGTTGGTGTGATTCTGAACCAACAGATGGCGGTGGGATCGCCTTCCAGGCCTGTACATCAATGCGCGAAATCGTGTGTGGTAGCGCTTTGATACAGTTAGATATTCTTCTATGTCCAGAATTTGACATCCCTGGTCCCTTGCTTGGTTTTCTCTGCACGAGCTTTCTTTGGAACGCGCACGGCTGCGCCAGTTCTCGTGCAAGGGGGCCAGTTGCCACGCTCCGAGCCCACGTCTCCAGCAAATGTAGGCAGAACAAAACGCGAAAATCGTCCTGAGCCAAATGGCGATACACATACACAACAAAACTACCGACGCGTTGAAAAATATAAAATTGCCTGTGCGCCGTTATCGGAGATTTCAGAGGCCAATGACGCATATTTCACAATGATCAGATTTATACTGATACGAATGAAGGTGACGAGAGGACGAACAGTGAACTGAAAAATAAAGGTTTAATCGGCGAACTTGTTCCAAACAAAAAAAAAGTAAACAAAGAGCGTCGAGGCAGCAGAAAAGCAAACGGCGATTCGGCAGCGTATACAAAGAGCGTGAGCGAGACTGACTCGACAAGGTCGCTGGCAGCTGCTTATCTAGAGTGCGTCACGTCACCATCTCGAAAGTTCGGCAAAGAAGGTTCGAGCGTCGCGCGTTCGGGACGAAGATGAACTGGCACTTTCGAGGACAAGAAACCAGGGCGAAAGTTCCGTCTGGTGTAAGAATGAACGCGAGTCTTCCAGAAGTCCGTGACCGAGCGTTGCTTTCTCGGCTCTGCGGGCGGCAATATGAAGGGCTGGCCCTTTTATAGTGCGTGTGTTTCGATCTTGGTGGATTTCCTGCAAAACGTGATGACGTCATAGTCTGGTTTCCGAAATTCTAGCTTGAGGAATTAACTACCTAAAAGAAAAGACTATTTTTTGGGCGGTCAGGTGTCTCATTTAGGTAGCTGGGTGTTTATTTTGACCCAAACCACGAGACTGGAAAACACAAAAAATGACACTCATGTTTAGATGTTGAGTTTGGTAAACCCAAAGTAGGACTGGTGCGGGGGTCATAATAAAGAATGCCGAGGTTAAAAATAAACTCACAGCAATAAAGAATAAATAATTTTAATACGAATTCTGTGATAAATGCAATGACTGACCATGCAAAGATTCTGGGTCTGTTGATAGCTTTTGCACGTAGTTTAAGCAACTTGCAGGGTGTCACAAAAGAAAAAAAAAATAAGGGTTTATTTTTACCGCAAGAATAAACTAGGCATCGCCGAACTCTCATTCTCCGCCCATAGGTAGCGCTAGAGGTGCAACCAGATGTCAAAGTTTCAGCCCAATACGATACCTTCTTCAAAAATTATAGGTGATTTTCTGAAAAGTTCAATGGGAAAATGGATGTCGACGGAGTTTTCGAATACATGGGGCTTTATGGCACCAGAAACGAAAAACAGGCAAAAATGGGCTCCATTTTTCCCATTGGAATTTTCAGAAAATCACTTATAACTTTTAAATAAGGTGTCCGTTCGGAATGAAACTTTGGCATCTGGTTGTGACCTAGCGCTACCTTTGGGCGGAGAATGAGCGTTAGGCAATGCGTAGTTTATTTTTGCGGTAAAAAAAAAAACAACCCTGTAAAACAACCCCCAGATTTGGTGTAAGTTGTCTCCTGTTTGCTTACAACAGAAAGAAGGAAACATTCTGACTCTGGGTTGGTCTGGCGATTGGTGCGCGTGACATGTCACGTGCGAGATGGACGGTTGATTGTAGGAGGATTCCTAGCAGCCCTTGCGCGCGTTCCGTCCGGTAGGTTGTATCAGATCGAAGGCTAGACGAAGGCTAGCTACGGTCATGTGATGTGGAGAGAGTAAGGAGGAAAATGAGAAAGAAGCAAGGCGCCAAGGGAGCATGGCTTGTGGAGGCTACGCGGCTGACGTCATGCCCTCTCCTGCCCTTCTATTCTCCATGGGCTTGAGCCTGTATGTCGCCTCCTCTTCTTCCCCCCTCCATGCCTGGAATATAGTGTGGAAGTCAGGCACCGCCAGCTAGTCGTGCGAGCAGACGCGTGGCAGCCTCCAGCATCATCTGCCATTCCACACCACCGTCTATATCGTCGTCTGCCATGCGCAGACGCAGACGTACAAGCTGCGCGTCGGCGTCCGTTTTCGCCTTGGTCCGTCTGCTATTCCGCCCCTATAGGCCTCCTCCATTGCCCAAGAGGAGCTGCAAAAATGACTCGTTAGGACTTGTTTTGGGTAGTACAAACTTTAGCGTCTCAAAGTGCCACACATGTAGAAGCGTGCCTGCTCTGGTGCAGAACTAGAGATCACGAAGAAAATACAAACAACACAAAATCGAATGCCGTCGAAGCACAGGTCAAAGCTAAAGGCTCTGTTATACTCCGACGTCGAGCGTAGCAAACGCGGCGTACCGCAGCACAGACAGATACTGATTGGTCGCAGATATCTCGAGTTCCTGGTCACTGGGCAACGAAACGCGCACGTTCTGCGCTACGCTGCGTTCGCTGTGCTCAACGTCGAAATATACCAAAGCTTAAAGAGCCCCTGAAAACAAGAACAAAATATTTTTTTAACAGCCTGGTCGGGACACGAATGTCAAAAAATCAATTTTACGCGAAAAAAAAAAAATTAGAGCAATATTGACGGCGCGAAATGCGATCCAGTCTGCAGTCACCCCCCTTCCACTTGTTTTCTCTTTCGGCATTTTGGGCGCCTGGGTGAATCGGCTTCGCCTTCACGACCGAGATGGTCATTCCAGAATCACCGGTGATGACATGAACTTCGCACGCAGAATTTCAAATAAATCTTTCGCTGTCAACATTGTTCTAATTTCTTTTTTCGCGTAAAATTTATTTTTTGACACGCGTGTCCAAACCAGACTGCTTTTTTTTTTTTTTCAGCGTGATTGAAGAAATGTTGTTTCACGTGGTCAAAAAAAAAAAAAAAAGAACGTCGGGACGCAACATGTTCTGACGTCAGCAAGCAGAGATAAGAGACCCCTATACCCCAGTGGTGGTGGCATGAATCTTGCACTTTGTATTGTCTTGCGGCGTTGAATCTAGCCGATTTCAGATGTCGAAAGGTGTTTTTTCGTTCTCAAGCCCTACACGGAAAGTTAAGAGCTCAGCGAATTTGCCATGAGCAGTACGAGGCCTAGTCAGGTATGTTCATACAACCCAAAATGAGGGCTCCGCAGTATGTTCAAAGCTCCAGCGCATAAGGCCCATCTAAAAACATCTGCAACGCTCGCAAGACATGACCATGAAAGCGGCGTCCTAGCGTTTCATCATGTACAAGCCGCGGTCCAAAGCAAGCGTCTATCAGCGCCTGTCGAAGTGCAATAAAAGCGACCAAGAGGACTAAAAAAATCAACAAATTATATATGTAGTCCTTCCAGCGTTTCTGTCTTTGTTATTTCTTCGCATGACATCCGCGAGCAAGGTAGGTGAGCTTCAGGACGCACAACTATAACGCGACCAGGTGCACTGCAAAACTTGAGAGATACTTTCCTTTTGAAACAAAATGATGGGAACAAACCTGAACAAACTTGAGGCTACCCGAACGCCCAATTCCCTCCAACCAAATCGCTCGCGTTCTCTTGATACTTACACCTGATCTGATACCGATACCTGACCAAGATACCGACAAGATAGGTATCGGTATTGAAACCATGGTGGCAGTTACAACGGTCGCACAATTCACAAAACAGCGGGGCCGTTTTTGCGGGAACCAATATCTTTATTCGGCATCAACACTTTGCAAAGGAAGAAATCAAGCCACATCAACAAACGTAGTTAAAGTGGGTCGAGGCTTAGGGCGCGTCCCGACGCTCGCTACGAAGCAATGCACCTGCACGTGCCAACAGCGCGTTCGAAGGCGCGTACTTGCGGCAGTTGTTTGCTGCAAACTAGATCGGTTGAGGCGATCTTCGTCTAAACACTTCGGTTAACGCAGAACGACTCACACTCATTAAAATCGACGAGATCGAGAAGCCGCTCTCGTTGTTCATTTCACTGACGCCGGCAGCCATGTTTGTTATCGTTCGAAACTAAAGCGGAAAAGCAATCTCGGGATATTTTTGAAAATAACAATTACTCTATCTAGATAACTTATTTCTCAAACATAAATATATTGTCGATTTAAATACTATTTCGGCACAGAGAGATCATTTTAATACCAACATTCCTCACGTAAATCATCTCTCTAGCCAATGAGAGCGGTAAAAATGGGCTTAGTTTTTTAAGCACCGGGCGGGGCCTAGAGCAGGGCTATCCTTACTAAATTGCGTATAACAACGTAAATATTGAAAAGGAAAAACAACGTTTTTTTTTTATTTACCAAAGAAAAAATAAATTTATAAAAAAATCGTATTTTTTTCACATCAGTGTTTTCTTAAAAACAAAATTTTAAGTAATTCAGGTCCCAATCAGTGTGTAAGCGTTTTTTTTTTCAGTTTTAGGTTTTTCAGGTTTTTGACGTAAACAAGCGTTGCAGAATTCTATACCATTCAGCGCTCCAAATTACGCACAAGTACAGATTCCTGAAGAACAACTTAAAATCTGGAACCGACAAAACGCGCACCCGATCGGACGAGCGAGGATTAATTCGGACCGCCAAAGATAAAAAACCCAGCATCACGGCGCCTTCTGCGCAAAGACCTCGCCAGCCAGCCTGCTAGGAATAACTTCTTTATTGCAGTCGGGCACAAAGTCCGGTCAAAACTGCGCTTCCTTCCAGACATTTTTTTTTTTTTTTTTTTTTGTGGAGACGTTGTTTCAAACAACTGGGCCATCGAAGAAAAGGTCGACACAAAGGACAAAGGGCTACGGCACCGGGACATTTTCAGAGGGCAAAAATTTAAAGAAAGAATACTGAGTGGCCCGAGTGCTTCCTAAACGCTTTCGTGCATGCTCTGGTGGATTAAGGGATGGAGTACATTTAGGGTTCTTCGTTTTCGGGTAAAACCCGATATTACCTAAATTTTTCACCCCGAACAGTTTTAATGAAAATTGGGTTAAACCCGATTTTTCCCCGAATACCGGTCTTGAAATCCGCTGAATTTATGGAAAATAAGAACAATTCTGGATTTGTTTCAGAGCTGCTCCCTCGGTCACCCGTTTGGTGGTAAGAAACCTCTTCGGTTTGCGTTACCTGTGCCTATGTTCGCTTCCGAATGAGTCAAAAGGCGGAAATATACTGTAAGATTGACCTCCATTGCTATATTATATACTTTGATGACCTTTGTTCGTGAAACTAACACATTTCAGGTACTGGCTTTTCATAAAAAAGACCGCAGAAAATCCGATTTCCTAATGACCTCAGAAAGACCAAATTTATCTTTGATTACCAGCTTGAAAAATAGGGTCCGATTTTTACCCCCCGATCTTTGAAAAATATAGAACCCGAAAACGAAGAACCCTAAGTACATTTAGTCAGAATACGTACCGGGGACGTACAGGCCATACCCTGGAAAACTATCTTCCATCTCGTCCGTAATTTGCCGCTACAACACACCTTTCAAAGCATTGTTCGCGTAATCACTCAAGGTCATGTCCCATTCAGCTGGAAAATGTTCCACAAGAGAAATGGAAAACATACTATAGTAAGTTACAGGTCAAGAAGGTAGGGGCAAATGCCCCTCAAAGGGATTCATATATCCCTCCGCCGCCTCCGCATCCAATAGCGACCCATCGTTTTGGTGACGTCGAGGCCAACGCGGGAGAGGGTTTTGCCTTCCTGTAAATAATTGCTTTATCTTTCGACTTTGACTTAGCATTGTCGAAGCCGCGAGAGAGAGAGATTACGAGTTTTCCCCCTCCGATGGAAACAAATACGACTTCGGCGGGTTAGGTTCCCCCTCCGATTGATACAAAGGCCAGTTTCCGGGGATCGATTCCCTCTCCGTTGAATACAAAGGTCGCTTTCTTAAAAAGTGGGGGTCCAAGATAAGTTGGCAGCACTCTTTGAACAAGGGGCGTTTCCAGTAAACTATTCTCTCGACTGCGGATGGATTTGAAACGGGCGCATCACACTTGTGAGAGGAGCTTCTCCTTCCTTCAGGACTTGTAACCGACTATACACCAACTCATCTCTGTGACGTCACGGCGCGGTGGTGGCGCGTCGGTCGCACTTCCGGTCTGGGGCTGTGGGCAGAAGTCCCCATGCCAGACGTGTATTCCTGCGTTGTTTTGAAGGGAACCAGTCGAAAACCTGCCTTGTCAAAACGCCGGTACTGGGGCCGTACCAAGAGAGTCGGGAAAGGTTTGAAGGTCAGTTTTCACGTGCTTGGTTCGTCCGAGAATATGGATATGTGCCGTAAAAAGGGAAAAACAGACGCCCTCGGACAACGATTGCTTGGGCGGGAAGCACTTTGGGTTGAATTCACGGATACTTGTGGTCATCAGATTTATTTCTTTTTTTCCAACATGAACGCCAGAAAACTATCAAGTTGTGTGGACCACATGCGGACTACGTTCAGTGCGTCTTCAAGTTTAAACAGCCGCCTGATCGTTCGAACTTTCGTCTGCTCTTTAAACGTCTCTGCTTGTCGTCTGCTCTCTTAGACGACGCCGTCCCGTAGACCAAATGTGGGCCCGGTACTTGCAATAAGAAGTAAGTGCAGGCCTTAAAAACTTAAGTTTGAAGGTTGGTAAGCAGGCTCGATGTAAAAAGTAAATACAAGGAGATGTTTATCATTGTTTCCAGTGACCATCACTGACTTCCTATGCCTAATTGACTTGGTCCGATTCTGCTTGCGATTTTCAGTATCGACGCCGACCATCTCAGCTACGGTTCACGCTTTTCCAGCCCGAGCGGCGTCGCGACTGAAAATTGCGAGCGAAATCTCATCATGCGAACCAGGTTTTAGCGTACATACTGCGGCGTCCACGCGGAATGAATCGCCACATGTCATATTATTCACGCGAAGTTTCGCGGTGTAGCGAGCCTCGGTAATTCCGCTGACGCCGCTCAAGTAGACAAACATCACCAGGGAGACGTAAAATCAACAAACATGAGTTGGTGTATAGACTCGTCGCTCAGTTTAGAGCTATACGAAGGACTAGGAACCGCCGGTGTTCCGGCCAGCGCGCCCCCAGCAAAGCTCACTAACGGCGCGCCGGGGGTCATGTTTTCTGCTCGAAACATAAAAAAAAAAAAAAAGCTACACCGTTGCCGAACTCCATCACTTTTTGAGTGAACGCAATCGAGATTCTGCATCAGAAATCCGCGAGTGAAATGGTGCTCGACTACTTCAGTCTACGACTCCGCGGAGGAGGCGCGGATCGGGGGAATCAGTGTCGTGAGGGTCACGGGGTACACGGTCCGTGGACGAAAATCGCAATTCGGTCCGTCGTGTGAATCGGCCATTAAGAAACCAAAGGACACGCTCATCCCGCGAACTCCTCAACTCTTTCCCCTTTAGCAGAGAGAAGGCTGGAAAGGAGGTGAGCCCCTCCGCGCCTCCTCTCCAGCGTTCGCTGTGCTAGGCTGAAAAGACTCAGTGAAAGACTTAGCGGCAGGAGCTTGTCCCGGTTTCTTAACCAGTAAGAGAGAGTGTAGATGGAGTTGTGTGTGTGCGCAATAGGTGTCACTTTGAGACTGGCAATATGGCGGCTTGGCAGTTTCATCGCTTCAGCGGGTTCCGGGAAGAGCGCGACCCGGAGGAGGTAATAGAGATCATCCTAAGTGAGGATGGCAGGAACCGCGGACACAAAGGACAACCCGGCCGCGGACAGCGGAAGACAGCCACGTCCTCCAAATCGATCCCACCTTTTGCCGAGCGCTCCCACGCGAGCCCGCTGAAAGGACCCAACGGGCTCGGGAACAAAAGCCAGCGACGGAAACAAAAGACGAATGGACTTGGACGAAAAGTGCATCTCGGCATTCCATGGATATATAGAAAGGACCCGTATCTTCTTGCTTTTGCTTTCTATCTCTTTCTTTCCCTATAGATTCGAGCGACCCTTGGTTTGTTTGTTTTGTCTGTTTATTTGTTTTAAAGGAACGAAGGACGATAATGCGATAGGGAAAACAAATCGCACCGAAACGACGAGAGGCGGACGCGTACTTCCGGAAATGAGGAACTCCCTTCAAGAAAGAGAGGGGCAGAGGTGGGAGAGAGGCACTTCCGGTCAATTCGAAATACGCTCGTGAATCTCTCTCCTCGCGGAGAATGCAACAAAGTTATGGGTTTCATCCCTCGGGGTCCTTTCTTTACGGTTTCCGTTTCTTAACACTTCCGTATAGTAATGGCGTAAAAGAGGATTTGCTCCGAGAAACAAGAACTGTCTCTGCCACTGCTGGAATTGTTTTGTCTGTTGTCAGCACAATTTTATTAGGGTGTATTTTTAGCTAACCATCCATTCTTTTCAAAACTTCTTGCTCCCGAAATGTTACCCAACACTGCCAAATATCCTGCTTTTCTTTCTTACCCTTTTTAAGTAGGGCGTAGCTAGCCGAGGTTGAAAGATGAAACACTGAATTGTTTTCATTATGTATAGCCACCCGAGTTTTATTATAATTAGCTTAAAAGTACACGTACGCTAATTAATTCAGTAAAGTTTAATCTCAAAACGTAACTAAAGTATATCGCAAATACTGGTAAAATTCTGCATGATGTTAACGCGAGAGCTGTACTCGTTTGTGAGAAGTTAGGTTTCCACCGATTGGGGGAGATAATCAGTTTAACCCCACTTCGAATTGACGTACATCTCACAAAGTATTTCAAACCAGTGACTCGAATAATACCCGTGCCACACGGGCAACTGGAATGCCACTTCCAACGAATGACATTTGAACGATCGGCCAATCAGCGCGCGACACTCCGAGCGTGGGGCGTTCCACGCGCGACAGATCGCGAGCCGATTCGTCGATCAGACGAATGTCATTCGTTGTAAATGGCATTCGCGTTGCCCGTGTGGCACGGGTATAAGTTTCCCATATATTCCAGATCAATTCAATCTAGAATGAAAGTTTTCGACAACGTAGGTTTGTCGAATACATGAACTTCCGCTGCAAAAAGAAACCACATACTCTTAACTTTTTTTTTTCATCCTTAAAGGAACTAGAGAACATAGTTCTTACTTCCTCTATCTACCTCTTTCTTAAAAGTCACCCTTTATGTTCAGTAACTTTAGGCCAGCTTTTCGCTTCAGTTCGCGGTCAGAACAAACGCGCATGCGTGCTGGCACTGGTGTGTACAGGTTTCGCAACGTAGCCAACTGCGCATTGTTGGTCGCCTATAAATACTATACATAAAACTTTGAAGTACCCGAGAAGAGCGCCTTTGATATACATATTTTTGATCATTTCGTTTTAGTCATCTTACGCTTAGGAATCGTGAGCCAGAAATTTTACGTTTCATACACCCTTTAAGAAAAGAACTGCTCCCTAAGAAAAAAATAGTTTTCTTGGCGATTATTTGGCGATTGGCAAATGCAAAGGTGCGAGCGAGGTGGACAAGAATGACGAAAATAATTCCTGGAAAGGGGAAAGAAGAGTCCCCTTGTCCCTCTTGTTCCCCTTCTTCAGGGTTTATTTTCGTCATTCGTCAGTCGTCGTTTTCTTGGCGAGCAGCTGTTGCTTTCGGGATGATATGCAATGTTGCACGTTTCCTTCCAGTGGCCATGTTGCGGTGCGACCATAACTACATAACCAAAACAGGTCCGTGAATGGTATCCATATAAGGTAATCGCTTTGAAAAAATGTCGCAGAAGAAGACACAAAGCAAAAACTGATAACCGCTTGACATCTGCCTGCAGTGCCTCAAGCTTGTTAGTAACTCTGGTAACCGCGTTTTAAAATTCAGGCCGGAATGCAAATCGCACACTGTCTTAAGTGCGGCCCCTCGGAAGCTCTTTCTTTCTATCCCCCAAGATCCTGAAACAGTTCACGTTGTCAGCAGCGCGCAAAGCTCATGTGCGGTTCCTTGTTTGATTTGACAAAGCAATATAATTTTGAGAATAAAAAGGGGATAAAAATGTACAAGCCTACGTTCCCATGGAACTCCCCTAAGCGGCAAAGTACAGCGTGTCATGCAATGCGCATAGAACTGCGATCGACCATGCCTTTTGCATCGACTACCATCGGGATTTGTCGCAGTCGGGTCGGCCTCGGGCTGTGCCACATCTAGTTAGGCGTTCCTCCCGGGGTGCCAAATGAAATGTAAAAAAAAAATAACGCGTTCATATGTTCGAGCCTACAAAGCATGCAATGAAGCGGGCAGAAAAATATATTGTCCACTTTAGTTTTATTTATTTATTGATTGATTTATTCATGTCCTCAAGTATTGAAAAAGAGCCCAAACGAAAGCACGAAGTGGAAAAAAAGAAAAAAAAAAAGCCAAATATCCGAGTTACGAATATTTTTCCCGTCTCGGCTACTTGAGATGCAGCTCAACGAAAGCCGGCAAAATTGGCACGCGCGCACATCGCCACCCTCTCTCCTCTTTCCCTTCGCTTATATCCCCTTTCCTCTTTCCCATATTTTTCTTTCTCCCCCTTCCACAGACTCGCGACGCAGTGGAAACGTGACACTTTTGCATAAGCTACAAATGTCGACGACGGGGAAGTGCGCAACTTGGCGAAAAGAAAATAATCTGTAAAAACACACACACACACACACACACACATGGAGCGCGCATCACAATTTTCATGGGCATTCTATATGGGCAAACGCAAGCTAAAGCGCGGACGAAGAAACCGGGGAGAGGTTGGGAGGGATGTAAAACCGACCCTGCAAATTTTGTTAGTGGGCCTTTTCGGTTGTACATGTGTGTTCATGCGGAATGCGTGCGCACACAGCCGCGAGCAAGCGAGGGGACGTTTGTTGAAGTGAGCACACGTGAGCTTTGCATAATGTAGGACGCGCGCCATCGCCAGCAACAGTATGGCCACAACACGTTTGGGGACGGGTAGCGGTACGATGCGCTGTCTGTACACGGGGAAAGTAATTTTGTGGCAGCTCAAGTATTTAGCCCAAAACTATGGCAAACGTGCTGTGATGGGAAGGACTGGGTCTGAATGTTGCAATATGTGAGCATTAACAGTGGGCGAATGCGCGCTCTTCGCGCGTTTACCGGAGGCCTTCGGTTGTTTTGGTGGGTCCAGAAACATGTACGTCGGCATTAGTCTTTCATTCTGTTACTCGCTACTTTATCTAGAAAAAAAGAAAAAGCCTGTCAGTCTACAATATGAAAGACCCATTCGACGAGGCAGTTTAAAGAGTACATGAACGCTCGTTCTATTTTTGCTCTAAGAATAAAGTGTCTCGGGCCAGTTTGTAAATTGCCCTGGCGAATCAGTACTTTATTTTATTTTCTCTTGTTCGAGACTTTACGCGGATAGATTATCCGTTTAGAGTTTCGTTCTCTTGCAGTTCGTTTCCTCGGTTAGTTTTTCTGGGTACTGTTAGGATGGTACACGGATCGCGGCAAAGAACGCAACACGCGAAATGGACACGGGGGAACGAAAGAAAAAACGGGCTTCAATAAAGATCGCGGGGCCTGCCACCGTGTGAAGAGTGAGTGCTTTGACCGAGGTTCCCTCTTGTCATATGTTTCAACTTCGAGCGACCAACCCTGTTGTCCTAAACCTTAAGGCTTGGACTGAGATACGATACATTACTTGCCAGGAATCATTTCTTTAGCATGAACAAAAAACTAGCAGGTTTTCTTACATACCTGCATTTCGGCAGAGAGGTCCACTATACGAATACGTGTAAGAAAACACAAAGATGATTGCAATGTGCATGTCCCTCAAGAAACGCTGAAGTTGCATTAGCCTCTGCCGAAGCAGCCAGTCATCAATTGCTTAGGCAAATTCCGGCTCGAAAGAAAGAGAGCGCCAATCTTAGTATTAAGAAATCAAACAAACCTGTCACATTAATTAGCGCTTTAAAAAAAAGAAAGTTAAGTCACAGCTAGAGACGCCACCGTAAGGTCGGCTGGAGTAAAAGACCTTACGTAATGACGCTTGATCCAAGAAGCCCATTTCGTGAAACCTGGCTTTGACCAGCAGCGGTCCCGACTTAATTACGGTACTCAGCCGCAAACGCGTCCGGAGAACAAACGCATTAGTCTACTTTGGGTACACTGTACTTCGGGGGGATGGCGATCCATGCGCCAAAGTCGCAAATCCGAAATTTCTTTTCTTTTTCACGTGAGAAATACGGGGAACTTTTTTCTACTTGAATGAAGAAAACATATTTAGAGACTAAATGGGCGCGGTGTATTGCGTCACCGCCAGTAGTAAGGGTAATGATCTGTGTTGAGTAAGGTCATTCAGTGTAAAATAGAAAAAACGGCGATAGTAGCTTAGTTTGGACTAACTTGAAAGAAAAGTTTTGTCTGGCACGGTTTCAAACCTAGCTTTACTAAGACTCATATGCGTTCTAATTTTTTATGTACTTGGCAGTAGTATTTGAGCCATGTAAACATTCAGGTGCATGTATGACAAGCGCTGTGCCTCTTAAAAAATGTTTAAGTGATCGACCGATCACCTTTATTAACTTAATTAAACGGTTAATCGGTTTAATGTTTTTTTATCTCTAGAATAGAGATTTAAATGCTTTTTTTTTTAATGTGGTGGCTGATGGCAGCGCTTAAATATTTCGAAACTAAAGAGAACAATATATATCTAAGGAACACAAGTTCTGGGATTCGGATAGTCTTAGAGATGATGGAACAATACGGTGTAATGAACCCATTTCACGGCATTTCTTCGTTTGTTTGGCATAGGTCCATATGTCACAATCGGATCGCAGAAGGTAGAGGAGAGGACACAAAGAAATGTACACAGCTTTTTACTGGCGTAAGATTGTCAGCTACAAAGTAATACGTGAGCAATTGAACAGTGCGACATCTTCTATTTTGATACAAATACTAACTTGATTTAAATATGTAACAGTGAACTAACAAAGAAAATTCACCGTGACACTTTACTGGTCCCTGATCTCCTTACCGTGTGCTGTAGCAATATGTAAAATTGAAAACAGCGCCGATAAAACGAGATATTTTCCAGCAGGAAGCTGAGCAGGATAAAAAGTATAGCTTTTATACAACTTTATTTGTACTCTTTCAAAGCAGGTTGTCAAAGAGAACCTCATTTTTCAAGAAGATTAAAAGATTCGATGAAACAAGAGCCTTAGAGATAAGACTGACAACATGAAGGCAAAACGTCGAATGAACATTCCTTCATTCTTTCTCTCGACTATAAGAAATAACCGTACAAATATGGGCATGTTGAAGGTGATGACCCTGACGATTCCATAAAGGGAACACTTTTCACCAATTAATTAATCAAGAAATTGTCTTTCAATTAATGCGCGTGTCAATTGACCTGTTATGTGATGAGACACGCATCAGGAAGATGTGAACCATATTATCTTCCGGCGACGACCGAATATTCTCTGCAATTCTTAAATCTCCTTACCACATCCCTGTCATCTGGACGAAATGTCATATCATTATAATTAGATGCGGCTGCGCAGGCCTTCATAGTAAAGTGCTACTTGCTTTTCGGCGGTGCTGCGACTCTCCTGAAGCGAAATTAAAGAACAATACTACTACTAATCCAAGCAATGAGTTCCTTAAAATATAACCCATTCTGATCACGCTATCGTATTTTTAAGATGTTCCAACTATATTTGCATGTCCCGGAGCGTCTCGTTATCTCTCCACAGCCAATGATGTTGCGGATTTACCTGATAAGAACGCCGTAGAACGAATCGCGATGCCAGATGCGTGAATATTCTAAACCACGACTTGCCCTTCTTCAGCTGTCCCTGACTAGAGCAAAACACGATGAGCACCAAAGTTAATTTGTTAGCGGTCTAACTGCATTGGCCGAATGTTCCCTGCATGCATACGATGCCACTGCAGGAAAAAATGATCTCCTGTTTCATAGGCGTTCATTCCACCAATTGGACCTATTATGTTCTGCCTTCCTGTTTCTACCACCAATCGCCGGCACATAATTTGGTGACTACCCACTAATTTCTTTCTTAAATATAGCTTATGCATAAAATGTAAATTAAAAAGTTGGTCACGAAAACGATCGATGCCTGCACCATTGTAAGTACAATTACATGAAGGATAAATCAGTTCATATTTTTGCGTGTGGGGAATCTGTACATTAGATATATTTAAGAAAAGAGAGCCGGACTAGGCATATGAGCTTATTCTCTCCCTCAACACCCTCTCTCTCTCTGTCTCCTTTTCTCTTTTTTCTTTCTTTCTTTCTCTCTCTTTCTCTCTCTAGATTAACTGTGGGTAACTCCATCTTTTCATTTCAGTATGCTCGTGTGCGCCCAACATACTTCTTGTCCTTTCTCTCCGAAGTCAACAGACACTTCGGAAAGAAAGGACAACGAACCCAATAAATGCCATCCCCCATAGAAGTACTACATCGTCTCCGACGCCTTTCAGGCGTAAATTAACTTTTCTTTCTTCGTAAAAGAGTAAAAAAAAAACATTCGCTACGCCAAAATATGTAGATGTAAGCAGCGATGCGATCGGGCGTATGACAGCCAGTCACTCACGTTTTGGCACTGAAAGAAAAGAAACAATAGAGAACAGGGTTTTCATTTCAGAAATCCGGGCATTGCAAAACGAGGCACGCCTTCATCTACCCTCGTCCTGCACACGGTACGGAATATTATCTCCTTGTTGACAACTTCAGAACTAACTTCGAATCCAAAACAAAAAAGGCACGCGTGTTATAAATTCAACTACACCGGCAACAGCAAAAAGATTATTGCGATATATATTTTATTTCTTCATTTTACTCTGTCGTCAACTGCTTGGTTTCACCTTATGATGAACCGCAGCGGGCGTTACGTCTCATCCCAACCAATCCAATGCCTTGGCGGAGTCACGTGCCCTTCTGAAAAGCCGTAGTGACGCGCGGAGAGCCCAGTCACGTGGTTCGTTCCCAGCGCCGAATTGGACTGGGATAGCTCGCAGTGTCTGCTGAGCTCTATCATAAGGTGAAACGGATCATCGAGTGGTGATGCATCTCGCAGGACGAGTCAACGTTTGGAAATAGTAACACATTAATTGTCTTTATTTGTGTTTCGAAATAGTAGCAGATTAATCGTCTTTTTTTTACAGGTGTGCACAATTTACACTGCTGTCCTCTTAAGAGTTGTTAACTAGTTAGGACAGTATTTGTCAATATATGTCTTTATATTAACACAATTCTCTTGAAAAGTTACTAGTTAGGATATTTTATGTCTCTAATGGAGTTTCCAGGGTATACTTTTTAAAGGGGTACTCCGGCGATTTCTTCATGGTCCCCGATTTGCTTGAAATTTTGCTAAACTCGCCAAAACCCATCGCCAAAATAGTATCCCAAATATTAGGTCAAAATAATTTTTTTCACAAAGTTATTGAATTTACAATTTTGGTCCTCACCGTGTTTTTCCAACTGAGAGTCTCTACTGGCAACAACGAAAAAGTGATGTCAGTGGAAGTGCAGGGGTTCACTCTTTAAACTGTAGAATTTGTTCCCAACTGATTCGAAGCAGTTTCATGGTGTCAAGTGAATGCTCTGGAAGCTCGCTCCAGTCCCCACGCTCAAGCACGGACCAAATGATTGGCATATTCTATTTTTTAGACTGCTCGTTCGACTGGCAAGCTTGCCTTTCACTGACGTCACGGCACTTAAAAGTGCGGGTATATTTGAATGTTGGTTTTTGCATCATTATCATTTGCCGATTTCGCAATAACTATTATGAATTTCGCAATACGAAATAGCATACCGGAAAGGGTAAAGGCCGGGGAGTCAGAAAATATAGTTAGTCGAGGCAGCTCAAAAAACGCCGGAGTACCCCTTTAACTCTACCTATCCCTCCAAAAACCACAAATTATTTGCTCTTTCTCTCTTTCTATGTGTCCATTAGAAATGAATCTGAATATCAAAAATATAGGAAAGAAACACAGCCATGCCAACCTTCAAGGACAAGGAAGACGAGACAAAATGATAAATACAAAGCATGTATTCTCGCGGTCTTACCCCCTCCCGACCTATATAAACCTCTTCGAAAATCAAAGCCATCATTGTGGCGTAATACCACGCAAAGCATCTTCGGTACTGCTCGGCCACTAAGTCTCGGGCTCGATTTTTTCAACCTCACTTCACATCACGTCCGGATCAAATACAGTGCTTGCATTTTCAAATATGCGACTTTCCTTAAATGTATAAAACTGTAGATGTTGCCTACCTATTTCGATGGAATGCTGGGGCACGTTTATCCAGGCTCCAGACGTGCCGGAGTTAGTACTTAGGTAATTACAGGACGACGATAGAAGTATACTTGGCCGATCATCTTGTTTCGTCGGCTCCTCAATGTCCTGTTGCCTTTTTTTTAAATTTTCTGTGACACGGAAGGGTCATGTTGAGCTCCTGGAAGGTCCCATAGTGGAATGCGTGCAGAGCTGCGTGCAAGGATTTTAGAGCGCAGCTCTTAGGGGCCCGTTCCCGGCTTGAGCGGCGTCGGCGTCGCCGTCGCCGTCGCCGTCGCCGTCGGCGTCGGCGTAACCGCGCGGTGCATTATGGGTAAATTTCCCCGCTAAATCTAGCGGAAAAAATTTCCCCGCTAAATCTAGCGGAAAAAATTTCCCCGCTAAATCTAGCGGAAAAAATTTCCCCGCTAAATCTAGCGGAAAAAGTTCCCCGCTAAATCTAGCGGAAAAAATTTCCCCGCTAAATCTAGCGGAAAAAATTTCACCGCTAAATCTAGCGGAAAAATTTCCCCGTCAAATCTAGCGGAAAAAATTTTCCCGCTAAATCTAGCGGAAAACTTTCCCCGCTAAATCTAGCGGAAAAAATTTCCCCGCTAAATCTAGCGGAAAAATTTCCCCGCTAAATTCCCCGTCAAATCTAGCGGAAAAAATTTTCCCGCTAAATCTAGCGGAAAACTTTCCCCGCTAAATCCTAGCGGAAAAAATTTCCCCGCTAAATCTAGCAGAAAACTTTCCCCGCTAAATCTAGCGAAAAAAAGTTCCCCGCTAAATCTAGCGGAAAAATTTTGGTCACGTGACCCGGGGAGTCACGTGACCCCCTCCCGAGGTCACGTGACCCCCGAGGGGGCACGTGACTCCCCCCCCCCCCTCCCGAGAGCACGTGGCCCTCAGTACCCTCCCCTCCTCCTCCTCGAGAGCTGCGCTCCAATTCGGCGTTACAGGGAGTGGTAAACGACTTTCACTTTTTTATTCAGCGGTCAATTCAATTCTCATTGGCTGAAAAACGGGTTATAAAGAACAACACTCTTGGACTAGAGACTTTTCCACGTAACTTATGCACACAGGCAACTAGCACAAGTGGCTCAGGTCGTGTGTTATTGTATGAAGTTAGGTTTATAGCATTAAAATTGATTGATTGATTGATTAAACGACTGTCTGATTTGTTTATTTTTTATTGAAAATGTAAGCACCATTTCCATGTAGAAACGAACCCTTGCAACACACTAAAGTCAGTCCAAGAACAGAGAATGAAAATATAATGTGGAAAGCAGAAAAGGTTACAGCCTGACACAAGTTTCATTTCATCCTCCTCACTCGTAACAAACACGAAGGGCAATGAAAGAGCTCAACGGTGTGGGAAACATGGGGTTCCCTATATCCCTATTTAGGCCTAGCTTCAAGCAAGCCGTGGGAGTCGTCGTCACCAATGGCGTCGGCCTCCCGGATACAAGGAACCGCGTGGCCGAATTCCCCGAAGGGGCCGGTTCTCCTTTGCCCACTGTGGGTGAAAGTTGCGGTCGGCACACCCATGAGAGCGATAATGGAAGCGACTGCTACCGGCCTCCCCGGGCGCGTCCATATCTCCGAGGCTACATAAGCCGGCGGCTCTCATTGACGGAGGCGCTGGCTCTACCCGTATGGAAATCTTATATCTGGGGCATATCTGGCCATATCAAACATTATGTGATTATATATGGCCTATATACAGCCTTACCTGGACTATATACAGCCTTATCTGGCGTATATACAGCCTTATTTGGCGTATTACAGCCCTATCTGGAGAGTATAAAGCCTTATCTGGAATATACACAGCTTAATCTGGCGTATATACCGACTTATCTGGCATATATACAGCCTTATTTGAGGTATATACTTCGTTATCTGGCGTATATACCGACTTGTCTGGCATATATACCGCCTTATTTGAGGTATATACTTCGTTATCTGGCGTATATACAGCTTTATCTGGCGGCCGGTTTTCAATAGATAAAAAAAGTGAAAGCCGCTTACAACTCCATGTAACGCCGAATTAGAGCGCAGCTCTTGAGGAGGAAGAGGGAAGGGTACTGGGGGGGGGGATTTCAACTAACCAGGGGGGGTCACGTGATCTTGGGTGGTCACGTGACCCCCCAATGCCGAAGACGTCATCACTGACGTCACTCATGACGTCATCAGTGACGATGACGGTGCGGAAACCGATGACGTCATTAGTGACGTCACTGATGACTTCACCAGTGATGATGACGATGACGATGCGAATGTCGGTGACGTCATCAGTGACGTCACTGATGACGTCATCAGTGATGATGATGATGACGATGCGGATGTCGGTAACGTCATCAGTGATGATGACGATGACGATGCGAATGCCTGTGACATCATCAGTGATGATGACGATGACGATGTAAATGCCGGTGACGTCACCAATGACGTCACTAATGACGTCATCAGTGATGATGACGATGACGATGTGGATGCCGGTAACGTCATCAGTGACGATGACGTCATCGGGGGTCACGCGTCATCGGGGGTCACGCGACACGTGACCCCCGATGACGTCATCGTCACTGATGACGTCACCGGCATCCACATCGTCATCGGCATCATCACTGATGACGTCACCGGCATCCACATCGTCATCGTCATCATCACTGATGACGTCATCTTCACTGATGACGTCATTAGTGACGTCACTGATGACGTCACCGGCATCCACATCGTCATCGTCATCATCACTGATGACGTCACCGGCATCCGCATCGTCATCGTCATCATCACTTATGATGACGGACGATGCGTGACCCCCCTGAGGTCACGTGACCTCAGAGGAGTCACGTGACTTCGGGGGGTGACGTGACCTCGGGGGGGTCACGTGCCCCCCACGAGGTCACGTGACCCCGGTTGGGGGCTCGCGCGGTGCATTATGGGACATTTCCCATAATGCACCGCGCGGTTACGCCGACGGCGACGGCGACGCCGCTCAAGCCGGAAACGGGCCCCTAAGAGCTGCGCTCTAAAAGTAAAAAATAAAAGTGAAAGCCGTTTACAACTCCCTGTAACGCCGAATTAGAGCGCAGCTCTTGAAGGGGAGGAGGGAAGGGTACTGAGGGAGTCAAGTGACCTTGGGGGGCGGGGGTCACGTGATTTGGGGGCTACGTGACGATGACGATTACGATGACGTCATCAGTAACGATGACGATGTGGATACCGATGACGTTATCAGTGATGTAACTGATGACGTCATCAGTGATGATGACGATGACGATGCGGATGCCGGTGACGTCATCAGTGATGATGACGATGCGGATGCCGGTGACGTCATCAGTGATGATGGCGTCATCGCATCGTCATCAGTGATGATGGCGATGACGATGCGGATGCCGGTGACGTCATCAGTGACGTCACTGATGACGTCATCGGGGGTCACGTGACTTGGGGAGTCACGTAACTTTGGGTGTCACGTGACCTTGGGGGTCACGTGACCCTGGGGAGGGTTCACGTGACCTCGGGAAATCACGTGGCCTTGGGGTGACCTTGGGGGTCACGTGACCTTGGGGGGTCACGTGACCTTGTGGTGATCTTGGTCACGTGACCTTGGGGTGACCTTGGTTACGCCGACGCCGACGTTGCAACGTTTTTTGTAAGATGCAACAGGTTGCATGCAACCTGCTGCATCTTCCCTGAACTGCATGCAACAGGTTGCACAGGATGCAACAGGTTGCATGCAACCTGTTGCATGCAACGCGCGGTTACGCCGACGGCGACGGCGACGCCGACGCCGCTCAGGCTGGAAACGAGCCCCTAAGAGCTGCGCTCTAAAAATAAAAATAAAGTGCTTTGTTAGCAAACAGTGAATGACTCATTGTTCGCGAGCTAAATATTAGCAATAATAATCACGAACTTCAGCTTTGGCAAGCTTAAGTTTGGGATTATTTGTGCTAATTTTAACGAGTATTAGAGCGCAGCTCTTAGGCGCCCGTTTCCGGCTTGAGCGGCGTCGGCGTCGCCGTCGCCGTCGGCATAACCGCGCGGTGCATTATGGGTAAATTTTCCCGAAGGAACCCGAGGTCCTCCCGAGGTCCTCCCGAAGGAACCCGAGGTCCTTCGGGAGGACCTCGGGTTCTTTCGGGAGGACCTCGGAAGTACCTCGGGTTCCTTCGGGAGGACCTCGGAAGGACCTCGGGTTCCTTCGGGAGGGCCTCGGGAGGACCTCGGGTTCCTTCGGGAGGACCTAGGGGGAGGGGTCACGTGACGATGACGTCATCGGTGATGATGACGATGACGATGCGGATGCCGATGACGTCATCAGTGATGATGACGATGACGATGCGGATGCCGATAAAGTCATTGGCATCCGCATCGCAATCGTCATCATCAGTGATGACGTCATCGTCACGTGACCCCCCCCCCTAGGTCCTCTCAAAGAAACCCGAAGTGCTTCCGACGTCCTGGGGGGTCACGTGACCCCCCAGGACCTCGGGTTTCCTCCGGGAGGACCTCGGAAGCACTTCGGGTTTCTTCGGGAGGACCTCGGAAGGACCTCGGGTTCCTTCGGGAGGGCCTCGGGAGGACCTCGGACTCCTTCGGGAGGACCTCGGGAGGACCTCGGGTTCCTTCGGGAGGACCTAGGGGGGGTCACGTGACGATGACGTCATCACTGATGATGGCGATGCCGATGCGGATGCCGATGACGTCATCAGTGACGTCACTGATGACGTCATCAGTGACGATGACGATGGCGATGCGGATGCCAATGACTTCATCGGCATCCGCATCGTCATCGTCATCATCACTGATGACGTCATCGTCACGTGACCCCAAAGGACCTCGGGTTCCTTCGGAAGGACCTCGGAAGCTCCTCGGGTTTCTTCGGGAGGACCTCGGAAGGACCTCGGGTTCCTTCGGGAGGACCTCGGAAGGACCTCGGGTTCCTTCGGGAGGACCTCGGGAGGACCTCGGGCTCCTTCGGGAGGACCTCGGGAGGACCTCGGGTTCCTTCGGGAGGACCTAGGGAGTTGTAAACGGCTTTCTTTTTTCAATGTAGCTTAATTATTTCGAAGTGTTAACATTACGCCCGAATAGATAATTTTCTAAATCCGCCAAGTGCTTCGGCCCGTACTCGAGGAATCATGGGGACGGTGTTTCTTCAGCTGCCTAGTGATCGTAAATTTCGACTAATTTATGGCTACACAGTTTTGAGTGTAATTTGGAGTCACCCTGAACAAGTGTCGTATAGAACCCAAGTACATGTCATATCACTTTTAAAATTTCTCGCCAATGTAAGTACTGTGCATTCAGTCCAACCTTTAACCTGGATGAGCTGCAGACGTATCTCGTGCATTATTATCATACTCATACAGCTTCAAAGACGCTGATATTAAGTTAGAAACGCTAAAAATGCTATTAACAGCTCCGCTGAATCCGAGCTATATCCCGGTTTTGGTGGTTGTGATTTCTCGGCTTTTAAGTAATTCCTGCTAAAACTACAATCACGAGAATGATAATATTGTAAGAGATTTCTGCGGCTCAGCCAGGTTGAAAGGTGGATCGCATGCACAGTATCATAAACGCTGCCATTGACGAGAAATTTTAAAAGTGATATGAGAGGTCCTTGAGCCCGATGGGACGCTTGTTCAGGGTGACTACGAAATACACCCGAAACTGTGTAACCATGGAATCCGTCAAAATTAGCGATCACTTGGGAGATGAAGGATCACCATTCCCATAATTCCTCGAGTGCGGGCCGGGGCACTTGGGAGGATTGTAAACAATAAAAATATATAAGGTGCTGATTTCTGGCTTATGTTCTTTTGATATGCCTGGCCAGATCTGGAATTTCCGTACTTAGCCGGATCTGGGATTTCCATACTTGGCCAGGGATATCAGACTATATCTGGTAGATATACCATATCAGGTTATATGTGCCCAATTTTTTATATGGCCCTATCTGAAATTTTCAAATCAGGCCAGATATAAATATTTTGTAAGGGTACGGAGCTCTGGTTTTCCTTGTGGGCCTCCGACTTTCCGTGAATCTGTCCATGCGGCAGCGCGGAAAACCGATCGGGCGATACTGGCAATTGAGCCAGCGCCCAGACTTTTCATGTCTAAGAACTAAGCGTGTTGGCATTTCAGTCAATAAACACGTCGAAAACAGGCTCACTGTGTTGGTGTTGTCTATCGTCCACCGGTGCCCAACAAGATAGTCAATGGATAGACCCGGCCGTAGCCGCGCAAAAGCGGACTACGGAGTGGGTATTTACCTCAATGACGTACAGGGGTAAAATTACCAAATCCCACAACCTAGAGCGCTGAGCGAAATCTGCTGACTCTACAAGAACCGCCAATGTTCTGGTATAGCAATTAATGATGGGATGCGCGTGAGCCCGAAAAGACGACGCGTCGCCGCGAATCACCGCTTCATCGGCGGCGGGTCGCCGGCAAGCACCGTAGACCAATGGATGTGCGCGCGCAAAAGGCGGCGCGTCGCCAACAGTCAGGACAGACCAAGCAGCGTGCGGGTACGCCAAGGAGGGGCGCCTGCGCTAAAAATACGACGCATCGCCGGCAAACAATAGGAGTGCCCTCGGCACCGCCAGTCACTGGTTGTACTTGGAAAGTCGGAATACCCAGCGATTTAGGTCTACCAGGTCGGAAGAGACAGTCCACACAGGAGGGACAGTGACTCGAAATAACACATGTATGATTAAAAGAATTGTAGATGACGATCATTTCAGGTACCTCAGCACTACGGTTCATTCGCAAAATTAGTAAGTATTTTTAATTAGATTTCTGAAACATTCCCAGAGAATCGTGTCTAACCTATATCTTATTCGGCAAACGTTTTTTTTTTTTTTTTTTTTTTAATTATTATTATATATTGTGTTCGCAGAATAGCAACGTATAAATTATCCTTTAAAAATTGCGATGCATGTGAGCAGCATGTTATGCTATTTTTCCTGGCTAGGAGATTTGACCCTTTATAGCAAGCAACGCTGCTACTAACACCCCCTTTCAAAAGATTCAACCAAGATGCATACGTACTCAATAGAAAATTAAGAAAAAACAACTCAACTCAATCAGTCCTCCATTTAAGTCACGTCGCTTCGCAGTTTATTTAAACAAATTTAAACAAAAACAAAATAGAAATCTCTTAAACTCGCTCAAAAAGACCATCTTCTTCCGTAGCATATAAATTACAGATCGTATTATCGCCAAAATCGATGAGCACTTTTATATTTTTATTGCGTATCTCTTACCACCTCCACGGCAAAAAAAAATGATCATGAGCTTCTTTTCCAGCGATGGAGGTTAGTTCAATCTGTCCGTATCGCCTTCCCTTTTTATCTCAAAGTCACTTTTTCATTGAAACGCTATTGGAAAATACCTATAAAATCACTAAAACAAAAAGATACATTGTATTTTTTTTTTTTTGGTAAAGGATCACGATTAACACACACGTGGCACATCAACGTGCGTTTGCAAGGATCGATAGTTCCCACTTACAGAAAGCGTTACGTCGCATGCCTTTTCCAGTATACCTCGCTGTCGTATGTCGACGCAGTCATTCGCCCCGCGGCCAAACCTAGGCGAAACGCTATACTGTGAGGATGAGCGCCATCTCTGAACCATCCAGAAAGGTAACCACGTATCACACCACAACGGTCCCTGGGACGGCTACTGGCCATATTCTGACATCACTTAGAATCAAAGCATGTGAACAGCTAGCCTCCTCCTCCACGCAACGCCATCGCACTCAGATGTCGCCAACTCAGCAATCGGGCACAAGCACGACGCCCCGCGTCCTTCGAACCGCGGCGTCGAAAGACGCGTCGACGAATGTCGACGCAGCGCTCGCGTCCACTCAGTGTCTGCGCTCGATCTCACTCCGATGACGTCGAAATGCAAGTGCAAGTGATTTGATGGTTCTAGGTCGTGTTGCATATGTTCCTGCGAAATCGTCGCTTTCTTGGCGGTTCATAGTATGTCACAAACATCATAAGACCCAGATGATATGCTTGATGAGTTATTGCTTTCAACGGCTCTGGCAGAAATAGTGTATGAAGCGCAAGCTTAAAGAAGGAATTTGTCGTATGTGGGAAAGATAAGCTTGACGATGCAATCTAATTTCAATATCTTAACATTTAATCTTTAAAACTCCAAGCGTCAATAAATAGGGAGTCTTGAAATAACATACGCAATTTTAGCGCACGCTAGCGCTAAATTTAGCGCTTGCGTTAGCGCACGCGACGCAAGAGACTTTTAGAATAGCGTTTCTCCGCCGCGACGCGAAAGCCCAAGCATCTTGTGCTTGCAACGCCACCAAGATATGGTCAAACTTTTTATTTCACACACGAAATCCTGTAACTTGAGAAAAAAAAACGTTTTTTTGGTCCCGAGTAACATTTTACATTTGTTTAAATGTGAGAATGCGACGCGAGCGGTCGACCGGTCGTGTCCGCATGCGTCGCCTCGGCAAAAGTGTACTGACCTTCACCGATTAACGTTCACTCGTCGCAAGCACCAAGTTGCCGGTGATCGCTGCCCACCCTGGTTTATCAAACCAAGTGCAATGTCGTCCTGTGTTGAAAATCGCAGTCGCGAGGATGCCGCCGACGTCGCGCTCAAGACGCCGCCAAAGCGGCCGCAACCACGGTCCTGGAGGCCGCCATTTTTTAAACTATGCTCGTCTTGGCTTCAGCCAACTTCTCACCACAAATCATCATTGGAGGAGCGCAAAGACCCTTTGCGTACGCACGCAATTTCGGAGAATTTGCATGCGCTAAAATAGCGCTCGCAAAGTGGAAAACGTGGTTAGCGTTCGGCGCATGCGCAGTGGCGACGACGCTATTTCTTGCGTACTCAAATATTTAGCGTGCGCTATTTTAAAACTCCGTAAATTCGATCCCGTTTCCTACGCACTTAAAAAATTAAGAATGACAAAGGGAAGCGTACGTTTTATTAAAGAGTCCAGTTTGTATTTTACTCACGAAATCAAAAGAAGTGTTCAGCATCTTCGGGGAAAATCGTACATTAGAGGATCGCTATAGGCAAAAGAATGCCACTGATCTTTGAGGATTTTCGCTGCTGTGAGATCGGCGCGCGTCATTGACCAGGAATCTCGCCGGTCGCAGCTCTCAAAACGTAGTTTTGCTGTCTTAGGAGCAACTATGTTGGAGGTCGTGCCGCTGTCATTCAGGGCCTTTTCGGAATTGAATGTGGGCAGCGCGCCCGCCCGAACGAACATCGAGGAGGCTACCTTGGGTACAAACGCACGCGCCTAGACATCTTCGCAGAAAACTTAATATTGCCGTTTCCATAAAACAGCAAAAGATCGTAAGTTTTATTTATTTTTAGTTTGCTATAGATGGTGAATGCTCTGCTCTCTGCAGGGCAAGCACGACTCAGTCTCCGTAGTAACCTTAGCCTGAATTCAGCGATTGAGTTCTACATTTGAAAAGGAACCATTTGCCGACGCTCTATACATCATTTGACCGTGTAATCGTGATATGCCAAACCCCAATAAAAAGAGGTTACCACGGCGTGTCTCCAACCACCACCAGCTCAATACAGGCGTTTATAATGTGTTGTTTGGTTAGCTATGCAAAACGTCTATTCGCCTTTTTTTTTTTTTTTTTTTTTTTTGTGCAGGGGTTGTGGTTATGTCAGAACGCCAAGCTCTGAATGGCTCTGGTTGAAATATAGTAGGTAGACTTCAAGGCCAGCTGTCTTGAGGTCTAACCACTATCCTTCTATCAGAGCCAATCAAAACTCGGCGTTTTGACATCACCCCAATCTATGCAAAAGAAGCAGGTGAGCTTGAACTCTGCATAAGTCAATCTGCCTTTGAGGCGCCGTTTTCCGCATCCACCTAGAAGGGCAATTTCTCAAGTGAAGTACCAGATAGTTAACAAGAATTTATGCGACGCCAATTATTGATGTAAATATGTCACTTACACCAACTGTTCTAAGATCTTCCTCAAAGGTCGAACCTGTTTGGGGTATTATAGACGGTTCAAATGAAGAGATTCTGGCCGGTGCTATTTTCGATGTTAGTGCGTCTGGTGCGTGATTTGATCGCCTTTCAAAGCGATTAATACGTCTGTGTAGATCAAATCATATGGGTTGCGAATTGGTAAATATTGAAATGATACCACAAGGTTCTAACAACACTGCAAGGTATTGTTAGAGCTTATATGATGCCCGATTCGATCGAGCCGAGTTCCAGTCGTTCCCAAGGAAGTCACACATCACAGCAAGTGCAATCAAACAGTTTACTAACTCACATTCCCCCGCCACAAGTCTAGTTCTCCTCCGGTAGCGGCTGCAGCTGAACCGCTCCATCCATGATGACTTCTATCAAGGACCTCTACTGACGACTACATAGTCGAGACTCACTCTACTCAAAATTTCCAATGACGCTTCCCAGTAGGACACGCCATGGAGACTGTCCCTCAGACTCCTAACTCCAGACCCCAACTGAAGACCGTCAAATCAAGACTCCCAAATGAAGACTGTCAAATGAAGACTCCCAAATCAAAACTGCCCAGACCCCAGCCTGCTATCTCCTTATACAGCCAGCCCGACACCCTTGTCTACCACACCCTCTCGCTCCCACCAAGGATCTCGTACCCATATAAGGCCACGGGCATGCTCTACGGCACCTGTCTAGCGAGAAATCCCGGCTCCTTACTATAACGCGAACCTCAACGGATGCTCACCGGTAGGCAAGCGGAGCATGCTATCCTGGGCGCTGTTTACATGGAAGGTTCAAAGGGTTCCAGACTGGCGAGGAATGTCGGCTTCGGCACTGGAGACAACTGAGACGTCAACAAGTGTTCACACCGGCGGGGAATTCGGGCTTCGGCACCGGGCACGTCGATGCAAAGACAAAGCTTCTCCAGAACCATAGATGAAAAAAAGAAAAAAAAACACCAGGAAGTGTTATTTCGGAGTCGCTTGCAAGATTTTTTTGTAAGCGTAATACGTCTACATTTTCGACGACTCCATACCCCTGTGCCAAACTTCAAACAGCTTAGACGGTTATCCACTTTCCGCTCGACTCGCAAAAGCTACAAAGAACGCCAAAAATAGATTCTATCACGAAGACTTAAATTCATATTTCAACGGGCTTAGAGTGGCAATGTTTTGCTCCGCAGCGCGCACTCGTTCGAAAGCACCCTTTTTCATTTTATTTTTTTAAAGCTTGTTATCTATCCAACACCTATGCCGGATAAAGTACAACAACAAACAGGGCACGAACACGTTTCAAAAACTCGGCACTTCACTTTTCGGGGCGAGAAAATCTTCTCTGATCCTGTTTCGGCAGGTCAAGCAAGCACTCGGCGTGCCCGCCAAGGGTTTATACTCCAAAGTTGACCACCCAAGTTGACAGTGCGGCGGGAGCTACGCGCTCGCTGGACCAATCAACCACCTCCCTTTCGTCACGTGACTCCCGCTCTCTGCGCATACGTATGGGCGGGAGCGTGAAAGACGTACGCCTGATCCAACCAGCACGTAACTTCCAGCCGCGCTGTCAGCTTATGACTGAGCGAAGTAGAGACAAAGAGCTCTATAGCGTGCACGAGCACTCGCCGGCGGAGTCCATCCGTTGCGGCCGCTGCAGGGAGCGACGGACGCGAAGGGCTTAGGCCGTCCGAACTCGACAGCGCGTCAAATAATCGCATCAGCCGGTGCCGTCTGCCGTGATAACCCCGGCCGGACGGTTTGGCCACGTGCCGCCAGCCGATCCGACAGGGCACAGACGCGGATATACACCGTTCATAACTAAGCTGACAGTGCGGTGGAAGCTACGTGCTTCCAGACTGGTCATACGTCTAGCTTTTGCCACGTGATCACGCTCCTGCCTATGCCTACACTTGGAGAGCGGGGCCAGAGGACGAAAGGTTGGCCGATACGTCCGGCGAGCGCGAAGCTCCCACTGCACTGTCAGCTAGGAGATGAACGGGGTATAGCAGTCGGGCAGGAAAACAGGCTCCCTCACGCGTGCAAAGTTGGGCGCCGTCCCCAACCGACCCCGGAGAGAAGGATTCTGTCCCTACGACGCCATGCGCCCCGCTGAGCTCGGTTTAGCGCGGCCAGCGTACGACATGTGACAGGAGCCCGAGTTGGAATATGAAAAGGACAGGGAGAATGCGAGGCTCTTGATCAGTTGTGAAAACTTGAAACCTTGCTTGATTTCTATCCACAACGATGGGGAAAACCAAAGAAAAAAGCTGGTTTTCGCAGCTTGACCAGCCCTTGGTACCCCCACAAGACAAGCAACACCAACAAAAAAAGGAAAACAATTTACAAAAAGACATCGAATAATATAACAAATAAGCAAACACATATATGCATTATGAGGTGTGTTTAAGTACTAAGTATTATCCAATGTTATGTATATTATTTTTGCTCAATGACATAACATCAATTTCTAGTGACGCCGTAGGATTTAGTGGCTCGGGAAGTGGGCGTTTAATTATTTGCCGGATATCACGAAAGAAGAAAGGGCCATATCTATCAGACTCCAGCCACCTAACTCCAGACCCCAACTGAAGACCATCAAATCAAGACTCTCAAATGAAGACTCCCAAATGAAGACTGTCAAATGAATACTCTCGAATCAAGACTGCCCAGACCCCTGCCTGCTATCTCCTTATATAGCCAGCCCGACACCCCTGTCTCCCGCTGGAGTTAGAAACATATTCAGTACCCTAGACAACACGGTCGTCCTTTACGTTAATTCTTTGACGTCCAAAGTTTGTTCGTGATTACGGAATATGCCATGAATGTATCTGACGGGTTTGACGAATTGAATTGTGCAAATCAAAGACAGCAATGATGAGAAAATTTTTCAAACTTTCCTTTCGTGGCAGACTTTAACGTTAATATTAATTGTTAAGAATAAATTTTTGATACATCAAGTATAGAGATTTATCTATACTTGAGGGAAAAAAGAGGTACGTTTGCCCCGGCTCGTAGAGCTTTTCTTTTTTTTTTTTTTGCAACTTCGGAGTTTGATTAAATTTGTTATACCAAAAAACCCCACTCTAGATGCGCGTAGCATAAAATGGGATTGAATTGTGATCTAAGAAGTTCAATTTTCACACTTCTGGGTAAAATATTTCTATATTTATCACACCCACTATTCTAGAACGTTTAGTTCGAACGTGTCTGAGACATATTATAAGCAAAAATATACCAAGACTTTTTACATTTTCAACATATTGTATAATATAAGTGGCATATTTCAGGCAAGAGGATGAGTTAATTAGGGATTTTAAGTGTTGTTAAAATATTATAGCCTTGCTCTTGCTGGCGCTTATATAAAGGGGGTTGTTTTCCCACCAGATTTTTAATTTTGAAACGACATTATTTGTTTTGCTAAGAAGGTGTTCACTATTTAAATCAGAAATAATCATATGCGTATCATCTGCATAAGTAAAAACAGATACACCAAAGTCCATGTTGATTATTTCATTTATGTGAAAAAAGAAGGGACCTAAGTTGCTTCCTTGGGGAACACCGCAATTAATATTAAGGCAGGACGTATAGTCCTTTATGGAAAGATGTTGGCAACAGTTATCAAAATATGACTTTAACGAGAAAAATGAAACACCCCGCAAGCCATACGAAAATAGATTATCTAAAAGTATACCATGGTTGATGCAATCGAACGCTTTATTGTAGTCAAGTAAAATACCAATCGTTGATAACTTTTTCTATATTGTCTAAAATAATTTCTTTTTGGTGCAAAAGTGCAGACTCGGTGGACCTAAATTTTTCAGATCTAAATTGAGATTATAAAAATAGATTATGGTGATCTGAGAAATTATTGTAATCCATTAGGGGATAAGCTTTTCTATGGCTTTTAAAAAATTTAAAGAAGGAATATTGGTCGATAGTTGCCCATACTATTCTATTGCCTGCCTTAAACAGTACTGCTACTTTTGCGGTTGTCATGGCTGCAGGAAACACACCCTACGAAAGAGCAAGGTTATAATTATGTGTTAAACAAGGCACAATGAGGTCGACAGCGAATTTCAAGGGTTTAATGTTTATACTATCAACATCGCAACTGTAATTGTGGCGTAAATTATTTGTCATCGAAGAAAACTTTATATTATTTGGTAGGATAAAAATATAGTATCATAAACTCTGGGTATATTTTGAGAGAATTAAGTCTTTCCCAAAGCAAGTCAAGATGTTTTATACATCCATAATCAACAATTCGGTTATAATAATTTCGCTTTGAACTCCTCATCTCTGCGTTTAGGCGGTTTCTTAGCGACTTATATTTTGCGAGTCTGACCAAGTTTCGTGTTTTTCAAAATGTTTTATTCAAACCAGATTTCGACGTATTAATTTTAAGTTATCTTTAGTAACCCTGGGTTTGCGGATATGTTTATTGGTTGTAACCAATTTTAAATGAAATACAGACGTATAAATATACCTAAAACCCTCATTTAATGTGTCGCCGGCTTCATTATATCATTTATGTATATTATACTGCTCCAAATTACGTTCTCACTCTTTCTTCTAAATGCCTAGAACGTTTAACGTTAGTATTTTGAATGTATCTGAGGGGTTGAATCACCCTGACCTTCGTTCTATATTTCGAGTTTTGTTTATGAATCAGCATGAATATGGGCAAACGATCACTCAAATATAAACACATCACTCGAGCAGTAATATCAGAGTTATCATGATTTGTAATAAAAATGTCGAGCAAATAAAAACATGACGCTCTTCTAGGCGTGGGATGAGATACTACATACTGGAAATTATTTGCAGACAGTAATAATGATAATTCGGACTGATTACGTGATATATAAAAAAATCAATATTTATAGGTCACCTCCAAAGATGAAATTTCATTTTACTTCAGTCATAGTGCCAAAAATATTTTCTCGAAATTCGAAGAACTTAGACACCTTTTCATTTGGTGGGCGGAACAGAAGACAGTACACTTCGTTGTTTACGTATGCATAGTACTTGGTAATTATCTGCAATTGCTGAAAATTCGGATACGATCTCAAAGCCTGCGTTCGACATCAATATGGATACTCCACCGCCACTATTGCGTTTACAGTTTAAAAAAAATCATATCCGGGCAAATAAAATATACAATCGCCGCCGTCGCTGTACCAGGTTTCAGTAAGCATGATGATATCGAAAATTGGTTGAAAAGTGTTAAAAAGTAAAAGAAAGAAAAAGCTCATCGGTTTTATATATAATGACTTAATTTACCATACAAGTATGTTGGGAGCTGAGGAAAAAAGCTGTGCAAGCAGCTTGACTGGTCCTCAGCCCCCCACAGGTACACAGCATTGGGGAAGTCATACACAATAATTTATATAATACCAAATACTTAACAAAAAAAAATAACAAAACAAAAACAAAAGCAATAATTTGCTAGCTAATCAACAGCAGTAACGATTGTTTAATTCGAAAGAAAATAACCCTTAAGCGCACACATATTGGAAGATTCGACATCAACATTAGAGCCCATAAGAGTGTTCAGTTATGTTGGCAAGGTTATTTTAATCATTTGGAGGCCATAATCTGTTCGTGATGTTTCTACTGCCCAAACATCCGAGTGACGGGTGGAATATGTAGCAGCTGTTTTTTCGAAGTGAGGATAATGACAGTAAAAAAACTGTTTAACTCGCCACATTCCTGTTTATACTTTATGCTAAGTCTGAAAGCATAGTGATCAAATATCTTTACTACACGCAGCTCTCTAAAAAGTCGTGCTGACCTAACGTTAAGGTGAAAGAATTTAAGAAATTTATGTGTTTTTTTGTGTTTTTTTTTTTTTTTTTTTTTTTTAAAAGGCGCGTTTATTTCATGTGGAACTCATGCACCCCTATCGAGAATTGTGAAGTTATACAAAAATATTTTCAGTCATCAAAGTATTCTACGCAAACTCCTCATTTTTTCAACGTCACCAAGGCAAGCAATTATAAGTACATCTGAAGTCTCAGCGTTAGGTTAAAATATTTTTCCGCCAGAGCGGCCAGACTTCCACCCAACCCTTCTTTACTGCGGGAAAGCCGTTCCCAACAGTATAGGAAGCTCCTTCCTCATCAAAGAGTCTGCGTGTCCAAACTTCCCTAAAAATCAACCACGAGGAGGGCAAGACAGAGAAGGGGACGGACAACAATGACTTTCAACTAGCAGCAGCATTTATCGACCGGAAGTTCGCATATATACGCGAAGGAGGGGGAGTGTGAAAGATATATACTGTTTACCAACACGCTCGTTTTGTACGTAATTCCGTCAAACGTTTCGCAAAGTGGGGTTATCAACAATTTCATTCCGCCCCGAGGTTTTCTAGATTCTATTCTTCATAGTCATTGAACTCGGAGGAAAATCGGGTTGCTTTTTAACGAGCAATTTTTTTTCCCTCTATATTGCATTGTTAGCGTATATGAAAAATAAATTCGATGAGTCACATACCCCGAGTTTCGTTCTGACTCGATAAAGGCGGCTCTTGCACCAGCGTACATCTGTGAAATAAACTGCATAAATTTTGCGTGCATTATATTTCTAATACAATTGAGTATAGATTGTTTTTCTTTCTTGATTCGGTGAACCCTAAAAGTCGCTTGCATTGCACGAACTACCACGCAATATCGGAACCGTCGCCGTACTCTACGCTCCAACTAAACAAAGTGAACTTCATTTTTTTTTTTTATTTTTAGTTTTTTTATTTCCATCATACATATGGGTGATGGAGAAAGGGGAAAAAGCCGCAGAAGTGCAGCTTGACAAAGCCCCTATCGCCTACCGGCAGATCAGCCGAGAGGAAAAAAATAATACTAAAGAGGACGGAAGAAACAATCAGTGCTATGCAGGAGAAAATATTATAAGTTTGATATGAATATTTTGCGTGTTTTTTTTTTTTAATAAGTGCACCAAGACAAGCATTCCGCTCTTTTAAAAAGTTTAGTACTGTCGGTCGTGTATTCTGTACCATTTGAATCCCGCAGTTTGTTCTAGGACGATGTACTCCCAAGGATCAAGCACTTTGTACTGAATATACAATATTTTTAACACTAACTTTATAAATCATTGGTAATGGGTGGCTAAAAAGTTTAAGGGATGCTGCGTATACGGTTACAAGCTTATATTTGAAATATTCTTGTATTTTTATTAATTTATGCTTATAAAAAAGTGGTTCAGTGCGTGCGTAATATTACCTACGACTCGAATCGCTCTCTTCTGTAATAAATACAGTTTATCTGGGTTCTTACTAGTCGTGGTTCACCCCACTAGGTGACAATAGGGTGTACGATGATTGAATAATGCATTATAAATTAAGAGTTTTACACTAAATGGTAATATATGGCGATGTTTATACAAAACACCTAAACTATTCAAGGTTTTATGTAATGTTTTGAATACGGGAGTCTTATCGGTCGTGACACACGGGCGACTCAAATTCCATTTACAACGAATGACATTTGAGCGGACGGCCAATCAGCGCGCGGCTCTCCGGGCGTGGCGCATTCCACGCGCGACAGATTGCGACCTGATTCACCGATCACACACATGTCATTCGTTGTAAATGGCATTCGAGTTGCCCGTGTGGCACGGGTATTATAATATATGTTCGAGAAAACTTACACCTAAAGTTTTAACAGTACTTACAAATTCAACTTCCATGGAGTTTCATATTAACTTTGCAGTAGCATTTCATACCGTAACTTTTTATTTAGGTAGCAGCGTTTGTTTTACTCTCACTTATTTCTATTGAATTGGAAACAATCCAAGAATTAAGATTCTCTTGGCAAATGTTTGCATCGGTAGTAACTTATCAACATTGTTCCCTGAAAAAAAAATATAGTAGTATCGTCGGCATAAATGACCAATTAGGTATTACTTGCAATGGAAAAGCAGCGGTCCCAAGACATCACCTTGAGGTGCCCCCTTCGGTACTGGTTCCAGTACTGAAGAAAACCCATTTATTTCAACTGTTTGCTGCCCACAGCTTAAATAGCTTTCATCTAATGCAAGAGAATGCCATTGCATTACATAAAAACTTTGTTTTTCAGGTTTTCCTACTTTCTCTGGCGCTCGCTCTGCGGAGCGCTGAGCATGCGCCGTTCGGGATAGTATGCTGTTTGAAAATGCGACTTGCTGAACTTTAGGTACTGCGCCAGGAAGCTCAGGTAATACAGCGCTTCTCTGACGCGGGCTGTTTCAACATCCCTGGTACACGCGAAGGCGTTTCCTACAATATAAGATAATGCTTCAGACAACTGGCAACCAAGATTTAAGAACCAAGATGGCTGAAGTGTTGCTGCTCCTAAGCATTCCTTCTTTAGTGGATATAGCAGCTGGCGAGGCAGTTCAATATGTCGGCGAAGATAGAAAGAGCGACCAGTTACTGGTCTTCTATGGGAAAAAGAGGCACATGTAACGCTTCATACGCTTACACAGTATTCAATTATCGCGCTCCTCAAGCCCATGCCACGTTCCTGCCCTGCGCGCAACGTGTGCAACGCTGATCTATCAATAGACCCTCGTTTAATGGATTCCACCCCGAAGCCATCTATTCACGTATACCGGCCCTGTTTTCCAAACCATGCTCCTGTGCGTGTGTAGGTTAGTGGCTTAAGTAAACCCGCGCGATATGTTTTCGAGAGAGGGGGGCGTTGTGCTGGGGTTGAACGAAGTCGTGCACGCGGAGCCTACTCTGTGGTCATTACGCCTAAGCATGCGCCCGACTTCAAGGTACCGCCGGCCTCTACTCGGATTCCAGCGAAGTCTTTCAAGGTGAGGTTCAAATGGCGTCTCGGCGTATACTCTTACGAAGATGTGCGGCCGGGAGAAATGGACCGCGAATAATGTTAACAGGGTGGCGGATTTAATGGGGCAAGGTCGATCCGCTGGCATTCTACACTACACCGTATGAATGTCGTCGTCTCCATCGCCACAATATAATATGGTCTCGAATTATCCAGGGAAAAGAGGAGACTAGAGCACATTCGGACGTCAGAAGGCCGAGCTCTAATTGGAATGATTAGTGGGTAGACCTAAAGCTAGCTGCCTTTGTCTCAACTCACATTTCAAACGCGCTCGATTTCCAAACACCGGCGTCTTCCAAACACCGAACAAAGGCTTACCTCTACCCGCTAGTCATTCCAGTCAAACCTCGGCGTTCAGACGTCCCAGAGCACTCTCGCCTCCTCCACTCCCTCGGTTTCTCAGCGCATTGCTCCAATCTAGGGAGGGAGCTCGTTGAATGTCTGTTATGCCTGTTATATGGCACTGAGCCACGTGGGACGTCATGCTAAGTATAGCAGCGCATGTTTTGTTTTAGGTCTAAACTAGGAGTGTGCGGGTGGTGGTTCGAAATCGAGTCGAATAGCGCCGTGTCATCCACAACCTTAACAAAGTTACGATAACTGCTTTTGGTCACGGCTTTCCTTTGCACTATGAAGGCTACGAATGAAGCAGCGCTATTCGACTAAAACCACTAGTCGCATATCCAATCAAAGCAAGCAAAGCAAATTGTTGTGTGTATGTTTATACAGCCAGAAATTAGTCTGCCTCAGTCGGCGTCTGGTGTCTCAGCTGTAGATGAGCAATTTAGCCGGTGAGGTACAACCGCTAACCTGTGGCCCTACTCTGGACACTCGGCGAGGAAGACGGCGAGAAATCTGACGGCTATGATTGGCCGGCACCAAGGTCAAGTGCGGCGTCGGCCCAATCACAGCCGCCAGATTTCTCGCTTACTTTTTCACCAAGTATTCAGATTAGGGCCCCTGCATGGGGTCTTTAACGTGCATCACGCAGTAGTGATACACGACAGCAAGCCGGTACGATGCTCATTCAGATCGAAGCGGGCAGGGGTGGGGATGGAACCCAGAATCCCTGGGTTCTGCAGCGCGAGCTTCCGCTCCACGTGCTCCGAGCTGGTGTGCGCTAGACCACTCGGCCACCGATCCCCCTTCGCACATCCCTAGTCTAAACAAATTTTCAGCTTCGTCGTTGGCCGAGGTCTCTTCGTTGAATTGCAGCGATTGGCTCTACGAAGTGATTTGCGGGAAAGTAGAGCTCGTGACTTCCTAGAGCGAGGAAAAAAAATAACGTTTCGCGCACGATTCATCTGCTACGCGATACAGTTCTTCCAAGATCTGGTTGTCACCAAACCAAAAAGTTTTTTTTTTTTTTTTTTACGTTTGCCATGCACGTTATAATAAAACAACAAATAAAGGGTTTCAAATACGCATACAGCTATATTAACTCACCACATAAGGGTGGAAATCAATAACGCTCCTCAGGAACCCAAACTTCTTTTTTTCTTTTTTACTACGGTATTTGATTTGAATGCAAGTACAAATCGTTTTTCACAGATCGATTTCGCAAGCTCTATCGTTATAGAAACTGTTATGACGCCGCTCTTTCCCCAATCGACAACACGAGTCTCCCCCTATACTGTGATGGAGTCTGATCGACAACACACGTTTCGATAAGTAAAAAAAAAAAAATTAAAAACACAGCTTCGCGGACTTTTATATGCCTTTTGAGGCAACGAATAGCCTTCGTCACTTTCTAACTTAAACAGCAATTAAACTTTTACAAAGTGATTTAAATGTTTATTTTATTTTTGAATTAAACGTGTAGAAAATAATTCATCTTCATCGGGTCGATGAAATAATACCGCGGAAAAGAATTCCTTCTTCTTTTTCCTTCGGCGAAGTTTATGCAACACGAAAAAATTTGTCAGCTGCAGTAAAAAATAATATTAATCAAACGTAACGAGTAGCGTAACCTGACATATGATATCTTAAAATATTAACGAAATTACTTTACCCGCTAGTCAGTTAGATATCTAACAGGTACGTTACTGCGGTTCTGCAAAATGTAAAGCGGTAACAGTAACGTCATTAATTGTAACAAGTTACTTCCAACACTGGTCAAAAGTGTTCCCACTATAAAGTAAAAAAAAACAAAAAACAAGGCACCCCCTTCTCCACGGCCACAGAGCTCCATATCACTTCACTGCTGCTCATTGGGATTCTCTTTGAGAGTAACAACGACCTGGCTCTCTCAATCTTTCACCGTCTCACTCTTTCACACGCTATATTTATTTGCTTCTCTACGTATCTTTTTTTGGGATCGGTGACTGGGTATGTTAACGCACTGCAGCTCGGATCACAGGAAGCATAAGCTCCCGCTGCACAACCCCGAGATCGTAGGCTTAATCTCTACCCCAGCCCGTTTCAATCGGAACGGGCGTCTTACCGGCGTGCAGTCGCGTATAACGATTGCATGATGCACGACGCCAGACTAGCAGTCGTACTGCACGGGTCAGATGTCTCACCTACATTAAAACTTTGGATCGGGCTACTTGGTTCATTATAATCTAGAAAACCTAAAAGCGCAAAAAAAAAAAACACGGACGAAGAGACACATTTAAGACGGACTAGCGCTAAAGGCAGTCCATGCTGTATGTCTCTTCCCCGTGCTTTTCTTCTTTTTTTTTCGCTTTAACTTTTTACATAATTATCTGCATTGTAGACGCATATTAAGGTTGACTGACTTCCCGATGTCTAAACAAATACAATACAAATGTTTTTTGTCCCCTTATTCTCTGAATTGCCGCCAGCATTCTATGTTGCTATCTAAAGGCTTCTTTACTCCATGATTGCATCCATGAAAGCCAACGCTGTGAGCCCTCCGTCTTCCGTATTGTGCTCTCAGTCTCAGTTTAAGAAAAAAACACGTGGAGCAATTTGACGTAAGTCGACGAACGATTTTGGAACCCTGAAGGTATATGCTCCATTATACAACCAGACAAAGCGTCCCATGCGTCCGCACACTCATTACCAGCCCCCTTCTTCCCGTTACACTCCATTCTTGCATCGGGAGGAAGAGCGAATGAAGTCTCTCTAAGTACTCGCTCACACCATTACAGCTTGCCAACCGTATAGCACCGCAAGAAACACAGATAGAAAGGATATCCGAAAGCAAACCGTTGTGCTTGCCCGTGCAAATACGGGGGAGCTGCCTATACTATTTAAGGCGAGATGTTCCGGTGGCGCCCTCTCTCATCATTCCTATTCCCTTGACATCGCGATTAGGATTTGTGTTAGAAGTTGCGATCCTGACGACTTCGCACCGATTAAAAACGACGGCACCAATATGCCCCCTTTTTTCAGAAAGTACCGCTGTCTTGTAGCTGAAGACTCAATTACTCGAGTCGGCCATTGTTTGGGGCACGCACTCAGCTTGAAGTCTGCTCATCAGCTCCTATCGGAAACGATTATAGAGACAGCACTCGGCGAGGACTCTAATACAATCTGCATGCTTCATGCCCCAAGAAATGGCAACTGTCAATGTTGCTTGATTTTTTTTTTTTTTTTTAAGGTACTCATTGTGTATCCCGAACGCACAGTGGAAGCTGTACTCATCGTGTGTTCACCATCAAAACCGTCAGAGAGTTGACGTTCCGATCAGATTGCTCCTCATTTCCGTCAATGAAATCAGAATTAATCTGACAAAAACGTCCGATTGTGAGCCACATCGACAGTTTAAAAGGCTGACCGCGGTGACGCGTGCAGTAACACACGTTGCCAATAAGTGGCACTCAGTATGCACTAACCATAGCTATATGTGCAGTTGTTACAGGGCCATGTACGATATTGGGTTGGAACGTTTTTTACTTCAAACAAGCAAACTGGATAAACGTATACTGGTGCACAACGCCGCTGACCAAGACTCTTTTAGGTCGCTGTCTTATTTCAAGGATAAAAATAGAGTTTTTCTTCACTCTCCCTCTTAAATGTGATGACGTAGGCAAGGGAATCGCACTGTTGACGTGATAACGAGTGCTGCCTTAGGGTGACGATAAATAAATTCGATTCATTGATTGGACGCGAGCACTGTGTAAGCACTCGAGAAATCAATTCCTTGACGCACATTCAGGTAGTATCTTGCGTCCAATCGTTGTAATGACGGGAATAGCTGAACCCTAAAAATGGTTAGAACTCAGAACGTGCCCTGCACCTTGCCAACCCCAATGTGTGTGTTTAGGCCGGTCAATCTGGCTGGGAGTTTAGGGGGTGATCGAACGCCACTCGTTTTTTGGCAACTTTTCTACAACCGCCTATGAGTGGGAAGAACTAACGTATGTTCTTTTTTGGGTTTTGTACGTCAACCGTTTATTTTAAGCTGAATTTATTGAAAGTGAAATAAGCGTTGCATCCATTCCCCAAGCGCGCGCTTCCAGCAAGAAATCTTGATATAAATTTCACGCCGCGCCGGCCGCGATCAAATCTAAAGCGAATTTGAGCACACATCTCCTCCAGCATGTGCGAAATATGCGTGGGCTCGACCTTTCCTCGTCGCCCGTACACCTGGACAGAACAAGCAAACAAAGTAAGCAAACCCCCGAAGTAAAATCAACAAATCCCAACAAATGAACTGTGCCGCAATTTCTAACTTTCTGCTCCGGTGAACTCAACAGGTTAGCGCATTATGTAACCGTGCAACACAAAAGTCCACCCCACCATTCAAAGCATTTAGGCTGTACGCAATGTTTATTTTTTCGCCACGTCTTGCGTCAGACTAAACTCGTAACGTTTTCACGTCAACTCGTCACAAAGTCCACGTCAGCCTCGAGAAACACTCGGAGAAAGTTTAGAAAGCGTATGAACTTTTCTAACCCATGCATGACCATTAGCTCCGAAACCGCGCACTTCATCTTAGAGCGCGGGCCTCACGTGCCACGCGCAAGCATACGCCAACTTGTTCGCACAATAGTATATTCTCAAGCAGAGACAGAGACAGAGAACGATCCACGCGAGGCTCGCTCTCCATCGTCTCCTCCCCCCAAAAAATAAATAAATACTTAGATAAATAATAATGGAGGGTCGTGAAAAACGCCTGCGTTTCGGGAGAGAATGGAGAAGCAGCGCGGAGGAGAAACCGAGGCGAATTGCGAATGTCGCAGTCTCTCAAATATTCATGAGCGCCGGAAGGCTCCTTTGTGGAGGCGGCGACGCGGGGCCGCCGAGGAGCGCGGCGGCCGAGACGCCTCGCTCGCCCGGCGGACACCCCGAATGCGTCGGCTGTCGCATTCAATTTCGGATGGACATAAAGCTGTCCTTTCCGGGGCCGCTGAAACAGAGACCGTGCGCTGTATATGGCACTCGGGGGGCCGCCTACACTCCCTTCAAGACTAAGCTGACAGTGCGGTGGAAGCTGTAGGTGCCCGACGGGCCAGTTGATCGTTCCCGCCCCATACCCACGCGCAGATAGCGGGGTGAGGTGACGGAAGGGAGGAGGGTGAATGGTCCCTGCGAGCGCCTAGCTTCCAGTGCACTGTCTAGCTCAAGGGTGAGCGATGTATAGGAAGAAGCGTGCTCGGACAGGGGCCGCCGAGTCTACTCGGGGAGGAAAAAAGGTGCAGCGAGATCTCTTATTGCGCTCGTTATTGTATGTGGGACGGCGATTTCTTTTCCGTCGTCCCCTTGTGTGCCTTTGTTGTTGTTCTTGTTGTTGCTCTCTTCTAAAGATAAAGTTGAGCGTGTAATTTTGTGGTTTTTGCGGTGTTTCGGTGGCTTCCATACATGTATGTAAGCGGTCTCGCATCCACTTGGAACTTAACGCTCCTCAGCTCGGAGCGTGGAGCGAAAGCTTGCGCTGGGAACGTCCTGGGTTCGATCCCTATCGCCTCCACCCGTTTCGATCTGGATGAGTTTCGTACCGGCACGCGTTCGTGTAATCACTACTGTGGGATGCACGTTAAAAATCCCAGCTTAGCGCTTCTACTGCACTCGCTAAATTTCTCACCTTCAACTAAGAGACCGATCACCCATTGAGGCGTATCATCAAGGCTGTTATTACATGCAAAGCAAGCCAATTTTTTTTTTTCTTTACTGGAAAAGATGGAGGCCATTGTAAACAGGACGAGACCACGATGGAAGACGAGAGAGCTGTCTGAACGGCGCCGCCTCGCCAGGGAGCAAGTATGTTGAAGGTTCGCCTTATCTGACATACATCATGAGATAGCGCAGAATTACGGAAACTGGAGAACCGCCCTTATTAGCGCACACGCCTTCAAGGCCGCGAGACGCCCGATCACACCTGCGTGCGGATGGATGGATTGCAGAGCCGTATATGTAGAGAGTTTGGTCAATGGGAGGCGCGGGCAGAGCCAGGGCGTGCACCAGACTCGGAAAGAGGGCTTGGCATGCTCTCTTGACCAACCAGAAGGCGAAAAAAATCCCCTAGCGGTGGTAGCGAGAAACAGTTCTGATGAAAGGTCTATGTTCGTAAATGGTTTTAATAAGCGCGTAAGAGTGAAGCGTAGTAACTCTTCGTGGTTGAAGATAGGGTGCACGTGTTGTTGTGATCATGATCATGCAGAAAGATGTAAGAAACGAATGCGCCGCTCAACTCTGTTTTACTCGGACAGAGTGTGACCGCTCGGACGGCAGATTCCCGGCCCTCGGCGCTTGGCTTACGGATTATGTCGATCGTTCCGCTAGTCGCACTCCTCCACCATCATTTTGGATGAGCGTGATTGAAACATCACGTGTACCATATTTTCAGCCATCGAGAGTTACTCTAATGCAGTTATCACGTTTGTTTCTCGCGGCCACCACCAGGGTATTATTTCCGGCCTCTGGTTGGTTACATTCGAATTTCTGAAGACGCCCTGGAACACGCCCAGCCCGCTTTCAGCCAATGGCGTCTCCTCATTTGTCTCCTATACTTCCCAACGAATGGCCAAACTCTCTACATATACGGCTCTGATGGATGGATGAATCCGGCTGAGCCCTTTGGATCGGGCGGCAGCTTACGCCACCTAGCCATTTTGTTTTACCATTTAAGCTTAAAATATTACATGTGAAATCTATAGTCACTCCGCACTGCAAAGAAAGTGAGGCTATAAAAAACCCCTTGCCATCAGTTAATAAGAAAATACCTAGTTTTCTCTCGCTTTCTGCCACCATTCACTTAATCTTTGCTTGGTAATATCTACAGTCTTGAAATCCACTCTCCCTTCGCTGTCTTTAAAACCCAATGACTTTATTAAATCTATTGTCTTCGGTAGGCATAGGGTGAAGCCCTTTACAGTAGAGTATCAAGTGCTCAGCCGTCTCGTCCTCCTCTCCACAAGCAGTGCACACTGTATCCATTTCCTGTTACTTCGCTCTGTATGTTCTGGTTCGCAGAACGCCCGTCCTCGCCTCAAACACCAGCCTTACACTGCCCCTGCTGGGAGATGCGCGATGCCCGCGTGGAATTTCGATTCCCTTTCTGACCTTTTAGAGCGCAGCTCTTAGGCGCCCGTTTCCGGCTTGAGCAGCGTCGGCGTCGCCGTCGGCGTAACCGCGCGGTGCATTATGGGTAAATTTCCACGCTAAATCTAGCGGAAAAATTTCCGCGTTAAATCTAGCAGAGAAATTTCCCCGCTAAATCTAGCGAAAAACTTTCCCCGCTAAATTTAGCGGAAAAATTTCCCCGCTAAATCTAGCGGAAAATTTTCGCCGCTAGATTTGGCGGAAAATTTTCCCCGCTAAATCTAGCGGAAAAATTTCCCCGCTAAATCTAGCGGAAAAATTCCCCCGCTAAATCTAGCAGAACAATTTCCCCGCTTAATCTAGCGGAAAATTTTCTCTGGGGGGTCACGTGACCCCCCGAGGTCACGTGACCCCCACGTGACCTTGGGGAGGAAGTTATATGACCCCACCAAGGTCACGTGACCACCCCCCCCCTGAGAACACGTGAACCTCAGTACCCTTCCCTCCTCCTCCTCAAGAGCTGCGCTCTAATTCGGCGTTACAGGGAATTGTATTTCCAACACCACCCTCTCCTTCCACCGTGCACGAGGTCGTACTTTCAAGCTGTTCCTTGAGAAGTTGTGCGAAACTCAGCTATTGTCGGGGAGATCGAACTGTAGGGGGCGCAGTTGCATTATCATCATCATCAACGCAAATAATCGCTGTGTGGCACACAACCCCGACGCCAGCACTCGCCAAGCGTACGCCGCATCGTTGCCGCGCTCGCTGCATATTTGTTTGTAGCGATATGGTGCGCATTTGCTGCGTTCCGGAGTGCTTGAAGCATCCTTTTGAATCGGGCATATGCAGCGCGGAGGATTGCAGCCCGTACGCGACGATGCGGACACTGTCCGCCGTCTGCTCTGGTGTAAAGCTGCACTCGATGACATGATCGCAGTTTACAACGTCTTCTCCTTCAACGAGACACCGCTTGGCTTCACCAATGTCATCCATGATTGTCGCAAGAGAAAGGGTAGCTGAAAATTGAAGTGCATGTTTTGTTAAACATTAAAAAAAGAAAAACACGGACACCATGCCGACCGACGCACGATCCAGCGCGCGCGGCCGACACCACGCGGCTGGCCCGGCACGCCCGCGCGTGACCACAGATGTGCTTGTTTTGACTTCCAACAGGACTTCGAGGTCATTGAACGCCAAGAGGGGACTAGATTACTTCTATAAAGGTGCCTTTAGAAAAAAAAACAATGGTGTTACATATCTTCCACGAGCCTTGCGTCGTCGTCTATCACGGCAGCGCATGCAATAATGACTGCGGTCGGAGGGTTTGTTTTCCACACAGCGTTAGTGCCCGAGGTGGCCGCTAAAAAGCGCCAATCCTCGATCGCCTCTCATATACCTCTGATTCTACGTAAAAGAATACACGTAGGTGCGCTAAAAAAACGCAGTGTCGATGCTCATACGCGTAGCTTTAGGGAGCAGTCGCAGCACGCATTTCCGTCGTGTTTGTGTCTCTGTTCCGCGATAAATGAGACGTTTTATGACGAACTTTAAGTAGATTCCGCTTGTTAACGCACGCTAGCCATTAAGAGTCACGTATAACATAACGCTTAGGCAATGCCACCGTGATTTACAGACGCTAAGTCGACCAAAGACGGGCACCCTTAACCGCAATTATGTGTAATTGAGGTTAAACCTACCTGCGGTTAGAGGGATCATGAAATGATTTTTCAGGTAGCGCAAATCATTGTCTGAAGTGGGGAAGAAAAATTCCTCCTCACCCATGTCCTTTTTCTTCCAAAAATGTATATTTCCCCTCTCTCCCATTGGATTCGGCTTGACGCATGACCATTACCTTCCCATTATCCCGGGTGATTTGGTCGTCTACTATGAACTGGCGCCATTTTCGTGCGAGGTATGGCGGTGGCTCCATGCATACGGACCGGCCATAGATTGTTTTATTCTTATTTCCTTTTTTTTTGTACCACGACCTCGGCGGCAACGTGATGCCATCTTGCTGTGCTATGGATTGTACGAAAGGTCTTGCAAAAAGAAAGGAGTTTTTTTACCATCCAGTTGGGAAAACAAAATCTTCAGCGACGAAGAGAATGAGTCCACCGGATCGGTCGGAAAAGTTTCGACTGCCTCCGAGGGAAGTGAGTGCATTAGATGGGCAATTAAATACACAAGACGCGTAAATAGCGTAATATTCCTCCATGCGCATGCGCCCAACTGCAGGTAGTATTTTATGTTGATAAAGTCTGTACGAAGTAAACCAAGCTGCTGCTTTGTCAAAAAGATTGTTAATGCTAAAAAACAGAAAACGTTATGGGCTTGCACGAGTTGTGCTCTCTTTTATTTGCCTAACTTGGGCGAGGCCGAGTCTGCGAAGGCAGTTCGTCCAAGATACTATTTGCTCTTTCTCGCGTGAGTTGAAACGTGGTGGCGCCAGTGTGCAAATAGCCCCCAAACACTACCGGTTCTGAAGTAGACTGCGGGTTTTGCAGTATTGGGGTAATCAAATATACACGCTGTCTTCTGAAAATGGCCACTTACTGCACTGTCAGACTTATTTCACTCTTGTGATAAAGAAATGACGAGTAAAAAACTTAAAATATTCGTGAACCGGAAGTGGAGTTAGTTAGTTAGTTGGCGCTACCTCACCCCTCTTGAGACAGGGGGATCAGCAAAAGTTCAGATTGCCGACACAGGTAACAGTTTCAGTTTCTTGTTTTGTTCTAGCTTCTCCAACTTTTGGGACACTTTCACTGATTGGGGATCGCACCCAGTCTCTCCCACTCATCGAGAATGGGCTTGGTTGCTAGTGTACCGTGGGCCCCTTCCCCGAATCCCAGCATATCGGGAATCCTTTCTTCGCTGATTGCCCACCGGCCCTAGACCACTGGGTCGACAGTGGTCAGGGGCAGGGCACCAGAGCAGCACATGGGGGACGTCCTCGCTTGACTGCCCGCACAGAGGACAGGCTGTGTCGTTGTCTCCGAAGAGTTGGGCACGTCGGCAGTTTGTCATCAGCGCTCCTACCCGTACCTGAAACAGTAGCGCGCTTTCATTGTCCCCTCGGTAGTGTATGTATGGAGACGGCTCTGACTTGTGATGCGCGTAGATGCTCTGGAGGATCAGCTTTTTCATTACCGCCTGTCTCGAGGCTTCAAGTTCAATCGCGTTCACCTCCTCTGTCACAGCTTTGAACCACCCTTTCTCCAACGTGGCCTCATGTCGCTTTGTACCTTTGCTGTACACGGAGTCAAGCCTGGCGATGGTGTTTGACCAGTTCGTCCTGCTGCTGCGGTATTTAACGTAGTGGAATCTACTTTCGGCGTACGCATCATTTGGCATGTGGATCAGGCGCCTGAGGTATCCATGCTTGGCCCTTGCATCCCGTTGTTTGAATGTCGACCAGGCCCTCTCTCCCGTGACGGCCAGGTTTGCGGTTGCCCCGTTTCCGCCCAGTGCCCACCGGCCGATTTCCACTTGATGGCGGCCCAGTGTCTTCAGGGTGGTATGCTGGAAAACCCCTGAGTTGTTAGCGTAGGTGACCGCCGGTACTGCGAAACTCTTCCACAGTGCCCTCGCAAAGATGTATGGGTTAGAGGAATACTTCGCCATGTTCCACAGGTAAGCTTTTCGGATGTTGGAGGTTTTTAGTGTGTTCCTCTCGTGTTGTTCTAAGTATTGCGATCTCTCCCAGATACCTGTACTCCTTGGTGTGTTCTACTTCTCCTTCTGTATTCTAAACGTGTGGTTATGCTCATGAACATTATAGCCCATCCACTTTGACTTTTCCTTACTGAATTTGAATTCCTCTTCATTCCCAATTTGAGTGCAGATATCGAGCATGTCTTGAAGGTGAGTTTCACTCTCTCATAACAGGAGTATGTCATCAGCAAAGGCCGGTACTGGAATATAAGTTGTTTCCATGTCATTACTGGTGGTAATGGTTGTGAAAGAAACACCCTGCCCTTTGGCTTGCAGCTCCAGAATGAGACCGTTGATGTAGATATCCAACAGGGTTGGAGAGAGCGTCAACCTTGGCGCAGACCCACAATCATGTTCACCTGCCCTGATACATATTCTCCCAAAATGTATCTGGCGTTGCATCCAGCGTTCGTGTTTCTGAAGAGCGATACTCTCTGAACATCCAGTGCCATAGCTTCTAACTTCGTCCACATCTTCTCATGGACACTGCATCATAGGCCTTTTCCAAATCAAGGTAAGCCCGAGTGAGTGGTGACTCTATTAGTTAGCTCTATTAGTTGTGTGACACTGAATAACTTGCTGCTGCCCCGCCGGTTCCTACGGAATCCATTGTGTGCCTCGTTGAAAAGATGGGCTTTCTCACAGAGTCTCGGTAGTCTGTCTTGCAAAATTGATGCAAACAGTTTGTATACTTTACTCTGTAATTTTATCGGCTTGTTTGAGTTTAATGATTTCTTGTCTTTATCTTTACCTTTGTAGATCGGTTTTATTCTGGATTGTTTCCACGCTTCAGAGATAGGACTTTTTCCCAGCATGTTGTTTAGAAGGTACCTTAGGTGCTTCTGTGATACCGGTTTAAGCTTTTTCAGGAACTCGTTGGGGATATTGTCTGGACCTACTGACCTTCCTGCTTCTAGTTTATTAATATGTCTCTGTAGTTCACCGGGCGCTATTGGTTCAAGAATGCTGCGGTCAAGTTGTTTCTGAGGTCGTATCCTCCTGTGTCCTCGGCCTCTTGTGGAAGCAGGCTTAAAGTCCCTGAAAGTATCTAGTCATTCCCTCGTTAATTCCTTATTGAGTGGTCCATCGGTCTTCTCCATTCCCTACCATTTTGTGCTCGAGGTCCTCGTCTGGTTGGAGAGATCGTACATATCTGCAAAAGCAACGGGCTTTGGTGTCGCTTTCTTGTAGGGATAGTTCGTGTTTCGTGCGTATCTTCAGAATTTTCGTCACCGCTACAGATTTTACTTTATTTTCCTGTAGCCCATGAGTTTCCCAATACTGCTTTGCCATGCTGTATTGCTTTTTATTTGTGGCCTTTCAATGTTTTCTGGACCATTCCTGTCGTACTTTGATTTCCTCCTTCACCTCCTTATCAAACCACGTTGTTCGTTTATCACTTTTGACTCTGGTTTGTTTCCCTACATGGGTATATGCCAGTTGCATTAGAGACTCGTAGAACTCACTTTAGATTGATGGGGGTCTTTTTGCAAACTCAGCATCCAAGGCATTACCCCATGCTGACATTTTATCTTCGTCGCTAGTTCTCCAGTAGCTTGTCCTCCTATGGAGTTTGTTTCCTCGAGCTGTGTATGAAATTTTTGTAGGCTTGGTCAAACGCTATTTTTATTCGATTATGGTCACGTTCGCAGTTTAACACTTTTTCTTCGTCCACTGTAATATCTTAAAGGTGCCATGGTGCAAAGAACAAATCTTGGGAGGCGAGAATGTAGTCGTTGGGTGATTGCTGCGTTCCTCTGCTCCATGTTATTTGCCCCTTACAGCCTTCCTCCAGATTAAATATTCGCAAATTCTAGTGCTCTACGAGTTTGCTCAGATTGTGAGCTCAGAAAACTCGTAGGACCGGGGCTACTCAATAGGTGGCGTCGCTGAGTTTGTTGCCAGACAAAAAAAAGGCGAATATTCTATCTCCTCAGTTGCGTGCAGCAGAGGCCAAAGCGAGGCGCGAGCCCGTGGCGTTCAGATTTGCTTCTTTTTTCTTTTTTTTACGACCACAAGCGAAAGGAAAGCAAGTCTGAATGCCATGTGCCCGCGCCTATGCCTTTGCCTTTGCTGCACAGAGCCCCTGAGATAAAGTACAGAAAGTTTTAGTAGAGCGCACGCTAGGGATTGCGGACCTTGTTTAATTTCTGCTCAAAGCGACGGCACGAACTCCCGTTAGCAAAGCGCTCCTTGCCTACGATCCACTGAAAATGTACAGAAGCCTTTAGGTAGTTGTGCATGGGCGCCGCCATAGCCGACCTTCAGTTTTGGTTTTCCCTTATTCCGTTCGCTTCACTTTATCATTGCAACAGGAGCACAGCTAATTGCCACTTTAGGTGCTACTCTGTGTTTCTCCTCAGCCTAGGCCTTTGTGAAGGCTCGTCAACACCTGCTTCAGTGACTCGGCATCTCGGAAAAAAAAGAGAAGGTCGGCAATGGTGGCTCAATCTGGCGCGAGTTTAAAGCGTCTATATTTACCAGCAGGAAGAGGAGCATTCTGTCGTATGCCTGCTGTCGGAATTTGCTGCAATAAACGGAAAAACGCAATATATTTCTGCAATGCACGGCGATGTTCCAAAATGCTCGAGACTACACTGTCTTTTTTTTTTTTTTTTCATCAGTGCGTTCAGCGGAATCGGGGAGAGCTTTTCTTTACACCCGAGCGACTCCAACTCTGCTCGCGTTATTACATTTGCCGATCCAGAAGTCTTCCCGTGTTTTAGAACTACAATAAAGTACACAAATGCTGGATTATTCACGTTAAAAGACAAAACCATCTCAATATTTGAAAAAAAATTAAAAGAATATCTAGTCCGCCTTATGCAATAGCAAACAAGTGGCCCGGCACGCATAGAAGCGCGCCTACGCGCGCTCTTTGGGCCTCGCACGAAAATGGCGGCGTGGGAGCGTGGCGCGCAAGGAGGGCGAGGAAGATTGCCCTCGATGGAAAGGAGGAAAGCGAAGAAAGTGGGGGGAATTGACCCTTTTTGAATTTCAGTGCCGTCTGGTGGCGGAAACGGCGGTTTAACATTTGCCGTACTAATGGCGGCAATGAACCTGTAGTGTGCAGTATTTTATCCGGCACTGTCACTTTCGCAGGTCAACGCAAACGAGAATGTGCTCTTCACTGTACAGTTCTTTCTCGATCATCTCTTTCAGTGTCGATGACCCCAAAGATGCAACCAGCCAGAACGAAGCGCCAACCCAGATAGACGCCTTGATAAAGTACTACAGATCAAGGGGCTTTGAAGTCGAGTATGTGCTACTAACAAATTGACCGTGCCCGAGTTAGAAATGAACGTTTACGCAGCTCTTTCCTTCAATTCCTGCTTCGCATCTTGCTCACGTCTTGAACGCTATAGGCCTCGAATCCTCAGTTTAGGAGTATCTTCAACTTTTTCCGTCATAAGTAAACAGATGTCCGCCATTAGTAAGGCACATATGCCAATTTTCAGATGATGATAGTGATGAAAGTGGCCAGACTGAATTACGGAAAGGTTCTATTGCGCTACTTTTCAGTATATGAACCGCGTTACTAAAAGAGGGATAGGGATAAAAGAAGAACGGATTGCCGGCATTTTCTCCCATAAAAAAAAAAACTCCGCCGTTTTTAACAATAATCCTATCAATAATCCTTTCTCGCCTAATTGCCAAAATATTTGGTAAAAATAAACTTTTTTCATTAAAGTATTGAATTTTCAAGTTACGCCATCCGCGAGGTTTCCAGGAGGTCATTCTCTACTGGCAACAATGAACGATCTCTACTTTTCCTATCCGTGTACGAAACCGGCGGGCCGGCGGACGAGCGACCCAGGCAGCCACGAAGCGGCTTTCTGGGCGCCCGCGATCTAGATTATTTGTTCACAGCTTCAAGGTTGAAAGTTCCTTTGCAAAGGGTAGTAATCTGTGCTCTGCGGTAGATTGTACGGAAATGCTTCTTTCTTTATTCTTGTTTTTGTGGGAGAAGACAAAAAACCGTTCCCGGGCACCAATGTGGGCCAGCCACTTCAATGTGTTCTTGCGCGAACTGTGTGCCCAGAGAACTAGTGTCGCATGAAACATTCTGGCTTATGCTGGGAATAGTTTACAGAGTTACGGGCTTGAGTACGCCACTACTTTGTAGCCGCGTGCTAGGAGTCGAGTATCCTACAGCTAGACAAGCTTCAAAAGCGCCAAGTGCTGACACAAGCCGGCTGTAACCCCTATAGCATCCCTCCAAAGACGAGCGCTAATAGTATCGAAAAAATAGTGCAAATTGTAGAACTATAGTCGGCATTCGTCGCAGTCACATTTGTAATTCACTATTGCTTGAGTGTTTTTTTTTTATTTATTTTATTCCTTTTGGACATCGAAAGTAGCTCGGGCTACTCTCGGACTTCCACTCACGTGGCCGATCTGTTTAAGACGATAACTGAAACCTCTAAACAATTTTAAGTCTGAGTTTAGACGTGACTTTCGACACACTGCTATTTGTGTCTGGTATTAGAGAGGTTTAGGGAGCAGGCGTTCAGCTCTATGAATACACGATACAGCCATCGCCTGGGTTGTCAAATGGTTGGCATGAAATTTCCTCTCACAGGAGAGCTGGTGTAAACGTCTTTATTTTTTCTGTTGCGGAGAAATGTGATAGCTAAAAAGCTTATTTTTTTTGTATAAAAATGTGAATGGTGTTAAGGACAGGCACGCACATTTACAGCTGATGGGGGCTGTGCAAAACCTAAATTTAAATTCATAAAGTCTTATATAATTACACTAGTCTTTATGATCATTCGTGGATGAGTGTTTGATGAGCGTGTTGCATTCTACGCCAAAAATAATTAAAAAAAATTAATACAGTTTTTTTTTCTTGTTTTTTTTTCTGGGGGGGAGAAATTATTTAGTTTAAAATACGCTAATTTTTTTTAGCCCATTTTGAATTAAAATTTTATGATGCATTTTTGTACTTTCCGAAATATTTAAAGCAAATATTTATATTTAAAAAGGAACAGTGTAAATGTGCACCTTTATGTATGGCTTGGTGATGGCGGAGTTTTTTTTTTATTTTAATTTTAGCGCGATCTTTATGAACAGAAACCTGCCATCTGGCCTACATAAATGCAGTTCATTCCATTCCATACATTTCAGTGTTTACGAGAATCAGAGCCTACATGTGTTAGCAAGCGCATGTTCATCGCTCTCGAAGGCGAGCAGAGTATACGCACCACAAGCACGAACGCTCAAAACTGCACCGACCAGAACCGCTTTTCTGGAATGGTCTAGATATGTTACTAAGCCGCTTAAGCACCAAGGATCATATGCGTGCTACAAAGGCAGTTACACGCGCTGGCGCCTGAAGCAGTAACTTTGCTAAAGAAATTCTTAAACAAATGGCGCGTTCCCTCAGGTAAGACGAGCGTGTAGGGCACCTGTATCCACATTTAGAGCATTCTCAGTGGTGCTTGGGTAATTTGTAAAAACATATTTATTGCTTGACTTGTCGACATTTCTTCGCCAGCGTACCTGCTAGCTTCTGATAGAATGAGAACGGATTTCCTAGAGACTTCACTAAACTAACGAACCGCGGGCTAGCCCGCGGTTCGCTAGAAAACTGTTTTTGCAACTCGGCATGTTCAAGCTTGAACATGCCAAGTTGCAAAAACAGTTTTCTCAAAAACCAAATTGCTTCCGTTTTTTTTTTTCTTTTTTTACTTTCTCATAGTTCAGCACGTACGGCAAGATGATATTTTGTGCAAATAGAGATTATTATAAACTTAAAATAGCACGAACTCCAAGGTTTTCTCGCTGTTAGACGCGAGAAAGGCGGGCGCAAGCGTACCCGATTGCCGGCCGCGCGCGTTGCTGCCCGCCGGTGATGTCACGCTTGGGTGGCGGGGAAAACTGGGAAAAAAACTAGGGAGAACAATGTTTCGGTTTCGGCAGTGAACAAAATATAAATTTTTTAATTAACTAGACTGAATCTGGGGGAACGAGATCGCATTTCGGAATCAGGAAGCCATCCGCATTCAGTCTGTCTATGCTGGAAAAAGCGGTGGAGAAACTGCATCGTGACGTCGCCGGTATGAGGAGCCTAATCTTCATCGCCGACAAACTACATCGAAAGAGAACTGCACCGTGACGTGTCCGGTGACGTCGCCGAACTGTGGCAATTAAGTTGAAACTGCATATTTTTTTTTTTTCCCCTACAGGGAATTTCTGAGAATCGCAAAACTCGGCAGTGAAGGGTTCTAGAAAGCAATACATTTAAGTATCCGAAACGTATAGTGCAGAGCAATTTAATTAAGCTATTTTTTTCTGAAATTTGTCGCATGAAATCTTTAGTTTACTTAAGTTACACAAAAACTATTAGTATTAGCCGCAGCCCTTTACGTTGCGCAAGCAGGCAGTCATGGCCGACAACACGTAAAAGCGCAAGGAAAGTCCTAGCGCGTGGGTCTACCAGACTAGATTCTGAACGGCTTTTTGGCAGAAAACCAAGTTTTAGTGAGGGCCGCCACTGACAGTCCTTTGACCAAGCCTCAGCGTGACGAGTTGTGGGACAGAATTGTGGACGAGCTGAACGCCCAAGGCCCGTCCATCAAAACGCGAGCAAAATGGAAGGGCCACTGGAATACTCGTGTGTGCCACACCCGAGCACGGGATTTGGATATAGCGTGTGCTGCTCGGCCCCGTATCAGTACTGCGTGGTGCATGTTCAGAACCCCAGGCTAGCAGTCGTACTGCACTGGCTAAATTTCTTATCTACAGTGGGTAACAATGTCGCCGCGTTCATGCAGACTAACCTCCTGCTGTATAAACAACTAAGAACAAATTTGACTTTTGGCTTTGTTTGACTGCGTTAATGCAACTTCCGTGCTGCACGAGAAAGAAAAAAATGTTCCTTCGAGGGCTAAATTTTCGGTGAAGTAGGAAGCAAAAAAAAAAAAAGAAAAGAGAATATTTCCCTCAACGGGGGTTCGTAGTAGATGAGGAAAACGACACTCAGTGTTTAGTCCCATGGTGTGTATGGTCTTCTCTTTATGTGTATGTTTATTCTAGTTCAGCTGGCCTTACTCGAAGTAGTTGCTTTAAAATAAAGTATATATATATATATATATATAAATATTTTTTTTTTTTTTTTTTTACTTGAACTATGAACCAACTAGCTCAGCTTTAGCCTGTTACGGATGCTTGGCTTTCCGCTCCGCCAAATCGCTTATATGGGGTTCACTCAAATGAAAACATAATCGTGTTGAATCGTGTAAAAGTATTTAAAATATTTATCGATCACGCCGCTGAACTTGCATCGCTCGAATAACTTCCTTTTTGTGAGCGCCTTCTCTGCTTGAGTTTGCTGGAAACACAGCCACTTCCATCCAAGGCAATCGATGATAGGGTTGGTGACATCAACAAGTACGCGACTGACACAGCACTGGTGAACACCAATGATTTCGTCGCTCCCGACCGTTTCCTGGAAGCCGCCAGCGGCGTAAAAGCGTAGAGCTGCGAGGACTTGTTGTTCGACCGTCAGCACACGGGGCCCTTCCCGACGCCGCTGAAGCTTTCCGTGAAGCTGGTCGCACAGCCAGCGAGTCACCCCTTTGGTCAGCCGATATTCGCCCACAAACCTCGCATCGCTCGTCTCGAAAGCATCCCGGTGATCTCTAAATGCTCGATCCACTGGCGAACCCAACAGTAGAGATGCATATGCTAGGCTCGCCATCTTTTACGGTGCAGAACGATATCCAGCTTCGTCTTGACCACTCAGTTAACTGCATCGTCAAAGTGCATCGTAACGTCATTTTGACGTCACTACCAGCTGCATCATTTTACGAGCATAGCTCGGACTGCATAAGGAAAAACTACATTTCAACGTCATGTCACGTGACCCTAGAGAATAGCCAATCAGTGCCCGACGCAGTTTTCTACATCATTTAATTTGTGTTCCAGCATAGGGAGACAGATGATTTTTTTGGATTGTAGTATTCTGTTTGACCGGTGTCCAAACAGAATCTTACAACGATCGATCCTTGTAAGATTCTGTTTGGACACCGGAGTCATGTCGCCTGACGATCGTCAGGCGACATGACTCCGTTCAAAATCGTGGAAATCGAAGCGTCCGGCAGTCCGGCAGTCCGACTCCTGTTTGGACACCGGCAAAGAGAACACCATGATTCATGATCTTCCTCCTCGTTTACTCCGCCTTTCGGTGACCTCGGTTCTGGTCAGACTCGATGTCACACGCCACCTGCCAATGCTGTCCATCTGCTCTGTGGCGGGCCCTCGAATCCTTGACGGTGTTCCAAAGTTGGCTCGATTTTACTCCAAGGTAAGGGTTTTGTACCTTTGCGTTCGAAAACCTACCCGCGTCCAGCGTCGCTCTATCTGTGTTATTACGTGACACGACCCGCTGGAGTGGCTCGGCTCTATTTGGGTAAGAGTTCGAACACAGCCCTCCCCTTTTCCGTTTTCGGGACCTGAAGAGCCGCGGAAGCCTTGGGCGACTGACTGAGAGCCAATAGACATTGTTAGTGGCTGTCCGGACCCACGTGATGAGCATGTTCGAGGCCCCCGTGACAAGTGCAGGCGACCTTTGACAAAAACAAATTTACCTCCGCAAAAAACAAAAAAAAAAAGAAAAAAAACGGACGGAAGCGGAGCGCAGCGGTATTTGTGTCTTAGTCGTATCGCACTCACGATTTTCGTAGTATCCTGTTTGGAGAGGCCTTTACTGAGTGGCTAGGAACGAGCGAAAAACCCGAATGAATGCCCTGGACGCGTGTGTTTCTCCAAGTTCGTTTTTTTTTTTTCTTTTTTTCGCGGTTTTCTTTTTTATTACTTTATTTCCAGATGTAATTACAGCTAGCGTAATCAATGAAGAGAATCTCTTGGTCATGACATCATTGTTCGGTAAGAGACACCACGAATAATAACCAAAAGCGCAGAATATTATCCGGGGACATCTGTATCGCACAAGTGGGATCCGACAAGGCAACTGCGGCTGCTTTCCAAATGACCGAAAGCTTCGGCGGCAGTGGGTTGCGTCTGTAAACAAAAAAAGACTTTTCCACGGCGCCATCCTGTTTACTGTGCTCGGAACATTTCGTGCATAAAGCACGCAAGGAACTTTCCACGCTATACCGTCGATGAATATGGGCTAGGCTGGCAAGGGGAGTGCTAGTTTTCTCACGAGAATCTCTGTTTGGGCTTGTAACTTTTCATAATTTAATTTATCGTAGTGCTGATATATTTGCAGTGCTTACATTGACTCGATTTTATCATCTACAACGATTAGTTCAAGGCTCATTTTTGCCGCCGGGTGTTGATGGAATTTGCTGAAAAGTTAGTTGCATCGGTTTTTCTTAATCGCGATTTCCTGCGCGACAGCAGACAGCCGTCAACTTATGTTGACCAACAGAACGCGACTGGTTTCTTCTTATTTTGCAAATTAGTAAATGATATATCTGGAAAGAAAGCTTGAATTGGTGTAGCTGAAACATGCTCATGCATCCATTTTGAATCATTGATTCATTGATCGACTCGCTCCGGCAATGGGACCATCTCGATTTCGTTGTTTTCAGTTTTAGACACAGGACACGCTCGTCTATACGGAATTCTCGATTAAAACTTTTATAAACATCTGCAAGCCGGAGGGGGTTGTCTTTGATCATTCCCTGCAATGTTCTTATTTCGCGCGTCCTTGTTTACATTACATTTCATTGTTGTGGACGACACGAAAGTGAAACTACAGACACTTTGCCCGGCTGACGTGACGCAGGTTCCGGTATTCTTCCGGGTGCGTGTCAGGAAGCTCCCATCAAAACTCCGCTAGCACGCCGAGATAATACTTGCACGTCCGATCAGCCTTTCACCGAGCAAGACCTTTCTCGTGACTATGTTGTACTTGAGTATTGTGGACGCGTCGCCCGCAAGCCCGCAGTCGTCGGCTAGCGGGGCGACTACTTCGTCCAGAGCGACCCGGGAGTGATGCGACGGACCCCCTCGAGGCCACGGGGAGTCTACCGACGACACCGAGATGTCAACGTCGTACGGGGACTCTGGGAGCTCCTCTGCACTGGAGCGTAAGGAGGCAGCCAAGAGGGCACTTTCTACAACCTCGGATTCGTACGCCCCGAAGCATAACACCACGCGAGTGCCGGACGTCAAAAACGTGCGTCGCGACAAGGACCGTTTGGTTCAGGGTCGCCTCCCGCCGTTGCCTTAAACTCTGTCGCGGTCCTTATTTCGTTTCAACAATATCCTTGCCATATAGGTTTTATTTCTTTTTTTTCTTTTTGCATGGCCCTTCGTCTACTGCTTCTAAACATGCAGCGTTTCAGCAACGTAGACAGGCAGCGTGAAGGTTTTCATTTCGCCCGAAGTGTGTGCCGTTACTTGCTTTTCATACAAGAGACGAATTTTTATTGTGCCCGCGACGTTGAGAATTTCAAAACTCAATTCTGTGTTGTTGTTGTTGTTTTTTGTTGTTCTCTTATAGTTCGTATTGTTGCACGGGCGTTGGTGTTATCGTCTCTCGGCAGTGCTTTTTATCTGGCAGTTTGAATTATTTCTTTCGTTCGTTGGACGCCTTTTTTTCTCGAACGACAGCCGTTTTTGGTTCTTGGAGACTTTAACTGCGTTTTCGACTCTGATAGAGACGTGCAAGGGCGAGGGCGAGGTTGATCTACAGGAAACGGCAGGGAACTTAAACGCCTCATTCAGACTTTTTGGCTAGGGGATGCCTGGCAGGTTCTTCACCCTAACACCTGCGGACATCCGTGGTCTTGTCGCAGCACTTCTAGCCGCTTAAAAGAAAGCTTATTTTCCCGCCGACTTCCTTTTCACGGTATCCCGACGTGAGGTCCTGCCTCTCCCGCCGGGCGCGCTGTACATTACGGATCACAGTGCACTCACTGTGGCACTGGCGGTTCCAGAGTTTCAATCTGGACGTAGTGTCTTGTAACGCCCAGACGTAAGACTGCTGCGCGAGACCGCGGTTGCAACCGAGCTGTGCCAAAGCATTGCACGGACACTGTCTCTACTGCCCCTTGATGCCAGATGTGAGAGGGCTTGAAAGCAGCCTCGCAGTCCGTGCTGGCTTTGGCCGGGAAGTGCCGAAAGGTGGAGCAGACTGCGCTGCTGAATAACGTCATCAGGCGCATGCACATTCTACAATACGGAGGAGTAGGTAGCATGCTTATGCAGGAGTACCTGGAAGTGCTGCGAGCGCGGTACAGCCGCTGGCCCGATACAACTCGCCAATGGCCAATGCCCAGCTTTCGAGGAGTAGGTCCGTGTCTGACACCGAAGTGTTGTGTTACTTCGGCGTGTCCGGCACGAGGGGTGGGGCCTCGGGTGGGATGCCAGGTGTTGCTTTGCCAGGCGGCCGCAAGTCATCTCGGCGAGAGGACATCGAGAACTTTTTTAGAACATTTTGTTTTGTCTTTATACTTCCAAACAAGACGATGACTCATGTTGTCTTGCTTCTGCTGTATGACAGTTTTGTGAAGGTCTGCCCGGCGTACCCGCTGAAGTGAATGAAGGGCTTTTACGCCGAGCATCCCGCGTGGAGGTCTCAGAAGTCTCGCCTTCCATGATGACCGGTGACGCCCCAGTTTCAAATGGTTTACCTACTGACTTTTATTAAAAATTTTAGGGTGTGTTGGGTGACGCTCTTGTTAATGTTGACAGTACTTTCCTGGGAACCATATACGCGCCTGATTATTTTAAACTAGGTAGAGTTACCCTACTCCCTAAGAACGGCGTGGTGTTATCTGAGCCTGGTGCATGGCGGCCCATTACATTACTGAATGCGGATTATAAGACTCTCAAAACCGTCTTAGTTAGACGACTCCGCGACATCCTGCCTTTGATAGTTAGCCCCTTTCAGACTTGCAGTGTCCCAGGACGTACGATTTTTCTTCTTTAGCACTGACGCGTGACTTGTTCGTGTATGCTACGTTTCGGCAGTTAAGAGGCGCTTTCATATCTCTTGATCAAGCAAAGGCCTCCGATCAGATAGAACATTATTTTCTTTACGGTGTTTTACCGACCCTTTGGGTTTATACTTCCTTCATATATTAGCTTGAAAGTTTATGCACTGGTCTGTCTAGCGAACTTATTGTAATGGTCGTCCGACGGACGCTTTCTCAGTTGCAAGGGGGGTAAGGCAGGGCTGCCCCTTGTCTCCTTCCTATATGTAATTAATATTGACCCGTTGTTACGGGTAAAATTCATGAGAGTGAACTCTTCCGAGGGTTCCGACTTCTCGGACGGGGCACAGTGTCTGTTTTTGCCAATGCGGACGACGTGTCTTTGTTCTTGCGTGACTCTGACAGCTTTTTGGTAGTCGAGCGTATTTTTCCGGGGTACGCCGCGCTTCCTGAGGCGCAGTTGAATCGCCAGAAAAGTGAGGCGCTGCAGTTTGAATTATTTTCGGTCGATTCTGTTAACATTCCCCTTGTTTCAACTCTACGTGTTTTTGGGGTACCTTTTTCGAGAATCGGAGTAGCACCTCTGGCTTGGGAAGAAACTTTCGACCATGCGAGGAGTCAAGTACAGCTCGTTTCTGTGTTTGAACTTTTTTCTTTAAGGATAAAGCTTTTTTTGTGAAGAGTTTAATTGTCGCGAATTTATGGTTTGTAGCTAATGTTGCACTCTCACCTGCAGGTTTGAAGCCTAGAATGCCATCTTCTATTTTGTTCTTTTTTGGGGATGGGAAAACTGTACTTGTGGACCAGACGGGCACTATACGCCTACCCCGAACCAGTGGTTGCTGGAGCATTCCGTGCCTGCCAATGTTTACGCTCTTATTGGCTTTAAAGTGTGTGCTCAATCTTTTAGACGACAATGAATATGTTGGTCGCCCCCTTGTATTATATTGGTTTGGTCACCTGCGCCGAGCTCTCGTGCCAAAGGGCTTGTCAACCTGTGACCTGCGGCGGAGACTCCCCTCTCTCCATCATGTTTCTGTCATCGCGATACAGCGTCGGGTGACCGAAGAGTTTCTCACTGTACACGTTCACGAGAGTCCCGTATCGCGAATTTGCGAAGCACTTTGTGCGGCTTACGTGTCTGACCGACACCAAGCCCGGAGTTCCCCGGTAATTTGGGATGACATGTTAGCCGCAGATGTACCAGCGGACGCTGCTGACACTGGCCGGAAGTGACTGGGGAGTGCTGCCCACCAGGGACAGGTTGTTACATTAGGACGTTACCGCGACGGACATGTGCCCCTACTGTAACTGCCCAGAGACAAATGAGCACGTTTTTACCACTTGTATAGTTGCGCGTATATTCTTCACTCCTGTGTCTCGAGTGTTTGGGATGCGCGTCTATTTCGAAAGCCGTACAGGCAATCGGTTTGAGGAACTGGTAGTGATACTAGTAAGCCAAATCCTGTGGACTTATAGATATAGAGCCGAGATTCAGCGTCGCCATTTTAGGCCCATGTTCCCCATGCATCGCACGTTGCGCCAGAAGATAGCGGACCATTTGGAGAATGAACTATTGAAGCGTGGAGAGCAGGAATTCCTTCGACGATGGTATTCTCTCTTTTTCATAGCGAGTAAAGCAGGTCATATAGCGCCCCAAATCCGTGTTTAGATAAGTATAATGTAGGGTCTCTGGTTGGGTAGCCGGCGCGACACTCAATTTGTAAATATGTATATAACCTTTTCTTACTGCAATCAAAAGAACGACTGAGTGCGTTCGGAATGTCCTTGTGACGACAAGGTCACGTGCTTCGCCGTTTCAGTTACGAAGAGTCGCAAATTTCCACTCTAGCGTGCTGAAATGAAATACTTGAATATACCCTTAACAGGAAATTGTGATTGGAGGGTATTTGTTAAGCTCATTGCCTCCACCAGGGAAATATTTGTGGCTTGTGGTTGATCGCAAGAGCTGCCAATCATCGCGCTCAAGGTCATTGAAAACATTTCAGCCAATCAGGTACCCTTATTTTCGCCCTATTCTTGCCAGTTAATGACCAGACCTTATACTTAAACGGTTCTGCACGTGATGCGCCTCTGATGCGCTTACGGCGAGCGCCTAGTTTCAGCGCGTATGTGTTCCACGTCGAGCGTGCGAGCTCAGCCGAAGCACAGCGGAAGGCACGGAGCGCGTGCTGGAAGCCGGACGTTCGAAAGACGCGCCCGGCCGTTTTCATTCTGTCAATGAATATGCAGCTGCTGGATCATACAGGGCGGAGTGTCATCTGTAAAAGGGTGTCCAAACAGGACACTACAAAACGCACGACTCCGACAAATCGTGAAAATTGAAGCCGGAGCGTCCGCTTCAATTTTCACGATTTGCCAGAGTCGTGCGTTTTGTAGTGTCCTGTTTGGACACCCCTTAAGTCCACAAAAGCGTCACCACCCTCTTCGCTTTGTCGCAGAATCGCGGGAGCGCTCTCGCCCTCACAATCATCACGCCTCTCTCTTGTAGCTCATCATGCTATGGTTACAGCAAGGTTCGTTGTCTGAGATTTCCCACTCAATCGCCCAACACAGAACTATTTTCAGTCAACAACTTATCTGAAGTTATTTACTTCAGGTATACTTATCAAAATTATCTGAAGCATGCGTTCGTAGACCATTCCTTCGCTGAAGCTTTGTACAAACTGTGGCGCTCTCATTTTGAGTACTACAAGTTCACTTCATTGGGCCTCGGACTACTTTTGGCACGTTGGTAGAGCCTCTTTCTTTCTGTGTGGTGCTGAAGAACGAAAGAAAACACCTTTGGACGTCCGAAATCGGGTAGATTCAACGCCGCACGACGATCGAAAGTGCCCCATTTATGCCACCGCCGCTAGGGCACGCGTCTCTTCTCTAGGTGGTGACGTCAAAACATCTGGCGTCCCAAAGCTTTTTTTTTTTTTTCATTTTTACTTTGAAACGCGTGAAACGGCGTCTCTTGGCTCACGCTGTTATCGTCTTAGCTTTGATCTGTACTTCGGTGGCGTTCGAACTTTTGTTGTTTCTTTGTATTTTCTTCGTGATCTCGCGCTTCGCACCAGAGCAGGCACGCTTTTACATGGGTGACAGTTTTAGACGCTCAAGTTGATACTACCCAAAACAAGTCCTAACAAGTCACAGACCCTCGTCTATTAGCTATGAAGACAGATCAATAAATGGCTGTTACACCGAGGCGTTTCCTCCTAAAATCATGAACCATAAAACGCGAAATCTGTTTCAAAGAGCCTTGCAAGTTCATTTCCAGAGCCTCTGTGGGAATGACCCTCTAGCCTATTCAACACAGACGTCTGCGGATCTCCAGTCTTAGCATTTTCGTGCTCTCTGGCGCCTTGAGTTTGTCTATGGTCGGACACTTTGCACAGTTCAGTTGACGCCCGTATTCATCATGAAAACTACGGCAGCCGAGATTCACAGACTCGAACTCAACATTTCACAAGGTAAACGAAATCTTCTCCCATGGAAGTGACGTTGTTAACATAGTGCACATATCTGTTTCTGTAGGCAACATCTTAAAACAAAAAAAAAACAGCTTTTCTTTGTACTGCCCAATACAGCTGTTGCGGTTTTACGCGTTATTTCACAATGGCAGCGTTACTAATGTGGCAAAAAAAAAAAGCATAAAAGCGTGGTAGAGGCTGGGGTGCTCGTTGCAGCTGTGAAATTGCAAGCAAAATTTCTTCACATACAAACTGGACACGAAGAACTTTTCTTAATATTCTTATTACTCGCTCACAAAGCTTCATTCTAACACGCTTTATGCACACCCACTCGCACATATACGCATGAAACAAGCGCTCACACGCTTACTAAATATTTTTTTGCGCGCAACGCCACTTCATTAACTCTCTCTACTCCATTTCACAATGATCTGCAGTAATTGCAAAAGCACAAGCGATAGCCCGTGGGTTAAAAGTGCCTTTTATGCATGACCTCTCGTACAGACAACACATTTCTTCGAGCTACGCTTGCACCTGCGCCTTTGGCTGTGCTGTAGACATGAGTTAGATGGATGCACGGTCAGCCCTTTCCATGTCTCGTATTTCGTCACCAGCCGATAGTATTTTCTGTATAACTGCAGCCGACTCTTGCCTAACTGAGCTACTCATTCAAAAGAATAAGAAATGCGGGTTGTTAAAGAGCCTTGGTTACTCCTAATAGCAATAAGGTCTCGGACGGCCATTATAAACACACGGCTAAGGTTCCCCCTTAGCTTCGGTGAAGGATCTACCTCGTCGAGGCAAATAGACCGAGCAACTGAAGGGCCTCGCAACGGACTCCCCAAAGGTCTCAATTCGGGGAGAATGCCTTCGCCTCGCAATGCAGCTCGAAGTTCCCCGGACCCTCGTCCCCTCAACGAAAGACGGTGTATTGCCGGCAGCTCGCTAGGCATCCAGCCCTCGAATGGCCAAGGGGAATGCGACGGGAACCGGACCGGGGGGTAGCTGACAGCGTAATTGTTGCGTCACAATGTCACCGCATGCCGTTCCTGTCGCTCGGAGACCGCCTGGAATCCGATCGATGACTTGACAGAGGTGTCTGTACTTGGCGTAGCGTCTACTGGACGTTTAACGCCGGGATCTGGCGCTTGTGTACATGGACGAAACGACTGTTCGACTCTGTCTTGAAGGGAGATCGTTCATGCACTCGAGCAGCATAGCGTTTCGACACGCGGGTTGTTTGCCCTTTGTTCTTTCTTTTATTTTTTATATAATCAAGAGCGCTACTCCACGGAAGAAACTAAGTGAGAGGGGAACTTGAGACGTTTCTCTGACCTATCTCGCATACCTCGTTACCAGCAAACATAATATTCGAACGTTCGAACAAATGTCAAGAAATTCAATTCAGAACAAGAAAATAATAGCAGAATAGTGAGTGAAAAGGACCCCAATGTATGTTATGCCGAGTGCATATTGAAATAAAGGTTGCAACACAAAATATGAGTACATCTGCTTTTCGTTACAGGAAGGAAGCTAGAAAACAAAAATTTACACCAATAGTGCGCGCCATCTGTCGGACGTTGCGCAACCCTTCTTTTTTAGCCTCAAACATGTTTCTTCTCTACCCCAGACTGAGGTTAATTCAACGTGACTGTGAGCCATGTTTGAGGTGACAGGCAGAACGCGACTGTGCGAAAGTTATACCGCACATTTGCTGTGTCTCTCTGCGCAAGTAATTAATAAGTAATGAACCAATTGAAGTAAATACACGAATTGTGTTTATTTCTCTTTTTTTAGTCTGAAGTTACAAGTAATCTTGGAAGAATTGTGGCGTTTTACTGGGCCTATCCGAATGGCGAAATGGCAGGGCCCCTGCCGCCTGCTTCTATCCCAGGTTCTGATTAATCACTGTATTAGTAGTTTGTTAAGGCTGCTTCATACATTTGGGCCGGTTACGTCCACAGCAACCAAAACAACAGCAACGCTAAAGACACCGGGACAATTGCGACTCACTATTATTTCACGAGGCTACTTTTTGCATTGCTTTGTCAAGCTGTGTGTGGCCATCAGTTTTCCCAGTGACTAGATTATTGATGTCGTTTCGGTAATGCTCACAGACTCCAACGGATCTTTCCGAACCAGGCTTGCTAACATAATTAATGTCAAGTATCTAACGACTCCACCACAACCCAGAAGAACAAAGACAGCGAGAACTAGCGCGTAGAACGCTATACAGGCAGAGCACATACCGACCGGCCGTTCTAAACGTTCCATTTGACGGGTGAACACCTATCTTGACCACCGCTTTCAAAAGCAAACATTTTTTTTTTTAGCTCTGTGTATTTATTGAGAGTTCAGAAACGCAGGGCGTGCCATATTATGCTTCCGCTTCCCGCTTCGTGATTGGTACTTCTTGTTGACCGCTTCCACTATCTTATCGGCTGTGGGTCGATAATGATATGCTATGAATTTCTCGTGCCCCGCTATTGTAAGTTGTTAGTGACTGTAGTGAGTCTGGCGGGTTATCTAAAAATAGCCGGTGTTTTTTTTTTTTTTGTTTTTTTTTCAATCTTTAGTGCATAAAGAAAGTACTACGTGAATCGAAGTTGGCGGTTAAAAGGTTATCGTTTCGGGCCGTGGCATTGCAGTGCGGAGAGATTGACGTGTTTCGCCAAACAAAACAGCGAACAAATTCGAACGATTTTGAATTTTATGATTTCCTTCTTTAGCTAAGGCATCCGCATCAAAAATTTTGAATATGACATCAATACCAACGCCGTCGAAAGGGTGATCGTATCGCCGTGGGGATTGCGGTTCAGCAAGATCGATAGGTCTTCCGACAAGAAGTATCATGCAATAAGCTTACTCATTTTTTTATTTGCACGAGCAGTTGACTAGCATTTCAAGACCCTAATCGGCTAACTGTTCGCACGAAATAATGGAAAAAGCAGCACCAAGAAGAACGAACGAACCAAGTGTGCGGGCTGTCATTTCCGTGCTGGGTACGCCGAACACAATCCACATACAAACTCTATATAGGTATGTAAGGCCACACCCTGGTCACTAAAAAGTCATGCTGTAAACACGAATAGCTCTAAAGACGTCCCGAATCATTCGCACAGTAAATATTTGTCGTACTCTTTTCATGGCAAACGCCACCAGGCGGTGCTCCTTTTTGACGTCCCGGAGAACTTCCGGTTCATAAAAAGAATGAAAAAAGCCCGCCTTAACACTGCTGCTTGAAATGTCTGTGAAACGTTTAACCAGCAATTCTCCAGTTGAACGCCAAAAGAACAAAGAAGCGCAAAATCTGTTAAATTTCTTTGAATATTTTTGTCAACCAACTCGAATCCTCCAAGACGTTAAGTTGTATGCAGCCGAAAGCCCTCGTTAAATGTCCAACTTTGTTTGTGTAGGGTCTATGCTTTCTAGAACTGGTGGCATAAGCAAGCTCAACAGGCTTCCAAAAACGGATTGACTGGAAGTCGCTTGGGACCCCAGCGGCAATACATGTTTGTAAACAGCCAAAGGGTTTATATTCTTCGGGCTTTACGGAGAAACATTGCAATCATATCCACTTCGTGTGCCCCGCATATGAATGGGGCAATATAGGCGGTAATAATAAGTTCAAGTCGCAACTAAGTATTTAATCAGCGAACGGAACCGAGTGAACTTGGGACGTGTGTATACATTAGCGATCGTTCAATAGCTACTTCCACGGCCTCCTCTTTACTTACGACCACGCCACACGCGAGTACCACAGCGGCCACCTAGAGACCGTGCTGGTCTGCATTCCTGTCGAGAGGTGGCGGCGCATCTCAGGACTTCTGCTTGAGAGCCTGTATCACAGAGTACCGAAATGCTCGATCGGGGTCACGTGGTTTATGGGCCGCATTTGCCATACGAACTGCGAAGAGGTGACGAAAGCGTTGATCGTCTGCAAATGTTTCCGCCTTTCCTCCTGCTTTCCTCCTCGCCGCGCGAAAAATGCAGCGCATGCGCACTTGCGACCGATCGACACAGGAGGCGTCCGCCATTAAATTGCAAACGCTCCCCATGGTTTCAGATGGTCTATCTCTTCAATTTAGGCTCTCTATGTTCTGCTCGTGGTTCAACGCAAGCTGTGTTACCGTGGGAAAGAAAGAAAAACGTGAGAGGACAAAGCTTTAAACTTAACTAAAAGTGTTAAATAACGTGACGAAAGCCAACCATTCATAAACAATTTGGGACCGCGCCGGACGCGTACATGTCCGTTACACCATGCATTTCTAGCACGCCTTGAACCACTTTGAACAGCTGAGTTATGGCGCCATCTAGTGAGACGGCGCGAACCTGTATCGGCAGCATCAGGGGATAGCGCTCTCCGTAGGCGCGGTCCGGGTGACGTTCTCGTCAGTATAGAGGAGGTCATGACCACTTCAACCAACCTTTACTTTCATCCGTCATACACAATATAAATTTATTAGAAACCCACCGGCCGCAATTTTCACACAAAAAAGAAAAAAGAGAACATCTCGAGGGTTCTGACTGAAGCAATAGGGCAGTCATATGCATACGCCCTAAATACCAGATAGTCTCCATATTGCACACAACGCCTTTACTTCTGTCGGTTTTCATGAGCCTACGTTGTCGTGACCAATGAGTAGAACAGAAGACGACGAAATAGATGTTCTTGAGTAACGTTAATCAAGGGGCTTTTGTCATGAGAACACGTTCAATAGTTAGAGACGTCCCGAAAAAAAGCCGTCGTTCATTTCTATACTTGTCTCATGTTATTCACATAGGGTCCTGAACCAACGAAACGCGACCGATGGAGCGAGAGCCTCTCGCCCTCGCCACATCACTCAGTGTCAATGGTCGTCAGTAGAAGCACTCGCGCAGCCTGTGGAGCGCTTCGAGAGGAAGGCGCCATGTCGCCGGCCCTTTTATTTTATTTATTTACAAGATATTGTAGGCTAGTGAACTGGCCCAAGCAGGGGTGGATGCTGTTTCTCTTAACATGATACCCAGAATTTATACACCAAAAGAAAAGGAGGGGCGATTAAAACACATAAGCCACATAGAACACAAATTACACTTCAAAGAGGTGTTCAATTGATCGTAAAATATTGTCCGAAGTCAAAATATGGGGAGGCAAGGAGTTCCAATCTGGGCATAGTTGTAAACCCAAGACTGAGAATACGGACAAGGGACAAACACAGAACGACACAGAACGACACGGACGTATCCCCAGTCTCGGGTTTACAACTATGCTCAATTAACACCAGCTAGCCTGCACCCTCAAAATTGCTTCAATCTTTAACACTTCCGGGGAAAAGGAGTACTTGAAAGCATTTGTGCGAGCGAATATGGGAGTTATTTCTTGTGTGTATGGTCATGTCTAGTCTGTCAGTAGATGATGACTGAATGTAGGATGAAGACTCAAGGCGAAGTGTGTGATACCAAAGCTGAAAAATGAATTTTAATCTAGCTGGCTTCCGGCGGGGTTCTAGAGGAATGATGTTGTTAGTTCTGATTAATCCGGTAGGAGCGTCATGCCGGCGATAACGATAATACATAAAGCGAACGGCTAGTCTACCTGCTCAAGCCTGTTAATGCCTTCCTTCATAAAAAGATCCCTTACAGTGCAAGCGTACTCCAACCGAGACCATATTAGTGTGTTATAGGCCAGAAGTTTGATATGAGAGGGCACGTATTTAAGCTTGTGCCTTACTAGGCCTAGTTTGCGAAGTGCAGATGCACAGATTCGTTCAATATTTGAGGACCAAGAGAGGTTGGTAGTAACCGTAACGCCGAGGTTCATAAAACTGTCTATTTGAGAAACGAAATTCGCGCCGATTTGCTTTAGTGTTACAACACATTCGGCGCAAACCGCGAATATGTCAATGCGGCAAGCGCATTTTAAATTCCTAAGGATGAAACATAAAAAAAAAACATTTGTGGGGCATACGAAATACCTGTACCGCCTTGTCAACATAAAAAAGGCGCGGCGATCAGCGCTGCTTGTTCTGGTAAACTGAATCGAATTCTCGCGAATTCTGTCCACCGAAAGCGCCAGTCATTTGGCCCTGTCACTACTCTCGAAGGGAACAACAGGCCGTGCGAGAGCTTCTGCTGACAGCCGCGAGACGAGGGCGAGAGGCTGTCGTTCCGCCTCGCGTTTTTTTTTTTTTGTTTTTTTTTTGTTTGTTTGTTTGATATTTTGCGTTTATGGTACGCTATAATGTTACGAGCCTACAGAAGCAAAATCGATAGCCCTCTTCGCTTTCCGGAGACTGATCAGCAAGGTAACAACGTCGCAAAGCCGCCGTTCACGAATTCAGTGACGCATAGAGGAAACCGCGTAGGAACCGCATAGGAGCTTATGAGTCTCGTCACGGTGACATCGAACAGCAAGCTAACCAACGTCTGGAATGTTCAGGTTCAGCGTTGGTGCCTGCCTTCAAATTCTTTCATCAGCTATCAAATGCCCGCCATTAGTGTATAACATACACTTAGGTCACAATAATTATGGAAGTAGCCAGGCTGAATTTTGGAAAGGGTCAACGGACCTTTTTAGAAAAATGTGGCGCACATCTGCTTGGCGTCTTGTGACGTTGCAATGTACGGCACGTGAGATTAGCCAAGAACCGAAGACGATCGAGGTTGACGTTGGTTCAACATACTGTAAAACCCTTAAGTTCGCGAGCCCTTCATTTTCGCGAAATTCGCGAACTGAAAATTTATTGAAATTTAAGAGCACACGGAAGTTTCGGCCCTTAAGAATTTCGTTGCAGGCGTCTGGAATTCGCGAAATTTAAAATGGCCGCGATTATGTCTTCCGTGAGCGATTCGCGAAAAATAGGGGCCGCGAAAATAAAGGGTTTTGCAGTATTGTGGCTTCAGAACGCAGAGAAGGCATAAGGAATGCAAGATGAAGTATGGCCTCATTTTGTGTTAGCATTATTTCGTGCGCGTTCTGAGCTTCCAATCATAAGAGAGAATAAATCGTGACGGTTCAAGAACATACGAAGTGATTAAGTCGGCACGAGCGTCAATTGGAACAACCCAACAATTCTTCTCGTCGCGATTTTCCTAGTATTTACCGGATCGGTGTATTGAAACCTGTAGTGTGTCAAGATTTGAGAACGTTTCCAGTAGCTCGATCGTCACGTAGATGATGGGTCGCGTTTGCAATACGAGCTACGAGGACTAATTGAAATCATCGATCGTCTGCGAGCCTCTCCATGCTTTACTCAGCCCTTCCTCCCGAACGCATTCGCATGAGTAACCAATCTGTGCAAGGGACATCCGCCATTAAATTGAAAACGCTTTCCGCGGTAGGAAGTGCTCCCTCTCTTAAACCTTGACTCCCTAGAAACTTCCCAATAATCAAACACAAATTTCTGGGGCCATGCAGTCAAAAATAAAGGCACCCCCTACTCTCGTGCTGGATGGGTCCGGAAGACACTACACGCCATGGCAAGACAGTAGCTTCTCAATATATATGACCTTTATCGGTCTACGACGCCGAGTCTCATCGTCCGTTCAAACAGACAAAACTTGCTATTTTACACTAAAGATTAGTGTCCTTTTTTTTCGCTTGGACAATTCTATCGCTATAATATAATTGATATCAGTGATACCCTAAGCCGCACGGTAACGCTGGTCAGATATTAGGGAGTTTTAGAGAACCGTTTTTGCGCATCCGATACGATACGATGGGCCGTCCGGTACGAACTGCGCGTGTGAGAGTCTTCAGCGGTAGCGCATGCGCAGTTCGTAACAGAGGGCCCGCCTTACCGTATCGGACGTGCGAAAACGGTTCCCTAAAACTCCCTAGTGTTCAAAAGACACGGTGTTCGCTGCAGACGCTACAGAGTTTTAGGGAACCGTTTTTGCATATCCGATACGGTACGATGGGCCCTCCGGTACAAACTGCGCATGTGCGAGTCTTCTGCGTTAGCGCATGTGCAGTGAGTGCAGGAGGGCCCATCGGACGCATGTCTGATGGGCCCTCCAAACATGTCTGCAGGCAGTTTTCTTATCACAAGTGTGACGGGACCATCGTACAAGGAAGAAATTTGCCTCACACATTGTGTCCGCAGGCACACAGTGCGAAGGCGGCTCTAGAGCTTCTGCTCCCTCAATGGTGGCTACTTTGAGCCTATATAGCACGTTCAGTACAGGCGGTAATAGACTCTTAGGACCCGTTCACACTCTTGCAACCGAGTACGACCGAGAGAGACGGGACTTGTTAAAACCTCTTAAAATTTCTTAGGACATTGGCATTCTGGCGCCATCTATGCCGTGACCCTGGAACTGTATTTCACAAGAGCGAAGGTTTTGCGGAATTTCAGAGATAAAATGTGCGAAATACCTAAAAAAAAGGGCTCGTTTATGACGTTGACTAAAGATTTTTGAGCTAAGAAAGAAAGGATAATGCGCGAGAGAAATAGAAAATATGCTGGACCGCCAAGTTTACGCTGCTACCAAATAGATGGCGCAAGTGTGTCCTCTCGTTGTAAAAGGTTTTAAGGAACCCAAATCTAAGAGGTCGCACGAGTGTGAACGGGCCTTTACTTTCCCCAATTCTGAGCAACCGACCAGTGACGCGCAAACAATTCGAATAAGAAAAAAAAAAAAAAAAAAAAAAAAACGAGAATGAAACTCTGTTGCCATTCCTGGTTCGCCTCGAGCCGAGCCAAGACGTCCACGTTTCCTCAAGGTGAGGCAGACGAAGGCCACTTGGAACGTCAACGTCATAGGACGGCACGAAATGCTCGTGCCGTCGCTCGCCTTCCATGAGAGTTGGCCGATTACCGTTTGACGACGCGCTGCCAGGCGCACCACCCAACCTCCGCGATGCCAACGCTCAGCTCGAGGCGGTAATCTTGGCAAAGGTGCCTGACCTCGAAAAGGCAGAGCCGTCATCGGAGATTACCCAAATGCTTTCTGCCGACACAACGGAACGTGGAGACAGATGCGCAGTGCCTTGACTTTTAGATGATAGTGACCGGAGCCACTCCTGCCATCTTAACTGAGTAGGAGTTTAAGCGTAGAAACTTCCGAAACTCGTACACTTTACTATATATTGACCAGATGGCTTAGAACGCCCCCAGAAAGGTACAATACCGAAATAGTTGAAACACAAACGGGTGAATGGTACGCTAGCCGCAAGCCACTCCGGAAAACGGACACCGCCATTTTGTAAATGAAAACACCGTGAGTAATAATTTTCCGCAGGAATATTATCAGGCGTTAAGCGAGCATATGCCTGGCGCTTGCTGCATCACGGCATATGCATATGCTTTATGCTGAATGCGTGCGCCATGTGCACATTGTTGGCAGCAGGAGACGTATATCTATACTTACCTGTTTTAGAGTCAAATTGCTATACATTCTGCCAATACATACGTATTTATCTAAGAAGTTTATTCGATAGACAGACAAAGCAGTAATTTCTAGGATATCGTTCTTAACGTACACATTTCCTATGTGACATAGAGCAACGCATGATCATCAATTAGTGTCGCCAGCTTTGTGAACACACGTTTCTCGACAACAAAGTGATAATATTCATCTTTATTTACATTTAAAGGACGAAACGGTGGAGTGAAAGTGAAAAAGCTTCAACAAGAAGCTTAACTGGCCCTCAGCCACATCGGCAGTCATTCAACAGACAGTTTTTGTGTAACGAAAACAAAGAACAATCAATGCACAGAAAATGACAGTCCTTGATTAAACTTTAAAATTTATCTAGGCGAATACGAATACATCAAAACATACTTATATTCGAACAACCCTTGACCATGCACATGCCTCCACACCATGGTGTGAACATTTGACTTACTGCCTTTATGGGCTACTGGCTACGAAGGGGCAAAGATGAGAAACTTAATGTGTTCGATGGTTAAGCCGCAACTCAAAAGAAAAAAAACAAATCAGTTCGGCGGTATCGCGCCTGAGCCCGAGGAGTCACGAGAAGATCACCAGAAAATTCTCAAACAGATATGCTGCTCAGTGTACAGCTAGGCAACGAAGTTGTAATACCTGACCTCTTTGCAAAAGTTCAGCTTCAGTTTCCAAGCCCTACCAGGGCCCCCCTCTAAAGCAACCAGTTTCCCCATTTGTTACCCGACGCCTTTTAACGCGCCACGAGGACGCCCAGTTTCGAAATTGCATCAGCGCCCGGACAAACCTCCCTCCTCCCAAAACCATTCCCTTCGCTTCTCAATTTCAAATGCCCAACACCAATGTCAACACCGCTCCTCCCCCGTGAACCCCGCATCCCTCCGGCATTGAATAACACGCACGGGAAACGAACCCCCGACGTACGCGCCCTCTGCCCCGCGCTAACGTCCTGCACGCACACACAGACACCTACACCTACAGGGACCCAGTTTGCGAAATATCTCGTAACCTCCCGCCCTTCCCTTAGCACCTAAAACACCCTTCACCACTGAGCTGACAGTGCGGTGGGAGCAACGTAATCCACAGAACCACTAAAGCTTATAACTTTCGCCACCGTGATCACGCTCTCGCCATTACACACGCACATAGAGCGGGGGTCAGGCGACGAAAGTTAGGCGGTAGTTCCCGCCTGCACGTCACCTCGGGGATGAAGGGAGCTGTACGCGAGCCGTGCCGCAAACTCGGACGTCGAGCAGCCCGTGCTGGTCACACGTAACCGCAGTGCGGGCGCAACTAATTGCACGGCGCAGGCCCTCTGTCCGCCCCCAACTTCTTTCCAGCGCGCACACGCATGCCTCTTCACACTGAACGGCGCGAGCGGCTCGGGCTCGCAATGGAACTCGCTGCGTTGAGAGCGATTAGGTTCAGGATGCAGGCACGCAACCCGCTCATAACGTATTCTCCAACGAGGAGTTTTGAGGGGGCGAGAGGGGAGGAATACTAACGAAGAGCGTATATTCGAGAACGAAGCCAGCGGGAGAATTCGGTAGTTTCTGTCCAAGCGACACGCCATTCGTGAAAACTGACGAGGACTCCCAGAAGACAGCTCCCACGAGATGTTATATAATTACTGACAGTCTAAGAAACGTGACGCGTGGCTAATTACGTTCACGCTACTTCTTATGTTCACGCTTGCGGTGCGGTTATGATTGGCCAGTATAAAGCGTGCAGATCTGTTCTGAATACTCGAAAGTATTTGGAACACAGCTGCACGCTTCATAAGGGACAATTATAACCGCACACAAACGTAACAGCGATAAAAGATAGTTCATTACTTTTGCACATCGTCGCACGGTATCTCTTATTTGGTTTTTTCCTAAAATTCATTACCATGTTCCTCAGCTCAAATCACAACTAACAACTAACACCCCCCCCCCCCCCTTACTTTGTTCAGCACGCCTTGATCATTGTCACAAAGTAGGTGTCCCATTTTTTCACACTAACGTTTATTATGTCTCTTTTTCTCCCAGAACTTTCAGACCTGGAACCGCCTATACTTCGTCTCACCCTACGATGGACTAAAGGCAAAAGCTACGGACCTCTAGATCCAATCACGACCCACTTAGATATTGCGTGCATTGCGCTTTGACGCACGTATCAGTGCCAGCGTCTCAGATCACTCATGGGGATGGGCGGACAGTGGTTAGAATTGAAGAGCAGTGAATGACTCAACAATGTTACATTGCAAAAAAAGCCACGACGCACAGGCTGTTTGCAGTAGTTTGCAGTGTCGGAACTGTAGAAATGACACAGTGTTTTTGGATTCGGAGCATTATTCGTCCACCCCTTATCAATGATAAGCGTGTCATGGTTTAGCGTGGAACGTGATTGGACCTGGCGGCCCATGGCTTTGGTCTTTAGTCCATCGTAGGGTGAGACGAAGTATACACTCTAAAAAAAGTCTGTGCGTCTACTTCGACGCACAACATTCGGAGAGCCAATCAGCGCAACTTACGGAGGCAGCTCAGTGAATGACAATGCTGAAATATCTGTTTAGACTAAGAAACGCAGACTGAGTTGTGACATTAAGCAATGCAAGCGTGACGTTTTGCATTGCTTAATGTCACAGCTCAGACTGCGTTTTTTGGTCTAAACATATGTTTCGGGATCGTCATTCGCTGAGCAGCCTCCGTAAGTTGAGATACTATCGCGATACAAATGTATCGCGATAGTATCTTAGATATACTTGCGAGTATCTGTATTTCTGTATCGAGATACATTTAAAAATGTATTTGTATCTCAGAAGTGAAATACATTTACAATGTATCGCTTGTATTGCGATACTTTGAAAGTCTTAGTTATCTAGTTTCATTTTTCGCCGTTTTTACGATAAATTTAAAAAGATGAAAGCATCTGTTTGGTCAAAGGCGCTTCAGAACTTCTAATATGAACCCACCTTATGACATAATCCATCATAGTCACCAACATAAAAAAAGTACTAAGGTTGAAAGAAGGTTACCTGCAAAAATAACAGAATGAGCTCCTCTCATAAAGCTTTCCACTCTTTCCAGTTTAGCAAAGCGAACTCTGTAAAGGAGTTGAGTATAAAAAACGTACGGCTGTCATCAAATTTCCCCACAATACGGGTGACCCGGAAAAATATAAGACGACCGTTTGAGATGCGCCCTCACGGCAACACAGGGTTCATTTCGTGCAAACGACGTTTGTCAAGCATGGCACGCAGTCTACAGTTTCAGTAACTATGTGGTTCACCGGGGCTGTCATATGTTTTTAGCGGCATTAATGATAAATAAAACGTTCTAGGTAACTGGGAGTGCATAAAATGACGCAGAAACAGAAGCACCAGCATAAGTTTCAATTTCCATTCGCCATGAACTACACACTAGCCACGTATAGCGCCGTTCAAGAACAGATGTTTTTCTATAATTACCGGTGTCTCTATTCCGGTATACTTTTTTGACGTTTTTGCAGAAGTATCTCAATATCCCGTTGCATAAACGATAAACGCATCTCAGTTTATGTATTTTTGGGCCTTAAATACATGCATCTCAATATTTGTATTCCCGAATATTTTTTGTAGTATCTCTGCCCAGCCCTGCCGCATCGTTCACATTGAGTAATGGCCTGGCAGTTTTTTGTACATATATTACCAATTTTATGTTCCGTGTTGTTTGCGTATTGTATATATTGTTCCTCTGTATTATTATTATTATTGTTCCCTCTCCCCTTCATAATGCTTGTGCCCTGAGGGTACATAAAAAAGAAAAAAGAAAATTATGTTCACGCTTCTTTCTACGTTAACGTTTCTTATGTTCACGCTTCTTCCTATATTCACGTTTCCTCTTATGTTCACCTGTATTATGATCAGGCATCTTCCTATGTTCAAGCGTATTTTCTTCACGCTTCGTGATTCATTCGTCGCCGTTCTTAACGGGAAGTGTCGCAATCTCATTGGCTGTGGAGCAGTGATAGGACGCGTGGCACACGCCACGCCCCGAGGTTCTTAAGTTGTCGGTGACTATATATCCCGTTGGGGATATAAGAGATTCGAGTTCCAGAGATCCGACTTTCAGTGATCTTTGCGTCGGTTTCATGGCCTCGTTGGGGTTGCAACCGGTTCTTAAGGGGTATTAACACGAGGGCAAAATCTCCCTTTTGGCTTACAGGGATGCGCATCACGTGGTAACAACGTTACGCTCTTGTGCGGAGCCGCGATGGAGTAGACATCCCAGGAGGATGAGGGAGCTTTTGCTAGAGCTGCACTAACGCTCCTGGCCTTAGCGTGGGATCTCCTCGCAATTTCGGTATTTTCTTCGTGTGTCTGGCAACTTTACAGGTTTTTCTTTGCGGAATACAGGCAGCGGTACCGGGATCGCCTAAGTTGTTGTGGCTTGCGCTGTCGCGGATGTCGTTCGAAGCAACCGAAGGAGTCTTTGATATGCAATACGTCGTCCTCAAGCCGCTCCCCATACAACTGGTTTTAAATTCCACTTTTTTTTTCTGGTTTACTTAATGTGCATCTTTTTTTTTTTTTCTTTTTTTAGCAGGAAGCAGTTTGTCGTCTTTTACCATGATCACGTATCGCCGTTACGGTATCCCTGATTCATGGACGTCTCCATTTTCTACTCTCGTCAGCGCGCATCGAGCCCTGTTGTCGAGAGTAGAACCGCTAAATGCGTCTGATAACAGTGACATCTCTCTCGACTCCCCGTCGTTCGTGTGGATGCTTGAGTCTGGAAGGGAGTCCCGCTGCTTCCACCGATAACTGACGTGACGCACATCCCTTCCTTTAAAGTATCCCTCGCGTGAATAGCCCTTCACGTTACCCCGCGGGCTGATTTCGGTAGCGGATGAAACGGAGTGGGGCAAAAACAGCTCATTAGTTTGCGCTTCTAGCCGGACGTTGGCTAAGCGCTTGCGAAACTAACGAGACCGGTGTTTCGTGGCGAAATCGGCGTTGGAAAGTTCGCCCAGCTTGATCTGTTTGAATTGAGCTTGCGAAAGCGTGCATTGCAATGTGGTCGTTTGAGTGTAATCCCGCTTTTTTTACGTGCACTCTAGTTTGTCCGTGTCGGATACAGGACCGATTACTCTGCTTGGTCGATAGTTGCGCATCCAACAAGTTCAATTGCGATCAATTACATAATATTCGCATCGAACGGTAGTATGCAATATACATTATTCATGCATATCTTACAGTATGGCACAATATTGCTCTTTCAGACTCTATAAAAACTTTATGGACTTTTGTTGTTGCTGTTGTCGTTGCAGTTGTGGTCGTCGCAGTCGTCGTTGTTGCTCTCGGCACGTGATGTGCTTCTGTTCTCTTACTCTTCTGTAAGCCCTTAAAAAGGAAATAAGGCGTCATCCAAAATAAGTCCTGTCGGCCATGCAACGTATGGTCATATTGGTGAAATACCTGACCTGTTTAGAAACCAAAACGAACCTGAGAACTCTGGGTGTGCACAAGATTTATCCTGAAAACTAACTTTCTTGCTTAGACACGAACAAATCAAAGCCTCCCTACTGGAGAAAGCAAGACAGGCTTTTTTTATGTCTTCATTCTTCTCAGACATTTAGCGCGTGCGTCTCTAGGCAACTCGCGTTTCCTTTTAGTGTTACGTCAAGTTGTCGAAAAAGCTATACCGCGTGTTTCACGTTTCGGTAATGAATTGCGCTCTCGTGCACTTTGTCGCAAGCCAGCAGCGACACAAAACATGACGAGCAATTTGGAGCCACTCCCGAATCGAGAAACGCCATCATAACACAGCTCCCTTACATTTACACGCCGTCAACCACTATGACCACGTTCAGAATACTTTTCCAGTGACGCACCATCGCGGCGACTCGAACGCAGCAACCCTCGCAACTTATGTCGCACAAAAAAATTCAGCAAATCCGCTCCGTCCTTCCTCCGTCTCTCCTCGACAACTCGGCCGGCCTCGATTGCTCCGAGACCGCGGCGCGACTCACGTAACCGACGAACGCGTATACGACACTCCCGGACAGCGTCAGCAGCGTCCCACCGGCATGCGAGCGTCTGACAGGGGCATACGTGTGCATTTGTAATGCACGCGCAGGCCTCGGAACGCGCGTCAACGTCGCCTTGTGGTCCACGTCCCTTACACTACGTTTCACCTTGTACGATGGATCACGGAGAAGAAAGCTCGAGTCATCGCTTCTTATGCGATTGAGTGTCAGATGACCGTAAGCTGGGGACACTCACGCCGCCAATATATCGTGTGAAGGACAGTCAGCAGACATGTTAGTAGCGACGTGGAGAGTCACGTGACACGTTCGCAGCGGTTGGATTGGCTAGGATGCGTTTGCAGCGGTCCATTGTAAGGAGAAACGGAGTATAGATGCCTAAGGATTGCTGGGCGCCTTTTTCGCGCGACGGAGGCCACAGCGCGTCTCGGAGCAACGCGGTATCAATTCGCGCGTTGCCAATCGCAGCGTCCCGCGCTCCGTGATTAAGGATATCGCGGCGAGCGACCGCGAGCGTCCTTGGAGAACGGTTTCTCGTGCATAATAATTCCGTCGACTGGATGAAACGAAACGCCCATGTGCGGTGTTGATGTCGCTGCAATCACTAGGTCAAGCAAGCGAGCACAATGCGGCGAAATGCTAAGGCGGTCTCTCGCCTGCCGTGCAGGTATATCGTCGTGTCGCAATCTGCGAGCGGCACCGACAAAGAAAACGAGGTATCGCGAGGGATTGAGTGTTTTACCCCGGGGCGTTTGTCCTCTTGTATTTATTCATTTTTTCGCCTCGGTGAATCGCAGTAGGAATCTGTTTTGACAACTAGGAAACGTAGAAGAAATATTACTGTGGGATAATCTTATTAATTTGGCTTAGATTCCACAATGAACGTAGGTCTTCTGGGCGTGTTTATACCTTAGGATCGGGGTTATTGTATTACTACGGTTACCGCTTAATCAGTCCTACAATAATCCAGAAGCGGTTTCTTAGCTTTCGCACTCAGGTTATATAAAAAAAAAAGAAAATTAGATCAAAAGAAGAAGGAAACTTATGCGGCCAGAAACTGAGGAAGAGGAGGAGCGCGCTGGGGACGTCAAAACGCCGAACTCTGGTTGGAATGATTGGTGGATGGACGGAAATCTAGCTGCCTTTATCCACACTGCACTTGTTGAAGGCGTTAGAACGCGAACGCCAAACGCCGGGCGCCGACGTTCCGCGCTATAACGTGTTTGACGAGTGCAGTTGAGACAAAGACACATTTTGTCTCCACTGTACTGCGTAAATCCAAGCACCGCCTGGCAGCGAGCATTGTCGCCATGACGCCAAGTCAGCATTTTTGTTTAAACAATACATACGGCGATACATCTGTAAATATGTCGGTAACTTTCATTTCCAGACATGATTAATAAAACTACTCCACGCAAAGAGCCAATGGGAGCCTCGTTTCTTGAAAAAGACAAGCATACACCTAGGGAGCTATGTTCGACAAATGTTTCGTTCCTCCTAAAAAGAAACGGAAGTGATCATATCGCGTCTGATTGGCTAGAGGCTCAAATGACAAAAGAGGGAATTTCCGTCATTTGGAGCCTCTAACCGATCAGACGAGGTATCGTTCCTTCCGTTTCTTTTGAGGAGGAACGAAACATTTGGCGAACATAGCCCCCTGCTGAGGAAATGAGCCACACTTTTATTTATCGCAGTCTCCTCCGAGTAGTGTGTTATGATACATAGGGCTATGCGGCGAGCAAGTGTTCGAAACTGCGTATTTGGCGCACCGAAACGCGAGGGGAATGAGGGGCACACCAATCATAGGGGTACTTGGAGAACGGGTTGAGAACGCGAGATGGCGAGGTAGTCAAACGCGCGCTGCCGTCCGTTGAGACCAAGGGCTGTATGCTACACGGCGGGACTAGGCGGCACCAGGCGGGACCGGGACAACGCCGACTGCTGCGATTGGTCAGCGGCGCGGCGCTCACCAATCGCAGCAGACAACGTTGTCCCGGTCCCTTGGTTCCGCATGGTCCCGCCGTGTAGCATAGGGCCCCAAGTGTCAGCAAAAGCAGGTCGGCGCATTTGGAGTGTGAACAAACGCACGAGGTGAGAAAAGAGCGGACGAACTTCCACATCGTATAGTCAACGAGGGCTTCAGAAACACGATGCGTCACGAGTTCCGAATATCCTAGTATCGCCTCGCAGCCTATGATATAGCATCATTAGGTGATAATAACGCCGAGGAACGAATCACAAATCGTGAACACGATTTAAGAGCAACTTAAGAAACCCGTGTCTCTTAGGTTGACGGTTACTAGAGTACAAATCACAGAGTGCGTGTTTGAGCACGTCGCAAGAACGTACCGCAAGCCCCACTGTCACAATGCAGCGCGAAAGCAAACTCCGTGGAGCCGTCTTTCTTTCGAAGCCATCTTCAGCTCGGGGAATTGCGTGAGGTCGGCAGGAACCAGATCTGCGTAATAAACCTATGCACTGTGGAAGTTCGCCTTCTTCTTTTGCAGGGGTTGTGGTGACGTCAGCATGCCGAGCTTTGATTGGTTCTGAATGGAGGACAGTTGGAAGACCTCAAGGCAGCTTGCTCTGAGATCTACCCAGTATTATTTAATCAGAGCCAATCAGAACTCGTCGTCTTTCTGACATCACCGCAACTTCCGCGCAAAAAGCAGACGACTGGCTCTCCGCATATGTTCCAGCTGAACTGCACCGTTTATGGCAAGAATCTCTTCCCAATCGCTACACAGAATGTGCAGGAGAGCTATTCTGGAGATGTCCAGAGTCGTACAACACGCCGTACAAGTGGTATCACACAAGATGTCACCCAGACCACCACCAAGCTCGTCCAATCAGCATAAGCCAACCCCGAAAAAAAAACAAAAAAAAACAACGCTGTAGCGTCTACGTTTTCCGCAAGGCACTTGTAACAGCCAATCGCTGCAATCTACGCTGAGAGCTCGGTCATTGGCGAGGAAGAAAATATGTTCAGACCTGGAAAATTAAGTCTGCGCTGTGGTATCGAGTATGACGTTTCACCATGTTCCCTGCCACAACGTACTCTTTTTTTTACCTTCTAAATCATATTTTTAGCTTTGTCTTTTGCCGAGCTCCATCTGTCAAGTGTTTTGCGGGAAAATACATGCCTAATATTTTTCGAATGAAGGCACCTAAGTGTATCGACCGTCCACGGCTCGTAACATCGTCACCCGCGCCGAGAGCCCAGTGTTGCCTGTGCGAAAATCAAATTGGCAGGTCTTCTACAAATAGGCCTGTTGCACTAGGCCGGGGGCGGGGGAGAGATAAGAGGGGGGGGGGGAGGGGGGGGGGGAGGGGGGGGGGGAGGGGGGGGGGCGGCGCTAGCACGTCGACGGTACCCGATCATAGAATTTTGGCTTCGGCGTCTGCGATACCATAAAGTTGGAGTTGCAGCGTTCGATTATGCACGAATTACGTTCGAATGCTAGCGTCTGTCAGGGCCTGTTCATGCGCGGGGAAAAGAGAATCAACAAAAAAAGAAGTACAGCTCGCGGCGCTTGCGTCCTATCAAAAAGCCAAGAATGCAATCCTGTGAGCTGTTCCGTTCATGTTTTCTTTCATGGCCCCTTCCAGCACCACGAAGGAGCGAAAAAACGCACAATCGAAACACGACCTAAAAATAACCGATTTTGCTCGCGAGGGGCGCTGCTAAAAACTTGAGAGCTACATGCCTATAGGGAACGAGGAGAAAATAACATAGAAATATATTGACCTTCCGAGAATGTGCGTTCATTTCATCTCTCGACAAACGATGACTAAAGCAGCCACTGGACTTAGACACACTTGTTGCTTGGTAACAAGGTCCGGCCACGCTCAGTGCCTTCCTTCGTGTTTTATAAAGCTTCCATCTACTTTCATCAGCTGGGGAAAAGAAACATTAGTTGTTCTTCCAAATAAACGAACTCTCAAACGCTTAGCATACCAATGTCGGTCCATCATATACTCTTGTATCCTAACAGGCCTTTCGAGGTTAGTGCTTACCGAGACGCGCTCCTTATATATCCGTCAATAAGGAACTCCGTGCCGCCCTAATGGAGACGATTGGCTTTTGTCTGCCTCCTCCAATGGTAGCTCTAAATGCTTCGTTTGCCCTTGAGAGGCTCAATCAACCCCACAAGGCTCTTGTCGAGTCAAGGGCTGCCGACTACAGTGTACACTGGTTATAAAGGCGATGTCCGTTTCCCCGGTCACGCAGCTAACACATCACACAATAGGCAGTCGTCAGCTAGGTGACTGTAAAAGGCACGTTTCTTTCATATATGACAGGTCTGTCTCATTGGTCGTACAAAATATGTATGCAGGCATGTGTGAATCAAACATGCTTGGAACATGCGTGAGGCGTGTCTTGAGATAACGGTGTCTTCGTGTCTAGTCTACAGCAAACTTACCGTCTCTTCTTCACCATGTATGTGCAGTGTGCAAACTGCGGCCTCCCAATAAACTATTCCCGGAAATTTAAAGGTGGAGGCTGCTGCTAATCGTGAACCGGATAAAACGCCGCTGCTTGTCCTCTCCTTTGCCGAATGCCGTCTCGTACTAGCGCCTAAGTCTCATTTCACGATTAAAAGCGCTAAAAAACGAGGACCAGTAAAAGAAGACACACACACAATAGAGCGCACTTGAAACTGAGGTTTGATATGACTTAAACCAAAGAAGAAACATATATGCCTTATCAACAACCATCCACGTCATGTTAACACATTATCCAAGAATCTACATATAATCTTTCTAGCTTGAGCTAACAAAGGACTGTAGATACGCCAGTTGCGACATTAAGCAATGCAAGCGTGACGTTTTGCTTAACGTCACAACTCAGACTGCGTTTTTTTGGTCTAAACATATGTTTCGGCATCGTCATTCGCTGAGCTGCCTCCGTAAGTTGCGGTGATTGGCTCTCGGAGTGCTGTGCGGGAAAGTAGACGCACGGGCTTTTTTCGGAGTGGACTCTCAGCTCTACTCTCAGCGCCTCAGAAATTGGGTGAACTGTGTGCAGGAATAGAAAGGAAGTTTAAGGGTGCGCATATGTAAGAAGAAGCATGGAACTAAATATGTTAGGTGCAAGGAAGGGTGGTGTATAGAATACCTTTAACGTCTGGGTGGGTTTAGATAGGACAAGCCGGAAGGTGCATAAACGACAGATTGAGGAAACACGCGCTGGCAGTAAGATCTTCGCCTTCGGGTAATCTTGCGATACACTGCGATCAACGTGATTCTGGCCCAAAGCTTCAGGAATCTGTTATCCTAAGCAGGAATCGTATGAAAATAACTAGAGAAATTTCGGAGGCGGTTTTCATAAGGAAGTGCGACGGCGACACGTTCATTAGCGCCCCATCGATACCATTGTACGATTCAGAGGGGGCGTATCTACAGTCCTTTGTTAGCTCAAGCTAGAAAGATTATATGTGGAATATTGGACATTGTGCTTACATGACGTGGATGGTTGTTGATAAAGCATATATGTTTCTTCTTTGGTTTAAGTCAGATGAAACCTCAGCTGCAAGTGCGCTCTACTGTGGGTGACTCTTCTTTTATTTGTCCTCGTTTTCTAGCGCTTTTAATCCTGAAACGTACCACTAACTAGCCCAAAGTGAGTACCCTTTTACAGCACCTATGTAGCCCAAGTGACAGATTGACGTCTCAATTTCCCTAGCCCTTCATCGATTATGTTGTCTTTGTTCTGCGCCTTGACGTTCATCTCATACTCGTGTATTTCGGGTTGCGTTTCTGACTTCGTACAGTTTAAAATTCTGTAGAACACAAGCTAGAAAATACAGTGCCTCCCTCCCTCCCTTCCTACCTAAGGAAAAAGAAGGCCGTTTTTTTTTTTGTTTTTATGTCAAAAATATACAAAAATACGCATCGGCGACCGCTCATTCTCCGCCCAAATGTAGCGCTGAAGGTCCGAATCAAATGCTAAAGTTCCTGCATTAACCGTCATCTTATTCAAAAGTTATAAGTGATTTGCTCAAATTTTCAATGGGAAAATGGGCCCATTTTTTCCCGTTTGCAATAATTGGCGCCATAGAGCTCCGTGAATTCGTAAGCTCTGTCGGCTAAGATAATCACTGATAACGTTTGAATAAGATAACGGTTGGCGCTGAAACTTTGCCATCTGGTTCAGACCTCTAGTGCTACATTTGGGCGGAGAATCCGCGTTCGGGGATACGTATAGTTTAGTTCTGCGGTGAAAGAAAGCCCTGTAATTTTTTTATGGGGGGGGGGGGGGGGGGGGGGGACATCCTGTACATACGTGATGCTTAAACGAAACGCTAAGGGGAAGAAAGTGAATTAATCTCAATGCTTACCGTTCGCCCGCCTTCTTGTGGATTACTGTGAGAACCCATCACTGTGATCAACGATGGAAGCTCGGTGAATAACAAGGCCGAGGATATATTTAGACTTATTATTTCCTCGATGGGACGCTGGCCATGACGTTTCGCATTGTTCAGTGTCCCTACTTCTTTTTTTTTTTTAGGTCAGATCATCTTGTTGCCATCGTCATTATCTGAGCTCTCTCCGTAGATTGTAGTGATTGGCTTCTCAAATGATCTACAGAAAAGCAGACGCTCGGGCACATTTTAGATTAAACGGCAAGGTATATCAGTATAGTAATAAGCGTATAAATTGCTGTATCAATCTGCCGCTCGAGGCGTTTGATGTATCCACTGTATATGAGCTATTTACCCAGTGAAGCACAAGGGCTAGCATGAGTGCTTCAGCGTTCATCACATAGTATTCTAATTACTACCGCGTCATATAGGTCAACGACCTCAAGTAAACAGTAGTACTGCAATATGTAGAATTTTTCCTAAAGCAAGCGACCCCCTGGAAGATGAAAAAAGACGATATCTCGAGTGGCTGGGACACGGAGTATGCGAACGTGTGGAACTCGTAAGCCTGTGTGGCGACCCCAAACGGAACCTAAGCCTGTGTGGCCACTCCAACCGTACTAAGAATTAAACGTGCACTTTATTTTATTTTACCAACGTGAGTAAGCCCTTTGGATATTCCGATATGAATTAAGTACAAAGATAACAAATGGCACAATCAAATGAACGGCGCCAAATCTCAATAGAACATCATTTTTATTGTTTAAGCGGTCTAAATGTCAATAAAATCTTCGTGTTTTTTTTTGTTTTTTTCCTCGTGTTATATGCGTAGATTTGGTGTAACTACACCATCAACACACCAGCACAAGCCTGCAGTTAGCAGAGAATGATAGTAGGACTCTACCTTTTGTATAAGGTGGCAGCTTGCACCGTCTATCCTAGAAGCATTTACACCCCCCCCCCCCTCTTAAATTTGACTTAACTTTTGCGTCCCGTTAAGTCTTTCAATTATTCAATTTTGTGGGCAATTTTGACATTCGCTAAACCTTTAGATTCAATCCGCGGGACTCACATCGGACATGTGTTTCCTCACACATTCGATGCTGGTCAACGGAAATATTTCGCAATGACAGAGGCGGAGATGTTGCTCATAAAACGTAGTTTCACTGTTTTCACACACACGCTAGTCCAATTATGACACTTCAGTTTTTTTTTTTTTTTTTTTTTTACGGACGGTGTTGGTGTTTTAATTTACCGTAAAACGTTTACACTCTGCGACCTCTTTCAGCGCGAGCGCGTAATTCTGACCACGGCCGCTCACTCTAAGAAAAAAAAGGGTGTATTCTTCCCCCCCTTGTCACATATAATACACCCCAAAACTTGAGTTCGACGTACAGCGCACTGATGTTAAACCGACGGTACGAACCTTCACGAGCGGCTTGATAGCTGAGTTGTAAAATTTATTCAAATAGCCATCGCACGCCTAACTGACTCCAAAAAAAGTCATCGAGGTTTTCTTGACCCTACTCGAAAAGTTCAGCGTTTTTTTCTCCCGTAGTTTTTGATACGTACTTCAGCTATTTAATAAGTTATAACGCACCGTTATCAAGCCCCTCCTAAGAGTTGGGGCAATCAGTTCGACGCCAGCGCGTGGCACGTCGAACTGAAGTTTCGGGACGTGTTACGTGTGACAAGGTGTGTAAGACTACACCCTTTTTTTAGAGTGTTGATGCTCATGCTCACGCTTTCGATGTCAACTGCACTCCCATAGTTTATAGTAAAAGCTTCTATTGTCACGCGGTGGTAGAATTCAGTACCTGAATAAATTTATTGTGCGCTGAGGCAGACAGGCACCCACGTACAAGGGTGACGTAGGCATACGCATCCTGCACTCTAAAAAATGTCTGTGCGTTTACCTTCCCGCACAACACCAGGAGAGCCAATCGCCGCAACTTAGGGAGGCAGCTCAGCGAATGACAATGCTGAAACATATGTTTAGACCAAAAAACGCAGTCTGAGTTGTGACATCAAGCAATTCAAGCTTAATGTCACAACTCACAATGCGTTTTTTTGTCTAAACATGTGTTTCAGCATCGTCATTCGCTGAGCTGCGTCCGTAAGTTGCGGTGATTGGCTCTCCCAGTGTTTCGCGTGGAATTAGACGCACAGAATTTTTTTAGAGTGTGCGTTCCTCAGAAAAACATGGTGACATATCACTGCTATGAAACAACTTTGCCTGTGCGATCAAGATGTAGTATTTTGTTTAAAGGTCTCACGAGTGACAGTTGTCTCGCATATTTTCAGGACGAGGAAACGTGAGTTCTAGCAGATGTCAGCGGATCCCGAAGTGCCCTCATTTCAAGTTTCAAAGGTCATCAGAGTTGACCTAACGAAGCGCAATCTGCCGCTCCGTTCTTTGGGAGCGGAAGAGAACTTTGGTCTGCGCGTGAAGGCGGCAGTGACACTGCATGTTCCTCGGTTGACCGAGTCGTTTCTGTATATCTGCAAATCAGTTCGATAATTGTATGCTAGAAACTCCTCTGAGATTTGTCGCGGCACAAGATCTGTATGGCTTTATATTTGTTTCAAGTGGTTCATTGTATACAATTCGTCGGTTTCAGTAAGCGGGTGGCAGTTCCAACACTGCCGGCAGTTTAGCTCAGATGCGAAAAGCTAGTCGGATTGAAACACAGAGGCGGTCTAGCAAATAATCATTGTCCAGAAAAGCTTAGTCCAGAAATGTAACCTAAGCTGGGCCCATGAGCGTTTCGAACGGCATAATGGTACATTGAGCCAAACGTTCCGAATTGCCAATCACTCACCTTTTAATCAGTATGGGTGTATGTGTAATGATTAAAATCGAATAGTTTTTTTTTTGTTTATTATGTTTTTTTTTTCTTTTGGCAATGAAATAAAATTCAAAAAGACCTTCTGCATTTTTTTTAACATTGTGAGGTTACGAGAGACTCCAGCTCTGCTCACTTCGTAGACTTGTCTCATAATATAATAGAGTCAACGTTTCCTTAGCTCGATCTGTGGAAGGCAGTAATTTCATGCCTCTCGGCATTATGTGAGATAATGAACACGCGCGTGCATGTCATAATAAACGGAAGTTTTGGGAATCCTGTACCGTCAATGTTACAGCTCGACATGTTTGCGCGTCTTAATAAACCAGATGGGAATATTTTTGTTAACCTAAACATTAAGTGGGCAGTTCTCTTCCCACCTAACGAACAAAAACGCGTCATTATCTTGTTTTTGTATTTGTTCAGAAGCATTTTGGTTGCGAGAATTTTACTTTGTCAGGTCGCGCTTACAGGCTGCCAAGATCCATTTTGAGAAGAAGTTCAAATATAACAAAAGACGCAGGCTTTCGTCGAAAAAAAAGTTACCGAAATTTGTGGGTAGCGGACGGGAGAGCAGGTGATGTCTATCAATTGCAGTCGGTCGTCCCACTCGAACAAGACCTTCGACGACCGACGCAAACGACGACGCTGAAACGTCCGGCAAGCGATATCTGTCCTTGTCTAGATCCCTTGAGCGCACAAGGTGACGCACGAGGAGACGGTAAAAACAAACAGCAGAGGAATAATGTCTACATCAGAGAGAGGAGAGGCATCGAATTCAAACTGACTATAAGCTGCGCTCAAGGATTTTCAAAGTGTTTGATGATGGATGGGAACACGACGTAAAGGATAAGTCACAGTACCAATGACAAACGGTTGCCAGGGACACGGCTCGACCCAGAATCCCGTGCAGGTGGGAATAGGAGAGAGCATATAGCGCAAGTCATAATTAATAGCAATTTTTCTTTGTCAATAAAACAAAATCAACTTTCCGAATACCCGTGCAATCTTCCGCGATACCTGTGCGATGTACACACAAAAATGTCGATGAGGTACGCAGAAAAATGTTTGGTTCTGTACGTTTAGTGATTCCCAAGCGGAAAAGGCTTTCTGCTATAACCCCCGAACAGCTATCGTTGTTTTTCACTTTGGTGAAAAGAATTCCGAAGTGAATCCTTTTCATATCTTAATTCGAAAAGGTTTATGCGAAGACGCAAAAGCAATGTGATAATAAACTAACGAGGAAAGAACTCGCGGGGAAATTTTATAACGACCGGTTTTTCCAATGACTGAATTCTTCGTCGCTAATGAGAAAGAACATATGGTTGTTCACAGAATGCACGTTCAGAGCGCGCACTTACGCCCAATATAATTTATCTAAATCCTGAGGTTTCTTTTTTTCTTTTAATCTATCCCGCTAAACGGACTGGCAAGAATATAAATGTTCTTTTACCTAAACGCGTATGGCGCAAGCCATACAAGGTGTTTGTGCATTAAATCATTTAGAATATGAATTCTGATGACAAAGGCGCCCTGTATCTAAAGCTAATGAGCCAATGCACTCTAAATAAATAAATAACAGAAAAGAAAAATTACACTCCACACTCACGATTTTTCGCGAACAAGATCCTTCTTCGAAACCTTCCAAGGGGCTAGGTTATAAATGATGGCGGCAAGCTTGGAGAAGGAAAAGTTTTTTTTCCCTTGAGGTTTGGAGAAGATACAACAACCCCAATTTCCTCCCCATATGCAAATAGCGAAGCGCTTTTACTTCCCGGTTCTGCATAATGGTGGGGATGATTAACGGTCCCAACTAACAATTTTTATTTTGCTGATTTTTGTTTTAAATATTACGTATACGTAGATCGGCAATCCTATTTTCGAATACCCTTGAAAAGAAAATTGTTGTGGAAGGTGCGCGCACATTTTGTTTTCTCAGTATTAAGTCTGCTAAATTTTGCATCCGTCTCTTTGTCTCCTTTTTAATTTTTTTTTAAATAATTATCTGCGTGTTCTCCTAATGTTCATGAAATAGTATACATAAAAAATATTTTAAAAAATGTTAAGCGTCGCAACATTCAGAGTGTCCTACCCCTGAAAGAAACTATTCGTTTCTAGACGAACAATTTGCAGCCTGAACGACTGAGTTTGAAGACGCAATGCAGACTCAAATATCTAGCAAAATTATACTTTCGGGGTGATAAATGCTAGGAAACATTCATATTAATGCGCCAAAATTAGCAGGCAAAAAATAAAAGTTGCAGTAAACATGATAAATGGAAGCCACATTTGGATAATTTTATCCGAAATATTTTATATGGAAAGCAATCAACGTGTAAGGATGCATACATGTATGATATATGCCCATCGTATATCATATGATCCCATGACCTAATATATAATGGTCCACCGATAAACCCGGATAAAACGTAAACAATAACACAGTATACCTTAAAATTTCGGACCATTTAACCCCGGCACTTCACAAGAGAACACTGCATGCTATCCTTGACTCTCTTGGAAACACTAAGCGCGTATCTGTGCGCTTCTTCAGTTTGGAGCATGTGCTAATGACTACAGCCGAAAGAATTAGCATGTTTTCTTGTCAAAGCATGCACAGTGGTGCTTGACATAAATGCTAGGTTTTACACGCACGCAGTTGTCATTGGGGTGTGGTGAGTGTGAGAGACCCATCAGCACCAAGCCCAGCCCATCGTCTTTGTGCGTGGTGATGCTGTGTCCTGTCGTGTTGCCCAGCGTCAGAGCTTCCTTGTTTCTCTTTACCTCTCTTCTTTTTCCTAGACTGGTCACTATGGATGCAACAGGTCATAAATAGTACCTGGAGCTAGTGAGGCATCACCCGTCGATTTTTATGCATTAAAAATCGCACTGTACATTTAATAAGTGATTTCTGTTTTCTATAAGGCTGTAACCTGTTGCACATACTCATTTCTATTTTATTGTATTAATAAACGTACTCACAGTATTGACTTTTGGAACGACAATATATTATAAATCTATTTATAAAATAATAATATTTATTACCACCCGGCAACAATAAATAAAGTGAAGCCGAATGACGTTCTCGCTGAAGAAAAGGCGAAACAGTTTTATTTTCAATGCTCAGCTTTGACCCCGATGGAAAACCGGAAGACACGTCAACCGAGCATCGCACATTTCGCATCCGCTTCATTGCGCGGCGGGGGTTTGAATGAATAAAAAGAAGGCAGTGAACTGAAAAGAAAACGCATCGAACTTTCAGGCTATGTCATTGTGTCACTCAAATCAACTTCCGCATTCCCGAAGCGCCAACAAAGACCACTCTCTAAGTCGCCACAAGGAAAGCGTGCCTTCTTTGTCGAAGCCGCCGGAAGGAACTGAAATATCCAACTTCCAACTTTCACCCCGCTCCCCCTTCGAACACGCATTTCCCTTCCACCAGGCTGACCTAAAAAGAAAAACAGGCTCGAGGAAGCGGAGCCGAAGGTCAGTCCTCTCTGACTGACTCCTGTCAACGTTCACGTTAGAGTCGCTCCAAGAAGTCGACGACGCCACGCTGCCAGCCTCGCCTTCTCGTCCAACCCACAGGCCGTCGACTTTCTTCCGAGCCAAGGAGATTTCCGCTTTCCGAGCCTACCCCCGTCACAACTAGATTCCAGGATCCGGCAGGACGCTGACGAGACTTGGACGCAATCCAACAACGTTCACTCGCCAATCCCTCCCATAAGACGCGGCGGGCAAGCAAACCGAACCCGTTAGAGGGCTTGCCGCTTGCCAGAGAGAGCTCGTTCAGAGATTAATTTTCCTTCTTCCACGATTCGAAGCTGCGACTTGAATGATTGAACAAGGAAGGAAGAAATCGTCAATGAGAGAGGAGTGAACGGGTCAAGGGTACACGGACGGGGTACATTCCACCTTACGGCAATTACGGCATTTTCTACGAAGTACCGCTGGACGAACGCCGCTGCGCTGTCATCCGGGTGAGAGGAAATGAGGGGGGGGGGGGGGGGGTAGAACGGTGCAACTGTGAAAGCGGGGCTGCCCGGCGGCTCATTCTCGGAGGACGTGTATGATGATTGCGGCCTTCGCTGAGCAGGCGAGGCGAGGCGGAGGGAGGGATTGTGCTACGAATGCGACGAAAACCTGGCACGAATACCTTGAGGCTTACTACTTGTCCGAGCCGATAGAAAGCCCGTTGGGGTTCTGAGCGCGTGAGTCTTAAGTTGTTTTCACTGGCATCATTATGTGTCCCGTTTTCTTCTTTTGGGGTGTCTGACGCGTGCCGAAGGCAAGCATTCGAAAGATTATTCAGGCATCCTGAAATACGTAGTGCAGAAAGGCATATGCGGCCAGCAAGTTTGCTCCTCTCCCACGGGGTACAGTTACGTCAAAGCGTCGAGCTCTGACAGGGGGAATAGAGTGGACAGACACAAAAAATAGCTGCCTTTGTCTCTACCCACTTTATTCCACCGATCAGAGCCAGCAAGAACGTCGTCTGCTCACCATGCAACTGGATCGGTGACGTCAGAATCAGGCGTTCTCACGCCGAACGCCGACATCACTTGCTAGTCCCAGCAGTGGTATCCTTACCATTTTGTGGCTTTATAAATTCACCGGTGTTGTTGTTGTCGGAAACTTTTTTTTTTTTTATTTGCAAACGAGGTTTTAGTTTTTGGGAAAGGAGAGAGGGAATACCTCAAAGGGTACGTTGTTCTTGTCGACTAACAACTACAAGACGTGTTACAACGAACGATATACGATTACGCCATTTTCACTGCTAAAAGTTTTTGTCTGTTTTTTTTTAGGTCTTGGAGGGTTGTTTAGTTTATTTGCGTTATTAGATTTCTGTATAATATATAGGCATCGGGAATTAATATTTAAAAAAATATTCCGTCAAAGGTTGCGGGTGTTATGTTACTTTTGTTTGGGTTTAGGTAGCCGGCACAATTGACTTCATCAGTTTTGCAAAAAAAAAAAAAATTGACTTAGAGGAGGATCAAACTACTTTCGTGTTAACTTAAACTAAAGCAAAAGAAACATTGTTCTGGCGATTCGTCTTGCCATTGAACGCACAAACAGTGGCGTCACAAAGAGGGGGGGGGGGGGGGTGCGGAGGGCTCAGGGGAGTGTCGCAGCGGGCCACGCGAAAGCGGGGCGGGGGGGGGGGAGTCGCGGTGGGCCCCGCGAGAGCGACGGGGGCTACTGCACCGGGTGCCGCTGACCCTCGTGACGCCACTGCCCACAAATGTCATTATTTTGTTTTAAAAGGACGTACAACGTAATTTTCAGTTCGCATTTGACCATGCAGACATCCTGGTGGTACCTTCCCGCAGATGCTAATACGGTCATGCGTCCGAAGCTGCTGTCAGAAACTAATTAAATACCCGACAAGAGCACGCACTGGTACCGACGTACCCCTCAGCACAAGGTGCCGAGCCAAGCCGTAACCACAGAAAACAAACACAGTGTTTTTGCCAGAACGCCGGATGCACCTTTGTTAGCTGCAGCTGTTCGCTCGCGCTTGAGCGTGACAGCTGTCCAACAAAGAATGTATCAGGCCGTAAAAAGGACACACGATTTTATTTTCACGTCCGACAAAGCTCGGTGTAGCCCGCTGCAGTGGAACCAAGCTATAGCAGTGCGATGCTGACGCAAACGGCCGTGGCGGCAGGGCGGAATTGCGAAAACCAAGAACATTAGATTTCTAGAGCAACGGTGACGAATTCAAACGCACAAGCTGGTAGTTTATTCATCATACAGAAGACACGGCATTCGCTGCAGATATGTATGAAAGAATTATATGTGGCACACCTCACGCATGTTTGCTTTCTACATATGTATACACTTGAAACATGTCCAAAGACAGCATTTTTATGGCCGACGTAAAATGGCCGTCACATAACGAAGAAACGGGCCTTGAAACAGGGTCCGAATACAGTCTTATGTATGATATATCAGCCATGGGACCGCGTCTTTAGTGCGTGAAAACACAAGTGGTATCGCGTTCGTTGCGGCCGGAGAACTTTCGACGACAATTATTTGGCATCAATGGCAGTTGAGTCAGTTTCGTTTTTCATTGCTTAGGTATTTCAGAACACTTTTGGGCCATAGATTCTTGTTTACACATTTCAGAAGAAATGTCACAACGTGTGTATCACACGCTTTAGCATTTCTCATCTTATACATTATTTTTCATATGAGGTTTTAAACTGGTTTCATTCCGAATGTATTTTTTTTATAATGACAATGAGAATAATGCCCGTTTATAATCAAGTACACTGCGGCATAATCAGTGACTAGTGAAACAAATAAAATATTCTTGGAATCGGATAATGGAATGAATAAGCAGCTTAAGGGGCGACAAAGTGTGACATGGGTCAAAATGCGACAGTCTGAGGTTAACAACAATTTTCGCAGTGGGAATAATTTGATAGGAATAAAGAGAATCCGGCATATGAAACGAAGGCAGCTTTCTTTCTATCATTGTAGTTTACCAGCGCACTCCAATTCTTCAAGTCTAGTTTGATACCTAGCCGACATGTGCTGGCATTTGTACGTTTTACTTCATAAAAAAATCTCCTACGAATGAATCATTCGAGGTACCAAAAGAATTCACTCAAAAGGCGCGCAAGGAACCTTAGCGTATCTAAAGAGCGAGTGTTTTTGTAAAAGACAGTTCAGATCCAAACGACGAGTTCTTTCCGACCAACAAGAAAACGAGCTCCTCGAGCATATGGTGTACGGATAAGTCATTTTTGGGGCTCAAAGACAAAGATGTTCAAAGGACAGTTTACATCTACTGAGAAACAAATGGAACGAAAAAAAAATGATTCGCGGTGAAAGAGAAAGTCTGCAAACTCTTCGTTCAGTAAATAAGCGAGTAAAACGAATTCGTTCTGCAAACCGCGCGACGAGCACCAATTATGACCGGCAGTGCCTGGTGTGCAAAACGCTATGGAGCAAAACAGCGCCCAGTATCGTGTGGACCCAATACACGGCGTACGAATAGTCGGATCGCGAAGCTTGCTTAGGGGCACATTGAGTATGCTTCAATGGCTCCAAATGCAATTTTTTTTTTGACAGTGTGTTTAATTTTTTCCCACTAGCTGTCTCGTTTTGCCCTTAGGGTCAGAACAAAATAAGACACTAGGATAAGGTCAGCTTGACCTTAGGAGCTGGCCTAATCCTAGTATCATGCGCCAGCTAGCTTAACTCAAGCCCGTTAAATTAAGATATTTGTTACTTTTTATTATGAAATTATATATCGTACTTTTACTAACCCGAGCCTAGTTATTTTTTTCTTACCGCAATGCCGACATGCCAAAGAAAATGCTCGCGCAGTTTTTTTTTTGTTTTTTTTAATTATCTGTAAAAACGAAGAAGCCAACATCAGTTTCAAAACGTTAGATACATTTTGCCCCGCCTTACCATATGTGACGATAGTGTTTTTGTTTTTTTGTTTTTAATACGTGGAGAGTTAAGTAACGTAAGAGCCTTATAGACGGGCCCTATACCAGCTGCCTCAACCTCAGGGAGGCAATCATGGCCGGAGATTGTTTACCCTCGATTCCAGAATGCCATCAGTGCGTTGGCGCAAATTATTTATGTGTTTGTTTGCAAGGATAATTATGCAAGAAGAAGTTTTTTTTTTATATAAGCTCGCTTTATAATTTATGTTTGTTAAAATGGTAAGCGCGGCAATAAATCTTCATTCTAACGCTCATCGCATAAGCAGTGATTGCAAGAACATATTAATATTGTACGTCGACGAAAGTCTCGGGCGCATAAAAACCAGCAGAAATGAAACTATGGTACGCACGCCATGTGCTAAGTCTTTGCGGAAGCGCCCCTCTCGTTTGGAATAAAAATGACGAAGAATTATTTTTCTGCACTTCGTTTCAACTTACGTCCATACGCAGCCTACGCTACGAGGAAATGGGACAAATCAAGCTGTGCCAAAAAGTGAATCGCTGGGCCTTTTTTGTTTATAATTTTTTTAGCACAAATAGTTCACGTACATAAACACGACGCCACCGCCATGGTGCGCTTTCGACCTCTGATTTGCGTCTGGAAGTGAAACGAAGTATACATTAAGTAGGATTAATCGCTCCTACCGCGAGGCTAGGTAGCAAGCTCTGCTTTAACTCCAAAGGAAGGCTTCTACTAAGCATACAAAAGTGTCAACACAAATGTTTTTAGCCTCCTCATTTGATTATTCTTCGTCTTCTTCTTCTTCGTCGTCGTCGTCGTCGTCGTCATCGTTGCACGCTAACATATGTTACAAGATCAAATGGTCAGTTTCCTGGATGCAAGGACTCGTGCGCTAAGCCTTCAAGGATAGCTATTTTTTGTATTTCCCTGGAGTATTTCGCTTCAACTGAGCATGCAGAAGTGCGATCAACCAATAAAGGTAGATATTGAATCGTCAATATGTCAAGAAGGCCCTGTCCTGCGCTGAAACCTGTTTGCAGAGCCTTGAATTTTGATTCTGGAGATGTCAGTTGTACGGAACCGCCGAAAATTAAGAGTAAATCGAGGTCAATTGCGTCATTTAACAAGAATACATTATATATATATATATATATATTTCTGCCTCTGGTTTGTCCTTTACGTATTCCTAAGGAACAATTTATTGCGAAGTCAGTCTTGACTTAGTAGGGTCGTTTGATATACACCTTTTTCATATTTCTGTTTAAGTACAATGTCTACACTTCAAAGAAGAACCTTGGCACGCAATTATGTTTTAAGTGTAATGCATAAACTATGTGTATCTCTTTTAAAAACTCAGGATGAGAAGACGGTATGTATTCTAATTATAAATTAATTCACACAACCCTCGTGCTCTTTCTTTTCTTCTGCTTTCCCCAAACTTAAAAAAAAAAAAAAGATGAAAGCTGTCCTTGTTATACACGAAATAAAAATGCCGTTTTATTTTCAACCCATCTTTTTGCTGTTCATCTGATATGAGATCATGTTTGATTCACATTAAAGAGAAAAAAAGTCCGGTCTTAATAGATGTCGCGCACAAAAGCTACGTCTTCTAAGAACCTAAACGAAAATGATAGCGTATTAATCAGCCCTAGAAACTCCAAACAAAGCACACAAAACAACTAGTCGCAGCGAAAATTCCAATCATACTGTCCATTCTTTACGCGAGGCCTCCCGAGGAATTCTTAATTGAATTTCCATCAAAGCAAAGCCAGCCAAATGGAAGGACCGCGAGGGCGACACGCGCTGCTCGACCGAAGACGTGGCGTTGGCGCCAGCTGCTCCGCATAGCAATGGATGTGGGAAATTACAATAAAGCCGCCGTAACCCGACGCCCGACTGCGCTTTTCTGTAATGGCGACGCTTATTAGTTTTGGAGGCCGCGGCTGGACGATGTACGATCACGGCCTCCGCGTTTCGTGGTCGTGTGCTTGCGCGGCGCCAGATTTTTCGAATGGCTCATCGAATGGGCATCTTCGAAGGCTAGCGATCGGCCTCGCACGTAAAGATTGTTCCTTCTCGGGACAAAAAAAACAAAAAAACACTACACGTAGTATAATGCTCATAAGATGTCTCGCATGCTGAATAGCCTCCCCTTCGCGCAAAATATGTACAGGTACTCCTAAAGTCACTGGATCAAGTAGCGACAAGCTCCCGCACGGTCGCGATATCGGTTCATGGAATGAGCAGCCTCTCCCTGACCTCTCCATTCTTGGTAAGCCAATTCAACATCTCGGTGGCTGGTTGCTTTATAAAGACACTTCTTTAACACCGAGATTTTGTTATCCATTGCACCGGCAAAACGAACGCACATCCCTGCAACGCCACCACAGGCAGCGTCGGTGCTTGGCGGCATTAAAAAAAAAAAAAAAAAAAAAAAAAATTCTTGTTTCGAAACACGCAAGAACAACAATACAACTGTAAGATATCTTTGGAAATAAGCATGATTTCGAATTTGATTGGATGCACATTGCCAAAGACGTTTATATTGAAGAGGAACGCTTAAAAGTACGATGATGCTCCATAGCAATCAAGGCGCGACTGGTTCAGAACGACCCTTTCGAAGATTCGAAAATTGTACCGAAATGGCGATTGCCATGGCAACTGAGACAAATGGACCAATCAATCACCTTACGAGGTTTGGTCACATGTATGTTGGCATCTGTTTGTGTCCGGCTAGCAGCACCCTATTAGTAAGCGACAGCAGAAGAACATCGTGGTCCACAATAGGCGGTATTGCAAAATATTGCTCGGGTATTAAAGCCACTAACTAGTTGGATAAATACGAACAGAGGCATCTCTTTCGAAATGCTTGGCCTCCAGTCAGGGCCCGTTGCCATCCGCCGTGTTTTGGCTACGCGTGCACGCTCCAAGCCCACGAGACGCCGAAGCTCCATCGAAGTTAGGAAGCTGGAGGCGGGACAACCGAAGAAGTGGCCTGTTGTTTTTATTCTGTCAGTGATCCGCGATCAAAGGAAATAAATTCGTGGCACTAAAGCTGTAATTTAAAAACAAACTTCGTAAACACACGATTCTCTTTTTGTTCTTATTTCTTTGCGTAGACGCTCGATATCTTAATGACGGCCAAACGTGTTAAGTTTGGCCGGAATGACGCGTTAAGAAGATTCCTATTGAATTTTATGCCTTTTTTTTTAGAGCCCATGCACTAAATGTAGAGAAGTGTCGTCCCGCGTGGGCATACGAGGAAATGTCGAGCTGTCAATTAATTCGGATACAGGACAACAGTACACGGTGAGTTTCGCCCGGGAGAACGGCAGCCTTTATGCCCCTCGCACATTTTACGCGCAGATTTATTAATAGCGCCGCAGCGAGGGCGCTGCAGCCAACCGCTTTGTTTGCATGAGATTTTGAGTTTTCGTGCACAAAAAAAGCACTTTCTGAAGTGTCGCCGACAGCTTAAGCAACACAGAGTGTGGCGGTCTCCGAGAATCTTAATGATCGCTCGAATTCGATTACTGAATCAGGCGATACCAAGGAACTAAGTTTCAAGCAGGAAATGGAAGCATATAAAAAGCCAGGCCATGCGCTTCTCAAGCTGTCACAAACAATGGCTCACCTGCGTGCTTTCTGTAATGCTGCAATTACTTACTGAGGTAGAGTAAAGGTCTCATCTTTCTACGCGAATACCATGAAGTGTGATTGAGTGCACTAAGAACTACCGCCAATAAGTGTCATAAATTAGTTGTTATATAAATTTATTTTCATAATAATAGCCACTTTGCGATGTTGTTGTTGTTTTGTTTGTTTGTTTTTTGCATCAGAAGTTATAGCGCAGTGAAAAACTAGAAGACACAAACACAAACTGACCGACGCAAGGCGCGAGGTCACGACGCGTTCGCCATGCTTAACTGGAATATCCGGTGATAACACGCGCAAAAAGGCGACCAATACGCGTGGCATGGTGCTGCTGTTCGATAGGCCTCATTGGTTCCTAGCGTGGACTCCGACGTAAAGGGGCACTAAAAAGGTTTTCGAAATTGCATTTTTTTTATATATATACATATAACTCAATTTGCGTGCTATACGGCCCGCAAGTTCGTCCGCTCATTGCGCACCCCGTTCGTTCGTTTACCCCCAAAAGGCGCCACGTGCTTTTGTTTCCCCCGACCTCGACCACTGATGGGGCGCGCTTGGCTGCTCTCGTCATAGCGCGTTTCCTGCGGGTTAACTGTGTTGCCCGCATGCTCCTCCTTGCGTACTGATGCGCCAAAGACGCATTTTGGAAGCTCGCCGTATAGGCGCCCAAAACAAACGCAAATTTACGATCATGCGGGCCCATATTTTCATTATAAATATGATCCAAGACCGCGTCCCGCCTCTTTCCCACATAATGGCGTTTTCCGCAGAAATAAATACGGCGTGTTGCTTTCTTTGATCCCGTTTTTTATTTTTTAAGAAAATAGGCGTCGCGCAGAGTTGTAATTTTGGGGTTTCTCTATAGGACGCGTAAGCCGCAGTAACCTTGCCAGTACATCGTATACAGTTTGCAGACAATGTCTGTGGCGTGTTCCTTCCTTGTATGGCGGTCACATTGCACAGACAAACACTGTCTACCGACATATCCTAAGCATACGTACGTATCAAAGCAAACATGCTTCGAACATGTTTGAGGCGTGTCCCCAGATAACGCTATCATCGTGTCTGCAGCCAGTTTATGGTGTATGTGCAGCGCAACTGCGACTTTAGTGCAAGTAGGTTCAGCTGCTATTGTCAAAAATACCGAAATCTAACTCTTCTTTGGCATTCCTTTCGAGGCCCGTTTACACACATACGGCACAGTGCCATCTCATAACTGGAAATAACTCTGACTTTGCTGATGCGGCGCTGTCTTTGCGTTATATTATTGTAATACAGCGCATATACACATTCCGATTCAGTTCTAGATTGTGTTCAAGTCGGAGCTGCGTCAGCTCTGTTTCTACAGCATTAAATTAGCGCTGCTCCGTATACGTATGTGTGAACCGGCCTTCATGTGAAAAAAAAAGATAATAAACGCTACATTGATTTATGGCGTCATCAAGAAATGTGTTGATTCGATCTCACGCATCACTCACCATGGCGAAACAATTCGGAGCGGCTTTGATGTCACATACAGCAAGAAGACGCCTACCTTCCAAACGCTTACTTATCACCGTGTGTCGAGCATCGTCAAACCACCATTGCGTTCAGCATCGATCGTTCATGACCGCCAGCACCTTACTTGAGCAACAACCTAAGCTAGCAGCCCAAAGCGCGAAGAACACAACCGCCGCAAGTTGCGTCACCTTCGGGGCGAGCGGGGACAGCCCAACAAATCGATCATAAACTTTAACTGTACATCCCCAAACCAAAAGCAACCACCAAACGCGATTCAAAAGACAACATACACTCTCCTCCTACGGAGGCACGCAACACAGTCACGAACAAAAGGTTTTGTAAAACAAAATAAAAAAAAAAAAATTGAGTCACCACCTTTGTCGTCAATACTATCGGGGTCAGTCGCCCTTTTGACATCGCACGTTGCGCCGAGGAGGAGGTCCCATTCCAGAAAGTACAAACTACAAAACTTTCCCCCACGCACCGCACGCGCGTACGACCCGTCGTGCGGCATCGGAGCGACAGACAGGGTCATTTCGAAGAATCATTCCGATCTCGCACGACCCCAAAATGAGCCTTTGTGGCGGTCCCGAAAGACATTAATGATCTCACCGCCGCAACGACTCGACTTGCGGCAGGAGGGGACAGCTTCTCAAAAGCAACACCGAATTCCCTTTCAAACACGTCAGCCGCTCGCCACGTCGCATTCTCCGCGGGCTTGCAGTTCAAGCCCGGTAGATTGAAGCCGCCCGCTGCCGCTGCGCCCCACGCAGTCCACTGATCGACTGTATCCAATAGGATTTTATTTCTCTCGCTTTGATGCCGGTTTATTTTGCGAGTGCGCGTTTTGCTGCTGCTGTTATTTTTGTTGTTTTTGAGGCGCATCGGCGTCGGCCAAGCCACTAAGAGTCTAGAATCGAGGTGACTTCCGCTTGCGAGGCACACATTTCGTCGTCGATGGTTGGTGCACGCCGTGGCGGCCTGACTTCCGATCGGTGTTTCGCGGCACGTTCGAGCGTTCGATGAAAGAGTTGGCCGCCACGGAGAGGCCGTCGTTTGCTCCCTTCTTTGAGCCGCTCGGCGGCCGCCCGAACAACTTCGCTGAGTTCGCGAGCTGCGCAAGCTTCTCTCGTTGCTGGCTGCTGCTGCCTCGACGAATGCGGCTTGGTCTGACAAGAAGAACGTCGAGGGGACGTCGGCACGCCGTTAGGCGAGCCGCGTGCTTGTCGCGCAACTTGGATTTTTCGGAGGAGGAGGAGACAGAACCGGTGTTGTGGACGACGCCGGACACGTTGACCCCACCATCGCTGGCTCCGACAGGTCTCTTCGTGTGCGACACGATACTTTACGACCGATGAGAGAGGCGAGAGAAATAAAGCAAGACGTTACGCAATACACAAGAGCCACGTTACTAGTGACGTGTCGTATCGGACGCTGCGGATTGGGGGTCCCTGCGGGCGTGGGCTCAATCCTGTTGACGGCACGAGCTCCCGCATTGTGCCGAGCATCTCATTATCGCTTCAGAGCCAGCGAACATACGGCATTGGTCGATAAGAACTCCCCGAAGAACGAGTCACGAAGCAAGAAACGGGATCGTATAATAGGCCACACCCTGCTTTTCTTCAGCTGTTGTCAGTGATAACTCAAAGCTCTCGAGTACGATTGACGAAAATATCCCTATTAATAATTAGCCTTGCCCGACTAGTAGTCCTTCCAGTGACCTACAGGGTTCGTCACTCTCGAAAAACATGGCGGCCGGACACAGCTACTGTGCCGTGGCACGAGATTTATTATGGCCGACAGTTGAAGAAGCGCGGGGCGTGGCGAGTCCAAATCGCCTCATTATCTATCCGCGGCCCATACGACATTGCGGCATTAGGGGATACAATTTCCGAAGAACGAATCGTGAGATAGGAAGCGTGAATGTACCAGGCCACGCCCTACGTTTCTCCGCCTCTCAGTGACTGTGCGGGTATGGTGCGTGGATCGCGTCTCTGACTGGTGTGTTTAGCGTACTATTCTGCCCATACATCAAATGTGGTCCCGAAGCGGCAAAAATTGACGTCACAGAAACCGGAGTGTCATGCTGTTGCCTGTCGCGATACAGGCGGTTGGGCGTAGAAATGCTAGCGAAAACCACGAGCGAACGGGAGTGTCGCTGTTGTCACGGCGTCCCAGGCGTCCCAGCTTCCGGCTGCACTACCTTCCGTGGACTGTCACAGCGGAGAGCGACCTACAGCAGAACTGGCGTCTGCCATATACACAACTGTTGGGACGCCGCCAAGAGCGCGACCGGCGACATCATGACACTTGTACGACGTCATCAGGCGGAAATCCAGGGACCACTTTCTTGGGCGCGGTAAACACACCAGACGGAGTCGCGTTCCAGGCACCATAGTGTGGGTAGATACTGGGGAGAGGAGGAGATCGGAGCGAGCGGGGATGCCAGAAAGCCGAGCTCTGACTGGAATGATTGTAGTGGGTGAACGCAACGCTAGCTTCTTTTCGAGAGTTTTAGTGGACCGTACGCTATAGCTTTACGTACGCAAGGAAATTGCGGGTCGTGAGTGCGCATGCCCAGAACGCAACAGAAGGGCTAGCGTTTTGCGTACGCACGCAACGCTGGTGATTTTGCGTGGCGGGCTAGCGGGCTTTGCGGGACGCTCTCGAGAGATTTCGGGCCCAACGAGAGCGCCAGTTTCAAGATGGCGGTTACCTCGACTGCCGCAGCAAGGGCGACGTGGTGTTTTCAAAGTCCTGTGTTACGTAAAATTGCGTGGCGTTCAGCTCGACGATTCTTTCTGGGACCACCGCTGTCGAATCAGATCGCCGTGCAGCTGAGGAGTGCACAGTGAAAATGTTCGCCGCTCGGAATGTACGTCAACGCTGCGATCTGCTCAACGCTAAGCCTATTCGCACAGTTCATAGCAGCTCTCGCTATGCACAGGACATCAGTAGGCCATGAATTTCATTCCGCGACAGCATTGATAAAAGGTGCCGTTTCCACGGGACGACTGACGAAGGCTCCGCGATCGAATTTGGCTACGCACTCGTACTCGTAGCCTCTGTAGCCCGCAGAAAAGCGCGCTTGACGAGGCAGCTGCGGCTTGGTTTAATTTGAAATAAAATGCTTGGACACGTTTTCATTTTCAATATTTCTTTCCAGGAGCATGGTTGCGCTATAAGCACGCGGAATTCTACAGCTCTAGCAAATTTAACCAAGATCATACGCGGTGTTCACTCGAAAACGTAATGCACAACTAAATTTGGTCCGAGCAGGTCATTTTCAGCGTACGCTATACTATTGCGTATTGCGTACGTAAGAGCCAGCAACGCTATACTCAAACTCTATTTTGTCTCTACTCACTGCTCCAACGCGATTGAACCCGAACGCCGAAAGCCGGACACCAGCGTTCGGCGTTCAAACGCGTCCGAAAAGTGAGCACAGACAAAGGCAGCTAGCTTAGCGTCTACCCATGACTCATTCCAGCTCGAGCTTGGCTCACTAGCGTCCCCGCGCGCTCTGATCTCCTCCTCTCCCCCAGTCTCTATCCGTATAGTTCAACCAATTGCTGTACGTAGAACATTCGGGTTTCCAGGGGCTTTGCAACGATATTGGGTAGGAACGTTTTTCGCTGTACACCAGCTTTCTGGCACTTGTGGGACCCCATAATATTTGAACGCAACGCCATTGGCCAAGAGGCGTCTTCGTTGCGGTGGATAAAAGCGGACCTTTTCTTTCCGTCTCTCTTTCGCAAAACGTGATGACGAATCTGTGGGGACAATGCCAACAATGATATTTCCCAGGGAGTGCGTCATCAAGCATTGCGATCCCCGCTCTGACGATATTTAAATTCTGCTCCTCCAGTGGACACGAAGACTGCGTAGGCATTCGATTTTGGCTGGTGGCGATCGATGTTTCAACATGCATTCGGATAGTGACTCGTGCCCAATCGCTGGGATGACGAAAACAGCCGAACCTTAAAGGGAAGATGGGGCACTTCTACATTCTACACAATGCGTGGAACTCGGCGCGCGTTCTGTGCTCAGCCAACCCCAACGTGTGGCTATGTTAAAAACACTGGCGGCATACATATATATAGTCGGCTCCAGATCACGCGGCCGCCTTTTTTGGCTGCGAGTTGAGGGTCTCAGGGGTATTTGTTTTTCTTTGATTTTTATTTTTTTACGGCTGCCACTGCGTAGAAAGAAAAAAAAAATCAACGTGTGCTCTATAGGTTATAAATGTCAAGGAATAATTCTAAGTCGTATTTATTGAAAGTAGAAAAAGTGTTGCATCGCCCCTTTAAGCAGGCAAACATTGGCTTCAATATGGTCTGCCCTGACTTTTGTCCACCCTTTTGTCCGTTTATAACCTGCGGCAATGTGTTGGCGTGAACGAGCTTCCAGAGGTTTGGCCTTCTTTGGGCAAGTGATGGGAGAACTACCTACTGTACTAACGCGGTGATGAAGGTTGGTAAACGCACAATGTATGGCCACCGCGATTGCAAATGGTATAGGTTGCGTACAGAACCACCTAACATGCTAATACAACACTAACGACAGAGTCACTGGGACAAAAGTTCGCCCTAGACACCATGACAAGCAATGCAAGGCGCACATAATCCGCTATGCCATTATGAGTTCCTGTTTTCCCCGCGGCCCTGTCGTCGCTGCGGTGTTCGCTGCTGTGGACACAACCGACGCCACTTCCCTCGCGGAAGCCACAATAAACGATCAGAAATCGCGAAAGGACCTGTTCCGGTCAGTTCTGTGTTATGCCGGGGAATGCCGTCTAGTTTCTGGAGTTCCGAATAGTTCATTTCGCTTTATGATTAAGCGAAGCCGAAGCTACAAACACGAGAATGCGGCCCTGAACGATAACTTGCACTACACAAACGATCGTGTTCGGCAGAGAAGGTTGAAAGCCCGCAGCCCTTTAGAGCAGCTTCTGCTACACTCGCGCATAAGGTGAAACGGGGTATAGTAGGGTGCCTCCATGTACGCACATAGTGACACCCTAGAGCACCTGCCTTTGACAGTCAAAGCAGTGTCAATTGTCTGCGGAAAACTCGAAACAAACTTTGTAATGCTCTAACAAAAGGGCGTGGAAACAGTTTGGGGCACACCTCGTGTCTATGCGGCCCGAGTGTTCATTTCTTAATCCCGCCCCTTCTCGTACGGAAAACATCCGTCACATGGGTCAAACATCTATGCCGGCGCTTGTCACAGAGGGACTAAGGCGGCAAAACCCACAGGTGGACGTCATCAGGTCCATCTTGAACGTCCTTACGAACCGGAGCTGTAAAAGTTACTCATTAAAAGTAATTTAGCAACAGTTACAATTACATGAGTTGAAATACACTTATGTTACAGTTACATCCACACGCTTACAACTGGAACTCGTTAAAGTTACAATTACAATTGTAACAATATAAAATTACAATTAGTAAACATTAATGCTATGTTTATTTGCAGTTACCTGTACTATATCGCATAAAAAATTCTATAGGCGCCGATTACCGACGCGCCGTTCAGTTTTCAAAAATTTTACCTGTGCAGACCCGTTATGTTTGACTCACTACTCACAACAGGTTTCAATGCAGTGGCGTGGACCTCAGGTCTGAAAGTTTCCGTAAACAACAGCGAAGTTTCTGTGAACAACACAGCTCCAACACGATAGAAAGGTTCAAATTTTCGGAATGTAACTGTAACTAAAACAAGTTACGAGTTTCACGAAAAGGCCACCGAGTTATACGAAAATGTAACTAGGTTGCACCTATAGTCACTAACATTTCATTGTGTCTTGAAAAGTATTTAGTTGCGGAAGAGATAACTAATTATGGTAACTTGAGTACTCGTAAATCATTACTTTACAACTCTACTCCAGATTTATACCCGATTCTGGAGGACCGGGACCTTGACCACACTGTGAGTGGCGGCGATTTCCACCGCTACTCACAGTTTTCTTATTGGTTTTCCCTCGAATTGAGGGGAAATTAATCGTAACAACACACAGAGCGTACGACACAGACAGGCATTACAAGATACCGCGCGGCATTGCACTCCCTTGCGGTCGCTCACGCGAACGCAAAAAGTAAAAAATGCATATACGCAAAAATAAACGAAAAAAAGCAGCAACAGCAGCAACGCAGCAGTGGCGGGAGCAGCTCGTTCAAGGCGTCCTTTCTTTGCTCGAGAGGCGCTATTTTCTTAGGTCGGAGTGCAGCCAAATTTACGGCGACAGTCGTGAAATAAGTGCCGCTCCATGCGTCGCTCGCTCGCTGCGCTCGACGGAATATGCGCACCGCGTGCGAGCGCGTAACACTTCGCGGGACATCCAGGACACTTTGCGGGACATCCTCGGAGGCACGAGCAAAATTTGCTGTTTCTCCTTCAACATTGTGGAAAATTTAAAACCTCATCTTCGCCGAAGAAAAGAGGGGAAGCTCGTAAAATATGGACCGTTTTTCATCCACTCTGCGACGAGTGGCGTGGAAAGCATGTAGCCTGCAAAATCAAATAAGAAGTTTTCGTTTTGTTTTGTTCCTTGGATTGCGGATCTTTTCTTTTGTTTTTTCTTCCTTCTTACATCTCAGGCCTGACAGCATTTTCACAGCTTCCAGTAGATGAGTTTCTACTCTCTTGGAAAGTAATTCATATATCACTGTACGATTACGATATATCACGGTAGCGATTACAATTCCGGATGGGGGAGAGGATATGCAGTATCGCATTGCGTTTCCAAATGCGTGCTTATAAAGTGTTTTCTTTTCACGGAGAGCGGTATTACGATGTTTCGACACTACAACTACTAGATTCGTAGTTGGACACGGAGGTATGGTACCCTTCCCGTGAACAGGAAATAATAATGTATTGATTTCAGAAAAAAAAAAAAGAAAGAAACATGGCACCAGATGGTTTGCAATGAAGTAGTTTGGTCTGCCAGATCTTCCCGGATGGTTAACTTCCATCATGAGAAATTCGTGCTGTAGATGTGGAAATTCGAACCGAGCAATTATTAAAATTAACCGCCGCACTGCCGAGTGATGTTTCATGCAAGGCGTTTTAGTTTCAACGCGCCCAGCTCTTCATTTATTTATTTTACATTTGATTGTAAAGTGTAATAAAAAAAAAAAGCTGGCTGTTGTTGAAGCATAGAATTATTTCTTGATAGCAATTTTTTTTAATTAAACCCCGTCTGCTCCCACACAGTATCAAAAACAAATAATTAGAAAACAAAATGGACGGTCCGAACAGGCAAATATATTTTTTATATATATATATAATAATTTTTGTTCCAAACGTATTTTAGGAAAGCGATCAAGAAGCAAAATGCGAAATTAAAACATTCAAAAATTAGAACACAATTGAAGGGACAAAATGGACACCGCTTTTGCCATCTTAAATGTTGTAGTCTTTCCGTTTTTCAATTACCCTCATCATCGTACTCTCTGCTTCCCATGTCGAGAAAAATCATCACACGAAAAGCGTAAATACGGCTCCGTACGAAAGCGTGGTGATATTTTCGTGTGATCAATTATATTGTGCGGCTCCCATTTCCAAAAACCAAATTGGCAGCAATTTTCGAATGTTCACATTCCCCGTCCGATATTTGCTTCCATTCTTTCGAACTGGTCCTCTCGCCTTTCAGACCGCTCAAATGAAGCTGCGGAATTCGGACTCTTTGAACCAATACTGCAGAAAAATATATCGTATGATATTAAAAGTTTGAACTCTGAAGCTGCGTGACCGTGCTTCCAAATCGCTCCGAGCATACATGGAGAGGCCAAGAAAAATCAATGAATGAAATATGAAATATGAAAATCATGAAGATTGAAAATAAAAGGAGTCAGCCTTGTCCCTTGGCGTTATTGTTGCTGGCTAGGTTGCTATTCTGTTATTTGTATCGTGTTATTACCGTTGTTTGTTTGTCTGTTTGTTCGTTGACGCACTAATGGCGTCCCCATCCGTTCACGCGTATTGCCTTAAGTCCAGCTCGTAAAATGGTGAGTTCTCGCGGTTCGCCTAAATAAAATGTAAAATAAGTTGATTTAGTGGATATATGTTTTAGGCCCCTAGCGACATGTAGGGTCATGTCCTTCTGAAAAAAAAATCCAGATATAAAATTTCTTCACAGGACGAATAATAACATAACGTACATATTACTGTGAGATAAAATAATGTTAATTTAGACTGACTTTTTTTTCTCTTCCAGGGGACGGTTGTCATATCCGCATATTCGAACGTATAATATCCATACAGATATGTCGGTCATCAGGTATTTCTGACTTTATCAACGAAGAAAAATCAATTTGAGATACATCAATAGACATTTAGGTAAATTGCCCAAGCAACAAGGACCAGACTACCAGCGTAGTTACACGAGTTGTACACCCGTGAGCGATATGAAAGTGAACAGCCCTCTTTTTGTTTTCGACGCTCCTTCAACTTTTGGAACAAGCTCTGCTCCAGAAGAGGGCTAGAACGCAAAGTTTAGACCCCAACTCGCGTACCATTTGATACGTTGAGAGTTAATATAGCTTTAGGGAGCCATAAAACAGGCAAGAAACCAGGTAAGGTGTTCACCTTCATATTGCCGGCGAGTGTACGTGCTGGTGTCTGCAGCAATGACTGTTATAAATCTAACCCGTTCTAAAAACGGCACTTTCAGCGTGCGTTCGTCAACGCTTTATTTTATTTCATTACCTCAAACTTGCTTTTCTTCGAATCTATATTATTTATTTGTAGATAAGGGAAGCATGGGGAGTGCCTGTGTTTGCCGTTCCCAGCATTTTCGTAGGTGCTTGGGTAATTAGGCAAAACTTCTATTCCTGGAAGGGACTCAGGAATTCTACACGTGCAGCCGCAGGCCCTCAAAAACTCAGAAGTCTACATAAATAAAACACAAAGCACAAAAGTGAGCTCCGCGTCGTACAGAGAGCCTGCGGTGCCACTGGGCAAAAAAAGGAATCCTCAGTTCAATCCTCTTATCTTCCGGTTTTGGTTCCGATGCGTGCCCCGTGAACGGTCAAATTGTCACTGATAAGCTGTAGTGACACGCTGTAGTCCGCAGATTACAGCGTGTCACCGCAGCGCGCTGTAGTCTGGAGATTACCGGTTACACTGTACTCTATAAATTGGTCCCGTGCAACACTTAAACATTATTCCCAAACATCGAAAGCATGACCCCTCACATTACATATAAATATTCACGATCACCCATTTACTTTTGATGTGCTTGCGTGCGTATGGAGTACAAGAACTGTGCACGATGACATGTTCGGTCTTCTAGCTCCAGCTTTGCTTCCAATAAAACCGGGGTATAGTTAACTCTCCCACTTTACTGAGTACGAGAGCGTATCAGAATGGTTTTGGTCTCCGGAACTCAGAGAACAGGGTTCCATGCATGGATAATTCTTTTCAAAACCGCGTTTTTCAGGCGTGGCACATAGCAGTTTTTTTAGGTGTAAAGTCACAATATATTTTGCCCCTATGGCATCAAACCGAACGCGGAAACCCACCAGCATCACGTTCTGAAGTCATAATTCATTTAGGACAGTTCTGCGCTATAAACCAAAACGAGCGAGGTTATTTGAGCTCTCGATAAAGTCGGCCGGTGGTAACTTTTTCTCTCAAAAAAGGTTCTTGAGCGTGTTCTCCGTGCTTCTCATTTACGTTGTCCTGTTGTACATTTTTTTTTTAATATTTAGGTTGTTTATCAACACGCGCAACCTTCCGCAGCTAAAATACAGCGCCCCATTTTATGCCCCTAATGCCGCTTTCACACTGGAAGTGGATCCACAACCGCAAAGCGGATTCGCGCGATCGCAACAGCAAAGCGGCTAGGATTGAGTGTTTTGGGCGCGTTCTTGCCAACCGCTTCGGGACCGATTTGTCCAGACCACATTCGCGAATCGCAAAGCTGCAACCAATCGCAACGCGACTCTGACGTGACGTCGCCAGCTTCAGAGTAAGATGCCTCTGTCGCTGGTGAAGCTTCCAAGACTGCGTGGCCCTACCGTTGCAGCAAACAAATCAACAAAGAAACGTGATGTTCACGTCCGTCACTCGAATTCGCCGCGAAAAGAATTGGCTCGTAATATCAACGGGCTTCGTTCCGGCAATTTGGTTCGAGTAAGCAAGTTTGTTTATTATTCGGAATACGAAAACCCGTCGTTGCGTTAGCTTTTGTAGTTACTAAGGCAGTTCCGTGAACTACTAAAACCTTTCGCCACCGTGCATGACCACCACGAAGGTTGATTGAGACTTAGACTAATTTCGATGCCAACCCGAGTGAGGAGAGCAGCGTTCGCCACCAACAAAGCCACGATCGGCTAGCACCAAAAACGTTTCTTGAACAACGGTACACCAGTGCCGCTCACGACTTCTAAAGTAATAAAGGCGAAGATGTAGTGGGAAAACTGGTCCTCTGTGACAAAACCAAGGTCGGGAAGGGTCCCTTTCGAAAAAAAGGGTCGACAAGAAAGGGAAAAAATGGAAGAAAGAGTCAGCAAGGCGCTTCTAGCTGGGTTTTGCTTGTGCGCGAAGTCGAAGGGAATCGCGGGCGGGGTTTGAGGGTAGATGTATCTTTTTTCGGCTGCCTGAACTCCTGATGCGTGCGAACAGCCTGAAGAAAACCCTTCAGTGCCCAAATAGAAAAATTACGGCTTTGTATCGTGGATTCAACTGGATTTTGTATTGTAAAACAAGGCTGCCAAACGCAAATCTCAAACAATTATGCGTGATCGCAGAGACACCGCCCACTGCGTCTCGGCGTGTTTGAGCAGGGTCGCTCGCGAACCTCTTCGGCAATTGGTTCGCAAACGCAACTCAACCGCCAGTGTGAATACGTCATAAGTGAGTACAGTGGGCCTTCGAATACTCAAGTACAGTGCACGAAAACACGTTTATGTTATATGGCGGAGTTGCCGCTATACTTGTATTCGGCATGTAATCGGTGGAGAAAACGAAAATCCGTGAAGCACTTGTATGAGCCTCTACACGCTTCCACGTAAACGCCTAACCACGTTTAATATGTATTCTATTCGTTCTTGACACATGGCGCAAGTTTATTGCAGTGTCCCTCTCGGACTGCTTTTGAGTGCAACGTATCGGGTCTTTCAGAAAGATGTAAAGGGTGTCTTTGGTTTGTCTTGTACAGGAGAGAGTATAATACCTTTCTGACGGATACTAAAGGTTTAAGCCTTTACCGTTGGGTTAATGGAAGGTTACAAAATATTAAGAAAGCAGCGCGGTGAGATATTACCATCTTGGGCATCTATTGAATACACGGAGAGAAAACACAAGCGTTCTAGACAGGCGGTTCTGTTTGTCCGTAAAAAAAGAAAACTTAAAAAAAGTGCTGCTGGGTGATTTCAGATAAGATCGACCAAAGGATGGCTAGTCGACATTTTCAAATCAACTGATGTTTTTATATGTTATTGTCTAGTGTCTGGTATGAACGAATCCAAACTTAGTTTTGACTAGAAAAAATACTTGGGGACAGGAAAAATCGTAAGGCATGAGGTGGTGGACAGTTGCATTAACGCGCACTGATGGAGGGGGCCCGTTTGAGAGTGAATAACTAAAGCGATAACATTAGGAGAACTCTAATACGTTTTAGGCGCAAACTATGGGTATAGCTTGCTTGTAATATAAAGTAATCATATTTATTTAAAATTTATTTATTTTTCTAAAAATTGACAAACATGCCAGCTCGAACGACAAATGGCAAACTTTGGAGGTCTGTATCTCATGAAATAATTTAATCATTATGATATATTTTGCAGATATTATTCTACTAATATATAGCTAATATTTAAAAAAATAACTAAGGTATCTGTGTGATACAATAGTTAGAATATATTTAGTCAAAAATGGAAAAAAAAAATCAAACAAAGAAAAATTCCGATGCGAATAAAAAAAAACACCACCCTCGATTTTTTTTTTTTAATTTAGGTAACCTGTTATAATCTATTTCGGTATTCATTTCCATTAAAAACATGTTGCATCATTTTATTGAGAAAGAAGATACAACTCCCCAAAGTAGGGTCCTTTTTCAAAGCCTACACGTGTTCTATACAAGAACTGACTCTGAGTTCCAGTTTCATGAAACCAACACACATATTTTATATATTTTTATTCAGATGAGGCCAATGATAACTAAAGAAATCGTTCACACACTTAAATTAAGGAGAAACTACTGTGTACAAAGAGGTATCATATTACGGACTAGTGATCCGAGAAAAGATCATGCAGCCATCGGCCACTAGGAACTTTGTTTACTTTATTCTCCTGCGACACTATATGCTATTCCCTCTTACGCTCTACCTTCATCTCTCTCTCTCTCTCTCTCTCATATATATCCCTGATATATATCCAGAACAAAAACATGTTCATGCATTCCCTTTCTGAGTGGTAGTGTTCTGTGGCTAGCAAAAATCATTTCCTCGCTAAGCTCACGATTATGGCAAAATAGTTGCCGGAAACCGCAGACGACACTCGTCGCTAGTTCTGGCAAAACGGCCGATACAATCTTTTTTTCGCATTTCCCCGCTCGGTGTCAAGGACAAGGGGGTTCGCTTCAACCAGCAAAACATGGCCGCCGACGCCTGTTTACTGAGCAGTCATGCCTGTCGCCATCTCACTCGCTGGCGTCACGGGCGATAATATCAGGCACAAAGGGGCACACCAACCGGCAGCATTATCCCCAAATACTCGAGCCTCGCGTAAATACATAGAGTGTAAACGCTGTCGCCATGTTATCGTAGTAAGACCGCCCCCCCCCCCCTCCCCCAACGGGGGACTGCAGTACGCGACGGCGTACTAACACAACGGCGACGATATCGACATCGCGGGCTCCGAATTTTCCCATAGTTCTACTCCACGGGCATTTCTCGAAACGATTGATATTGTGTACGCCCGCCTGGAAGGATTTCAGGCGCGTAGTTAAGATAAGGCGGTTCTCCGCGGCAAAAGAAAGCAATTTCACAAAAGCCTAAAAGCGGCGGCGACGCGTGTGCGGTGAACGCTTGTAGTTTTGGTGTAGACAGGGTGTGTGTGTTCTCGTTGTTGACACCAGCCGGCGATAAGGCACTGCAGGCGGTAGCTCAGTACAGCAAGGGCTAATCCGAGTGACCATCAACGTAACCCCACCGCCAACCCCTCGCGAACCGGTCGTCGACATGGCTCAGGCTGTGTCATGAACCACGTGGTAGAAGCTCGGGTGCTTTCATATCAGCGCGTGGAGGGACGACAGTGCGATTCCGGAAAGTCTTTTTCGAAGGCCGCTGACCACAATGTTTTGTCTGGAGACTTTCCCTCTTTCTTCCTTTGACGTGGATCAAGCTTTGCCGACAGCCTCAGTTGTGACCTCTCTTTTCAAATGTACGTTTGCAGTGAGTGAGCTCCTCAGCCTCGGACTTGTCACTTGTGCACCCAGTAGTTCTTTCACTTGGCAATTATATGCCATCAGTTGGGGTTTAATTTCTATTATTTATGTATACATTATGAAGACGTCCTGGAGCTCCGAACGAGTGTTTTGTGCAGATTACTTTTGCAAACACAAAAAGACTATACCAAAGCAGCGGAATTTTCGAAGTGTTGGCGAGTTGGACCTAAACTCGTTGAAGCAAATTCTTCCGCCTGACTGTTCCAGCAAAGTGAGTGCGACGGACTACCTATGCTACCATTGCTTCATGCACATCACTAAGGAGATCTCGATGCGAAGCTCAGAGCAGTACCCTGACATATTTGTGCCAGCTGAAGAAGCAATTGAAGATCTAAATCGCAGCATACTACCTACAGATGTGTCGCCGCTGAGACAACCAAGCGTCGTAAGAAGTCGGGACAGGCCTGCCTATGTCAAGAGAAAGCAGACAGAACTGGAGCAGGTTGCTGTCAAGAATATACGCTCAAGGCTACGTATTGCGTACGACAGGGACGCACCATCGGGGTCGTCCGAACCAACATGCTCCACATGCACTGAGTGGGTGGACAACTTTCGGCAGGCCTTTGAAACCGCCACCTCTCTCCGGGAACGTTGTCAACTGCTTACACTCCTGCCGTCAACACTGACGAAGAATGAGGTTCAAAAGATGATTCCACAGGCCTCAATGTACCTCATCAGTAAATCCCGAAAACTCAAGGAAAAGCATGGCGTGTGGTATGAGCCGGATCCTTACACGAGGTGCAAGGTGAGCCCTGAGAACCTGTCTGCTGCCCTAGAGTACTTCACGAAAGACGAGCTACAATGTTCGCGCCAAAGTCCCAACCAGAAGGACGTCATCTCTGTCATGCTTAACGGAGAGAAAACGTTCGTGCCAAAGCGCTTCATGACACGCTCAATACGAGAGGCCTTCCGTATATACAAAGACAAGCATCCCGATTCCGGCGTTGGGCTAACGAAATCTTATTCGTTGCACCCTAGATGGGTCCAATGTATTCCACACCAGGAAGTGTGCGTTTGTGTGCGCTGCGCCAATTATTATCTCTGTATTGCCGCTCTAGAGAACGTTACAGGCTCAACATTCAACACTGGTGAAATGAACTCGGCATTTCTGTGCGACCCAGCAACAGAACTGTGCCTTCAAGGAGACTGTGATCACTGCCCAAAAGGCCAGTTTCTTACACTCCAGGAACTTGACATCCCGGAGGATGAAGAGATTGTGCTTGCAACATGGGAGTCCGGCGATCTTGTGAAAAAAACTTTGGAACCTGAGACTTTCCTAAAAGTCATCCAAGTGACGGTTGGAAGTTGGGTACTTCACAACCATATCCGGCAAACGCAAGGTAAAGCGATCTACGATGAAAAACAGTGCATGCAACGCGGGAGCATTGTCTTTCATTTTGACTTTGCTGAAAACTGGACCATCGTGCTTCCTGACGAAGTGCAAGCATATCACTGGAAAAAAAAAAAAAAAGTTTCGATATTTACATGTGTAGTGACGACAAGAAAATCTACAAACAGCTTTGCCATCATCAGTGAGGACCTGTGTCACGACGCCGCTCACGCTTGCTTGGCTCTAGAAAAAGTGAAGGAGTGGGTTAAAGACAACGTTGCGGTATACTCGTACGTGACGTACGTAAGTGACGGCGCCGCCAGTCATTTCAAGAATCGCTACCAGCTTCACCAATTTGCAAAGGACGATTGCCCACAAGCCCAGTGGTTATTTTCTGCATCTGGACATGGGAAAAATGCATGTGACGGAGTTGGCGGACTCGTGAAGCACCAGGCCACGCTGAACAACCTGAGAGAACGTTCAGTAAGCGCAACTCAGACGGCCAGGACAATGGTGAGCGTTCTATCAAAGAAACTGAAAGGCGTGCATCTTGTATATCTGGACGAAAATGAGGTTGTTCGGTATCGTGAACAAAAAAAAGAAGAGTGGCTGACGGTGCGCGCCTTCCCTGGCATTCAGTCTTGGCACGCGTGGCGGCTCAGCAAGTCATCAACAGAAGGGACCTGTGACGTATATGTAGCACGGACAGTCGGATCTGCTTGGAAGCAACTTTGTTAAATGGGTACAGCGAGGAAAACCTTAGCGTAAAGTGCCGAATTTGATTTCCCAAGGACTGCTCATTTTGAATGCAGGGACATCTTATTTATCACATTTTTCTTCACGGGGTATTTAACCTACTGTTTTTGTTGGTGGTTACTAATAATTTTTATCTGATCACTATAAAAAAAAACCCAAAATGTTATCCTCGAGCAGGATAAAATCTATCGGCTTGCCACGATTCATTCATACACCGAGAGCATCGAAGCTGCTCCAGTTAGGCACTATGGCATCCGTCACCTGAAATTGTTTGTAATCGCAAATACACAGCCAACCTAAATATCTTACTATTATATCTTTGTTTTCGTGTGTGGAGGTAAAGTTATTTATTTTACTCTAGATGTAAAATATACCGGAAGGTACAACTTCACACTGCATCATCTTTTCTCAAATTATTAGTCTCTAATATGATACCACTTTGTACGCTTATGTAAAATGCTGTATATAGTTTCTCCTCCCTTTTACTGTGTGACCGATCGCTCTTTTTATCAATGACCTCATCTGAATAAATGTATATAAAAGATTTGTGCAAGTTTCATGAAACTGGAACTCAGAGTCACTTCTTGTATAGGACACTGCTAAGTGTAGGCTTTGAAAAAGGACCCTACTTTGGGGAGTTGTTTCTTCTTTCACAGTGCAATGATGCAACATGTTTTTAATAGAAATGAATGCCGAAATAGAGTATAACAGGGTACCCAAATTTAAAAAAAAATCGAAGGTGGTGTTTTTTTTTTATTCCCATTGGAATTTTTCTTTGTTTGATTTTTTTCCCATGTTTGCCTAAATATATTGTAACTATTGTGTCACTCAGATACCTTATTTATTTTTTCAATAATAGCCATATATTAGTAAAATAATGTCTGCAAGTTATGTAATAATGATTAAATTATTTCATGAGATACAGATTTCCAAAGTTTGCCATTTGTCGTTCGAGCAGGCATGTTTGGCAATTTTTAGAAAACTAAATAAATTTTTAATAAATATTATTACTTTATATTACAAGCAAGCTGTACCCATAGTTTGTTTGTAAAAAGTTTTAAAATTCTCCTAATTTTATTGTTTTAATTATTCACTTTCAAACTTGCCCCCTCCATCAGTGCGCGTTATTGCAACTGTCCACCTCTCCCTGCCTTACGATTTTTCTTGTCTCCAAATTTTTTTTCTGGTCAAAACTAAGTGTGGATTCGTTTATACCAGACACTAGACAATGTCATATAAAAACATCAGTTGATTTAAAAATGTCGACCAGCCACCCTTTGGTCGATCTTATCTGAAATCACCCTGCTAACTTTGTTTTCCCCTTTTAGAGGTGCTTTTTTTTTTTTTTGTTGCTGAACTCTTGTTGTTTTTTAATGCTGGCGTGTAAAGAGTTCCGCAATTTATATTCACGCGACGTGAGGCCTGAACGAATTTGATAGCAACGAGCCACAATGTCTCACAAGTGCAGTGTGGCAGCATAGAGCATACATACGTTTGACGAGAAAAGATATCCATGTCTTCATTGTTCGCTATTCTTCAACCAAAAACCGCAATGGGCGTCTTTTCGCTTGCTACGCCCGAAGCGAACTCCACTTGTAATATAATAAATACTTCAGGTAATGTGCGCCTCCTTTTCTAAATTCCATTTTTACACAACAAAAAAAAAGTTTAAGCGTTTTTCAGATTGTTTTTGATGTGTCCGCCTCACGTTGATAGTCCACGTTGGTCGATGGATTCCCGGTTTTAACTTCCGCAAGACCGGTAAATTTATTCACATTCAGATTCGAAGCCGGAAAGAAATCGAAGGACGGTTATTCTAAGACGCGTGCGCGCTCACAAGCGGTCGGCGAGTTGAAACAAAGCACACCAATAATTACCCAAGGGGCGTTGCCTGCGCAAGAGGACAGAATTAACATTCAGGTAACGAGCAGCCATTTAGAATGCCTCGAAGATGCCAAATTGCAGGCGCTCGCTTCTTTGTCCTCCCACGATAACCGAATGCCAACGAATGAAGCTCTTAGTTGTTGAGTAAAGTTCGTAATTTATGCGAATTAAAAACTTTGAGCGCTTAAATTTCCCTCATGCTTTAGTCGCTCTTTAGACGACACAAGACGTGACATATATCGCGGGTGATGGAGAAACAGAAAGCCTGCTGACTTCATAGAATATTTGGTTTAAATGAAAAATTGGTACAATAGAAAATTAGCAAAAACTGGCGTATACATCCAGTTACAACTAACTTTTTTTTTATTGTTTGAGGCAAAAACAATATGCAAAACCGGAACAGCCGAAATACTCTCTAAGATTCTTACTCCTTACATTATTGTTATCGCACCCACAGAATCACCTAGGCAGGGGCAAGTCGGGGATGGCCAGAGTGTGTGTGTGTATGTGTGTGTGTGTGTGGGGAGGGGAAGACTTTATTTAGATATTAGCATCCAACATTATATAACTGAATTCACAATTTTGGGCGCACCGTCACTTTCCAGCGCTTTTGTGGACGGGCGTCACGGTCTACATACCTGGCAGTACAAAACGTTGCGTAATATCAAATTAAAATACAACATATATACTTTTAAACAGTTCTTAATTTTAAATCGAACACACTTATTACTACGCCAGTAAAGTAACTATATTAAAAACAAGTATATATTAACAGCAAAATAAAAATTTGAATGTTGTACACATTTTCAGATTTAAATCTCTAGTAGACTTATTTAGACATTATATTTAATTAATATTATTACGATTGTAAAAAAAACTAACACTGACTTTAATGGAAGTTTGTGGTACGCAACTAACATATACCTAACCTGTAATTCACAGGAGTTTACAAAAAAATATAGTTCTTAAATTTCAACGTGCAAGACACGCGCGAGCAACATTAATCATCCCGAATATAACTGGTACAAGCCTGTTTTACTAGATCATCTGAAATCTTTTCGTGGGGTTTCCTATTTCCTTTTCAAAAGTGACACAAATAGCAAACGGGAAAGGCGTGTCAAGCATCTCGATGGCTATAGACCCTTTTCGAAATTCGCGTGCAGACTATTAGAAGGTCGAAACTCCTGCACAATGGCGGAACAATTGAGATTGTGGAGCGTGCAAGTCATTCCATAAGATAGCGAACGTCGAAGAGCGGCCAACGCCAGGAGCGACGAGCCAATCAAACAGCGTCGTAAGTGCAACGTCACTGCGCTCATCACCTTTCTCTGTGGGTGTCCTTTTCGCCTTATAATCGAAACATACACGTAAAGTGTGCCGTGACGTTGCCATTGTGCAGGGATTCCGCAGCTGCAAGCAGAGGGCAGTATTTCGAAAGGGGAAGTGGAAGCTAATCTCATGGATGAAGAAAGAATAAACAATTAAAGCAGGGACAACACAACTACATCTTTCAACTAGCAACAGACGAGTAAACTTTCAACAGCGAGCAGCCGACTATACCCAGTGGGAGTAGGGGAGAGAAGGAAAGATAAAACACGCGAAGTGCAAGTCAGGGTGGTAGGGTTACCTCGGATTTTAAAAATTCAACCTCAGTTTTCGTCAGCAGGAGGGAAGGGTTTGACACGTTGTTTTTTGCTGTGGTCATCTCACTAATCTAAGCTAATCTCACCTCTCTCTCGTTTGGCAGAGCGAATGCTGAAGAGAACGTCGCCTCCTCTCCAACATTCGCTCCGCCAAAGGAGAGAGAGGTGGGAGGAGCTTCCACTTCTTACTTCTAACCTGTCACCGACTATGTCTATGAAAATCCGTAAATTAACGATCCCCCCCCCCCCCCCACTCCAAGAAATAAAATAATAAAAAAAAACGGCAATGCTCAAAATATTTACCCGCTCGTCACAATGCTTCTAGACGGGTGGACGGGTACAAATCTTATTTATTTATTTATTTATTTATTTATTTATTTATTTATTTATGGTAACTCAAAGGCCCAATTAAGGTCATTACATGAAAGGGGGGGGGGAAGACATTCAGTGTAAGAATCAATCAGAACAAAATAACAAAAACGAAGTCAATAAAAAGAGGTAAAAAAAGCACACACACACCGGAAAAAATGAAAAAAAAACTTGGATTACATGGGGAGAAAAGCAAATACAAAGTGAGCACTTATAGATAAATGAAAACGGATGAGGGGCAAATGAAGTTACAATGCTATCATGTGCGACAAGAACCTAAAAAATCATGATTCAAAATAAATAATTACAAACGATTACAATGAAGATAAAAGAAATATGCACTTTGACGAAAAAATGACGAATCAAAAAAGATATCAGAACAACAAAACAGCAAAAATCAGGATGCGGCAAATGCTGGAAAAACAATTATTGGAAAGAAAATCACGAAACATTTTTTTATCAAATATGTTGACAATGGCTTCGGGAAGACCGTTCCAGTTCTTGATTGTGTTAGAAAGTGCTGAGTTATTAAATGCGGTTGTGGAAACAAAGATGCGTTTGAAGCTTTTTCTATTATTTTGACGATGAGATATTTTATTCGGAGGTTCTAAAAGTAATGAGCCTGATGACCGGGATTACAATGCAGCCGATGGAGCAGACAAAGAAGTGAGATTAGGCGGCGAGTTCATACGCGACGTAGATACGATTGGCGAAGTAGATCGTGAGAAATATTTTATATTTAATGTACATGTACATTACGCGACCGTTAACACTGAGAGAGGATATTTTACCCAAGGTGAATAATAATTTGTGAAGAAATTTGCAGATGAAAAAAATAATGGAACAATTAGCAATGAACATTCACATTTTATTATAAAAAATGTGACTATTAATATTTTAATTATTTGAGTTTTTTTTTCTTACCTTTTGTGATTTAGAAATTCACACAGAAAATTACTCAGCCATTTACATAAAAAGTTGCAATTCAACATTGTAGATTATTGGCAATTATAAAACCATTACAATTTACATATTTTACCGTTTTATCATTCGCCGATGGAAAATTAGAGAAGCTAATCGACGACTATGTAACCACTAATATTTTTTCCTACCCTGGGCGATTCAAAACTGGCAGAATTAATTGAAGTTTATGTAACCAAAAGCATGACAAATATATCTATATCTATATCTATATATATATATATATATATATATATATATATATGTTTGGTTTTTTATTCCTTAGATGGTCACTGGCTGGTCGCCGTCTGCCAATTGTAAGGCTGCAGAGGCCTCAAGTCAAACTTTTTTACTTTTGGACCCTGCAACCTAGATCAGTCTTATAAGTAAAACAAAATTTCGATGAATTGATTAATTCGACTATTTATTTATTTATTTATTTATTGAAGTCTATGTTTTCTCCTTGTTCCTTGTGTACCTCTCTGTCTGATATGATGTCCATTCTCCAATAAACAATTTATGCAATTTGATCACTTTCTTTTCTTTTTTTTACGGTGCTTAAACCAACTGAGAATAGTATCATTCACCTGTGTACGTAAAAATGTTTGTTTCTTGGTTTTTTATAAAATATTTTTTGAACGTTGCCCCCCACCCAAAATTGTGTCCCTCCGTCCGTTTGCGCATTTTCCGCTAAATTTAGATTGATGCCACGTGACCTATAAACAAACATAATTTCCCCAACGAATTTAGCGTTAAATTTATGTCACGTGACCTATACACCAGCTCATGTTTACAAACATACCGGAGCGCCCCTAGCGGCACACCACTGGGGCCGCGCATGCGCGATAGAGTGTGGGGCAAGAAGCGCCGCGTCCCGCGTCAACCAGGGATGGGCAGTATTTCAAATACAAGTATTTGAAATACGTATTTCAAATACTTTGTGTATTTTGCATTTGTATTTAATTACAAATTGGGTAGTGTATTTGACATATGTATTTACATACTAAAACGTGGGTATTTCAAATACAATTGTAATTAAATACACTTTTGTGAGCGAAAATACATCCCTCAAATTTATTGTCTCTGTCCAGAGCAGGAAGAAAACTACGTTCTGCGCCGAATGCAGTGTCTCTCAATCAAGCGCAAGCGTTTAGTGACTTTGTGATTACGGTGCTAGTCCAGGGCAAGAATAGTGACGAAATCGACGTTCACAGGCAGACTGGCTAAATAAGTGCCTGTAACAACTTGTGACGCTTTCCAGCCTGAATTCCCACCATATTTCTGCCTCGAACATTCTAAATGTGCGGGTCGTCCAGATTTTCGTAACTGGTGCGAGTTGCAACAATAAAAAATTCTCTAGCTAGTGCTGCGCGTCTTGGTCGTCTTGGTGCTTTGTTGGTCTATACAAAAATGTAATCGACAAAAAAAAGCTCCTTGAAGCTCTGTACTTTTTTCACCTATTACGTCCAAGGTGATGACATTTTTTTGTGATTATATTTCTATTACGTTACTAGAGCCTCGCACACTAACTCCCGAGTGTGCGATGCAAAATTAAAATGAGATACCCAGAAACCCGTTGCAGGTGCCCTGAAGTCGCTGACGCAAATTTTGAGGAATGTATTTGGAAAAGTATTTGGAGGAGACCAAATACATTTGGTTGTATTTGTATCTTGTATTTAAATACTTTTTTGGAAATGTAATTAGATTTGTAATTAAATACATTTTTGACGAAGTATTTTGTATTTGTATTTCGATACATATTTGCATGTATTTTGCCCATCCCTGGCGTCAACAAGCCATTAGAATACCACGTTATCGGCGTCGGTGTGAGTCCCTGTGCTCTTGTTCGCGTTGGAATTGTTGAGCCTATGTTCTCCTAGCAGTGTCTTACCAGTTTAGTAAACTGAACGAAATTAACGAGGCTCGTTACACAACAATGATTCGCGTACATAATATGACGTGCGGCGATTCATTCGCGTGAACGCCGCAGCATTGACGCTAAAACCATGATGAGATCTTGCTCGCTATTTTCAGACGCGGCGTCGCACGGGCTGCAAAAGCGTGAACGTTAGCTGCGATGCTCACGCCAATACTGAAAATTGCAAGTAGAATCGGACCAAGTGAATCAGGCATAATAATTCGGTGACGGTCACTGGTGAGAATGATCAACATATTTGAATCTACTGTTTACACCGAGTCTACCCCAAACAATCTTCAAACTTAAAAGTCTTTCGGGGCCAACACTTACTTCTTATCGCAATTACCGGATCAAAGTTTGCTCTACGGACCGCTGTCGTTTGAAAGAGTAGACAAGTTTGAAAGATCAGACGAGAGTTCAAGCGATCAGGCGGCCGTTTGAGCTTGATCTTGAAGACGCACTGAGCGTAGTCTGCAGGTGGTTCGGACGACTTGGTAACCTTTCCGCGTTCATGTTACACAAAACAAATAGATCCGACGACTACATGTATCCGTGAATTCAGCACAAAGTGCTTTCCGCAAAAGCAATCGTGGTCCGACGGCGTCTGGTCTTCCTTTTCAAAGCACTAATTCGCGCTCATGGGCGAACCGAGCCAAACCGAGCAGGCAGAAAACACATAAAAACTGGTCAACCTTCACTTTAAAAAAAAAAAAAAACTCCGTTCTTGAAAGGTGTTTTGACGCCCCAAGAACTCTTTCAGTTTATAAAGAACGATTTCGCCAAAAACGCTATCGCTCCCTGGCGCGGTAGAAAGGCAACTGAGCGATAGAGACTATTTCGTTAGAGAAGGTTCTTCATAGCATCATCTCTCGGTTGCTCGGAGCAACCGAGCCACCGATAGAGAAGAGAGCGGAGCCACAGAATGTTCGCGAGCCCGAGAGTTTCGGGACGTTCGCGACATGACGTGACAGCGGACAACACTCACACTCCGGTTACTCGACTGGACTCGACCCGAGACTCCCCAAGAATCGTTGTCAGAAACAAGCTTACGTCTTCTTCTAATTACAGCGAAGCTGTTATGCGCTAGGATCTGGGCAAAAATGCGTCCTCGGATGTTGACAGAAAACTCCCCATTGGTCGCAGCAAGTACGAATAAATAAAAAAAATGAAACCCGTTTACAACTCCCTGTAACACCGAATTAGAGCGCAGCTCTTGAGGAGGATGAGGGAAGGGTACTGAGGGTCACGTGTTCTCGGGGGGGGGGGGGGGGAGGTCACGTGACCTCTCGGGGTCACGCGACCTCCGGGGTCACGTGACCCCCAGAGGGAGTTTTCCGCTAGATTTAGCGGGGAAATTTTTCCGCTATACTTCGTTTCACCTTATGTTGTGCCACAGCGAAGGCTAGAAGCGCGAGCTCATAACGTTGGCAGCAGCTCTTGGTGCACGAGAGCTTGTGCTGCCGAGATGTGCCATAAGGTAAGGAGCTCGCGCTTGCAGCCTTTCCTGCAGTACAACACAAGGTGAAAGGGAGTATAGATTTAGCGGGGAAATATTTCCGCTATACTTCGTTTCACCTTATGTTGTGCCGCAGCGAAGGCTAGAAGCGCGAGCTCATAACGTTGGCAGCAGCTCTTGGTGCACGAGAGCTTGTGCCGCCGAGATGTGCCATAAGGCAAGGAGCTCGCGCTTGCAGCCTTTCCTGCGGTACAACACAAGGTGAAACGGAGTATAGATTTAGCGGGGAAATTTTTCCGCTATACTTCGTTTCACCTTATGTTGTGCCGCAGCGAAGGCTAGAAGCGCGAGCTCATAACGTTGGCAGCAGCTCTTGGTGCACGAGAGCTTGTGCCGCCGAGATGTGCCATAAGGCAAGGAGCTCGCGCTTGCAGCCTTTCCTGCGGTACAACACAAGGTGAAACGGAGTATAGATTTAGCGGGGAAATTTTTCCGCTATACTTCGTTTCACCTTATGTTGTGCCGCAGCGAAGGCTAGAAGCGCGAGCTCATAACGTTGGCAGCAGCTCTTGGTGCACGAGAGCTTGTGCCGCCGAGATGTGCCATAAGGCAAGGAGCTCGCGCTTGCAGCCTTTCCTGCGGTACAACACAAGGTGAAACGGAGTATAGATTTAGCGGGGAAATTTTTCCGCTATACTTCGTTTCACCTTATGTTGTGCCGCAGCGAAGGCTAGAAGCGCGAGCTCATAACGTTGGCAGCAGCTCTTGGTGCACGAGAGCTTGTGCCGCCGAGATGTGCCATAAGGCAAGGAGCTCGCGCTTGCAGCCTTTCCTGCGGTACAACACAAGGTGAAACGGAGTATAGATTTAGCGGGGAAATTTTTCCGCTAAATCCAGCGGGAAAATTTTTCCGTTGGATTCAGCGGGGAAGTGTTTCCGCTGAATTTAGCGGGGGAAAATTTTCCGCTAGATTTAGCGGGGAAATTTTTCCGTTAGATCTAGCGGAAAAATGTTTCCGCTAGATTTAGCGAGGAAATTTTTCTGCTAGATTTAGCGGGGGAAATTTTTCCGCTAGATCGAGCGGGGAAATTTTTTCGCTAGATTTAGCGGGGAAATTTTTCCGCTAGAATGAACGGGGAAATATTTCCGCTAAATCTAGCGGAAAAATATTTCCGCTGGATTTTGTTGAGAAATTTTTTCGCTAGATTAAGCGGGGAAATTTTTCCGCTGGATTCAGCGGTGAAATTTTTCCGCTACATGTAGCGGGGAAATTTTTTTGCTAGATTTAGCGGGGAAATTTTTCCGCTAGAATTAACGGGAAAATTTTTCCGCTAAATCTAGCGGAAAAAGTTTTCCGCTGGATTTTGGTGAGAAATGTTTTCGCTAGATTAAGCGGGGACATTTTTCCGCTAGATTGAGCGGTGAAATTTTTCGCTAGATTTAGCGGGGAAATTTTTCCGCTACATCTAGCGGGGAAATTTTTCCGCTGGACTTAGCGGGGATATTTTTTGGCTAGGTTTAGCGGGAAAATGTTTCCCCTAGATCTAGCGGGGAAATTATTCTGCTAAATTTAGCAGGGAAGTTTGTTCCTATAGATTTAGCGGGGAAATGTTTCCCCTGGATTTAGCGGGGAAATTATTCTGCTAAATTTAGCGGGGAAATTTCTTCCTATAGATTTAGCGGGGAAATGTTTCCGCCTGATTTAGCGGGGAAATTTTTCCGCTAAATCTAGCGGGGAAATTTACCCATAATTCACCGCGCGGTTACGCCGACGGTGACGCCGCTAAAACCAGAAACGGGTGCCTAAGAACTGCGCTCTAGAAAAAGGGGGCAACCGGCATAAGTCAGCCTTCTTTGGCCATAGCCTTCTCTATACTGACAAAGCCTGGCAGATCGTCACGAGACGCGGCCAACGAAAGTGAAAACGAAGAGCGGCAGACAACGGACGATACGAGGGACTAGAGTGCCTACATGTCTGTGTGTCTGAGGGTGAAGACATCCATTGTTGCCCTGAATGTGCCAGCGCCACGCCAGCGCGTGGCGCTCTGGCGCACTCGGTGCGTGACTTGGGCGGTAAAATGACGCCTATGCATTAGCCAAAGCTAAGCGCTCGAGCTGAGTGACACCAGATTGCGAGCGTTTCAAAATGCATAAAAAAACGATAGGGCGGCAAAATCGTCGAGATCTCACCACTCAAGCAAAAGTGCGCGTGTGTATGAAGGCACTCCAGGAGGAGGCTAGAGTCCCTGTATAGGCTCCCTACGGGAGCCATGCAAGTACTACTTACCAGGAAAATAGAGCAAAGCTTCGTCGTTGGAGCCGTTGCCTGATATTCGAGAATTTTAGTAGATCGTTCTGATAGCTCCAATATCCCCGATAACGATACCCTATAGCGATACGATTCATGCATGAAGGCGGTGGCGGTGTATCGGGCATCATTATCTGAGTCATTGGAACGATCTACTGAATTTCTTCTATATTGTCGAAATCGCGAAGTAGTAGAAGTCGTCATACAACTAGCCAAAACTGGAATAATAATTGATTTATGTACATCTTACTATACCGGCATTTATTGCCAGACTATAGAAAACATAGTTGGTGATAAGGTGATAATGAAATAATAAATAAGGTTTGGATCAATATTCTTCTTCATTTGGTTTTGCACAGGTTGAGTCTCGGCTGAGACATTGGTGAAAAAGAAAACATTTCTAGTATACAGTGATGTGATTGCTGCGCCAGTTGCGCCAAACTGCGCCAAGGGGCTAACCCTGCTACATCCTGCTACATTTTGCCAAAATATGGGTAATCTGCACCAAGCCTGCGCCAAAAAAAAAAAAAATTCGTTCGTTTTTCAATACCGAAACTAAACTGAGCACCGTATTGGGCCAACACCACCTCCACACGCGTCATCACAGTCCGATCGATCGAGGAGAGAGATTGGGCACGAGTGCTGTGTCAGTGTTCGGCTGCGGCTCGTAGCCAATCAGCGCGTCGAAGGTCGGGCTGGGGCCCAATAGCCGACCGAGCGCGATCCGACTGTGATGACGTTTCATAGAGGGAGAGGAGACCATGCAGAGGCCTTCTGTCTAGGTGGTGTTGATTGAGCTTGCGTGTGTTATGAGGCGCAAGCGCCCAACCGTACCCTGCATCAATTGTCCCTGCATCAAGTACCCTGCATCAATTGTCCATCCGGTCTTGCATGGTTTTCCCGCCATATCTGGCGTTTCGCGCTCTCGTCGTCCCATGAATCTCGTCTCGCGTCTTTTTTTTTTTCTTTTTATATTTTTAACGATAGACGCGGTTGTGTGTGGAGGATCCGACGCTATAGCGTACCGGGTACCAGCCATGCCGTCATGCTGTGAAACAAAACCGCGTTTTTGCGCGGCGGGAGCTACTTTGTGAACTGAAGCACTCGCTCGTGAAAGCAACAGTCGTGAGAAAACTATATTTGGCTCCTGCCTTCTAGTCACCCTGCTCGCGCGACGTCGGGTGCTGCCGTCCCCACGTAGCTGCAGATATAACGCTTTCTAAAATGAAGCTGAGTACCACCGTATGTTTATCAACATTCTTGTCCGTCTTTTAATCATACCATTACTACAAAAACCCCTCTTCAACTCGAAGACTGCTGTGTCGAAGTATTGATTACCTAGGTTTCTCTCGGTGGGCTTTCTTTCAAGAGAGATTCCGGTACGTGAAAAATCTGCTGCAAAAGAAAGTTGTTGAAGAGAAGTGAGCTAAAGCAAAGAAGGCAATTGTATGTACGCTGAACCCGCACAGCGCGCTTGTTTGTCTTGAGTTCAGTCGTTGCACACGGCGTTTCAAGAACTTTTTGACCCTGGCTTGCGATGTGTTGCATTGATACATTCTGGTTCTTTTTTGTTTTTTGCTTTTTTATGTATTTAGCTTGTGCCTTGTTTGCCTGCCTGGCAAGAACGCGCGGCTGGCATGTTTTTCGTCGTATGCTCGACAGTTTCATTTTGCATACAATTTCGGGAATCAGTTGGCGACGGAGCGGAGTGACATGGTTTCGGTTTCGAACGAACAGCCGTTGTCTCCGCTTGCGCGACGATGCACGCGCAACTGCAAGCCTGCTGAAGTTGCCCTCACGTGTTTGTGAACTTGATTGCACGGCAGAGGCACCAACAAGGACGCTTGCAATCCATATTTTTTTTATGTTTGCTTTTTTTAGACGAAACTCTGGTACGCCGGGAACCAGTAAAACGGTAGCGAGCGGTTTTTCGGATTTGCTCGGCCACGCCTACACCACTCTATACTTGTTGGATGTCTCAGCAGTAAAAATACAAGCTGGAACTTCTGTCACAACACGTCACATTAGAACACTACAGGAGTCAAAACACAAAGTGTCCTTCATTTTTACAGCACTTAAAACGAATATTTTCATTTTTCTAAGAATATCTACTCCAAAAGCCACTTTTGCTGCTCCAAAAACTGTCTTGGCTGCTCCAAAAGCCACATTTGCTGCTTCAAAACACTGTTTTGGCTGCTTCAAAAGGTGCTCCAAAATGGCTTAGGCCCATCCCATCACTGAATATATGAACATAAATATTAAGAAAAAAAAAACAGGACACTCGTAACAGCAATAATTAGAATGTCGGTTAAAACAAGGAAATGTAAACGCGCGTTTGCCTGTGTACCTTTCTTGAAAGCCGTTCAAAAACGCGCGGAGCACGGACCGACTGCAGTTTACTCCGGTGTTCTCCAGATAGACGTTTGCTGATGCCACAGGCAGCGAAGAGCACAAAACTAAGCCACACTATGGCCCCCCTTACGAGTTCTACTCTCTCCTTAAGCCCATAATCTCAAGTCTACGTCAGCCACCATTTTGTTATATTTGTAAAAATCTGTGCTTGCGTCCTGCTGACGGGTAAAAACAGGGGGGAAAAAAAGGGAGATTCCTACCATTTTCGAAGTGCTCCCGAAACGCTGACGCACAAAAAGGGTGACTGGGATGCAGATAGTCTGGCTGGAATTCACAAATAAAGTGGGCCAACCCTGAAAGTGGGACTACAAAAAAGTAAGCTGCTTTTAAAACAAGGTCAAAAAGATGAAAAGAAGCAGAAAAAAATATACATCTTGTTTTCTAAGAGAAGTGAGAAGTGTACAGCAACGAACAAGGATGCTTGTGGCACTAACAACTTTCATATATTAGCACAACTCTTTTAGTGGATTTTAGGATAGACGGAGCGTTGTCTCCTGTTGTGATAATATCAAAATGGTTGTAGTCACTATAACCGAGAAAAACATTGTTATTTTTTGTCTGTGCACTTACCGCCTCGAGCTTCTAAAAGTGGAACACAATCACTTGGCGTCCTCCTCTACCCATTCTTCAATCGCAAAGTAAAAAAGGGGATTGAAAAACAAATACAGCTTGCCCCCCCTCCCTTCTTTTCTTTTTTCCTTTTCTGTAGAACATTTAATTTAGATTTTCTGATATCGTTGTTAGCGTCTAAAAAATATATTCAAATAAATTCAGGGGCTTGGTGTTGAAAAGAAAAGCTTTGGGGAACTGAAGAGTGCCAAGACTCTTTTTGTGCTGGTCAATGCGCGTGACAGTATGACTGCGCTGGACTTTACCTAAAATAAAAAGCCTTTTTTTTCTTTCTCTTCTTTTTTTTTAAGGGGGGGGGGTTGTTAAAAAGTGTAAGGGACTACAACGAATTCGTTACCTAAATATGTGAGCGAATCAGTTTACAATTACTGTAGCAAATATGAAATTATTCCATTACCTAATTACTGATAAAGGTAAGGGATTGCAAGTAATTTCGTTACTTGTAACGGATTACGTACAAGTATGATTTACACCATAGTCTGCTCGTCCTCAGACACTGGCTTAAATGTGATTTTATTAAATTTCACGCCTTGTGTCGAAGAAGCCCGCCAGCTCGTCCAGCTTTGCACGGTTAGGCAACAGCACACAGCCACAACGCGCTACGATCTGCATCATCCCATGTACCATATTTCGGCCCAATATGATAACACCCAGAAAGTGGAACCTTTTGTATCACGCACTAATCTATTCCTCTCATGTCCGTTAGTTTTGTATATTTCAGATTGGAACGCACTCCCAGACTCTGTGGCAACTGAACGCGACGAGTTGTTGTTTAGAAAACAAATCTGGGGATTTATTGTTGAATTAAATTTCAAGATGATAATCTGTTTTCAGTTTGCAAGGGCTTGGCATTCTCTACATGACTTGAGCCAATCAAGGGTCCCTCGGATCTTGTTCTTTCGTGTTTGGTCGTTATTGAACGCAAAGCCTTATATTTATTATATCTTTTTATGAATTGTTTCCCCGAATCCTCGAGTTTGATCGCTTTCGAACCAAACGTTTTATATGTATTGTGCTTTTGTAAGGTTTTTTTCCCAAATCCTCACTCATGTAATACGCCCCAAAAGGATGTCTTTGAGCAACAATACATGAAATGAAATGAAATCTAAACGGTATTAGCGCACACGTGGAGAGAAAATAGAAGAGACAGGAAAGAGCGCTACTCACAGCTATATTTACTGAGATGAAGAGAAGGAAAAATATCGTAAAAATCCATCAACCCAATAAAAATAAAAAAGAAAGATAAAAAAATAAACAGTACGGTGTACCGTACTATTTATTCTATAAATAGTAGGGTATAGCCTACTATTTATTTTTTACCTTTATATTTATTTATTCTATAGATACTTTCCATTTATTTATTGCTGTGGTTCTCAAATGGGAGTCCGCGGACCCTCTGGGGTCCGCGAAGGCGTTCTAGGGGTCCGCGAATTCAGTCAAGCCGGCAATAAGGATTGTCTCTTTTTAAGGTCGAGAAGAAATATTTCAGTTTTCGGGCAAGTTTTCTCGTGTGTATGTCAATAACAGAGGTCTACTTCACACTAGCCCTTAGTTATATATATTTATTAAATCATTAGTATATTTAACCAATAACTTGTCCTTCTCCTCGCCACGAACGGGGTCCTCCATCATCTCCGTTGATCCACAAAGGGTCCGCGAAACATCGATGGTTGAGAACCACTGATTTTTTTCTATAAATAGTAGGGTACACCCTACTATTTATTTTTCATCTTTCTTGTTGTTGTTTTTTTATTGGGGTGATGAACTTGAACCTTCAGATTATTCGCGTTAAGCTTTAATTGCGATTTTTCTTTTTGCCGTTTAATCGGAATCTTGTGCTGGAGAAAGTTCAAAAAAGTAAACAAATGACTGCTTTAATATTTCTGACTTGTTCCTTTCTTTTGGGACAAGGCTGGCACGTTAAACCACTTCAGCATGCTTGTGATTGTCATCGAGGGTGATTATGCTGTTTAAATCATAACTTAAAAATTAAGTCGCTTCAAAAGGCTCCCGTGTTTATATTTCTATAGGCACCACAACGTGAAGTCCAAATGGGAATGCAATATGCCATTTATGACGTAGTAAAAATAGTTTTAAAAGTGTGTAGTTTTAACGTCTTTCCTGTGAGATAACTGGTGAAAAATTAGGTTACGGATGTATCAATTGATTAGTCTATTAAAGGGTAACGATTAGTTGGGTTAATTTTTTAATCAAACCACAGCTCCAATCAACATTCAATGTTTTATGAAAGCTATGATTTGTGCGGGATAACGAAAGTATGTGGGACCAGCGGTTGCATACAAACCGCAAGACTAAGATTATGGAAGCATCCGACTTACTAATAATCGCTTTGCCAAATTTCCATGCACATGAAACGATACAACACAACCTTTTAGTAGGGAGAAACAACAACAAAAACGCGTTTTATGAGGAGGGCTCGGCTCAGCCGGAAACGGGCTTGCGTCTTCGAGATCCATGCTTCTGAAGGTGCTCCCGTAGCAGACGACGCACGGCGGTATCCCCGCTTTCTCGTGTTTCCAATTTCGGCCTCACAGTGGCGACATGGTTCTATCTCGATGCAAATAACCCTAAGTGAGGTTAAGGCTGCCGTAGACTCCCTTTAGAATGTAAAAACACAGGGGCCTGACGGCCATATTGGTGAATTTTATAAGAATTTCATATACCAGGACAAAATATGCCCGATATTACAAAAGTTTTTGACGAGTCATGCAACTGGAAAACACTACCACCTTTCTTCTACCATTGTCATACTGTCATAATACCTAAATCTAGACACGGAAAAGAAAAAAAAGTAGAAAATTATAGACCAGTTTGGACTTCGCAATGTAGACTAGAAGATCTTAGCTGAACTTATTAATGATAAACTTCAGTTGGTAATTGAAAGTCTTGCTGTGGAGCACCACACCTCTGGAATACGTGGTAGAACATTCAAACAAATACTCACGTTGCACGCTCAGTGCCTAAATGTGCCTCAGGCTGTAACAGTCAGGTGGCTTTAATGCAAATTGATTTGGCAAAAGCCTTCGATCGTGTGAGCCACACATTTGGATTTAAATTCAACGACACATTAATGTTGGTACAACAGTTTCAGAAGGAGTGAACTTATGCTATAAAAACATTTAAATAAAATTAATAGTTAACAACATTCTCTACGATAAAATACCCATAAATGCTTCTATGTTACAAGGATGTCCGCCATCTCCTCTTCTTTATGCCCTATACCTGAAACCTTTATGGGTGAGCATCCTAGTATGTAAACATATACGAGCATTTTCCCTAAATAATTCTGCAGTGAGAATATTTGCTTACGCTGAAGATGTAGCCGTCTTCTGTATAGATATGAAAAGAGTAGGCGAAGCTACCCACGTCACTGAAATCTTCTGTAATGTCAATGGTGCGTCAGTAAAACCGCTTAAGTGTAATGGGTATATTGGTATGGTTCATGGGCCAGTAGACCCCGATCTTTTCCTGGCATTGCCTGGGATCGTGATTCAATAAATTATCTAGGAGTTCCACTTTTACACCTTGGAAGCAGCGCATCATAATGAACACCAGTGAAAACTCTACTGAGGAGGAAAGCATAGGCAAAGAGGGAACGTGACATGCCCACATGTTCATGCTCACAACAGCTAGTGCATGCAACATTTGTTTCTTGTGTCCAAGGTAATGTGTGTGTTGTAAGTGATGCATTGCGCTCGTACGAACATTCAGAAGTTTCATCGGATTTTCGCCTCCTCTATTTAGCGCTAGGCATGGAAGCACCTCAAAAGAGACAACCTCTTCCTCACCTATGAGGCAGGTGGCTTTATTTTATGTCGTTTATTACAGCGAAGCTGTATATTACTCACAGGCCGAATTTCTGGTATTTTTTCGTGTGGACGTCCTCACGAAAAAAAAAAAACCTTCAGCGATTGAAGCGAAAGCTTTATGTCACGCATACAACATACAGCACAGCATTCGTTTCAATTGAAACGAATGCTGTGCACGTAGCCAGCGGGAGGCCCCATGGGCCTCCCCCTGGCTACGTGCCTGGGTGCAACGATATTCAATTGGAATGTTTTTCACTTTACACGAGCTTACTGGCACTAGTGATACTCAAGGATACTCGCATGCAACGCCACTGGCCAAGAAACTCCTTTGTTACGGAGTAATTTCAGGGACAAAAGCGATCATTTTCATTTAATCTCTCCTTTGTGAAATTCGATGAAGTAACGTGGGGATCACCGTACACCCCCAAAGACGATATTTGAATGCGGTTCATAGATTGGACTCAAGCATTTCGTGGGCACTCGATTCGGGCTCGTGATAATTACTAGGTCGAGAAGCATTCGGGTAGTAGCCGGTGACCAATCGCAGCAACCACGGCAATAGCCGAGCCATCACAATGCGTGAAACTCAGCGCGTGTCCTGTGCTTTGCCAACACCAGCGCGCGGCTATGATCAACATTGGCGGCATATATATTCGGCTCCAGATCACGTGGCCGCTTGTTCTGGCTGCGAGTTGAGTGGGTGAACGCTGCTCGTTTTTCTTTAATTTTATTCTGGGACTTTATTGCGTGGGGTGAAAAACTAACTTGTGTTTCATAGGTCATTAACGTCAGGGACTCGTTTTAAGTGGTATTTGCGCAAAGTTCAAAAGTGGTTGCATCGCCCCTTTAAAAACCGGTCTGGTTTCTCTCGGTCTTACTCGGTTGCAAGAGTGTGAACGGCGCTTTACGGAGAACGTTGAAAAAATACTTGCGTATTTCAGCCAAAAAAATCTCTTCTCTTCCGGTGGATAAAAACGACATTGTAACTTATGATCGCTTCGTGCTCTGAGGCCTGCACGCTATTTGGAAGTCGCGCATGGCTGTCAGGAACGCCGATGTCAGCTCAAAATATGCAGGGCTATTATTTTCACGAAATGGTTCTACGTGTTAAGGGCGTTGACCAAACGCGCCTAGAAGCGCCAGAGTGGTGTTCCCAGCTAGACGTCCTCCTGCAAATGAAGGGGTGAAAACATACCAGAAGCACATGGGCTATGATTTTATTTTAATAACATGAATCACTGTAAATATTCGATGCAAAAAAAAGCTGTGGCGTAATTTTGCGGTAACGCCTGCGATTCCCACGCAGCGGACCCAGGTTCGATTCCCGCGGGAGGCGGGCTATCTTTTTTAAGGATTTGGCAACCTGGACGGGAGACACCCTACGTTATACTAAGTCAACTACGACATCAACCACGGACGTAATTTCAAATGGTGGAAAACGTCCATAACAACTCTAGCTGTAAAAAAAGAAAAAAGAAATCGCCGATGACCGGATGCTGTCATAAAACTGTGAAGAGCTCGTGCCGGGAGACGCGCTGCGCAGAGGACAAAAAGAAACAAAAGCGTTCGAAACTAAATGATGGTCGGATTCTATTTTGTTCCGAACGCTTTTGTTCCCGCACCCCACGATGCGTCAACGCGACACCGATGCCCAACCACTTCGCCGTGACGTGTTGCAGCAATCGCCCTTACTGTATACTGTGGATGAACTAACGAGGTAGAGGGGCTTAGAGCGATAAACTGGTATTGCGTCCATTAGGCAAAAGTGACCCCCACCTGGTTGCCGCCATGTTGTACGATTTTGACCACTAGACACGTCACCGTACCAAATGCTGAGGCTTTTAGACAAACCTGAGCCGAGATTTGTATTTCGATCGCTGTAAAAACATGATCAACTATTTTTTTGCAATACTGTGTTAGCCCCAGAGATCGGTGTCTAGTTCAGATAAAAACCCAAAATAAAGCACTGCGGACGGCCGCATCTAGCGGAGGCATTGCGAAGCTGCCAGAGTTTTTGTCGTAAAAGCATATTTTGGACTTGAAACGAACGAAACAAAACTTATCTCGTCGGTGCTGTTATTAAAGATCAATACAAATCATTTGTACGCGGTACTTTGGGAAAATCTAGACGTAAAACTATGGTCACGCGTCTATGGTCAAAAACGTGCAACATGGTGGTGGCCAATTGGGAGTCACTTTCCACCTCCGGTTTATCGCTCTAAGGCCCTCTACCTTGTTGGGATGAACACAAGACTGAAATTTTTTTATGAAGTTATTTTGCCTGGCGAAAGTGGATCGAGTGAGGATATACAGTTTTTTTATATTTCTTTACTTGTTTGATATCGCTCCTTTCTAAAACAAATACCAGAGAAAGCTAGAGTTCATCCCCAGCGGAAATTCTTAATACAGACCATAATTTGTTTTTATATTTTCATAAATGAAAGCTACACATTGTCACACATACAAAAGCGATCGAGGCCGAACGCACTCCGCGGACGCTCATTATCTTTTGCTATCGGCGACCGATATGGCTAAGCTCATATGAGGGGGTCGGGTCAGGTCAAAGAGGCAAGCTCACACAGATGCCATTAATGTATCAGGCTTAACAAGGCGATCAGCCAGCAAAGAACGAAAGTTAGGTTCACGCGGCCGCGACCGATGCCGCGTATATAGCGCATACATTTCTCGGTCAGCCGTGACAAATGGCCAAGCCACGCCTAATTGCCCTTTCAGAAACACGCCATTCATCACCCGCTTCCTAAATTAAGCTTTCATCGGAATTCCCAAATGAAGCGTATGATCGGAAAAAGCGAGAGCACGGGCACACAAAACAAAGCCGGAGCTCGTCGGGGCGTAAGGACGTTTCAGCTGGCGCCCTCGTACGCGCTGTTACGAGCTGGCGTACGAATGAAAAGCAGTAGCGAAAAAGGTAAAAATGCTTGACTTGAATTTAGCAATCGATTCCAGCTGTGTACAGCATGCTCGCGTCTCATTGAACACCATCAAGAAGTAGCAAAACTATCTCCTTTTTTTCATGTGTTTTCTTCTTCTTTTTTTTTTAAGTTTGTTTTAAAAATATATCCGGAATGTGGCAACGGCTGTTTGCGAACACCGATAGAATACGAATAAAACAATCAGCCTAATAAGAGGGTAAGAGGGATTTCTTTTTTTTTTTTTTACACGATGCCTTTGGAGCTTTTGGATAGTATATTTTTATCCAGTATACAATATTTTTGATGTGTGTATAAGATTGAATTATTGTGACAGCAAGAAATATACAAATGATATCTGCGTGTTTATTCGTGCGTGGGTATGCGCGCGCAAATCTGTGCGTTCAACTGCGTGTCGTATTAGGGGAGGTAAAAATATCGCTTAATACAAATTTATTGTAGAAAATATACCATAAAAAACCGACACATGTTTGTGCGTCCTGAATTGATGGATGACAATCTGCCTTGTCGCCAAAACACGTGGTCTTATCGCAGAAACCGGGCTTGGTGCGTCGCGTCGGAAACGTTATGCGTAACGGGCTGTTCCTGTTCTTCTAATCTGTCATCGAAGGGCTTGAGTCTCCTACATCTATCTATCACTTAGAAACATACATAGATGTGTATCCGAATTATATAAAACGAGCAACGTCCATCAGCATCCCGTTGTGGAAATCGCACTACTGTTTATAACTACGAAATCCTCAAATTTCCTATAAAATTACTTTTTTTTTCTCGCGTAGCTACAGTATATTGCATATGCATATGGATTCGCTTCAAGTACCTCCATATTTAAGCCGTCGTACTGAACTTACTGCGTCTCAGCGGGGTATGCGAACCACTGAAATAGACGATGACGACCCCACAGAAAGCCTGCGTTGGTTACAAGGCCTCCGTTGCCTCTATGTGACGAGTAACTGAGGAAGAGGAAGAGACGAGAGTGCGGGGGAACGTCAGGACGCTGAGATTGGTTGGAATGATTAGTGGGTACACACGCAAAGCCTCCGTCTCCACTGCACCCGTCGAACGCGTAAGAACGCGGAGCGCCGGCGCCCGGCGTTTCGTTCTCGCATTCGAACGCGATCGATGAGTGCAATGGAGACAAAGACAGCTAGCTTCACGTCTACCCACTAATCATTTCAAACAATGCTCGGCGTTCTGACGTCCCTCCGCACTCTCGTCGCGTCCTCTCCCGCAGTTCCTCGGCGCATAAAGTCTGGGACATCTCTTGTAACCATAGTAACAAGGTGACCAGAGTAAGAACCAAAACCTATTGCTGGTTTACGTGCCAGCTATTACACTTGCTGCGCACATCCCAGCGAAGGACTGGCGATTAATTTAGCTTACCTTGGGACATAGGCGGAAAGTTCTCAATTTCGTAGGGGGAGGGGGGGGGGGGGCGCCCCCTCCCTCTCTCCTACCCAGGGAAACGTTTGGGACGTATTTTGGAAGAGACGTGCCAAACGGGTATAATCCCCCGGATAACGTAGGATAAGCATGCTGACGGCATGATACGTAAACAAATGACTGCTTTTGTGACCATATAATTTAACTGCCATTGCAGTTGTGATCAGTGAATTCCGTGGTTCAAACTCACTGACTGTAATAAATTGTTTCAATGTTTGGTAAAACAAAATTGGGCTTACAAACCGTATTATGTCGTCTACTTCCGTAGGCTGCAGGCCAGATAGAGGTGCCACTGTCGTCATTCGCAACTACTTCCAATGGCTTTCAAGGGACGTAGGGTCTTCGAATAGGACTGTGCGAATAGTTAGAAAAATGTAGGCGCGCAGATGGGATTAATGAGGTGCACCCAGAGGTACCGGAGGCGATGGTACTTGCTTTTCCGAAGAGCTCGGGAGAGGGGGGGGGAGGAAGGAGAGGTCATCGCCGCGGGGGGGGGGGGGGGGGGGGGGGCGTTGTCGGCGCCTACAACTTGCGACCTTCGAGGTTGCGAGCTATATCCTATTTGTTCCCGAATGCATGGCGGCGTCTGCGTCTGCATGACCCTTCGTTAGAGACTTGGTCACCTAGGTCGTGTTTCCAAATTGACAACTGAGGATCCGTAGACCGGAAACTTGGAGTCACCGTGGCGGATGAATGGTGCCAAGTCTGTGTCAACCTAAAAGCGTCTTTGCGTTTTGCTGAATGCAATATCTATTGCCAAAAACCTGGCAGATGTTACTGATATTCTAATAGCGTATATGTACCGGCGACACCAGATTGAAGCTACTTTCCGATGTGCAGGCGTGAAAATATAGCTTTCGGTTGTTTCCCTCTAAGTATTCGTCTCTTCAGCGTCATCTGTTTGATAACGATTAACAAAACTTTTCCGTGCCCACTCCAGCTCTCGCTGCACTTGGAGTTGCAAGGCTGGTTCACGCATATGCGTTTTAGTTTGATCGACTGCCTTACAACCGCTTAAGTCCGCTTAAGACAAAATAACACAGTGGGGCCATCTAGCAGGTGGCCCCGAAACGCTCCAAATCTACGTATATTTTCTCTTTTTTTTTTTTTTTTTGCACATTGTTTGTTACGTTTGGCCACGATACAGTTCTAACATTGTTTGAAGCGGACGCGACTCGTGAGTAGCGCGCAGATTTTATCTTCAAAATACGGCAGGGTCTTTAGTCTAGCTACACGCAGATCGGGGAGTAGACCTCTTGCAAAATCGAAGCGATCCAAGCGGCGCAGTGCCGCGCAAAGCATCTTGGGTACCTTTTGGCCACCGTTTCGGTTTCTATTTGCCAAACTCAATTCACGACGCAGCATGACGTCTTTATGTACCGCGCGTGAAATCATCCAGCGGTCCGAGACGAAATTGACGTTAGTTTAACACTTTGTGATTTCAGAACACAGAGAAGACAGAAGCAAAGCAAAACAGAGCGTGTGATGAAATCCTTTTGTCATCGCTGTATTTTTTGTTCGTTCTGAGCTCCCAATGATAAGAGTTATTGAATCGCGCCACTTCCAGGATATAACAAGCGTTCGAGTCGTCATGAGCGAACATCAGAACAGCCCCACAATTCCCCTCGCCGCGAGGTCTCCTGGGATTTTTAGGGAAGGTCTGTTGTGATGAAAAATAGCCAGTCTTTGCGCACGCATATTTTCTTTCTTTTTTTGGAACTGCTCTCGGAACACTTAGTAGTCCACAACAAACTTTACACTCGAGACGAATCATTTGCATTTCCCAAAGTTGTATGTGGAGAATCGCAGCACCGATTCCACTATAGTTACTTTATGTAGGCAAAGCACACATTTCGGCACCTTGCTCCCGTTTTACTTTTAAATGCGAGAGCATTCCTATTTTAGTCTCCCTTTTTTTTAAGGACGCATTACAGTGTTTCCTCTATCTCACATATATATTTTGTACTGGGCATAAAAGTTCTTAAAAAGTAACGCAGTATGTATACTATATGCATCGACAGAAAAGACATTTAAACCTTTAAGTATTTTTGCCACTACCGAGTCACTTCGAGCGCTGCTAGAACCTCTAATTGAGTCGGAATTACCAATTGGTATCCGACTAATGTCGTCCACGGTCTCTATCTTTCCATTGTTCTAATTACACCTAAATTTTTCGAGAGCTAAACTGTATGTACGTATGAAAATGAAACCTTTGATTGCTGAAAAGCTTTCGCCCAATATATGGTGTTTACTCTCTAAGCTTTGGGGCAGAAAGAAAAAAAACAAACGTACATGCTATTTTTGTTTAATGACTCCGTAGGAAAAATAAACTTGCGAGTCTCAAAATATGAACATTACAGTTACTTTGACTGCAGAACATACCGCATTAGCTTTCGTACCACGCGAGCCCCAGGACACACGGCCTTTCTTTTTTTTTTTTTTTTTTGCATTTAATACAAAGAAAAGCAAAAATTAAAATATAAACGCGGGAGACTGTTCGTCCTTTAAATTTCGACTGACTTTCATTAGAGCGAATCCGAAATGACAGAAAAAAAGCAGGAGCAGTGTAATTAAACCTAGCTCAAGGGACCCGAAAGAACTTGGCACGCGTTAGACCTGAAACATCTCGACACATTCCAATGTCTGATATCGGCCTCTGGAAATTACTCGGGTGTTGGAGAAGATTTCAGTCAGCGCCGTCAGCCACGTTCGCGCACAAAAACAGAAGCGGGTTCATTATTACGTTGGCTTATCGTCTTAGAATCGAATTCGCGTACGCTAGGAGCGCCTTAATGCTTTAGTGGAGCGCCTTAATGCTTTAGTTTATCTGTTTTCTTTTTTACCTGGCGCGCATCATTATATAAAACCAAGTTTAAACTTTTATATTGTTTTATAGTTCAGTCGTTTATTTTTCTTTCTTTTTTCTCCCTTTTATGTGTAAATAGGGTTACGTATTTGGGGAGTTTATAGGTAGATAAATATATAGATAGTTTATGCAGCGCCTGTCAACAGCCGAGAGGCCCACAGGACAGTGCATTACGTCGAATAAAACAGAGTCACTGTCGTTGCCAAAGGAAGAGTAAAAGAAAAGTGAAATAAACGCCATCAAAATCGAACAAATCAAGTTAACGCAGAAGTTTCTGTCAGACGTACAGGGTATTCCACGTAACTTGAGCCAAGGTTTAAAAATATTTTAGTGCGTTTAAGGAATAGGAAACCGAACGAATAAATTTGTTCATTGTTTGGAGCAAGTGAGGCTATTTTTTTTCTTTATTTTTCCCAATTAACATATTAAATATTATTAATTAATAAACTTTTGAAATATTCACTTTTGAGCAAAAGTTTTAATGACAAAGTTGTAGATCGTTCTCAGAATCATTCAATTCAGTAGTTTTTATTAAGAAACCTCTAACACGGCTTGTTTTTCTGGGCTTCAAAAAAAGTGCCCGAATTATGAAAACAAAACACACCAAAAAAAAAACGCGAATTTGTCAACAGCGCCCAGTCCACAGTGGTCTATTCAGTATACAAGTCTAGTTTATTCAAGCTGCGGCTGCAAGAGCGGCAATAAAAAGTGCACATGCGCAATCACGCGTTTTTTCTATATATATATATATATAATTTGCAGTCTTTTGTAGTACCCATAAAAAAAAGTGTTAAGTTTTCTTAATAAAAAAAGACTGAATTGGATGTTTCTGAGGCCGTTCTATAACGTCGTCCCTGCAACTTTTGCTCTAAATTGGATATTTCAAAAGTTAATTAGTTAACTGGGCAAAATACAAAAAAATAACCTCACTAGCTCCAAACAATGAACAAACTTATTCGTTTGGTTTCGTCTTCCTAAAAGGCACCAAAAATATTTGAACCTTGGATAAAGTTACGTGGAATATTCTGTAAAATGCTTTAGCGATAGTCAACGAAAAAGTTACTTAAAAATGTCGAGCTCCAAAAATTGTTAATTGTATGTCTCTTGCAACCTTGTCATTTGGGCCCTTGACGCGCATATCTGCATAAAAACTGTGCAGACATTTGTGTTTCTCAGATGGGACTCTGAAACACAGCGATGAGGATAGCTCATTACAGTCCCGCGTACAGCATTGGGTAAAAACGTCATGTCACGCGCAAACATCCCGTCATGAAGAGTCTGAAGGCCACGGTCTTCCAAAACATGCTGTAGCTATAAAAACAGCGGCGACCAATGTGTCTAGTCTATCGTACACAATGCGAATAAATTTCCGCTGGACATTTTTTCTCATATTGCTACAGGACAAAGATACAGAGTTCCAAATTACGGATTCAAACTCTAAACACTGCCTTACAAGGGAACAATAGAGAGAGCCAATGTAGTGTGGTCTGCAAAATCCTCTTGTTAACCATGATACAGCACCAAGGCATCGTACTGCCTGACTGGCTATGTTGAACAGATGCTGGTGAAAATTCAGCCTGGAGTCCACTTGAACACTAAGGTCCCGTATAATGACACGCGTTGTATCTAACTGCCAGAGAGAATATAGTTGGACACGATGCACTCGTGTCTCCTGTTCATTGACATTACCGAAGTTTTCTTGAGATTTAGTTGCAGTCTATTTGTTTTGAATCATTGCTGAACAAAACATACGTCATTTTATAACAGAAAGCAGTCTTGCACATTCTCAACCTTTCTGAACAATTTCAAGTCACCGGCGTACAATAAAGCTTCGGAGTTGTGCACCTGCGACGGCAAGTTATTAATGAAAACTAAAAACAACAACGGCCCAAGTTTAGAGCCCTGGGGCACACCTGATAATGATACGAACGGCTGAGACATACAATCAGAAAAAACTCGATTCCGCCGATTTTTTTAAATAACTTGCAAACTATGAACAGCAAGTCTTGCATAAGCCATACTTATTCAATTTGAACAAAAGTATGTTGTGTGAAACCTTGTGAAAAGCCTTTGACATATCAAAATGAAGAATGTCTACTAGAGCGCGGCTGTGTACTAAACGCGCGCTAGGCCCGAGGAAAACACCCATATTTGTCTCGATAGCCGTGCTGCAATGGTGATATTTTCTCTTTCAAATAAAAAATGTAGACGTTCATAGACGACAATTTCGAAAACTTTTGAAGGTCCAAATAAAGGTGACACTGGACGAAAATTGTCTACATCACAGGAATCTCCAGACTTGATTATTAGGAGGGAGTTACAGTGGCGCGAGCTTTTCATTTCGCCAAGCGAGAAGCAGGTTTGGCGAAGTGTCTACATACTCCGAGCTACGTGCTTATTGGAACAGTCATACGTCTATCTTTCGCAACGTGGTTATGCTCCCGCAATCACCCACGCACAGAGAGCGGGGTCATGTGATGAAATAGGGGCGTTTGATTGGTCTGCCAATCACCCACCGCACTGTCAAGTTAGGTGTGAACGGAGAGTCGGCGATAGGTTAAGAATCCAGGAGTAACTCCGCCCACAAAAGCAGTCGAGAAAATAGTACATCGTCTGTGCCGCGATATTGGCTTCATGTGGGAGCGGAAAGACCGAAGCTCGCGCTCGATCGAGCGGAACGATATCGTCATCCCGTTTGACTTTTTAGCTCGTCGAGGGGTGGGTGACCTCGGGAGACGACAGTGACTTCGGCTCATGACAGCTGCATGCGAGCTGGGACGGGGAAATCATTGCTGATCTCACTTACCAAGCGAGTGATCGTGACGACGAGATTGGAAATGGCGCCGCGTATCTCAGAAGAATAAATACTATACAGCGCAACCCCGAAAACAATTTCGTCACTTTTCTTCTTTTTTCTTTTTTTTTTCGCCGCAATAAAATTAAGGACTTATTGTCAAACGCTCAGTCTCCACCCAAACATAGCGCTAACGGCCCGGGCGTGATTCCAAAGTGTCAGAAGTCACCGTCATCCTATACAAAGGTTATAAATTATTTCTTTAAAGTTTCAGCCGGAAAATGGGGCCCATCCTCGATAGTGGACGCCAATCATCTACAAAGTGTCACCAAAAAAATCTGCAGTTTTTTTTTTTTTTTCTTTTTACTGACAAAAAAGGCTAGGCATTGCCGGACGATCATTCTCCGCCCAAACGTAGCGCTAGAGGTCACAACCTTTATGCCAAAGTTTCAGTCCGATCCGATACCTTATTCAAAAGTTTTGTGATTTTCTGAAAATTTCAATGGGAAAATGCAGCCCGTTTTTGCCCGTTTTCGGTTTCTGGTGCCCATAGAGACCCATGTATTCGAAAACTCCGTCGGCCGCCATTTTCCCATTGAAATTTTCAGAAAATCCTTTATAACTTTTGAATAAGGTATCGGATCGGGCTGAAACATCGGCAGCTGGTTGTGACCTTTAGCGCTACCTCTTGGCTTAGAATGAGCGTTCGGCGATGCCTAGTTTATTTTTGCGGTAAAAAAAAAAACTGTAAATTTTTGTTTGCGACACTCTGTGCATGTATTTAGGGGCTTCCTCCGTCATTATTTTCTAGTTAAAATTTTTCTTTTTTTATAATTTTAGAGCGAAAAATTTACCTTTGTGACGTCACGTGTGAAGTCGCGAGGGTAAAATTTTCCCGCTAAGTTTAGCCGGGAAATTTTTCCGCTCAATTCCCGCCAAATTTAGCGAAATTTTTTCCCGCAAATTTTAGCAGGAAAATTTAACCCTCGTGATGTCACACGTAAGGTGACGTGACGTCACGTGTGACATCACGCTAAATTTAGCGCGGAAGTACTTCCGCTATATTTAGCAGGGAAATTGACATCACATGACCTCTACACCAATTCAGTTTTCCCGCTAAACTTAGCGGAATAATTTTCGCTAAATTTCGCCGCTAAAGTTTGCGGGAAAATTTCCCCGCTAAGTTTAGCGGGGAAAGTTTCGCTTAATTTAGCGGGAAATTTAGCGAAAATTTCCTGCTAAATGGGACGGGAGCAGGAGAGAAGGAGGGGAGGGTACGGAGAGGGAGCAGGGGCATACCCCACCACCCCCCACCCTCCGTACCCTCCCCTCCTCCTTTTCAAGAGATGCGCTCGAATTCGGCGTTACAGAGAATTGTAAACGTCATTCAATTTTTTAAATCGCTTATGATTTTTTTAATAAGAAAACGAATAGCTCTGAAAGTTTAGTATCTGCTCCGAACCGCTAACGCTACGTTTCATTCATTAATTTAACTAATTATGAATACTGCGGCTCTTCATTGAGAGCCATAACAGGAGTGACGTATGTACAATTAAAACTTGTTGTTGGCCTAGTTGGTTCATGATGCAGTCTAGAAGTTTTTGCGCGACACTGGGAACAATCACAAGGGAGTAGACACGGACAAGCGCCACTTTCAACTAGTTTTATCGTGCCCAATCAACCATGAACATTCAGAAAGAGCATGCGCAGCACGCTACACAGAAGGAAAAAAAACAACAGAAAAATGGGAAAAAAAGATAGACAAATCATACACCAAGACACATTCCTCGATAGCCATTATCACACTAGCAACCCAGATAAAAACAGAATTTCACTCTCAAAGAAAGAAACCGAGGTATCGCTAACACAGGAACGTCCCTTCTTTATATAAAACGCTTCCATCAGTTCTCTGGCTGTGGTATCTTCACTTCTACCCAAGAACCTGATCTCGTGAAAGCGCGCCTCACACCCACAGCCCGCAATGTGAGTTGGCAAGCGTGCATTGCCTTTATTTCTGATTGACAATTCATCTTCCCGTGCGCGGTCATTAACACAACGTCCTGTTTGACGAATATATACTTTCCCACACGAGAGCGGAATCCTGTATACCACCGCTGTGGAACAGTCCACATTCGGTCGGGCGTGCTTTTTGTTGCAGCCACTCGTCTTCTCTTTTCCCGAGTAAATCCTTGGACAAAGGCCCGCAAGCTTGCGTGGCGCAGAAAACGCGAAAGGTACATTGTATCTATTCGCTACCTTCTTGAGGTTGTGGAACTGTTATGTATATATGGCACCACTTCTGGTCTACACTTTCTTTGTGGCGGCTCTGGCCGCGTCCTCTGCTTTACTTTAGTCTTCTGGAGCAGCGTCTCAGCAACCGCCGTAATGACCGCCGCAGGGGAAACCGGCAGGCTTCAGTCTGGCTACCTGATCATTAAAGCTGCTGTGCAAAGAGTGTGGGCACGACTTTCTGAGGGCGGACCCTAAGCAGAGGGGGGTGATGGCTCGCTTCACAGTTTTTGAGTGAGCCGAGTCATATGGCAGCAGGCCCTTCTGTACCTGAGGGTTGTAACACCAGCATAAATGATTACTCGTTAACAAGTTTTTTTGGCGCACGTTGATCGAAACCTAGCCAACCACTTTGATGATGGCTGTGTCTTGAAGGTTGTTAGATACGTTGACGATTTTTTAATCTTTTTAAAGAAACAACACGTGTTTAGTTATGATGACTCTGTAGATGAGATTTCAACCGCCTTTCGCAGTCATGAGTTGGGCCTGTCCTTTACACGTGAGCTTCCGACCCATGACTCACTCCAGTTCCTGGATATAAAACTGTTGTTAAAGAGTAATCATTTATGCTGGTGTTACAACCCACGGGTACAGAAGGGCCTACTGCCGTATGGCTCGGCTCACTCAAAAACTGTAAAGCGAGCCATCGCCTCCCTCTGCTTAGGGTCCGCCCTCACGAAGTCGTGCCCACACTCTTTGCACAGCCGCTTTAATGATCAGACTGAAGTCTGCCGCTTTCCTCTGCCACGGTCATTACGGCGGTTGCTGAGACGCTGCTCCAGAAGACCAAAGCAAAGCAGAGGACGCGGCCAGAGCGGCCACAAAGAAAGTGTAGACCAGAAGTGGTGCCATATATACATAAAGTGTCCCACAACCTCAAGAAGGTAGCGAATAGGTACAATGTACCTTTCGTGTTCTCTGCGCCACGCAAGCTTGCGGGCCTTTGTCTAAGGATTTACTCGGAAAGAGAGAAGACGAGTGGCTGCAACAAAAAGCACGCCCGATCGTATGCGGATTGTTCCACAGCGGGGGTATATGAGATTCCGCTCTCGTGTTGGAAAGTATATATTGGTCAAACAGGACGTTGTGTTAATGACCGGGAACGGGAACATGAATTGTCAATCGGGAATAAAGGCAATGCACACTTTCCAACTCACGTTGCGGACTGCGGGTGTGAGGCGCGATTTCACGAGATCAGGATCTTGGGTAGAAGGGAAGATACCACAGCCACAGAACTGATGGAAGCGTTTTATATAAAGAAGGGACGTGCCTGTGTTAGCGATACCTTGGTTTCTTTGTTTGAGAGTGAAATCCAGTTTTTATCTGGGTTGCTAGTGTGGTAATGACTATGGGGGAATGTGTCTTGGTGTATGATTTTTTATCTTTTTTTCATTTTTTCTGTTTT